>NC_142629.1:1377500-2755000 GCF_059453375.1 Lepisosteus platostomus | reverse complement strand
CCACCCTTTCCTCCTGTGCTGTCTGCTCCTCATTATAAAAGTTTTCTTTCCTAACTCTTCTGGTAAAAGTTTGACAATTGATGCACTATGACTACAATCTGATCATCGTGTTATATCATTGTGTCCGTGCCGTTTGTCCAAAAAGCCAGAATTCCTAGCTGCGGTTTCAAAGAGGCAGCAGTTACCCAGGGAAGGTGATAGGATTGTGGGAAAGAGGGGGGTAGGAAGGGAGACAGAGACACATTAGGAACAAAGCCACTGAACAGAAGTTGATCTTCTCACCACTCAGTGCACACAGACCCTGGCTATGACCCCTAACAAGCTGAGTATTGGCATGTGTCTATAAAGAGATTTTCCACATGGGTGGAGTGTGTGCTTCCTGAAAGCGTCTATTTGTGGGCATTGTATGACTTCTACCCTCACAAAATGGACAACCAATACAGACTCTATAGTCACGGACTTTTCAAATGCACTCCTGCTCTATATCACTCTCCCATAACTGTGTGCCTTGAAGTAGAGACCATCAGTGTGATTTCTGTGTATTACCAAGCCATACATATGCAATACATTAGATTTTGTAATAATTTACTGAAACACTTTTTTCTCACATTACATAAATTACAACGCATTGGCCGCAATTCCCTGCCAAACAGTACTTGTGAAGTGTGATTTAGGGCCACTGAGGAGTCCAGGGATCTTCAACCCTGCTCCTGAACACCCAGTGCAAGAGGTTTTGTACTGTGGGTCTCCATTAAATCATCAGTTTCCAAAGACCAGGAGCAGTGTAACTGTGACCAGTTAAACAGGCGATTTGTTAAATTGTATCTGAAGATCCTACAGCCCTTGAGTATGACAGTTCCCTTAACTGAAAAAATATATGTTGATTCATGGATCAATAACTTACAAGTGTTGCTAAGCTTTCAATACAGGTGACCTCTAAGACTGAACTGGCACTCTCCAGAATGTGGGATGGAAATCCCTGTTCTAGTTTAACATAGTGCAAAACAGCCAGATTGTACCAAACCCACCAACTGCAAAACCCTGCAGAGGTGTCTAAATATCCGCAGTCTGTGTGCACCAGCTTCATGTTGGGGTTTGGCTTAGTTTTGGCTCTTCATTTTGTCTCTGGTTATGCATGGCGGCTGGGGTATATTATTTAATCCATCTACCCTGCCTTGCTGAAAGGAGGAGACTGGGCTGAAAAGGGTGTTTTTCTGTGTCCATCTTCAGTGTCTTTTCATGGTTTTAATATGCCTCGATCTCGGTGGTGGAGCAGCGGTGAGGACAATAAGCCCCCTGGAAGAACACAGCTGTTCTCGTTGCTGTAGCAGCTGGGTGCAATTTTTTCTTCATGAAATTTCAAGGCCGTGGTCGCGTTTCCCTGCTCTTTCTGCGGGCACTGAAGATCTCCTGGAATGTGAGCCTTTACCCAATGACAAAGATACAGAAGGTGAGGCAAATGCCTGTCCTGGAGAATGACAGAACATCTTTGCTCCACAGGTAGATTCATACCAAGTTGGCTGCAAATGTTGAGCACACGTCAAAGATGTAGTAACCGTCTCTCTTATTTCAGTGAGACTAACCCGTGATCATGAAGCTAAAAAAATAAATCAGTATCCACATCTGAATTGATATTTTCTTCTTTAGTTTCCAAACTAGATTCAGATCTAGATTTGTTTTAAACCAGCAGTCTGGAGCCGGCTTGTCCGCAGACATAACTCGGGACAAGACGCTGCCATTCAGATCACATTCCTCAACCGGTGAGCGCCAGACCTGGTTCAGAACAAATTTTAAATCCGAGGAGTTAATATTCTGGTGAGGAACGAGGAACGAATGAATGATACAGACGGGGAACTGACACAGCTGGGAGGTGTACGTAGAGCTGATCAGTACTGAAAGAAGTGTAGCAGGTTTCAGCACTCAGTGTAGTGAGGAGTCCATGAAATGAGCTACTTGTCACGGAACCTATACGTGGAATAGGAGGATCCTTATGCGTGACCGGAATCCACCAGGACGCAGAGTAGCAAAGGAACAATCCAAAAGACAAAATCCAAAGGCTGGGTTGATAAGGGAGGCAGAGGGTCAGGTAACGAGAGATATTCAAAAACAATTCAAAAGACAAAATCCAGAAGGCGAGGTCAAGAGGCGGAAGCAGAAGATTCGTAACGGGAAATTAGTCGAAAGGTTTGGAAACGCGCACTGGAGAATACTATGAAAGGCTTCTTAATAGTGAACGTGGGAAGGTGTGCGAAGGTGGTTTAAATACTGAAAGGAAAGGGGTGTGATTGGATGATTGGTTAGGGAGTGAGAATTTGAGGAATCTGATGCATGTGAGAATGTGATGGGTTCAATCAGGGATGAGATTGGGAAGCAGAGGTTCCGGGAATGTAACGTCGTTTGCGAGGGAGAGTGTGGAATGTGACAGGGACAGAACGGCGTTTCCGAGTAAGAGTGTGGGGCGTGACACTACTATAATGTGTACAAGGTAGATCCACAACTGCAGAGGATGGGCGGAATTTCAAGATGGGTCCTGGACGAAGGGGCTGTGATGGGATACGACTTGTCTTCTACCATGAAGGTGTCATTTTATAACCTGCCGGCAGACAGACCTGCAGGGAACGGTAGAAGGTCAAGTTTTATAACACGCATCTGTTTCATCTGTTTTTTTTTTCCCCTCTTCGATCTCTCCCTTTTTGTTCTTATTTTGTGATGTGCCGCGAGGTCCCGGGGGAAATCCAGAACAATCTTGTACATCCTCCCTCGCTCAGGTTTCCATGGCGAAACCCAGATGGACTCAGCCTTCGGCAAGCTCCTCTCCAAGTTGTGCGAGTGTCCATGCGTGCTTGGGCGTGCGAGCGTGTTAACAGATAATGGAAGTCTGTGCTGCTCAGTTGAAAGACACGTTTTCTCTTCATTCCCAAGTGTATTTCTATCAGAAGCCATTTATTTGGCTGTGTTTCGTACGCAGGCAGTAAATGCCTGTTTGAATATACTGATGGATTCAATTTGTGATCCTTCTTAAGAGGGCCTACCAGGAAAAACAGAGTCTTCTAATCCCCGTTTCCCACAGAGGGCTCGCTCCAAACTCATTTTGCCAGCGTGGCAGTGTGACTGCGCTGGAGCTCACACCTCTGCTGGAAAAACGTTGAATTATTTCCCTCCCCCCTACATCTCCGTGTCTCGTCACGGATGATCGTTGATGTGCAGAATTATGTAAATGCAGCGAATTGTGAGTCAGCACAGCTATTGTTTGGGATTACATTCCTGTCTGTGTCGCTATCATGTGCGTGGCACCGCTCCTTTATTAATATGCCGAAAAAAGCCCAGTGAGGCACCTGGAAATACATCGCAGCTCATAGATCCTCCTGTCACATCCTCGGGAATGTTTTCTCAGCAGATAGCGCTGGTTCAGCTCAGAGAGCTCGTACTAATACCTTCTTTGCAGTCAGCCATAACTGCAATAACAAGCCGACAATGGGAGAATGGTTTTTGAACCTTACTAACTTTGCGGGGTTTTTCGTCACTGTAATGGACACAAGGAAACAGCAGTTTCATTTTTAGTTATATCACCGCAAGGCTCGGGAGGACACAGAAGGAGACATAAGAGCAGTTTTAAACGAGAGGGGGGCCTTTAGTTCTGTCTAGCCCCTTTGGTAGTTAGTAGCTAAGTGATCCCAGGGTCTCAGTCAGCCATTTCTTGAAAGAAGCCCAACAAACCCGTGTCTCTCCTGTGACGCTAAGCTCTCATGACTGACTCTCCCATCTTCAAACATTAAAGCACAGGATATTGACAGCTTTGACACTGCCTGGTTTAGGCCTGTACTAGCCCTTGTTCCAGGCAGAGGGCCAGATTGCCTGTGCTGTATCTTCCTTTTGCGAACATCATAAGGAAGGACGATTCAGGTTGTCTGACAAATGAGTGCGGATGGGACTTTCTCGATGCATGACCTGCACATGTATCTGTCACTCTCTCGGTCCAGCTGTTCGTGTATCTACCTTTATCACTTCATGTGATCCCCTCAGCGGTCTCTGAAACTGTCCTCAGCGATCCTGCTGGATGTCGCTGCATTTCCGCAGTGTGAAAAAGAAACTGCTGCTTTAAGCTTAGTAGAGCTCCGATCAAATACAAAACAGCTGGGAATGGCATCACTTCCAGTCAATCTATAGACATGGTTTAAAGAGCCAATATCCAGCAATGATACTACACAATTTAATTACCCTGCCAAGAGTAACCCTCATAGATGCTGTTACAATATATGCTTTTGTGGTATATGCATTCAGTTGAATGTTGTCACATTTCTTCAAAGAATTTGAAGGAAAAATACAAAACCATTTCTATTAACTGCGTGAAATCTGCATATTGGTCGAAAACAAGAACTTGGTCCTTTCTTTAGGTTTGAACACACCCATTAATTACACATAAACACACAGACAAAAGAAAATGAAAGGGTGGCAGAAGAGAGGAGACTTTTTCACCCTTCTTACTCGCCTGAGAGTCTCTGGCGGCTGTCCGACTGAAGTCATCATGAGATCGCTGTGAGGCTGCCCCTGTGGTGGCACTATAAAAAGCCCAGCAGCGGTGTGAGGTTTGCTCACGGGGCTTCACGCCTGCATGCGAAGAGCTGGAACTGGAAATGTGTTTGCTCTGGACAGGACATCACGTCTCCTAAAAGAGGCACGGGAGAGGACGGAGTGATAACACCCATGTCCCCCCGTCCTACACCTGCCTGTTTGACTCTTCAATCAAAATAAATGCGCAAAGCTGCATAAATGCTGGTGTCACTTACAACAGTGCAGCCCTGAATGACACTAAACGTGAGAAATGTGTAGAAATAGCCAGAGTCTTTTTCTTTTTTTTTTGCAGCTCTGGTGCAAAATCCATAACAATCTTAATAAACTCTTGGAATCTAAACTCTGGATACATAAAGGGTGGAGTTGTGCATTTGCAGCAGTGCATGTCTGGTCAGAGCCACATGAAGCAGGCCACTGGAGGAGGGGAGAAGCTGGTGTTATACCCCTCCTTGCTCCACGCTGGGGACAGAGCAGGTGGGGAAAAGGGCATTATGTTTCCACAGTGAAGTGCATTAAGCAGGTTGTCTTGATCTGGGCTCGACCGATCCCACTTAAACCCTGACTCGCCACCTCCAGCACAAAGCTGAGGCTTTGCAATGCGCTGCTGCAGCAGCTCCTCTGTGGGCATAGCCCGAGCCTGGCTAGCGTTCAGTTTCCGGAGATTATCAGAAACACAATTAAATCCAGAGAAATTCCACTAGATGCTCTAGACATGCTCACTTTCTGACAAGCTGGCTGGAAAGGAAGAGGATGGATTTCTATGGTTTATAAGAGACTTTATCTAAGGCTTGGTAAATAAATAAAGGAAGAAAGATTAATTTCCTAAATACCACAGCCAAGGAGGGAGAGCCTGTCAGCACCAAGTTTTTATATGCATTTTACTGCACCTCTGCATACATATTCAAAATTATGGTTATTATTCATCTGGAATTAATTAAAGGCTCCTTTCCAAGGCCATGGAAAAGGCTATGTCTTTTCCTAATGGTTCTTGCATTGCTCTTACTTTTGTAGCTCAGAAGCTGCAGCTGATGTAACATTATGACCACTGTGCTTTGCTTTTTCCCCCGTTTCAAGAAAAATGTATTTGAGAAAACTCTGAAAACTCAGTAATTCAGAGGCCTGCTAAGTAAAAAAGTCAAAACTAAGTAAAATGGAGCTATAATAAGACACTTTTGGCACTCGCATTGCCAATTCAGACAAAAAACCTGATGCACTTGAAAGTGTTTTTTGATGCTTCTGTATTCTGTGTGCTGTGCTGACAACCTTAATGAACGAAGATATCTTTTAACTTTGTAGCTGTGCATTACATTTCCTAAAGCCTCTTTTTTTATGAACAGAAAACACGAAAGCGCAAAATTATGAGCTAAATAGAACTACTATATGAATAGGAGGAAAAACTTTGTGGAGAAGAGAGTTCAGAAAGTGCCGATAAATATGCAAACTCTCAAAAAATGAGAACAGCCTTTTCACCCAGCGTGTTTCCATCCTGTAATAAATTCATCCAGAGTTGACTTAGCACAGACATAGCCTACTATTAAAATGTCTGTTTTAATACTACAAAATGCTTTAAATGGCACATTGTAACTTAACAATATGTTTCGATCATCATCCAAAAACATTCAAAACATATCTCAAACCTAGTTTTCATTAATTCCCCCATGTTCTGATGATGACCAAAGTTTGAACCAGTTAACTTTTAATTGAAGAAGATAAATTGCTTCTCACTAAAGTGGGGTGGGGTGTTATGTACTGTTTGTCTCCTGGGACAGTACCTGCACATTGCTGCCTGCCCAGCTGCAAACTAAAGACAAAAGCATTACGTCCAGGAATTTCTTTGGCTCTGGAAAAGAGCTGGTTTAAAGGATTTGCCTGTTCTTTTGAACTTCTCTTTTGAAATTGATTTATTTCTTTCTGACTGTCTGGATTTTTTACTTATCCCTGACAAGACGTAAACATGGTGCAATCGTTTTTTAAAAAGAGTGCTGAAGAATTTTATTTTTAAAACGCTGAAGTAGATCTCCCCTTAATCACATCTGCCTGGCTGAAAGGATGATAGTCTCCAAACCTCAGCCAAAGCAGTTGATGTTAGCTGTGAATTCCAAGTGTCCAAAACACACTTGCCAATGAGACTCCCTTTTTTGTTGAATGCACAAGTCCTCTTCCAGCACGTACAGTATATAGGACTTCTAAAAGTGATGCACTAGCATTCTCATTTGAACCGTGAAAATGCTGTAGCTCATAATTTTATTCTACAACTAATAAGATGGTCTGGTAACTTACGTTGTACTCAATATGGTTATTATTTATGTCTGCACATCCATAAAATGAGGTATCCAGCCAACAGCATGGATATGTCTCAGCGCATTTATTTAAACAGAGTAAATGATAGCTGCCGTATACATATTGTATGTCATACATATTACATTTACTGCCTGTGAGAGACATTTAATTTGCATCACAGTGGATATGTCTGAGGGTATGGATTCAACACCAGCTAGTAATTAACTTACAATAAGAGCTTGACAAGGACTGAAAGTGGAAAGGCTGCTCAGCCAATCATGTTCATCTGGTGGCTAGTGTCTTCTTGTTCCAAGGATGCTTTCCAGCTGGTTTTTTTTAAATTAGCACTTGGTCTTCCAGTGAAATTGGTATACATATTTTGCTGTTTGTGACCTTGGTGGCGAAGTAGATTTATCATGAACCATAGATCAAATAGCAATACGTATTTCCAGTCTCCAGCCGAGGTTGCCTTTGTGTTCATTGAATCCATGAATGAATTGGCTACCGTTTCATGAGTTCATCAAACATTCTTCGCTTTTAATTCAGTGATCTGGAGTTTGTTTCCAGTGGGGTTCCAGCTCTCCAGGACTGGGCAGACCACTCGTCTGCTCTGTACTCGCGGGATTAGGAAAGCAGAAACCGGCACACTTTATGTGCAGTGCAGCACTGTGCGATTTTAAAACACAAAACTGTGCGGTGCAATTCTCACCTTCGCGGGGGGGCGAGTATTCCACTGGTAACGGATTGTCTTTGATTCCGCCATCATCCTTGACTGACACGCAGCAGGGAGAGGGGATGGTACCTGCTCAGGTATCAGACTGCTATTCCAGATGAGGCGAACGAAGCTAGTGACGAATAAAAACATCATTTCCTTCTACTCAGACGACTGCCACAGTTGCAGAAGAGCAACCAGGTTACAACCTTTTCCTTAGGCCACACAGGTGTGAATGGCAATGAAACAGGTTCTGGTCCGGAGGTTCTCTTCTGATGAGCCAGATCCACCCTGTTGAACGTTAAGTAAATGCTGACAGGAAGGACAGGTTTGTGAAGAGAAGGGTTTGCTTCCAACCGAACAAAGGTATATAAACCACACAGGCATATAGGAGAAAGTGCTTGTTTGTACCTGTCATATTTCTCAAGCTGTATTACCCTGTTATTTTGGAAATATTAAGGGACAAACTACCAACAGACCTCTGGTTGGTAGTAAAGTGTCTCACTATGTGCCTGGGGTGACTAACAGATAAATCCACTCTAATTAAATTCCTCATTTCCACCTCGTGGTCTGGGGTGCTCTGGTGTTGTCACTCTGTATGATGCTGGACAGAACAACGCAGTTATTTAATACGAGCTGATACATTCTCTCTCGCTCTTTGTCTCTACTATATCACTGCTTGTTGATTTTGTCGCTTAATTGTGGTGTTCCTATTCAAATACAAAATTGTTTTATTAAATGCAATCTGTCTTGGACTGAATACCCTTCAGGTTTGGGTGGGAGTTAAGTGCAGCTGTATTCATTAACTCCTTATCCACGGACAACACCACATGAGATGGAACTGTCTTATAACTTCAAGTTCTGCCCTCACTACACTAAGAGTGCATTCACGCTAAGATGCATGAATACGTCATTGGCTGTGCCACACTGATGAATCCTACTAAGGGTGAAACAGCTGGCAGAGTGCAGCTATACCACACTTATGTTTGGTGAAACAGCTGTCTGTAGCTGCTGTGACTCGACATGGGCAAAAAAAAGTCATCTGATAATATGTCAGTTCTGCCTCCTTTGGCATTATAATTGGATAAATAGGTAATTACTATTAATACCCATGACTCATTGCACCTAGGTATTCCTTCTTCTCATCCAAACATCTCACAAACCAAAATATTTAGTATGTAAAATGTTTTTGGCTTATGTTTGTTTTCCTAATTCATGTTTGATATCGGGACGCTTGCCTAACAGAAGATGGTGACAGTGATGTGGCGATATGGTGATTTTTCTTATTGTTTGCCTAGTGGTATACTCTAGACATAAAGTGATTCGATAGGGTCTTGAGCAGGTTCATAATTCATAAACTTTGAATTGTGTCTAGAAACATGTTGAGATGCAGGCTAAAAGCTGTTCAGTAAATTTGCATTGTGCAGTCAATCGCTATACTGTTAACAACCCTTCCGTCATGCATATGCACGCGCGTCATGGTACACACACACCCGCAGTCTCCACACCTCAGAAGGCACAAACATGGCACCTAATGAAATGAATATAAAATTTGCGCTTTCTGCGCACCAAAACAGTGACTGCGGAGCAAATTAGTGCAAAGCTGACGCACAAGCATTGTGGATTACTCACGACACAGGTCCGCTGTGCTTCTGTTACCGTGAAAGGGATTAATTGCCGTGACCCCTTTTCACAAACACGAGGTTTACGGGTCTCCCCTGAGAGAAAGTCTGGCCCAGAGGAGGGTTCTTAAGCGGAAGTCATCACCCCGGAGAACCACCGCGATGGGTCAGAGCGACACTTGGGCTTGTTGAAGAGAGGCGTTGCAGTCGCACTGCAGGACAGTTAAACTGCGGTGAAAACACTGAAACGCAATTAACTTAACTGAAAATAATAACTTTCTCCCTAAAACTCTTAATAGGAAGCAGTTAGAATATACCCGTAGAGGATCATCGCAAATGGAGCGTTTGCAGAGTTCTTCAAAGTGACGATCTCCGTAATTTTCATGGAACTACAATGCAGGGATTCTCACAGGTGACTTTTTTTGTCGTAAACAAAGGGGGTTCCCGTAGGCGTCCAATCGTGGAAGGCCGGTCATTTTAAAATTCAAATTCTGTCAACACGCTGGGTTTAAATAACCCCCTTTTCCCCCCGAACATATAACATTTGCCATGCATAACTAATCAGTATTCATATTTAAAAACAATCCTGCCTTGACATGCAATTCCTTTTCCAAATCCACCTACTGAAAAGCAAATGAATTCAGCGAAAATACTGATAACTATTTACCGTAGGCCAATGCATTAACTCATTTTATGCTGTGATATATATAAAAAATAGAAAGGCAGCGCAGGTTCTGTTTAGTACTGTATTATTTCAAAGTGGAGTTAACCGTGTTTACAAAAGCCTGCATTTTGCAACAGAACCAGACTATTGATATTGCTAGTCGGAAGACTGGCACGTGTTTAGTTAGCCGACGAAGCAAACAATCGGAGTAAATATTAATGAGTGCATAAATATTTCATGTACGAGATGGGTTGGGTTTCTGTACCAGTGGCTTATTACATAAAATATTTGGCTAAGGCGTAAAACATCACATTGCTCACAGTGGGTGTTATTTTGTATAGCGTCTTTCTGTCGGTTTCACCGTAAAAGCAGGGTGGCACGGTGTCGCATTCACAGGCCACCGCTTTGCTCAAACACCTGAGAAAATAAGGTGGCTGCGCGTAATAAGTCACACCGACCGATGTCTGGGACTTGCACAGGTACTTCGGCATCGCTAGACTGAGGCTGTGTGCTGGCGGTGCCCAGGCGCCAGTGATCCTGATGGCCACTTTTCTTTTCTTTTTTGCCTTCAGTGCAGCGATGCCCTCCATCTCTCTTCCAGCAGCCTGCCCTCAGAAGGGTTTATTAAAATCGGCGAGATCCGCCGGGTCGCCTCTCGGTGGACTCGCAGCGTGTACCCACTCCAGCCCATCACTCGCTTGGCTCTGGCCACACGGGGGCCCTGTTCACTCTCGTCTTTGCCAGACTTCACCAGCCATCCCCTCCCCGACGCACACACACCGTACCTCCCCCCTCCTCCTCCTCCTCCTCCTTCGTATTACCGGGCAGCGCAGAGCCTCAAAACCGAGCGTCGGCTCCTCGCAGCTCTAGTGTGAAGATGGTAGGTGTTCCCTGCGCTCGGAGGCTGGCTCGCCGCTCCCGGTCCGCCTTGATCGCGGCGCTCACCGTGCTGCTGGTGCAGACGCTGATCGTGTGGAACTTCAGCAGCCTGGATTCGGGAGAGGACCGGGAGGGCGCGGGCTCCAACAGCAGGGAGAAGCGTGACCGGATCGGTGGCAACGGAGCCGGCGGCGAGTACTTCAGCCGGGGGGCTCCGCCGCAGCACCACCAGGCTCCGCTCGGGAGGGCAAACGCTCGGCGCAAGCAGCAGCCGGTGAGTCCGCCGGGGGGGGGGGCTTTCTGCTCGGGTCCGTGCCTGGGGGAGGCTTCGTGGAAGGGGGGCCCGTTGAGACGCTGACCCGTGTGCGTTTTGAATGAACAGTCCCCCCGTGCCCGGTTGCAGTTTCTCTGGGTGACTGATGATTGAGGGTCAGAGCCCTCCTGCCTGCAAAATAAGAGCATGATTTCGAGTGATTCACCGTCCGACAGCGACGGCGTTCGGGGATCTCTCGGTTTTTGCGGAAGGGGTTTAAGCCTAACAATGCACGTCAAAATGAGGATGCTTTGTTGTAAATGAAGCGGTTTCTACGGTTTGTGTGTTAAAGGAGACCGCTGCTGTTGTGCATTTCAGAGGATGCCTTCTCCGAGTCTTGCCTTTTGCTTGGCTATACAATGGAAAGCATTTCTTCTTTTTTTTTTCTTCGGAAACTGCACAAATTGATGCTTTCGTCCGTTTCCACACTTCAGCAATCGGTCTAAACCGGTAAGCAGCGGTCGCCGAGTGACCTGACCTGCGGACAGAGCAGGGGAACATCTGTTCTGCGAGAGCTGTAGTAGTGTTTGACCTGTGTTTCTGTAGATGATCATATCAGGTTAAAACGGAAGACGTAAAACACCTCTGTGATGTTTCCGTTTGTTAACAGTGCAACATTGTGGCAATTGCAAATAAATAAGATCAGGGGAAATTTAGAGGTCACAAACTTTACTGAGGATTGCACACGAATTCGGTATCTGCTGTAGATCAGGTGAAAGCCACGTATTCCTGTTGTTTAATGGCAGAGTGATGGATGGAAAACTTGTATTTTTATTAGCATATAGTGGTCTTGCACAGGATAAATAGCTGCAAACGTCTTCATTCATTTTTCGTTGTGGTGTGCTACTCGTTCTTTGGTTACGAAAAGTGTAGAAGCACCCTGCTCTACATCTTACGTTTGTCAAATGAGTGGGAATTAAGTCGTTAAGTTACGGTTGTACTAGCAAGGTAGTATCGATCCTGATTGTTCTACACCGCGCAATTTCCAATATTCTACACGATTTGAAATCAATTTGTTACAGACGATAAATAATCGCTGGAAGGGAAAGGATGACGAAACCAATTGTCGTCACGCAACTTTTTCTTTTTTTCAATTAGCATCCCCAAATGCGATGAGCCCCTTTTGCGCTTTTAATATTTGCTCGTTAGTTTTGCCTCTAAACTCACTGAACGCACAGTTAACCCCCACAGACTTGTATCTGAATGTCAGAATGAACATAAAAAATAAAAAAAATAATAAATGTCCATCCCAGTCAGCTTGGAATTCTTTAAATGAATCTGGTTGGCTGCTAAGATCACGCAGTAGAAATGTATGAAACTATATCAGTAAGTACGGATGGAGAAAAACAGAACGGGATTCTTTGGAAACGGCTCAAATGTTGAAAGTCTTCAATTAAAAAGATCAAAAGCCCACGTTTCGCATCTTTTAAGCGCCAGTTTACTCGCCCGAGATGAAGTGATTAAATCTTGGTGATGATCCGGTTCCGAAAACCCAGAGGTCCCGTGGCGTTCTAGAGAGAAACGGATGTGATGATGCCCCTTGGCTGCCGGTAAGCACAGGCCGGGCGACCTGCAACAGTTACCTTGTGACTCTTTAGGGGTGCCGTGTTGGAATGGGATCTAACCCCCCCGATCCTGGGCAATTTGTGTAGAGTCGGTCCTGCCAATCGTGTTGGGAGGGGGATTTGTGTCTGCAGGGCTGGAGGTGGGGGGTGGGGGGTTTAAGAGATGGGACGGACTTCTGTTGCTTCCTCTTTTTGTCTTCCCTCAGATTGTGCTATTTATTTTTCAATTTCTGCTCGCACTTCCTGAGCTCGTTGTAAATACCAATGATTGATTAGGGGAGGATCGCGTGTGGTAACCGCTTGCGGAGTCAATAACGAATTGTTCGGGTTTGAGTGAATGGGAGTGTAAATTCTCTCCCTGTTGTAAATGGATTGTTTCTGGCCACAGAAGTACTACTGGATTAAACAGTGTGGGTTCAGAACTGCCTGAGATGCAGACGGGCTTTCTGGTCCTTTGCCACAGTATAACCAAGCACAGAAGGACTTGAGCCCTGGATGTGGGGTCTGAGCTGTTTCTTCATTTTTTTTTTCTACCCTAACTGGTTATTGACGGGGGAGAAAGTCAGTGGGCTGCAGTCGGACTTTCCAGGGCCCAGAGAGCGGCCCGGCCAACAGGACGTCTCTGTCGTTTCGGGCTGGGATGGTGGACCGGCAGCTCTCGTCGGCGAGGGGTTTGGATCTCGATCTGCCCTGCGCGGGGGACCGGAGCAGTGACTGACAGCAGTACTGTCCTCTGTGCTGGCGGTGGGCTTGCCGGTCTGAGGGAGGGCAGGCTGGAAACCTGTGGAGGCCTTGGAGTTTCATCTCTGATGTCCTTGTGTGTCGGCCCTGGGCAGGGGGGCCGTGCCTCGTCTGTGGGTCTGTACTGTGCTGCCCGAGGCTATAGGGAGCACGACAATAACCAGGCTGTCTTGTTAGAGAACAATGGGCAGAATAATTACCCACTGATTTCTACGCTTAATTCTGATATTTATAAGACAAGATAAGATCACTTTATTAGCCATATACAATTTCTTGCTTTAGGAATTAATCTTTTCGCATACCCCAGCTTGCTCCCCATGAGGTACAGAAACACAGACAATGAGAGAAGCCTGGGGTCAGAGTGCAGGGACAGCCATTGTACAGCGCCCCTGGAGCAGCTGGGGTTAAGGGCCTTGCTCAGGGGCCCAACGGAGTAGGATTCCTCCGCCCCATGTGGGTATCTGATAAACAGTCTGCTAAGAACAAAAGTACTTTCAAAGCCAGTCCTGAGAAAAGGGAGATGGTTCACTAGTATTTCTTATTGTATAATTCTAGTCCATAAATAGCTCTTTGGCTGCGCTTGAGGCATCGAAAAGAGTTTTTTCCCCGTTTTAATGAATTTATGCAAGTCATCGGCGAACAAATTATCATTTACAATGATGACTTGGTCAAGAGGACATTGAATACCATCACGGCACAGAAGACAGCACAGTGAAAGACAAGAAACCATCTGGTAAATAATATGACAGGTCACCAAGCATCGGGGAAATGTAAGATTAATAAGAGCAAGCAACAGACAGAAACAGTTTAACCATATGCTTGAAAACATCCTAGGAAACAAGGATGGGCATTTTGAGCTCAGACTGCAGACGTTTCCAGTCATTATCAGTTAAGAAATTAAAATGTCTTGCAAAATAAAACAAAACAAAACAGCAGTGGCCCTTAGAAGGTTCTGTCTGCCTAAAGTAATGCATCACAAATGTTGATGACACTTCTATATTACAATAAGTAATAATGAAAAGTTTTTTTTTTTCAATAACAGATGTGCAAATTAGTTGAAGCCACTGAAGCTTAGTTATGTACACACAAAGAGAATGGAGTCATTTTCCCCAAGAACAGCTCCAAAATGCATCACAGTGGGGAGTTTGGACATTTGTGCTAGCGTGAACATGGCAGAACGTGTAAATTAAAGACCCAGTATGATCCATACAGGTTCAGCAGCACTGGGTTCCAGTGTGTCTGGGAAGTGCTTTGAATTCCTCACATCAGAGCAGATGTCTTGAGTTCATGCTGTATCTGATCAAGCAGTCCTTGGGGAACAGGTATTCCTTAACAGGGGAAATTCCAGGACTCCACCTACACCGATCACTTAGACCGATAATTCTGATCTGCAGGATTGCTGCTGGTGTGGCAGGTTAGAACTCTTGAGATTCTGGTGCCGGGCTCAAATTTGTCCTGATGTGTTTCATTCAGCCGAGAGAAAGAGATGTCCCTGGCAGATGTAATCAAATACATTTCTTTACAAGGTTTTAGATAAGAAGCCACTTCTCTGTTCTTTTTTTGTTGTTGTTGTTGGAAACACTGCAGCTGTAATCGTGAATCTGTTGGAGCCTGTGACACTGGGAGGTGTTAAGGGATTGTTCGAATGTAGGAAAGCACGAAGAAGCACTGGGCTATTCTAGGCCAAGAGCTTTGCATCAATTTACTTATCTTGTTTTGCCCAGTTTATTTCTGTTGTTTTGCAAATACTGCCATCCGCCTGTGAGCTGTACCTACACTGCAGAGAGCAGGTTCTTCAGTGGCTTGGGTATGAGCCACTTGTGAATGTATATCCTACTGGGTGTGAAATGGCTATTTTTAAGTGTGTTGGAAAGCAGGGAGAGTTTTCCCTCTCTCAGATGGAGTGGCGCTACGTTGCCTTTCTCTTTCAATGCTAAGTGAATGAAGCATTAAGGGCGGCTAATGTTAATGCATTTCTGCAGAACACAATGTCACTTGCGTCCCAGGTCTTTTCACTTTATCGCTCTTTGAGTGGCAACGCTTTCACAGTAGCAAACGGCCAGTCATCGCTACAGCACAGAGCATTCCAGGCACATCATCTCTTCAAGCGACTGCAGCCTGGGGGCTGATCATGGCAATAGAATAGGGTGGGCAAGACCGCCGGTTTACCTGCTCAGACGTTGTACAGATTTGAAATCTGTTGTCACGCAGCTGCGTGAGTTGCATCCAGTCATTGCTGTGGATTCAAAGCCCGAGATGGCCTTCGACTTCAGCCGGGCTGAGGTGAGGAGAGGCTTGTGGCCTGCACCTTCCTCCTCCTCCTCCCTGCTTCCGACGCAGCGTGACTCAGGCAGCTCTTTCAGGACTGCCCTGCTGACTCACGCGATCGCCTGCTGCCCGGCGTTGGAGATGCTCAGCGGCTTGGGAGGGGGCAGCCAAGTGGAAGGGCCGATTTGTCAATGCGGGGAGCTTGGATGTGACACGACAGGGCAGTGCTACACGCGAGCGATACAGGGAGCGCGGGAGGATGTGGTAATCGTCGTTTTGAGCACGTTCCGTCGATGGCATTGCGATTTGTGAATTCCATCACGTGCTGTGCTCGTGCCTGTTCAGCATGGTGCCTGCTGATATCTTTCGTTTTCTGAACCCACAACAGATTGAGTTGATCCGACGTGAGGCTGTGAATTCCCCACTGCACTGCAGTCAGGGTTAACAGCATGGTGGAGGCGTGAGCCTCTTTCTCCTCTGTGGCTTCATGTGACATATTTCAATATTTATATATCTTGGACAGCACTTACGCTCACACCCATGAAATGCATATCCACCTTCAAGGGGTGAGAACCCCATTATAACATTTATTTGTAAATAGTAGCATATGTAACAATCTACATTAACGTATAGTAACAAGTGCCACACAGTATGTACACTTTTCAAAAAAAGGCATGAGATATTTTGTATATCTCATCCTATTTGTACATGTGCCGTTTAAATATACAGTCTTCCTGTTTCTGAAAAAGTTTAGACTGATGGGTGAAGGAGAGTACACGGGGAATTAAACTGATATCAAACTTGAAAGGAGAAGAACAGAAACAGGACGTTTCAGCTGTGGAGCTTTTGTCACCCCGAAGAAGGCTTCACAGCTGAAACATTGGTGTTTCTTCTCTTTTTCAGCGAGGGGTAAACCTTTACTTGTTCCTTTGCAGCCTGCGCGTGCTGAGGCAGCCGCCTACTTGAGCTGATATCGAGCTGGCCTTTCTTTAGCTTTCTCTGACTCGTATCGCTTAAGGATCACGTTAGGATTCCTGAACACGCAGTGTACCGCGGTGCCGCCTTATTGTAATGTGGTGCATGTTGTAGTGGTGCCAGTCTTTGGCCATGGACTAAAGCCGCAGCGCGCGACCCTGCGTAATCTGAGAACAGCGCAGTTTTCCTGGTGGCTCTTCATATCTCTGCGTGCTCTTTGCCGAGACCGCTAACCTCCTTTGCCACTGTAAACAGTGTCTGCTGCGACCGCAGAGAGGGTCTGAGAGGAAGGTTAAAGACGCCGTGGACTAATGAGAGCGCAGTGCTCACCGCTGATGAGCCTGAATCTCAGAGCCAGACTCCAAACAAACCCCCCTGCAGAATCGGCACTGCCTGTGTGCCGAGCAGCAGCACAAACAGATCTGGGGGACCTCTGATCCTCTGTGTGTGTGTGTGTGTTAGGGGAGTTTAAGGGGTCGTATAGCCGTGAGCCACAGGAAACGAAACAGCGTGTTGCATGAACCTCACATTGCACCTCTGCTGTGGTATTGGCTAATCCCCCGATGGAGACACAGATTCAGACAGGCGTGCGCTCTGCTGTGATATATCCTGCATTGAAACCTATTATATCTCCATTAAAGCACTGCTGCCTTTCTGACAGGCTGTGTCTCTCAAGGGTGTCATGAGCAAGGCCAGGGGAAGCCGTCGTGGGGATTGACTTGGCTTTTTTTGGGGGGCCAATAAGGACATGGGCCCTGCTGCCATTTGTATCTCTGTCTCATTGGTCATTAAACTTGCCAATATCGCAGGCTCGTGACACAGCTGAATTTGCAGCAGGAATGAACAACCAGAGGATATGATGGGGGGGACGATAAATCTGTTTAGCAAGAAAACATGCCAGGCAATTAGAAAAGTACAATATTACATATTGAAAGGAGAAGAGGCTGGGAATTAAGCCAGGAAAGTAAGAATCGGGCTCAGTATATAGTCCAAAAGAACTTCTTTGTGTGTGTTAGGGGCTTTCACATCTAATTCTTCATTTTAATATTGGTTAGGAACCAAAAATGTATCACTGTGTATGCTGGGTATTTTTTCCTCTCTTCTACGTTCCTTGACATGACCGCTCTAGCCCGAAGAAGCGCCCAGGCGCCCTGCTCACAGCTTCCAGCAACACACGGCAGCTTTGAGGAGACGGAGCAGAGACACAGACCCTGAACTGTGTCTCACACACGCAGCTTCTGAGTGGCGCTCTGTTTCAGCTGCTCACAGCCGAGATGTGTGTGTGTGTGTGTGCGCACACAGGCCTTGCAGGGAAGAGGCTTACAGTGGCTGTAAGTGCTCATTCAGAGGCTACATTTCCTTCACCTTCACAAATAGGTCTTTGTATGCCTGCTTTTTATTTACTCATTATTCCTTTCTCTTCTCCCAACTAATTCTCCCACTACAGAAGTCTGTGGGTCAGTCCACCCGGCCATCTTCAGCAGGGTGGTGCTGCACAGAGTTGAATGAATCACTTCTGCTGCTGGTGGTTTTCCGCCTCCTGAGCTGTTTGCAGGGCAGCATGTCATCCCTGTTCTCTTGCTAAAGAGGCAACCGAGCAGCAACAGGCAAACTAGACCTCCCTGTCCACTCGGCTCCGGGTGCAGGTTCCTGTAGGTGTGTTGTGTCTGGCCACAGCATGGCAAGTTTACAGGGCACGTTGAAAGTCGCGTGCGAAGTAGGACTTCTGCAGGAGGTTAAGTCAGTTGGTTAAAGTCAGCAGGGTACAGCGGGGCGCTCCTCATCCTGGCCTGACTGACGAGAGCCCATGACTGTGCTGGTTCCGGGAGGGTTAGAGTAGGAGGAGGAGGAATGCTCCCCATTTCGTTTTTCCGGCCAGGTCCTGGCGCAGGGTGCAGGAGAGCGTGATGCAGGAGCGGAGCTCCCACCCTGATTCTAGCTGGGAGCCGCTCAGAGTTTTGCCCTTCAAATGATGGATGCCGCGTCCCCGTTGTTCCCATGATCCCCTTGTTCTGTTGCTGTTTTTCTAGATTGCGTTTGGCGTGTTGCGTAGGGCTCGGGAGCGGAGGGGGCGCTCTCTTCGAAAAGCAAGGGGACAGAGTGCTGCAGCGCCGGCAGCAGGGCTGACAGTCAGACCTGGAGTGTCCTTGTCAGCACAGGGCAGGAGCAGTGGGCAGATTCCTCTTTTCCCTTTCAGCTGGAATTCGGGCATTAAATGGTAATCGGCCAGAGATATTGTCTCTTTTTTTTTAGTGATTAAAAGCAGAGTGACATGGAAGAGAGAAGAATTTTTTTTTTAGCCCTAAATCCTAAATCTACTCAAATCCCTGGCGTAATCCCCTCCAATCCTACAGGTTTTCAGGCTACTTAGTGCGGCGCTGGCGAGTTTAGCTTTAACTCTTCTCTGGCTGGCTGACCTTCTGTTGCAGGGAACTGAAGGAGGGGCTGACGCTGTGCCTTCACAGGGAAGGTTGTTAACACCTGGGGAAAGTCAGGACAGCTGGCCTGCCTGTAAGCTACCCTGCAAATGCACTGAGAGTTCCTCTGCTGCACTGCATGCAGCCCTTATGCAAGGTCACATGTGTGCTTTCTCACTTGCTCTTCTGTCTTTCTGCACAGAGACCTGTCCCTCTTGTGCTTTCCTGCTTCCCTTTCAGGAGTGGATGCTTGGTTTCTCTCTATAAAACTTAGGAAATATATTAATAATCATCGGTTTAGTTGTAGTATACTGTAAGTCTTGCTGGTAGTAAGGAGGAGTTAAGGACTTTGGAATGCTGCTTCCTCAATTGGTCAGGGTGAAAGTTGAAGAAATGTACAGGTATCTTCTGAGAAAAAAAGCTGCCTGTTTTATGATTGCATCATCGTTGTATCCTGGGGGCACAGGGAGCTGCCGGGGTGCAGTCACAGGTGCGGGCTGGCTGTGGGCGGAGGTCAGGTGGTGCACATGGCGTTTTTATCAGCCATAAAAGAGCGAAGGCGACTTCTTTCCCCATCCCGCAGTGCACATGGGTAGTGAAAGAAACCCCTTCCCTGCTCTCTTAATAAAATGAGTTCAGTCTCCCATCAGGGTAGGATTCCCAGCAGAGCTGGTTCAGTGGATCTTCACTGTAGTAAGAAGCCCCCCTTAAGAATGCATCCAATGGTGACAATGGTGAAGTTGAGCTGTAGTTTCTCTGTGTTTATTCTGTGTGTTTCCTTTGCTTTTAACTTTTTTTGCAGTCTTTTTGCATCCTCCTGTGACAATGATTTCGCTATTCTTTACTGCACTTTACTAGGTTTTTACTAGGTTAGGCCAACACGGTCTACCCTTCCTCTTGCTCGGCCATTATGGGGCCCTGGACCCTCCCACTCTCTCAAACCCAACCAGCACAGCAGTCACTCCCCTGCTTCCACGCCGACACGCCGAGTCTCTTCCATAAAAATAAAGGTGGACCAACAGCTTGGGGGTGGGGGGGGGGAAGGGAAGGAAAGGAGTCTGGTGTCTGCTAACTGAATGGAAGCCATAACAAAAGGCAGCTTGCTTTTGCTCAAGGCTGCCTTCTGGCTTGCTGTACACAATGCCTTGGCCTTGAGTCCATGTCTTAGGGACCAAAACCTCAAAGGAGAGCTGCTGCAGTCTCTGTCCCAGTGGCAATGAAAACAAGACTGCTTGCATTCTTTGTCTACTTCCCTGCCTACTGAAAGCACATTGAATCGATTCTGCTTCATTTTTTTACTGAGGCTTCCTGTAGTTGGTGACATGCCTTTGCCACACATTTGTATGCATTTCCTTGTTTTTACCAAGTTCTGCACTGTACTGTACTTTCACCATGGTATACCACTGTAAACCATGATAAGGGCATTTCTGTTCAAAATCCCCTTGTGGGGTTCTGGAGCTGCCACGCAACTAAAGGGAGCCCCACGGGGGCACTGCCAGTGTGGCCTGCACAATGAAGTTCTAGCGAGACCCTTTGCCACCTGTTGTCCTTGCTTCCACAGTGCTCTAGTACGCTTGGTGTTCTACCGTGTTTTTACCAAACGGGTTTCCCCGTTATCTCCTCTTCGCGCTGCGCAGTGTCATCGATCATGCCCTCGAGGAACCAGACATCGACATGACATGCGACTGAAAAGAACTTGGGGGTTCGGGAGGCATTTCAGAGACCAGAGGAAAGGAGAGAGAGGGAAGGAAGAAGGAGAAACTCAGTTGGGTGTTGGGCAGACATCCTAAACACATTTGGCGACAGAACTCGGCCTAAACAAACATACACACAAACCCCCTAGTCCTTCTCTGCACATTGAGCGGCTCTGTGCTGTTCTCAGCCTTGCTGAAAGGACCCCATTGACAGATGGAGAGAGCAGGAGACTGCCAGGAGTTCAGCCGGGAGGGCCTCTGAGTGGGGGGGGGGAGGGGCGGCTGTGTTCCTGCACATTTTAACTGCACTCAGGAGAGCTCTGACTCCATGGCGGAGCGGTTTTAGGAAAATCAGTGACGTGTTATTGGTTTCACTTGTGTGCGCTTGAAGGCAAGCGAGAATGTTTGAAACAACTCCGAATTTTTTTTTCCTGGAGTACCCAGAGTCGTCTTAAGACCTTGAATGCCCGATTTTGTGCACACTTTTTTTTTTCACACCTCCACCAAGGTATTAAATGAGAAATGGCGAATCCAACAGGAATTTGTAATTTTTCTCCCATAGCTGTGACACCTCACAGAGCAGAGCTTGAACTGTTGTCTGGCCACGTGCTTACTTCAGAAGGTATGCTTTAAATACCACACATTTGGAAAGAAATGAATGTGAAATTTTACAAGCTCCTGCATGTTCTGGGTAAATAAAAAGTGATGTATGAACAGTGGGACAGGCTCTTGTGGTTCAGTGCTCTGCTGTATGAGAAAATGTGCGTGTTTGGCACAGATCTCGTGTTCAGCCATAATGAATTCATCTGAACTGGGTACGGAGAGTGCGAAAGTAAGTGTCGATATGGCGGTAGAAAAGGATTTTGTTGTGCTTATTTGGAAAAGGGCTGGGCATTTTAGGATAAGTACATCTCTGTGGCACGTTCTTCAGCTGCCATTGAGAAAAGTGCCTGCCAATAACACTTGTGTTATTCTCCCATCCTTTCCTGCTGTGACCTTTTAAATGTACCGAGCTGTCTACTTCATTTTGGTTTCAAGCGTAGAATTGAAACATCATTTTTTTGTTATTGATGATGAGCGGAGCTAAATGAAGGGAACAGTGCCAGCAAAGGCAACGAGCTTGCAGTATCCAGCATCTGGTGTTGGGTTATATTAGAACTTGTAACATTGTAAAACTGACCGCTACGCAGTGGGAGTGGGAATCTTCCTGCCTTGGAGATTGCCATTCTCAGCAGTGTCAGATATCCGCTGCCCAGAGGACATTACTACACTTAAAACTACACTGTAGTGACGTGAAGAAAAGATTGGGAAGGGATGTACTTGCTGTCCAGGGGCTCTCCAGCGCTCTCCCTGCATCTGTGACACTGAAGTCCCAGACTGCCGGGACCTCTACCTGTTGGGTGGGCATCGGAAGGAGCTTTTGCAGTTCGTTCTGCTCTTCCAGTCTGCTGCAGCTGTCTGATCTGCCAGGGCGGCAGAACCGACGTGCCATCAGCTGGCATTCCCTGTGCAGTGGATGGGTCTCGCCACTTCCTGAGGGGCTGTAGAAACAACAACTCTTCTGCCACCCAGTGGGGTTTCTTCTGTGACTTGGCAAGCCTTTCCTCTTTGTTTCTTGGAGCCTTGCTGTGTTCTCCACACGTTACGATGCGGACAGTTTTGCCTTTCCAAGTACTGGTTGTGCACGCAGCCTCTTCTCTGAATCCTAGAGAGACTTTGTCTTCTCGTGCACCTGTCCATGCCACTGCTTTTCTGTGGGCCTGGTGACTTGTTTAGGAAAGTAGATGGGACCACTGTGTTAGCTTACTCCTCAATCTGGATGGATTTTCTGTCCTGCAGATCAAGGGCCTTTTCAAAAAGTGTCCCTTCTTGCCTGTTTCAGATGGATCCCCCATTACTTTTGTGAGGCAGTTATGAGCTGGTAGGCTCCTAGAATGGTTTGCAGCTCAGTCAGGTACAGCATGGTCCTCTTTCCTCCCCGGTTCCTTTCCTTTGTGTTCCAGCATCAGAGCTGTGTTGTAAGCTTCAGCGAGAAGGACAAATCAGTGCCATTGGACTGGCTAACCAGTCCCTCTGGAGCCAGCTGACATTGTTGGAATGTGGTACAATGGCTGGCAGCGATGGGAAAGCTTTGGTGAGGCACACAGCTGTCATTCTGTTCTCCCAAAAACTATCTCCTCACGTTCTAGCACGTTTCTGTCTTTGCACACCAATACACGGAGAAAGGCTGAGCCACACCTTAAAGAAGGTGATGATCCTTTTTGATATCAAAACTGGATGAGGATGATTACGCTTGACCCCTATTAATAAATGCACTGGCTTTGAGTCAGGGTGAGCGCTGTGTCCTCGGTGGAGCTCGTCAGAAGGCAGGTCCAGACCTGCCAGCTGAGAGAGAGTGACGAGATGAGAGGTCACTGTTGGTGCCGTGGCTGACAGACAGCCAGGTCAGTTCAAAGACGCTCCAGTGTGTTTTGCAGTCTTCAGTCTGTTTCACACGCTGTATAATACGAATCTGGACACAGAAGGAGGGCACCAAGCCCACGGTGTATTTGATGGCATTTTAAGTGATGTAAGCAGTATCCTTGTGTCATATGTAAAAAAGTAATGGTTAAAGCTCCATCTTTACATTAGTACAGTAGATGCTCATACTCTGTGTTGTGGACCCTGTAAATTTTACTTTTCGCCGCTGGTCATGTTTTGCCACTCTGATGATAAGAGCTGGTGGCGAAACTGTTAATCTAGCAGAGCAGCTGGCTTGTGGGAGGCATGATGCAGTAAGAGCCAAACAACTGGGATGGCACAGCGCTGTGGCACTGGCAGGCACACAGAGGGGCCTTCTGACTCACGACTGACACATGCACTCCTCCGCCACCAGGGTGGGGGTAGGGGGTTATTGGTCTCTGTCCTCTCCCTTGAGCCTGGACACTCTCTCTCCATGCAGCTGAGAGAGAAGTTTGTTGCTGTAGCTTTCTGGAAGCTGAAGAGCCTTTTTGTTTCATTGTTTTGTTTTAGTCATCCACCAACCGAATGGATGGAGCAGTTTAATATCTCTCTTCATTTTAGCTCATAATTTCTTATTTTATACATTAATAACATTAAGAATGCCATTGATAACCAAGATGCTGGAAAACCAGTCCCTGCACATCTTATTCATGTTTCACATCTAGTTAATCTACTTGGCTCCCTTGTAACCTGATAGTTCAGCCATGGTAGCCGAGTCCGTCCATCTTGCTACAGCCCGTATTTAATGCATTTATTCATTCTCGTGTTGTATTAGCAACAATTAAATCAAAACTGAAAGGTTACAGCAGAAAGATGGCCTGGTTAGTTCTGCGGTGTCTGGTAAGTGGTGCTGATGTGGACAGATGGGTCTCCAGTAACAGTAATAAGAATGTGTCGTCCTATTTGTATAGGGCTTTTCAGCCAAAAGGACCTCGGGACATATCAATTCGAAAAAGAAGACTCAATTCCCTGTTTCTTAGCAGAACAGGCAGGGGTTTGAGAAATTAACTCAAATACACACTGACACAAAGACCGGGAACTCGGTGGTTAGGCAGCTCAGCTGCAGTTTTGGGAGGAAGTGGTTATGAGGAGCTGTGGGCCAAACATACTGGGGTGCAGTACGTGCTACGTAGTGGATTTGAATAGCTTGCACATTAGCACAGCGGAAGTGCATCGCTCCTCTCAGTTAGGCACCACAGTAGTTCACAGCCGGACAAAGACGGTTGATTCAGAACTTGGAACACTGCTGAACTTGTTTGTGCTGGTTTAGAGGAAGCCGAGTTATTTCAGGGTGATTTTCTTACATTGACACTTTTCTGTCTGAAAGCCGTCAATTCATTTACAATTTCGGCAGTCTGTGTCTACCATTTTTCAGTAGCCTTGTGTGCGCTTACAGCCCTTGCCAGATTAAGCAGACCGGTTCCATTGCAGGGTCGGTTAAGGGAGGCGTCATGTAAGGGCACTTCCTCCCTGGCCTGACTGACACGTCAGCTAGCATCAGAGAAAGCCCCTGCACACAAGCACTCTGCTGATTTCCTTTATTGCCTTGCAGAGGGGGGCTGGAGTTTCCAGGCCAGGAATACTACTCTATCGAAAATCCCGTTTCTATAGGATCACAGTTTCCACACAGTACACCACCACTGCTGGTTTCCTGCCAGACCTCCTGAAAGACAGTGGGGGCTTTTGGTAGTTGGGTCTCTCTGTGCTGCTTAGGGTGTCAAACACCTAAGAGTAGTGTAAGAAAGAAGCTGCTTATCGTCATATAATGTTTGCATTGTGCTGGAGTGCTTATTTCTTTTTTCAATGCTTGTTTTTTTCTTTGCATGCAGAAATAAAAGAATACAGTGCCATCTGTTAAACATCTCTCTTGTTAGGTTTTGCTCTTCTTTTAGTGTTCGGTTATCATGGACATAAATTGTTCCATTCCAATGTAACGGGTCAGGGTCGTTCTGCTGCTCTTTCTCTTGAGAATGCCCAGTAGATTATGACAACAAGGGGCACTTGCCTTTCTGTGCACTGAACACATGACGGAAGTCAACTGGCATGAATTTATAAGGCCAGCCGTTTTGTCTGATGTTGTAACTTGTTCTCAGCACCGAGGTTTGTCCATGTTCTCCCAGAGTGCACTGCGCACCAGGAGGGCTGGTGTCCGAGCAGTATTCCTGCTGGCCAGGCCCTCCTCACTCAGGGAGGGCTCCCTCAAGCCAGAAATATGCAGAGCAGAAAGTAGGGTGGGGCCCTCTACCTTTGTCAAAGTGGGGGCTAGAGAGAGGAAACAAAAGGCATGAAATGTTCATCCATACCTTGATTCTCACAGGTTTATTTTTTTTATTAATTTGTTGCACATTTGAAGGTGCCAGATGCCTCTTTGCATAACAGCAGAAAGGACAATTCAGATGGTAATGAGCTTAATTAGTCAGAGCCTTAAGAAAGAAGGCTTATTCCTTGCTTATGAAGCTTACAGTAGAGGCTAAAGTGGTTTAAACTGTTGCGTTCTGCCAAGCCTAATGTTTGCTATAATTTTTAGCGTCACACTTGCGAAACCTTTTCTCTCCTGCTTAGATTAAAGCACCTTTTCCCAAGTTGGGGAGACCAACCCCTCTCTGTTACATGAGAGTCCTGAACTAGCATGCAGAAAATTCATGTAACACTTTAAAACATAATTGTGCTGCCTTATTTTTTTTTTACACCGGTATAAATGTTTTATTAGGGTGGCACTTGGGTTACCAATTAGCCCGCTCTGAAAGACCAGTACACGTGGTGGAAAGGTCTTAGGGAGGCTGACAAGAGCAGCACTGGAGTAGCAACCAGCGGCGGACACCTAAAGAATTGAGCCTAAAATCTGGGTGGCTTGGAAGGGAGGCTTGTTTAGGTGAACGATTTATAAGGGTTTAATGAAGTAAATGTCTCTTGCAGTAAATTTGGTTAAGCAGGTTTAAACACCAAAACTGGAGACTGAGATCTAGCTTATTTTATTGTTTTTTTCTAGAGGAGAGTAAGAGTAGCGCAGAGAGTGATCAAGGACGTCTGTCGGGGACAGGGGGGGATAACTGTAGTCCTGGATTGGCCCAAACAGAGTGGGGTACATTTTCCAGTGGGCTTTCTTGAAGATACTTTCAGAAAGCTTTCTGGAGTTGGTTCATTGTTTACCAAGTGCAAGAAATAAGAATAACTTTCAGAATGGAGAGGAAGATCTTGACTTGCGTTGTGGGCTGTCTGCCTCCCACAAACCCGTCAGTGGTCAGTGTTCAAGTGCCGCCCCTTTAGATACAGTAGCTCCTCTTGTGATGCATCTAAAGGTGCTAAACAATGACATAACTCAAAGGCAAAACCAATAGAGACTGATATACGTACATTCCTACAGTGAGTCAAAATCTTGTGTATACTGAAGTTTTAAAAGAATTTGAAACTGGGTTAGTTTCTAACGTGGGCTGCCTCGGGACTGTAAGCTTCATTTCGGAAGCACAATTAAGTCGCCTAACAAAGGAAGTCTATACATCTCAATCTTGAATGAAAAGGAAGAGGATAGAATCGCAGCTGGGGATGGTGGAGGTAGTATGTAAGCGTTGTTAGTAACAAAGCCTTTAACCCTCACCCAGAGTCTCCTGCTATCTGACTCTGCTTATCAAGCCTTAACACCCCTTGTTTCAACTCAGGCCTGTTGTGTCGATAGTTCTCATTCAAATGGTGTTTTAAAACCTGCTGATGGAATCCCTCAATTACAAGGAATTGCAGGCTCATATTACCCTGTTCAGCTGTTCCTCTGTAAAATGAGCCTGAAGCTGAGTACATGATTAAAGTATCTCCCTGATATATCCTTTGCCTGTGCTCTGTCATTAAGAGGCGCACCTGCAGATGCACCTATCAGGTGGGCTTACTGCAGTTGTTCTGTTCATGTGTACAGTCCTGCAGGGAGCTGCTGTTATTTGTTTTGTGTCCCTAGTCTTTAATTGGTGATGACTCTTTCATCGCTCAAGTTTGTAGACTATGAGCAAGCAGACGTGGAGGAGTCTTCACCCATCTGGAGTGACTCTGTCCACAGTGAAGAGCTGAAGTGTTGCACGGAAGCAAGTTTTTCTTTGCCCGATCCAAGATCTATGACACCCTTGTTCTGTCAGGTGCCATAACTCCTGTGCGGTTTAATGCCTGATGGTTATTTCACTGAATCAGTCTTGTGCTGTACATTTTGTGCTGTAGTGGCATGACTCTCGGTCAGCCCATCGATGAAAATGAGACGTATCGGGTTTGAGGAAGGACAACTAGATTGATGGTGTGTGGAGAGTGGCATGGCAGTTAGCAATGCTCTCTCGCAGCTCTTGGGTCCGACTTGGGGCGCCTTCTGTCTGGGGTCAGCATGTGGTTCCCCAAGTCCTTATGAGACTTTTCCTGGTGCACCGGTTTCCTTATACCTCCCAGAGACATGCTGGCAATGTGAACTGGTGTTTCCATGTGTGGACGAGCTGTGAAGAACTGTGTCCTGTCCAGAGTGTTAATCCTGCACCCTACCTGTCAAGCGTACTGTGTTTTTTCTGATTGCTATGACCCTTAGCAGGAAAGATACGTTTTTTTTGGTGAAGCATAGATGATTGAAGTGGTAGCTCAGGTTCTGTGGGAAGAGCTGGCCCCCGGCTTTGTGGCTTTGTTCTCCACATGACCTCATTGGCCTGTTTTAGTTGAGGAATGTATGTTACTGATGTGGCTTCTCAAGCACACTGCTCTCTGCAGTGACGTGGCTGTGCTGGCAAGAGGGCTGATTCCCGAACCCTAAAACACGAGCCACTGGGTTTTAAACGTGTTTTGGGAACGGAAGAAGGAAACTAATAACGTTCCTAAATTCAGAAACATTAATCTCGCCTGAATGAAAGTTTTGAATTGGAAGTTCCCAAAATATCTGTTTAGCTTTGAATAACTTCACTGTGTCGTTTTCTTATTAGGAAAAGAGAAGTGAACATATATTTGTGGTCGAGTTCTTCAAGAATGTGGTGCAGAGTGACTGGTGTGTGCCAGGCGGCTGCTCTGTGGAGCTGTGATAGAAGAGCTGCACTCTCGGTAACAGGCTGGCTGCCACATATCCGGTTATCTAGGGACTGACAGGAACACCCATGCCTTGTGATCAGCTGTCACTGCCGAGAGGGATTGTGGAGGTTCCCTCAGGAGCTGTTGTGCATGCAATGGTCACCTTCCAGAGCGCTCTGCAGATAGCCGAGGAAATTGAATGCATCTGCTTCCTTCTGTCTTCCTCTGGACCTATCTTAAAAGCGCTGCCTCCTTCTAACTTTCCTGTCGGGGAAGCAGGGTTTTCTCCTGACACTTTTATGCCACGTGTGACTAATGGCGTCCGACGAGGAAACGCTTACTCTCCCGTAGTGAGTTTAATTGGCCCATCAGCCACGCTCGGCACAGGAGGGTTTAGAAACAGCCTGAGCAATATGAGTGTTTCGGAAGAGCGATGCCCAGCAAATTGAAGTCTTTCCCTACTTTTGTTATGTTTGTAGATTTTAATTGTCAGTAGTTCAAGGCATGCGCTAAGGGATGTACAGTTTGCGATGTAGTCGTCTGAAATTGCACACTGTCAGACTCGAATTGCAGGAACTGAAAGGTCCGTAGGTTTGAGACAAAGAAGTAAGGGTATTAATCTGGATTGACAGTTCACTAAACAAGAAATTTGCTTCCTGGATGACTGTCAGTTAAATCAAATGGAACCCTGTTCCATCCATTGCATTTTTTAAAGAAGCGAAACTGAGAACAAATGAATTCAAAGAAGAAATGAAACCCTGAGCCACAGAGTTTTTCCATGGATTAGAGTACTGTCTGTGCAACTGTGTGTGTGTGCGTACTCATGCACATGTGAGAATTTGCCAACCAGTGCACATCTGTCCATGTGTTTTGGGCTACAATGCCAAACCTTACATCTGCAGCTTAAAATGGTTGTGGGGCAGCAGGGATGATCTGGCAGTGCCAGTTGTTTTAAGGCAAGGGAGTCCTTGCTGACAGACAGCTGCTCATTACATTTCACAGCTGCTGGGGCAGCGTTTGAAGTCTCATCTTGCAGGAGAAAAAGAAAGCTGGTGCTCTTTAATGATGTCTCCTGTTCGTCGCCGCTCGCGTTTGAGGATCGCAGTGGACAAATTACAGGGCTGATTGGCCACCAGACAGTTTCCGACAGGGCTGTTCCCTGTCCCTACCTTGCTTTTAGCAACCACAGAGGAAATTAGTGCTCAGTGCGGAGCCTTGATGCTTCCATTTGGCTTCCTTTCTTTCATGAGAGGGCCGTCTGTGATGCCGGTCTGCAATTTGCGGCAGAGTGTGTGTTTGCTGAGCCTGGGAGCCCGCCTGTGCTGCGATAGCAGGCAATGGTGGGTTGATGTGGGAAGGCAACCCTGCTTGGTGCTCCAGACTGCAGGAATGGAGGTGTGTCATCCCGCTGTGGTTTGTGAATCAATGTGTTGGCAGCCAGCGTCAGATGGGAGCCCTCCAACACAGAGCAGCAGAGCAAAGCTTCTTTGGCAGAGACAAAGCACCACAGCTCCTGGAAAACATGGGTTCCAGGAAAGTCCAGGAACATGAGCACCCAGCTCCCCACAATGAGTCTATTTCTGATGGAGCATCATGATAGGATTGGAACATAAAGTTTTAATGCACAAATTATCATTATTGCTAGGACATTTGTATTGCAAAAACAATCCTGCTATTAATCCAGTGGTTTCAAAAAAGCATCTGTGTAGCAGACATGATCAAACTCCACTTCTCTCTCTTGAGGTCAATTAAGTAGATCTACGTAGTATCATAAAGATTGTGCGATAACAGGGAACTGCATGGCCAGAATAGGATGCCGTGATTTCTCAGCTTTGAGAAGTCATGTCAGGTCCGATCCTTTGAAGCTCCACTGGGACGTCAACATTAACACCTCTGAGTCAGTAGCAGCTGTCCTGTCTGCTCTGGGTCAGGCGGGTCTCGGTCATCTGCACTAGAGTCCGTGATCAAATCTATGATGAATATGTTTGGAAAAAATCTAAACCTTGCAAAACTTCTCTTAAACCTTGAAAACATACGTTTACTGAACACCTCTTTTGGCACTTGTAAGGAACCTCTTCCTCTGATGCTTAAAAATGCATGAAAATGCTTAAAAATTAGATTTTATGTCTTTCACTCATGTACAGTTTTCCTTTTTCTCCCCCTGGCTTAAAATGAGTGATTCTGAATCAGATGTCCTGAATGGATTTTCACGCATTTAAAATTGCGGCCCCAACCAGAGTGCTCCCTGATGCTGATGGTACGACTCTCCTCTTACAAAAAAAAACGAGTGCCGTGTACCCTCCGTCCCTCTAAGAGGGTAGAGTACGCGTCTGCTCTGGCGAAGACGGCAGCTTATCTTGCCGGCTCCTGCCCCTCCCACTCACACATCTGCTCCGCGAGCTGTGGCCCAGCCAGTGTGCGGTGGAAATAAGCCGGTTCATCCCCTCGCTGCTCCAGTGGCGCTCACTCTGACAGCCATGATTAATACGGGGAACATCGCGGTTCAATGGGATATAATGGCAGGCGAAAGGTAGTAGAGTGAGGGCTCAGCCGACTGGCGGAGACTCCGCTGCTGGTGTCAGACACACTTCAGCGCACGTGAGCGTGCATTTAGTAAACAATCAGCATTTTTTCAAGAGAAGTAGCCATTCTAAAGCAACCGCAAAAGCCCTACCGGTGCTGTTAAATGTGTTTACTTTTCTGGCCGCAGTTCTCACCTGAAAACAAAGTGCTCTCCGTGCCTGTATCGATTTTGTCATGCAAAGCTTTGGTCTCGGAAGAGGGGGGAGGGGGGCTTTACTTCTCCCTTTGTTAAGGTGGCTTTAAAAAAAAAGGCAGTTCTGCACCCGATTGTTTTGTCCCACTGCTGATTCTGCATGCGGCGTTGATTCGCTGAGATGGGAAAGGAAGGTTTGGGAGGAGCGCGCATTGCGGAGCGACGTTACTGGCAGGGCGGTACCTCTGACCCAGGAGTGAGCACTCTGCTCGCAGAATTGTGTTGACAGCTAGGAGGACTGTAGGCCACAAGCTACAGACCTAAGGGAGGACAATAGCCTCACCTTCCTCTCTGATGACCAGGTGCGGCCTCACACGTCTAGTCCAAACTGGACTGGCAACATCCTAACTGCCAGGACACCGAATGCAGCTGCCATACTGGCTCAGATTCCATAAACCAGAAAAGGTGTAATGAACAGAGCACACTTCCTCACTCTGGCCTTCATTATACTTTTCAATAAGGCTACTTCATCTCCAGTCACTACTGAACCCATCACTGATCTCTGCTGGGTGGTCGTCCCTTTAAAAACAATGTTTTCAGACACTACTGTGGTTATACAAACAGGTAAGCTCTCAACTGAGAAATAAATAAAACTCCAGTGCTCTGGGAAGACTCTGTGGGGGACAGTTTCCACGTATCCTTAGTTGAAGTCTGCAGTTTAATTTGTCATTTGTAATTCATTAAACACAAAACTTTTAGTGTGTTAGGATATACAGTAGTACTTTAAGACATTTTGACGATATTAACATGAATATATGTTTGTGAGAGAATGACAGGCATTTGACTCTGCCATTATCAGCCACTGGAAAGTGTGAGGGAGCAGTCTGGGTATGAGCTCATCACCAGGAATTCAGTTTTGGTCAGGAGCTACCTCTCCGAAAAAGAGAAGTCTGTTCTTTTGCAGGGGTGGGATGGATGGAACACAGTTTTCTTTGAGCTTTCAAACTCGATGGATTTTTTTCTTGCCAGAAATGACTAAAGGGTGTTGTTTAGTCTCTGAATCTGTTGTTTTCCGGTGCAGCTGAGAATGTCATTTGATTCGAAGGCAGGCCGCAATTGATGTTGACAAACCCCTGCTTGTTTGGTTATTTATAGACGCTCTTTGTCTGCGTTGCCCTGGTTCTGTGTCTTTTTGTTTTTCATGCCACCTTTATGTGCTAGCCTTTTCTGTTTCCTTGCACTTGTGTAGGGGCGGAGGGGGAAAGGCCAGGGATAATGTTGTTGTCAACCGTAGTGATGACCATGTGCAGAATGTCCTCAGGCAGGGGCTGAATCTGCAGTGAATGTATACCAAGGCAAAGCATGCCCATCGGACCTGTTACAGCATGCTCACTGTGAAAGTCTCAGAGGTCCAGCCCTGGGGCGGGAGGTCTCTCCCTGAAAAAGGTTACTTGTTCTGAGTGCGGGTGAGCTCGTTCACAAGCCTGGGCTGCACCATCAGTTGACTGTGCCTATACCCAGGATTCCCCAACAGCAGCACATAATCAACCAAGCAGCGCCCGGGACGGCGGCAGGCTTGAGCTGGCCAGGAAATCGTCAGGCTGCTGCACAACAGACCCGATGAACGTGTGGTTGATCCCTGTGCTTTCCGTGCAGTCAGAGTGCCCCCCCCCTCTCCTGCCACCCTACCGACTGTGCGAATCCCACAGCTCTCCCCCGCAGAGTGCCAAAGCACTGCCTGGCGGCCCTGACAAGCACGTGTCTCAGAGGAGAGTGTGCAGCAGTCCTCAGTCCTCCCTGAGCTGGTCTTGGAATACTGTTAACAGTTAATCATCAGATATAATGAAAATGCAAGCGCATAATTCACATGACTTCATGAGCCGACGCACGTAATGTTGGACGGTGTCGTATGTACTGTGGTGTACAATACTCTTAAAGTTCAGTTGATTAAAATGTATTGGGATTCGCAGTATACATCAAAGTGAACAGGCACTGTCTGTGTATCTCAATTTTTTTCACAACTTTTGAAATGCACTACTTCTCACCAAACTGGTCCTGCCTGATGCATTCCAGTATTCTTTAAATCCATGGGGATGGAGTGCAGTCTGGTTAAACAGTCGAATGTAAAAAAAGAAGCGCTAATTCACATCTCTGACCCCCATTGACCTTCGTGCCAGGTCACCCTGGGGTCAGCCTGGCCTGTTATGGGAGAGAGTGCGCTCACATTCCAGCAATTCCATGTCCACGCTTTCTGGAGCAGTGCACGATCACGGCCGGGTGCGTGACAGCTCATCTCGTTAATAGGAGATGCGCGTCTAGTCAAACTGCCAGCGTTTCCTTCCTTTCCTTCCTCTGCCTTTGTCCTGTCCCAGTGTTCCAGTTCTTAGTGAACTCGTGACTTTAGCTCCATGTCAACATGCAGCACAATGTAAGAGGTTCTGAAGCTCTGTGCTGTACTGTACTGGTTGTGTACTCTGTAATGGATCATTGCGGTTTGTGATTATGGACAGCGTTATGGGGAATAATGGCTAACGCCACTCAAGACATTTTACCATATGACAGAGCCAAAAAAACATTTTTAATATAGCACTGAGGAGAGGAGTGCCTAGTGCTAAGCTTCTTTCGGCTTGAAATAATATATTTGTTCATAGTTTTATATTTTGTTTCCAATGTAGTTGAGTGCTTAAAGCAGTGGGTCAGATGAGCTGCAAAGAGCATCTTGGGCTCTAGTTATGCGTTGTGTTTACAAAGCTGATCTACTCTGCATTACACAAGCAAGGTAGAGTGTGTACAGACAGGCGCAGTGCCAACAGGTGCTACAGTACTCCAGCTGAGTCGCACAGCATCCAGGCAGACCTTCCACAGTCCTTGTACGAACCCCCTGTTCATTCACTGCAGGGCCTGCCTCAAGTGCATCCACTGAAGTGATGTGCGCTGGCCTGAACTGTCAGTGTGTTTCACGTAATTGGCCTGCAGATTGTCAGCAGTGGTTCAGGCGCTCCTTAAGGGATAGTAAAAGGACGGTGTCTTTTGATATTAGTGAAAAGAGAGACTGAGCGCTGAATTCAGAGTGCTCTTTCCTTTATCAGAGGAGTGTGTGTGTGTCTACAGAAATCGGTTTGGCATTTTTGTTTGGGAATTTTAAGCTGTGACCACGGTGCTCCCTATATCCCACGCAGTGTAATAACCCTGTTTATTGCAGCTGGGTGGGTAGAGTTCCAAGCTCTGTTGTACGAGGCGACGTGACATCAAGTCAACAAGGAGGTGGGAGGTAATAACGGGTCTGCCGTCCTGCTCTCACTGCTGTACGGCGCGCGCTTTCGCCAACGCGCTTCAAGGACAACGCCTGTGCACAACCTGCGATCTCGGTCTACGCCAGGCCATTTGAGTTTGTACATTAACGGAGGCAAATGCTTTCTAGGCACAGTCTGAGGGCCCAAGAAGGGCTGGAGGGTGGGCGGCAGTGGCTCGTAGCAGAGAGCAACAAAATCTATAAACAAATGCTAGAAAATAGCAATTCATCAGCATAATGTTGTGTGCCACACTCCAGTAACTTTTCTAAGGCACTGAGAGAGGATACAATGCAACTCAAGGCCAAGCCGCAGTGCTTCTTCACTTTGTGCATAAGGGCTGCAGTATTGACTGTAGTGTACCTCCCCACAAGAAGACCTGTATGGTCACTTGCTTTAAGTGCCTTGGGGCAACCTTGTTGTGAAAGCCGCTATAAAAAACTTTTAATTGAATTGAAGATTTGGTGCCTTCAAGGGCTGTAGCTCTGCAAGACTAAAAAACTGTTATGAATAAGAAAAGCGAAATGGGACTGCCCAATGACAGGAGAAGTGTACTGAAACTGAACATGTTTTTGTCTTATTTTACAAGTAAACCACCTAGCTAAGAAAGTAGGGTGTTTGTTGGAGAAATGTGAGTCAAGTGCGAGAGCTCTAACCACTCCTCCGCACTTCTGCCTACGTTGTGCAAATTGCGCTCTTAACACCACTTTGTCTTAAGACTGCGACAGCTTTGCCTGCTGATCCTGCGTGACTTCACTCCGGCCTGCAGAGGAGGTTCTAAACTGGTCTTGATGAGCCCCGAGGGGGACGGTGTCTAATCTCTATGCCGAGAGCTGCTGTCTCTCGGGCGCACGTTTTCCCACACAGTTCTGCTGAAGAACACTGGAAACTATTTCTGCCGCACTTTGGGATCATTCATCTTTAAGCTCTCCTGTTTGTCAGTCTGGTGATGCAAACATGAGTTCCATATGTGATTGACAGCTACTGGGAGATAACAAATTCACTTTAGATAGTTTTCCTGTGTGCATGTCTAGAAGGTGAGGTCTGCCTTTTTATGACTGAAAGACCAAAAATTCCCTATGTGTTCCTGGTAACCAAAGCAGAGCAACCGTTTCTCCCCCACGATTAAAGACGTGCTATAATTAGAAAGCTACAAATGTCAAGTTCCCTGATTAACTAATTCTCATGACTCATTTTCTGTTATTTCCTGCTAACGGTTGATTTCTTTGATTAATGCACTTCTATATCTCTTAAAATAATAGTTTGAGGAAGTATGTTTTCAAAGTGGTCATTTATCAGAACATGGAGGCAGACTTACAGTAGGTGCTGCAGCTAAATATCCACTTGTAGCCCGATTTTTCGGCGAAGGAAAAAAAAAGGGATGACCGACGTCGCTGAGAGCCTGTGATAGTGAGCTTTCTGACAGTTTATGATGAGAATGTATTTTGAAGAACTGAATATACTGGAAATGTGTCGCTGTGTCAGCCATGTACCCTATGAGGAAACCCCATGCATAACGGATTGAAATTGAAATCTGCCATGTGTTCTACTGATGCTGGCCTCTTACAGGCATTGAGATAAGGGCTTAATTCTCCATCTTTTATCCACAGCCACTACATCCATAAAGGGCTGCTTTGGGTAAAAAGAATAAGCTGTTAAGACGGGGACTGTTCCCAGCCCTTGATGTCTTCTAAAGAAGGGTGGAGACTGTCCCCCTCCCCCTCCTTTCCACCCCTCCCACCAGGGTATTTTCCCCCTAAGCTCACCGGTCAGGGAGCTCACCGTGGCGACAGCCCCCGGAGATTGATGGCTCCCTTTCAAGGGAGTTGTGAAAGGCCAGACCGAGGGTGCCCGCTGGGTGCCCGTCTTGCATACCAAACCAGGCTGCTCATTCACTACCAGCAGAGCCAGCTCGCCTTTCTCACAGCGACACACAATAGCACATGTGACTCGCATTCCTCATTCCTGCACCGTGTGATTTCAGCCGAGAGAATGAGCGAGTGGCTGGTGGGCCTGCTGGTCTGAGCTAGGCTGACAGAGGAGGCCAGAGCCTGCTGGCTGAAGAGCAGAGGCTGCGAGGCCCGGCGAGAACAGACTAAGAAGATGTTTGTCCTACCTTTAGCAGAAAGGGTGCGCAGTGCGTTTTTATAAAAAAAGGAACAGCAGTGAATCATTAAAATGTGACAGATCGTAAAAAGGATGTATTCTGTACCCAGTGGTTTACAAGCAATTCTCTGCTGTGCTATCCACAGCAGCCAGGACTTGGGTGTGGAAGCGGCAATGCAGGTCATGTGACTGGTAGTCGCAGCTAAGAGCAGTGTTTGAGAAGAGCGATGGTGCTCCCATTGGGGGATTCTTAAGGTGAGTGATGTGGCAGAGGATGGACTGACTATATTCTGAGGGCACGAAACAGAGTGCTGGGAGTTAACAGAGTAAAATCCCAGAGTGGACTATTGTAGGAGTGATAATTGCAGTTCTGTACATTAGTGAGAGCTGTGGGGCAGTGACTAAGACGAACAGAACTGCCCAAAGTGCCTATCCCATGTACCCCAACCCTGCCCTGACCACACTGGTAGCCTCCTGTGTGCACATGTGAAGGCAACTGGGAGCACTGGGAATGAAACTGATCGCTACTGAAGATCTGGAAAGGACATGAGTTGTGTGTCTGTCGATTCCACTAATTTATACAGTACTTACGAGTGAGTATTCCCTGCAGTTCTGAGTGGCCTTTCTCCACGCAGAGGTCAGGGGACAGATGGGTAATTGTCAGGAAGCGAGCGGCAGCAATCCGTCCTGTGGGCTGCACTGTGTGGAGCTCGGCTGCGCTGGAGAGGGGGTACAAGCCATTTGCCATCGGTGCAGGACGAGGAAGAAAGTGTGAGAGCTGCAGGAAAAACCTGCCTGCTGTGCTCCTTCCTTCTATTATCATTATTGCAGTCATCATCATTATTATCGTTGTTATTAATAAGTGTATTCTTAGAAAGCAGGTCTCGGGAGACGCTGCAGCCTTCACATCTGCTCCTTCCCGCGCGTCTGCTGTGCTTGGCAGTACTTCCCAGCGACTCTGCCAGCACCACTCGCAACAAGCAAGGGCAGCACCACCAACCCAGCGGGCTTTCGCTTAGTGCAAAACTCTCGAATACGGATGCGACCCAAAGAATAACTCCTGACCGTTTTCAAACTGATGGAATGAAATGAATGCTGCTAGACTGAGGAACGCTAGAGCGAGGAATTTAATCCTAAATAAATGTTTGTGAGGAATTTCCACTATGGGACACCAAGGTTTTCTAACAGTGTAACAAGCCACATTGAAGGCATGCAAAATTTATAAGGAACCAGAGCAAATATAAGGTAATTAAGTAGATCTGCTATGATCATTTGAACATGCCCTCAAATTTAGGTAAGGGGTTCCCAAATCCTGGTCCTGGGTTCCCCACATCTGCTGCTTGTCCTTCCTGCAGAGCTCTGTTACATCACTGAACTCTTCACAGACGTAAATAATAGGATGACCGCAATTTGGTTTTTGGTTCCTAAACATGTTGGAAGTTACCCTTTAACTACTGCATTTCATAAGCATCTTAGGATATCTGGCTTTGGAGTAGAAAATACAACTTGCAGAGGTTGATCGGCTTGCTAGGGCAGTGAATTGAAGAGTTTGGCTACATTAAAGACCCACCAGTGTGGGAGTCCACTCCGAGCCGGGGCTTTGAACACTTGGTCTGGGCAATGCTTGCTCTGAGTCTAGTCACTAATCGGGACCTATATTTCACAGGCTGGCAGCCCCTGGTTCATTCAGCTTGATTATTGCAAAGCCGCTCACTTGAATTTAAATGTGGACTCGCACGGGGGGGAGGCAGCTGAGTTATTGTCACTGGCTGGTCATTTATCCTTTCGTGAGCAGTGGTTTGCAGGTTGTGTCAGAATGCTTTATCTGCCGGGTGATTTATCAGACTGTAGCTTCACCCTGTGGGAGCTGGCCGAGAACGAGGCTGGGTGAAAAATATCCACGGCGCTGTTAAACCGAGGGGTAAGGCAAAGGCGGGAGGAAGGCAGATAAAATATTGGCGAGAACCGCTGTCTGGTGCGCCCCTCCCATGATGGATGATGAGGCTGTGCGCCCCGTCTCCCCCCTCAATCCACGCACACACCGGCCTGGGGGAGACGCTGCTGCCAGAGAGTGATGAGGTCGGTGTACCCACAGCACCCTGGGAAGACAGATCCCTGCATCCGATCGATGCTCAGCATGCTGGCAGCCTCCCCACCTCCAGTGGTTTCTCAAGCTATTAATTCTGCACACTGTAATTTCCTCTTAAAAGCCCCCTTTCTGTCCCTGTAGAGCATGGAGCAGACTAGAGATTAAAGAGCTCCTACTGTAGGTCTCAGAAATAGAACAGAGAGATAGGGACGTGTAGTCGTGTTGCCGGGTTTTCTCAAGCTCTGCTTCTGTTTTTCTAGAGTACACTTCATGCTATGAATATTAAGTTTTCGATTCCTTCTTTTGCAATAACTCCTGGCTCTCTGAAATAAAGTGTCCTCTTTGGCTCATCTGTTTAAGTTACGGCACCAGTGCGAGCATGCCGAAAGCTAACATCGGCATAAAATAATGTTTTTTAATAAGCTGTTATACGCTCCTAGTTTAGAAGGGTTAGGACAGGAACACAGAAGGTGCCCTAGATACCATTGCTCAACAGTTCTGCTCCTTTATCAGCTCTGTCCAGAGACAGTTTCAAGTGGGCCGCCGCATCTTTTAGATCCAGGGCAAATATTTCTAGTTGCAAATCTGGTAAGAATGAACAGAATGTAAATGAAAAATTGGTCTTTTTTTTACTTTGGAGGAAATAATTGTAAACATAACAAGAAAAGCAGATCAAAGGTCAGCTGTGAGACCCACCACAATACTGCGGTTCTTGATCTGCTGTGCTCTGTTTGCACAGCTGGACCAGTTATCACTTCAGTCAGGACTGGGGTGTGACAGCAACAGTGTGCTGTTCTACACCACAAGTCTCACACTCCCTCCCACTGATGACCAAGGGGCTATCCGGATTTACTTACAGCTTCAACTCCAGGATTGGGCTTAACTATTGGTTGTTTTATGTTATTAAATTTTTTCAGATTATTCTAGAATTGACTTTTTTAAACCAACACTTGATTCTCAATGCTGTAGCTATTCTCCAGCCTGTCCAAGAGTTCATTTTCTCAATTTAATCAAATCACTTATCACGATCATGGTAAAATTTATTCCACGGCTCTTCTCTGAGGAGATAACTCTGATGTTTCTTAGTGTCAGTTTTAGTATGTCCTGTGTTTTGCCTTTTCGGTGTTCAGTGTGCTCTGAGATATCATGAAAGTCACTGTACAAGTTCAATCTCCCATTGTTATCCTTACTGTGAGATCCAAAGGCTGAATCCGAAGTCTGCCACTCTTGCCCTGCCCAATGCAGTCTTGAGGTCGGTGTCTTCCCTGTTCAAAAACGTGACAGCAGCAGCACAGCAGCAATGGTAAACTGCATAATACTGTAAGTGAGTAGGCCATTTTGAGTGCCTATAACGGCTCCAATGTCAGTAAATGAGATTAATACAGTTGTAACAGCACTCCTGCCATTCTTTGTTTAAATGCTGAGAGACATTAAGGGCGTCCCAGGCAGAAGGCTGGTTTCTCATTGGTTGATTGGTTTCTGTCCATCCATGCCTGGCTGATGCTTCTATTTTGTCATTGTGGCAGGTCTTTGCTTCCTTTTGCTTTACGACAATTCGAAGAGAGCCAAGAGGCAGCAGAGCTCTGTCCTATCTCCATGTTGTTTGAGCTCTTACTGGGGGAAGAGAGGGCGGAGCACGTGAAAGTGGACGTTCTGGGCTGAATGTGGCTCAGTTCACAGAACCGCCCAGCCACTTTGTCACAAATGCTGAGACTGTATCAACGGCACAAAGACTTCAAAGAGTATTCAGGCAGCCTCTTAACTCCTGCCGGCCCCTAGCATAGAAACATTCTGTAACATACAGTTTGACATTGGAAAACTGTATTTAAGAGCACGTTAATTTTACATGTACATGAAAACTCCCAGATTGTGTTTAGAGTCCCTAAATTGCTTAATTTCAAGGTTTAAAATTATTTTTGGCTGCTGAAGTCCTTCCCGTTACCCACAGTCATCATGAATCCGTCAGTGCTGTGGCTATAATCTCCGAAGGTTTACACCGCAGGGAAATAAATCCCTCCTGTGGAAAAGCTCTTCAATTTTTTTCAGCTGGAGCTGAAGGCGTATTTCGAGTGTGCTACCTTGTATATTTTATGTTAATCTACCTTATTTAACCTGTATAGAAAAGTACAGTACAGTAAAATATTCAGGAGTTTTCGGCATCATCAGTACAACTTCTAAAAGAACCTATGGGTAATAAAACTTGAAATTAATTAGCCAGCAATATACCTTGTGCCCACCGACTGCTGGGTTAGAATCCAGCTCACTGCCGCCTAACCCTAAATCAGGCTGATCGGGCTAATAATGTGAGTCATGTTTGCTTTATATGTTCTATATACTATACAAACTGCTTACGTTATGTTTATATTACAATATCTGCTTATGTTGTGTTTGGTTCCCAGGATGGGTACTACTCCCACCGCCCTAAGGAGAAAGTGCGTGTGGACAGCAACAATGAGAACTCCGTGCCCAAGGACTTTGAAAACATTGACAACAGTAACTTTGGGGCGCGCTCCCAGCCGCAGAAACAGACCCCAAACAAGCACAAGGAGAGGCTAAAGGAAAAGGCGCAGGCGGAGCACAACTGGAAAGAGAATTCCCTGATCCTGGGGAAGAATTCCAACGAGGTCATCCAGTACGGCGAGGCCAAGGGTGCAATACTGCCCCATCCTGGAAACAACCACACCCAGGGTCACCGGTCTGCGGGACTGCTCTCCAACCAGGCCCACCCACCCCTCCAGCCTCAGCAACGCCTGCACCCCCACCAGGGCAGGAAACCAGGGCCGGCCACTGCCTCGCCCGAGATCAGGTACGAGCCGCACCCCAAGTGCGAGATCACGGGCAAGGAGGCCATCTCCGCCCTGTCCCGTGCCAAGACGAAGGAGTGCCGCCAGCAGATCGCCGAGGTGTACTGTCGCCACAAGGAAGGGCAGCTCATGCCAGAGAAAGTCGCTCGCTACTGCCCTTTGGAAGGTGAGTTTCTCCGCTGCATCACCAATTCATGCTTTTCTAAATTTTTTATTTAGCTGTCTTCACTCTTAGCCCCTTCCTTGTTGCCAGGTGTCTGAAAGGTTATATTAACAAGAACGCAGTCCAACTGCAGCGAGGACTACAGAGAAAATGAAGTCTATTTCTCCATAACTGGCATAACTGTATCTGCTGCCTGGGTGAGCAGGTATTCCAGTGTGAGGGAACTGTGAACAGCCTTTTTGCGGTGGTTGCAACTGAAAATGGAGAAAATCAACAAGTGATTTGGTTCTTTTCTTAAATAGCCATGGGAAGCACTTACTGTGCATGAACTGTTATTCCTTTTAAATACCGCTCTCCAATGTTTTGCACTTAAAACTGATTGACGTTTAAATATTATTCCACCTACCCAAGCCAACTGAAAAATGTTCTCCAGGAAGGCTGCACCTAAAACACTTAATATCTGCAACCCCATGCCAGTAGGCGCCTTTTAATACAGAGCAGAATGATTAACGTTGAGCTCCATGCATCTTTAATGGGGTGTGCAGAGAAGGCACATCGACTTTAAGTCGCAGTTCTGCCCTCAGCATAGAGTAATGAGTCTGGTGGCAGTGCAGGCCAGCTGGTGCTGTTGTTGGGCGGAGAGAAGAGGGGGAAGAGAGGAAAGGGAAAACAGAAGGTAGAGGAGGACAGGGAATATTCTGAGAAACTGCACAATTTCCATATTAGAAGGCACTTGTAATATAGACTAAATTGTATGTATGATTCTAATGGTGACAAATCACCGTGGTGGTTGGCAATAGTTTGTGGATAGAACGTTTCAAGATTAATTACATCTGAAAAATTCAGTCAATTCAGATCTCACTACAGGTGTCTCGGAGACCCGTTTGCACTAATCTCAGACGTCCTTGCCTCATTCGACATGTGATCATACATGGAACACGTACATGAAGGGCTGATGGCAGTCTGTTGATTAGGAAAAAGGCAAACCTGCCAGGAGAGATACAGCTGTGAATGAGGGTGGAAGGAGAGAGAGTACACCCCCCCCCCCTTGGGGCACAGGTTGTGCTTCGTATGGACCTATGCTCTGAGCCGCGGCCTGCAATCCAAACAAATTAAATTTCCCTTCTATTGATCAAATCATTTTTTAGCACGTTTTGGCGCTTTGATTTTCATTTAAATTGGCAGTCGGTAATTCACTGTCCTCTTTGAGCTTCCGACAAACTGTTCATCGAGCGGGGTGTTGAATCGCACCCCCGAAGCGCGCGCGCGCACACACACACTCTGCAACGCACAACCCCTCCAATCCCCTTCCTACAGATCTGTTCGTGCAGCGCGCGTACAGATCCGTGAAACAGAAGCCTGCACGCGAGTGAACACAGCCACCCTCCCTCCCAGCCGTGAGCTCTGCTCCAGCTCTAATCTTTATGCACGCCTGGAGTAATCTTTACAAACCTGTCAGCCTCACCACTTTTAATTGCGTTCTCTGGGACATATTTGCTGTTGAAGATGTCACCTTACAATTACAGCCAATTTCTCAGGCTGACAGTCAGAGCGCGGAGGGGGTGCAGGCTGGGGGAAGAGTGTGATGATGCTGGTGTGGCAGTCCGGATGTAGATGTAGAGGAAACCAGCGGTGGGGCTACTGGGGTGACTGGCTGGGGTTGCCCTGTCACATCTTACCTGTAGTCCTGTGGACTCCCTCCTCCTCCTCCTGCAGTGTGTCCTGCTGACAATGAATCAGCCCTGGCTCTCCCCCCATCTGACTCTTCCTCTCTCCGGCTGCCTGCTGGTGTCGCGTCCAGGTGTATGGGCAGCAAAGACTGCTGGCTGGAATGTCTGCCCCATCACCTCCGCACTTATGCATAAACACACCCATGCAGGCTGGTTTTACAGTGATGCACTTGTCTTTGTTCTGGAGGTCAGGCAGGTTCTTCCACGTCGGTTCATTATTCTAAACTGCACCCATGGGCGTAGTGCAGGAGTGACTGGCCTGAAGTGCTTGTGAGTTGCTTGGGGTGGACCATGCGTGCTTTACTGCTCTGGCGGTTTATGCCAAATGTCTATAAATACAGTAAAATAACTGTGGTGGGAGGGAGCAGGGGAGCTGCTAATAGAGTGTCAGGCTGGAGGAGACCGATTTAACCTATAAATGAGAGGAGTGAGGTGGCAGCTGATTACCACAGTAATTACTGCAGATCTAATGCCGAAGCTGGACTTTTTTCAAGGCAATTAAGATGCAGGGAGGCAGCAGTTGTACCCCGTCACGCCCCTCTCTTAAGGCCACAGCTAAAAGACTGGGGACAACCCTGTGCTCTGATCCTACCTTTCCGAAGCTTAGACCCGTAATGAGCGAATCCCACCAGTCCTTGGGCGCTGTGTTGCCTTTATATACAGAAAAGATTATAGTAATTACCCGTCCATGGCTCATCTCCCCGAGCAACATGCCTCACTTGCAGATATAATAAATAACATATTGGCTGTAATTTTATATACCCACTGAAAATTATCCCAACACTGAGTAGTGTGTCTTGCTTCTGCTTTTTTTGGAAGCGGTGTGTGATGTCATGGCAGTACACACGGGCAGCGTACTTATTTATACATGCAGCATATTTAGAAAGCCACAAGCAGTTGCGTGCAAGTCCGGTCAGCCACTCCCATAGGTCAGCTGCTCTGCCAGGCCCGATGGAGTAGGAATTCTGAGGCAGGGAGGCAGGTGGTGTTGGCTTTGAAAAACCGAGCTGGGTTTCAGCCAGCGATTTAGAAGATGGGGAAAGGGATGGAGTTCTGTTTGGAGCAGGTTGTTATTTGATTTTCTTAACCTTGGGGTCACCAATCCTTTTTGTTTTGACGATCCCTCCAATCCCCCTCCCCACCCAGCTTGGGAATCGGCAATTCGTAATGGCATTAGCTCACAGCTTCTGCCCATGCACTGCACCGGGGTGGGGGAACTGATGACTGTGCACCCATGATCTCGGACGTACAGGCCCGTCAGGTCTCGCACACCTTTCTCACAGCTGCCCCCGTGGTGTTGATGAGAGGAGAGGATTCTGGTGTCACCTGGGCACCTGGAGATCATCATGGGTCACCATTGAGCAACATCCTGAAGATATCCTAGCACTCAGTAATCCAGCTCAGAAAAGGCTACTGGAGCAACTTCTGGTCTTTCTCAATCTTGCATAAACCTTATGGAGGCTCCCGTCTGTTGAGCTTCATGCTGACCCTGTCCTCCTGCCTTTGTCCACTGTCGTGGTGAAGAGAGTAGATGCTGGGCTGTAGATTTACGTAGCGCTTCATCGTTTTCGCTTGTGACTGACATGTAGAGTCCGTTGAGTGTTTGATTTCAGATGCTGAACGCTGTGCCCAGTGTTAATAAAAATGGACTGCAATGATGTCCACCATCTCTTTTCAGTCTTTGCCAGCCAAGCGCTCCCTCTCCCCTTTGATGTCTTTGTTACAATCCCCTCTTTTCACTCCCTCTCGAACCCGCCTCCGGCTCCAGGCAAGGCCAACGTGAATGTGCAGTGGGAGGAAGACTCGGTGGAGAGCCCACCTGCCCTGCCAGTGCGGATCGCCTTCATGTTGGTGGTCCATGGCCGTGCCTCCCGCCAGCTGCAGCGCCTCTTCAGGGCCATCTACCACACTGACCACTTCTACTACATCCACGTGGACCAGGTACGACACTCCCCTCTCGCCCAGCACTCCTCATCACCAGTATTCACTGTCCCTGCTGTCAGGTCATAGGCCAAATCCAGTGCTGTTTGTATAACAGGCTTTTTGTGTTGAAAAGTGACTATTTTTAAACTGAACAGAATACTGCAAACCGAACAATGCGCTAAAGAAGTCTCAAATCAATGTTATTTGGATACTATAATCCAATTAGAAACAGTAAACCTTCTCAACACCCCAGAAGTCCATCACTTTTTAAATTACAAAAAAAAATCAAAAGATGTTTCCCAGGTTTGTCAGGGGTAAAAATAAGAATCTCCAGCAAACAGCCTGGGGACACCTCTCTCAAAGACGGGTCATCGCCCACCCTCTGCAGGAGAGACAGATCCCCAGTTCCAGGAGTGAGAGGCTTTACTGAAGTGTGTACCTTTCACCATTGTAGTAAAGAATCTCTGTTGCAGAGGGAGCGCCAGCAGTCAGGCTTTTAAATAAATGCCAAGCATGGCACTTCCATCACATGATGTGGCACAGGTTATTACCAGGGGATCTGCTGCCTCAATTACAAATCTCTGTCGTGCAGTCTTTGTGTTTCAGTGTAGAAGCTGATACACACACTGCACCACTATCACGCTGGTGCTCAGTGCTTACTTACAAGCTCCCTATACCATAGACCCATGCCAGGGAAAACTGTTGTCTGTTGTCTTGGATTTTTTTGAAAAAGTTTCAAACGTCCCTGTTGAATTAAGGCAGAGTTGTCTCCCCATCCCACACAAGATGAAATATGAGTGGCAGCTATAAGATTACAGCTGTGCGGCTCAGACGTGAGACAACATTTTTGGAAAGAACTTAATTACAGTTGTATAAGCTGGGAGGTTTTGAACCAGTATCAGTTCTTAGAGGCCGACTTATCTCGAGATGTCAAGTGTGCAGATATCTAGAATTATTTTTGTGTTCTGGCTCATGATGTCTGTCTCTTGTACGCAGTGGTGATGAGCTACAATCTGTAATCAGAGTGTGAGTCACTTGCTTAGAATTGGTACACTTTAACAGCTACACCAGGTTTTAGTCCAGTAAAGGAAATACATATATTTATTCTTAATTCTCAGTTCCCCGTTCATTCTGAGTTTACACATGCATATTTTCTTTCATTTTGAAGGCAATGTTCTCCTTTCCCGTGTTGTTTGTCACTGGGCTGTATTGATGAAACCTGCATTCCTTTCTCTCCCCACAGCGCTCCAACTATCTGTACAGACAGGTAGTGTCACTGGCGAGTCAGTACCCCAATGTACGCATCACACCTTGGAGAATGTCAACTATTTGGGGAGGGGCCAGCCTGCTGACCATGTACCTGCAGAGCATGAAGGACCTGCTGGCCATGAGTGACTGGAGCTGGGACTTCTTCATCAACCTGAGTGCTGCAGACTACCCCATACGGTGAGAGGCATGGTTGAAGACACGGGACAGGGGTTTGGGGTGGGGGGGCTGTCTGTTTTAGTCAAGTGAAAGGAAGGAATAGAGCATGGATAGGCAGGGGGTTGCACACTGAGACTGCAAAGTACATCATCTGGCCAGGCATTTGAGGGAGAGTACAGAGCCCTTTCCATGTTACAACAAGTATGTGACACCATACCAAGCTCAAAATGGAGTAGATCTGGCCACATGGTCTTGTCAAAAAATCTCATACAGCAGCTTGAGTTCACTCCAATTCTCTACCAGCGTGGAATGGCCTGAGCTCTATCTCCATAGCTACTGGTGGAAAAGACATAAAGGTTCTGTATAGTTTCTAAATAATTGTGGAATACCTACGAGAGCCAGGGCAAAACAGGGCTGAGTAGCCCACCTGGTGTGGACCAGGCTGGTATATGGGAGGATTGGAGCTGCGATGTCGATATGAATTTCCGCAGCAGACAGATCCTCTCTGCGGGAGAGTCTGTCAGCTTATAGCCGTGAGGGGTTCTGTTAGTTGGTGTTAGCATCCCTATCCTGTGTAGATCAATAGCATTTCAGCTGTTATTTCAGGCTATCAAAAATAAAGATCCAGGAATCAATAACAATAAGTATGCACTGTATAGTAATAAGTCACAGCTGGGTTCTCGTGGAGCTATGTCAGGGCACTAGGGGGCATGTCATACACCCTTTCCTTGGGTAATCCGGGATTGCCACCAATAAATGCCCGATAGAGCATAGATTCCCTTAATGCCAGTAAGAAGATGGTGTGAGTGCTCAGAAGATGGTTGGCTTTATTGTTTGTACTGTGTGCAGTATGACTGAAATGCAGTATGACTGAGATGGAATAAAGCTGCTGATGTGGAGGGGGGCACAGCTGGGGGACAGGTGTCAGTGTCCTCCTCCAGGGGAGGAGGAGAACTTTAAGAGAGTGCCTGTGTGTTGCTGCAGAACAGTCAAGCACTCACACAAACTGATGAGTGCGTGGAAAGTGTTTATGAAGAGATGGGGTGGGGAGAGAAGCTGAGATGTGTTCTTAGCAAACTGCCTTCCTGCCAGGAAATTTGCATTTGAGGCATGTTGTGCAAAAAGGCTGACAGCAGGCGATTTTTATTTCTTACCTATACAGTAGGCTGCTGAGTGAAGGTGAGAGAAGCAAAGACATCTCAATACCGTGCAAAGAAGCCCAATCTGCAAAAAAACGCAAGCACTGCGGTGTCTTGAGAATGTTTTCTCGTTGTTAGAGCAAGACAGAGGTAATGGCAGAGTTTCGGCATCATTTTTCTGAGGAGTCCTTTGCAATTAGTTCAGAAACTCTTCTTGTAGGGCACACGCTGCTGTTTAGTGGCTCTTAATGGGGATCTTCAAGTGATAATAGAAATAAGATGCTATTGTGATGCTACTAATTTAATACTGAAACCAAGGTGAAATCCACAAATTAATCCGTTTATTTCTAAGGCAGGTCTTGATAAGTAATAATGGTTCAATATTTTAATGTTTTTTAATTTCCTATCTTTTCTTTACTTAAATGTTTTCCACAGTTCTGTAGTGGGGCTTAAGTGAAAGCTGTTTTAAGAGCCAGTGTGAGGTAATGCCAGAAACCTGTAGTACTGTGGCTCACAGACTGTTCACACACTAATCTGGGACCGATAACAGCCAAGAGGGCAGGTTGGGAGAGAGCAGATATGAACAAGCCCAGTCTTAGGCCTGGAGACACAATCCCTCTGTCGGGGTGTTCCTAATCAAAACTGGGTCCTGCAAGGCAGTCACGCCTCCGTAACCGTTTACTGTAATGCCTCCAGTTCTGGTCCTCTTCCCCTTTTCTTCTTCCTTTTTTCTTCTTCCCTTTGTCTTGCTAAATCTGTTTCGTTCTCCGAGATCCCGTGAGCCACCGCTTGTGCGCTGTAAGGGAGAGTATAGCCTGCCCTCCAACGTGGGTTTCTGCATTGTCTTACTTTTCCGATCCTTTGTGTCCTCTGGGTGGTAGCTGGCAAGCTTTCAAAACAAAATCAGGGGTGTAAACTGGCGGGGAGCCTTCTTTGCCTGTCGGTACTGCCGCTGGGAGTGAGGGGCAGTAATACCTTAGCTGTCTGTGAGGTTGTGTGATGTATCTACTATACTATACATCCGTGAGGAAGTAAAATGCTGGCCAAACTGTGCATGCTGGATTGAGAAACACTGTTGTAACATCTGTTAACTATGAACAAGAAGCTTGTGGCCTTTGATAATCTAATTACCACAAAGGAGGTAAGATGGTTTTGATTGTATCCATAGTTCAGCGACACTCCACTGCTGGCCGTATGCAAGTCTGTGGCTGATTAAGAAGTCCTGCTGCAATGATCCTTCTGTGGCTGGGTGGGACAGGGTGGCTGTGGACTCTGTGCTCACTCTATTACTTCTCCTCTAATTCCCTGATATTATCTGCCCTTCCGCATGGTTTGCTCTAAAAGCTACACAAAGCATGCTCACTCAGCAGGAGTACATGCAGACCCAGAGGCAAAGGGATGGGTTACACACTCACTTTGTTAGTATGGAAAGGGCTCTTTGCTGCTTTTAGTTTTCTTTTTTTTTTTACTTTTTCCTTTTTATAAGGCAATACATCGGGTTGTATAGACTATTTAGAGGAGGACCGAGCTTCGTTATTCAGGATAGGCCATAAAGTCCCAAGTTTAGACTCTCCAGCTCCCTCTGCTGGAAGACAGGAGCCCTCCGTTTGCACAATCGGCAACATCATCTATAAACCACAGGCTGTTTGGTCATAAAGGATAAGACTGTGAGGTTTGGTAACAGGTTTCAAGATCATGTTCTTGAGACCTGGTTTGTGTAGATGGTTTTCATCTTCTCTGTTGATGTGCAACACAAGTCTTCCAATACTGAACTTCAGCAGTGAAGCTCGCTCTTATACGAGCTAAAATGTTCAGGACCAAATGCTTCCTGTTTAGAAAGAGTCAGACCTCTAGACCCAGTTTTTGGATGAAATGATGAAATATGAATAAAGTAAATTGTTTTTTTTTACCTTGTTACTAATATAAAGTCCAAAACAGTTAACATTTAACTTGTGTGCAGAACTGACTGCAGGACTTGTTCTTTTTGGTACTTTTCATTGATTGATTTAACCTCAGAATGACTTGTAGCCCCAGGCATCATCCTGACCTTCTTCTCCCGCCTTCCTTCTCTGCAGGAACAATGATCAGCTAGTGGCCTTCCTGTCTAAATATCGGAGCATGAACTTCATCAAGTCCCACGGCAGAGACAATGCCAGGTGAGTGTTCATCCTGCCCCTGCTTGTCCCGCGCGAGTAAAAGTTTCCTGGAACGGCCCCTAGGCCCAGCCTAGCCACACGCAGCCACAACGCTCCCCAGACTGGGCAACCAGAAGAGCTGGATTCTCCCAAGGCTGGACGGATTTTGCAGAATTCACCTCCGTGGCTCCAGGGAGGGAGTATGACCAAAACACAATCTGTTCCTGGATGGGGATGAGCTATGAATGCCACACCAGCCTCTGAACCGTCTTCCCAGTTTCTCTTCTCTAGTCCAGGTGCTGGAACGCTACTGCCAGTTGGAACCTAACCAGTATGGAAAGCCTGTACAAAGCCCATCACACATTAGCCATGCGCAGTCTCTTTCAGAGAAGGGTCTGCGCCCAGTCATGTCGCTGTACCCTGCCTTGTTGGTTCTGTGGAGCATCGGTGCTGAAACCCAATTATCCCCCCCCCCCCCTCGGGTGGTGGGTGCTAATTAACCTTCTGATGGCAGCAGTCGAGGTGCAGCCATCGCACCCTGCCAGAGTTCCCTGAGCCTGTCTCAGACCACGCCACAGGAGCTCGCATTAATGAGGTGTTGCGCCACGCACCCAGCTGGCAGACTGGCTAGAGGGCTTTGTGCCACTGAGGGGAATGAATGCTAGTTAGAGCCACTGGGCCTGCCTCGTCTGCACTGTTGTCTCGGTTTTAATGAGCTGAATTTGTATTGAGAGGAAAACATGCCGAAACTTGTGCATGATTACAGATGTACACAGTAGTGTTTGCAGCGGTCCACCAGCACGCGTGATGGTTTACCACCTCCCTGCATGGAAGAATATGTCCACATTTTACCAAAAGACAAGTTCAGTAATAAAACTAAATCAGGCTAACGGGTGTACAATGATTCTCATAGGAACATAGTTAAACCACCCAACATCCATAGAACCTCTAGCCAAACCAAATAAAAACTGATCACCAGGTCAGATGGAATTCCACGGAAAAATACAGATATCCTCTTCGGAGTGAGCTTTGCTAGGGTGTTTTCTCCACATTGATCAGCAAATGCATTTTTTTCTAGTTAACCATCTTAAAGGACACACTTTAAGCATCACCTTATTGACATAAGGGATTATGGAGGATGTTCTGGCGTTTGTGATGAAAAATAAGGTTTTGCAGATGGTTATCCACTGCAGATCCTTCTGATCGGTGTCTTGTCTGCTTGTTTGTGTGCTTGTATCCCAGGTTTATCCGGAAGCAGGGTCTGGACCGGCTGTTCTTCGAGTGCGACACCCACATGTGGCGTCTGGGGGACCGCAAGATTCCCGAAGGCATCTCTGTGGATGGAGGTTCTGACTGGTTCCTCCTTAACAGGAAGTTTGTGGAATACGTCATCAACTCCCAAGATAACCTGGTCACCAACATGAAGCGGTTCTATGCCTACACCCTGCTGCCCGCGGAGGTAAGATTCTGAGTGACACTGGGTAGTCTCTGCAAGGGCACGTTCCCTTGCAGGTCAAGACAGGTGAGCTGGCGTGATGAAAAGTCTGGTCCTGTTTGTGTAGCTCTCTGAGCCCTGATCCAGAAGCTTATTGCAAACCAAATAGTCTTAAACAGGCTTTAAGTAGCAGGTAAAGAGCCAGAAAGAAAGTTAACCTTCACGAATTATGCAGGTCATTGGATTAGTTAGGTCATTCAAAGGTAAGCTGGGATAGAAGTTAAAACCCGGGGCCGTAATGTTTTAACCTGTATCTTCACAAGTGTCAGTACAATCTAATTTGTGCCGTGGGGTGTCTTTTATAGCATAAAGTGGTATGGAAACATCCACAGTTAGAATTTGTTGGGTTGTTTGGAATATTAGTGCTTAGTCAAATAAACCTTTCCATACTTGGTTTGAGCCATGAAATTTCATAAGATGAATACATTAAAACTACGAATAAGAGAAACCCAACATCTCTATGTATAATGTTTCAAGAGGCTATTTATACTACTTAGTACCTACCTTAGCCTAGACTTGTTCTTGACTTTAGTAAAATATAAATAAATATTTTTAGCCACTATCCTTATACATCCTCTATCCTTAACGTACATAAAAGCCTGTGTTCTAAAATTCTGTAGGCATTCTGATGTCAATCAAAATCACGTGTTAAAAATGTGTGTATAACTACTCCAAGACCAAGGAAATAACATTACGCATGAGTCATCACCGACAGGACAGATAGTGAATCTAAAAAGACTTTGTGACGATGAGGGTTAACTGGAAAATAGTTGATTCTCCAAGCACCGCACTGTATGCATACCTTCTTCCTCCGTGCTAAAGCTCAACAGCAGGCAGGTATGAGGAAGACATTTGGATGCATTTTGCTTGGGACTTTCCACTTTCCCCTTAGTTGTTCTATTTGGGTTACCGAGGTATTTCCAGTCCACTGAGGAGCTGTGCACTCAGGACTCAGCACTCAGGAGTGGGACTACAAATGCTACTCCCCCTTAACAGCATTGAAGTGAATCATCCTGCCTCTGCCCCCGTGTCCCGCAGTCCTTCTTCCACACGGTGCTGGAGAACAGCCCTCACTGCGAGAGCATGGTGGACAACAATCTGCGCATCACCAACTGGAACCGCAAGCTGGGCTGCAAGTGCCAGTACAAGCACATCGTGGACTGGTGTGGCTGCTCGCCCAACGACTTCAAGCCAGCTGACTTCCACCGCTTCCAGGTGAGCCTCCTCTCCGCGGCCCCGGTGGGGGGGCGTGCTCAGTCCCGAACAGCGCCACCCAGGGGCCTCATCAGTGCCTGTCTGTTACTCCTAAATGAAGAGATTATCTCCCTTAGCTCTTTCTTCTCCCGATCTGAAGATAACCAGAGATAAAAGGAAGGTGATTGCCGGAGCAGATTTTATTCATATCGAGGAAGTCATGGGGAGTTGACCACAATCTTGTATGTGCCGCAGACAGAGGTGCTTTGGACTAGAGATAGGGGATTGTAAGTGGAGGTAGGTGTAAGTCCAGCACATGTGGCGTCAGAGAGAAATAGCAGCACTGTGTTAGATATGTAAAAAGATGTTCATCGGGGTTTTGCCGGATCTGACTTGGTACCCAGTCTTAGTCTTCTGGAGGATGTTTGTCTGGTTGCTCATGCTCACTTAAGAGCAAGTCACTGTGATCGTGTGATAGTGTAGGGTGAGAGCACACCATGTCTGTGCCTTGCACTAAAAGGAAGATCTTGACAGGTGAGATTCCCAACTTGCACTTTAGTCAAGAATGTGTAACTAAAACAGGGGCATTAGTAGAGATGGTTAGGGATCAGTTTCAAGACAGTCATTCATAAAAAGGATTCCAGTAGCAAGATGTACAGGTTTACAGATTTTGTGAACTCTGAGACTGGACTGTAGATGCCCTGAGCCTTTTCTCCTGCTCCTTGTGTTGTACCTCATATCCGCTTACATCTGTTTTTAGGTCATGTGATTTTTGCATGTTTAAGTGTGTCTTGTGAGATGCGCGTCTTGCACAGAAGACTGAAACAAAATATGAAAAATTACAAGAATCTTCAGCTGCACCTGCAACACAGTTCTATTCTTATTAAGTCTTCAAAGTGTCCTGAAACATTGCTTTGTACGACAGATTTGTCCCCATAGCACCGCTTCTGAAAGTTTTACAGTTTACAGGAAAATTCCAGTCGGGCAGTAATTGCTTGAATCATTCTTTGATACAGTTTCTGTAGTCAGGGATGCAGGTGAAAATTTACTTTGGAAACCTGAAACGGACGAGTTCACACGTGGCTTAAACGTGCGATTCTGAAGTTAACAAATGAATGTTTGTGAACGTTATGGGTTGTTGCACAGCTGCAGGCTCCTTCCCCCTGGCACGTCAACTCCTGGGATTTGGTAATTCCCAGGTAATTACAGCATTAAGCACTGGCCCCCCAACTGCCTTGGAAAACACAGCACATCAGGCAGACACCCTGCCCACTGCTGTGTCTGTGCAGCTCTCCTGTCATGTTGTTATGTTTTTTAAATGGGGGATTTTCTTTAAAAGCCTGGAAAGGGAAAAACTCAATTTACCTTAACTTCTACCTTGATTTACCTTGAGGTAAGAGAAGAGTTTGGGAAAGGGGGACACTCTTCTGTATGAGAAGGAAAAGAGGGTCTCTTTGTTGTATCTTGGGGAGTGCTGCTGTTAATGATGTATCTGTGTGCCACAGAGTGTTCTCTGTCGGCCAGAGTTTTTGTGGGCTGTTTGTCAGAGAGGCTGCCAGTTCAGAGCGTGAAGACAGGTCTGCATTGTCCACACTGTCAGGAGCTTACTTGAGAGCGCTGGCCGCAGAGTACCTCGCCGTAAACTGCTGCCCTGCTCCAGCGTCTTCAGCACAAGAAACATTTTGTTTGTGAGCCAAAGAGCATAATCTAGCGATTTTCATGAGCTCCTGTCAACCACAATCGGCTAGTGGGTAAGCACAGAACGGCACTGTTCACTGTGAGTCCTTGCAGCTGCTCTTACAGAACAATTGGCCATTAACAGTGTTCCAGTCATGGACCTTCAAGAATAAGCTAATGTAGAGGGTGATGAAGGTGCTTGAAATTTGTTTCGGCAGCGCAGTGTTAATAAGCCCCTGTCCCCGACCTGGGAAGCTCAGTTGATAGTAACAGGATTTATTCAGAACAGCCCTCAGCTTCCCTCAGTATTATTACTTTTCTGAAGAATTACAGAAAGAATTTTAGGAGCTACTTTGAAGTACTTAAAAAGCTGGAATTGATGTTAATCCTTTGTTGTTTATCAGCCATCTGAGATTCAGCTCAATGTTTAACTTCATACTTTAGGTTTTGAGCTGTACGCAGCGGGTTTGTTTTTGCAAGAAAAGCTTTGTTGGATCATCTGTATCTGCAATTCTGAGCTCATACAAATCCGGTCAACCAGAAACTACAGTTGCCTCCAAATTTATTTACACCCTTGATTAGTATAATTTAAAACTTAATTAGCAATGGAATGGCAAGTGTGCATTGAGACTTTTGGACATTTCTTGAATTAAAACGTGAAAAAAATGTATATCGGAGTATATTAAAAGAACAAATATAAAAAATGAAATGCATACGTATCCGATAACACGTAACCGTCGGGGGAAAAAATATTTAGTCATTGGGTAATTTTACACAGCCTCAGAAAGTTTCTAGAAGCTTCTGAAAGTCACCTTAATAATTAAAGTCACAGAGGAGACTAACACAAAATGCTCAGCATCACATCATCATGGGAAATTCAGAGAAATGTCTGAATATTCAAGGTTATCGTTCAGGCCTCTTTATTAAGGCTGAACTTTGAGGATTATCAACCTCAACGGCTATCATTCTGGTTTGAAATATTTTTATAAGACAGCTGGAACAGTCCCAGTTTTGACAATAGTATCTATCATACAGTGAGGGCCAAGGGTAATTAGACAGTTACTGCCCCTCTAGTATGAGGACATAAGTTTTAGCCAATTTTGTATTCAGAAGGGATGCTAACTTACTCTCAAGGGCAATAACTGGGAATCTTTAAAAAAAAAAACTTCTGCATTATCAGGAAAAGTGTCTCCTTGGCGACAATCGAGGTTAAGCTCGTGAATCTGGTCTCTGTGTCCATGGCAACATAAAAAAAAGAAAAGACATGAATTTTCAAAATAACTAATTGACTCCCAAGTCAAATGGCACCACATGATGCAGTTGGGGGAAAAAAATCTCAACTGAATTATTGGACAGTGTCGCCACGAGTAAGATTTGCACAGAAGGATGAAGATCATGTTGGGAAAAAGAATATCATCCGTTCTGTTGAGAACAGAAACGAGCCAGTGCTGCTTCAGGGGTGATTTACATCCCCTGTTCTTGATGTCCCAGTTAGAACTAAGTAACAGGTGGATTCCAAAATCTGCCAAGATATTTTATCCACAAAACCCATGCCTTCCGTCAAGAAACCCAGGCTTGGTTAGAGTGTCCAAAAGGTTAGGAGCAAATAAATAAGCATTCTTATGACTGATCACTGCTGTCTCTAGTACAGCACTTCTGTGAGCTAAGATGAGCTAGAGGAAGCAGATCACAAGGTCAGTTCATGTAGTCTGGAGGAGTTTCAGTGTGGAGGAGTGGTCCAATATCCCTCCTAAGAACCTCAGAAAAGGCTACAGGAAATTGCTGCTTGAGGCTATCAAAAGCCAAAGCACAATTAACAAAACAGACAAGATATTTATAAATTTTGAATATATATATATGTATTTTGACAATGTTCTATTTCTACAGACATTTCAGGACAGTACTGGAAGCCACACATAAAGTTAAGCTATAAACTTGTTTTTAATATAATTGCTCCAAAATCCACTTTTGGTTACCCACTCATATGCAGGGTATGAACACATCTGAAGACTTCTCTATGGAGATCACTAAAAAATCCTCAGCACCATTTGGGAAAAAAAGAATAGGAATAATTTTTCACACCCACCTGGGATTGAAAGTTACGCAATTATTAGATTGAGCCAGGTGTAATTCAGCTTTCTCTTATTTGTGTTTTCGTACGGATCTGTGTACACAAAGCTCTTTTTTTTTTACCACTCGCTGGTGAGGTAATCGCTCGATTCTCACTTTTCCCCACTCTCCTGCGGATTTTTTCCCGCTGGGACTCTTAGTCTGCCAGACTCACACTCCCTCTAAACCCCTGCAGCAGACGACCCGGCCCACGTTTTTCGCCCGGAAGTTCGAAGCCAGCGTGAACCAGGAGATCGTCAACCAGCTGGATGCCTACCTGTTTGGCAGCCTGCCTGCGGGCACACCAGGCCTCAAAGCCTACTGGGAAAACATCTTTGAGGAGCCGGACGGCGTGCACAGCCTCTCGGACTCTCAGCTCACCCACTACCACGCCTTCGCCCGTCTGGGGCTCGCCCGTGCCGCCACCTCCCTGCAGGGGGACCCCAACGACAGCAGCTGCAGGTAGGGATCCCCTCCGGGCAGAGTCTCGGTGCTCTGCTGCTCACCTCTAGGCAGAGAAGGACTCCATTGGACTCTCGTGCCAGAGCAGTCACTCTTACGAGCTGCAGGACCTGGTACAGAGACAGATTAGATACAATCTCATCTTCACGTGTCTTTTTGCACAAAGGTAGAACATAGTAAAGAACAAGCTTTTGAAATACCCATTTCTTGATGGTGGGCTTACAGACGAGCCCCCAGATGAGATGACACAACCTGCCCTAGATCAAATAGCTGAATTTGTTACCCTGCCTCAGTAGTGCCATGCGATTCCAACACTGACCTCTAAATGTTTGAACACTTGACATTTTTAAGTGATGTTATTGCAACTTTCTGATACAGTACAGTCTGCATTCTTTTCGGTTTGAATTTATTTTAGCGTAACTGTTAATGGTCACAGACAGCAAAGTTGCTTACTGCGCTGGCAGATTTGGCGGAGATCTGATGGTCTGGTATTCCAGCAACGATAGGGAACAGTGAACAGTCAGCGTAGACGTCTTCATTCCATTTCAATACCAGCCCACCACAGGACCGCTGCATCCAGCTTCTTAACTACCTGTCTGAATCCAGACCTTTCCGTCAGGAAAACCTGAGGTCCGCCACGGCCATCTGACAGTCCTGCAGTGGGCAGTACGTGTGCGTTGGGTAGAGTTTAGCACAGCCATTCTGGGACATGAAATATGGGGATGGCTCAGCGGAGGTTTGGAAACAGTTGGCCTTCAGACAGACGTTTTGAGGAAGCACAAGGAGATGTTTGTGCGGCAGGCGGCGAGGCGGGGGGACGGGGGTGTGGAGAGGGAGGGAGGAGGCTCAGCCTGGCAGGGAGGACGGGGGAATCTGTCTGCAAGGAGACCCTGAAGCCAGGCGCTGAATAGCGCCTCTGTTCCTGCTTGTGTGCTCACCACCACCTCCTCTGGGAGCGTGGGGGTGCTGGGGCTCTGGGCGCGGGGTGTGAATGTTTGCTGTTCAGCTCGTCAGGGTAGCGGTGCTGCAATGGAGCAGCTCCAGGCTCTTACGGAATACCGATGAGGAGGCAGCTTGCTCAGACTGCTGCAGCAGCTCCCTCTGTCAGACCCGTTTGTTTTTCTGACTGTGTGGCTGTCCCGGAGCTTCTCAGCCTGACAACACACAGCTTGTGCCCAAACCCATGAGGCACCCAGGACGCACAGGCAGTGATCTTAACCTCCTTTCCTTCAAATCTATATGGGTTTCAAGAGTTGGGAGAGTCTCTCTTCTGGCAGTACTGAGCAACAGTTGGCCTTATGTTGAATTCCACTGCAGTTCTGATTAGCTCTTTGTCCTTTCGACGTCCTTATTTACTCAGTTAATAAAAGCCTGGAATTGAATATGTATAGGAATCCCTGTGGTCTATACAATGCCCAAACAGAAGAGATCTGCAGTGTTTCAAATATTTGCTGGTTTTGCAAAATTGCCAGATATTTTTATGGGCTATAAAGTCCAATGGTTGGAAATTTTATATTTCATTGTTGGCAGTTTCAGACTTTCAAACATTCATTCCTTCCATGAGCATGAAGAGGGGAGAAAGAAAAACCATGACTTGCGAGTGACACGAAACATGGAGTCTGGCTGAGTTCTGTCAAGGATTAGGAGAAAGGAGGGCTCTGGCTGGCCCTTCAAACAGAAGCTCCAAACACCCACCCGTTTCTCCTGATCACATCTCTGTTTGACGATTCTACTGGTACAAAGATATCATTCAGTACCTCCAAGCTGCAGATTATGTATCATGTAAGCTTTGATATTCCTTTCCTTTGTCAGGCACTTCAGAAACAAAAGGGTTATTTTCTATACCATAGAATTTAAGTTCTGAAAAAAGTTGCTCTATAGAGAATTCTGGGAGCTCCGCACGGTCTGTGGGAGTGCTGGAACCAGTCTGGTGTATTCTTAATTCTTACGCATATGGCAATGCAGCCAGTGGCTGGAGCTGAACAGAGTCAGTTCAGTCTGGACTATAGGCAGCACAGACTCAGCTACCAGCTCCTCCCCACAGAGAAAACCACTTTCTAATAGGTGTTTTAAAATAAAAATGATTCCTGTACAACTGAGTTACTGGAATTCAGAAGTATTTAATATTTCTTTACATAAGCAGGGAAAGGTAAGATAGGGATTGGATTTTAACCTGCGTCTCGGGCATTTTCATAGTTTCCACCAACAGAACAATACTTCTGATATCAAAATCCAAGGCAGGGAACAGGAGACAGGAGGCAGTGGACGAAGGCTGAAAAACAGGCTGGGAAAAATGACAGTAATGCTGCTTAAAGATTACAAAAGAAGTATTCGGTGGAACCTACTTACACTTAATTTGTTTCTCCCAGGTACTTCCCAATGGGACACCCAGTGTCAGTCCATTTGTACTTCCTGTCAGACCGTTTCCAGGGTTACCTGGTTAGGCATCATGCTACCAACCTAGCGACCAGCAAGCTGGAGACACTGGAGACGTGGGTGATGCCCAAGAAAGTCTTCAAGATCGCTAACCCGCCCAACAGCTTCAGCAGGCTGCAGTTCGCAGAGGTGAGTGCTCCGTCTGTGGGCGAAGGGGCAGTCTTGCGTCTGTGCTGAGCTGCGAGGGCCCCATGTTCTGCTGCGGAGTCCAGGCCCCGCAGTGGTATAGCAGGAGCCCCAGATGAGAGCAGCGAGCTTTCAAGAGGTTTCTCAGACCTCGCGTGGGAGTTTTCTGCTCGTTCTATTTTATTTTCAAAAATCTCCTTTGCCCTCCCGGAAAAGAGACATGCCTTGCTTTCTCCTTTATCTAAGGCTTTGAAATCCTCCCCCAGGTCTCTAGAGCTTGTCTACTCATTTCCCTCTTCCTGCGGAAAATCCCCATCGCTCTGCTTCCGCCAGCGCAGGTGTCAGATCAGACCAGCTTTTCTCGAACTTCCTCGTTGCGCTCGCGTGACCTTCCCTATCCGACGTCTTGTCAGATCATTTAGACCAGGGGGTCAGCCTCCAACGACAAGCATGCCATTGCTGCCACACAAAGAGACGGGTAACGCCACGTCCTGCTCCCAGAGAGCCACAGTCCCACAGGCTTCACACAGCCTCGCAGCTCCTCAAGCACAAGAAGCCTGGGGAATTAACACCCGCTAAGCCAAGATTCAGTTAAGTCATTCAGAAGGAAGAGAAGTTCCTCTGGCTTTTTGGTACCTGGAGACCACTGTTACATCAATAGAATGCCGGAAGTACACTGGTCTTGAAAGTTTGCCCTTTGTTCGCTCCGCCAGAGGTAGAATACAGCTGACGATACCTTAAATGTTACATTCATCGGGGCCTTTTACAGGGCGCCTGTCAGGTTTGGAGGGCCTCAAAGCACCTTTCCGCTTGTAATGTAATGTAATGTTTCTTTATTAGCCCTATACAATTTCTTGCATTAGGAATTCGTCTTTTCGCATACCCCAGCTTTTCTCCATGAGACACAGACAGGGAGAGAAGCTTGGGGTCAGAGCGCACGGTCAGCCATCGGACTGCGCCCCTGGAGCAGTTGGGGTTAAGGGCCTTGCTCAGGGGCCCAACGGAGTAGGATTCCTCTGCCGACCGCGGGATTTGAACCGGCAACCAAAGTGGGAGGAAGTGCCACTCCCTGGGGTTGCGCTGATTTATCAGAAACACATCTATTTATAGAGCACGACTCCTCTCACCTCTGGGTGGCTTAATATAGACACACTTACAGGCAGCCATTGATCTGTGGGGCCTTTTAATCAGCTCGGGTAATGATGATCAGAGGCCAAAGCCATCATCCGTCTCCGGTTTCCTAGTTCTACTGCCGAGTGCTCTCTCCCGTACCCCTCTTCTCCATCTTTCTCACATTTGGGAAAGTGCTGTGGTTGCGACTGTATTAAATATTCATCATTTTTCCGTTATTGTTATTTCGGCGCGTGCACGGTCCGATTCCACAGTGTGAAAGTGTCAAGATTATCGGGAAAGAAGATCGCCTGTCCCCCTCGCAACCACTGTCCAGCTGCACTGATCCGACTTCAGTGTAATAAAGACGTTTTAAATGAGCCTGAAATCCATTACAGCCTGTGCTCGGAAACCGAGTCCTTGATTAAATAAAATGAAATTAAATTCTCCTGCCAATCACAGATTACAAACCCAGTATATAATGGGCCCTGACAAACCACAAACCGTCTTTTGTTTTTAACAAATTGGATACTCCACTAGAGTAGTAAAGAAGTATAATGTGTGGTTACTGGTTGCAAAGGCTTGGATTGAATGTGGGCCCAAGCTGTTCTTCTGCAGAGGGGTCTTGTACTCTTGGTTGCTCTTGCCCTGCTCCTCTCGCACACCGCTCGCTCGCTTGCTCTGCGGCCCTCTTCCTCACCCCAAGTGCTCAGCGCCAGGCACAACCAAGACCCCTTGTACTGGACCATGGCCCAGCCACTTGTCGGCGATAGCCATAGACAGCTAGCCTACCTCTGCCCCTTATATCAGCTGTCAGCTGGCTAGCATTTCCGACTCTGAATGAAGCCACCTTAATTGTAATTAAAAACGTCTGGTTGCCCATTCATTTCTCGCGTTAATAACGGAGCTAAGAAGTTTTTCTTCTCTTGTCAAAAGAAAGACTAATGAGTGCATGTTATCCGCTTGAGACGAGAGGCACGGTTTGAGATGGACATTTCAAGTCGGCTCAGTTCATCCATTCCCCCTCTCTCTCATTCCGCCACCTCTCCCCATCCCCCTTCCTCTCCTCTCTCAGATCGGCACCGAGTGGGACGCCAAAGAGCGCATGTTCAGGAACTTCGGGGGCCTGATGGGGCCGACGGACGAGCCGGTGGGGATGCAGAAGTGGGGGAAGGGGGCCAACGTGACGGTGACCGTGGTCTGGATCGACCCCACCAACGTCATCGCCGCCACCTACGACATCCTGATTGAGGCCAGCGCCGAGTTCACCCACTACCGCCCCCCTCTGAACCTCCCCCTGCGGCCCGGCGTCTGGACCCTGCGCGTCCTGCACCACTGGAGCCCCGTGGCCGAGACGCGCTTCCTCATCACCCCCCTCGCCTTCCACAACCGCCAGCCCATCCGTCAGGGTGAGTACTCGGCCCCGACCCATCGCTGCCCACGGCCACAGCCGCCCTCTTGTCAGACCACTCGTGGAGACGTCAAGCTCTGAATTCCAGCTAGGATGATGTTGGACAATAACACAGGGCACGCTGAAGTAATGACAACGAAGTGGGTGTTACCAGCTAGTTTTTTAAGCTTAAAATGCATCTTCGGTTCAACAGCTCTGCCTTGCCTAGCAGAGGCAGAGGCAGAGCCTCTGTGATTTACCTGCTCAGTTCCTCCCTGCCTTTGGGAAGAGGGGAAAAAAACAACTCCTGTGAATTCCAAAACTGCCTGTGAGACATAGTTTGGAAAGTATTAAATGACAGCAAAAAAATAATAATAATTTGGCACCACACCCGTGATTTATGTGTTGGGGTAGCGTTTTCGTTTTCCTAAAAAAAAACAAACAGTCCTTTTAAAAGCAAAGCCGTTGAACGTTTATAGGCTGGCATTCATGCCAGGTGGCAGTCAGCCGGTTCCCCTTGTGGGGAGCGCAGAGTCATCCTGGCGCGGCCGCGATCTGGCAGAGCCCTCTGTGGGCAGTGATTTTTATACGTGCTTCATGAGGACCCAGAGAACTGCTGACGCTGGTAACGCCCAGGTGAGAACCGGGGAGGGACTCCGAGAGGCGCCGCGAACACCAGTGCTCGAAAATAACCGTTACGAGATTCTGAGGAATTTTGATCTTTACCTTGAGCACACAACCCTGCCTCTGTCTGCGCCGCTCTCCGTGCTGGGGAGTTCACAGGCTCTGATCCACTCCAGCCCTTATGAGAGAGAGAGAGAGAGAGATCTCTTTATTGGCCATATACAATTTCTTGCAGTAGGAATTTGTCTTTTCACATACCCCAGCTTGCTCTCCATTAAACACACAGACAGGGAGAGAAGCTGGGGGTCAGAGCGCAGGGTCAGCCATTTATAGCGCCCCTGGAGCAGCTGGGGGTTAAGGGCCTTGCTCAGGGGTAGGATTCCTCTGCTGGCTGCGGGATTTGAACCGGCAACCTTCCAGCCACAGGCGCAGATCTTTAACCACAGTGCCACCGCCCCGCCCCCTTCCCACTGGCCCTGCTCCTCTCGCACACCGCTCGCTCGCTTGCTCTGCGGCCCTCTTCCTCACCCCAAGTGCTCAGCGCCAGGCACAACCAGAGACTGCCTCATCCGTGTTGCTGGACATCACTGAAAACGGCTTCTGTTTTTCCATCCAGTGCGTAAAGTGGCAGACATTTTTAGGAGGGGTTGTTACAGGGTAATGCAGCAGAAGTGTGTAAGAAACCAGCGGTGACCATTCTAATTGTTTTGTCTTTTCCTGACAACCGTGCGTCATCTCTCTCAAACCTGGCCTCAAGTCTTCTTCTTGTGTTTCCCCTACAGAGGATGCTCTGAGGTTGCACAACGGCCCGGCCAAGAACAGCTACATGGAGCAGAGCTTCCATGGCCTGAACCCCGTCCTCAACATCCCTGTGCACCTGGGGCAGGTGGAGGCAGCCAAGCGCAACGCAGGGCTGACGGGCAGCGAACTGGAGCGCTGGGTGGACAGCCTAGTGGGGGCTCTGTGGTCAGCAGTGGACGTGTGTGCCGTGGGGCCCAGCAGCTGTCCGGTCATGCAGTCCTGCGGACACACCATGTGGAGCGCCCTCAGCCCTGACCCCAAGTCTGAGCTTGGGCCACCCAGAGCTGATGGGCGCATCAGGTAGCGCCCTCTGCTGGTCAGGAGGCTCACCTGCTATTTATTTTTTTAACGCCGTTTACTCTTATTTTAAGAGCATTTTTTGGTTCCTAGAAATTATAAATAGATGCGTAAATATGGACAAGCAGCAACAGAAGAAGGGGAGACTGCTAATATCTTTTATTCTTAATCCCTTTTGGTCTGGGCAATCTTTTTTTTTTACATTTTAGTTGTACTGTAAATGTACAGTAATATAACTACACTTCTTCAGGTGACCAACACGGAACCTGCCTCATCTCATTCTTCTCATTCAGCAGCAGCGAACGATGCGGCTGTGAAGTCAGAAATCAGGAGTATAAAACTGCTATTAAGCACAGGCAACAGTGTGTGAACATGTGACCACAAGGGATTCTCCTAAGCCTTAATGTGGGCACACTAGTATCACTCAGACGTGACTCAAAAAAATATATATCTTTTTTTTACTGCAGTCAGCCTGACTTTTTAAAGTAACTATGGTAACACTAATGAATTACCAAAGTCAATGTACAAATTCACACCCCTGTCCCTGGCCTGGACTGGAAAAACACAGTAATCTGCTCGTGATCTGTAAGACCGAGGCTGCTAGTTTTTTTTTGTCCTCAGCTTGCAAATGAAGCCTAGACCCTTATCGTGATTGTCCCATCCTGAAACTCCACGCTCTGCTCTCTGGGTTACCGTCTATATGGGGGTGACAGACAGCTGTCGAGAGTCTCCGAGCTCCCACGTATTAGCAGTCTTCCCAGCGTTTCCTTGGACGCATGCTCATGAAAACTCGAAGGCTCAGCGCATCTGGAAGCCCCAGATGTCACAGCTTGGTTTATTGCTGATTTCTTATCTAATTTATTTTTGTTTTTTAGCTACTGCCGACTGCCTGAAACTTGAACTTTTGAGCTGTCAGCTGTGCTGGCATACTTTGAACAATCCTCAAGTTTTTTTTAATTTGATTTTTTTTTTTTCTCTGGCACAAACAAAAAAGTTTAAAAGAGCTAAAGCAAGAAGGTTTTAGTTATTTATTTATAAATATATATATATAATAATTTTAGTCAATGACTAATGACTAAGTGCTGCATTTGCAGCTTGGTGAATATGTTATCTTCTGTAAAGGAGCTGCCTTTATTTACAAAGGCCCCTAGTCTGTACCTGTAGGCTGGCCATTGTGTTGTCAGTCCTGTGCTTTCTCACTGTTGTGTGCTTCCCAAGCAACCTGCTAGCAGTTCAGCCATTACCTGCAATGGCCAGTGCGTTTGGACGAAGTCCAAGAAAGGAAGGTTAATCCGATCAATGTGAAGATGCACGAAGAGTTTTTTTGTGGGATGGTCTGTTGTGGTGAAGACTTAGCCAGGACTTGTTCCTGGCTCGTGAGCCCAGCAGATACCAGGACATCTGCAACTCCAGGGGCCAACACAGTAGGAGGTGGCTGCAGTGCACAACTGGACTTTTGAGTCTGGTATCGGGTGGTTTTAGACTGGCAAAAGAAGCCGTTGGTAACTAACTCTTGTATTTTTTGTTTGCTTTTTCCAAGCACTTATTAAAGAGAGACTAAGACGTGTGTAGGATGCTTGATAGCTTTGCGTTTGGAGTTATGAAGAGGAGCGGGGTATGTGAAGCCATTCAGCACCAGCCTGTTCTCACTGGTTCAGGTTCTATTGTGGACAATCTTGCTTCATAAAATCATACACATGTGTCTACCCCCTCATTATTGCAATCCTCCCAGAGCATTAGTCCCTAACCTGGTCGAGGGTGAAGATGGGGCTGTCCGCCCAGGCTGCCTGTGAGCTGGGTTCAGAGAGCTGAGCTAGACATTGCATCCGGGGATTGCCATTGAGTTCAGGTGCTCAAAGGTCATTCCTCTCGTTGGAAGAGGTCAAAAACACACTCACACTGTGCCCCGGCCTCTAATGCATCAACTGCATGGATGGCCCAGGACTCCCAACTGAAAAGAATATTTCACTGGGTCTTTGCTGTTGTGCTATACTGTAGGTCTTAACCTTAATCTCAGCAGGCATCTGTAGTTTCAAGAGTCAGAAATTAAGTTCTGCAGCACACAGCAAAGCAACACTTCAGACCTCCAACCACTCCCACTGGAACAATTTCTGAATGACTTCTGTACCTACTCACTCTCCCTTCCAGGCCCTGTGCCCTGGCTGTGTGCAGTTAGCTATGGAAAGAAATGCAAGGAGTTTCTATTCATTGTTCATGGGAGAATAGCGAGGTACTTGTGAAAGGACCAGTGGGAGGACTGGGCAAAGTAATTTCCAATGCACAGGCACATCAGCATGAATGGAGCTAGATACTGAAGTAACAAGTTGCACAGGATCAGAAGCAGTTTCCTCTGCACAGAGATGCTGCTAGCAAACCTGTGTTGATGCTCTAAAAGCTGAGATCACACAGGGGGCACTGAAGTCTGGGGGCCAATAATATTTATGTGCAGTCTTAACCTCAAGCACTTTGTCTGGACTGTTGTCACCTGGTCTGGGAAATACCTCACAGTCCTCCTGCCCACTATGGGGCAGTGTTCAAGAAAGAGCTCAGTCACAGAGCAGAGCAGGGTCCAGAGACACAAGAAGTGATGTAGAATTTTCCACTTCTGATCGCCCATGATCCAGCACTAGAACACTCCAGTTCTGTTCCCAATGCTTAAACCCTTAATTTACTCTTGTGCATTTTTTTCAGCTCCTTAAAAACGACAAATATTGCCCAAAGCTATGAATTTTACCTTGTGAAATGCCCCAACAGTTTCAAAACTGAAAAGACTGGGAACATTTTTTCTAAAGATTATAAATGGTGTCATAACTGAAAGGCAGAAGCCACAAGGACTTCCCAGGTTTGGAATAAGGATTCCTGGGTTTTCTTGCAGACAGCCAGCCATTTTACCTGAACCAGCAGGCTGGAGAACTCTCCCTGCAGCCAGACAGCTGTTACACACCAGGCAGATGGAGAGCACTAATGTCCTTTTGTTGTTATGAAAACGGTAAAATCACACACACACACACACAAAAAAAATAATTATTCTATGTGAACAAAGAACTATTTTGTTATGAATAATATACGTAGATAAAAATGTACAGAAGTATTTTGTAATCAAAAGAAATTTAAAGAAAATTGTAAATAAAATTATGTTCCGAGCAAAAACTCAACAAAGGAATCTCACTCCTGGCACATGCAAGAGATGCTGTAGATATTTTATTTATTTGAGATTTTAAAATAAATGTACGAGCAATCTGACCTAGTTTGGATGTGACTAACTGTTTAATCGGCCCGTCAAAGAATCTAACGCCATATTGTTGTTCTCTTTTGGAAGTATGTATAACTACCGCAATCTTTTCTGAACCCACGTCCCTCTGTCCCAAGAGAGGGCTTTGTGCCTTAGGTGTGGTTCTGCCTAAAGAACATTTTTATTTTCCTGTCTGTGAACAACGACTTCTGAATTTATTTTTGCTTACTGCTGTATTTCAAGGAGGAAAAACTACCAATATGACATAAATGTGTATCATACCAAAAAAAAGCAAATCTGCCCTTGTAAATATAATGCTTTCTGTCTTACTGTTTTCAGTTTTTTTTTTGGAAAAGAACTGCTGACTTTTAAAATAAAACCCTTGAAAATGCATGTGTAGCTTCTTATTCTTAATATGAAGGGGATACCTCATAAATACAGCCACACTCGATGCTGCCCATTTTCAGATTTTTTAATGGCTGGCGTTAAGGTTTCAGAGAACAGTCTCACCATGCTGAGGAGCTGTGTTTTAGGGTGATACTAAGTGTTTTAGAGTGATGCCATATATTGCAGATAAAACAATATGCAGGTATTATGGTCAAACTATGCAATTGTCACTCTCAGCTAAAAATAAAATATGGCAGGCTAACACTCTGAAACATTTGTACTGCAAGTCAGGTACAAGGCGAGTTACTGTAGATAAGGAGATAAGGGATCTCGGGCATTCAGTAAACCAAAGCACACAGCTCAAAGGGACTCCCAGCAATTGGTAGGGCGAGCCACAGCTTATCAGGTATTCAGTCTCTAAATCATCTATAGCTTAAGACCACTGAGAAGATTAAAACTGGTCAAATGACCAGTTCAAATGTTTCTTGCCCTTATGGACAGGACCCCTGGGTGTAGATGGCCAGTGGGGATAAGTATAGAAGACCCCAATCTTTCCCCACTCCTTAATTAACAAGGGACTATCAGCAACACGCATGAATAGGTACAGAATTCACGTGAAACCGCAAGAGAACCACGTAACTACCATGACTCCTCATACGTGTTCATCTCCAAGATAAATCCAAAAAGTAACGCACATAAATAATGTAAACGGGATCCGGGAGCTGTGGAAGCCAGCGTAGTTTAGATCCGACCGGGATCACAGGAGAGGGAAACCCACAGGCACTATGTTTCTGATCAACCCCACACAGACGCTGTGCAGATCCCCTGGGCCCCAGCCTGCACAGCAGCGTGCCGGTGGAGTCCCGGATCAAAGGGACACCGACAAGCCATTAGCTTTCATTACATTCCGGTGGGCCGGAAACTCTCTGTCTAATGAGCCAGCGCGGGCCCAAGTGCCACACACCTGCCTCACCTGCAGCCCCAAGCCCTGCTCAGTCCTTCCTGGGAAGCTGCCGAACCAAACAAACGTCTCCGCCAGTTAGAGCATCGCGCCGTCACCCGCCATCAGCAAAGCTGGGCGTCGGCTCGGGTTGCCCAGAGAGCGGCACCCCTGGAGGGAGCTGGAAGATCGCGCCAGCAAGCGGAACGCGTGCATCCCGCAGCTGGTCCTGGATGAGCACGGCACAGCGGGGCATCGGGCGCGCGGTTTAAACTAACCGGAAAAGGTCAGAGCACTCGTGAGCCAGCAGCCCAACCACCATGAAGGCTGTAGCAACATGGCCTCAATCCCCCGTCCGCAGTTCAACTCCCCACATCGGCCACGAGTCCATTAATCCCCCTGGTCCTGCGGGCAGGACCACAAGGCTCTTGATGAGCATCCGGGGAAGAATCCCAAAGCTGCGAGGACAGTGATCTCTACAGTCTGTCGGGTGTGGACTCTCTCCGTTCTCCAGGTTGTTTTCTAAAATGTGTATCGGCCGATTTTCCTCACTTTCTCAGACCTTGGGGGCCCTAGTCAAGCCGGTTTTATGGGTCTAATTAAATCATCTCCTTTAGAGCTGGAGTTAATTTCAATTAAGCTGCTAAATTCCCCAATCGAGAACTCGTGGAATAAACATTTAAGACTGGGGCTAAGGAGCACTGATCTTTCTCCCTCACTTAAATATGCAGAATATTCTTGTCATAAGATTCTTGTACCAGAAGGAACATTTGCAGTCCAGATCATCTGAAGTGCTGTAGAAATAACCGAAAGTCTTCCAAGACTTGGGGGCACCTCAAGGCCAAACAGGTCAGCACTGCAATTTCGATCAGCATCTAGCCACTCATCCATAACCTCAGACAATCAAATTGTGCATCATTCATGCGGAGATAACAGCTTGGCCCTCAGACATTTGTCTGTTTCAGTATCAATACTAATGGAGATCAGTCACGATCAATATTGATCTTCTGTCCTTGACAAATGTCATTCACTCTGAGCTGGGGGGGGGGGGAACTTGGATGGAGAAGGGGAATTAGGACAACAGCACAAGCTTTGAAAAATGACAAGCAAGAGGTGAGGGGTGGGGAGTGTAAATAAACAGGCACAGAAAACACATCCTCCTCTACAAACTCTGAGCCTCCATGTGACTTACCGAGTCTGTACATGTAAACTGTAAATTTCAATTCACGTTTATTATAGAGCAGGGAAGTGATGCTGTATGATCCTAACAGATACGATGAGACACAAGAAGCAAACAGCCACGTAACCATAGGGTTAACTCAAATATGTTCCACGTAGAAACTGAATATGCATGCAGGTCTCAGGGGACCTTATTAACAAGATACTGTTTTGTTCTGTTCCGTTGTTCAGTCTCAGCCAGTAAAATGGCAACATCACACACATCAGCGAAATGAGAAAACGAAACCGCACAGATTCAAAGAGATTCACCTTCATCTCCAGGCTACAAGACTGAACGCGTGCAAGACATGGCACCCTGCCTGACTGCAAATCCGAACGGCGAATTAAACGCAGCGGTAAGAAACAACATGTGCCACTTCCTGTGAATGCGGGGTGGCGGCCCAGAACGGCTGCAGAAGGGAGAGGCAGCCCTAAAGCTCTTGATGAAGGGGCAGCACATCAATGAAATCTCAGACAGTGACAAGAAACCCACTGAAACAACAAATCAATAGTTTAAACATCTGTATCAATGCCGCGTACTAATGCCTTTCCATTTTCATGAGTGGCGAGATAGAGAATTTACTGAGACAAACTCGCTGCACTGCTGAGCAACACGGCCCGGGACTCACTGATCTGCTCAAGCCATCCCTTCTGGATATTGAGTGCGATCCCAAGCCCCCTTGGCAGTTTTCCCAAGTGTAACCCCTCAAAAATGTCCGACGTGCCCAGACTATCTCCTTAATCTCTACTCTGAACTGAGCAGCTTCCGGTTCTACCGATCTGTGATCTGAAGCCTCACTGAAAAGCATCCCTACAAATCATGCAAAGAAAGACCCTTCACGAGGCAGGCAAGGGTAGATTCGGCAGAGCTCCTGCACTGCGTGAAGGATAAGAGAGAGAGAAAGCTCCTGACACAACTCTAAAACAACAGTGCGTCTTCCTGACGAATGATACAATAAGGCTGGTCAGTGATGCGCACAGCCAAACCCCAGCTGAATACCTCCGCCTGCGTGAGCATCGCAGAGAGAGAGACAGCGAGGGAGAGAGACCGCGAACAAGAGCGAGCGAGACAGACCTCAGACTCTTGCCTTTGCGTGGAGATTGCGGACATGAGGGACCCTGGCTCAAGTCTTCAAAATCCTCACTAGGCACTGTGGCATAGTCAACCCACGGGACTTCAGAACCAAGAGCAGAAACACAAATCAGAGGACCAATAACATGGAAGCACATTGTAAAAAACTGAGAACAGGAGGTGCTTTCTTACACTAAGAGCTGTTGAGAGGCGAAAACGCCCCAGTCGGGTTGTTAAATCGGATACCCCACTTTCTTTAAAGAAACGGCTGGATCGGATCCTTGTGACTGTTAACCAGACTAGCTAGGCAGCCTCCTCTCATTTGTAATCTGTTTTAAATGAACAGATCAACAAGCAAACAAGACAGGGCGAGGGTGAGAGAGAGACAGGAGAAAGAGGAATAGATTGAGCAAAGAAGGAACTGACTGTAGTTTGTATACTTTATGTTACTGTAACATTTAACTCAGTGAAAGCAGACTATACCTTTTGTCACAAAACATCCTCTTTCTCCATCTACAAATTTAACACCCCTTCCGGGTGTTCAATTATACACAATACTACTACAAAACCCACAATTACAGAACATCTAACTGACCAACGATACACACGTCAAATCTTTTTCAGCGCCTTTCTTCTTTCCGATGAACAGCTTCAGAGTCTCTCACATCCTCTCTCTGGCATCGCTACCAGGTGAGCCCGGGACGTGCAACAGCACAGCTGCGCAGTTGTGTAAAAAGAGTTAAAAGCCGGAAGCCTCAACAGCTGTCGCCACACACACATGGCTTCTCCAGCCTCCAGCCGTATCCGAGGAGAGCGCAGCCTGCGCGTTGGAAAACACGGATGTGCCCCAATCCTCTTTAGGAGAAGATCCCAGGTTTCAAATGGACCTGAAGGACCACCCTGGGACCGGGCTCGGGTCCAGAACCACGTCACAACGCACTCCTCCCGCGCGGTCCGCACCGACATCCGGGACCAGGGGGCACCGTGACCTCGGTCCGTGCCGCCGCCGGGACCCGAGCAGATGGAGACGAGCGGGCGAGACGCAGCGGAGAGGAGGTAGGCTTGGGAGCCGAGGCTGAGCCGACGGGCCCAAGGCCGGCTCAGCACTCCATCTCCGACTGGCATACAAATGACATTGGCAGGTTTTGTGGTGACTAATCTGTGTACCCTCGCTTGGGCACGCAGAAGAGCTGGCTGGACCAGGCTGTCCACATGGAACCAGTGCAGCCCCCTCCCCACCCATCCACCCTTCGCAGCGAAACCCATTTTGTTCAGGATTTGCAAAGCGGAGTCACAGAGGGCAACAGCACTGACAGCACTTCACACCACCTTGCTTTTCCAACAGCCTAAAGGGTGCCATTCCGGCCCCTTTCCACTTATTAAGCTACGCTAATAACAGCCTTGTAAAGGCTAAGCACGCCACTTTATGAGACACGAAACATAAAAGTGCATTTAAGAGTGAAAGGAAAATGTGAAACCCATGATTACGGAAAAATTGCACTGCACTGATGACTGCAGGAGAGCGAGAGGGATGTGGGGGAAGACAATATGTAACCTGGAATGGGATGCACTTCCACTGGTCTAAAAGATCGAGAGCGTCTCTAAAACATCCGTTTCTTGCCCGTTCTGCAGGCGAATTTGCAGACAGTCAGCGCCGCCGTCTGCTGATCACCTTTCATTTGTCCTTACCCCATCACATCAACCCTGCCGAATCCTTCACATGCTCTCCTAACGTTTCAGCTCGCTCAGCTTTCTTGATCTCCCTCCTAGACAGCCGGCCACTTCGAGCCCATTTCCCCCTCCAAGACAAACACTTCTCCCATCGCTTCGCCCGGCCGAGCACAGGGTTACCAAGGCACCTACTACACTCCAGTCGGCTAAGCCACCCAGCCTGTATTTTTATATCACCAACAACGGCACAGTCTTGAGTCGTCCTCCATAAGCCCAAACCACTGAGCTTCCTAAAATCTTTTACCACTCTCGGCACGCACCACCAATGAGATGCCGTCATCCCTACCATCAGCAAGAGCCCCAGGCAGAAAGGGGCATCACCCGCCTCATGCAGCAGCTCCAATTAAATTCTCCAGCCCTCTTCCCCCTGCTTCACGAAAACACGCTAAGATGAATGAGGGACAAAACGCCGTCTCCAGCTCTAGCAATGGTAATGGCAATTTATTATGCTTTATCTATTTGGGTGTGATTAACCCTAGCCATAAAAACGGATAGTTATTACTAGCACCTGCAAATGTTCCAATTTCTCTTTGTCACACCAGTGTGCTCTGATTCACAATTCAGCAGGGATTACTGAATCAATCTTCTGTCCCGGCAGCTTAGAGTCCATAAAAGCAGTCCATCAGACAGCATCTCTATAAAAAGACGCAGCCAAGACAAATCTTTACAGAACTGTCTTCATCTACAAGAAGCTCGTGTGGAGAGTAATGACTTCAGAGCGCTGGACTACAGCATGTTCAGTTGCTCAGTGCATTCGGTAGCTCAGTTTTGGGGTGCCGGGCTTCAGCGTATTCAGTAGCTCAATGTGCTGAAGTGCAGTGTGTTCAAGTAGCTCTGTGGTGGAGTGCTAACCTGCACAATGTTCAGTGCTGAAGTGCTGGGCTGTAGTGTGTGATATGTCTAGAAGTATCTAATCAGTAAATCAGATCAGGGTCTCTTTATTGTCTAGACTCTTTTCAAGTGCAGTGTGGGAGACTAGCAAAAGGATTAATTTTTCTTTTTATAAAAGTACTTTTAAGTTGTTTTCTTTTGTGCTCGCTTGTGGTGCTTCCTCCAGGTCTGAATCTGAAACAACATGAGCTACAAAAAGGCCTGAGTTGTGACTGCTTGACAGCTTAGTACTTGTTGTGGTGACAGTCTGTCACTAAATCGTTACGAAACCCTTTGTGCTCTAATGTCTCAGCAGGAGCTTAAAACTTCGGCATCTGCGCAGCTGTGACAGTTCAAACACTTTCAGAAGTGAAATCATCCTAGCACACAGGCCACAGCACAACACAATTGCTCATTCTGTTTGGCTGACATGTTTATCCAAAGCGTCTAAGACCCTGGGCATGCTGGGTGTTTTACTGGGGCAGTTCAGGTGAAGTCCCTTGCTCAAGGGCACAACAGCAGTGTCTCAAGAGGGATTTGAACCCACAACCACTGCGCCACACTTCTGCCCTCATGGTGCAGAGGTCTCATGACATCAGGTCTACTGCAATGACCAGCATTCAGCATACTGGTCATTGCAGGCCCCTCTGGGTCTTTACCAGGCCCCGAAGAACTCTGTGCTGTAGCGGGATCTTGAAAAGACTACCTTGAACAGGAGCCACCACCTTCTTATTTTAAACTCATCAGTACACTGACTGGACCTCTGAAATCAACAATGAAACACCCCAAATACTGCAAAGGAAATGTCAGCAGTTCGGGTAGATCCTAATGAACGCGAGTATAAAGAGTCTGGCGAGGTGAGCTTAGCCAGGGGAATGACGGACTGCCCAGATCTCCCTCATTACCGCGAGGAACAAACAATACGGCAACCAGCTGGATTCAGGTCTGTTCTACACCACCTCCTGGAGACCATGCGAATGGCTTTAGCCTGCTGCCAGGTCAGGTGCCTGCCTGCCACTACACCCAAGATGCTCACGGCCAGTTGGAATTCTTTAAACGACATTATTCGGACAAGGAGGTGCTTCACGACCTCAGATCGCGGCATGATTCCCTGCCACGTGACTTCTGGGACACGGGACTGAGGCGACACACAGCACACAGCAAGGGGGCCCAATACGGCCTTTGGGCCAGAACCCTCCTCTCCAGTCCCAGCCAGGGGTGCCCATTCCTGGTCCCGGAGGGCTGGTGTCGGCTTTTCTGGACACAACCAACTTCTCAGGTGCCAACGCTTTGACGTTCACGGTCACCTTCGGCGTAGCGCACAGAGGGAGATGCGGGAAACCCATCCCTGCACTCTGGATGAAATCGCACAGAACCCACACCAGCCTGTCAGACATCAGTTTCAGTGTCTGTCATCCTAACACTCAGCACTATTTATATGCTAAGAGAAACAATGCGTGGGATTGTTTCTGCCTCTCGTCTTTGCGCTTCGGTTTGAAACGCACAGCTAATTAGAGCCAGCCAGAGCTTCTTCCCGTTTCCAGCTGGGAATCCTGTGGCGTGGCCCCCCCAACACCCACCAAAGGTGATGCTTCTAAATGGGCTTTCTTCAGTGAGCGATTTGAAACAGGCCAAGAAGATGAAAAGGAAGACTGTGCTGTGTATTCCACCGGGACTAAGGTGCTGCAGATCCACACATATAATAATAATTCCTTACACTTATATAGTGCGTCTCTGGACACTCCACTCAAGGCGCTGTACAGCTAACCTGGATGATGTGACGGCAGCTATAGTGCACCAGTACACTCCCCACACACCAGCTGTCAGTGGGGAGGAGAACAGAGTGATGAAGCCAGTTCAGAGATGGGGATTATCAGAAGGTCATGATTGGTAAGGGCCAATGGGAAATTTGGCCAGGATGCCGGGATTACACCACTACTCTTTTCGAGAAACGCCCTGGGATTTTTAATGACCACAGAGAGCCAGGACCTCAGTTTTATGTCTCATCCGCCTTTTTACACTATAGTGTCCCCGTCACTATACTGAGGCATTAGGACCCACATTAAAATCTGACTCGATTAAACCGTTAGTTTCTATTCAATTTATATAACAATACAAAAAAAAAAACAACAGCAGTTTAATTCGGGCCCTACAGTTAGCTCATGAAAATCAAAGTGCCGTCTATATACATTCTAATATTAAGGAAAAAATATTCTTAACACGTTTTAGTACGGTTTTTAAACAGATATCAAATCATTTAGACAAAATGAAGCCAACCAGCTTTGCAGCCGTTTGCTAAAAGGCTGCGTAGCAAGTCATTTATTTATTCAAGGAGAAATATATATATATATAAGTTTGTGCAACGACTTTACATTCGTAAAATGTTTTAGGAGAAGTTCAAAACGTAGCAAACGGCCTATGTATTTGCACAACTGCTCTAAGTTACGTTTTATGTCAGAAAAGCACCTGCAGCAACCCAGGGGTATTTTCAAACTATAATAATCGAAAACCGTAGAGACAAACGAACAAAGGCGGAATTATTGACAGAATCATACTGGATGTGGCCCCTGATGTCGGAAATAAATCTCCATACTTACAATCAGACAAACAACGGGTTTCACAAATTCTAGATGAAACAACAATAATAATTTGCATTACAAACGAGTAAGGCGTCCGAGGAATAGTTGCACTGTCCTTTCTTTTCACGTGCTGAATTAACGCCAGACTGATTAACGTTAAAAATGCATTGGAAAAACCTATGTTACACGAACTCGTTCGCGCATGTATTGCAAAAGATGACTTACAGCGCTTCTTCCTCGCAGTCATCACTCGCACCCCTCGGTCTGGCGCCTTCTTTTTAAACGCTGGAGCATGGCGGCGCTGTTCTGGCAGGATCTCGTTTTGTTTTCTCGAGCAATGCATTTTGCAGTGCCTTTCCTAGTGGCCTGAAAAAAAAAACACCCCTACGCGAGGCTTAGCCTTCCTGTCGGCCTTCGTTTGGGCGCACCAGCCTTAACAATTCTGCCTGTGCAATGCCTCCTCCTTCCCTCCCGCACGCCGCCATTTTCTTACTTTCTGCAGCACGGCACAGGTGTTTACTGCGTCAAGCAGCAACAAGGGAAGGCAGCGTTTTCGGTAGCCAGCGCATGCATAAACACATCTAAAGCTGTTTGTATCAATGAGAGCAACAACTCAGATCCGAAAAAAACAGCTGAATTTGAAAATCACCTATGTGGATTCCCTGATTAGTGGAATTATCCTGCTGCTAACTGCATCGTGTCATAGTGGTTTGACTTCAAAGGGCCCTTCTCGGCCGTTGCCCCATTGTCTGCTTCAGCGAGCATTCGGGAGACGGGGCTCGTACCCCTGCCAGGGTGAAAGCTGCTGGAGGCCATCAGCTGGCACGGGTCAGAGCCCAGGAGAGCACTCGTCACGCAGATGGCCAATGGGCTCTGAAACCAGGCCGCTGGTGCCCAGTGAATCAGTTGACTGGACTGGGCAGGGAGGCCAGAACAGCTGGGACTGGTGCTCCTATAGACACAGTGCAGGGACACAGAGCCGCAGAGCTGGAGCAGAGCGCTCCGTCCCACTGCTGTGTCTCTAGTGCGCTGAAACCACAGCAGCAAGACTCACTGCAGATACCAAACAGCCCCTAAATATGAGGCCCCTGTTGAACAGCATACCCTTGTTTCACAGCTAGTGTTTGTAAGGCACCTGATGAGTCATGAAGAAACGAGTCCTCCTTGATCTACCCTCGTGGTTCCGAGATGTCGGGGGGGGGGGCTGTAGTGGAGGGCAGGGGCACGACCCACCACACCCAGCCGAGCCTGGACCCAGGCCCAGGGCTCGGCAGATGCCAGGTGTCAGACCATTGCAGCATCTGCCCCCCCCGAGCCCGGCCGCACCCCAGCTCCCACCGAAGGCTGCGTGGGAGAGGTTCTGTTTCCCAGGCGCCTCTGACAGTACTGAATGACTTATACACGTTGCGCAGCTCAGGCTGCTGCAGAACAGAACCGCTTTGTACACGTGGCAGTAAATGAACCAAACTCAAAAGTGGCGCTGTACAAAGCAAAAGGGGAAAGTCGACTGACCTGCAAGCCCAGGTGTGTTTTTTCAATGGGTTAACTTCTCAATGAGTTTTCCTGTGAATCTGAAAGGACGCAAGGCAGAGAGTCTTAATGGCCCTGCGTGCTCATCTGCTAATCCAGGTCCTGTCGGAGGAAACCTAGAGCACTGCAGGCAGTGCGCGGCTCTCGGAGTGCAGTCATTTCCTGCAGCAGCAGCAGCTGCATCCCTGCAGGGCAGCAAAGCAGAGAAAGTGCTCATTGCAGAGTCCTGTTGGAGTTCATAAAAAAGGAACAGATTGTTCAACTCATACACATTATGTGACATGTTCTGACAAAAGCAGGCTCTTTAAGAGCTCACTGTTTACCTAACATTTACCTGAAAGAGTCTGGTGTTGCTAGAGCAGTGCACGCTGTTTGAAGCCTGGATCCATACCGTAGCCACAGGCCATGTCTATGGATTTCATCTAGTTCGATTTCTGTGTTTCTTACAGATGTGAAGAGGTCGGCAGCCTGTCTCACGCACAGCAGCGAGGCACAGGAACAGCTCAGAAGGAATATCTTAGCGAGCTGTGCTCCAGTGGGATCCCACATGTCAGGTGAATGCATCAGAAAATGTAAAACGGGAAAGAAAGAAAGCATAAATCACAATCCAAGTGCTATGAAATATACATTAATGTCTTCATACTTTGAAGGTCCTTTTTAATTCCAGCCCTCCCTGTAAACAGGAAAGGAGCCAGGACACAATAAGGAGAAGACCGTCATTGGGCTGTCCTGCCACAGTGTCAAACCCACATTGATATTGCCTTATCCGTCCAGCAGTTCTTGAAGTGCACATGAGATAGCATCTTCACACTGATGTTTGTCTCCATATACCTTTAACACACTGCTCAGGCCAGCCCTGTCCAATCCCGGAGCCACAGGCTGCAGGAGTGCTGTCAGAGCGCACCTCTCCTGTGTCTCGAATTCACCTGAAGGTGTGCTACAGCTGCACCACGAGGTTCATCTCTGTGACTCCCAGTGTCCCCTGCACGTTTCCAAAGCGACTGGCTTCATTAGCCTTCCGATGGAATATTTATCGGGTTTCAGAGGCAGAGAAGGCAGCAGCAATTGGGACCACTACAGGACAGGAGCACAGCACGCCCAGCTTCATAGCCTGCAAGTACGCACAAGGTTAAAGAAGGGACATGAGCTTCTGCTTCATACAAGGTCATTATGCAGCTTTGAAACGATGATTAACGTGCAGAAAAGTGAAATATCAGCACAAATGCACCGATTACACCATAGTCTTTTAACTAACTAGCATAGTCTTCAAAGCCTGCCATAAAGAAGCTGTTTATCTTGCTGCAGGAACCTAGAAGGGAGGGTTTTTCTTTGGATTCGAACCTGGGACCCAAGAGCTGTAGGCAGCTGTGCCCACTGCCACGCTCTTGTGCCACCCATCCGAAATACAGTATGGAGTATGGTGTTTTGGTAAACTGATCCCAGAATTTATTATCTAAATATTATTGTATTGCATATCTGAAATTCATATACCAACCAATGTATTTTCGCTATGCTAGTAAGCAACTTGGAAATTTAAAGAAAGCAAATCAAGTTAAAGCTGTATATAAAGAACAATCAAACTTTCTGGGCTTGTAAATGATGGTAAAACTAGCCCTTCTTTTCCTCCTGAAGCCTGGATAGTTCCCAAAGCACGCTACATTGATTCTGTAATGTAAGACCTGCTGTTGTACTAATACTCTGGTATTAACAATAAGCAGATAAGATCCAGGTTTTACCTGCTCCTGGCACCCCGTCCTTCAGATTTAAGATGGGGAAGTAATTGCGGCGCACTCAGGAGCGCTTCGCTCCCTGCCTTGGGATCGCTCTGCTCCTCTGCCTGGAGCAGGCTGCGGGGCTGAGCTGGCAGCCAGGGCAGGCAGAGCTGCAGCAGGCAGCACCCACAGCTCGTTAGGTAAATAAAGAGGTTTTGTTAAGTGGAGATTAAGGCTTTGATTGTTCTAAGCTTCTTGTTTTGGTTCCTTGAGCTGTCAGATCGCCCTGGAAGAATCCCTTTTCCTCTCAGTTATTCATTAGAGGGGAGATCTGCGATAGAGCCGGGTAAATTAGATTCACTGACATCCTGTTAATTGAGTCATCTCCCTTGCGCCCGGCCTGGCTGCCTTCTTTTTAATTAGCAGCTAATCAAATCAATACGCTGCCTGCTGACTGCGGGAGGGGTGGGGAGGCGCGTCTGCGCTGCACCCTGGAACAACCTGACCTCTGACCCCGGCCTCAGGGGATGAGGGAAACTTCCAATGCCGATTGCAAATCAGGAAACCACTCGTCCACGGCAGAACTTTGTGGTATAACGCCACTTCTCCACTTTTTAATCTCCAGACTTTTTCTCTTCTGAATGCAAGAGTAATAGCAGGGCCCTCTTTCCTGTCCCCGCGCCCTGTCCTTCCTCATGTCTTGCTGAACAGCGCTGCACCTAACTGATCTGGCATTTGCACGGTTCACACGTGCGCAGGACAAGCAGCGAAGTGGAGCAAGGCTTTTATTCCCCCAGCATGCTATTTGTTTCTCAGCCTGTGATGGAGTTGTGTTGTCTCTGGGACGCTGCCCCACTTGACAAACTGCGCTTCTGGAATAGGTCCCACTTTCCCATGAATCAGAGGCTTCCTTCTACTTCACCCCAGGGAGGAGGGCGCACGGGACCCCTCTCTCAAATAGGGTGCAGGCCCATGTCCCAGGTGGTGTCTTAAACCCTTACAGGAGCCACGTTAATATGTCCGCAGCAGGCAGGTTTCCTGCTGGCAGTGCTGTCTCCCGTCATCTCTCAAAAGGCATTCCCCTTCAGGCACCACAGCTGAAGAGCAGAAACAGCGACTCTGCTGCGGCTTCTGCAGGGACCCCCAGAGTAAATGCCTGAATAAACAAGCATCCATATTTTAATCAAAGCAGAGAACGGAGTCAGAAACTGCAGAATTATTTTAGTGTCGCTGAAGGTCTGAGCCAAACGACGGGACCCACTTGGCAGTGCGTATCCTTCGGCGATGTCTAATTAAATCAGGGACTTGTTCTGATTTCACAACCAAGCAGGGACCACGGGACTGGAGAAAGCTGAGCCTGCAGAGAAACAATCAAGCAGGTCTTACCGGTCACCTGGGACACGTGCGTTTTTGATATATTTAGTAAATGAACTTAGTGCTGTCAGTTTGAACTAGTTCACCACAGTCTGGTGAGTAGAGGCCATTCTCTGCTGTACCTGCAAATATCTCTAGACAGATTTGGGGATCACAGCTATAGTTTTCAGACAAGTCCGGGTTATTTCCATTCTGAAAACAAGGAAGAAAAACACATTCTGGTTGCTAAGCCTTCTTCAGGAGGGAGCAGGGACAGTTTTCAAGATGCCACTCAAGGCATCTAAGCATATTGATGACATTTGGATGGCTGGTCTGGCGCTGGCAAGGCAGAGTTGAACAAATCCCTGTAAATAGATCTTAATCATAAAGGATTTATATTTTTGCTATTATTATATACTGAATAAGTTTCTGATACCGTGTAGCTAAGGGCTTTTAAGGAAAGGCTCTGCTGCCCCCTAGCACTGACAATATGTATTTCAGTACCATCAAAGTTAGATAAAGTGATGCACTAAAAAAACCCAACAGTCAGGTGTAATGTATTTAATGACATATTTTGAATATATATCAAATACAACCACAGAAAATGTGAACACAGAAGCATATCAAAGATATATAGTAAGAGTTCAGTATCAAACGTGATGCAGTGTTAGTATGAAAACATAAAGGTCGTACCCATTACAATCTCCGTGGGCATTGTCAGAAGAGTGCTGGGAGCACTGAAGTACAACGTCCTGGACAGACCACTGTGAGATGTTCTTCACCAGTCAGCCGGCGAAGGTTGTCCAGTCGTCTCCTGTTGATGGACTTAGAGAGCCGGTCCTACAGATGTTCTACTTGACTCATGTCAGGAGAAAAAGCTGTGCACAGCAAGACATTGATGTCGTTTTCGTGAAGCTGTGCCGCTGTAATCCCAGCACTGTGTGGTCTTGCATTGTCCTGCCGGAAAATCAGCATTTCTGGAGGCATTTCTGCAGACATGGAAAAGCCCTTGGCTCACCGGCTACATCTACAAAGTTGAGAAGAAAATATTTGCCCTCAGTCAGCATCAAAGACCGGTTAATGGAGATTCGTCCATCAAGCCTCCATCACCTCCTTGGTTGACTTAAATAACACAGCTACCAGCACGATCCTCTGTGAGAAGGCATCACACATTGCTTGTCAGGTCCGACACTCCACCACATGTCAGCTCTTCAGGTGTTCTCTGGAGGATGAATGCTATATGTGTCTGATGTCAACAATACCTTCAAACGGTCTGCAAGCATCCAAATCATTTTCATGTGGATAGTGAGCTGCAATCATTCCTGCTGAGGCACTGGTTCTTGCTTCCTGGAATGTCTCATGACATAAACAGGGCTTGTTCTTGCACTCATTAAAATCATGTCTTTATGACTGGCTATTTTTATTGATTCTTAATTGGCTCATTTTGTGAATCTGAACTCTGAGCGCCTGGCATTTCTAACACACCACATGACCTTGAGATCAGCATGATGTTTTTTCCAAGAACAACAAGACTCAATTGTGATAACTCTTTCTGATGTCATTGGGCATATGGATAGTGCAACATCACCGTGCAGTTGTGCCTTCATTGTGCATCTGTGAAAAACAAACACAGGTGACAGAAAAGCCATTGCTTTCACAGTATATCTCCAAGCACGGTAGCCTCAGGGTTGCACTGCTCCCCAGCTGCTCTGTTAAACAACAGATCGCAATGTGTTCCAGAGTCTTTATCACTTAACCTCCCATTGCCTAGTTTTCAAGGGATAAATAATCTGCGGTGCATTCTGGACTTCAGATTTTGCGGCATTGCTTTAAGTTATTTAATCACTAGGAATCTGCTCAGCCTGCCACCTTCCGCCCCCTCACTGCTACACTCTGGGCACGCTGCCCGAGCAAACAGTACCATCCGCTCCACTGTGCCCTCTCCCCATCACTGCTCAGGCTGACACCCCCTCCTTGGGGGGGCGGGGGGGGGGCGGCGCTGGCAGGCAGCAGGCTGGGGGCATCACTTAATGGCTCAGTCTCCTGCTCCCAGGTGTTGACAGAGAGGAGACAGTTACCTGCCCTTTAAATGCCATCATGCTAATTGACTCATCTTCTCTGCGCATGGCTTGGTGGAGCTTTTAAGCTTTGTAATTACAGCTAATCCCATCAATATGGTGCCCTGATGGAGCGAGGCTTTTTTTGCACCGTTTATGGCCTGTTACCTCCTTCAAGCCGCAGGAACCTGGAGGGAGCTGCACTGCTCTCTCGGTGTATCATTTTAAATCAAACCTGCGATTGACAACCAAGCCCCCCCCAGTTCTTAGTGAGGCAGGCTTCTGTCCTGGCTTTGGATATTCATGTACATGTATTAGAATGTGTACGGTCATAACAAGACATCTACGCAAGGCGGTAATGCATGGAAATGTTGAATACACTCCTATACACTTTTTTCCAGGACTGGAGACACAAATATCACAGAGGGGGCAAACAAAAAAAGGCTAGCATGTTTTAAACTTTTTTAGCAGCATTGTAAATTAGCGGAGAATAATCCTTTCCTCCACCTAAATTTGTGGTGTCAGCTGTCAGGGAGAAATCCCTTGGCTGAGTCGCAGCTCTCCCACGCCAATCAGTCTCTCCTCCCCAGTGGCAAGCACCATACTGCAGGCCGTCCTGGGGGAAGAGGTGAGGTTATAATTGGTTTGCTGCTCCCACTAGATCTTCCTTAATGGTGCCTTTACTTGCAGTATTTAAAGAAGTATGACAGTCAGAGCCTCCTGGTATACAGTTTATGACCCTTAAACTCTCGAAACGCCCATGCTTCCTAGATGGAGTGTGTCGGCGATCATTTCCCCATTCCCTGCAGATGTCAGAGTCAGCACTGGCGCCAGAGATGCCACCCAGCCTGACTGCCCCCAGTCCTGCGTGGCACGGAAGTGTGATCAAACTACTGCTGTGCCAGCAGCAGCGCAGCCAGGATCTGATTACTGTCTTTACTAGCAAAAATCAAGCTGACATGAGAGCTTTTTGTGCCTTTTCAAAAAAAAAAAATGTATTATAAAAAGTTATTATACGATGCCCCGAGGTAAAAGCAACCGGCTGGATATAATACAAACTGCTGTTGTGTTGTAATGCAAGAAAACTGCGATTGAAAATGTTCCATTATTGGTCACAGCTTTCCCAATCCTGCAGTAATGAGCTACGCTCAACACCGGTTTAACATGCCCAAGGTAAAACCTTCCTGTGGCTTCTGTTCCAGTGACAACGCTGACTGGCTAATATTGGCAATTAATGTTGCAACATCTCCTATTACAAAATGTCAATGCATGTGTAACCATACTATATTATGTGCAGGACACCTTAAATGATATTCTCTATTTTATTTTTACTCACTGTAAATCATAAACGAGTCCCTGCCAATAACGGCTTCAATAACATTTTTAGCTGTGCCTTTTTAAGTCAGGATGTTTGCAAGAAAATAAAGGGAAAACTTCAGGTCACAATGTTCTCTGAGGTCACAGTACCTGCAGAGAGAGGGTCCTGTTGCTGACAGAAAGTTCAGGACTGTGGCCGACTTCCTTCGGAGATACACCTGTCATCTGGCTCAAGCCTCCCAAGGAGATCCTTCTGCGTACTGATGATTTTTTTGTGTGAGCATGCAATAAATGAAATGCCTAGCCAAAATAAAACGTCTTTGCACCCACAAATCTTGGAACCGACCTAGGGTTGCAAAAAAAAAAAGAGTATTCTAGTTTTATCTCAACCAATGTGGAGCAGACAAACTATGAAATGAACTGGGATAAGAACAGGACTAAGCGCCACTGAAAAGAAGATTGAGGTCCGGAATTGACCGTTAGTTGACTCATTAGGGATTCATGTAAAAAATAAAAAAAAGCTTTTTTTAAAAGTAATTGTCCTGCGATCGGCTCCTTTACTCAGTAACTGGCGATTGGTCAGGTCCTCGAAAATGAAGAGTATCCCCCGTGCTCACAAGGGCCAGGACACGTTCCAGGGTCCTGCTGGAATTGCGCCGGACCCTTGTAACCTTCTTTACACTGTTGACATCCTGCAGAAAATAACTGTGCATCAGAGACTTCTGCCCTTTTGTTTCAGCTGCAAAGGAAAGCCCTGCCCGCTAGCTAGCAGGATGGAGAGCCAAAAGAGGCACATGTGTGCTGGAGTGGCAGGAGACAGAGTCAGCACCCGAAGGAGTGCTGGAGAGCTCCCCCTGCTGTCACCAAGAGGACCATCTCCGCTGTCCTGACGTCTCCGCACGACCTCGTGATCCACAGGAGAAGGGAAGGGAACAGAGGGAGAGGAGGGAGTTTTTACCCAAGCCTTCTGGAGGTGGCAGGCTGCGTGATTCATCAGGAACCGACGCAGTTTATTTGCAAACAGAAGGTCACCCCAGCAGGGGAAAGGAGGCAGCTCCGTGCGGGGGAAACTCACTGTCTCCCCCGGGATGCCTGCTGCTGACCTGCTTGTGCAACCTTCTCTCCCATTGACCCGTCCTGACCGGCCTGGACCAGGACGACAGGGAGACTCTGGAACAGACTTCATCTACACAGCTGGGAGAAGTGCAGCGCAATAAATACACACTGCCGCAAGATCACCCAAGGACAGAGAAAACCATGGTGAAGGATAGACCTACCGGCATGTTTCACGGTTTATAACCTGTGTATCAGAAATGAGACAGGAGGTCCTCAGACTTGTCCCTTGCAGGATCTTGCAGTGCAAGAGGGCTTGTGTTGGTCAATCACCTTCCTCCACACCACAGGAAAGGCAGATCTCCCGCTGGACCGCGGTGGCTCAGTGCTCTGTTCACCTGTATGAATTACCTTCACAGAATACGCCATATTCTGGATTTGTAGTCCTAGTGTAGCACAAGAGGCCAGCAAATTCCTGAAACTGATCTACAGGCCAGGCCTGAAAATGAGCACAGCCCGTGAGGTCACGACATGGCCGTCTCAAGCACAAGCAGCTGGACACCCCCTGTCAACAGGAGCTAGCTGTTCTGCGCTTGCAACTCAACAGGATCAATTTTGTTTTTTTTCCCCATCTCAATGTGGAGTTCACCTCTGCTTGTTCTGTTGTACCGTATAATGCATGCTTTATTTTCCAAGACGTAACTTCTTATCTCACTGGAAGCTTGTGCACAATGCTTTTACTGTTACCAAAAAAAAAGATTTTGGCATTACTCTGCTGCTGGCAGCAATGCATTGTCTTCATCACAGAACTGATGTTAAAGTTCTTTTGCTTCTACAGTATCTAAAGCACTGCATGGTCTGGCACATTACACTGAAATGCTCACTTGTCAGCCAAGTGATACATTAATATCTGCTAATGCTGGCTTGCTTTCTGTGCCAAGGTTGAAGTTCTCAAGGGAGAGACCGCCGTTTGTGGAAGCGCTCCCCGACAGAGGATCACATTAATCGCCTTCAACACTCGGCCTCAGTTGTAACTTTAAAATCTCATTTGAAAACATTTGTATAATAAGTTTTTCTTTCTGTGCCACTCTCTGTATTACGATGCTTTTTGTCAACCTTTCCAATATTAATTTATGTAAAGCTGAGGATTGCTTCAGCTAGGTGCATTTAAAAAAAAATCACAATGGTACCTTTCCCATTGAATAAAAGTCAACACAGCCCTCCAGTTTTGCTTTTCTGAGCTCTACAATGCTCTTCTGTTAACCTGATTTAGCCCCGGATCACCGGTCCTCCAGCAGCACACACCTGCTGCTTCCACAATGCCTGTCTGTAGAGGAAGCACATTTCAGCTCTACAGCAGCTGGTGTCTGGGGGGGGAGGCTGAGGTAGTACTGTCCGCTGCAAGGTCACTCGCTCATCGCTGACCGTCCCCTGCACCTGGCTGCTCTCGAAAAGAAACCACCAGGCTCCTGCCCGTTCTTACGACATAAAACACCTGTGTGCAAGACAAGTACGGCTTTGTTCAGGAAGAGGGACTCTGTGGCAGAGGCCAAGGGGAGAAACGCTTTGCTCTGAGAGTCTGCTGATAGGGGAAAAACTCGAGAGGAGCAAGGGCACTGAGGGATCCAGACTTAACAGGAAAGGTCTAGGATGGACAAACTGAGACAGGCACGGCACAATCCCAGCAGCCTCAGCAAACATGACCGTAAACATTTCCTGTGGCTGAATTTCTCCTTTGCTCACTTCCCAAAGACATGCCGATCCATCTCGCACCCTCTCCCAACGCTCCGATCCACCCTCCCTCAGCAGTTGTGCTTGGGTAGAGGGATGTGGGGGTGGAAGGTAGGCCGGATTTATTTCTCCCATAAACATTAACACAGCCACCAGTTTGTAATATGGCCAGCCGCTCCACTGCCATCTTTTCACGGACCTTTCACCAAAAGTAGAAGATTTAATCCCAGGTATAGTGAGCAAAGGACCAGCCTCAATTGAATAGAGCCTAAAGGAGGGAGTATAAACAGGTCAGAGAGGTACAACAGAGCCAGTGCTAGAGCCTTTTTAAAAATCACTAATGAGATCTTTATATTCAATATGCGACTTGATAGGCAACCAATGTACAGATTTAAGTGTAGGAGTGATGTGCTGCCAGGGGCTACTGCGAGTTTTGGAAATATGCAACCTAGTGAGAAGGGTGAGGGAGCCCCATGCAGAAATGAAGCCTTGAAGTTATAAATGCATGAATCATGCACTCGGCCTCAGAGGAAAATGGTCTGATGCCCGGCACTCTCCCTAGGGAAGATGCCCCACCATCCTGGAGGCCCACTGTCTCTACAGGCTGCCCAAAGCTCTCTCGATCGGGAAGCCGAGAGCAGCTTCTCAACTCCGAATTGAATCGATAACAAGCCGACGCAGGCCGTTAAAAGCCCAGCTGGACTGAAAACCAGACCAACCAGCCGCCCAGGACCACACCTGGGAACCCCGGCTGTAAGATAGATTCGCTTCTGATGATACAGGCTGGCAAACCAGCTAAAATTCTCAAGTTCCCCTTCTGCCCTTGAGAATGACCACACCCACCTGAATCAGGATCTCCACAGGGCTGACCCATTAAGGACCTTAATTACAGAAGTGTTGTTGCGTCATTTTGGTAGAATTCGTTATTTTCCAGCAGTGTGATTTTTAATTACAAAGCAGCCCTTCAACAAGCCATCCCCTCCAGCGCCCAGCACATAATTACCATCAGTGCTGGTTCCCAATTCCAAAACTCCTTCGTATTTAGAATTTTTCCACACTCTCCTCCTTTGTTAATTTTAAATGCTGCAATATTCATGTTTTAATATCTTAAATTAACATTAATTTATTATGAGGAAGCTTCCGTCCAGAATCTGGCAGCAGGCAACTTTACCCCCCATTTAACTTTCCTCCCTCCGCGCTACGCTGGTAAAGGCGCTGTTTGTATTAGGCCCACAATGAGCAGACAGATTCCTTATAAAACACTGTCCTGACAGAGCTGAAACTGGCGTGGGCGGATGTCAAACCTCTAACCATATGAATTATTGATCTAACTCGGAGATCAAAGTAAAACAGTTTCCATACACAATGCAAGAGTACCCATGACATTTACAACTCAAAAATAGCTACAAGGCAAGCCATAACGCCCTCTTACTAGACCGATTGCTAAAAACGTCCTTGTATTAAAAAGGGCATTGAGTTTCATCGTATACTCTAAAGTCTTAAGACATCCTTACTGAACTGCAGTTTCCACGAATAAAATACATCAAGATGCAAATTTAAGGACTTTGAGCTGTTTCATGGAAACTGCAGCTATTGACTAGCGGGTGACAATTTCTAAACAAGAGGCATCCTACTTTCCAAGACACCTTGAGAGGAACTGTCTAGCTCCCCCTAATGTAACCTCAGAGCTGACTGCCAGCAAACAGCACACACTAAGTCCATTTTAAAATTTTATTTGCAGGTGCCTTTACATGTTTTAGAAAAAGAATCCCAGGATTTTCCCTCCTGTGTGTTTTCGTCTGGCTTCTTCATGGTCCATGATGCCAGCAGAGGTGGTCAGCACAATGTATCTGCAGAGAGAGAGCAGATTATACACCGATGAGAGTAGAATGAAGGCTCTAGAGCTACACACACAAGCCATACTACGTATTTGATCATGTAGAAGGGATGGAACTTAAAATCATGCTTCAGCTTTTGACACTTGTGTCATTTCTACACCTTTGAACAAAACCAGCATCGTGGCGTGGGGCTGGTACTGGCTTGGAGAAACCCTTACGGCTCATCGCTTTTCAAATACCAGAGATTCACACAGAAAGACCCTGCCAAAAAAGTCAACAATTGCAAAGAATTCCCTGGCGTTAAATTCCTTTATTTTAAATTCACAAGGGATTTTGTTTAACTCGCAGATAAAGGGAAAAGTGACTTCTGGCAAACTGCAATACAGAATGCCTCTGTGCTTTTCAAGTCATCTAATGATTAGAGTGCACAGTTGCAAAAAGATCAGATGAAATGGATTACATTAAATGTCTTTTATACATCCGATTCAGAGATTTAAGCACTCTTGCATTTCATAAGTAAACAACTTCAAACATTCACTACTAGAACCTCCACTATATAATTAATATTCAATGTAGAATGTGCATTGTGTACATTCTGATTAAAGAAATCAATTCTGTAAAACAAATTATAAATATTTTTTAAATCCTCCCAAGTATCGAAAGGTGTCAGTAGGAGTTCTTCTACAATCACATACCGCAGAAAAAAAATTAACTGAAAGAGACGCAGCTTAATAGTTGTTTGCTTAAGGAAATGGACATTCAAGAAACTGAAATTGTCCTCATTTGTTGTGCATTTCTATAGTGCAAAAAAGAGAAAAGCGCAGGTGACCAGTAGCAGACAGCGCCTCCCAGCATGAAGGCTGTTTTAAGACAACATTCTCAATCAGGTAAAGGTACAGAATGTTATAACCTGGGGTCTGAAATAAAATTCCAGTGATGGTCAACATGCCTTCGCCAGACCAGCAGAGCCAATTTAAAATGAACCATAGCACTGGATAAAAAGACACCGAGTCATGACGCGAGATAAGACTAATGATTATGATGCAGAGCTACATGCAACATCCCCACCATCAGCCCCAAAGTCAACACAAGCTCCTACTGACACCAGGAACCTGCAGTACAGGTATGCAACGTACCGTTTTCAGTATCACTACACACACCTAACTGGACCAGTCAGAGGTGACGGACACAAAAACACTTTACCTCCATTTCACTCATATTGATACGCAGGTAAATTCTAAAGGCATACCACAGCAAAATTAGCTCCACTGCACTAAAAAGGTCAACATTTCGCATGCACTGAGAGGCGGATAGCCTGTATAATCATGGAATGACACACGAGCAGACCTTACCCAAACTGTCGAGAGGGAAGCAGGTTATTCTGCCACTTTTCCAAATCCTTCAGCTGAACATCGAACCGGGGGCTAATGACACCACACTATCAAAAACAAGGAGAGACCACAGTCAGCACGGGATTACTTCCAAGAGAGGTGACCTTCATTAGGTATGTATCACACAGGCGAAGAATTAGTGCATTTTTACAACATTTTGGAATGAAGGAATAATACCAGATACCATGCAGTTAGGAAAACAAATGTTAACTCCACTTGATTATCTACAATATTGAAAGACTATCCCCCCACCAACTCCTGCAGAAAGCACTGACTCCGTCTCTGTCTTTTACATCCACTGCTGCCAAAGGCTTCCCAGGGGAAACTAGCAAATCTTATTCAACCTTATTGTAGGAAAGAGGTCCCCATCTTAATCCCTAAATAATATCATGCCCTTGACTGCCAGGCTCACCTGCCTGAGATCTAGAAGTCAGATGATCTGACTTCTTAGCCACTTAATTGACTCAATTAAGTCATTAAGGTCAAACAAGAATGAAAGCAAGACACACAGGCAGCACTCCAGGACAAAAGGAGCTTATACCTGGTTCAAACAGCTCACTTAAGCAGAAATCCTGTTTCCTAGGAAATCCTATTCATCCTCTTTGTAAGAAAGGTTCCCATTTGAACTTGTGTAAACTATCAGGGCCTTGACCACCTGGGTCCTGGAGAGTCACAGCCAAGCATATTCTATGGATCACCCTCCATTTCCACACACGTGGGAAATCATTTTTTGCTTTGTCTGCTGAAGTACATTTCAAGAGTGTAGAAGCCGCTTGAAATGACAACACTCAAGGATCACAGTGGGCCACTCCTGACTCAATGATACCGACTGATGCACCAACTGGCTCTAATCTCCCCATGTTCCAAGTCTGTGAGAACGGCTGATTTCAGGGTCATCAGATCTTTTCTGATGGCAGCTCCTCATGTCCAGGTCTGGCCAACCTTGACATGAATATTCCATCACCCTGCATTTCATCCTTCGTCCGAACATTTAGTCTCTCAATGCATCACAGTAAAAAAATCACAATCAGAATCAAACACAAAATTGGACACAGTGTATTAAAATAAGCTCATCTTTGTTGGACTTGTATTGTTTGGCAGCATATTCGTCCATTTAGGTTTTACAAGGTGTTTGGAAGAAAGTTGTGCACTGGAGCCTGAAGTTAAAATGTGAATGTACAAGTGGTGGGCACAAGCTGCAAAGCTTTAAATTATTATTCCTATTAGTAAATAGCACAAATGCATAAAGCAAAAGACCTCACCATATAGTTTTTTTTCACTAAAACCTGTTTTGCAACCAGACTTACCTTGTTCAGCCTGCCTGTGAGATTAACAACAATCTTCCCAGCTCTGTGATCGTCGATAATCTCGAACTCACCAATGTAGCCTGGAGAGAGGGAAGACAGCACCGAAATCTTAGCGCACCGCCACTGGTAAAGGAAAAAGGTGGAGCAGAAACTTCATGAGCTACACCCCACGCCAAACACCATTCCTCCACTGGGAACGAGAACGTCTTCCACAAGGAGGAGGCCGTGAGGAAACCACAGCACACCGGCGATTCCATTTACATCGAGGACAAGAGGCTACAAGACCCCCACGCATCTTCGCGCGGAGCTGCAAGTCAACAATGGGGACTTGTGCTCGCTTCTGTCCCAGAGTGCCATGCAGGACTCCACTCATGACCAGACTACCATCCACCCCCAGCCAGTCTGAAGCGAACACACTGCCCGCAACTACCGAGGACACGCTGGACAGAGGCTGGCCGCCAGAGGAGCACCCACTCACCGTGCTTCATCATGACAGTCAGGAAGCGCACGATGACCTTGGAGCAGGGCCGGATCAGAACCTGGCGTTTCCCGCGTTTCTCCGCATTGTTGATGCTTTTCAGCGCGTCGGCAAGGACGTTCATGCGCACCATGATGCCTGCGGACAGAGTCACAGACCAGCTCGTTAGTGCCCGGGCACCATCGCCCCCTCCCCTCACCAGCCTCCTCCATGCCCTGAGCCCAGACCACCAACCTCCCAGCTCCTCCGCTGGAAACCAGACAGCTGCCAGCTCCAGGGATCAGCGAGGGTGCACTGAGATCACCCACACAAATCTACCCTCAGTCAGCGAACAGGCCCATTACACTTGTCAGGCTGCTAAAAAATGGCCCATGGAAGGTATCCCCAAGCCAATTAATCCATTAGCTCGTACCTAATCAATAACAGAGCTATCCGAGGTGCTATAAGATCGCTTTCCAAACATCCTATGTGCTATGACCATCACACTCTTCCTGTGCAACAGCCAAGCAAGGAGAAAACTTCCCAAGAAGCCTCCTCACAGCCCGCTGCAAGGCTAGGATCTCGGCCTACCTCACAACAACCCGAGCATCTCCCGCTGCCACGGGCAAGCAGCGTGGGCAGCTTTCACCAGGAACGGTCACCACGGAAGACTTAAGCCTCTGCACAGTTACAACACTGCAGCCCCCGCTTTGGTGCCGTTTTAGCACAATAAGAACGTACCGTGTTTAAATCAGCTACAGCCAAGACTAGACATTTCGCGGTCCACACTCGCCGGAGAGTGAGAAACCTGCCCAGGTCGCCTGAGGAAACGGGATGGGTGTCTGACGCCGCACTGACTGGATTTTAGTTACAGGAGAGTCTCTGTACCACCGCTACAAGACCCTCTCCTCCCGGCAATCCAACCACTAGCTCCCTAACCGTCTGTCTTTTAACACCACAACCGCAATCGCCAACTTTTAACCCAGTAACCAAACCCGATGCCGTGGTTGTTTGGCAGTGCTAAAATATGTGCTCAGCGCCCCAGTGTGACAAGAAATCCCAATGCACATGAGCACTACACACCGGACCCTAGGTAAAAGAGTTAGGGACAGAGACACCTCCAGCTTCGGGGCACAATTATATTGAAAAGACACATCCTGCCGAGACCAGAATAGACTCCACTAAACCCCCCACGTCCTAACTTTAATTTGCGATGCACAGCAGTCTGGTAAAGTCTGGGATGGCTGCGATATGAAAAAGATTGAGAAGGGATAGCAAATCTCGCCAGCCTTACCAGTTCTGCAATATGGCGGAAAGAGGAAGGAGAAAGGGCTCGCGGTGCAGTTTGGGGGAAAAAAGCGATCTCGCGTGAGCGCGCGGCGGCGGCACGCGAGTTGTGTTGCAGGAAGAGGCGTGGTCTTGGGAGCAGCCGCAAAACGGGATTGGCCGCCGGGACGATCTGTTTAGTGAGGGGGTGGGCTCTAGGAGAGCATGCACTTGCGGTTTGAGGTATGAAAAACTTATACTAGCAGTTAGGTATTGCTGCAGTGTCCGGCTGAAGTGTAAAAAGTAAAGTCGTATCTTGTAATATGGAATGTATGAATCATTTTTTCGTATGAGCAGCATTGCATTATGTGTCACAGTGATGAAGTGGATTTCATGCAATTTTTAAACGCCATATATATTTAACGTATACGTAAACCAAATCAAATTCGTAGCTTTCCTATACAATGGGGTGTTTGCTTTTCATCGCTGAGTAGTTTTGTTAAATACTAGAATGTGTTTTTCTTCAAGAAGGCCTGACTAATGAACAGGACATTGAAAAAGAAGACAATAATATCAGCATTAGATTGTGTGGCAGTTTTCTTTAGCAGTATGGCGGCGCTTACACGGATTGGTGTGGCTTCGTCTTCCTCTTCCGGTGAAATGTCACCGAGGCGTCTTGCGCGTCCGGCTGAACTTTGTGCGAGTTCTTGCGCCTGTTTCCATAGCAGTTAAGAAACATTCAGTGTTTAGCTGCAGTCTCTTAGGTTAACACTCTGCATACTGTATGGCGCATGGGTAAGTCTCGACTTTGACATGAACATGCCAATTAATAGGAGATTTAAATGAACTTGAGAGAAGAAATACTGTTATGACTAACATTAGCTGCTTTGCTAGCCCATTATCTAATCAGCCTTATGATACAGCAAATGTCTATTCCATGGGGTGGTCAGCCTGAATTATAGGTTTTGCAAGTGTGGGTCCTAATGCTCCAGTATAGTGACAGCGACACTATACTGTAAAAAGGCGCCGTCCTTCGGGTGAGACGTAAAACCGAGGTCCTGACTCTCTGTGGTCATTAAAAATCCCAGGATGTTTCTTGAAAATAGTAGGGGTGTGACCCTGGCCAAATTCCCCCCTGGCCTTTACCAATCATGGCCTCCTAACAATCCCCCTCTATGAATTGGCTTCATCACTCTGCTCTCCTCCCCACTGAGAGCTGATGTGTGGGGAGCGTTCTGGCGCACTACGGCTGCCATCGCATCATCCAGGTGGGGCTGCACATTGGTGGTGGTGGAGGGGATCCCCATTACCTGTGAAGCGCTTTGAGAGGAGTGTCCAGAAAAGCGCTATATAAGTGTAAGGAATTCATTAATTGCAAGTCTTTGCTCAAGCTATTTTTTAATCAGCAAATTGATCTGAACCACTTGGGTTAATTAAGCAATTCGGGGTCAATGCAGTGCTTTTGGAACAGCCCAGGGAAAGGGGGTGCAGGAGCTGAGCCTGTGGAGGGTGCTGGGTGTGTGTTTGCACTGAGGCAGCAGGGGAGGACTGGCTGAGCTCTGACAGGAAGCAGGGAGCGCTACTGCCAGCCCTCCTCACCCAGCTCCAGCGCTCCGCTGCGGAAACTCAGGGTGTGCTTGCTGTGCCCTAGCTGGCGCGCCGTGCGATGACCGGAGGGCAGTGGCGACGCCGGGGCTGGGGCAGGGGGCCTGGGCGGACAGCGTGCGGACTGCCCGGGGCCAGGAGGTGACCCACATCCGAGACCGCCCCTTCGCCCAGCGCCTGGCCAGCAAACCTCAGCCTGTCAGCTACCGCGGCGGCCGGCCCATGCACCGCAGCACCCTGCAGCTAGGGGGCAGGCTTTCGGACACCAGCTACATCACCACGCACGCGCACGTGAGGGGCCCCAGTACTCTTCGCCTCAGGCACGGCTTCACTGCCGCAGACTTTGGCAGTCGGATTCCCAGGTCGCGAGGGTCACATTCAGCAGCGTGGGCTTTTGGGGCTAAAAGTGATTTTCTTGTGCTGGGGTTAGAAACCATTAATGGATCCATTCATCAGATGTCCACACGGGCTAGACACAGGTTCTACAGGTGAAATAGGACCATTATATTTGCCCGACTACAGTCTCCTGTCTGCATCCGAGTGAAAAGTGCACATGATCCATTCATTCTGGGTGTCTAAAGACTAGCATTTTAATAGTACATTATCTTGCAGTAGTATTCTATTAATATGTTTTGGAAACATACTTGCACATATTTTTACTTGAAGAACAGAAACGTAGCAAATTATCTCATGTGCGATGGTGAAAGTGTAGTGTAGCAGAGAATAAACTGAAAAGTACTGTGTGACTGCACTAACTCTCTCAGTCTCCTGTTGGCTACAGTACTACTCTGGGAGAGACGGCCATGGCCACTTGTCTGCTGTGCCACAAGCTGCCCGGTACCCCTCGCAACACCACGGCACACTGGACTTAAGCCACTCAGCCCTGGAGCGCTGCCAGTCCCATAGTCGGGATGCCTTTGGACCCAAAGAAACCACACCGGTACGCACTGCCGAGCCAGAACCCAACCACCCGGACTGGCTTGCAAGGCGTGTTTAATTATTGACTCAGGCTGCACAGTCCTCGGTGTCCGTCCTTGAGCTCCAGCGTGCCGATGTTGCCACAGTAAGCAACGCGGGTGCGCCCTCCAGACAATCGGCAGCGTGCTTTCTGTTTAACGGACTCACTTTTAACACCTGCGAGGTTGAAATTCTCCATTGGGGAGCTCCATAAGCTGAGGGCCGAGTGTCGTTGACTTGGATTGACGACCAGCGTCTGGGGAGAGGTCTTTCACCAAGGGCAGGGGTGTGCAATACTGACGCTGAGGGCCCACAGCCCAGCAGGTAGTGTAGGGCTCTTTGAAACATCCGCAGCTGAGAACCACTGAACAGGTGAAAGATGCTTCTGTTATTTAAGACAATAAAAACAATTGCATTTAATAGCAGAACACAAGTGCAGATCGGGTGGAGGAGTGAGAAAACACTTAATCCAATGAAGGGATAGCTTTAGCCAGGCAAGATTCGAGCCAGAGAGTCATTGAGCCTGCGCACCAGTGTAGCTCCCTCGAGTGAACTGGGAAATGAAGAGCTCTGTTGGTTTTGTTTAACTGAATGACAGTGTGGGGCTTGAGGACTCTAGATGATCACCAATCCTCTCTTACTGTTACAAGATCTATCTTTTCCATCTTCTGACCAGCCCTGGGTATTGAGAAAGGTTTCCGGACCAAAATTATTTCCAAACGTAGTAATGTTTTGTGAAGAATTCAAACACCAGGGGGCGCTACGCACTAGCCTTGGACTTGCAGTCCTGATCTGTTTGAAGTTGGTAACGCTTTTGAAATGGAGTAAACAGGGGCACAAAACATTTTCTGAAAAAATAATCTTTTGTTTCAGTTTTCATGTCCATTTAACATTTTCTTCCTCCAGAAAAGAGCATGAAAAAGGACCGCGCTCGGGGTTCGATGTCTCACTGCGCTGCTCTCTGTTACAGCACTACGTTCTGCATGAGAACGGAGTGAGAAATCGAAGCCACAGCCAAAACGGTTTGGGCATGAGTGAAGTGACCAACCCCCCAGCCACACGGAGGGACTACAGCACCACCTACAGGACAGCACACTGCAGGGCAGCTCCACAGCCCGTCTCTGCCCGTTCCACAGGGCTGCCCACTCACTGGCACAATTACAACATCATCACAGGTGAGCTTCAGCTACAGCATGCCCGCACAGCTCACAGCAGAGGTCGGTGCAGCCTTCGCGTTTCCATTCACACATGTGCATCATAACTGGATGATCTGCCGAGCAGGCCTCGTTCTTTTCCGAAACCGCCGCCCCCACTCCTCCAGTTACGCAAGGGTTCAGTTCGGCCAGTCTTGACCTAACCTGGGTCTTAAGGAAGTCAGGAGCAACTTTCTCCACGGTTGCATGAACACATTTAGAGAACATGCATCCATGATATGGCATGAGATCCTCCTTTCCCTGGGGGGTGTTCCTGGGAGTGAGGAAGGAGGGGCGGGACAGCAGAACTGCAGAATGACCTGGGTTTAATGGTTAACAAGTATGTTTGCTGATCAGAGATCAAGAGAGAGAGTAGCAGCAAGCAGTCCACGAGATAGACAGAACTCACAATTAAAGACTGCACAGATCCAAGAAATATTCATAAAATATAATGAGAACAAGCTGAAAACCCTGCAGTATCATTAATACCTTTGAACAGGAGTTATACTTTCTTACCTTGGAAATTCCATCTTTTTCCACTTGTTCACAGACCGCCCAGCTTCCCGGCTGTACCTTTCACCCTCTCACACCAGCTGAACCAGGGTCACATTCCACATGGTCCAAGCACGGGTCTGGCCACTCATTTGACATCCCCGAATTCTATCATTTGAAAACTCTGTGCTGTGTGAGACCGTCCCCCCTGTGTGTCCTTGTCTAGGGGAAGAGCAGTTGCCGGCGGTCCCAGGACACCGCAGGAGAAGAGCAGGAGACCGTGTGCTGTGGGCGTCCCGGCGCTGGGAGAGTGACTGCTGCAGCCTGTGCCTCTACTGACCCCCCCCCACCCCCCACCCCCCAGCTCCATTACACCCTCCTGCAGAAAGCTTGCTTGGCGTTAGAGAAGTATTTTTGTTATAATATAGATCTAGCTCCATTTGCACACGCTGAACATTTATTTGCAGGTCACTATTAAAACCAGTGTGGCACACTGCATAAGTCGCATTTGTTTGCTTTATTCCCCTAGGTGCAATCACAGGACACAACATTTGGTTCACAAACTCATACCCACAGCTTCATTTGTTTTCAGTCTGCTTGTGCTGGGGAGGGCTGTGGCAACAGCACGTTGAGTCGGGAGGTTCAGATAGAGTTGAAAGTAGTTGAGTAGTTGAGGCAACTCCCAGGCCAGCCCAAGGGATGTGCCTCTGGTGCATTCTGGGTAGGCCTAAAGGCCCCTGCTTAGTGGGCATGCCCAGTAGAGCTCCAACTGGACACACACTGGGAATGCCCTTACCAGGGGCTTCAACTACCTCAGATGGACCCTCCAGACGTCCAGGCTCAGGAAGGCGTTCTTTCGCAACAACCTCCCTCTCCATTCCCCACGCTCAGTCTCGCCAAGGCCAGACTCTCTGAACAGATGCTAGGTGCATAAGCAGAAAGCCGATTTTACTCCCGAGATAGAATGGTATTTTACCAGCATAATCTCATGGATTAGCAAAACTCAACATGGAAGCCAGCACTTCAAAATCAAATATTGAATACTATAAAATATTGAACTGCCTGTTCCACACAAACAGACAAGACACTTCTTTCAATTCTTCATCAGGCTTTATTACTTTAACAGAGAAGTTAAGGAAAGAACTGGTCAAAGGAAGGAGAGAAGTACAGAGGCCCAACTCGAAGGTTCAGCCCACCTAGAACATAAATATACAACTCACACCAAAGGAGCGAAAAGGACAGACTTATTTACAGATCAGCCCAGCCCCAGCTGTCGGGCACACAGGAGCCAGAGGACAGAGGTCAAAGGGCAGCTAGTGGAGGAGGTGGCAAACGGAACCGAAACCGTTCTGCAAATACAGCAGTTTAACACCCTGCACACTGGCAGAGGGGAAGAGTCATTCTGTAACAGCGGCGTCCAGTTTCCTTCTCAAGTCAGTGCAACGTTAGAAACAAAACAAGGGAGAACACAGCAGGAATAAGACCGCTGCTGCTCCAAGGAAGGCTGGCTTTTGCAACCCCAGATAAGCACATACAAAAAAAAACAAAACAACTAAAACCCAAAACAGTCCACGTGGGCACCGTGTTGTTTGCTCAAGAAAATTAGCTATACGTAAAATCTTATATCCCATCTCAGTCCCTTCTTCTGCATTGAAAGGAGTTCGTGCTTTACCACAGACTGCATTACCGTCCCAGTCAGTCTCCAGCGGGCGGTGCCTGCGGAGCCACAGCTCGATGGAAGGGGAGAGGGGCAGAGGCATTTCAATACTGGCGGAGGAATACGGAGCAGTCATGACGTGGGACTCATTTACATAAGCTCGTTAAGCGGAACGCAAACGGCAGCAGGCAAAAACATCTTGGTGGGAGCCGGGCGTTTCCTCGGCCCCTCTCCCCGGGGGAGTGGGGACGAGGAAAGCCGGGGGGCCGTGGCGACTGGCCTGCGTCTGGGGGGCAGGGGCTCCCTCCTCCTCCCTCGTTCCCCCGCCTTCACTCGTTCTTCTTCTCCTTCTGCTTGAGCAGCTTGTTGATCTCCCGCCTGACCATGCCGATGTACTTGCTGATGACGCCGTGCTGGTTGAGCCCCGGCAGCAGCAGGAGGAAGCTCACTGCGAACACAGAGCCGGACAGGAAGAGGAAGTCGTGAGATCCGCCTGCTCGGTGCGCTGGGCTACAGCAGGCTACTGGGGGAAAACCTCACGAGCCACAACTGCATCCAAACTCCTGTATTCTCTGCCTACACTAGATGCTGACAGCATGGTCTATTTTTGCATTCACAGTTCTTCCACCTCTACGTTACAAGTGTCCTCCTCTGAGCAAACCACAGCACGTTACCAGCAAGTCAGAAGGCTAAAATCCCTACAATTATGATATACATGCTCATACCAGTTGGCCCATCTAGCATGTTGCTTTTATAGAAGCTAACTGATCCAAGGGTCCCAACCAGCAGTTTCTCTAAAGAAGCCAAAATATTGGCCTCATCCTCATGGGAAGGGTGCTTGTTACATGCACCCACAACCCCTTTTGTAAAGAACTTCTTGTTCTTAATTTAAATGCACTTTTGAAGTTTGCATTTGTCTTCTTCTCCTTCTCTCACGACTGATTCTCAGGATGTCCACTGTGTTTTTCAGTGCCAAGTACATACAGATGACATGTTTAACTGCTTATTAACTTCAAGTATTACGGTTTACAAATTTGGAAATAACCATTCCAGTGTAAACTCAGCAGCTTTTTTTCCTCTTGCCAGAAATGATAGACTTGGGGGTCAGGGTAGGACGCGCTGCGGATATTTTTGGCATGCACTGGCCTCCTTTCTTTATCCTCGGTGTTAAAACGACTCTGCAGCGCTGCCTCTTGTGAAAGCTAGTGTGAAAATCGTGGTTACTCATTGCAGTTAAAGGGACAGTTTCCTGTCAAACTCATACTATCTACTGCATTCAAGAAAAGTGGCCAGAAAAACACTTTTTGAATCCACATCACACTGGATTAGAAGGGATTCAAATCAGAAGAGATTAAAGTTTTTTACTCCACTTGCATCCAATCTAGAACTTCAGTGTTAAAAACAGTATTTGACTTGTATATGAAATGTATATTTCGTAACACAAACCAATTTTCAAATAGACACTCAACACAACAGAGGGTGACAGTGACTTGGAGCAGTAACATCGGTTCAGTTTCAGGAGGCGGTGTCATACCGATCAGGTAGGTCAGGAGCAGGTTGTGAACCTGCTGTCCAATCCAGGCCACCACCACCAGGGCGCTGATCACCGACATGAAGTACTGAGGGGGAGACAGAGGTCTGAATCAGCTCATCTGTGCACACCATCTCTGAGCACCAGCCGATGGGCTGAATGAAGGGCAGAACTTCACAAGCTAGACTGTAACTCCGCTCATCTGCAATCGTCAGAAGCGCTACCCTTTCGTCTCAAATTTGCCAGGTCAATCCCATCACAATTCCATTCCTGAACCTGCAAACGTGTAACTTCTAAATGGCGGACTTCCAAGCACTAGAACAGCCCATAGTGAGCACTGCTGCTGGTAGTGCAGTAGTGCAGGACTTGCTTACTCGAATCTGAGCTGCTCCGCTGATGCTAATGGGGGTTTGTGAAACTACTTCAACGCCCCTGCCCACCCCCCTCCCCTGCGATTCTCCATGTACCATCTTGGGCTTCTCCTCCTTCAGGGCAAAGACGCGTTTCCACCAGCCCACCACCCTGCGCTGGGTCTTCACCAGGTTCCCGCAGATCTCGTGGAAGCGCTGCTGCTGCTCAGTGGTCCTTCGGGGGGGGGAGAGAGAGATAACCTGTTTGAGCTGGAGGATCACCTGTCAGATCACCTGACGGGCCCACAGGACAGCAGAGGTGAAGAAACAAGAGCATGTGCTTCAGGGGGGAAAACAAACTTATTTGGATAAACATTTCCATAGCCTCCAGTGCAAGACATTTCAGAAGACCACCTTTCCAAATATTTTGTGTCCTGTGTAGCTCTGCACCAAGCCTGTGGTCTAGGATAAAGAATCTACCCTAAATCAGACACTACGCCCTGGACACCCTTTCTCTTGACTCTTACAAGCACGGGCACCAGCCGCCTCAGCACTTTCTTCAAGGAGACATCCAACAGGGAATCTCGGCATTCCGCCATCACAAATGCCGGAGTTCACAGCGTTCTGTAGATTCCTGTTCACGATGGTCAGGACAGCGAGCGCAAGAACGTGGACAAAAATCCCCCCCTCTGTAGCGAGAGAGTCTCTCTCGCCCCCCTGCCGAAAGCTGCTGTCATCACTCCAGCCCAGTGAGCCCATCTGCGGGCCAGGGGGGCGATAGCTGCCGAGTCAGACACTGGAAACTCCACACCGCAGCTGCCCACTGTCACTCAACCCCTTGGGGAGCTGAAGCTCACCGGGCCCAGGCAGAGAGTGACCCGAGGAAGGGCTAGGCACCACACCGCTATCAGATGTCCTCGTTCAAAGGCCACCTTGAAATATCACCCCGCACTTGTGCAATATGAAGCAACTCTGCAGTCTGACAGAAGGCACACTAAATATGGTCCCCCCGCTACGTCAAGGCCAAGAAACAAAGGTCATGTTTTATTGGATTACACTCAACCAACACAAACCTAGCAACAGTGAGACAGGAAGAGAGCGAGAAGGAAAGGTTGGGAATAAATCCCCAGCTTTGCATTCGGACATCTGGTGAAGGAGCTCCCCAAGACATGTCCAGTCGGGAATGCCTCAGTGTATTACAAGCCCTTTCAGACAGCAGCTCAGCGGGTAACCACCGAAAACTGGGCAGTCAGGGACATCAGATACAGCTGTCCAGTTGATTCTGATCACTGTATTGTTGTTCAACCCAAGGAAAGACAATTAACCATGAATGTGGCCATCAAATAAGACCCACTGCAAGGAGCACAGCTCACCACTTGTTGGCGCCAAAGATCCTGGGAGCGAGGGTGGGGACAAGGTAGTCGGCCAGGCACAGGACCATCACCAGACAGGACACCCCGGTCAGCACCGATGGGTCCAGGTAATAGACCATCCTGCAAAGGGAAACAGGAGTCAGACACCTGAGAGACTGCGGCAGCACAGCACACACAGGCTTCGTACTGAAAGAACTGCCGCCCGCACAGACAAGAGGAAAGCATCATAGTTACACTTGTCAAAATGACTGTTATTCTACGGAACTACTGAAGCAACTGAGAAATGGAAAATCCAAATGTCTCGGTTGGCAGATTGCAAGTTAAGATCCACCTAAACTGTAGGCAGGGTGTGCATCTATCAGAGGGAGTGACTAGAGCACCACACCCATCAGGATCCGTGTCACCTCGTAACTACACTGGGATTACTGTTCCACACTGTTCCTGTGCGACTGCAATGGTCTGTTTCAATGGCAAACAGTTTTCTTTGGGCCTTAGAGGCGAATCTGCATTTTAGTATGTGGGCAGGGCATTAGTTTCAAGCCAGAGAAACACATGGGGTCTGTACACAGCTTTTCCCAACACAGCACCCAGCAAAAAAAAAAAAAGGTCATCTTGATCGATGCAGAGATTAAGTCTAGAAATCAACAGAAAGAATCGATGATGGATACTGCGACATACAAGATATTGCTTGTACTTTGCTGAGTAACACTCACGTGATTTTACAGATGTCGTTAAGCTCTGCAAAAGCAACCCTTGTGGTTTCCCTCGCGATAAAACCATAGCAGATAAAGAAGCTTAATCGGACTGCACAGACGCAGAAGACGCCTTGGCTTAATCTCAAGAACCATCTTCACCATCTGCCCCCCCGGCTATAGGGCAAGGGGCACTGCACACATACAGTGCAGATCCAGCTGAAGGGGGCGCTGTAGAGTATATCAGTGCAAAAGGAGCACTGTGTGGAAGGGAAGGGAATGTACATCAGGCTCTGGGAAGGACAAGTGAAATACCCGAGCATGCATGTCAATGTCCTTCAACTGCTTGGGGTTGCTATTAAACCGAGATCTATTCTCGATCTGTATTAAGAACCCAGGTCCTAAGAGTCTACGACGTTGTCTCCGTTCTCCAAGCATGCTCTGCCAAGATCTCAGGACGTCTGTGAGAACGAGAGAAAGCCACTCAGCCCGTCTGGTTTGCTTGGTCGGTTGTGTTTTTGTTCTGTGTATCACAACCAGCTGTTTCCCCGAAGTTCTTGAGAAACCTGTGTCAGCCAAGCTGCTGGGTGGCTCTGCTGCAGACTCCCGGGACCCCCGGGGACTCCGGGCGAACACGGGTGCCGGTGGGTACTCACAGGAAGAGCAGGGTGGTCACACCCATCAGGGCCGCAGGGAACCACGGTTTCGTCCAGCGCAGCACCTGGTCTCCGGCCAGGATGACCTCTCCCCAGGCCTGCAGCTGCTCCTCCAGCTGGGCCGTCTCCTGGGCCTGCGGGGGGTGGGGGGGGGACACACGACAGAACCGGCTCAGCACCGCAGGGACCGCTCCACAGTGGGCAAGACACCACGCCAGAACCAAGCCTGGTTCTGGACAAGAACCTTCAGCTTTGAACCTTCCAGTAAATGGGCTACAGACTGGATCACTTTGATGAGCGAGAGGCTGCAGGACAGAACAGAAGCGTCTCTGCCGGGGCTACCCTTGACCTAAATCGCCCAGTGTCCCCACAAAGTCAGCCTCTCACGTCCCTGAAATAGCAACCCAGGGGGATGAGAAGGTATGCCAAGCTCACATGTTAAAACACATCTTTATATCCAGTCTGGGACAGTGTGGTGGCCTTGTGGCTTAGGATCTGCGCCTGTGGCTGGAAGGTTTCTGGTTCGTATCCCGCGGCCGGTAGAGGAATCCTACTGCGTTGGGCCCCTGAGCAAGGCCCTTAACCCCAGCTGCGCCGTATAGATGGCTGACCCTGCGCTCTGACCCCCAGTTTCTCTCCCTGTCTGTGTGTCTCAGGGAGAGCAAGTTAGGGTATCCGAAAAGATAAATTCCTAATATAAGAAATTGTATATGGCCAATAAAATGATCTGATCTTATTTCATGTGAAAGTTAATCGCCCTCTAGTTCCACAAACAGCAAACTGTTATCTGTGCCCTGCTGCACAGTCCCTGGCCATACACTGGTGCCAAACTGAGCCACATCCCTGTACCTGTACAGATAAACTTCTGAGAAACAGTCCTGTTACACATACAACTGTCTACACTGCACGCTTCCCCAGGGCTAGTGTTCGACAAATATCAAGTCTTTTACAAAACGTATTGGGTTTCTTAAGAAGCAGTAAGTGCTGAACACCAGCACGGGCTCTTCTTGATAGCTTTCAGTTTAGAAAAACCAAAGTAAATGACAGAAACCTCACGCGCCCAACAAACACTGCTGCCTCACGAGTGTTGGTGGAAGGCAGTGGCATGCTGGGTGATTTTTGGACAGGGTGACTGCGGACTAAACCCAGTCATAAAGATGAATGGTTTTCGAGCTTCTTTCGGGAGGGAGAGGGCGGACCTGAGCTCTGCCACCCTCCCAGTGACAGGAGGTCAGGACCACACCTCAGGCAGTACAAGACAGGTGAGTCACCAGCCTACAGAGAGTTTCTGGGCTGGAAAGAATGTGCAAAAGACAAGAAACTGAGCTGTCAGTCACTCACATGTCACCCAGCCCTGTCACTTGGGTACCACGTCTACTTGGGTTGCCGGATTCCTGTGCTGGGAAACACCCAGAATCAGAATGCAAGGTGTTGTAAACCGAAGCTGACCCGTCCTGCATTTATGGGGGCGGCTAAAAAGACACCCCGGCCTCAAAGCTCCCAACTCCTCAACGGGACAAAATTCCAGAGGCGGCGGCGGCGGCGACTCTAATCATCGGGCTGCCAGTGCAAGCTGTGCTGGTCTCGCCACCTCCACTGCGCACAAGCCTCTCTGATCCTAGCGAGCCCAGGGCAACAATCTCTCTCTCTCTCTCGGCGTGTGGTGGAGTGTCACCCTGCCAAGATAAGCGGACAGCACAGTCTGCTTGTGCAACTTCCCTCTCCCCCGGCACGGCTCTGCAGCTCAACTTCGGGGCGAGGGGCGAGCGGTGTACGGCATCACGAGGCTTGAACTGCAGCACTGCAAAATGACGAAAGCTTGAGGAAGCAGAACATTTCCCTCTTGTTTTGTCCCGTCCCCCCCCCCCCCCTACTCGTATTCGTGAATAATTCAGAGCTCCAGGCCAAGGACAGGGTGGGTTTCCGCCATATCGAGAACCGTAGCTCAATGCACACACCTGACGTGCAAACTCACACGGCACATTTTCACTACGTGACGGCGGTGCACGATCACCAGCACAACCATCTACTTCTCCGGTGTGTACGAGACAAAGGCATCTTTTAACGTCAGGATCCGTCGGAGAGGGAAGTGAAATCAGAAAAGCGCAGCCCTCTGTATCGTGCACGGTGACAGCTCAGGATCATTTCACACGATGTCAGAGGGAGACAAGAGGTCCTGTCATAGGACACACTACCCACCCCCAGCCTTCTGCGTTTTACAGCAACTGCGAGCCTTTTAAAGATGGCAGAAGCCCGAGGTGAGCCGAGAGATTAATAAAAGAAGAGACGGGAAAAAAAACGCAAAACACAAGGTCATCCAGGCACAACAGCTCCCGAATCTCCCCAAGACACAAGAAAACGCTCCGGTACTCGATTCTGCAAAGACTGCAAGCTCTTTTAACCGATATTAAAATTGCTCACAAAAATGACCAGATCTGCATTTGCCTCTAAACGCCTGGGCTTGACAGGACACGGGTCCTCAAAATGACAGACAGGAAAACGATTAGCTGCAACAACAAAAAAAATCAGAAAGGAGGAACGGCCGATTTAACGGCTGGGAATTGAAAATAAGCAGCAGAACCCAAAGATCGGTCGGATCAACCTCGTTGAAAATTAAAAAAATATATATTTAACGTACCAGCAGGTTGGAGCTTTTATTGTCACCTTCCGCCATAATGTGACGCCTGCAGGGGCTTAAATACAAGATGTAAGAGTTTTAACCTGGCGTTTCGAAATTGAATTTAAAAGCGTTGCACAACGCGCCGGACCTCCGCGCCCACAGCTCGCAACACGAAGAAGACAGGAGCAGCTCCCGTCTGCAGAGTATAGCTAGCGAGCACGTCCCCGCCCCCGGCGCGACCCCCTCTGGGACTTGTAGTTCTATTACGCAATCCACGCCGCGTCTCGTCGCTCGAGAACGATCCGGCAAAAAACTACATCTCCCATAGGCCCCGACTCCGCAGAGAGGAACGCGCTTGGCTTTGTCCGACCCCCCAAAAAAAGAAAATCAAGATTGATCGATTGTATTGTCGACAGATGTTGACGGCCGTCGATGTCCAATCCGTTTCTAATCGGTCGATCAAATGAGCCCACGCACTAAGCAAATGATTCAAAATGATATACACGGGCACTTGTTCTCCATGCTTGCATGGCGCCCATTGGCCAACTCGTTTCAAAACAACATATTCTGGCCAGTAAGAGTGGAACGAGGGCGGGCTCAGTGGTTTGAATATTAACATCCCTTCTCAAAACACATTTTTTTTGGCAGGGTGTGCCTGTTCTTGGACCCCAGGTTGCCAGATAAGAGTAACTAATCACAGGACAGCCGCCGTCGCCAAACACACCAGGTTATCCTGTCCTGGAGGAAACCTTGTGCTTGGTAGTGGGTCTCGAAAATAAGGAAAATCCACCTTCCCACCCATCTGTTTCAATGCCCAGTGCGCAAAAAAAAAATGCCTAGAGAGCAGCCCTTGGTCCAAACAGAACAAAAAAATGTATTTTTTTTAAAATAACGATCAACCCTTTAACTTCCGATATCAATTTCTCGAGTAACAGAATGAACGCCTACCCGTGTCCTAGTTTTCACGCCCCTGCTGGTTTAAACGCAGCAAGATCGATCTCTGATGACTTTCTGTTCATCAGTCCCAGGCGCTGGTTCAGCACTACAGCCGAGGCTGAAGTTGCATTAAAGATTCACGTGGCTCCTCTTCGGCGAGTTCAGTGCTCGAGGCGTGAGAACTCGTCTCATGCTTGTTCGTCTCCCCACTAATACGCTGGTGCATGTGCGGGGTTCCCCGATTTCTCCAACGTGCTGACAACCTGTCCCCTCAGCTAGCAAGGAAACCTTGTACAGCAGGACTCCTTCAGGACTGTGCCAGGTCAGAGATTTCACAGGAGTCTCACAATTGACCCCTTTTCTTAATTGACAAGTACAGGAAGTATTCATATTTCATGTACACTTACAATCCATTACAACACAATGAACTATTTTGCAACACTGTGGCATGAAAAAAAACAACAACAGGAGTTTCAGTATTTCTTAACAAAATAATTTCTTACAATTCTATGGTGCTTTTCTGGACACTCCACTCAAAGCTCTTTACAGGTAATGCGGACCCCCTCCACCACCACCAGTGTGCAGCCCCACCTGGATGATGTGACAGCAGCCATAGTGCGCCAGAACGCTCCCCACACACCAGCTCTCAGTGGGGAGGAGAGCAGAGTAATGAAGCCAGATCAGAGATGGGGAATATTAGGCCACGATTGGTCAAGGTCAATGGGAAATTTGCCCAGGATAACACTCATGTTTTTTTTTTGTCACTTTACAGGAGGGACTATGTACCCTCTTCTGGAAGAACAAGTTTTTTTTTTAAATACATAAAGCCCAATAACACTTAAGTCAATCATTAATATGTTAGTTACATGTTTTTACATCAGAAATTGAACTTGTTCGTGGACACCTACCAAAATGTACAGAGCAGACAGCTGAAACAGATTAGCTGTTTTCGCACATTTTTGCAAGACTGAAAATGCAGTGGATTTTCATTGACCGTAACTGATTTGATACGCATGTGCAGAAGTGAATTAACCGTCAAGTTTACACAAACAGAATATTTCTTGTTCTCACTAGGTGTTCTTGCTAGATGGCAAACCTAACCCAGGTTTTGTTCAACACCAAAAGCCCCTTTGCTTGGGTGGTCTGACTGCAGCTAAATAGACACACTGAAAACCTTAGTTCTCTGTCATTGGGATTTGACTGAAAATAAATCTGCATTCGGTCAAGATGCATCTTAGAAGCTATTGTGACTTCCTACTTGCAATTTGTTACTCCATGCATACAAATCTGAATGTTCACTACAACTGGCCTGAGAGATTTTAAAAGCTTTGCTGATGAGTTTTATAAAACAAAATAAAGCCCCCCCCCCAACAGAAGAAAAAGTGAAAGTGAAGACAAATTTTAAAACCTGCTGGTTTATTTGTGCATCAAACAAAACGGAATAAAATCTTTAAGAAACAACAATTTGCACCGTCACCAAAACAATCACTTTATTTATCGTCTCCCACAAAGAATGTAAAACTGGAAGAGATCTAGATTAGTAAAACTCAAGCTAAAGGGGATTAATATATATATATAAACAGGAATGGCACATCTTTTCACTGGCAAGCCAAAAAAAATTAGCCCAATTTTTGCAATGGGCTTTTCAAAAGCAGGAACAGTGGGAGAAAAAAAGTGTCTACAATACACAACAGAGATGCAAATCAAGAAAAAATAAGTATAAATCAACAAACTGCTCTACATGTGGCTTTTGAATTTGAAAGTCTCTAAGAAACGACCGCATCTTTGCTCAGATACTTAAAAGACATCTTTCTCTTCTGCTTTTCATCCGTAAATCAATCAGAAACGTCGTCACTAAACAGGTAACTGGATTTCTAGAACTGAAGCATTATACAGAATGCCTGAAACTTTAAAAAAATAACATGCCAGCCAATTGCTCTTCATCGCATTGCAAACCTTCATCGAATAAAGACTGCAACAAACCCATCTCGCCTGTTTAGAGCGGTGTTCAAGAAGTCTCTTCGTGTCCAATAAAAAGTGCGATTCTGATGACACCATTTCTGAAAGAAGTCCTCTGTTTTCTGACTTCAGCTCTCGGGCTGACAACCGAGTTCACTCGAGCCTCCCTTTCTTCGGCCACCCTGTCCTCTCTACCTGCCAGTGAACCAGCTTTGTTGCGGGGCAACAAGCAGCGTTGGACCACCACAAAAAAAAAAACAAGAAAAAAAAGTCAAGAGGCTCCTAACAGGATGGTTTTCCCCTTTCTCCCCTCTCCGTTGAAGTATTTTCCAGAACCATGCACTAGGTCTGATGGATGTCGGGTATCCATCTCTCTGCCTTACAGGTGTGAGGAAAACTACCTGGGGTGTTTCTGCGGAATCCTGTCTCCTGTAAAGTCCCCACCGCAAAACCTTTTCTGCATGTTCTTGGAGTTCAGGAGAGGTGTTTTTATTTATATTTATTACGGGCAGGGGGGTGGCTCAGGCTGGGCGCCTGTCGTTTCTCCCCCCCTTCCCATTCCTGTCACCCCCCCAGCTCCTAATGAGAAGGGTGCAGACCCATTCGTGGTGTTATCTGGATCGCCGGGTGCAGCTGTGCTACGGGGATCCGGAGTGGGCCCCAGGGAGGATTGGTAGCCCCCCCTCCCCCCCACGGTGCTCTGTGGCTCGCTTGCCCCAGACCCAGTGGATTCTGGTGGATTTCTGCCCTTGCTGGACCAGAGATCTGCTGGCTTCCAGTTCACACCCAGGCCGTCCACCCTTCATACAGCTGGGCCAGGTTATCCAGGTTCGTAGCTTCCTTGATCACACAGTCCACCTGGAAGGCAATGAGGAAGAAAACCGGTGAGCCGGGCAGGTCCGGGTGTCTCCATTCACACGACAGCTTGGGGCCGAAGACGTCGGGAGAGGTTACCGATGAGAAGAGGCCACCCAGCCCATCTGGTGCTTGTCAGCACATGTCAACGTTTCCTGGCCTCACATGGGATCTTGCCAGATCCGGGAGGGTGCTGCCGCTGCCCTAACGTGTTTGGAAGGTTCAGCCTCACCTGCTCTGTTACACTCATCCTCCTGTTGGGGTCCACGTCTCTCCCCTCCAGTTTGGCCTTCACTCGCTTCCACACACTGACAGCATACGAATTCCGCTCCTGGACAGCTGTGCAAACGCAAGGAAGAACAAAGCGTCAAAAGCCTGCTCGAGAATCGAAAAACGCGCAGGCGACCTGTTTATTAAACGAAAAGAAATAAATGCTCTTCTGAAACAAACAGCGAGAACAAAGCTAAATTCTACCCCAGTCTATTTACAACAATCCCTTTAACCTAGGAAACTCATTCATTGAAAGAACTGACTATGCATTAAGAGCTCAAGCAATTACTTCAAAACACAAAGAGCGGCAAACTTTTCCAAGGTGTCTTGTGCCGAAATACGAAGTCAGCCACACACCTCTCCCTGTTTTTGGGTCCCTCACAGCCCTCTTGGGGCTGGGGGCCAGTCCTTTGCTGGTAAGCAGTAGGGTGCTGGGCGGAGTGTCCGCTGAAGTACCCAGGTTCCGTGGGAAGGGCTTGCGCGCATTCTGGGACATGTTGTCCGGCTGCGTCTTCGGCCCACTGCAACGCACTGCTAGAAACACAGGATTGAAAACAGCGCTTTCACTCGCCACTTCAGTCACCCTTCATCGGTTTCACAGCTGCAGAAGACGCTCTTAAAACAAAAAGGTCTCAGGACAAATGAATCAAAAGGGTTAACACCTAAACTAGAAATGAATCTGAGCCACATCAGTTGTAATTAAGAACCTGTGTCCTCCGGCGCTAAGTCTACAAAGGCTTGAGAATTGACCCTACCTGCAGCAAAGCTTGTTTGCATGCTGGAGGAAGTGGGACTTGCACAGTCACTCGCTCTCTCGGTCACCAGGGGTGAGGCAAAGCCCACTAGCCCATTGTAGACACTGCAGATTGAGGATAGACGAGACAGGGAACGTTGGTGGATACAGACTGAAATTCAGAGCTAACAGAAGATCAAATGCAATCAGAAACGTCAGCCAAAGCAGTGATCTGTAATCAGCCATGTCCTTAGAAGCATGCACGCGTGCCGATACAGACCTCTGGCTCTGTACTTTGAGCTCCTTCAGTGTGGCTGGGATCTCCTGCAGCAGCTCCACCTGCTCCTGACTGCGCGGTTGCCCTGTGGACTGGACCACGGTGAAAAGCACAATCTGGACGTTGTCCTGCCACGCCTTGTACTCCGACAGGAACTGACGCACGCTGCCCTCGTACGGCACATCCTCGCCCTCCACCAGGGCATTCTCTTCATCCTGTGAGAAATTTTCACACAAGAACAGTTTCAGGACGCTCCCATGCACGCACAATACCGACAATATGCTGTTACAACCCTTCCAGCCTACCTTGTGATGTAAATATTCTACAGAAACTTTCCGATTAAGCAGAATGCACAAGACACACATTCAATCAAGACTGCCAAGTTCCATCTGGCAGAGCTTTGTAAATTTTCCCTAGCCGTGGCAGAGAGATCCTGGAGACCCAGGGGTACAGACCTTGGCCATGGCCCGCAGCAGGTGCTTGACATCAGCCAGCTGGCGGTTGTGGGTGGACAGGATGCCCTTGATGGTGTCCACCAGCCCCTGCAGGGTCTCGGTGACGCTGTCCAGCTGCTGCTCGCGATCCGCCTGCACTGCCCTCTGAGTCGACATCTCCTGGGTCAGGAGCTTGTGCGCGCACACCAGCCAGTCAGGGCTGCCGATGGGCGTGTCCAGCCCGGCACTCTGCAAGAGAACACCACTAGCTCTTGAGCCCTGGACGCTCATGGAAAAGGACAGGCTCCACCTTTATTCAACGAGCCTATGGTATGGAGAAATGCAACAATCCCATTGGCCTCAAATGCTTCCTATTTTGCCTCCTAGGGCTTTATTTCACCATTGCCAGAAACTGCCTTACAGAGTAAAGGAGAGTAATCAGGTCTCAATCCTCACAAGCGCCTACGAGGGAAGCCTCCCTCCAGTGAATGATACGAGGTGCTCTGGTACCAATTCCTGCAGCTTCTAAGCAACCAACGTGACTTCCGTCTGTAGTTCTTGCAGTGCAGCCTCCCTCAGACTCACCAGCCTGTGCAGCAGGCGCAGCTCCAGCGGCGAGACGGAGCTGTTGAACTGCGCCGCGTACGAACAGGTGGCTTGGCAGCGCTTGACCAGGTCGAACAGCGCGGCGTCCATGCTGAGCGCCTCAGGAGTGCGCGTGCGCAGGCTCTCGAGGTTCAGGATGGTGCTGCAGAGGAAGGTGACCTGGCTGGTGCGCTGCCCTTCCTTCATCACCAGCGCACGCCGCTCCCCGATCGTCGCCTCAAAGTCCTGCAGCACCGGCGCCAGAGCAGGGTTAGCCCCCCCGGCCCATTTCAGACGCTGCTCGATACTGCCCTCGAGTGCAGCCAGCTTCTCCTGCAAGAAGAGCACATTTGTTTCCTGCTGCTAAAGCTTCTCACATTACTATCATCCTATCACAGCTTCTAAACAATTTTTAAGTTAAAACTGTTTGCGGTCGAACTGCTTCAGGATTTACATCTAACAAAGCCAAATAAATACCAGTGGAGGGATGTGGAGGCAGAGCCACATCTCACCTGCACGCTGGCAATGGACGCCTCGTCCTGGCTCAGCTTGTACAGCTTCTTCTTCATGTTGCTGAGGATGACGGAGCGCGGCGGGGGGCTGACGGACATCGGCTGGTTCCGTGTTCCCAGCACATCTTCGTGTTGCCACTGCGGAGAGGGGTGAAAACGGTCAGTACAAACCCCAAGGAGGCTGGATCAGAGCTGAACTTTAAGGCCCAAGGAGGAGAACTCTGGTCTTCCATCACACAAAAACACTTAACTCTAGTGCACGCTGCAATGTGTCAGTGTATTGAACTAGCAGCATCCCTCAAGCGTGCTGGTAATGCTCCTACCTGGAACATGGCGATGTGGAGCTGCGTCCTCTGGAGGCTGACTTTACAGGCTTCAATGCTGGTCTCCACGCGCCTGACCAGGTCCAGCTTCTTCCAGGCCGTGTCGAAGGAGCTGGCCAGCACCGTGGCTCGGTTGAGGAGGAGCTGCGAGAGCCGGCCGGCCTGCACGCCCTGCTCCACTGCCTTCTTGCACATGTCGTCCAGGGACACCTTGCCCTCGGCGCCAAAGTCCTTGGCCTCCACCTGTGCGATGAGGTCCATTCCCAGAGCGCTCAGGGCGCTGCACAGGGCCAGTCCCAGCACCTGCGTGGGCAAGCCCATCAGCATCTGCCTCACAAAGTCTGCCGTGAAGGCCTTGATGGGCCGGGCCATCTGGTCCTCGTTCACAACCACAGTGCCGCGGTACATCGATTTCACCCCGGCTAGAGGCACAGGGCCATTGGAGGGACCCGGGTCTTCAGAGGGGGGAGGGCAGGTTCCTGTGCAAGGAATGGCAAGAGTGAACCAACCAGGACAACCTTCCAATGCAAGTCTGAAAATCACACAGGTTCATCATTTGCGTATACAGAAACATACTGAGTAGAAACTTTATACTGAGGGTAAAGAATGCATACCACGGATCAGGATTTAGTCTGTTACCGCTTTAAAAAGTATTCCCTGAAACAAGATACGAAAACCAGAATTTGACTTAGTCGGACAGATGCTTATTCCTGCCGAGCGTCTCAGCAAGTCCAGGCCTGTCCTGGAAACAGGCTGCAAGGTGGGAGTACACCCTGCGCAGGAAGCCAGTAAATCGCAGGACATGTGTGCGGACACACTCTGACGCCATCAACCGCACCAGCAAGTCTTTCAAAGGTGGGATTTCAGTGGGACGTCCACCATTGCGGCAGCTGTGAAGCACTGTTGGGGACCACCCTTGAGCTCTCGGCACTTAGAGGCTCTCTCAAGCAAGGCGATCGACAGCAGGGCGCTCTCACCAGAGAGGGTCTGAGCGAAGGAGCCGCACAGCCTGAAGAAGTCGCGGATGGTCTGCAGCCTCTTGAGGAAGAAGATCTCCTCCAGGACCTGGCGGTGCTGGGCGCTGTCGAAGAAGTTCGCCTGCGCCGCCCGCGCCTCCCGGACCACGTCGATCTTCCGCCACGCCGCGGGCACCTCCATCTTGTTGAGCTGCGCCGAGAGGGGGGACTGGTTAGGGCTGCAAGCTTAGGAGCTGCAGACGGGGCACAGCATTTACAATCCCCCGCAGTTCTCAGCAAGGCGGGTCCTTTACAAACCAGGGAAGTCCTCTCCGGATCTGAGAAAGAGAAGCTCCTTTCTTGGTGGAATTAGAAACCGCGCATTCACCAAAGTTTTCCGTGCGTGAATGGTAGGGTGAGTCACCTGAGAAAAATGTTGCCCTAAAGTTTCAAGGTGGGTCCTTTAAGACGGCTATTTCACACAATAAAATTCCTTTTAGCGACTTTGCAACAGCTCTCAGCAGTCTAGCCTGTCTGGAAATACAACTAAATTACTCATCTCCGTCAGCAGGACACATGGTGTGAACCAGTGCCGTACACTGATTTGTGAACTAGCTCAGAAATTTAGTCTGCACAGGGCAGAACTTCTTACAATTACTACACTATAAACTGAAGACAAGACGGACTAGGATTTCTTTCACGTGTGCTCGTCTGTCCGCTGTGGAGAAGATTCAGGTTGCTTACATGAGCACTACAGTTCTCTCCCTGAAAAAGAAACCAGCCCTGGGTCTCCAGAAATGACATCAAGCCACATCACTTTACAGGAGGCTGCTGAGCTAGCTTTACCTTTTCTACCAGAAGCCCAAAAGCAGTTTCCAGCTGCGCAAACATCCCATCGAAGGCCACCAGCAACATCTGTCCCGCGCTCATCTTGGGGGTTTCCTGCACAGACCCCTCAAGAGAGCGGGGCTGAATGAGCTCCGAGTATTGGGCTCGCAGCATCCTGCAACACAAAAGAACACTGTCTACTGCCAACTGACGACTCTCGGAGCGCTCAGGAGACGCCTGTGTCAGTGAAAGTCACTCTGGGGGGTCACCGCAGGGCAACACTGTACCCAGGTATTGACAATTCCAATTTCATTTAGAAAATTTTCATTTAGTTATCAGTCATTTTTGAAGCAACATCTGTGAAAGATTATATATATATAGACAAAATACCTACTATTCTTAATTCATTCAGTGCACAAATATGGTCCATTCCCCCATATGTTTTTATACACCAGAATTTTTTAACCATTGGAAAAAGGTTTGAGTACGTATATAAGAGATTAAGTTGATTGAGTTTGGTGCCAACAAGCCATCAAGCTACAGAGAGGGCATTATACATTATGGTCATCACTGAGCCCTGCTACCTGGTGACATCAAGGTAGTGGGAGTCGGCCTCCTCATCCAGTCCCATGGCAGCGTTGCGGAGGTGGGCCTGCAGAGCCTCGCCCAGCCCCTGCAGGGAGACCCCGTCGGCGCACTGCTCGATCAGCGCGTCCAGCTCGAGCAGCATGGCCTCCAGCGTGCTCTCCCCCTTCAGCATGCAGCGCAGCGCTTCCGGGAAGATGATCTGCCGGAAGTTTGTGTTCAGCTCCTAACACACGGGGGGGGGGGGCACCGGAGATACATGAGTACACACACACCATGAAGAACACCACATCAGGAACTCTACCGTCCAAATACTCTTTTAAGGTCTTCAGGAACTGCGAGGGAATGATTTTCAATATTGCAGTTTAGAGTAAAATCCCAAGGTTTAACTTGCAGTGAGAAAAAGTGCTACTTTTAAATGTTTAAAGAGACAATGGGCTCCACGTTTTGAAAGAAAATTAGTCCAAAATATCCAAGCATAATGCTTATCCAACAACAGAGCAAAACAGAAGCTGCAAGACTATCAGAATGACCCTGTAAAGACCTCGTACGTCATCAGCACAAAACGCAACAGTCCTCAGACAGTAATAGCACGCAGGTGATTTAAAATAAGCGGCTTATGTCCTGGCCTTACTTGCAGGCAGGTGTACACCCCGTTGGCCAGGTAAACGGCCTGCGCGGTCTCCGCGGGGCTGGGGATGTCCAGGTCATGAGGCAGCAGCTGGCACTGCTGCAGCAGCTGCACCAGGCAGGCCACGTTCCCGCTCATGCTGCACAGCTCCTCCAGGAACCAGGCGCCGTCCCGGGACATCAGCTCCACCAGCTGCTCCCCGGCGCTGGCCGCCGCGCCCTCCATCACCAGGTTACGCCTGCCGCGGACACGGGGGGGGGGGGGGGACCTTTCATCAGCAGCTCAAGTCCCCAACAGTCTGCAGCCATTCTCTTACATCACCGTCAAGGCCTCCACGCTTTGAAAGCCTTCTTCATTTCTTTCAACCAAGGCTTTTATTTATAACACTGGCACGTGCACATGACGTTAGTGGTGGCGGCATATAAAAACGTCGTACTAAACTCCCTTCATCGTCAAGGATGGATCGTCTCCTCCTCCCCTTGCCTACTGACTTGCGCTCAAGCCTTGCCTTCAGGGTTAAGGAGACTGAAGGCGACGGTTTGCATCCGTGGAGCTGCAAGCGAATTGCCGGCGGCCTAGCGGCCCCGTCGGGACTGACCTGGTGAGGGCGCAGAGGGCGGAGACGATGATGCCGGCCAGGCTGAGCGAGCCCAGCTCGCCGTTCTCGCGCAGGAAGACGGCGATGCAGCGCTCGATCTCCTGCAGCTGCTCCTCGCACGCCGGCACGCCGGCGCCCTCCGCCTTCAGCCGCTCCGCCTGCCGCAGGAGCCGCGCGTTGACCTCGGTGGCGTGGTGCTGCAGTGCCATGTCCGTGCTCGACAGGAACTGGCACACGGCCGGAGGCGGCTGCGGCGCAAACTGCATCTCGTACCTGTCGGTTTCAACAACACGGCGGCGGCCGTTTTCAGAGCCGGCTCTCTCTCTCCCGATTCTTCCGCGAACAGCAGGGAACTCCATTCGCTCTCAAAGATAAGGCGGAGCGGTGGCTCTGTGGCCAAGGATCTGCGCCTGTGGCTGGAAGGTTGCCGGTTCAAATCCCGCAGCCGGCAGAGGAGTCCTACTCCGTTGGGCTCCTGAGCAAGGCCCTTAACCCCAACTGTACAATGGCTGACCCTGCACTCTGACCCCAAGCTCTCTCCCTGTCTGTGTGTCTCATGGAGAGCAAGCTGGGGTATGCGAAAAGATAATTCCTAATGCAATAAATTGTAAAGGGTTAATAAAGTAAAGTAATGTAATGTTAATGTAATAAAATAAACCGCTCACAATCGCCAGGCTTTTGCAAGCAAGTCACGTTCCTTCAGAGTGATTTACAATATCCAAATCCTACCTTCTGTCAGTATTCTCCTAACACGTTCTGCAGGGAGGGGTAATGAAGTGGTATTCATATAAAACCTCTGTTATCGCTTAATTACGTGAAACGTCTCATAGCATGGTGGGGAGAAAAGTTTGAACCAAAAAATAAAAACCTATTTCCCGGTAAGTTCACGTGCTGGTCTCGGACACCTGTCCAACAGCATCTTTATATCTAAAAACTCTTGTCCTGCCTTTAAAGCTTTTATCAGAAGTGTGAGCTAACGGCATCTCCACCACCAGAGGCACTCACTTGTGGTAGATGGCCTGGCAGTGCTCCACACTCATGTCGCAGATGAGCTCCTCCATCCACTGCTTCCACATGTGGGCCCGGTGCCTGCGGAACACGGCGCGGGGGTACAGCAGGGCCACGGTGGCGTAGCTGTGCAGGTGCTCCAGGCAGCCCCTCAGGAGCGACCTTCTCTGCTGGAACAGGGCGCTGACCTCCCCCTCCAGCTGCTCGCACTGGCTGATCAGGTGCGCCTGACCCGCGTTTTGCAGGAAAGCGGTGGCTGGCACGTAGCTGGGCGGGCCTGGCAGGAAACGGGCAGGGAGCGTCAAAGAGCGCAGTGCAGTTATGTGCCCAGAGGTATTTTTTTTACTTATATTTTATTGTGTTTTCTTATGAACATACAAAAGCAAATTTACATTTAAAAACATTTGCCACTCGTCTCAAAATATCAAGTATTGCAAATATAAATGAGTACAAAGTCTGTTACTTATGACTCTTTTCCATTTCTCCCGAGGTATTTATGCAGTTCAATAACAAGGGTTGTATTACATAAAGAAAAAAATACCATGCAGCTTACAGAATGCATGTTAATATATGTATTCTAAAAAGGTAAACGCAAAACAACAAGTGAAAAGGCTGAGAGACACGGCCCCTACCAGGTGTCACCAGTTGAAGACCAAGTAATTGAATACAGCAAGGGAGTGTCTTACCCAGATCAATGGGGCTGCTGATTTCCTGCAGGAGGCTGGCAAGTTGAGTGGCTTCAAGACTGGCAAAGGCAGCCTGGTACTGGGATATCCACTGCTCGAAGTCCGACAGCTTCACCTGGATGGCCTCCTGCACGGCGCGCTGCCGAGACTGCAGCTGGGTGTGCTCCGAGTACCTGAAGCAGGCAAAGCAGGTTACACTGACGGTGCTCTCCCCTTGTACAGGGCAAAGATGGGCTCCATCACTCCATCATCATCTACACAATAGTCAGTAAAAAAAAAACTCAATGGGCTGGAGGCTAGCGAGATTCTACCACCAGATTTCTACTTGCAGGTTTCACCCTTCCTGCTGCATGCACATTAGACTTTTTGTAGGCAAAGTGTCCCCAACGGTACCAATACTAATTGGGGGAAAAAATAACAAAGCCATCTGAAGTCACTTTCACATCTGGCCTGACAAAGGGCCTAACCTAGACCTAACAGTATCTCAATCTCTGTAAAGAGTTTATCCAATAGGGAAATAAAGACAGGCCCTCCTCGCCTTGAATCTGTACTGTAGCGCACCTGTGCTCCAGTGTGTGGATGGGATGGTCCGTCCTGCTGTCTGCGCCCTCCAGGAAGTCGATCTCCTCCAGCAGCTTGCCCTGCAGCTTCTCAACCTCAGTGAGCTGCTCCTGCAGGCTCAGGTACTTCTCCACCCCGCTCTCCACCTGCGGCAGCACCGTCAGCATCTCCTCTCGGTTCTTAAACCAGTTCACCTGCAAAACACAGGCGTGTCACTGGCGGTTCTTCACTGCAGGACAGTGCTAAACCTATGTAGTGGAGCTGGAACAAACCAGAAGGCTAACAGCTTGAAGGGCTCATATTCAGGATCGTGCAAATTCTTAGAACCAGTGTCTGCATTTCCTGCTGCTCGAGGCGACCACTGCTTTCACTACATTTTACCTTGGCTGGTCAAGCAGACATAGCGAGCCCATAGTAGGACGATTTCTGTCTATTCAATTCAACTTTATTGTCATTAAACTTACACAAGTGCACAGTATATTGAGAAGTGTTTCTCATTAGTCACTCAGGCGCATTATATAAATAAGACAGAAGATAGACAACAGACAGTAACACAATAGCAATAACGGTAACATGTAATAACATAAATAACATGTAATCAAGTAATCAAAACTGCAAAATTCCGCAAACAGAGAAAATACAACAGGAAAAAAACAGTGCAAGGTAATTCTTGGAACAGTGCAAAAATAGTATGGTTAAAAATAGTATGGTTAATTAATAAATATGAAATATTATTACGACCGGTACAGTTTTACTGGGCTATGCAGTGCTTTGCATATTGCATACAAAAATGCATTGATTTTAAGCAGCTCATATCCCTCAGGGCAATCCCAACACAAACTAATACCCCCCCCAGCCTTCCAAAAAGAGAACACGAACGCGGTTTTGCAAATGATGGAAGCTGCGAGAACTGACCTTGATCTCTGCTACGCGGGAGGAGAAAAGGCTGCGGGTGATGTCCCTCTCCATCTCTCTCTTGGTCTGCTTGCTCTCCGCCTGCTGCCCCCCGCCTCCGTAGACCGCACCAGCGAAGCCCACCTCCCCACTGGCCGTCCAGTCTACCAGGGGGTCGTACACAAAGGCCTCCAGCAGGGTCAGCAAGGTCTCTCGCCCCCGACGCATCATGTGGATCACCTGCCCAACCAGACCAATGGCAATTTCCAAGCACATTTAAAACCGCGAAGGGGCAAACATTTTAGCTTTCACTCTCTAACCTGTATTCAAGAAAATAAACCATACAATGGGGCTCACCTGCTCACAGGACAGTCTAAATATGCCCTCAACCCCGGTGACCCCCAGTGCAGTCTCGATGTTGTGGGTCATGCGGAAGGGGACCTTCTCCGGCACCCTCAGGCTCTTCCCTGCGATACAACGCAACGTAAGCCTTCCACCAGCGGACGCAGGAGGTCCGGAACGCGGGCCGTGTCGGGAACAGGAGCTCATTCTCACCTTTCTCAAAGCAGACGTTGTAGTCAATGTGCACCACTTCGCCCGTGGTCATGTCGATCAGCACGTTGTCCAGGTGCCGATCTCCCAGCCCGATGATGTATCCCACCATGGACATAACGGCCGTGGACCTGGCATAGGACTGCAAGGCAGCATTGGAAACACAAGACGCACATTAATCCCAAGAGCAACATTACGGCATGTTGCTTTTCACACAGTCTCCCCATTTGAAGCAATCCTTTTGAAATATGGTTAAGCTGCAGAGTTAATTGTTTTTTTTAAATCCGTCACCCCCCCCACTACCTGTCCTGGCACGGCTGGCGGCCTCACCTGAGTGACTCTCCACCACTCGCTGGGCGTGGTGCAGGAACACCACAGCTCCTTGGCGAGCAGGTTAGGCGGAGTGGCCTCCATCAGCTCCCTCAGGACGTCCCTCATGACGCTCAGCGGCCAGTCCCGCCGGGACACGTCCAGGCTGAGCCCCACTGCCTTCAGCGCGGGGCTGATCTTGCTGTAGTAGAGCTCACTGGGCCGGGGCACCATGGGTGGGTTCTGGGGCTGCTGGAAGGAATCCTGGACCTGGACATAAACACAGACAAGATGGTCATCTTTCAAGCTCAGAGCTGGATTAAACGACACTAAGCTCCGATGATATTAATCAAACATTGATGCTTCTCTGTAACCTTTCCTGCTTACAGCTATGAGGCTCACGTGTCACAAACGGGGAAGTGGATTGCGAAACCATCATCGCTTCCAAAAAAGGCTTTCATGGTCTGCTGTCGGGGTCTTCAGATGTCCTACCTTCTGAGCTTGCAGGATGGCCTCCCGTTGCTGCCAGCGCTTGTACAGCCCAAAGAGGGGCGTGGCCCCATCCACCCACTGGATGAGTCCGGAGCGTGTGCCCAGGGGAGTGACAGAGTAGTGACGGGCATGGAAATGGGGACTTTCCTGCTGGTTCACTTTTGTAAACATGGTGTTGACAATGGAGAGGAACTGCATGATCCTTTCATCCAGATGCAAGTCCTCCAGCCCTTAAGGGAGAGAGAGGGGAATGTTGTCACTTGATGGAGGCACTTTCATTTCTGGCAGTCCTGAACTTTACGTACAACAAGCAAAGATCTGTCTATATTGTGTAAAGCAGCAGTGAAATCAAGCCGGTTTACCTTTGAACAGGTAGGGGTAGTTCCTGCCATCAGAGCCCAGGAAGTAGAGTTTCTTGGGCTTGGTCTTGGTAGGCAGGATGGTGATGGTGTTGCCCACACTCTGGATGGTGATAGCATCTGTCGCAGAAACCTCCCCAGGCAGAGCGATCTCAGTGCTCAACATGGCTGCCAGGCGAGGGCTGATCTCATCCAAATGCAACAAATAACTCGCACGTTTCTGTGCACGCTGCTGCAGACTCAGCATGATCTTTGGCAGACAAAAGGCCAGTTGCATGATGAGTCAGTAATACTATTCTCAGACTGCAGACATTACATACTAATATACTGTACATAAATGTGTATTACTCCCATATTCTCCAGATATTAAAGATCAATACATGAAAATATTGAGATAATTAAAAAAAATGTATACAACGAGAAAGATTCACCATCGCTGTGCTATTCAGGACAAAACAGAGCCGGAAATTGTATAACAAGCATGCTTGTATATTTGGTGATCATGACATCTCATTGCCTAGTTGTAGTTTAGGGTACAGACCTGCTTGAAAGGTATCCAGCTGCTGGCAGGGTTTGCCGGGTTCGAGGGGTTCCTCAGTCTCTCCAGAGCGTTGTCAATAGCACTTCCGAAGTTCTCCTGAAACCACGTCTCATGGGGGGTCTCAGCGGGAGCTGCTGTAATGCTGCGCACATGTTCTAACGCAAAGACCACCGGCCTCATCAGAGCAGAGTGCTTCTCTCTCATGATGGCAATCTTCTCCTCCCTGAAACACACCGACAGCTCAGAAATTAAAACGCCTGGGGCTTTACAATACATGTTCAAAGCTGCTCTTACCACAGGTGAGGAAAACCTATTTCATACGGGATCCGTAATGTTAAAACATCACTAGCCACGTCATATTACATACAGTACATAACACAATATGCATTAGAAGCAGAAAAATGTTTTTCAAACAAGATTTTAAGTTTTAATAGACCTGCAGAATCTAAAGACTAGGAAGAGCGTGACGGTTTAGGAGCAACAAGGATAATCATCTCCAAGCAGCTCTCTACCTCTGTAATCAGACCTAAGTCTAGAGAATGCAGACAACATAGAAACACATAAAGAGACAATAAGTTGCTAATAGAATTGTGACCTAATTTATCTCAGACCCTAAAACAGAATTTGAGTCTAAGAATCTAAGATTTCAAAGAGCACGAATGCCAAGAAGCAAAGATGTGAGTAATATAGACTCAAGTTCAAGCTGTAGTTAAAACAGGCAACTGAGTTTTGAAAACATTACAAAATGATCAAGTACAGATCTAGATTATATATATACTGCAGCGTGTTGTGCACATTCTGATTGGTCCATCAGTGTATGAAGATCGGAGTATCTATTCTGGGGGGCAGCTTAGAGTGTCAAAACCCGAGGGAAAAAGCAGAGAAGCCGCTCACTTGCGCAGCGTGTTGTTGTTCTGCACCCTCTTGACCTCGTCCTCCAGCTGCTGGATCCTGCGCAGGACGTGCATGTGCTGCTGCTGCAGGACCCCCAGCCACAGCTCATCCCAGAGCAGGGTGATGCGCCGCAGCTCACCCACCAGCATCTGGACCTGCAGGAGAGCCGGCCACCGTCGGCCAGGAACGTCAGCGGGAGCCTCCTGGGACATTCACACAGCACCCCCCCCGAGAACAAACGCTCATCCTTTCTCACTTTTTATCAAACAAAAAAAAAATGCAGTTTATGCAAATTAAACTAAAGTGTAGACCATAATACATGCTAGAACTGATCATGTGAAACACCTAACCCTTACACAGAACTCTCCAAAACTGCAGAGCACAAACGTACGAGTCCAACACTTTCCAAAATGGGTCTCTTCCCCCCAAACTCCCCCACCCCCTTCTGCAGAACCGACAGTACCTGTAGCACCATAGTTGGGTTAGCAGAGGAAAGTTTGTCCACGATCTTGCTGTAGCAGTCCTGCATCATGGCTTGGTCCTCGCTGGAACACACCATCTCCTCTCCCTTGCTGCTCTCCTGGGAGGCTGGGGCACTGCCCGCCTCGCTCTCGCCACCGCACAGCGCCTCACCCTGGATATTGCTCAGCAGGGTGGGCAGAGCCGATGGCAGCTTGCCTCCTGCAAACCAGCGGGAGCCACGGTTAACACGACCACTCCAGCATCAAGACCTCCCCTCCCCATCCACCCCTCCGTCTCGACGCAAAAACCCCAACGGTCTCCGCAGTTCGCAATTACTAAGAAAAGGATACTGATGCAAAGCAATTGAGTTTCATAGAAAACACAATATACATGCTCAACAATAAGTCTCATATACTTAAAGCACAGATGTACAGGGTATTTAAATATACGGTGAAATAACACTAAAACCGAAAGAACGATGTGCAGCTTAAAGGCGAACTGCAGTCCTAGTTTCTCAGGCCGGTTATTAAGTCTCCATAACAGAATAAATAAAGACGGTATGGCAAAATTTAACAGATGACAAACTAAGCGCAAAACGGTGAACTTTGTGAAGGTACTGGAGAGCCGCCAACATCGTTGCCGACCGCTGGTCTCGCCACGGGTCACGCTAATGGCTAATGCAACGTGATGCACCAGCGAACAAGGGCAGGTCGTGCAGCCGACATTTCACCGCAGAAATGCCCCACCGTGATCGGCACGCAGAGTTCACAGGCAGTATCTGTACCGCCTCAAAAGCCGAGAGCAATATTTCTAGTGGATTAAAAGAGATGTATTCACAAGCCTGCTTTGTTTACAAGGTCATGGGGCTGCTTCACGTCACTGGATGTTTTCTGCCTCATTCTTGATCGCGGAACACGGCGCCGCGCGGAGCTGGCCACGCCTGGCCACGCCCGACCGCTCCGCAGCCTGGGGCCTCACCTGCGGCCTGAGCCTCCCCTCCCAGGGAGATGGAGCCCACGATGGCCGGGTACAGGACGAGGTGGGGGGAGTCCTGTGCCACCCGGCACAGCAGGCTGCAGATGCTCTGCCGGATGTACACCTCCGGGTGGTTCAGCCTCGAGAACAGTTGCGGGATGATGCCTGCCAAGATATGGGAAGAGGAGGAGGAAAAAAAAAGTGTTTGTGAACAACGCCTTGTAAGAACCAAACTGTGAGAGCTGCACAGGGGCTGCAGCGGTGATGGGGGGGGGCGCCCCACCTCTCCAGGGCGCCGTGGGCGTCGACGCCAGGCCCAGCTCCAGGCTCTCCCTCAGCTCCCCCGCGTGCTTCACCAGCAGGCGCAGCAGCCGCAGGGTCGCCATGACGATCATGTCGTCGTTGCTCTGGTTGCCGGGGTCGTCGCTCAGCAGCAGTTTCGGGTCGTCCTCGCTGATGGGCACCTGCCAAAACACAGGTACCGCACTTACAGCCCACTGAGCCCGGGCACAAAAAAACACGGACACCCTGATAATGGCGTCCTGGTCCGAGCCGACAAGGAAAATGCTTCCTTCCAAAGCAACTGTTTTGCACCGGAAGAAAAACTGCCAAGATACACAACCTATGACAGTACATCGTACTTTCAGACTTAGGCTGTAACGCAAATGCACAAACCGCAACCCCAGGTGCAAAAGCCAGACACCCAACACCCGCTGTACTGACCTGCCCGGCGTTGAGCTTCAGGAAGGTGAAATAGGCCCGGCACGACACCCTGTACAGGCTGAAAATGCGGTCCACCACCCGGCGCCACACTCTGATGAGCCCCTCGGTCACGCTCTCCTCTGCTTCGGACAGCCAGGGGCACGAGCTCAGCAGCTGCCTCCAGATCACATCCACCATGTCATCCTCCTCACTCTCCTCGTTCTGCAGAGCCATGTCTTCGTCCTGGGAACGACACAAGCGCTCTTTCTTAATTCACACTTAAATATACTCCATTCATGGAGAGCGCTGAAACAATAAAGTGGTCCCCAAAATTTTCAGCCGATCGCTACAGCATTATATATCACACTGTGCATCATCATCTTGTCCCCCCCCACAAGGAAAACACCGTTGGCGTTATTTTCCCCCACCAACCTGGATTCCCGCTGGTCGACACATAGCCTGGCCAAGAATGCTGTAGATGGTCTCTTTGTCATCCTCCGAAGCGCAAGCTGGAAGCAGCTCCTCTACTTCCTGCTTCTCCCCTGGCAGCAAAGGCACACCCTCTCCTTGGCTGAGGAAAGACCACAGATGAAATGCCACGAGTGATGCATCACTTCACAATCACTGTAAATTAGGAGTAAACCGCGTATTCTTGTGTTAAATCCAGCACTCGCACCAAAAGGAGCTGTCTTTATCTCAAGGCAGGCTAACGCGTGTCTGCTATGATATACCTCACTGATGAGGCTCCATGAACAGTGGGCTACCAACCTGGCGTTGTCCACGACCTTTCTGCCCCATCTGTATGCCCAGCTGCCAAGGGCAGCCCAGGACTTCGCCACTTCTGGAGCTTGAACAGCCGACAACTGGTACAGCTGCCCCAGCACGAAGTCGGCCTCCCCAACTCCCACACTCACTGCCAGGGAGAGGAGCAACGAGAAGGAGAGATAGATACTTTATTGATCCCGTGAGGGAAACTGCAGTGCAACAGCAGCTTAACACACACAACACAGCCACAGTGTAACGAATTATATAATAATAGTACAATACAATACGAGAGTTACTCACAGTCCGGACACACAAAGAACAAACTAGAACAGAACAGTACACAGAAAAATCGTATCACACATATGATTATAAATATAGAGATATAATATAATATAAATATAAAGGAGAGATCAGGAAGGAATACAGGTGGGATCAACTGGAGTCCAGTCTGGGGAAAGAGGGAACACTGACCACACCCACAGCACGCCTCAACAGCTGGACCAATACGAATATTCATGAGACGTGAATAATGCAACTCTAGGGTAAATTTATTTTAGCAAGACATTATAATAAGCAAAAAAGTGGGAAAAAATCTAATTTAGCATAACTAGTGACCACAGTAAGGGGGGTAATTCAAGTGGGTCGGCAGATGTCCGACTACCTGTGGCCTCTGCAGTGATGCCTGGCACGCCCTGGTCCTCCAGCGGCAGCTCCAGCAGGGCGGCGATGTTTTTACCGAGAGGGGGTAAGCTGGGGGGCCTCTTCACCACCTGCTTCAGCTGCGCCGTCAGGTCCTTCCACTCCGCCACCAGCCACTTGCACAGGGTGAGGACGGAGCGGCAGGCGGCCCGCTCGCACTTCCCCGAGCGGCAGTACGACAGCGCGCACGAGCTCATCATCTCCATGGCCGAGCCCGACTGGCCTGGGCAGGGGACAGGGAGAGACGCGCACAATGACGGGCGAGTGCAGAACCACTCCGGTCAGCTGCCATCAACTTCCGATTAACCATGCCAAGAATCCCTCACAAGAAGGGGGCTGCCTTGCTCTCCAATCCATTTCTCTTGCAAGGTGACGTCAGCAATCGCCTTCACTCTCATCCAACACGAAATTAACTGAGGCAGCCACAGAACAGTGACGCAGTAAGCCCGTGTGGCAAAACTCACCAGCCATGTAGAGCACCTTCGCCTTCTCAATCTCCAGCTCAGGACCCCACTTCTCTCCCACAGAGCCCTGCAGGGACAACCCCTTAAAGAGCTGCACCAGGTCCTGCCCGCTGGCACTGCCCCCGAAGGGCGCCTCGCTGCACTGCGCCAGCAGCCTGGCGGCCAGGGCGATGTTCCCTTGTTTCCGGGCAAACTTCACGGCAGTCAGACACAGCTCCATGAGGTGGGAGTCAACGGGAACGGAGGAGCCTGCAAAAACAAGAAAATCAAGCGCATTGGTTCAAGGACGGAAATGACCACATTTCAATAATTCCATTTTGAAGAGGAAGAAAACTTAATGAAGGACACACCTTTCAGCTTCGCGGACAGCTGCCTCTGGAAAGCTGTGTACCTCAGGGCATGGAGCCAGGGCTGGACATCCTGCTGTTTACAGGAGTACAGGGCCTGGCTGTACAGAGGGATCAGGCAGTCCTGCACGGTGTAAAACAAATCCAACAAGCGGGGATGAATCAGTCTCTTGATATCGAGGATAAAAGAGAACGGTAAAAGCATGCAAGATCCCTCCTGACAATTCAGTTTCTCTGCAAAGAAAAGGGCAGCGAACCTGGATGGAGGAGAAACAACAGCAGCGAGAGGGAGCGGGCTGTACCTCGGAAGAAAACTGGGTAGTGAGGGTGCTCTCCAGAGAGGTGGCGCAGTGCAGCTGCAGGGTGCTCAGCGTGGGCAGGGCACCCGACAGTGTCAGAGTGGACAGCCTCAGGGGCCCCAGAGAGATCCGACCCATCTGCTTCAGGTACCTCACCAAGTTTCTGAAATCAAACCACCGGCGTGGTCAGCCCGAGAGACGCCTCCTGAAGCAGAAGCACTCCTCTTCCCTTTGAAATCAAAAGGGTCACTCACTCGGACACAGGCGCGGCTTTCTGGTCCTGCTCATTGTGATTGACGGTAGTGACCACACCCAGAGCGCTCCTCAACAGCTGGACCTCAATTGCCTTCTGCAGCTCGGTAGGATCTGGACTGAGCATGCCCGGTAGGAGCCTCTTTAGGTCTGGAGAGCACAAGCAGAACATTGTGGAATATATAGACAATCCTGAATCAGCCATTTACTGCAGAAGACAAGTGGTGTGTGCAACTAATAAACCGATGATGAAACCATATCATGGCAAAAACTGCTCCATCTTGTATGGCAAGACCACACCTATAAGGTATCTCTATTTTATTACAAATCAATACAAGCCAGTCATCTTTTTCCCCACATTCATTTTCTTTGCTTAACCCACTTAGGTTACCTATGCAGAAGGGGTAGACAAAGCTGCTCAACTTACATCAGATTATTATTGGCTTAACGGGGACAATTTAACAGCTTCTCTCATGCTGCTGCTTTGCAGAGATTTAGAAAACCTGCAGGCACACTAGCCCCCCAGAACCAGGCAACAGAGCATGGTGTAACAGTGCGGGCCTATCCTGGCGTACCTAGCTTGTCTCGGGAGGAGGAGGAGGAGGAATTGAGCAGTCCTATGTCCTCTCCCGGCAGGAGCTCCAGCTGCTCACAACACTCGGCAAAATCTCCTGACTCAAAGCTGCTCAGAGCCCTGGAACAGAGACAAACAGGGCAGCAAAAATGAATAAACTGGAAGATAAGACGCAGATCAAAGTTTTTCTTACTTTTTACCCCAGGCAAATTAAAACAGTACAAGATGGGACCTTGAACTGACTGACGTTTCTGTTACAACAGACCTGATGTAGTTGAAGTCTGTCTTGAGGTGGATGGTGGAGCCGTTTGCGGTCTTCTTCAACGCCAGGGTGCTGTTCTGCCACTCCTGAACAGACGTCCAGTCACAGAGCGCTACGTAGCACTCACAGGCCTTGTTGGCCAGGAAGTTGAGCACCTCAGGTGAGCAGTCGCTGGGTTTAAGCAGCACGGTCTTCCGGCCATCTCCTGGAAGACAAGGACAGGTGATCAGCACCTCTCACTGCACACCGTTCGCCTGTTGGGGCTGCTCCTACGGCAAGTCTCAAGTATCACAATCTTGTTTGTGCAGAAGACCTCCACAAAGCGAAAAAAGCTTTAAAGCTCTGTCATTGATAAGTACAGTGAACCTCAGATTTAGGCAAAGAGGTTTGGCACTCACCATTGCCTGTGTGCTTTGGGCTGGCACTATTGCCACTGTTGGTGCTGGGTACCTTCAGCAGGGACTTGTCAAAGCCTCTGATAGAGCAGTCCACTCCAGTGATGGCGCACAGTTGTTCTTGATACTCCACAGCAGCCTTCTCGAACCTGAAGCAGGAGGAGAAAAGACCCGCTTTACCCCGGTGCGCCAAAAACATACTAAAGAATAAAACGTTCAGACCAAGACAACTTTCAAGTTACATGAACACAATTCTGTAAAAAGCAATCACTGGAAAAGACTTCTTATATTTTATAAACAAAGCCACCAAACTCTGCAGAATTAAAAACTCAAGGACAGAGGGAGTGGCTCTGAATTCCCTTTGTATTCAGGATTACGAGTTGAGTGCTGAGTGCTCTGTCTCTGGATAAAGATGCACTTACTTCCCCTCAGCCTGTAAGGCCACAGAGCCCACCCAGCTCAAGCTCTTTCCTGCGCTGGCAGAGCTCCAGGCTGCCAGTCCTTGGATGGCCTCTGGACAGCGCAGGTCACAGAGAGCCTCCACCAGCACCATGATGGGCACCTCCATTTCAGAGCCCTGAAAGACACCAAGCAGAACAGTCCCATGAGCCCAGCATGACAAAGAACCAATACTCAGGTCATCGTTAAACACTAAGGACTGTGGATGTACCTTTGAGCCCAATCTTCTGAGAAACAGCAACACAAGATCATTTTTAACTTGTATTCTCACTACCTGTAGAGATGGATGTTTCCCTTCATACGTTACGGAGTAGAAAGACAAGATAAAGATGAGAAGTGGCCACTCTCTATAAGTCTTGCTTGTTTGGTTGCTACTGGCTTACAGATCTGATCTCCAGTAGTTTTGCCTTAACTGGTCAACGTTATCTTAATGTTTGTGAACTACAAAAAATGAGATTATAAATACAACAACATTCACTTCATAATTGTACCCGATTCGAAAACTCACTTACAGTGCAGGGAATTAAATAGACCATGTTTCCAAGGTTTACACAGTATAGTTTATCATACAATTTCAGAATATATATATGCAACATGTAAAAAACAGATCTATGCAAAGAATGATAAGGCAGTAATAATGTAGATAGTCACCGGAGCACCACTGTTCCTCATTTCTGTGAGCAGGTCGAACCCGTGCCTCACAGTGACCGCTGGCTGGCCCGATAGCAGTCCCACCCGCATCAGCGCCATTCGGATTCGAGTCAGCCAGTCCTGGCATGTCTGCCGGTTTGTGTAGAAAAAAGTCCGGATGCCCTGATCAAAAAAGCCACAAGAAAAACTGTAAGATGACCCAGAGAAAGAAGAAATCTCTGACCCGCAAAACTTGTGCTCTAATCGCCTTGTAGATATTAACGAAGAACAATTATTGAGCCAGTAAATCTAACAATCTTTGCAGCACTCCAACCAAATTAAACAAGAACACATGCGAGACGTCTTACAAGAAAGACCACACCCCCTACCACAGGAGGACCAACCTTAGGTGGCGCTGTGAGTGCGTTGGCACAGCCCTCGTAGGCATTGTACATGAGCTTCTCCAAGTTCTCCAGGAACTGGAGCAGCAAGGCGAGCCGCAGCTGGTTGCTGTGGTGCCCCTCATCACTCTCTCCACCACTCCAGTTATTCATCTCCTGCTCCGGGTTCAGGCTGTGAGCCGCCAGGCTGCGGATCATCCCTAGGGGTAAACACAGCTCTGTAGGGCTGGACCAGGATGGGCAGCTACGTCACATCAGGTGCAGAAAACGTTTTGGGCGTGCTTGTGGCAGAACAGGGTTAAAACATCTTGACTTCTGGCCTTCTTTCAAGGCACAAGTCTCAAACTCAATCCTTGCAGGAAGCATCTTCCTTTATTTGCGTTCTACCTGAGCTCAGTTACGGCAAGTGATAGGCAAGTGCACCTTTAGGGAAGCAAATGTCTTGACTTATGCGAGAAAAATCCTACTGGTATAACTAAGAAAATAAATCGCGTTAACTGTAAAAAGAAGGCAAAGAGCTATCAGGAATGGATTCTGAGCTCTGTTTCAAGTTTTTACACAATCGGTTTCGAAGCCTACGTCAAGTGATAAAAGGGAGTCTAGACTACATTTAAGGGCAGTGAAACTGGTGCAGAGAATTACTGATGCCACCGAGGCAGGAGGAGACTGGGTCGTCAGAAGCTGCCCTTACCCTCGATGGTCTGAAAGGTGTCCTGCGCCCGGCCCAGCGGGGTGCGGAGCTTGGACAGGACCGTGAACTGCGCCGCTTCCCAGACTGCCCACTGCCACAGCACGGCCTCCGTCTTCAGCAGGGCTCGGGGCACGGGGGCCGCGTCGCGCTTCTCCAGCCGCTGGCAGCTGTGGAACAGCCTCTCCAGCCAGGGCTCCTTCCTGTGGGCACACGCACACGGACCGGCTCAGGAAAACCGCCATTTTTACGATGCTGCCAACAGGAAGCGATTTCACTTGTCCGGCAGGCTTCATACAAAAGTTTCCCAACCCAAGAGAATGTAAACCGCAGTAAGGAAACATTTTATTCTACAGCACCACAAACACTGCAATTAAACACACGGAAAACAATAAACATTCGCCCTTCTGCCAGGGTCTTGACTTGACTAACTGATAAAATAAAAAAAAAAACGTATCCTCATCTACTCAGTAATTAATACTTTCACTGTGATCTCCCCAGTGGTTAAAAGTCCATTTAACCTGCACACAGCCTCCCATCTTTGACATCAGACTCCTACTCACCCCCCGCGGTGCACAGTCCCATACAAGATGAAGCTGATGAGGTCAGAGAAGTCCTGTGGGTGGAAGGTGTTGCTGGGAGCCTTGCTCATGTGTCCACGGATGGCCAGAGAAATCTCCTGAATCTCAGTGTGTCCACGGTTACTGCAAATTGAAGGATCAGCGTGTTAAGCTCAGAGCAGAGATGATGATGATGATGATGATGCTGTGGTATATACAAGAAACACAGATACACACTTTTCCAAAAAGGAAAGATCAGTGTCACTCAGTCCTGGGCAAGGAGAGCCACAAGAGCTTCTTGTTTCTGTGCCATCAGAGCTCTTTCCTGAATGAATTACTGAATTGTATCTATATTACCAATTTGGAGCAGCAGTTTGGGCTCTTGACTCCAGATCAGAGAGTCAGGGGTTCAGATCCTGAGTGGAATGCTCCTCTTTTATCCTAGACCAAGGTACTTCAATCCAGCAGATTTCTCTATCAAGTACCTTGCAGTATTAATGGGCACTCTCCCGGTCGTCATTGCAAATGAGAATTGGTTCTCAATTAACTCACCTTGATAAACAAAAGATTTTTTAAAAATGTAAAAAAATCATAGAAGATGTAGTTTGGAACAGTCAACAATTTGCTAATGTAAACTCCTAGGAGCACAAATTAAAGTTTCAGCATAGTGGAAAATAAGTCTTCTATATCTTTTATAAGCAAAGAACATTGGTATACCACTTTTTGTGATGTTTTAAATTTATTTACTGTACGTAGCGGATAGAGCATCATACACCTGCAGAGAAATATCAGCACATATTTAGACATCCAGGCAGAACAAGTCCAAAACTAAATGCAGGTGTAAACACGCCTAATCTGAAACACCTGCAAAGGTCTAACTTCTCCAAAACCAGGGAAGAGGATCATCGTTTCAAACACAAAGTATAAAAGCTGTATGTTTAGGTAATGCTTCATATTTTTATAAGTTACAAGTTCAACACATTTCTTTAAGGTTTTAACTGGAAGGAAAAGCTAAATGCACACACAAAGACACCAGAGTGAAACTCACCTCAGGGCGATGTCCAAGGGGATGGTCTTCAGCAGCTTCCCGAAAGCCTGCCTGACACGTACGGTAGAGTGTACCAGTTGAACTCTGCACACATCCACACACCTGTAAAATCAAGCAACAGCTCGTCACTCTGGGAGGGAGGGAACTTAAAGAGGAAAGCTAAGATACAGACAGCACAGGTCTCGCAAGAAACCACAGACAAAAACTAGTAGCAAAAAACTGTCACTCTGTCACATTCTCCTCATTTGAACAAAATTATGCATCAGGTGCATGCATGAAAGCATTCTGAAACGGGGCAAACTGAAAGTAGCGTCTGCCCTACCTTTGCAGGAGATCTGCGGGGAGGGATGAGGAGAGCACCTGCAGACCGATGCAGGTCTGGAGGCAGACAGAGGGATCTTCATTCAGGGCTAAGAAACAGATGGAAAAGTCCACGTCATCATGATTCAAGCAGGAAACACAAAGCCAAAGTTACAAAACTGCTTCTAAAATTACCTTAAGAAAATTTCCTATTAATCAAAATGCTAAAAAAAAAAAACACTAGACTCTTATAACCTTTAATATTTTATTAGGTAATATGGAAATTATGTATACCTATTTTTTATAATTCTGCCCCATGGAACCATGCAGAGTTATATGTACACAATCCTGCATATTTCCTCCAGAGAATCTAAATTTGAAGAAGAAGCACTTGTGTATTATGATATTACTTGATACTGTTCAATCATAATAAGAATCATACACATACAATACCATCAAAGTACAAGGCTAAAAAACAAACACATGGCAAGGGAGGATGCCAGTTGCCCTCCTCACCGTTGGCCAGCAGGCCTTTGCAGAACTTGTGGAACGATGGAAGGGAGAAGAGGGGAGAGTAGGTGTCCGATTTCTTCATCACAAGAGCGATCTCAACAGCCCAGGTAAGCAGGATCTTCCTACAAGGCATTAAAGACACTGCCTTTAGTCCCTCCGGTATAGTCCCGTCACCAAATTTCATCCTCAAAGCCCAGGCTTAAACTCAAAATCACATACTTTTGGCAAAAAGCACCTCATGTTCCTTGCATATGTCTCTAGGAGAACAGTGTGAACTAATTTTGTAGCTTTGATGTCAAAAGGAAGCTTATCGATTGAATGTGACAAAACACCAAACGTCTGCATGTGAGCCCTTGGTCACTTAATCATTCATTACTTTAACCTTTCCGTTTTACAAATAATCTTGGAACGAATTTCCATGACTCATCAGTGGATTCACTTGATCCAATCAAGTGGCTGATAGTATTGAAATGCTCGACAACGAACGGGGCAATACAGCTCCAGTCATTAACTACAACTACCGTAACTCGGATAAGACATGCTGTACCGGGCTTCGGGGTAGAGGTGCTCCTTGTTCAGGAGCATCCCCAGCAAGTTGAGGAGGGTGCTGAAGTGTTTCTTGGTTGCCGTAGTGACAGTGCTGATAACAGCCCCGTCAAACAGGGACGGGGAGGATGAGCTCAGGCTGCTGGAGATGAAGTGATCATGCCTGCAGGAGCAACAGGAGGAAACTGTGAATGCAACACCAAAATCACAGGCATATCATTCAGTGAACCCACAGACACACACCCTCACTATTATTTCTGTATCCACAAAGAACATGTGGTTTGAGGGGAATGCATTTACTCACTGCAAAGAAAAACAAACATTTCAGGTGCTTTTACACAAAACCTGTATAACTTCAAATGAAGGGATGCCACACCTTTCAGTGGATTTGCATGAAAGCAGCTCCAATGTATACCCTCCTCTCTACCTCACACCAGTATGTGGGGCTCCCCCGGGGCCTTACCTGGTACAGTGAGAGTACAGGGTGTAGAGCACAGCGTACTGAATGGCAGGGTGATGCACCGCCAGCTGGGAGTGGACCACCACCAGGTTCTGACTGAGCAGGGCGAACACGGTTGGAGACAGGGCCCACATCTGCACAAGGCACAATCAATGCATGATGAAGCAACCGCACAACAGCCAGCAATACCACACACAGAACAAACCGATGGGAGAAGAGAAATTGTAACTGCATCAGGTTTTGAATGTTTTTTTTTGCTGTCCCAAAAAACAATGCATTTTCACCTCGGCAATGGAAACTTAATCCGCAAAATACAGTGATCCAAACATTAACTGGTCACCGGCATTTATGATCTGAAGCTATAATGGAAAGAAAAGGTTGATGTCAATCAATTCTACTTTGGAAGGTGTGAGAATTGTACTGCAGATCTCCTTGTGCAGATGCTTAAATCTTTTAACATTATTACCTTGTATGGTGATAAAAAATGAAGTCTCTACACTTTTTTTTCCTTGCAAAAAAAAAGGAAAAAGGAGGTATACTATTCAGCGGCAAGAGGTCTCAGACTGGTCTGTCTGGTAATGAATCTGTGATTCTCACAGTTACTCAGGCAAACCCATCAAACCGGTATAATTTAAAATAAAGGGACACATAACCTTTTCCAAATAATGTCTTAGTCAAGTCCAGAACACCATCAAAGGGAGTACTTCTAAAGCCGTCACCCAAAGCATGGGATTATGTACTATAGCATACAATTTTCATGCCTTCCTCCTTTAATCATTTACCACATTATAAATACTAAATGCCTTTCAAACTGAATAATGCCTGCTGTCAAAAACAAATCAGCAACTCCCTCACCCCAATAAGAGAGTTCTTCGTGTTGCCAATGGTAGTGAGGGCACTGAGGTTGAAGATGACAATGAACTCTGCCCTCTCTGGCAGCAGCTGTATGTGAGCAAAGGCGTTGTGCTGTATGTGGGGGCAGGCAGGGGGCAGGCCCAGCAGTCCGAGCAGGCTGTTCAGGGCACAGCCCATCTCCCCCAGCACCAGCTTGTAGGCCGCCTCCAGGATGGGTATGTTCTTTAGACTCAGGACAGCTTGGTACACAGCATGTGCTGCAGCGATCACCTGTCGGAAAACGGACAGAATTAGGAGAGATGGAGACCCATCTGATCTACAGAGGTCCAGCATCAGCTTCTCATGCGAGTGCTAGGAGAACACAACTGAGTGGTTATCCATCTGACTACAGCAACAACACTTCAGAGGTGTTGAGCAACACAACAGGCTTTCAAGGAGAGGTACAACAAGCCACATAAATCCCATGCTGAGTAGCGTCTTGATCAGAAAGCAGAGGAACTGTTCTGTCTTCCAAAGTCTTTCACACCACCTTCGTGCCTCCTCCGTGCTCACACTACACTTCTGTCATCACCGGTGTTGAATCCATACCAATTCAACATGACAGTCTTCTGCTAAGTAGAATAGCAGCCAGTATTTCACCAGATTTTCACTCTGTTCTGTAAACGCCCTCTGAAGAACTAGCCATTTGAAGTCAAGCTACAACTGTTCTCGGCAAGTGGACTTTCCTTTCCAGCGTGGCTCCTTACCACCACCAGCTCATTGTTTACCATTTACCTAGCACACCTGTAGCAAACGGTCTGCTATACTATGCACACCTAAAGCCAGCCATAGTCTCTTTGCTATGAGAGCAACACGTACCTCTCGATCTCTGTGGAAGCGCAGCTCCAGTAACTGTGAATCTGGCGCCAGCAGCTTCTCTACGAATGACGCGGGCAGTTTGGTATTAATCTGATCGATGATCTGAAAGAGTCCAGCAGAGGGGACCGATGACAACCTAATAGCACAGAAGGTACTGTAACTGAGAAGAGAGGTTTATCAAAAAAACAACTTGCTTTGCAAAATTCAGTGGGGAAAAAACCCCAGATGAGAACGTTTGTGTTGCTAATTCCCAGGTAAAATTCTTTGGACCACGGAAATAATCCCCACTTGGGGGGTGGGGGCAACACCTCAGCTCTGCGGACAGAAGCCCACCTGTTTTCAGCAGCCCCAGTCTAGGTCTCTGGGCCCCTTACCAGTGTCAGGAGGTTGAGCACGGCGATGCAGTACTCCGGCCCGCAGGCCCGGCAGCTGTCCAGCTGGCCGAGGCCGTACGAGATGACCGCGTCCGCCAGCTGGCTCGTGCCGGGGTCCATGCTCACCAGCAGCACGCACACACACTCGTTGGCCGCCGTCAGGACCGCCTCCGAGAAGAACACCTGCTTGGCCGTGGTGACGCAGGCCAGGACCCGGTTGAGCACCTGGAACAACACACCGCAAAGCCGTTCGCACAAAGGACTTCGCTGCCGTCTCCCCCCCGCCAGGCTCAGGCGAATTCATTTACACCAGCACGTTCGCGTTTACCCACTGAACCTCGAGATGTTCGGTCTCCCACATCTCTTACAAATCCCCAGAACGCACGAAAGGAAGAACTCCGACGAAGCGAGCGCGCCCTTACGTCGGTCACGTATGCCTCCGTAATGGGGGGGCCGCGGATGGGACTGAACCTCTCTCCGATGCTGCGCACCACCGTGCTGAACACGCGCAGCAGGGCGGCCAGCTTGGGCAGCGACACCGAGGGCGGGGGCACGTCCTCATCCACCGTCTCGCCTGAAGCCACGTGGCTCAGGTCCTGCCAACGGGGAAAAAAGCTGAAGAGTCACTCCCGCTGCGGCAGAGGCCTCCGTTTTTGTTCACGTGCAGTCAAGACGTTCGAGACGGAGGAAACTAGGGGACGACTCCCCCGGATTCTTGTACAACAGTCAACTTCTGATAAAAACAGCACTGGTTAGCAGGGTATTCAAGGACTGGCTGAGACTTGCTGGGTAATGACTAGCCAAGCTGGTGTTCCTCTACCGGATGAGTACAAAATTCTACGGGAAGTAGAATTTAAAAAGTGAACAAAATCTGGGATTGGCTGTGGGAAAGCAAAGAAGATGGGGCTGTCCAGAAACTTAAGACATCCCTTTTAACATTAAAACTAGGATATCTATAGAATGTGTTATTTACTTGCAAATTTCATCTCTCGTTTAGCCTCGCTAAAAACAGAAATGTACACATCTTCTATTGCTAGTCAAAGCTACAACTAAACACCTTTTGAACACAGGTAACTAAGAATTTAAAATATCTTCTCATAATACAAATGCAATCTGTTACAGCTTCACATATCTGAAAGGAGTCTGTAACTATAACCCTGATGGTTAAGATGAACACTGAGAGTGAACCCACCAAAGCAGAGATGGATATTCAAAACTCTGTTGTGACAGAGGGGGTGATAATGCTGGTAATGTTACCTCTGCATAGGCCTCCATGTCTTCAAGAAACTGCCCCAGCAAGGTAGTGGAGAACCCAAGATCTGCCACCCAGAACTGCTCCAAGCTCTGTAGCCAGCCTACAGATCCACACAACACAGAAACACACAGGTTCAAGGATGGCCATCACTGGCACTCAGCTTTGAGATTAAAAGTTTTGTTCGAGTCTCTCCTTACCGGACACCTGCTGAGTAAGTGATGTTTTCTGTGTGTGATCAATGTGCCACCCTACAAGGATATCCACAGTATCCTACAAGAGAATCAGTTACAAGATCCATGACTTTTAACCACCTGAAACCCGTACAGTTGTTGACTACACAATATCGATGCTAGCTCTTTTATGAATCAAGAAGTAATCAACACGGGACAGAGATGGGTCAGGCAACGCAGTAACTACTCGCACTGTAGGGCAAAGAAGAGGCGAAAGCTTAAATGCTTAAAGCATTTTCATTAAAAAGAAAATGAAAAATTTACACAGTAGTATGAACTAAAGCATTCTGTAAAACAAGCCGACATCAAGAAATACTTGTCTTATAGATTGCTATATAATGGCAGGTCTATCTTCCTTTGAACTCAATTCACATGGAAAACCCAAGGAACACTTGAACGAATCCAAGCTAACACCTACACGGTCGAGTCTCACGGGATTAAAAATGAATGAACAATTTGCATGGATCCGACATCTACTAATGCTGGTACAAATTTCAACATCACTTCTTAACGCAGTGCTCTGCAGTCCACCGCAGAGATCAAGCTCGAGGTAAAAGGACTCTAAAACTGATGATAAACAACGCTTACCCGGAAGTTGGTGCTGAAAATGTGTGGGTAGCAGCGAGCCACCAAGAGTATGCATTTTACACTCTGACACAGCAGTTCAGGGGTGTCCAGATTCTCCAGAATAGACTGTAAGCTGCTCATTACCAGCTGTAGAAAAGGAGCAGAGACTTATTGCAATCATCTATAAGGAGGTAAAAAAAATGTTTGCATGAAAAGCTAATTTACTCAGACACAAGTTTGCTTACAACCGAAAAATTTACAGGATGTTAATGGCTTCACGGTGTACACCATGAACGCTCATCTCTTCTTTTAATGGCAGTCTTGTGTTATATAGGAATAATCCACCACTTTTGTTAACCTGCACCCAGAATATAATTTTATACTATGGAAAAGGGTTAGAAGTGGTGATTACAGCAATTTGAGTTACAGCAACCAGACACTTTCACATCTTTCCCCTGAAAATACTCCCAATGCTCACACGGACAACAGCCAACTATGCAATAGCACGGTCAAAGGAAAATGTTTGTCCCGAGAAAGTAATTTGCAGAGTATATGGCAGAGAATGTTTTGACAGAGCTGTCCAGTTCATACCTGCATGACTGGGGAAAACGCCTTCTTCTCCCCAACCGTCTCCAGAGCCTTGTATGCAGACACCAGGTACAGCAGCTTGACTTCATCTTTGGTGGAGGAGTTGAATTTCTGAAAAATCCACTTGAATATCTTCTCTGCCTCATAGCTCAAGGAGGCGCACAGCAAGCCCAGACAGCAGGCCGCCTCCTGTCTCAGTTCCTGGAGTAGTTTACTGCTGTAGGAGGCACATGGTAAGGCACTTTTTAGCAGGTTCAATCAGGACAGGTGCAACAACTTGCAACGCAAACTGAAGGTGCAGGACACGATATCCTGTGAACTGGGTGTTGGCAGAAGCACTGGAACCCAGTGACTGTATATCATATTCTATTCAGCAAATTCTTAGACAAGCCTGAAATAAAATAAAAATGAGGTCACCCGTACATCAGGTGAAAGAAGAGGTGCCAAATGAGACCCACTTTCCCCTTTTCCATCTGTTAATATCTACCCGATTTAAGATAGGGGCAAACTTAGAGCTATGCCGTTGCAGAACAGTATCACCACCTGACCTTTCTGCTTTTATCCTACCTTTCATTTAAAACATCGTGTAGAGCAGACAGGATACTTTCCAGCTGCTTCACTAGGACCTAGGGGGACAGAAAAGAAACACTTAATACATCTTCTCCCATCATACAAATAAAGGATTCCCCTGAGCTAATGCAGTGTACTTACAGGTCACCTTTTCTCGTTGCATTCATGCCAATGTCCTTTTCAAAAACCTTTAAATGTAATCAACTACTCAGTTCATTATTCACAACCTGACTGTGTAACCTGAACAGGATACACAGCAGAGACCTGTCTCTAGACAGGTTCTCCTCCTTTGAAATTACCTGCATTTTCACAGTATCCTGCAAGTGAATTAATTCCATTATCAATGAGAACAAAAAACAACTAAACAATATTGGAGCTCATTCTTTTATAAATCAAGATGTCATCAAATGACAAACAAAAGGACTGGACAGAACAGAAACCGTATGGCAAAGAAAGGTCCAGAAGTCAAAGACTCCACATTCAGGACACAGATTAATTCATCACACGATGATTAACCAGAGGGTTCCCTTCAGTTGGTCAGAGGAGGTTCTGTAACCACCCAGATATGGACTACGTTTTAACAAGAAAAGCCAATTCATTTTAAATTGAAATAAAAGCCTGCAGATATAAAACCAGATCGCCTTCTTTCACATTGTTCTTCTACAAAACAGCCAGCGAGGGCTCAGAATTGTTCAGATACGATATAAAAATAAAGGCATTGTCTTCCCTGCTGCTCCGAAAAAAGACTTCCGCTGAAATATTTCACCACGAAAACCGAGAACAGATTGCACCGTAAAACAAAGAGCAGTTCGGAAACACCCAGACAATTTGTGCAGAAAAGGTTCTTCTACAAAGCTTCCAAATACAGATGTATCTCAAGAAAGTCCCTCAAGACTCACCACTTTGTTTTCCGAGTGCTGAATAAATTCCTTCAGCTGCCTCATGGTGGCCAGCCTGCGGTCCCTATCGTCTTCCCGGGACACCCGCCGCAGGAGGTTGGCCAGCCGAGATTCATCAGAGTAGGGCAACAGTCGATCTGCGGACAGCCGGGGGGGGGAGGCCATGTGGTGACCAGGACCAGCAGTGCAGAACAAGAGCCCTCTCGAACGCCCGAGCGAGACGGGCAAGCAACCGACTACCCAACTAGTGCCCCTCGGAAGGACCCTGCTGGGAAAAACACTATTTCTTCCCAAATAAAGAAAAAACTAACCTTGCTGCAAATGCAAAGAGATTGATCTAAAATACAAATGATTAAAGGGAACTAAAAGTTCAAGGGAACGTTTCCGCAGGTCTTTCCTCCCGGCGGCTGTCAGGGTGTATAACGCTGCCCTAGGCTAGGACTGTTAGCCTTTCATTTGCTCGTCTATGGACAGCATGTTTGCTCCGTTGTACGTTTTGGACAATCAGTCTGTATAAACCTATGCACATTTTATTGTTTTTTTACAGTGACTATGATCAACACTATGATCAACACATTTTGCACACACCTATGTATTTTTTATTTATCGTCTTTTGTTTTATAACCATTCCGATGTCTGTTTTTGCTTGTCTTGGGCTGGACTGCTGTAACGCATCAATTTCCCTACGGGATTAATAAAGTCCTATCCATCTATCTAAAGATAAATGATCGTAAACAAAAAAAGAGCTGCACACACTGAGATATCAGTCTTACTGGGTTTATGTTTTGGAAGAGCTGTGTATCTTACTAAAACAGTGGCAGTTCCACATACCCTGTGATTTCCTCATGTCCTTTGTAGCTAAAGCACGGTTTCCATGCTGAAAACTGGTTAAATCCGCCGTCACATCGTTTCTTCTCAGCTCTTGCCCCAGCGACTTCCGACCAAAAGCACTTTCACCAAGACCTCCGTTAACTTCATATCCACCTGCCCAGGGTAAGAGACAACACTTATCAAGTGAGTGAGCAGGGGCTGGCACAGTGGGGGCAGAGCTGCAGCTCACAGGAACAGAACAGAACAGAGTTTGCATTTGGGAAATTCACAACCTGCAAATATCTGCATAAAAACAGAGAAATATATGAATCAAGAGACACCTCAGCTGAAGTTACACTGTGTAGGATATTTCCTGCTTTTTTTTAATTCAAACTTATTTTTAAATATGCTTGAGATGGTAAAGTTGTGGGCGCATTTCTTCAATCCATCCAATGTTACATGAATATTTAATGGATACAAAATGCAGATAGCTGAACTATACAAAAAAAAATACTTTGTGCATTAAAAAAGAACCCAAGGTCCAGCTGAATTGAAACACATAAATGTCTTTACCAGAATAGACTCGCATAGCAAAAACTGAGTGCTCAAAGCTGCAGTACAGGTCTTGTCTAAAATATCTAAATGCACATTTACCCATTTGTACACAAATGAATAACACCTGTTAAAGCGCATTGGTTACTCAGAAGGTACAGTGGTGAACTGCAAACAGGAACTGAAAAACAATCACAACTACAAATAAAGTAGAAACATTTTTCCTGAAAGATCTCATACCGACAGTATCATCCATCAGTTGTAACCAGGGCATCTACATTAGCGATAGCTAATTATAAAGATGTTCCTGCATTCGAAAAACACTGACCGTGGGTCCTTTTCGAAAGCAGAGTGCACTTGTATCATGTTCGTAAGTTTTAGCACGCTTAGCAAGAAAAACACTGTATGGGTGGTTTTTTTCCCCGTTTGGCAGGGAAAAGATTAAAAGGCAATATGGTACCAGTCTTTCTACAATGCAACTGCTAGATCCTCTGCTCCAGCCCGGGAGAAATAAAGACGAGATAAACAGCTCCTCTACAAAGCAAGTGTGCTTTTAATGCATTCTGCCGTCCTGGGGCTGAAACAGCACAACTTTCACCTCCCTGCCAGCACTCTTATCAGCTGGGGGCCTGACAGGGACATACCTAAGCAATGACAGGGGTCCCAGTCCCCACAGGAGAGCCCCTCTTTTGCAGTCTGCATTAACAAACGCCGTCGCTTGTTAAAATGTGTGCACATGGCAATGTGTTCCATACCACTGCATTTCTTACTCATTATTTGCCTTTTACCTTGAAACGCTAGACTCACACAGCGCCAAAGATTTACGACTGGGCGACACACAGCGACGCAGCGGGCTCTCACGCATGCAAATATATAACTTTCAAAAATGTTTTCATATGTTCCAGATGCATTATCCAGTGTTGAGTGGAACCCTTCTCAGTACCAGACTTGCAAAATAAATTCAATTAATTGAAAGGACACCTTTCTATAGAACTAATGCAAAACAAAACATTTCCAGTAATAGGACTGAATAGAGTAGAAAGAACTGCTACTCCAAGATAATGCTGTCTGACAGCGGTATTGAAGCTCACACTGTACAGACAGGTTGGTGACCTCCACTCCTGACCATGGAACTCAAGCAACAAAGAATATGTCGCCCAACAGAAATAAAAGCATGCAGGAAATACCGAAGAAAATGAACGGCTGAACATGCCTTCAGCTAGAGGTTACATACCACTCATTCTTCATGTAGTATTTTATGGACATAAGGACAATCTTTTTTCTAGCTGTGGGCATTAAAAGCCAAGATCAGCCCCCTCCCACTGATGGCCTGCTAGTCTGGCTGTATTTCTGACCAAGCTGGACCCCTATTTAATACCGAGAAACAAAATCAAATCTTTCTCGTCCAGCATTTGGAGGAAGTACAGGTGATCATCCTCCTCCTGGCCTGCCAGTTAAACCACACCCTGAAATCACAGGCGGCACCAAAGTCATTACTGATGCAAGTGCAGTCACCTTCTCTTCAGGCTCTTTCTCTTTCTGTTCCTAACGAGTCACAAAGACATAGGAACGGAAACCAAATGACTAGAGAATCAAGCAGGCCTCATTCTGAGCCTCGTTACATGCCTTAGCACACGTGTAAACACACAGGCATGTTTTAAATTATTTGTTTGAACTAGGATCTGGCACCTCCCTTACCCTACTCTTCCTTGACTACGGAGAAGCAGCTGGTGGCAGCACATGCCTTCCACGGTAAACTTCTTTCATTTTAAGAGCGCAAGTTCTAAAAACATAACAATCGGCTCTCCTCTTCTTCTTTTTTTTTTAAACGGCCGAACCTCGTGAACAGAACTCGGCGCCCTCCCTCCAGTCCCAGGTGAGACACTCCTGGCTGGACCCTTGAGCAAGGAGCCTCACTGCACCTGCTCCAGCAAAATACCCATCAGCATAACAGAGTGCGAATAAACACGGTCCTCAATTAGAGAACCTGCCAGATAGACTGAAGAGAAAAGCCCTTTTGTTCAGGTCTGTTGCTCAGCTATAACTTTTGATCAGTCCAATTTAAGACACCACTTGAGCCCTTCGGCCCAGAAAAGGCCGGAGAGACGCAGGACTGGAGGAACTGTGGAGGTGGGGAGTGACCGGCGTGCTGTATATTCATAACGCGAGGTTTTACCCTCTTCTTCGAGTCCATCAGAGGCTGCGGAGGCTTCATCGCACTGCGGGGGGCTGCCGGGCGCGCCGAAAGGCTGCGAGTCGGGGGGCGCCTCAGGGCCGTGCTCTCTCGGGGCGCCGCGCTTCACACCGTCTGGGCTGGCTGATGCTCCGTCGCCGCTGGAGACAGACAGACGGGCACGCTGGTGAGCACGCGGCTCCGCTGCGGGAGACCTGCCGCCACACCGTGCACCGCCGGGGGGGGCGGGCCCGCCGGGCCACCACAACTGGACCTCCGTCCCTAACTTCATCACCCCCCCCGCCCAATCAACGCCCACTGAGGCTCGGGACACTCTCCTCGTCACTCCGCGGGACCACCGAAACTGGAATGACGTTATTCATCACAGCCCCTTCCGGAGCTGGGGGGGACATTGACGCAGCTCTTGGCGATACAGGCGTTACGAAAGGCAGAGGCGGAAAGTACCACAACTTCCGACCCGGTGGGCACACACAAGGTGCAGAAGACCACAGACTGCGGGCGGGAGGGGGAGAGGAGACCGCAGGGGAGGAGGAAAAAGGACAAGGTCCTCCCCCCCATCACTCAGCCGAAACCCTTTCCGAATTCTCACAGCTACAGTCGATGATCTGCGTCGACAACCCCCAGCGGGACAGATCCCTATGCCTCCGTGTCAGAAACCCAGTGTGACAGATCCTCACTCCCGTCCAAAACAACTTCCTGCATCCCCTCCCATAACTTCCAGGCGTTTCAGAAAGACCCCGACACCGATTCTACAGCTCTGGAGCACTGGTCAGCCAGCCGGTACCTCCAAACACCTGGGCTGGGCCTCGGAAGCGGACGAAGTGGAGCCAGGGGTTTCAGGCGCGGTTAGCAAGCCCACTTCACAGCTCCGGTGACCTAAAGGCAACGGCGGTGGGGTCATGTCTGATCGCCCCCCCGAGCGGATCAACGCAGGTGTGCACGATGCCAGCCCACCTTCAGCGCAGGAGCCACTCCCGCACAGACCGCCTAGCAACCGCGTTTATTAAAAGACCACCCGGCGAATTCTCCCTCCTTTCCGACAGAAACTCGGTGCCAATTAAAAAGCATCTTGAGTCATAACTGTCCGTGGCATTTAAAGCCGTCGTGCAGGGGGTGGAGTGGTGGGGGGAGCGCAGAATAAGTGCTGTGAATTAAAAACGAGCATAGATACAGGGAATAACGGTGAATACCAAGAGGGACACCTGTGATTATCAAGGAGGCGACTTGAGTCAACTCATAACCCAAAAACCAGACCGATCTTCCGTGCCCGTTTAAGCATCGCCTCGGACACAACTTGAGACCACACTAGTCCACGCGTCCCCTCCCGATCCGCACCAGCATCTGAGCCCCTGGCTTCCGAGAAGTTAAGAGGGACGAGTCCAGGATCTCTCCGAGCCCGCAGGAGACGCCAAGGGACAAGGTGCCGACCCAGTCCCAGTATAAATCGAGCAGGACCGGACAGCGGTGACTGGCGTTAACAGCACGCACCGCCCCTCCGACCCCGTCCCGCACATGATCTCCCCGCCGGGGTGGGGGGAAAAAAAAATAATGAAATGAAAAGGCGTCGGGGGGGGGGGGGGGGGTGGACACACGGCTCGGCGCGCAAGCCCGACCCAGCCCGACCCCGCAGCGGAACCGGAGCCCGGCTCCCGCACGCGGGGGCATCTGCCACGACGGACAGAAACCGCTGGACACCCACTTGGCTAAAAAAAAAAAAAAAACAGCCCACCTTTTTAAAAAAACGCTCCTTCGCGGTTCGTGAATATTTAAGATGCGTGTGTGTCGGGAATGCGGGGGGGGATCTCTTAGTTTCCTTCGAAGCGTCCCTTTATAAACATTTTCTAAGAGGGTAATTGCATGGTTGTTGTTGTTGTTGTTTTTTTTTTTTCAAAAAAGGAGCGATGCATTTTCAGTATCCGTGTGTAGTAACGGTCTAAGTATTACTATCGGTCCCCCCCTCCCCCCCAAAAAAAATCGTTTGTAACTGCAAACATAAACGTGAGACACGGTGAAGGCCGGGCGGATCCCCGCTCTCTCCCAGCGCCGCTGCCCCGGCGGCGCGATACCAACCTGGGCTGCCAGTCATTCCAGTTCCGCTGCAGTTTGTGGGCGCTGCTTAGCCGAGACCCGAGGGCTCTGCGGCTCATTCCCCTCGCGGCGGCTGCATGACCGGCTCGGGACCGGGGCGGCAGGGGCGACGACGGCGACGATGACGACGACAAAACGCGGCGCTCAAAATTTCAGGCTCGGCGTTCCGTTTATTTGAAGTCCATGAATGAACCATACAGGGGTCCCCCCTCCCCGAACACGAAAGCGCTGGCTGTGAAGTAGTGTGGCTCCCAGTTTCGGCCTTTCTCTCCGCCTCCTTCTCCGCGGCTGCCTGAAAGCGCAGGCCTCACTCGCGGGGACAGCGCCCCCCACCGGCTCCCTCGCAGCTCCCCGCCGCCGCATCGCCTAAGACTACAACTCCCAGCGGCACTCGCGCCGAGAAGCGGAAGTGCCGCCCGTCGCACGTGCTTATTTCTTGCCTGATGGTGTGATCCGATATCGGCTTTTAAAATGATATAGCAAAAAAATAACATTGAAATAAGATCATTTTTACTCCTAATTCAGCGCAGAGTGAGGATACGTGTTTCCGCAGCTCTGTTAAAGTCTACAGAGGACTAGAAATAACAGTTCGCACCTGATGCATTAGAAATCCTAAAATCCAGCCAACCAAGTAATAATAATAATAATTGCTTACACTTATATAGCGCTTTTCTGGACACTCCACTCAAAGCGCTTTACAGGTAATGGGGACTCCCCTCCACCACCACCAATGTGCAGCATCCACCTGTGCTTGAACAAGTGCTTGAACAAACATTTTTAGACCGTAAAATAATGAACAGCTTTCTTGGCAAGGGAGGTGCCGTGTCAATCTTTTTGGATCAAATGCCTTAATATACAGTGAGCGACAAATATACATCACCTACAATTGCAACCATTTCACAGAGTTATGATGTGCCTGTTATTGCAGGTGCGGTGACATTTGATCGAATGGACGCGACACAGGTGATGTGATTATGCTGATGAACATCTGTCATCAGCAGGGTTGATGAACGGGGGGTCTACTCTGAAAGTCACAGCCCGATTCTGTGATTGGCCGTTGTTAGCAGCAATATAAGCCCTCAGTCTGTGTTTCTGGCTTTGCGCTTGTTTGCAGAAGCGCTCTTGTCTAGAGCCTGGAGGAGCTGACTGATATTAAATTAAGGAAAAACAGCCCTCCTCGCGTTTAACCCCTGGGGTGTTTGTTCCTCAGCCCTCCTCGATCACGTATTGGCGTGAAAACCTCCCTATGAAGGAAAAAAAAAATCCTTCCTATGAATAAACAGATAAACCTTATGGAGGAACCCTCTGACACACTCCATTTCGTCTTGCCCTCTCTCTCCCGGCGCCTTTAGAGATGCTGTTGCTTAGCAACCGGCGGGGGCGTGCGGCAGGTGCGTGTGCGGAGGAGCCGGGAGCGCGGAGGCGCGGGAGCGCGGCTTCAGTCCTCCAGTTTAGCAGCAATACGAGACCAGACACTACGGGTCTCGGCGACATTGCGAGGTGGCCGCCCTCATTCCGTTTTCTACTGCCAGTTTTATATTTGCCGCCCTATAAGCACACGCCTGCCACGCCCGGAGGAGCCGGAGCCTAGAGCTTGCAAGAGCGACAGTCCACTAAAGAGGAGATCCGCCTTACTTTTTTTGAAGGATCAGAAAAGCAATACACTTTCACATTCTTGGTATCGTGTTACTGGCTATAAGCTACCGCTCTAGGCAGGGAAAAAATCAGTCAGACTAATAAAACCCCCTTTCTCGTATTGCTCTTGAATGTCCTCTTCCCTGGTGACTGTCCTGCGTGCCCTGTATTTCCCAAGACGTCCACCGGGGGGCAGCAGTGAGCTGAGCAGGGCGCTACGGTGGCGCAGCCAGTCCGAGGGCTGTCCGCGGACCTCCTCTGATTCTCTGCCATTGAATTCTCCGCTCCGACTTACAATTTTTTGTCATATCGGTCTCTCGGGTGAAGGGCATTCTCTTTCAAAGCTCCAGGCCTGCCATTCACCAACGCAGATTGTATTTTTAATATATATTTCTTTAGGATACATATATGGATTGTGATAGCATATGAACATTGGATTACGAAAAAATGTGAAGTTGAACATTTGGTTTCACTACCATTATTATTGTTATTATTATTAGATCAGTGTCCTGTCCAGTGCCCAGTGCCCAGTGCCCAGTGCCCAGTGCCCAGTGCCCAGAGTCAGTGCTGGGGATGAGTGTGTCCAGTATGAGCAGGAGGACAGAGCAGTGTTCTGTCCAGTGCCCAGTGCCAAGTGCCCAGTGCCCAGTGCCCAGTGCTGGGGATGAGTGTGCCCAGTATGAGCAAGGGAAGAAGCCTGCTGGGTTCTCCTGATCCTGCTCGTCCACACAACGCCCACCTCCACCCCCCTCCCTCACTGCTCCGGAGCAGCCTAGCGCCATGACATCACCCCATCGCTAGGCAACACTGGACCATAATAAACAGCAGAGCAGGAAGGAGGCTGTGTGACAGGGGTGTCTGTGGAGAGGGCCTGCACCACGTCATGGCTGCAGGCTCAGGCAGGACACCGCGCAGGCGACACACAGACAGGCCCATGATTGTAATGATACAGCCAATAAAAACACGGAACAAAGTTTTGATTTCTGTGAAGGCTGACATAGTTGTGACGCACGGCCTTACAACCAGCCAGATGTGTGGTTTGCTGGTTTGAAGACATCGGAGGTACCTTAACCTGGACTGCATGAAGCAGTGATGAGAAAGGCTTACCATCTGAATTCACCTTCAAACTGGTCTGCTGCTTTTTGCTTGAGCAGGCAGCTGATCTCAGGAGGTGGGACAGCAGAAGAAAGCAGAGTGCTGTTGTTGTAGTTATGAGAGGCTAGCCCAGGTCCCGAAAGGAACACAATTCACAGATAATCACTGCGATCTGTTTCGGAAAGTCTGGAATATCGAAAAGGAAACACAATTAGCTGTGTTCGACAAATAGCAAACAATTTACTTGGCTATTTGTGCGCTTCAGTTCCGCCTTTTCAATGAAATACTCATTAAATGTTAATTTGTAGCTATCGCTTGGCAAAGCCCTCCTCTAATAATCACACATGCAGCTGTTTAATTAGAAAACAGCAGCAAGCTGGTGATGCTCATCAACACAGATGTTCATTAAATCCTCATGCAAAGTGACATTCTGGCGATCCTGTTGGTTTAGTGAAAAGCTCAGTTGTGCAGTCGGGGAGACCTTCTCTTTTCTGTGGCAGACCAGTATAGAAATGGCCCAGACTAGTGCAGACCGGTTCTGCTGTTTATGAGGAGAACAAATATTGCTAAAAGATGGTGACAAATCTGCATCTCTATGTCTGTCCATCTGAGGGCTGCTTTTCTGTCTATATACAGTACATGAGCAGATTTTCATTGGGTAGATATGTAAATTGCCCAATTAGTTTTTCTAAGCCCTTGTGGACTAAAATTCTCAGCTGGCTGATTGCAGTGTTTTGATACTGTGGTCTCTGCGTTACTCCACAAAGAAAATGCATGTTGCTAAGACCTCTGGGCCAAGAGCCGAAGTACACAAAGTCAAAGCCCTGCAGAACACAAGGAGATTGTTCCTGCTGCTGGCCAGGGTTGAAAAAGAGGAGGCTGGACTGACGAGCAGAGATCAGGTCACACAGTCGCAGATGACACACGCTGATCGGGCTGTCTACAAGCGAGGGCGTCATTATTATATTTAGACTCCACAAGATATGAATTATCTCGTCTATTTGACAGATGTTTGCTAATCTATCTCAGTGTGGGAGAGAAAGCAGGCACTTATCCTACGCTGAGCAATTCAGTCTCACAACCTGTCTTGGGCTCAGGGAGGAAGCTTTATTACAGAGCAGGCAGACGGAGGAGGGAGCCAGATGGACTTGGATTTCGTCGTCTTTCGGAACCTCTTGACACCAAAGGCAGGAGCTAATCTTCAGCAGGCCAGAGAGGCTCTTGCTCAGAGTAGGTCAACATGGCATTTACAGAACTCACACAGCACATGGCCGAACGCTGTGTGCAGAGTGTGGGCAGGACAGGTCTGTGAGTGTCATCAGGTACAGGTAGTTGAGCACCCAAGCTATCTTTTCATTTGTTTGTTTATTTTCCTGAAACAACAGCTGTAAATGCTCTGATTTCCCATCTTTTCCTCTGCACAGGAACAGGCACCTCTCCAGTCCTGAGCACAGCTCGTCTGAGTTCTTAAATCGTTCGCACATGTGAAGTTTGACCCTAATGCACTGGAAAAGGATAAGCAGCTGCCAGAAAATGTGATCCTCAGATCAATAAGCCGCTGGCAGCCAAATTGTCCATTTAGACGGGCCAAAAGGCTTCCTCTCACTTGTAATCTATGTGATCTAGTATCCATGCTAGTCCCAAGCCCTTCAACATCCTTCTTCTCCTCAACACCTCCAGACATTTTCCTGCTTGCTCATTTTCTTGCCTGTTCGTAAATCTGTTTTTCAGAATGAACAATGAAACACACTCCAGAGGACGCACGCGTAAACATTGTGAAATTGCATTTAAAAGGATGGCAGGAGTCTGGGGGCAAGCGACCAAGCAGTGTCGTTGAAGCCCACACCCTGGCTTGGATCAACAGAACCAGCCCGGCATGCAGCCCGTTAGTATTTACGGTGGTGTGTTCCCTTACTCTGCTGCCCTGGGGTTCTGGCACCAGACAGGTGACCCCTGACCTCTGACCCCTGCTCCACGAAGGTGGCCCTGGGGCCAGGCTGCAAGGCAGCTCCTCCTCCGTTAGTGTCTCTTTCTGATCCTTTACTCGGGACAGGGTTTGGTGTGGGGGACACTGAGATAGCGGCAGTGGGAGAAGTAGGGCCCAGCCAGCTCATACCTCCTCAGTGTTAGCCGAGCAGACGGGGTGCACAGGGGTGTCACAGTGCGGCTCTCAGCTGTCACACCTTACCTGACTAAAGAGTGAAGTTTAGGTCCTGTAGCCTCAGCCTGCACACTAAAAAAAGCTCCCCGCCACAATACATGTTTGATGTATTTTTTTATTAAAGATCTGTTCTGTACAGTAGATGTAACAATTAAAAAGCACAGGAGAACACTCTACAGGACAGCGGACATGAGAAGAAAAGGGGATGCCCGAGGGGGGTGAGATGTGAGAGTGAGGGAGGAGTGAACCTGAGACTGCTGGGACAGTCGCTCTCAGTGCTGCCAGCATCACAACCCCCCCCCCCAAGTCCCCCCCCTCCTGGAGTCAGCCCAGGGGAGAGGTGGACGCGCTAGCAGCTGGGGTGCTCTGAGAAGCTGGTAGGTGTGTGAATGTTGGAGTGTGTCCGCGTGCGACTGGCCACTCAGCAGGCCTGCATTCCTCAGGACCTGAGGCCAGGGAAGGTCAGGGATCAGAGCAGCTTCAGGAAGCTGAGAGATTGAGGGAAACAGTGGGAGGTCGGTGTGGAGATAGAGGGAACCGGGAAGACGGCAGTCGGTTTGGGGACAGCTCAGGGGCTGCAGAAAGATTGTCCAGTTCCTTTGATTCAAGGGCTGGGAGGCAGTCTGGGTTAGAGCTGAGAGGTCACATTGTGATACAGAGGAGATATACGTGCCAAACTGCCAGTGTAACAATTAAGCAAAGGGGTGAAGAGGCAGGTCGGAGCTGAGATCAAAGTCTTATTACTACTCCTGGACACAGAGGGCGGTGTGGAGCCGGCCCCGGCTGTGTTCTCCTCTCCAATTACTTGCTGGCAGCTGCGCAGGGCTGGCTTGAATTAGTTATGATGACATCGCTGGCTCCAGCTTGCTCTGCTCGATTCCAGTGTGTCCCCAGGGGTCCCAGTGCTCTGTCAGGGAAAGACGAGTTTCCGGCATATTGAAGTCTGCCGACTGTGTCATTACCAGCTGAGGAGGGTGGGGAGCTCTTGGGGAACCTGGGGCTCTGAATTGAGTGGACTTTCCACTCTGTAAGTCCTGTAGCTGCAATACCAGAGCTGCCAGACCGCATTACTGACGTTATAGGGGCCTATTGTATACGGGTACATTGAGCACGAAAAAGTAACTGACTAGCCCATGTTTCTGGGCACAAACACCATGGAGCAATTGAAAGAGGGACAGCTGTACACCAGTGGGCCACTCAGGCCATCCCTGGAAGGGATTTGTCACAAACAGCTCTTTTATCATTTCTGTGGTCATCGCTTGCTCACTCCGGCACTTAAGGAGCTGTTTCTAATAAAATCCCGCAAGAGCAGCGGACAGGAAGGCACCCTCATTAAGTGGCTCGGCTCTTCACACAGTGAGGATGCCCTTATATGGAAAACAGCGCGTCTTTCCTGGAGGCTCAGAACTCATTAATAGCTTTCAGAGAAAAATAAAACAAAAATATTTGAAGAGCCTTTAAACATTTAAAGGCGTTAGATATTCTCTGTCTCACAACGTTGAACAACAACAAACAGCATGTGCAAGAAATCAAATCTGTGTTTTCCAAAAACAATACAACTGTGTTTGGTATTCATTAATTCCTTGACAGTAGTCATGGTGAATCATAGTTGAACTGGTAAAAAGACGCCTGGCTCACCTCTCTTTCCTCTACTGCTCTCTCTCTCTCTCTTCTTCTCTTCGAACGTTTCCCCCCTTCCCCCCTCTCCTGTTCACTGCCTCCCTCTGCCTCGTCTCCAGTGCTTCTCTTTCCACAGAGGCTGGAGTTGGGGTGAGAAAAGGGGGCCGTCCCTGTCACTCCCCAACAGGTCTCTCCCAGCTCCAGGGATCGAATCCCAGCCTTGGCCTGAGTGGGACGAACTCCGACCCTGCTAGCAGGCAGGACTGGGAAGGGAGTAGCTGAGACTGACACACACACTCACACACACTCGCTGACTCGCTCACTCGCACTGGGACGCCGTGTCTGCAGCCCAGCCCAGCCCAGCAGCGCTCAGTCAGCCACTGCCCTCGCAGCACGATGCTCTGCTGGGACCTGTGCACCACCCTGCTCTTCACAGCACTGCAGGTGAGGGCGTTCCCTTCCACCGACATCAAGATCACGCAAGGTGAGTGGGCGCGCGGCCCGACGGGCGCACAGGCAGGGGGACAGGGAGGAAGCCTGCTCACAGTGGAGGCGCTGGAGCTGACATCTAACTGTTGCCCAGCCGGCGGGAGGTTTACTTCAAATCCGAAGCCGGCTTGTTTCAGAATTGGACTTCTGAGTCGTTGTGATTACTCAGTCCTTGTTCTCCTGGACAATGTGCACCAGTCGCCCTGAAAGGCAGGAGTTAAACGCTACCTTTTCACACAGGCGTGACATCTCAGGCAAGAGCCAGAGACACATCTGTCTGCAAGCGATTCCGAAAGCAGCCGAGAGAATGCAAGCTGTACATTTGCCAGCGATTTCGTTTGCCAGTGATTTTACTAATGAAGAAGATGAGGTTAGCTTTATTAAAAAAAAAAATCAATTCCCTGTCTGTTGCAAAGGATTTTGACATGCAAGCCTGCTTTATCTCAGAAAACTCTTAGGGTAAGTACAGGGAAAGAATCTGCAGACGTCAATATGAAATGTAATTTCACAGAGGGATTTGGAAGCACAGCACTATAAAACCTCCTAACTAGGCAGAAGAATGTGACTTCTGTGGGAGCCTGCTCTTCCAGGGACAGAGAGGAACGGCGTGTTTTAGGGTCAGAATGAAAGGGACAGTACTGGAGAGAGGCTGCAATGGAGGGTTTCAGGATGGCTACTAAGATGCCAGTGCATGGGAGGTGATAATGCAGACTGGTGTGTCCAGTGGCCAGACGCAGGCCGGCAGTAACTCCCCTCTGCCCTCGCCCCTCCCCCCAGCTCTGCCCCTGCAGCTGCCCGACCCCAGCCAGCCCATCGCCTGCCCACTCTTCTGGACAGAGTTCGGAGGCCACTGTTACCGCTTCTTCCCTCTCAACCGCTCGTGGGCAGAGGCTGACCTGTACTGCGCGGAGTTCTCCAACGGGCACAAGTCCGCCAAGCTCACCTCCATACACAGGTAACGCACTGGGGGCGAGCCCCCGCACGAGAGCCGGGCTTCACCACGGACTGGAGCTTCGCTATGCGTTTGCGATGTTCAGTGTGGTGCTGTCCACACAGGATTGCTTTAAAATTGGGTTGGGGTGTATCTGCTCATCTGCCTGACTCCCTGGCTCCTTCGCTGTGTGTTCTGTTCTTGTCCACCCTTGTACACTAGAGTGGGCTGACAAAGGCCTCTCCAGCTCCGGGCTCCTCTTCTGGTTTTCATTCAGACCTTCACTTGCTTTACTGAGCACGTGAACAAGTCATTTGCTCAATGGCGTGAAAACTGTCTCCTCCATGGTCTGTATAGAAACTCCTGTGGAGGGTTAGAGGGGTTGTGTTTCCTGTGATCTAGCATCGTTTTGTCCACTGAAAAGACCCTTAGATGAGGTTAGAGAGACTCACAGAGCAGCAGAGGGAGCCAGGCCCTGCTGGCTCTGTCCACCCTGTCCACCCTGTCCAGTAGGACACCCCTCGACTGCACTTAGATGTGGACTGAAACGGGCGGCACAATCAGCTGATTTGAAGCAGTTCGGGGATGCAGCTGAATTCTCTGCCTCAGTCTTTCCCAGTCCTTCAGGTTAAATAATTGCCTTCAGTCAGTGGGTAAAAAAACACGCTAATCTGGACCATTTAACTAGACAGTGAGTTCAAAGAAATGAGCTCAGAAGACCTCCTATAACTCCAGAATCAGGCTTAATGACCCCTGTTTTAGGTGAAAATGTGAACTGCACTTGACAAGACGCAGGTTAAAAAAAACCACTTCCCCTAGAGAGCAGCACGGCAAAGGGTATTTTAACATAACAGATGGCCAGTGCCCCTCACTGTCTCCCTCTCTCTCAGCTGGGAGGAGAACGTCTTTGTCTACGACCTGGTCAACAGTCGGATCCCTGGGATTCCAACGGATATCTGGATTGGTCTCCACGACCGCAGGCAGGTGAGCATTTAAACGTCCAATTTTCCATATAAGCCATAAAAACAGGAAGTGTACCCCTCAGAGTCCAGGGGTGCTATTCAGTTTCAGTATTTCAGCAACATCCCTCATTCATTAAATACTGTACACTGGTAAACGTCGTCTCTCCCTGTCTCTCACGCACAGCAATCTTCATTTTAAAAACACAAAACGCCAGACTGAAGGTAAATTGATTACCAAAGCAGCTACTGAAGCATTTAGTTTACACACCTCAGTAGCAAGACCTTGGGCTGTTAAATTTAATCAATTCAAGGTTTAGGAGGAAGATAGAGCCCGGTTTGCTGCTTAAAACATATTTTGTGGTTCCTGTCCCGAGCGAGACAACCTGCTCTGTAAATGTCTTTAACGACCCTGGTCCTGAGGCAACAGCGAAAGCAGGGGAGTCATTTGCGGCCCATCACTGGCGTTCAAGCTCCAGAGGGCCATGCTGTGTGTTTAAAACATTTTTCACAGCGCTCATCTTTGCATGTTTTTCTTTAAAAAGAACATACAGTACTGTACATCGGATACATTCAGGGAGATTCAAAACATTCAATGGGGGTTAAATCCAGAGATGTCATTGACTTTGGTTGTCTCCTTCCATTGTGTAAAAAACAAAATAGCTAAAGCCTGAGCAAAACTAACCAAGAACGCCATTATGATTCTTTGGGAGGAACAAAGTTTCTCCTCATGGTTTCCTAATCATAGGCTGGAAGTTCAGAAAGGAATGTAAGGGGAGAAGATTCCTGTGATCAACCATTTGCTTATACCCGCCTATCAGAGATCAATCATTGGTATTTTAAACGCTAAGCCTCATGTTATCGCGCACAGCTTGCTCCAGCATGAGGTGCACAGAAGTCTGTAGCGGTACTGGCACAGGTCTGACCGCACGCGCAGCAGGAGGTGGCGCCCCAGTGTCATGCCCCATGTTTCTGCAGGAGGGCACCCTGGAGTGGACCGACGGCACGCCCTACGAGTACAGCTACTGGGACGGGAACCAGCCCGACGACGGGATTCACAGAATTCCTCTGGACGAGGACTGCGTGGAGATCTGGTACCGGCAGAACAGCGGTGAGCCGCTCCGGGGACATACAGGGCGGGGACAGGGTTCCACTCAACTCATTCGATCCCTTGGTCGTTCTGGCTGACACTGGGACCCCGAATGACTGATACAGCACCTGCTATTGAGCAGGGAAGAGAATGATCTTGAATGCTAATAATAATCATCATCATCATCATCCTTTCCATTATGGACATTCACATAGGCAGAGCAGCCTATCTTCCTTGTCTGGTAGTTAGTAAGAAAAGAGATACTGAGCTGTCAGAAGATGACATGTGAGACTCAAACCTACACCCCCTGAACAGACTATAACCAACACACAGCACCTTAGTCCACTACAGGACTGGGACACACTATAGGCTTCATTTATTCCAAAGGATCCTGATGCACCTTCACATTCAGGATAGGGATCCATCACTGGACTACAGCACGCACCTGGGTGCTAATACTAATACTAATACAAACATTCGTTTTTATTTTGAACCCAAAGTCTGACATTTTCATCCTGACTGAAAACAGAATTGAGGTGGTGGCGGCATCTTTCTTTTCCAATAAAACACTCTTGCTGTTGTCGTTTGTGGCTTTTGCCTGGCAGCCCTGAGATCCTGGAATGACAACAGCTGCGATAAGGCTTTTCCCTTCGTCTGCAAACTCCCCACGCTGGACAGCTAGTCCCGGGGACCCACCCACCTGCCAGCGCAGCGCCTCTCCACCTCCACCTGTGCCGGACCCCCGCCGTGACCCCTCCATCGCCGACTCTGCATCTGGGGGATGACCCTCCCAGCTCCGGCGTCCTTGTGCTCCGCTGTGCGTGACAGACTGCGCCGACCAGGACATTACACTTCCCAGAGCTCCCCTCCACCTGGACATTGTTAGCAGCCCCATGACCTATCTCTCAGACCTCGTCAAGAAGCTACAGTACATCATTGTCATTCCTACTACTGTCTTTATCATTGCTTCACATTAGTCTTAGTCCTGATTCTCTGCCTTCAGAGGTTTACAGTGCGTCGCAGGTTTGGTACAGGCACAAGCACGGCTCTCTCTTCCTCATTCGTGCGCTCCCTGGTGCAGACCGGCCTCCGCGGCGTGGGAGAGTTAGGTCAAGAAGATGTGTTTTGTGCAGAAAAAAACAACAAAGGCGCGCTCGCTGGGAAAAAAGCACGGAGGCTGGCGCTGGAGTTCGGGATGCACCTGTGAGTTCCCTGCCCTGTGCTATAGGAACAGAGACGACAGGTCATCCGAGGAGCAGACAGCTCAGTGCTCCCTCACTGCTGTGGCTCAGTTGTTTTACCAACACAAGGGAGCTGCAAATTAAAATATAGTTGAGCTCTCTTACCTATTTTCAGATCTTTTATTGTGAATCTTCTCTATTAGCCAAGAGCCTCCCTTTTTTATTTTACTATGCCGGTTACTATGAAATTATTTTTTAACTGCCTTCATCACTCCTTCTGTGTGCAACACAGCTGGCTGCCATTCAGGTTTAAGCAGCTGGATTAGAAAATCTGCTGTCGCCACCATGGCCGCCTAACCCCCCTGGAATAGCACGGCATCTGAGTGTCTCTTTGCCCTGATCGATCAGCTCGGGACCTGGCAGGACAGAGTGTGTGGGGGCAGGGGAGAGAAGCAGGATCAGGGTTGCACGTGGCTAGATGTCCAAACTGAACTGAGCAGAGAGATTAACCTCAATCAGAGCTCTGATCTGAAGGGTCAGTCTCTGGAACGGGGCACATACTGTACACAGGGGGGCTCCAGTGAAAACACAGTCTCTTCAGACCGATGTGCTACAATTCTCCTGGGTCTGAGAGTCTGAGCTTATACTATTTATCAGTCAATGGTGAAAACATGGACAAAGTAATAAATACACAGCATTTTTACCACACTACATCAGATTGTCTGAAACAGGAGCAAAAGTTCAAGATCTAATCTATTTAAATAAAGAGCAAGTCCAAACATACACACAGACACTGTGAGGGGCACATATGCTGATATTCATGGTGCAAGATTTGTGTGGGCTTACATGCTGCTGATTTGATCATTCTGATTGAGCAATCGGAGTTGGAATTTGTGCAAACTCTAATATCTGGCCGTGATTCATCTCTCCAAAGCTGCTGGGGGCTTTCTTAATTGCTCCTTTAGGGAGGGAATTTCTAAGAAAGTGGCTACAGGCCCTTCGACAGGGAAGCCTTTTGATTTTTCCTGCCACTTTTAATGTAAATGCCAAGCACAAATGTCAATACAGATAAAGTAAATTGCAGACATGGTCACTGCAAGGAGCTTTGGACTTGCATTTGGCGACCTGTGGCAGAGAACTCCTGCAGAGGGGTTAATCTGTCCACCTGCAGCTCGCAACTGGAAGGAAATTACACAATTAAGCAAAGAGTTGACGATGCCGTGTCAGAACTCGACTGAGCGCTCACAGAAATTTCCATCCAAATGGAACCTGATGACCCACTAAAGGAGCTCGGAGATTAATTGAGACAGCAGACCAAAAGGTCAGGTTTGAATCCCATTTCTCTGTTTTTTAAAAAAAAAAACCTGCAACTCAAAGCAATTAACAGTGTGACGGGCAGCTGTACCCCAGCCACGCACAGAGCGGCAGACCCACCCTCAACCGAAAGGCAAGTGGCTCTAGACTGGATTCCAAAGGCACAGGCAGTACGAAATTTCCCCACATTGTGTTAAGACTGGCGGTACCTGACCCAGAATCGCAACACCTTAGAACTCCTTCCCTCCACTCCTGCTACAGGGACAGACTGACGTGGGAAAGTACAGGAATGTGAGAAAGAGAATTAAAGAACACAGCCCCTTGAAAAGTCCTGCAGCCCCACATCGCCGAGCCTGGGGTAATAAGTGAGAGATTGATTACAGCTTACATTCGTGTTATCTAATAAAACATCTATTAAAAACACACAGCTTGGAAACCAAGTTTTTTTAAAAAAACTTCCGTGTTTATCTTCTGTTGACAAGGATACAGACACACAAACACACTTGCAGTACTCGTCTAACTCCATTTATGCGTACGTGGCACCAGTATATATGTATTTTTTATTGTCAATAAATACACACTTTAGATAACACACAATATGCTGTGAAGATGCACAGAAGCCTCTGACCTAGGAACAGACAAGACAAATGATCTAGTCCACTTGCCAGACCTGTAATGGCTGTGACAATCATTCTGAGTGCAATTATAACACAACACAACACAATGAGTCATGTCGCACCTGGGAATTGTTCAGAATGAACAAGTAGGAGAGATCCACAGGTCAGCACAAGCACCCCTAAGCACCACACCTGGAAGAAGACTGCTGCTTTCAGAGTACAAGCTTATAACAGAAACGTCTGGATTTTTGCCTTTGTCTCAATTTCCCCGTCATACAATTGGCATAGAACTGAGAAGGTCTGGATGTTGTCATTTCTTCCACAGCTTAGTGGCACAAAAAGACTGGAGTTTAAGCGCTGGTTACTAGCTTCTCCATGGTGTGCTTGCCTTACATCTTTTATCAAGACAGAGAATCAGCACAACACCTGAAAATGGACAAATCCCTAATCAAAGCACGTTTCTAAAGTCCTAACACAAGACACACATACCGCCTTATATGCATTCAATGTGTTCTACAATGTGTTGATGTTGCAAATGTTTGAATGCTCTTGCAGAAGATTGGTATTTCCTGCAGCCCTCCATAGGCAGGGACCCCGATTTCTGCAAGCTCTTTGCGTTTTGCATTTCCAGTGAACCGCGCGACTTGTCCGAGGGGCTCAGAAGCACAGCAGCAGTCTCTCCCTCCCAGGCAGAACTGCGTAACCGTGGCAACAATGGCAGCAGACGCACACAGCCTGCTGAAGTTGTGGACAACAGTGACAAGTGCAGAAGGACACAGTTCGGACTTTCAAGTATTCGCACCCACAACTCCAGAGTAAGGGAGAACTAGTGTCTTATGACACAGACGCCCTCCACGGGCTCCCTGCTATGGGATCCATATGCAGTCCACTCACACTGCTTACAGTAGATGACATTGATGAGGTCACAAGAGCACAGGCTTAATTGTCACCGTTGATGCCATGTGGCGCAGGAGAATAAGACAAGAGAACTTCCCAACACGAAGCCAAGAAATCTCCTTTTCTCCAGATACCAATCACAGCGACGTCACCAGCCGCTGAAAAGTGCCCTGTCCACAACCCTAATTTTAAGTCTTCATAGGAGAATAAAAATCCCAGTGCTAATTAAGATCACGACTGCCAGTCGTGCAGTTCATGTGCATATAACCAAGACACTGGATAGGACCATGTCCCCATAAACATTAAGTGCAAAGTCTTTTTAAATAATGTGAACAGCAGTTTCCTGAAAGAAAGAATTCGCACTCTTTGAAAAAAGGAAAAGTTATGGGAAAATTTAAACTAGAAATAGCACAAGCAAGGAAGGAGTTTCTGTCTACAGTGTCTTGGGTTTTAAAGAATGGGTAGTTCAGGAATGACAAGCATTTATTGCCTACAGTAATGACATTCATTTCTTCGGGATGAACAGAGTGATTCAGAGTACACACAATGCAAAGCCAGTTTGACAGAAGACACAATTCCAATACAATACAATTTACATCTCTGTTTCCTAACAAATGCAGCACATTCCCCACTGTCCACAGGACACAGACGAGAAGGGATGTTTTAAAGGGATACTCCTGACCTTCTTTCACTGCCTCTGATGATTCCTGGATCCCACTCCATTCCTGAAGCTCCTCTTTCTTGTTTATGGCACAGACACGAGCTTCTGAAGCAGAAAGGCATTGTGGGGGCTGTAGTTCAGTTCATGCTCAGTGATGGAGAGCCACCTTGAGACTTGACTCCAGACAAACACCCTCATCTGCCCAGAAAGTGACATGCAAACTAACAGGAACAGCCCCTGACGTGCTCAGTTAAGGGAGAGCAAGGTAACCAGTCCTCAAGTCCTGAAGATAGAACTGTAGAAGGAGTGACCCACAGTCCCAAAAGGTCAGTCAGTCATTATAGCACATCTAGCATACTGTATATATACTCTATAGAATATACAGCTCATCAGCAAAGGTATCTCAAAGTCCTCAGAACTGTTTGTCTTATGTATATATTTTATTTTTTTACATATCAAACATTATTCACATCGATTTGTTCAATATATACTCCTTGTATTTAGAATAAAATCACTGTTGTATTTTTTTATATATATTCTGTATATACCATGATGAAATAAAAAAAAATGCAAATAAATAACAGGCACAGTAACATGATTCGCACGATGCTCTTGTTACGATAATCACCTCAGCCTCTCAGGAGGTCTGAAGGGGTCCTAGTAGTATCAGGCTTCAGCACAAAGCCTCCGCTGCTGGGCGGATCCTGCCTTCTGCCATTGTGAAGGGGGACCAGACGGGAGGATAAAATCTAGACAGGATCAGCCGAAACTGAGAGGTCAAGTTCAGGGTTTCAGGCCGCTCCTCCAACCACGCAAGTCGAAGGGAAACGCGCCGCATCAGAAACCATCAGTGACCTCCAGCATGGATAGCAGTTGTGACTTCTGTAGTGTGATACTGGTGCTAATGGCGGTGATTCTGATTAGGGCAAAACTGCGCAACAAGTCCAGATATATCAAGTCCTGTGGGAAAGGAATCTGGGAAGAAATATCAGCACAAAATAAATTACACACACACATACAGTACGCATAGTGCACGAGTGCATTGGCTGCACCGTATATATAAATGCTACATAAAACTAGAAGAGTTTTGAGGCACAAACTAATTTCTTCACGGAACTCTGGGGTCTGCCTGGCGTGTGGTTCCCAGGGCTACTAAAGAGAACACACACAGATGGACGATACTGCAGCCACAAGGACAAACTCACAGAGATCACTGACACGGTGATCTAGACAGACAGACACACAGACGCACCCACATTCAGGACTGCCACAGAGAGACTCCCCAGCGCAGCCTGGCTCCCACTGGATTCCCTGGGACAGGCTGGATTCAACGGTGCCCGCGGGTGCACCTCCTTACCTCCTTACCTTCTCTCTTTTTTTTGGGGGGGGGCGGGAGGGTGGGGGAGGGGGCTCGTATCACTGACTGCTAGCTTCATCAGAAGGAGATGCACTTCTCATGCAGTGCAGCGGCGCAATAAAGCTGTGGCTGACTCTCCAGACTGACGAATCCGAACACCCGAGGAAGAGACAGCTCAGAGGAGGGGGGATTTCTCTTTTAGACGAGACTGGAAAGCACTGCTGAGTATGGCCTGGTGTGCAGTTCATGGCACTTTGTTTCCTGACATTCAGTGGGGTTCCCCTGTTCAAGACCAGCACCCCAGTGCTACTAGCCAGGTGTGTGTGTGTGGGGGGGGGGGAATTCAGATTTTGACGGTTCAAAAAAACAGAACCTGGAGATTCGCTAATAATGGCACTTGCTTAGGTGAAACCTACAGTCCAGAGATTGCTGGCTGAAAACTGGACTCTTTAGCCAACCATGAGTTGCACAGAAATGGCAGAATGCCATTGGGATTGAGTGGCCTCATGCTGGACAGAAAAGGGTCAGCTTGTTGTGTGAAAGCAAGACCAGCAGACTAGATGCTTTCTGAAGGATGCATCGCAGCAGGGCAGTAAAACTGACTGATGAGGGGCAAGCAAAAAATGATGTCATCAGGAAAAAAAATCCCCTCTGCCTATGGGTCACTTCTAGAGCTGCAAAGAACCTCCAGAACTGCAGTGGAACAAAACAGAGGGTGTATTGCTCACTTTACCTTGGGACAAATATGGGCAGCAGCTAAAAGACTCAGCTCTCTCAGCTCCTGGTCTCCCAACAACACTGTGCATGATGAGTGAGCAGGAGCACTGCCCCTCCTGGGACTCCAACACAGCTGCTCTCTGCTCTTTAGCATCTGCGGCTTTGGAGCCCCAGAGCGCTGCTCCCCAGACAGGAGGGAATTCCACTACGCTAAAAGGCCAGGCCTCCTGCCGCTGCAGAACTCAGAGCTGTCCAGGGTCTGGGTGCATGAGATTTTACAACAGCTGGGACGGCAGGCGCTGCAGGTTTTAGAAAAGAGCCACGAATGGTGGACCTCAGTCAGAAGAATCTGCACAGCGCTGTTAAGATGTCTCAAAGAGAAGGGAAGGAACCCGGCTTGAGTGAGGAAGTAAGTAAGGAGACACACGAGTGGAGGCCTTTCAAGCCCAGCGAGTGGCTAACTGAGCTGATGATCTCCTCCAGCCTCCTCCCACATGAGTCGTAATAATCCAGTGGCTGGCCGCTGAGAAGAGACGCCGCTGCAGACCATGGGGATTGAGACCAACCCTTGGGAGACAAGGCCCCCCCCCCACTCCCCCTGCTCCCAGGCCACGCTCCATCTCTCTCTTCCAGAAGGCCACCCCGGCAGCCCCCCACCCCCCACCCCCCGCCCCTCATGCCTCCCGGGGGGGCCCCAGCAGCAGTCACGTGACCTCGAGGGAGGCGGGCGAGACGCGGTCGCACTCGGCCCGGGACCGCAGGCTGTGCCACTGCTCCACGGGCGTGCGCTGGGAGCTCAGGAGCCGGCGCCAGTGGCTGCTCTCGGGGGGCCCCGTGGAGAAGCGGCCGATCACGATGCGCCCCACGAAGTCGTTGCTGCTCTTCATGTTGTGCCCGTACACTGGAGAGGAAGGAGAGCGGGCGATCAGCGCACGGCACAGGCGGGCGACCCATTCATCTGACAAGTGCCAGGCAGGATGGCGCGTGGGACTTGTGCGTTCAAAACCCCTTTCAGTCTTCTTCTAATGCAACACTGCGCTGACCGAAACTCTGCCTGTCAGATTCACCAATAACCAAAACCTTTTAAAACCCTGAAAAGTTGCAATACCACTACCACCACTGCTACTGCTACTGCTGCTACTAATAACAATGTTTTACGCCTGCAATAAAACCTGCAGGTCCAGGTCATTCTAAATATCACACACAAAATAAGCAGAAACAGAACATTCGAATTGCAGAGGAAGGTAAATATGTGAATTGGGGGTATCAGTGTTAAACAGGCCTGCTACCTACCTTAATTACTGAACAAAAAGTTAATAATGTTTTTCAGGGCTGGAAAAAAGTTAGAAACACAGCCCCAACTCATGAAAATGTCTTAATTAAAAGTGACGACGTCTGAAATTAAACATTCACAGTATATCTAACCATAACCCCACAGTGATATTGGTGTGGCAACAGTTTAGCTTTGATTAACAGCTTATAATATTGTAAAGGAAACTATCCTGGTGACATCATCAGCTATAAGAAATACTCAGACGTGCAAGCTCAGTTTAAACTCTTCTGTAGACATTTGCTGTACTAGGAAACTACACACTTGTGTGAGAGCAGCACTACATGTTTAATAAACAGTCAGCCAAAGATGTGATTAACGAGTTAAACCATCAATCATTTAACTGTGTCAAGATTAGAACTCCACTGCTAATAAGAGTGCTCCGAATGATTTATTACATTCACTCTATGGATCCTTTTTCGAATTTTTTTTCACGGCATGTACAGAACATTTATTGGAGATACACTACCGCATGCAGTATCCACTTCCTTTAGCAGTGGCACAATCTAGAGGAACAAAATTCTTTTGGGGGTGTTTTTGTACAAAGTCTATACCTTTACCAGCACATCTGGCATCTTCAGTAGGAGCCCAGTAACATAGGGTAGAAATGATTGGTTTTGAAGGATTGTTCTGCAACAGCTCAAAAGAGCAGTATCTTTCTTGCTTGTGCAGTTGGGGTGGAAGGGCTCTTTTCTGATCTGCTGGAAGGAAATAGAGGAACAGCTGCCACCTGCCCTTCCCTGACGTAGCAAACTTCCATGCTCCTCTTAAGGCTGGCTTATCGATTATTAATGTGGCATGAGTCAGATATAGATGTAAAAATAGAAGCAACCCCCTAGACAGGTCATGTTAAGGAATGTAATTCACAGGGGAGTGAGGTGAAGGTGGTTTTATCATGTGCTTGACAAGGCAGATGGGCTTAATGCATTAATTACGGGGCATCCAAATAAGAGTGAAAAAATAAATCATAAACACAACCAATATTGGTTGTTGCCGTACTTCATAAACCTCGATCAGACATGTGTTAGACAGGTGCCCTGTCACAGCGGTAAGGGTGTTGAGGCATGAAGAGAGCTCCCAAACAGATCAATTCTACTCCCACTGCACCCTCCCCCCCATTCTTAAATGACATTCCTGAACATTTCTGTACCAAAAAAGCTGCTTTCTGATAAGGTCCTTTTAATCCCCTGACAGATGACTTCATTCTCGAACGGTACATTACAAACTAACATGAAGACTGTGGCTAAGAATCTGCGCCTGTGGCTGGAAGGTTGCCGGTTCAAATCCTGCGGCCGGCAGAGGAATCCTACTCTGTTGGGCCCCTGAGCAAGGCTGCTTAACCCCAGCTGCTCCAGGGGCGCCGTATAAATGGCTGACCCTGCACTCTGACCCCAAGCTTCTCTCCCTGTCTGTGTGTGTCATGGAGAGCAAGCTGGGGTATGCGAAAAGACAAATTCCTAATGCAAGAAATTGTATATGGCCAATAAAGTGATTTTATAACCTTGCAGGTGAGAAGCCTCATCACCCTCTGCGAGGGGCAGAGGAGCAGAGAGACTGGCAGAATGGATTTGAAAGAGAGGGTGAGGGAGAAAAACCCAGGGGAGGGAGAAAGAGAGGAGCAGATACAGAGAGAGGCATGAAGCAGGGAAGAGCTGCCAAACAGACTTGGATCGCCGTGCTCTGCTGTGTGGCAGAAGGCAGTGCACACAGCGCATGGAGTGTCAGCTGCACTTTAGCTCCCAGATGTTAAAGATCCCTGTCAAGGTGTGGAGAAGCCATCCAGAAGACAAGCTGCGTGTTGTCTCCTCCCAGAGAAGAGACTGCTTGAACCCACCGGCATTGAGAGACTGAGGCTGGCGGGGGGGGCGATCATTATGTGACATGCAACTGCCCCTGTCTTTATACCCCCACAGGCACTCCCAACTCATGGCTGTTTCTTGTATCTTGCACGTCAAGGTCTTTTTCTTGATGAGTTACAGATAGGTGTGTGCCTACAGCCTGTAGCGGTCCTGCCTTCATCGTAGGGTTCACAAGCCTTTTTAAAAAAGCACCAGGGAAGACAATAAGGAGGATCAATGACCGGAGTAATCAGTGAAATTGTGTGGTTAAAAATCAGACACTCCCAGAGCACAGGTTGAGCACTAACGATCACAGGCATCTGGGTCACACCTGTACTTGGTCCATCCTTAGCAGTCAAGTGCTCTAGCTGGTAAGTCACAGCATCTCACATAATGAGCACCTCAGGCAGGGTGAGGGTGCATCTCCTTCTTGAAGTTGAATCATGTACATATAACTGCCATATATAACTGAAACTAATTGACAAGTCCAAATTTAATAAACGACCAGAAGTACTACTGCACTGCTCGAGAAACAGGAGTTAGGGCTGTCATTTATCCCTTTCGAGTACACAACAGAGGCAGCATCAGTCAAAAAGAAGTCAGCCAAAGTGTTTAAGATGTGCAGAGCTGAGTTCATCCACAGTGCACTGAAACAGGGGTCCTGATCCATGATCCTCTGGACAGCTGAGCCCTTGAGATTGCTGGGGCCTTTGAAATGTTAAACTGCAGGTTTGCATATCGGCATAGGACACGATAAGCACAGCAATGTATTGGTGGAACTGCACTATATTAGTGGCATTTTTCTTCACCGGAAGCAATGTGGTCTGGTGTTTATTTCTTAAAAAATAAATGTACAAACGGAGGGCACAAAGCACCCCTCAATCAAGCGTAGCTTTCAACGAAAAATAAATAAATTTCAATAGCAAAATCCAGGATGCGTCCTGAAGCCCGTGAAGATCTGATATGAAAAAACCTGGTGTTTATCCACATGCCCAGCTACTCAAGGGGAAAGCTTTGTGCCATCTGTTTAGTCCCACTCTCAGGCCTCTGCTTACAATGGCACTGTGGTGAAACAGAAGCAGGCGCTGCACAGTGACGTGAAGCCCACTGGAAAAGCTCAGTGCAGGAGTCTGTGTGGCATTAATATGCTTGCCCTCCTCATTTCTGGAGCGCTCTTGGCCGCCGTAATTATTATGAATGATGGCCACTGACGATACAGCCAGAGAAGGTAAGAAAGAATCGTTTAAGCACAAACACAGTAAGGTAGAAACTAGAGGAGTGAAAGGAGGGAAACACACAAAAGCTGACCTTTACCTGATCATGCGCTGAACTATGACAATGTCAGAGAGAAGAGGAAAGGGAAAATAAAAGAAGTAACATCATTGTATTTCCACTAAGGGAATTATTTCCCCTCTGGTATTACTTTGTCCAGTCTTTGACATTTCTTTTACCATGGCATTTACACATCATGGTACAGCACAGGGGCACCCTGCCGACTGCAGTCATATCTAAGCAGGTCCGGCATTTAATAACTCAAAAATCTTGATATTTGTAATGTATCTAAGTCCCCTGAAAGAAAAACAGTATGCATTTTCATGACAATTGCCTTCTGAGGTCTACGGCAGCTTTCTGTTTGTGAGATCTTGTCACGCAGCGGTCTTTCACTTGACGCGCATGTCAATTCAGCCTTCTGTGAACGCCTGGGTCAATATCGTTATTATTGCACCGGCCTGTGGTGTCGCACACATCGCCATCGGCTCGGAAACAGGTGGCTGCTGATTGTTTTAACGAGCGCAGTCGTGTTTCCTGACCACTCAAACCAGTGCTGCGCTGTGCTAGGCTGGCTGTCAGTCCTGTCAGCAGCTGAATGGGTTCAATGTCCATAAACGAAATGTTGAATTAAGTCCCCACATGCAAACACAGCTTGAGCTGTAGTCCAGTCCGGTGGTGAGCGGCGGCATTATTAATCAAGCAAATGCTTTTGGCATTTAAATCAAGCTAATGAGCCCTCCTGCGGCTGGCCAGGTAATGCAAGCAATTACTGTAATGGCACAGGAAGCCAGTAAGAGGTGCGCCGCCTGCCCCATCCAAAACCGTGACCGAGCTGCAGTGAGCTCTTCCAGGCTGTCACACAATGGCCAGCTTCTCCTAGAAATGCAAAATCACTCAACAAAAAGCAGGGGAGAATGTAGAACTGCTCAGCGACTGTGCTAACTTGAATCGGATGTCCCAAGGAGGCTACTTTTTGCTCACTCTGAACGGCACGTCTTAATTCCAATTTGAACAGCACCGGTCTGTTTTCCATACGTGGTTTTTGAGCTCTCACGTGGCACGTTGGCCAAATAAATGGAAGGTCATCCACTGTGGATGACCTATTGAAGTCAGGGTATTCTAATATAGCACTCTTACACCAATGGCAGACTCACTCATAGCCTGCTTCTACACACTCAGCTGATCTATCACACCAGCTGGCCACAGGTCTTCATGTTATCGTGCGATGGAGCTTTGACGTATTCAGAATTTACTGTATGTGTACAATTATTGACCCATAATTGCTTCATTATTAATTAATTTTTCCTCTTGGCTGAAGGTCGCTCCAGTAACTAAATATTAGCTCAAGCACTAACTTGTAGTGGAATGGAGTGATTGACCCAAGGTTAGACCCCCGTGTCAATCTCAATGGTTCTTCGGTGTCAAAGTCCATCAGGCTCTAAGGGGCTCTGCAGATCCCTGCCTGCTGCAGACTGGAAACGTGGCCTGGGTTGGCTCAGCTGAATGAGTGTCTAGCTTAATGCACCTGAGGTCCTAGGAGGAATAACAACCTGCAGGCCCAGGTCAGGGTGGCTCACAGATCCTTCAGTTAGACAGGTAGCCGTTACCTGTGAGGACCAGGCTGACGTCCTGCAGCTCCTCCTGAGTGACGCGGAAGCTGAAGGATTCGTTGAAGAAGGGGTCGATTGTGCCCCTCATGCAAGCCGTCTTCTTGGTCTTCACCAGCTTCAGTCCCATCACAAGCTGGACCTTTACAAAGGGGTCTGTGGAGGAGCGTGTAGGAATCAAAGAGGAATACAGAAGAGTTTTAGTTCAGTGTGCTCAGTATGTTGAGAGTCTCAGTGTAGTGCTGTGCTCAGTGTGCTGAGAGTCTCAGTGCAGTGCTGTGCTCAGTGTGCTGAGAGTCTCAGTGTTGTGCTGTGCTCAGTGAGCTGAATGTCTCAGTACAGTACTGTGCTCAGTGTGTTAAGAGTCTCAGTGTAGTGCTGTGCTCAGTGTGCTGAGAGTCTTAGTGCAGTGCTGTGCTCAGTGTGCTGAGAGTCTCAGTGTAGTGCTGTGAGTCTCAGTGTAGTGCTGTGAGTCTCAGTGTAGTGCTGTGCTCAGTGTGCTGAGAGTCTCAGTGCAGTGCTGTGCTTGGTGTGCTGAGAGTTGAATCATGAGCCCTGGCTCATGAATCATAGTTACCTGAGCCCTGGCTCATGTCTGTTTGCAGCAGCTGTTTGGCCCGGATGATTTCCACATTGAGTCTTCCTGCACTGGGCAGGTGGTTCAGAGACAGAAGAAGCTCACCCAGCTCTACCTCATTCTGGAGAACAGTGGAGAAAGCCAGTTATTCTTCTCACCATGGAGCCATTTCCAAATAATAATGACAAGGAGAAATCGGTTCAGCCGAGAAAGGCTGCTCGCTCAGAGCACACAACTGGCCCCTTGTCTCCATGGATTCTACCACGGGCCCAGATTCTTTCTGCAAGAGACACGAAACAAAACTCAAAAGATCCGAAAACAGGACAAGCCTTTTCAAAAACATGTTGTCTCAGTTTCAGAGAACTGCTTTTGTCATACCTGTAAATTTGGGGATATGTACAAAAAAAAAACTCAAAAAAGAGTGATGTTAGTTACGGGTTTCCTGTGTCACTGCAGTTGTTTATGGAATTGGTCTACTGAAAACTTCACATGTGAACACATTATTTATTACCTGCATTTTTGTGCTTTATTATACAAAATAATGATGTCCTCATAAGGGAAAACATCACTAACAACATCAGAATGATCTCTTCGGATGACCACAGCAGGGTGTTAATGTTTTCACGACATATGAAGACATGACATCCTTTTAGTTATTTTTATAGTCCACAAATTACAACAGGGATGTGTAGCCCTCTGCATGAATAATTTCCTCCCAAGCCCTGGGCGAAACCAGCTCAGAGGTTCCTCTGTGCGTAGCGTCCTACTCTTTCCACTTTCCACTGTGCAATTTCCACTTAACAAAATTACTCACTGCATGTGCTTTTTCCACTCTGAGTGATGTCATCTGCAACGAAGGCTCAACGCCCTGGCAATACTTGTCCCTGGTAGCAGTCCAACCTTGTGGAGCAACAGCCACAGAGCACACAGATCCCTACAGAGCCAGCTTCCACCTCCCAGCAAACCACCCGACCCTGAGCTGCTCGATCTCCCTTCTACTCAGCCGGAAAGTCCCCTGAAGCCTAACGCTGGTCTGCAGACCCACAGGACTGGCCGTATGCAACCTGGCACGACAGGGTCTGCACCTAAGGCCAGGCCAGAATCCACGTCCATACCTGCGCGCTTGGCACCAGAGCCTTCCACCAGTGCCCGCCCTTGACCAGGTCGACCTCGCTGAGGGGCACGGCCACCTTGCCGATGACGCAGTGCCGGGAGAACTTGTCGAAGTCGACGACGGAGAGCAGCAGGGTGCGGCGCTGGGCCTCGAGGAAGGGCAGGTCGAAGGTGAAGCGCTCTTCGAAGACGGGGTTCTGCGTCTTGCGCTTGACGCCCGTCTGCCGCGAGTTCTTCTGGTCGGGCAGCAGGCTCATCTTGACGTAGGGGTTGGAGTGGGCCATGTCCTGCCGCGCGCCGTCGCAGGCCAGGGGCAGGGGCAGGTCGCGGGCCTCGATCACCCGCACGCTCAGGTGGTTGTGCAGCAGGTCGTACTGCGTGCTGAAGTGCAGCATGCCCAGCTGGTAGCGGGACAGGATCTCGTCGTCGGTCAGCGAGTCCATGTCGTCGCTGCTGGAGTCCACCGAGTACAGCCGCGGCTCAAACTTGCGGAAGTAATCTTCGGCCGCCACGTAGGGCTTCCTCAGCACGGAGGGCTGGACTGCCTCCTTTTTGGAGCCGATGGCCCAGAACTCAATGGGCTTGATGTCCACCAGTGGGGAGCTGGGTCTGCGGACCTCCAGACCTGCGTGCAACACAGACAGACCATCACTCTCCAGGGACGTGGGCATCAGCGTTGTGCTGGAAGTGCATAGGGGTTTGGACATTTAAAATGAATGGACATTTCAGGGGCCAAAAAAAGATCGGGGGTAGTAAACCTGGAAGGAGCAATTTATTCCAGTGCATGTCTTCCAGACAACCTGCCCCGTAAGTGAATTGTCAGCTGTGCAAAGTTTTAAAGAGCTGGATGTACAGTAGCAGGACCCTGTGCTGGTTGTAGCCCAGCCTGCTGGTCTCACCCTCAGCGGAGGGGGGGGTGGCGGGGCGGGACACTCACTGGACAGCCGGTGGGCCAGGCTGTAGGTGGAGCGCGAGGTGTCCGAGCTGGAGCGGCGCCCGTCCGGCGAGCTGTCCTGGGGCGTGGCGGGGGGGTCGCTGGCCGTCACGTCGGAGTCCCCCTCCTTGTCTCCGCTGGAGTCGCTGACCCTACAGGAAGCCAGAGAGGGGTCAGATACAGGTCCTCCCCCGCCCGAATCGGGCGCCTCGCGCGTCTCTCTCCCGGCGTGTGAGACGAGCAGGCTCTCCGCACGGCCTCCGCGCTGCTGCTGTCGATGGCGGAGTCAATACATCAGAGGCCTTATCCAATCACGACGCTCTAATCACATCAAACACGCAGCGGCATTTACAGCAAGAGAAAGCTTTAAACGAAATTGGATTTTTATATTTCCATCTGGGGAAACATTCAGAGCAGGAGCAGCATTAAGAGACCGGCTTTAGGCTGGGATTTTCCAAGTTCACGACAGTCAGAACATTTTCACAGAGGGGCTGTGGATCTGTGGATGCTTAACTGACTATCCCACCAGAAGTCTTATTAGTTGTACACATCTAGGGTAGGTTTTGCTGGAGCTTTGAAATATTTGTTTCACTTTTAGATGAAGCCAGTTCAGAATCTATGGACAGTCACTTTCCGTATGCATCGGCCCCACGGATTTTTTCCCATCGGCTTCAGTCAAAGTGGATTTTTGGACAGGATTTCTTGAAGGAGGCCTGCTTTGCTTTGCACCCCTGGGGACTGCCGAGGACCTCTTGAGTCCATGGCTACAGCTCTCGGGGAGAGGAGATTGTCGCCATGGCAACTGGGCAATCAAAAACACATGGCTTTCGGAGCCTCGAGGAGCTGCGCGGGGGCTCCGCCTGCTCCTGGGTTTGAGGAGCGGCGAGAGCTGGGAAGCGGTGCCAAGGTGCTGGAGTGCGGGCGAACCCGACCCTGCCAATACTGCAAAAACACATCTGGGACCCAATGAAAAGGAAGATTTACATCACTGGAGAGCAGGATGCAATTCAATAAATTGATGCAGGGCTCATATAGGACCGAGCTCATTTGCAGCAGGACACTTTAGCTTTTAGAAGGGAGTGACTAACGGGCAAGGAAGTCAGTGGATTAATTTTGAGGACCTCTATGCATGCAGGCTGGCAGAATTCTTGGGAAGATGGGCAAGCGTGGTGCAGCGGAGGGGTGAAGCTCTTACACAGAAAGACACATTTTTTAAACCCAGACCCCTGTCTCCAGCAACGGCACATGGAGTGGAATCCCCTCCATGTTTGAATGATGGATTCAGAAATGGGTTCAGTCTCCTGACAGATACGACAGGAACAGCAGGAGGGAGGATTCTGGGAGGCCAGCGTGGCCAAGAGTGGCCAAGTCCTTACAAAGTTCCTAAAACAGCAACCCAGTTAGTTCTATCTGAGTTGTCTGAAAATGGTACAACACCACAGAACTCCTTCTAAATTCCTTCATTGCAGCAGGTGTACTGTATCTTTGGCCTTCCTCAGTATTAAACTGACCTCTACTCTCCTGCTCTACGCCTAGATAAAAAGCTCTGACTGTGTGGGAACTCTCTGGAGACAGAGACAAACGTCGTCTTCTGGAATGGGGAACGAGGATGACTGCGCCTCAAGAAAATCGTAATAAAAAACGGACACACAAATAAAATGTCTTCAGATCAAACTTGCCCACAGTGTTTTCATGCATAGTCTTGTTGGTGGACCGGTATGTCTTGCCAGGCAGACCTGCTTTTGGGATGTTTCACGATAAAAAGAACTACACAAATGAAGGAAATCATTATCATTTTACTATCATTTTACTGCACAGGCTGGCCATGTGAAGAGAGTATCAAAACATGAGCACTGATAACTATCTAAATCACAGCTACAGGATACTGTATACTAACATGAAGGTCAAGAATCTGAAAGAAAGATTCAATGTACAGTATGTATATGTTTTCTATCTCTTGGAAAACAACAGGTCATTCTGACTAAGTATTAGAGATAACGTAAAAGTAATTTACAGATGAAATGATGTGTCTGTTCTCTACATGGTATTAAAAGGACTTGTCATGGTCTGGAACTCTTGTTCGACTGCCTTGGAATGCCTACTGCTTCTGCTGGAGTTCTGTTTTAATAATCCCCCCCCCCGAACTGGCAATCCACATTTCTAAATCATACAGAGCAGAGTGCACTGGCAGCCTGTCATATCTTACTGAAGGCTGAAGTCATAATTGGAACACAGTAAAGCCACAAGGTGACAGTATTTAATATTCATTTCGCAGGAATTTACTACAGGACAGATAATGAGCCACAGACACTCCACCACCCCCACCACACACACACACACTTCCTTGTCATTTTGAGCTAAAGGCAGCAGCAGCAGCAGCAGCACTGCCATTTAAAAAGACTCTCATTAGGAGTCTCAGCTTTTCCTTACACTCTGATCACCATGTCTCTTCCGAAAGTAGGGCCTCATGATCCCCTTTTCTCCTGTCACTCAGATGGCACTGCTGATGACCAGCAGGAGGACGGCTAACCTGGGTTAGAGCAGAACCCAGGTTCTGTTCTAACAGCTATTCATTCACTACCACTGCATATCAGCTGGGTCCGTTTCAGGTATTTCAAGCAGCCAGCTACGATATGGGTCGACACTGGATCCTGGGAGTCAATTTCAGGTTCAATCCCTTTACTGGGAGCAGGCCTGCTCAACCTGCACAATTTGGAATTGTTAATACACAAAAATGAGCTGCATTGCTGTTCCATGACATTAGTGCAAGTTGAACAACAGCCCTTGCAGCTTTGAAAACCTGAAAATGATCACCCTGCCGCACAATGGTGGGCTTTCTGTACACGCCTCCTTTTAGCATCTTCAATGAGTGCAGTGCTCCACACATTATCAAGGCTATAAAAATGGTAACACACACAAAATAAAGAACTGCACTACTTGTGAAATGGCCTACTTGTTACAAACAGTGTTAATTTATAAACTAGCAAGCCTCTGCCTTTACACGCCTTGGTGTCCTTTAGCATGGATCTCAAAGCACGAGGCAATGGAGGCTGCTGATATTAAGGGAAAGGAAGACAGCATGGCCGGCGAGGAGAATGAAGGAGATCGGTCTCTGGGCTGATCAGTGGATGGTTGGAGTGCTGGGTTTCTCTGGCCTGGGTGCACGCAGTGCACAGCTCTGTGGTGGAGTGGAGGAGAGGGGAAGAGGAGCAGGGCTCCAGGGGGATTATTGTATACAGTATTGGGGGACAGTATACTCACAGCCACGAGGGGGTCTGTGCAGGGAAGGGTCCCAGAATCTCCACCTCCTCATCGCTGGGCTGGCAGCAGCTACACTCCCAGCATGACTGCAAGCAGGCCCAGCACGTCCAGCGGCACAGGAAGAAATTGGACAGTCTTGACAGGAGGCCCTGGGCACGCGAGACGAAGAGGAGAAACAGCTAACACAGGAAATCTCGGAACCTCCTCCTGTCCTTCCATAAAGCCTCCTTATAATCCCAGCCTCTGAATTGGCTTCATCACTCTGCTCTCCTCCCCACTGAGAGCTGGTGTGTGGAGAGCGTTCTGGCGCACTATGGCTGCCGTCGCATTATCCAGGTGGGGCAGCACACTGGTGGTGCTGGAGGGGAGTCCCCATTACCTGTAAAGCACTTTGAGTGGACTGTCCAGAAAATGTGCAAGGAATTATTATTATTAATTATAATAATTCCAAAGTAATTTGCTTGTGAGAACACTTTTCACGACTGAAACTTGTTTCCACAACACATTTTCTTGCATTCTACATTCAGAATTCCCTAAAAACTCATTCTAAATCTATTTCACCCTGTGACAGGATGTGAAGAATGCCGTAGCAAGAAAGCATTACAGATGTTAGTTCCAACAGAGCACTTTTCTGAACTATTCATTGGGCATCTTTGAAAATATCTACCACAACCGCGCAGTATCTGATTTATTTAATAATGGGTGATGAAAGAAAATCCATATCGTACACAATTTCAGAGCCCAGATGAGATGCACAGTGGTTTCATTAAAAGGGAATACAAAAGAAAGCAGTGATTGCAAAGCGATTCTAAAAATCTAAAGTGGGTAAAAGCTAATATTGCCACTCAAAGCTTTAAAAAATGCAAGCAAATATATTTCATTACCTAAGGAAGGCTCTAAAAAACATTTTACAACCTAGATGCTACTTTTGAACTTTTGAAAAGCAACACCCTGATATGCACCTGTGGGTGATATCTGGTGTTCAGATACACAGCTGGTGATGTTTCTCACAAAGCAGGAGCATTGCTGAAGGATGTGAGGGCAGGCGATTATTGAGACCTACTGTATTGTACAATAGGGCTTGCATACTTAAGGCTTTGATTAACACTTGCAGTGTTTTATGTCCTGAGCCCATGGCAATATAATGACAACAGTCTCACGGCTCTAGCATCAAGAAAAAGCTACATCTGGAACAGTAACATGCATGTTGAGAGACTCTTGAATATTTATGCAGATGCCTTTCTGCTTGGCTGCCTCATCCTTCACTTTTCGTCCGCTGATGATATCTTCTGAAGAGAATGAATCATCCTCTTTTCTGTAGACAGGCTGCTCCAAACAGACACTCACACCATCCTCCTGTCTCTTAAGGCTCTGTCGGAGCCAGGAACAAAGAGGTTGTTTTTCTCCTAGAATTGTCAGCTTTTATTCTTTTGTCTTACTTAGCCACATGTGCAAAACGATCCACATTAACAAACGAGGCCAGGCCATTTGCAATTTCAAGGAGGCCGAGTAACCACCAATTGCAGTTTCACGTAAGCACGCATTTCAGATTTCTCTCATGAGAGCCTTTAAAATTAGCTTTTAAATTGGCATTTTAATATTTAATGACCCATCGATGATTGCACAAGTTAGAGTTGAAGAAGAAATTAATTTTCATGTCCTGTTTGCTGTGAGGAAATCAAATCTTTTTTCTGCGGACACCATTCTTCTGTGGCAGAGATGACGTCTGGCATTTTTTTCCTCCATCTTCACCTCGAACTATCTTCATCAGGCTATGTAAAAACAACCTAACAGCTAGCTGGAGCTGAGATGAGAGCTTTCGACCCTAAAAACCCTAAAACTAACGCCCCACTCCTTTTTGTCCGGTTAATGAACGGTAAAGTGGTAATTAAGCACAGAACGAGAATTTGTTCCAGCAAACCAAGCAATTAAAAAATACGAATACATAACATTTAGCTTTAATATTATTTGGTGACACATTGTACCCACAGAATAAACACTTGTCAATACAAACAGAAAAACAATATTTATACTTTCGTCTTGTAAGGTACTGAAAACCTACGTGGAAGTGTCTTAATTGGTTTACAGTGGATTCCACCTCCAGAGCTCTCCAGACTTCACAGGACACACAAAAGGAGGCACGACACCAAAAACAAGTGAAGGCTTAAATGTTGATTGCACTAGTTAAGCAAAGAAACTGAGGCACCTTCATAAAAGCACTCATCCCCGAGAGGTCACTTGCTCCTTTGTTAACACGACAACTGCCGGAGTTATTAAGGAATGTTGGAATAAACACACGCCCGGATCAGAGCCCTGAGGCCCGAGCTGGTTGGCGCTTGTTCGGCCTGTAGGAATTGGGTGCCAAGAGCAGGTCTCATCTGACACTAATGCATGCAGCACCTACAGTGAATATCTACAGTATGTATTCATGCACTGAGGCTGCACATACACATTAGGCATGTATTACAAGAGCTTCTCACTGAATTGGTCCCATGAAGAATCTGTCCTGTGTCTGCTGATCTCCACTCACCTCGTTGATGGGCTCCAGCTGTCCTTTTTCACAGTGGCGGTGGAGCAGAGCCAAGGAGACACAACAGGAAAGACAGTTTAGTGAGAGGCAGGGAGCAGGGGTGGAGGGGCCGGGGCTGGACTGGATCAGAACCAGTCGGCTCAAACCAGTCTGGAGCCACAGGCACCGAGGAACATGGGCAGAAACGTGCAGGGGGTCCGTCTCTCACCCACGCCCTGCGCCTCCCATCACCCCTCCACATGACACTGTTGTCGTACCCGTGCTGTCCTCATGCTGACCGGTCCTGCTGGCTGTGCCCACATGTGACGCCGTACACCTCACCTTTCGGGCCTGAATACCAGTGAGAGCCGATACTGCAGCAGGATCTGTTTCCTTGCCAGCGAGTTTCTCTTTCAATTTCCCCCATGATTTTCAAGCCTTGCTTGGAAAAACGAGTCTTCTAGATCAGCGCCAATTGTCCCATCAACCCTTCAGTCCAAATCGTTATGATATAAAGCATGATACTCAATTTACCATGAAACCCCTTTTGAAACAAACATTTAAATACAAACTGAAAGTCTTAAGGCGCTCTAAAATTAGATTTTCTTGGGCTTCTGTATAAAAAATAATACCTTTTATATTTAGGACAGATGCCGCAGCAGTTCTACCTGCGGAGTGCATGTAAAGTTAAGTGGCTACAGTTCTCATATTAGCTGGCACTATAATGTATTTATTTAGGCTGTAACATTTTCACTATCCCCAGCAGACGAAGAGCTACATGTGGCAGTGTTTTATTTTCCTGTGTCCCTGTGTACGTCTCCTCTCTCTCTCTCATCTCCCTCCCCATTCCCCCCCCGACAAGTCTGGGCTCACGGCACACAGCCTCCACAGCCCCGTCCCAATGTTGTCTTTACAATTAGCTGTAGCAGTAACCACGGTAACCACAGTAACACCAGCTGGAACGCTGACATCCCCTACTGCTCTATCAGGGCTGATAAAACAAGGGGTCAGAGTGACAGAAACAGGCTCCGTCAGAGACCGGCCAGGGCCGCCTGGTCAGGCAGCACAGCAGCTCACCGAGCCAGGCACGACACAAGAGCCACAAAACAGCATCAAACAGGGCAGACAGCTCCTGTCCCCCTTTCTAACCAGGCAAGCAGACGGAGGAGATGGTGAAAATTTAAAAAGCACGCTGCCTTCAATTCACCCAGACTGGGGTGCACACACATACACACACACAAACAACCTTGTACACAACGGGAAAATGGAGAGGCCCTGCAGTGCTTCTGTCAGCGGGAAACGGATGTTTTCCTGCACTTGGAAAACAACTCAAGCCCACAATGCTGCAACCTGTTGGCAATTCCCCGACCCACGGCGCCGCAACGCAGACCTTCTCAGTGTTGCCTCTGCTGTATGATATTGATTACAGCTGTGCCGAGATGGGGGAGATAATGACCAGGATGGAGACGCTGACATGCATGCAGAAACGTACCTCGATCATAACAGGGCAATTAAAAAATCACCCATCGCAAAGTGCCAGCAGCAAAACAAACAACAGCAAGCAGGCAGATCAATTCCTCAGCAAACACAACGGAGCTCCCTCTGCTTTTCACTCAGGAGCACCGGCACACTAACGACAACAGGCAGGGCTATAGCAGTGTCGCCCCTCCTGTGGGCTTGTTTTGCTACCAAACCGCATTTGGAATGAAACCTGCGAAAGGGAAGCCGACTGGGAAGGGAGGAGGTTTTTTTTTTTCCCCTAAACCCTGCCGAAAAAACGGCGCCTTTTGGAGGGCGAGGGCACTACGGAAACAGACACGGCAGGTGAGGAGTGGCTGGGTTAAAGGCTGAGCGAGCGAGGGAGCACGAGGGAAATGGTCCCAGCGCCAGCCGGATGGAGCCAGGTGACACTGAGGCGCCGGCGTGTGGTGGTCCAGACCTACCTGGATGTACGACATCGTCGCTTCAGTCGCTCCCCGTCACCCCAGAGCCTGTCCAGGACACCATGCTGCTCCTCTGCTCCCTACCTTGTCCTCAGAAAGAGAGGGAAAATAAAAGCACCAACAACAGCAAGCGCCTGTCGCGACTCGTGAGAGTGATTTATCTCTCCTCAGCCCGGGAGCACCTCTCCATCCTTACACAATCCATTCCAAGAGTGACAAGCCCCCCCAACACACACACACCTCCCCTACCCCCCCCCCCCTCCTTTTCCTCTCTCTCTCTCCCTCCCCCTCCTCTCTCCTCCATCCCCATCCCCACCCACAAGCCTCTCTCTCTCTCTCCCCGGCTCCGGCTCCTGCCTGCTCCAGCCTTGCCCAGTCCTCGCAACTGAAGCACTTTCTCCAGCACTGCGCTCACACGCAAATCCTCCCCCCCGCCTGCCCCTTGTTCTGCCATGTTCGCTTTATGATTCATTCAAGTTGCTGGAACACAGGCAATGTTGAAAACATGCAGGCCTTATTACATGGTTTTATTTAACACCGGGCATTTTGACCCAGTCTTAGCTGTGACCTTTCAGCTGCTTTCTCCTTGACTGGGAGTGGGGCTTCATTCGCTGGCTGCCTGAGTGACAGAGCACCCTAATATCCTGTGTGCCACAGTGAGTCCGGACTGGGGTTCGCTCTGCTGGCTTCCCAAGCTGACTGTAGGTGCGGGGGAGTGGGGTGCCGGTGGTGCAGAAATGGGGTGCACGCTTGCTCGTTTGCTAAGGGGCTGTAGGTTGGACTGCTCGGTCCTCGCCGCGGGGGCCAAAAGTTCGTTGTCATGGAAACTATTTCCCCTGAGCCGTCCCGGTCGCTACCGAGAGGAGCTGACCGACCTAAACCCCGGCACGCAGAAGTTTTTGACGGCGATGTTAACTTCATGTCCAGTTTACACTTCTGCATACCCCACACAGCTAAGGTTTTGTTATTCCAACGAATGAATGCCTGAATTGATCAATCAGTCGTATCGATTAATACTCACCCGTCAGGACAGATCGCGTACATTTTTTCCAAATCCGCCTGCTTACCAGCTACGCCTATACCACCAGACTATACAACCAACCACCATTCACATCATTTGCAGCGCTCCAAAAATCAATAGCATGAACAGAATGCCGATTATAAAATCAACTTGGAATGTGCGTTGTGCATAGCATTTGTACATATATAATTCTCATACCGTACCCTAATTGTAAGTTAATACAAGAATATATTTTTTACTGGAAAGCATACAAGACGTTAAAGTACCCCTGAGCGACAATTCTCTAATCCGCTGAAAAAACAACAGGCTGCTTTAAGAAATAAATGGAGACTTCAGACGGAGCAGTCCTACAGCGACTCCTGGTGTAAATACGAGACATGGTTAATAAAAATCGAATCGGGCTGTGGATGAGGATGAATTTTAAACCATGCATCCTATTAAATGGCACAAAACCCCAAACTGACTGAGCAGGGATTAAAAAAAAAAAAAACCCAACATTTCATGACCGGAGTGTAATTTGTCTTACCTTTGAACAAAGTTGCAGTAAATGCTCTTTGTTTTCTAAGAACCCATGGAGCGTGTTTTCTTCCTGGAGCTCACTGAACCGGGGTTCACTTCCTGCAGGTTTTTTGATGAAAACCAGCTTCACCAACATGGCTGGGCACCTTGTTCCAGACCCCCACAACCCTTGGTGTAAAACAGTGCCCCTCATTCTCAATTTTAAATGCGCTTGGCCATAATGAAGCTCATTTAACTGATGTTATACTAGTCCCCAAGAAACAAACAATAAGAAAACAATAGCATTTCAATGCAATTGTGTTACTTCTTATCAGCTGAACAAACACTTTGCATGCAGCCTCCCCTGGCTTGAAGAAATCACATATACAGGTGACTCCTTTTTCACCCTATTGCCCCTGTTCCTCAGGCGACTCCTGTGTAGAGAGACACAACAAGGGAGACATGACAACGAACATGCCGAGCTCTCCAGCAGCGTCACAGACAACTGTCCATCACCTTCCTGCCCCTTCAGAGCTGTCTGACTGGATATTCAGTCCACTTTCCCCTCAGCGCAGTGATGTCAGTCCAGTCAAGTGAAGACTTTCCAGTTCTGTGATGTCAGTCCAGTCAAGGAAGACCCATGCATGACTGGGCACTCTTGCTCCTACTGGGCCAGTGCATTTGCAGGTTTTCATTCCAGCCTCATCTCTTAACAACCTAAATCAGCTCAATACTGGCTCATTACTGGACCATTCTACCAACTGCTCCCAGCTCTTAAGATGCTGCTGCTTTAGAGAGACCTGGAAAACATGCAGACACACCAGTCCTCCAGGACCAGGTCTGTCCACCCCTTGTGTAGCGCATAATGACTGTCCAGGTCTGTGTGGTAATTACAGTCCAATCCAGTAATCCAGTCCAGTGTATTTAAGACAGTCCAATCTAGTAATGACCATACACTCCATTAATGACAGTCTGGTCAAGTCAGTCTAGTGCATAATGATAGTGCAGTTCAATGTGCTAATTGCAAGCCAATCCAGTAATGACAGTACAGTAATGATAGTCCAGTCAACACAGTCTAGTGTGTACAGACAGTCCACTTCAGTGTGGTAATTTCAGTCCAATCTAGTAATACAGTGCATTGCATTCAAGATCTAGTGACAACTACAGCCCAATAATGACAATCCAGTCAAGAGAGTCTAGTTCAGTTCAGTAATAGCAGTCCAGTCTGGTAAAGACAGACCAGTCGAATCACGAGTTCCTACAGAAGGGCACTGCCACAGCTTCCTGGGTGCAGCCCAGCTGAGTTAACCTCAGAGACCTCATGGGCTTGCCACCACAGCTAGTGCTCATACATGGAAGGAGATGTAGAAATCCCCAGAGAACATTGCACGGTGCTTGTTATTGTGTAATGCTTTTAACATGTACTCAGAAAGCAAACATTGCAATACTGCCCCCAAGCAAAATTCTGTAAATTAAGACAAAGGGAATGTGGCTTTTGGAATGCATTTATTATGTTTTTTTTTAAATGTGCAATGCTCCTATACATAAATACATATGCATTATTAAACAGAAAGTGCCCAGACATTTTTTCTCAACAGCTGGCAAAACAAAATGTAAAACCCAGCCTAAACTGGAATGCACAAAACAGACACAATAACACTGTCCTGAAAACAGCTTCTGTCAAAAATCCTTCACAAAACTGGACTTAGCTGCAGTCGAGATAGCTGGGCTTTGACATTATGAGGACTCACAGGCACAGAGGACTGGATCCTGCTGGGCCTCTTGAACCCAGCACCTGCTTGAGGAAGACAACATGCAGCCAGTTCAATAAAACATTTGCTCAATGAAGCCACCAGTAACAAAGGTGGGACAGAGAGCACTGCACCTCTGCAGAAGTGGATCCCAGCCTGCTGCGACTGAGGCGTAACTGCTTCGGCTGCCTTTGGTATATGTTTGTGTTGCCACCCTGCACTTACAACTATAAAAAAAAATAAATTAAAAAAAATAAATAAACGCGACGTGTAGCAGAACCCTTGTAAGTTCCATCTCCATAATGTCGACAAATAAAAAAAGAAATAAAACATTTTTTAATATAAAAATAAGAGTGAACCCAGACATGAGAATCCTTCAGTCAGAATGTTTCCTTTGTTTTTTTCAAGTCTTTGATCGCCATGTGGCCAGTGAAGCTCTCGTGATGTGGCACATAATGGGCAGACCACTGCAGCCAGGCACATTAACACTGCTCGTGTCACACAGGCTGCTTAGACTAGAATTCTGCAGCATTAGCCATAATTTGGTAATCATCTTTAAATTTGCATTGCAATCTCTCGAATGTACCATGTGCCTCCATCGAAGAGCGCTAATGCTTCCTTATGCAGTATATAAACACCTATAGATTTCTCTCGGCTCTGATATCTGTGTAACGCAACTTTCAGAAAGAATGTATTAGTATTGGTGAGTCTCCTTTGAAGTCTGGCTTAGCTACAGATCATGAATGTGTTTGCATTTTTCTCTTTAGGTTTCATACATGCTGGTGGAGGGAAATGCCAGACCCAAGGGGGAACTAAGTATTGTTGCTATTGCTGGAAAGGAATTAGAATATAAGGACACAAAAAGAAGGTTACAGATGACAAGAGGCAATTTGGCTGATCTAATCAGTCCAAGGATCCTGAAAGAAGCCAAGATAATAGCTTCAACCACACGGCTGGGTAGTTCGTTCTGAAGGCAGGCTGGCTGCACTTGATTTTAAATGCGCAATGAGCAATGCTCTGTGCACTGCTAACACATACTATAGTTTCTACTGGTGTGGAAACATTTTAAGGAAAAGGACATTTCTAGAGAGAAATGAGCTAGGTCAAGCAACAATGCGTTATAGAACAATTGTCTATTTTCTGTCTCAAATTCTGAATTAAGATTCAAACTCCATGCTGCTCCATCAGTGTGTGTTGTGCAGGTCCCCCACACTGCAACATTTGCAACTGGGGAATTTCCAGAACTGTCTTGAAAACAGAGTTCCTGTTTGTGGGCCTCAGTCCTAAACATTTTAACCCTTTGTCTGCTCAAGCAGTAGCTTTAGACATGTTCACCAAAAGAGGCCAGTTTCTTGTATGGGAGAATAAGGACGCCATATTTTCTCAGTGTTCAGTGAAGATTCAGCTAGAGGAACCTGCAGTTAATATGTTTTTTGTCCTAAATTCTGTTCTCCAAGAGGAACAACTGAATGGAATTAACTGAAATTCCAGTCCAGTCAGCTTTGCTCCTAGGAGCATTTTGCTGTTTATCAGCCTTCTGTGGATAATCCCTGGAGGCATGGGTTCAAATCCCACTCAGGTCAGAGGCCAGATGCCAGAGGTCAGAAGAGTTTGGTTACTGCGGTCATCCCATTTGCCCCATGTGGCCAACTTTCCTCCAGGTGGCTCTTCTTACCAAAACTTAACTGAAACACATGGGACTTCAGCTGCTATTTCTTCACTGTAAAGGAACTTCAGTTTAAATGCACATGAACCACACCAGACTGAGCCTTATAGCTGATACTCAAGGAAAGTGCAAATGCACAGCTTATAGTACTGAACAGAAAATGTGTTTGTCCCTCTCTTAGAAAGCTTTATCACAGCATTAGAATGCCTGTTTCAGTTGAAGTCTGAAGTTGCACCCAGATACAGGCCTATGAGTTACTTGCACAACGTGACTCACTGGAAATGGTTGATCTGCTATTAACTCCTTGAAGGCAGAAGGGAAAACAGCACAATCATGAGGCTGAGGGACCATCGAGGAGAACTTCAGACACAACAGAAGAAGCTGGGAGAGGTTCGCTCATCTTGTGGAATTGCTCTCTCTGGCCAGCCGTCAGCCAGACTCCCACAATGGGCCTCTTGATGCTGACAGTGGGAGGAGAGACTGATATTGGTCTTGAGAGCCTTTTTGCTGTCAGCACATGACCGGGTGATTCAGTGATTCATACCAGCAAACTAGAATACAGAATGACTATTCATCATTTTAAAACTAGGGTTGCTGAAGGCACAGAGCATGACTTTCTGTTTCAGATACTTGTTTAAATATACCACTTATAATGCTAACTGCTACTATCATAGACATGATTATCTGTTAACGTTTCTCCCTTGCTCATCAGAAGAGTGCCAGTGGCAAACTTCAGGTTAATTTGAGAGTGCCATTTTTTTAAAATGTCAGCTCTCCAAGTTCCTCAGCCTGCTTCCTTTTTACTAATCTGCAAGACCAACTACACAACGCACTAAAAAACAGCACTGCTGAAGGCATTCTGAGTTTCTCAAACACGGGCGTGGATCATGTCTTTTGGATTTAAAAGCTTTGAAATCTGTCATCAGGGCATAACGGCTTATTCAAGTACATTCTGACCAGCTCAGAAGCAAGGCTAGACCTGAGTTATCACGTACTGTATATTAAGTCAATTCACTTGCACAGCAGCCTCTGTTATGATAACTGATGCAAAATGAGCTGCATGAGCTTTCTCCCGTTCTCTCTACAGGGTCGTTAGGACAACATGTCACTGAGTCAGTAAAATGTGTCAAATGATTTCTTCCCGGCAAATCAATAATATTGTGCGATGTTCACTAATTGTTGCAGAGATTTAACACATAATAGCATTTAGAAAGGCATCAATTTGTCTTGAGTGCAAGTATCCAAGGCCATACAGTCATCCTGTATGATGCACTAGGAAAAACGATTCAAATGCTTGGCAATAGTTCTTACTTCCGAACATGCACATAAATCTTGCATAACCATGTACCCATGAAACAGTATGTCAATGCTGCGCTGCTATAGTCACACAGCCGGATGAAAACAGGTATGAAATGCTTGTCGCTTCACAAGGACGGCTCAGCTATGCCACTTGTATTCTGCGGTACTGGGAGGGTACGAGACAGATTCATGTCCCTGCCCCTGACTCAGTCACACCGCAGTGATCGATGTGGTTTTAAAGACAGGGATGATGAGCACACTTCTCCCCACTGAAGTGTCAGATTGCACTGACAGCCACAAGAGCAGGCAACTGCAATGTCTCAAGGCACCTCGCTGACTCATCCAGACATCTGTCTCAAGCCCACTCCCAGATAAACCCTGATTAAATGCCCACGTGGTCAGGCCTCTTCACGGAGACCTGGCCAGTGACGCTCCTGTACTGGCGTTTGTTTGTTTCTTTGGTGAGCAAATCCATTTTTAGAAAACCAAATTCCGCTGGTATCAACTACTTCCCAGACAACTGCTAAGAAGAATTCCTACACACAATTTCCACTTCCCACCTCCAGGGCTCGAAATCTGACTCAGACGCATCGGGGCTCTACGGCCTGGCTCTGAAACTGCCGTCCCCGTTCAGACAGAGCCCAGTCGCCTCAGCTCTGACATGAGTCACGCTGACATGAGCAAGCTGTGGAAACATTTACTTCTGGGCCTTCGTCCTCAGATACAGTAACATCTCTCACTGTGTGAGGGGTGTGAAGCAGAGGCCTTTGTGCTTCCTGTGGTTTTACAGGTGAGAGACATCAGTGTTCAGAGGTCCTCCAGATGATCACAGTCTGTGAATGGTATTTGCATGGGCTCCATGTGATAGCAGTCTATCCTTCTGGCACTATTCTATTTTCATGCCACCTGACTCAGATACAGCATTCAGAGCCATGCAGCATGTTTCTGCATTTCTGCCCTTCAGAGGTTTTTTAGTGCAAAGAATTTCTTGAGTCATTAGGGCAGCTCTCCTTGCAAACTGACCGCAGTGTGAGTGTTCTTGCTCATGTCTCAAGATTGCACTTCCTATTACAGTGAACTGCATGAAGATCCTGACAAGGAACTTTTGAAATACTCAGTCTTTTGTGTACCATTTTCACTGGATCACGTCCTGTATCTCTGTTGTAACACAGTGAAAAATAAGCTACCTGTAGTACAATTACCAGCATGTATTGCTGCTGTCGAATTCTATCTGTAATGTACAAGTTTCCTTTTCAATTCCCCTGTGCTACAGCATGCACACCCAGCCTTACACATGGATCAGGTTATTTTCAAAGCCCTTTGGTCTTGATCATAGTTTGCTCAGACTATTTTGAGGTTAAGAAAACAGTTTAAGTAACAATTCAGCACCAAAAACAGTCAGTCTCGTACCAGATTTCCCAAGTCGCTTCTATTTTCCTACAAAAGGCCATTTTTGATTCCATTCGCCCTGGAAATCAAGAAACCGGACAGGATGAATATTCTCCAGTGAGGAAACTGTTGGCAGAGATGGAAGTTTGTGAAATCTGAAATAACAGCAAAGGTTACAGAGATGTTCCCGGCTCTCAGGCATTTCAAACAGAGTGCAGCTCCTCCGTAATATTAGACTGGCACAGACCCGGTGGGCACCAGCAGGCTCTGACCCGCAGAGTCCGGGTCAAAAGAGTCGGGTCGCAGCCACGAGCTGGTGATTTCTGTGGTGCAGGTGTGGGGTAGGTCAATGCAACTCCCATTGCAGAGCAACTGTAGACATTTCAGATACATAGCCCTTGTCTAAAATGTACTGATGAATCGGTATCAGCAAAAAATGCTGAATATTGCTGCTTAGGTCAAGTAGAAGAAACAATCATATAAAATCCCGCACCAGGCACTGGCATAACTGCAACACCCTACATCGCATAAAACCCGAACCGGCTGCCATTTCCTATGCAATGGGAACCTTAGTCTCATCCCTGCAGGACCTTCAGCCCCCCGAAACAGAACAGTGAAGCTTTCTTGATCTTCTGCCCCTGCCATATCCCACATCAGCAGTATTTCTCTAGGCTAGATAACCTCTGCAGAAACACATCCCGCTTCAAGAGCAGCCGGAGACTCAAAGTGAGCCTGTTGCACGGCCTCGGGTTCGAGACATCCCTTCTTAAGCCAGTCGGGGGGGGGCTATTCCGCCTCCAGGTGCTTACAGTGCATACCTCTGCCAGGGACGTCCCGCTGAGGCCGGCCCAGGCGGATAAGCCGGTGAAGGTGGGTCCAGGAGTAGGCTAGCCGAGCCGCCACCAGCTCCAGAACAGCTGGGTCGAACCCGGCCAGGAGGTTGGAGGCCGGGGCGTCCTTGAAGGGCTTGGGCAGGGCAAGGGAGTCGGGCAGCAGCCCCGGGTCGCCCCCCAGAAAGAGGTGCCCCAGGTGGCCCCGGTGCAGGCTCTCCCGCAGGCCGCGCAGCAGCTCCTCCATCCTGTCCAGCAGGCGGCGCTCCTCCCAGGCCTCGGGGGGGCTGCTGAGCAGCAGATGCAGCCAGGCGGTCTTCAGGGCGTAGGAGGAGAGCACGGCCCGCCACTGCGCTGCGCCCTGGCTGTCGAGCGCCTGGCCGCTCAGGTCCCGCACCGCCTTGAAGATCTGGAGGCACTTCAGGTGGCAGGAGCCGGCCGGCACCCTGGCCCTCAGCCAGCCCAGCAGCCGCTGCTCCTGCCTGGGGAAGTACGGCGTCCACAGGGCCTCCTGCCAGGAGCCCCGCGCCGCCGCCGCCGCCGCCACCAGGTAGGCGCCCTCGCCCAGCGGCAGGGCGGGGATGAGGCGCACGCCCATGGAGATGTGGCAGCAGACGTAGTCGGAGCGCGGGGTGAGGCGCAGCAGCACGCGGTCCTCGCTCAGCGACAGGCCGAGGGAGCAGCGCTGCTCGAAGGGGTAGCGGACGGCGCCCAGGCAGCGCTGCACCGTGGGGTAGAACCAGCGCAGGACGGGCGCGGGGCCAAGCTGACAGGCGTCTCCTCCCGCGGCCGGGCTCAGGAGGCTCTCGGCGAAGACACGGTGCCGCCGCAGCCATTCCGACCTCCTGGGGGTCTCCAGGCTGCAGAGGGGGGGGCCCCCCTCCTTCCCCGGGCAGCTGCGAGGCTCCAGCTTCAGCCCCCGGGGGAGCCTCAGGGGCACCAGGATGTCGAAGCAGTCGGGGCGCCCCACCTTGTGCTCCTCGTAGGCGCTGCCGATCTGGATGAAGTCGCCGCGGAACGCCAGCGCGGACTCGGGCGGGAGCTCGGCGCGGCCCGCCCTCACCAGCTCGCTCACCAGCTTGGCCACGTGGGCCTTGCTGTGGCCCAGGACGTGGGGGGATAGGCGCACCTGCCGCTCGTAATAGCTCTCCAGCAGCTCCCTCCTGGAAGGGCCGGCCCTGGGGGTCACGTCGGGGGGCTCCCTGCACCCCCTTCTTCTCTGGCCCTGGTAGGACGAGCAGTACCTGATGAAGAAGTAGCACAGGGAGAAGGCCAGGGCGAATTTGAGCAGCGAGAGGACCCCAAGAGCTCTGTCGGGGCAGCCCTCGGGCCCCGGGTCCGGGCCTCTGCGCAGGGCCTGGTGTATGAGCAGCAGGGCTATGAGGACACAGGAGACCAGCAGCCAGAAGACCCTGAGGTTCAGAGTGTAGACCGTCATGCTGGCCAGAGCAGACAGCAGACGGGCAGACAGTGACAGGCAACGTGGGACTATCCCATGGTGACACAGCTCCACGCAGCCCAGACGCCCTGCTCGGTGCTCCCCGCCGAACAGATAGAAGAGAACAGCTCCCCCAGCCTTCCGTCGCCTCTCAGAAAGAGCTGTACTGCAAGCCCTGAAGTTCCTGTTTTCTAGTCGTGGCTCTGAAAGTGATTCTGATGTGCCTCTTGATCCAGAGAGTTTTTCAAAAGTCCCCCCACCTCCGCCTCCAACTTTGTCAGGAAAGCGCAGAGTCCCGGGTGTTTAGTTTCTGTCTCTGAGCTCAGAGGAAATACCAAACTCTTAACGAAGAATTTCGGTTTAAAAAAAACAGAGAGGGAGAGAGAGAGAGGGAAGCTGTGAACCTCCAGTGCAGGCTCACTCCCGCCCGCCCTCTTCTCTTAAAGAGACAGCGTCCCGCGTTCATGTCCTGGAAGAGGGATTCATAGCCCAGTTGCTCATTCCTCTCACAATGTCACCATCAGGGCTAAACGAAAGTTAGCGTGGATTTTAGGGGAAAAAAACATCAGAGGAATTATTGAAATAGGACGCGATGAAAGGACGTTAATGAGAAAAACACTTGAACCAAAAATAAAGTTTTTTAGGGAGTTGAAAAATTGTAGCTGTTGTGTCATTTTTGTGTATGGCTCAAATATGAATTTCAACTTGCTAAAAAAACAGAGGACAGAGACTTGTGATTCACTCCCGTTCCATTAAGTCACATACGTGATTTACCTGCCAATTGTGCACCAGTCTCTCTACTCAGCTCTTTTTCTGCGTTCCTCTTTCTGCAGAGGCATGTAGTCTGAGGTCACCTTAGTCAGTCAGACAGACATCGGTCAGGCACAGGAGAAGAGCAGGAATGGAGGAAAGGGAGGGACTGCTTCTCAGTGCAGGCTCTGTGAAGTGTCACTGTAGTAAAGGCAAGGCTCACAAGGACTCAAAAAAGAGCCTGTTTAGAAGTCAGCCGCTCCCCTCTGACCGAGGTATTGCAGAGTACTTGCGAGAGCTAGCAGACGGTCTGTTGACTGTTCCTGTTGACCCCTGACCTACCCTCATTGACAATTACAAGATTCCCTCCCCCAGCCACTAGACAGGGCAGCTCTGGCAGCTCAGTAGCACACTGTAAGAACAGTTACACACCAGGGGAGGTCATTTGGCTCGTCTAGCTTGTTTGACAGCTAATTCCTAAGTGATCTCAGGATCTCATCCAGGCAGTTCTTGAAGGAAGACAGAGCATTCTGGTACAAAAACATGACTAGGTAGCTTGTTCCACACTCCCACAACCTTCTGCATAAAGATTTACCCGCTCTCCTCAGTTTTTAGCAGAAGACCAGATCACAGTGTTGTGTCACGCCAACCCAGAACTCAGAAGGAGAAAAACGCCAACCAGCATTCTCAGGTTCAAAGCCCAGCAGCATAGCATTGCCACACAGCTACTGGAAACTGACACCTTTCTCTCCTGCAGAATGAGTGGACAGGCCTGCAAGAGATACCAACCTGCTGCTCTGCATTGCAGTGAGTTGGAAATAACCAAAGAGCTGGATGCAGCGAAACCTTGCTGTGGAGAGGACAGGAGGCTGAGCAGGGGTTCAGGTTGAGCACTCCGAGCACAAACACCGATTACAGAACTGACTCCTTGTAGAAGTCGCCTTGCCGAACTCTTGCCACCTAAAAGCCTCTGGCAGCCTCACTGAAAAAGGGCTTCAGCCAGAAATCTGTCTTCACTGACATCACTTCTTTGCAATCCTGCTGCCAGACATCCACTCACACCCCCGATGTCACACTGAAGCTCACAGCGGCAGCAGCTCTTGGCTGGAATCTCAGGCCGCCCCAGGACCACCACCGACACCATGGACTGGCAGGACAGAGGGAAACACTCCAGCTCAGATGATGTCACCTGTGCACACGGTGCTTTGGGAGGAAGTGTATTTATACCTAGCGAGCAGGAAGAAAGGAAGAGCTGGTCCTGGTCTCGCACAGGAAGTAGCAGGGCCCCTATTGTGACTGTGTTCAGACTTGTGGTGCGGCCCTGTGATTTTCCTGGCCCACATTGTTTTACGCGCTGCACTCCTCCACTCCAGAGAGCTCTGCCTTTGTTTAAAGCTTATTGAAGCTGTCAGGACATTTTAAGCTTGTTGTAATCACCACACTGACATATCGCTTCTATTTTCTCCTTCTTTAAAATAACAATTCACCAGAGTTTCTAAATTGGCAGAACCTTGTTTACAATGATGTCTTCTTCCATGTGACCTGTTTTTTTTACTCTAGAAAATGTCTCTGTGACTTCTGCACGATGGAGGACTACAGGGGTTTTTTTTTGCAGTTAAAACCAAAAAGGCGCAGTAGTTTTGCTCGTTATGGAAAGGAGCTGCATCTGGAATTGTGGGAGTTTGGTCAAGAGGGTGACGTGATACATCAGACTTCTCCGCCAGGTAAGGGACAGACAGGAAAGGAGACAGGAGGGAGAGAGAGAAAACAGAGTGAGAAACGTAGGAGCAAGGGACAGAGAGAAGAGAGGGAAAGGGAAGAGTCACAGAAGGAGACAGGGAGAGAAAATGGCAGACATACAGTACAGGCAAAGGAGGGAGGGCACTGCAAGAGGGAGGAAGCCTGCCAACAGAAAGCAAGTTCAAATTTTTTTCCTAACAGTCCCACAGTCAACGGTCCAGACAGAAAGGATGATGTAACCGGTAGTTTGGCGAGGGGAGGAGGCAGGAAGTGTGTGTGTGTGTGTTTGTGTACGTTTCTGAACTCCTTGTACTTCTGTACCCTGATTGCAGCGTGAGAAGCATGATGTCGACTCTTTGCTTAAGCTGTCGAAGTGAGTTTGTTTCTTAAATGATCATTTTCTAGAACCGTTAAGTCTGTAGCACTCATACCACACGATATAACGGGGATCCGTGGTCGCTTGGATAAGAAGAAAAGCTGCCTCATCTCTGGGTGTGTGTTTGTGTGAGGAGCTTATGGGCTTATGATTTGCACTGGTTTTGACTTGGTCTTCTTTGCTTATATTTTATCTCACTGTGCCACACCTCTAGCTGATTTGTCATGTGTTTACGAAGATTTCACTGTGATTTAACGCTCTGCACTGTCAGCTCGCCTTGGTACGCCACGGTAAGCATTTCTATGGTCTAAAATATAATGCAGGTATCACTTAGTGCTAAGCACATCAGCAAAACACTACACTGAACTGTGCAGCACCCTCCCAGTTGCCTCTCAGTGATGTCCTTAAAGAGCTCTGACAGAGCAGCCTCTTGCTGTGTGACTGCAGTTCCAGGGGAAACCGTGGCTTTAAGCTCTGTGTGACCACTGAACAGCACTGGCTGCATCAGCAGAGTGGTGACACTTAGGCTCGGGAACTGTGCCTGCGTGCTGGAAGGTTGCCGGTCAATATCCCGGGGCCGGCAGAGGAATCCTACTCCGTTGGGCAAGGCCCTTACCCCCTAACCCCAACTATAAATGGGTGACCCTGCGCTCTGACCCCCAGCTTCTCTCCCTGCCTGTGTGTCTCATGGAGAGCAAGCTGGGGTATGCGAAAAGACAAATTCCCAATACAAGAAATTGTATATGGCCAATAAAGGGACCTTATCACAGGTGGAGATAAGCTCTTCCCGTCTGTGTAATGTGCTGCCTGCTGACAGGTGAGTGGGAGTGTGACAGAGCATGAGTTACAGCTATTTCCTAAGAACCTGAAGGAGTGCAGCACTGAAAGCCTTCCCTGGCGAAAGCTCGTCATCTTGTAGGGGTTACAATGCTAGAACTGACTGCTTGTCTTCTGACTCACACTCTCTGTTTCTCCAGCTGTTTATTGGACAGCCGGAGTCCCTCAAAGTCCCGGCAAAGACAGCACCCATGTGCAAAATGTGACATGTCTCAATGCATGTGTACTTGAACATGTAAAGTGCTTGTTCTGTTGCTTGTTCATATTTTATAGGCAGTCCAGGCTGGTGTGGCCCTTGGGAAGACAGGACAGGGCTAACCTCTGACCTCTGACCCCCTCAGAGCGTCAGGCCATGGGAAAATGCATTTCTGTTCAACACAGCCTGGACCCAGGAAGGGAAGACAAGGCAGCAGGGTCCTATAACCCTGTGTATTTTACTCCACTTGCACACTGAAATCTGATGTGATACTGGAGCCTGACAGCCGAGAAGCTCAATTGCGGAACTTGCAAAGAAAACACTTATTACTTTACTGCATTTGGTTGGCAGGTGCGTGGGTTGAGAAACAACTGAAAAAGCATCCTTTCGGTTGCATGTTTTGGTTTCTATTAAACCATTAGTTTTAAAATAAGCACGGCATGGCTTACTTAAAAAAAATGAAACGGTATTTCATATTTCCCGAAAAACACGTATCACTTCTGACGGGTGCATTATGTGAAGCAACGTATATTAACATTTTTTTTTCTAAAACAAAATTAATATGCTTTCTCATGATACTAATGTCCATTTTCATTTCAGAACAAAACATTTTCTGGTTTCTCCACTTCTATAGCTTTCCTCTCATTCTCAGGCCCAAAAACAAGTTCTTATCTTATGCAAAAAACCGGAGAGCAGTTCGAAAGTTCCCTCTAGTGCCCAACACAAGAATCACAGCCAGACAAAAGTTCAGACATCCCAACGGAGATGCTGCAAGTTCTGTTCTTCAATCGCACAACAGGTCTCACAGCAGCTCACAAGCAGATGGTGTGCGATGTGTGTGATAATTCAAAGCATTTGTAGAGTAATGCACACTCGCGTGGTTGGGTAGTGACGCAACATGGTTTCTGGGCAGAAATGGACCGTTTGTGTTATCTATAGGTCAGACAACACCGTTCTAACTGGACTGTTAAGCAACAGTTGGATAAATATAAATGCTGATGTGAAAATGCTGTGCTTCTGTGCAGGCCTAGGGAAGAGGTAGACTTCTGAATAATAAATAATTCATAATAATTCCTTACACTTATATAGCACTTTTCTGGACACTCAAAGCGCTTTACAGGCAATGGGGATCCTCTCCAGGACACCAGGGTAACACCCCTACTCTTTTCAAGAAACGCCCTGGGATTTTAATGACCGCAGAGAGTCAGGACCACTGACACCTCTTCCAGCAGCAACCTTAGTTTATCCCCAGGAGGTCTCCCGTCCAGGTACTCACCAGGCTCACACCTGCTGAGCTGCAGCGGCCTGCCAGTTGTGAGTTGCAGGGTGATAAAAATACAACAATTTACTGATATAAAATATGTGGCTCAATTTTTAGAGTATAGATTTATTGTATATACTGTACATGACGAAATATTATAGAGTAAGAATAAGCAGCATGTAGGTGGACACAGCAGTCACACAGAACGAATAAACCCCAACAAGACCAGTTTCCCCACCAGTGCTTAAGACTGCTGTATAGCCATCTCTAGGTAGCAAGTTGTTTCCACAGGACTCTGGGGTTGACACACATTTGGTGCTAATACCAGTTTCAAGAACGCTCTCTGCGGAAATCTTCTTTAAGTGGTTCTTGCACCCAAAACAAATATCTTCGTTTGCCTAGTGCCCTCCAGAATCTGTCCATCTTTCCCACCGAGAGTTTCCCACTCTGTTGTCTGTCCAGAGAGCTGGATGTGAATGTCATTTTTCAGAGCACACACACGTATCGCAATTCAAAACTTGCAAGCAACAATCACAAAAAGCAGTATACATAGCATATATAGTAATAATACAGTACATTTATTCTCTCATTACTGGAGTTGAAATCGTACGTCTAAAAAGACCAGACAAATTTACACAATAAAATTAAAACTCCTCGCGAGTCTTCAAGAGCTGAACCCATTGCTTATAACAAGTATCGCACACTTCAAATCGCTACATTTCTCATATTGCTAACTTAATCAAATCCCAAGACCTTATCTATAGGGTTTATGATCTCCTGCCCACATCAAAGTTCCCTTGGCTTTGCATCTGAATACCATGCAACAACTGAGTGACAGTAACCAGGCTGAGTGACAGACCTAGAAAGTTTCCTGCTAATTCAGTAATAAACAGGAATTTCAAACCACACCATCAAGCATAATTAATGGATATATATAAATAAATATTCAAATATTTCTACCTTCCTATGTACAGTATTATGTATCAGTGGTGGCAGTCAGTGAAAAGTATAAACTTGACAATTAAAAAGTAAAATAGAGAGAGATCATGATGTCTCCCTCATTCCTCTCCTGAAATCACAGTCAATGCACAGTAAATGATGTTGCAGCACTACAGAAGAACTTAGTAACTTTTACCACTAACACAGAGAGCACACAGAATCTAGAAGTGGAAGTGGTGGTCTTGTGAACCTATTAGGTGTTAATCCAGCATCCACAGTTAATTTATAATCTACCTGTTCACCTGGGGCTCCTGGATACCTTTCAGGTCCAAAAGATACTTCTTCACTTGTTTTCTGACTCTTGGAATTGCACAGAGATACACAGCTCGAACATAAGGCAGACCGACATCTTATACTGTAGTTTCACTAGGCAGGTTAAGTACAAACACAAGTCTTTTTCGTTATCTGATTCAGCCCAGCTTGTAGAATTTGCTCAGAACAGAGACGCAGCTAACTGGGACCAGTACAAGGCAAGGGGCAATCTATCCGACAAGTCCAAGAGTGACTTGCTCTAATAGCGCAGTGAAATAATCACAGGTTACAAGGTCTAACGCTGGAGTAGAGTGGAATGCTGAGGGGCCAAAGTGGAGATCAGAGGTAGATCTGTTTTGTTGCGTTTCATTAGATTACATCGTAAGATGACTCCCCCCCCCCCCCTTAGAACAGCACCGCTCGCCGTCACTGCTCCCAGACCACACGGCAGCTCCTAGCCACCACTGCTGACCATGCCTGCCAGGTGGCTGGCCTCCCCAGGGAGGTCCAGGCCTACCTGCTGCAGGTCCAGGCCCAAGCTCACGAGGACCTGCAGCAGGCTGAGCTCCTGCTGGGTGGTCTGGTCCAGCAGGGCGGGGCAGGTGGGGTTGCACTGGGGCCACTGGCAGCTGTCGATGAGGTGATAGGGGCAGCCCTTGACGGGCGCCTTGCCGTTCCGGCTGGCATCCTGGAGGCTCTTGTCCCAGCACTGCAGGGCACGGGAGAGGGAGGTGCCCTTGATCTGGAAATCCATCCAGTTCCTGCAGGGGGAAGGGGGAGAGAAGGGCAAGATGCGCCGTCAGCAGCACGTGGCGAAAGCCCCCAGAATTCAGTTCTGTGTTTCAATCATCATACCTGATCCCCAAAACAACCCCTCTGCCCTCCCCTTCCCAACCCAGGAGGAGCGCAACAGTGTGGAATGCGGATGACAGGCAGAATGTGTTGAGATAAACGATCTGCCCTGAAACAGCTACATGAGCTCACCCTCATTCAACCGCAGGACAGCCACGTCGCGAGGGGCCTTACCGTTTAGTGATCAACGTGTGGGACAGGCACGAAGGAGCAAAGACCGCCCTGAAAGACATTGCCACCACTATCAGCACACTGGCAGCCAGTGCAGCGCTAGGTTATTCAAAAACACAACACCGTCTTTGTAGCTCATCCACTCTGACATTGCACTTACAGTACAAGGATACCCCTTCCCATAATGTCCATTATGAGCCAGATTTAGTCTATCTGGCACTAACTCTTTCCCCAGAGCTGTAATTAAACTAAAGACTAATGGTTGAATTGATTGTCCTCTGACTGAGAGGGAATTATAGATTACGTTGAACGTTGAACGTCCCCTATCGACTGCATGTTCCTCGCGAGAGGAAACGAGGAGCCCGAGGCCGGGCGGACTCGGACTCACGTCACGTCCCGCAGGGAGCTCTTCAGCTCGCGGCCCAGGCCCTGGATGTAGGCCCACTGGTGCTCGGACAGAGGCCGGCCCCCCAGGAAGATGTCCTCCACCCGCAGCTGCTCCTCGTCGAAGAGCCACTGCACCACGAACAGGGGAGCTGTGGGGAGACGCACACAGCTCCGCCAAGGCCTTGACACAAGTGCGGAGGAGGACGGCGCAGTGGCCAGCACTCCTGCCTCACGGCGCAGGGGCTCTGGGTTTGATTCCCGACCTGTGCTCTCTGCGTGGAGCTGGTATGTTCTCCCCGTGTTCAAGTGGGTTTCCTTCAGGTGCTCCGGTTTCCCCCCCCCCACACACACAGTCCAGAGACACACTGGTAGGCTAATTGGCCACTGGGGAAATTGGAAATTGTCTCGGGTGCGAGTGCGTGTGTGTTTTGTGTCTGTATCTGTGTGTGCTCTGCGACGGACTGGTGTCCTGTTCAGGTGGTATCCTGCCTTGCCCCCCCCTTGCTTGCCGGGATAGTCTCCGGCTCTCTCGCGGCTCCGAATAGGAAGAGGCGGTCGGAAAACAGAGCCGTGGAAGTTCGAAGGAAACTTAACTCGGCCAGAAACCAAACCTGTAGGGCAGGGCACCCGATTCTTCACGTGCAAAAGCGTGGCCGCAAAAACAAATCTCAAAGCTTCGACTTGACTCTCCTTTAAGGACGAGCGGCTCTGAGTGAGTTATGATCTGGTGCAAGTCATGGAAGCCCGCGGCGTGTTTTTACGGCTCACCAGGAGACTCACGGGTCAAAGAAGAGTACAGCTTAGGTCCGAAGAAGCACCTCCACTCCTCGCCCTTCTTGAACTGCTGCCGACACTTCTCGGGGATGATGCCATTCCACAGCCTGAGAGAACACGCCGGGATCAGAGTGTTACAGCCCTGCGCAAACACCTGTTCTCCCCAGGACTGTGGCACTGTGGCACAATCCCCTTCAATTCAGATGGAGTCACGTGTCGGTTATACCTCTTAATTAAAATCTTTACACTAAATATAGCCTCTTAAATGATAAATCATCGCAAGGGGCATGAGCAAATGAGTTAGTTACACAAGACATAAAACAGCAAATTAAAGAGAATTGGGAAGAAGGCTTCAAGAGAGCATTTACATAAGCATGCTGACTTTGCAAGGTCTGATATGGATGATCTGGGAAGCCAGGGTTGAAGCAACAGAAGGGAGGAGCGAGGTCTCGTAGCATGCGAAAGTTTACATGGGGAACTGAAAGAAAGCCTGGAGTTTGAGAGGCACGAATGTCAAGGCCTTAACCCCATGATGCATGTGACATAGATAGTCCTGTTCATTCAGCTTAATATGTTAGTAAACCAAAAGAGGCATCACTGTCAAAAGAGGTCTGTGGGTGCTGCACTTTACATCCCTGTCTGTTCCAGATCATTTACTCCAAAATGAACCAGATATGATTATCATCCTTCAGGCCAAAATGAATCTGCAGGAACTCATACGCTAATGAGTTGTGATCTCGTGGCCCTGAGAATGCCAACAGACAGTGACAGTGAATCTCCCTACACTGACACAGAGCTTGCACTTAATGTGCTTCCTGTTGAAGCCTCTGTGACTCCCTCAACTCTTTCCACTACAAATATTATTATTATTGCTCTTTTCTGCTTTGTATGTTTTCCTCAAGGCTCCTGTTCCCAGCCTGGGATATAAATATGTCTCAGTGTTTGTTTTCAGTCCTACCAGGCACATGACTCTGCTAACAGAACCACAAAGGTGAGCAATGGTATTTCACAACAGCACGCTGCCACGCTGTGACCCGACTGCAGCTTGCCAGGATAGTGCCAGGGGGGCAGGGGGCTGTGGGCACTACCTGAGGCCTTTCTTGATGGCGTCAGTGGGCGTGCAGGAAGCGTTGTCGGGGCACTCCTGGGCTCTCGCCTGCTTGCTCTCCAGAAACCAGCCGGAATCCACCAGGCCTCGCACCTGAGCCTCGGTCCCCAGCTGCGCCAGGAGACTGGACACCTTCTCGATGTTCAGCAGGACGCCCATCGCCCCGGCGCTGAGAGACAGGAGGGGAGAGCGGATTTTGTTTGCGAGATTCAGTTGCCCAACAGCAACACGCAGGACTGGCAGAACTCTGTGAGATGGGAAGTGGACAAGGAGCTCACCTGGTGCCAGCCAGCATGACCACCTTGGCCTGTTTGATCCCTTTGGAAACCAGGTCTTTAATCACCTCCCGGATGATCAGGGAACCCATGAAGGCATATTGAACTGGAAGACACAGGACACTGAGCTTGCATTCGACTTCAGATCAGAGGGCAGATTTTCTACCAGCAGGAGAGCAGAGGTAAAAAACCCTTGGAAGAGGAAGAGGAGAAGGATCCGAAGAGGAAGATGAAAGACACCAAGAGCATCCCCCAGTCCTGAATCCAGGATCTGAGTTTTGCCAGGAGACGGAGGTCTTACAGTACCTGGCTCCTTTCCTTGGCCCGTCTTTGAGGAGGTGCCACTCCACACGTCACTGGAGCAGTAGGGGACGAACCTGAGAGACGAGCCGTCACTGTCATCCAGATCACCCAGAAACACACTACCGGCCACCCTACTTACAGTACTTGTACACAAGCCAGATACTACGGAGATGAAAATCTGAAAGCAAGGCATTTAAATAAGCATCTAAATGCTCAACGCCAAATCAATCCCCATTTTACTGAAAAGTATTCACTGAATTTTCACACCACTTACCTGCTCCTTATAATGGACCCCCTGCTAAAGATAGAATGATCAAACACAAAGAGACAGAACACTGGTTGCAGACTTTATGCTTTCATGATCACAGCCTAAAGAGAGAAGAATGCTATTTGTGCACAGCTTCGTTTCCATCCCAAAATTTACTAAGAATATCTTACGAATATTTTATCACCATACCGGGCATGAAAAAAAAAACCAGACTGGACTAGTACAGTTGGTGAATCTCCATTTTTAAAGCCCCAAAGAACAAGGGAAAAGCAAGGTGCGTCACAAATGCATTTCAGTTCCGAGCGCAAGCACTTGTATGACTCTGTATTCGGCCAGCGAAAGCAAACAGATTTGCAGATAAGCTCTTACACCGTGTTGGCATTCCACCAGTGGGGGTTCTCATCTGCCTCGGAGGATAGAATCCCGCTTCCTGGAAAACCACGGAGGACAATCAGATGAAAGCCAGACTATCAATGTAGCTGCAAAAACACATTCAAATGCAATGATCTATGTGCGGCAGGACAGTGACACAGCATACTTGCTGTATTATTAAAATACGACCCAGGGGGGAACTGGTTGGGTCTGGTTCAATAGTTACCCCAGGACAGGGCTGTACCTTTACGCGATTGTGGCCATTCCGATGAGCTCATGAGACGAGGGATATTTTTGTATCTTGAATCGCAGGTCTCTTTGTTATAGCAGCACCAGCCACCTAAAAATAAGACACTAATATCAGCCACAGATAACTGTAAAGGGAGATCCCATTAGCCTTTCGCCCAGGACTGGAGAGAATGTGATGAGATTATCTGAGGCATGCATGCCTCTGAAGTCCTGCAGGGAACCTCACTGTCTTGTATATACAGTTAGTCTTTGCAACTAGTTACATTCAATTCCATTATTAAGACATTAGATCCATAGTGTGGCTGCAGAAATCATCTTGTGTAATTAAATAATGACTCTGTCCTGACTCATCAAACTCAGGACGCTCATAGAGAAAAGCAGGAGAAGGAAGTTAAGGTGTTTTACACCATAGTAGCACTGTAGGAGTCCAGACAGGACTCAGTCATCGGCAGGAGTATATTAAAAAGCTACTGGCATGAAATAGAGGCAATTAAAGAAATAAAACCAGGATGTTTTTTTTTATACATAACAGAGTCTCAAGGCTTTTCGGACTCTGCAAATGAGATGCACGGGGTAACCCTTAGGACGTTTATCACCTCACTCAAACTTGAAAGAAGAAATTAAAGAATTCTCACCTTCTAAAAATATCAGCCACCGTTTGCTTCCTTTGCACTCTCTCAGGTAAAATCTGGGCAGAACGAGAAAAAATGGATCAGGATCCCAAACGGTAAAAACTAATTTTTCACACAAAGACATTGATTACTAAAACGCCGGCAGCTATTCTTAATCTATAAACAGCACTTCGTCTAGTTAATGGTATGCAAAGGGAGAAGACAAGCCTGGGAAGAAAACTGCATTTCCCAAAAATAATAATTGAAGACGGCAAGGGGCACAGCCTGGAGGTAATCTAGCAACCTCCAGGCTGCAGTCTGTTTCCGAGCTCTCTGATTCATAAAGATAGATAGATAAGTCTTCATTGATCCCGAAGGGAAATTGATGCGCTCATATGAACATGCAGAGGAAGCCAACTACAGATCATGGCAGCGAATGACCAGAAACAGACAGCAGCACAGCATGGAAGAACGTGGCGCCGTCCGGATCGCCTCACCCTGCTGCTGTCCCGTCGTTACAGGTGACCTGGGCGTTCTTCAGGAAGTGCAGGTTCATGTCCTCGCTGGGCTTCTGGGTCTGGGGGGTCTTCAGGTCCTTACCAACCTGCGTGGACCCCCACTGAGCCGGGAGGGGATCGTCCTCGGGGCGCCCAGGAGCAGCCTCCCCCACCGGGGTTCCTGTCTTTCGGGGGGCCTTGCCGCTGGGCTTGGGGCCGCGGCTGTTCTGGGAAACAGCCACACCCAGCAGAAGCAGGAAAGCTGCACGGCCCAGAGAATTCATCGCAAAGCTCCGCGTGTCTGTGGATGAGAAGAGAACAATCTGGAGGAATTTTTCAGAGGAATGCTACCCTCAGAAGAGCCCTTGACCAATGAGACATCCTGTATCTGCACAGAGGAATGAAATGAGTCAACGCTACACATCTTGAAACTTCATCTCAGCTAAGGCATTTCAACACCTGCTTGCCCTTTGTTAGTGACTCACAGATTATTCACAAAGGGAGTTCTAAAGTTAAACATTATTATTTGATTTCATATTAAATGCCTCAGCATCTCAGGACACAGAGAATGGGAAGGGAGGGTTTCACAGGAAAAGAGGGCTAAAACAGCAGAAAACACACGGGAAAAAAGAAACAAAAATACAAAAACGTGAGAAGATCAGAAGCCGTCCTTAGAAATCAGTGTCCAAAGCAGGAGGTTATGTATGGATTCAGACTACAGAAAAAAAGAAGTTTAATAGTCCTAATAGCCACCCAGAAAAACATTCACTGCAGGTCGTAATCCCACAGATAGTCGTGTATATTCCCGGCTCTCTGTAGAATGTCATCCTCATTGTTCCCTTGGACGTGTGGCAAGCATCACACCGCCGGTTTGTGCAGCACGTACCCCAGTCAGGCAGCTCTCCAGGAGATCGCCGGGCGTCGGAGAGCAAGAGCAGCGCTGTGCACACTGTCCCTGGGCAGCAGGGCTGGGAGTGGAGCGAGCTGGGGGCTTGGGGTGGACTTTATAGTGCCACCATATGGATCGCATTTCTCCCTGTTCGCTTTGAGCCGCCGCCAAATCCGGGCGCATGACACGAAGGCAGGCAGGCTGGCTGGCTGGCTGGCGGCGAGGAGAAACGATAACACACGATCTTCTCTCCTGACCGCGGTTCAAGATCCCTCCCCCCTCCCCCCAACACCCACCCTATTCCCTGGCTTCGATTTCATTTAAGCACCTACACGGCTCGCGAGCCCGCAGAGCCCTTTCAGGTGGTGCAGAGCCCCCGGGCCACAATGAATCACCTGTCTCAAAGTCCGTCTGATAGGAGACATGACTCCCTGGTCCTCAGAGGGGTCTCTCCCAGACCTCTGTAGCTGGTCAGAGACATGGGGACTGTGGCAATGCGGACACGCGGGTTCACTCAACGTGCAAAAGCAGTGAGGCACAGCGAACCAACTCCAGATGCTTCATTTCTCTTTTACGGTAACAGTGGTTTCATCCCATCGGCCTCAGGGGGCCGGGTTCAAATCGTGCGGTACCCGGGCAGTGTGGCACAACTGGCTCCATGCTGGGAGGAGGGTGCAATGGGCAGTGAATACCGGGTTCCAGAACATTACCAAACATCTGGCACCACTGGGCGAAAGTGCTCACATTAAATGAAATAATTGTCTTTCATGTTGGCTCCAAATCTATTGAAATTAACATTTCAGCTGAAACCTAACCTTAGATCTTAACAATAATCCGTAAGAGAAAACCGAAGGGTTCTTCTTTATAATTCACAGTACTTTCTACAAAGTATCACAGCTCAGACATGCCACTTTAAATCTGGCAAATCTGATCACTGGATTAAATATTACTTGAGGAAAATGATGCATGCAGACATCAACAGCTTGTGGTGGGTAACTGTATTTCAAGAGTCTATAGAACTGAAATTGTTACATAAGACTGTACTGCATGAGAAATATGTAATTATAATGCTCAACTTTAAATTTCATAGCACTTATGTACTATATTTTTAAATTAATACGCTGCTGAGTTTGAGCTTTTATCGTAATTTCTAGACAGATTTGTATCCAAAATATTGTTTACCTTCTGATTTCGAAACGCACCAGATTTATTTAAAGCTAATTGAAAGCATCAGACTGCTATCTGTGCCTTATTATCTCTTAAATCTGAATGCACCACTTTTTGTTTTTGCTATGACAAAAGAGGCATCATTGCAAATGCAAAGACAGGTTTTAAACCTTTTTTTTCAATGTTAGTAGAATTTCTTACCTAGTTTTGCTCACCCTTCAGGAACTGTCCACCATTTATTAGGCTTGTTCATTTAGAATGAAACAAAAGAAAGCAAAGGAAGAGCACATTGAGTGCATTTACCTTCAGCCCAGGGGATGAAGCAAAGTTCCCAGCGCAGTCAGGACACTGTCAGGGCTCTGAGGACGCAGAGGCAGGGTATGTGAAACTGTCTCACATGCCTGCAGGATAGTTGCAGGCTGACATGCCGATCAGAAACGGAGATCACGAGCCTGGCCTCTAAAAGTCTCATCAAGGAAATGCACACCATCCACTCACATCAATCAACCCATTAAAGACCCCCGGAGCCAAACGCTCACTGTGTCCCCTGGGGGCCTCGGACTTTGTGTGGCACAGACGCCCACACACTTCCCTTCCCCACTCCAGGTCTGGGGCCCAGGTGCATGGTCTCAATCCAGTCATTTGTTTTTAATTTGCCAGCAGCCAAAACACCCTAAAACTCACAACTGACAGCCCACTGAAGCTCAGCAGGTGTGAGGCTGGCCAGTACCTGGATGAGAGACCTCCTGGTAAAAACTAAGGAAGGTGCTGGAAGAGGTGTTAGTGGGGCCAGCAGTGTGCTCACCCCACGGTCTGTGTGGGTCCTAATGCCCCAGTATAGAGATGGGGACACTATACTGCAAAAAGGCACCGTCTTTCAGGCGTTTCTTGAAAAGAGCTTCTATGAATTGGGTTCATCACTGTTCTCCTCTCCACTAATAGCTGGTGTGTGGGGAGTGTACTGGTGCACTATGGCTGCTGTTGCATCAACCAGGTGGGTCTCACAGATCTTGCAGCATTTGTCATTTTTGGAATAAAGATCGTTGCGTATTGGACAAACGCTCTCTACGGCAGAAGTAGCCACTATGAACCAAAAGCCAACTGCAGGATTCAATTGACTCAGGACACTATTGCAAGGCCTGACGCATACTGCCACACCAAAGGCTAATTGTTCATACCACCACTCCCTTTATGGTCCCTGCTGCTGTGCAACACAAAGTACTGCACCATCTGGAGACTGAAGCTCCACCAGGAAGTGACAGCTTTAACTGGCGGTTCAACAGTTTTCAAGTAGGCAACAGAACACAGAGCAAAGCAAACTTTTGTCGGGCCACAGGCAGAAACGATACACTCCCAATCTCGGCGTAAACGGGGTTTCCAATTTCTCTCGTCTCGCTGACAGGACCTGCAGGAGCTTTTCATTCTCCTTCACACCCACACCTTTCAAGTGATGCCAGAGAATAGCCATCGATACTTGAAGGAATTTGAAAGAGCAAGTTAAAATTTATTTTAACCCCCACCCCCCAAAAGAAAAAAAATTCAGTGACATTACTTTATAGAATTTGATCTACTGAGCTTAAAAAAGTGTTTTTCTGATAAATCAGATATTTCATCATCCTTCCTCTATTTAGTGGCATGCAAAATACCCATCTGTCTTCCCAGAAACCCACTCAACAATCTGTTTAGCAGATACTTCAAATAGCTGGGGAGTGAAACATTTGCTGTAAATCTATCAACTTTAAAAAAATTACATACCCAGAATGTTTTTAAGCAAAGGTCTTTGATGGCATTTCTGGCTTCTGGTTTCGACAGATGATGGTTTTTTTTCCAGAACACTGTGATCGCTGGCTACGGCGCGATGTGGATCATTAGGGATAGCCTGGGAGCACTGTAGCCTCACCTTGGCCTGGGAGACACTTGAACCCTCTTTACTGTACACTACTGTAAGTCACTGATGTCCTTGCCACTGGACACTGTTTGGCAACATCTTAAAATCAAAGGAACCAGCAGACTTGATGCGTTTTCCTGTTGTTCGATACAGATCTCTATACAGTCTGCGACCAGGGTGGTCTGGGCTGCCTGTCTGCTGTGCATGTGTGTCATTACTACCGTATGTTGGAGGGCGAAAAGGGGCATTTCCGAGACCAGCGCAGCTAACAGCCTCAATACACACCAGAATGCAGTGAATTATAATAGTGAACTATAATAAGAGGGTTAAACTGCACTCTCCCCCTCCCTGAATTTTCTGAGTGAATTTCTCCATCAAAATAAGGAGCTGGATTAGTTAATGCATGGAAATTGCATAGGCCGCTTACATATTTGCCAAAACATACCCAAACACCTTCTTAGTAGTCACCAGCTGGCATGTTACAGCAACGAGCATGAGAGAACAACGTGACGAATTAAAGAAAAAGAAAGGCATTATTATGAGCAGGACCTGGAGAAGAGAAATGATGGTTATAGCCAGTGCTAAGCAGCCCCTCCGTCAGGCTGTGTGACAGATCACCTTGTAGCTTGATCTCGCCAGGTACTGGACAGTACTGAGATGGGAGATCTCTAAGGAAAACCAGGTTGCTGCTGTAAGTTGTATTAGTGGACCAGCAGTGGGTGCTCATCTGCCTGAACTAGAATTTCCAAATCACAGGCCCAGTATGTTGACTTTGGGCACTGTGTTGTAAGATAAGTAGGAGGTGCCCTGCCTTTGGATGAACCAAGGTCCTGACCACTTGACATTGTTGGAAAGACTAAGTATGTTTAGTCCTGCTGTCCTGGCTAAATTCCTCTGTGTGCTTGAGCAATCTGGCTTCCCTAAAGTGTTAACACCTGATCCGCTGTGCAGACACACAGCTGGGGCTGCAATTCAGTGGCGAAGTGGGTCCCTTCCTAGATGTGAAGTGCTCTGGGAACCTTGGGGATGAAAAGCTCTCTGTAACAGATGGTTATGGCATCGGGAGGTTAAAGCAAAGCAGGATCTGACAAGTGGAAGATCCCCATTAAGCAGTGCAGCTAGTGTGGCTGGCAAAAGCACACTAAAGGCCAGGCACATAGGAATCTGCATAGTAATCTCAGTGCAAGCCACTGCAATGTTACAGGATGGCAATGGCATCCATAAACAACCTGGGTGACGAAGAGGACTGACAGCCCCAGCAGGAGAGGGCTTTGTAAAGTGATGTAACACAACCAGAAAAAGAGTGTCGTGACTTCAGCCCCCAGGCATTGTTGTGTTAGAAGTAAGGTTTGCATTTCCTGTATTCCAGGCGCGCCTTTCCAATGACCGGCCTCTCTCCCCACACCAGCTTGTGCTGCTCTGCCCCTCTGCGATCATGGGCAACATCATGCATCTGTCCAGTAGCAAGCCCTGGAAACTGCGAATCCTCAGCGCTGTGCTGTGGCTCATCAGAACTGAGAGCACTGCAATGCCTTGCTGGGTGCGTCAAGCCTGCGCAAAACATGACACCATCAAGCAGGACACTTTTATGCATCAACCGTTACATATAATTCTTGAGGAATTATTCAACATTGAAATAATTGTGATCCTAACCCCAGCTCTGACTTCACTTCAAAGCTTCTTGGGGACTTTCGAATGCAATTTCGACAGCAGTTACTTCTCTAAACAAACAGGTCTTTGATGAGGCTCATTAAGTATGATGCCTAAGAAGCAGAGAATTAAGAGTGCAGCTCACTGTGGACACGTTGCGGTCACTTCAGAGCTGAAAATAAAAAGAGGCCACAGGAATTCTGTGAATACTTGTCAGCCGAAAGGATTTAAGGGGCAGTGGAGCTGGTGACCGAGCTGGAAGGCAGTGCAGTCTGGTATCCCTCCCTGTTCGATTGAGGCTGTCAGGATTGATGAGTCCAGGGGGTCACGGCGCACAGAGCAGAGCCAGACACCTGAACCGCCCGCTGAAGTCCACAGAGACAGCGGCCATCGCCAGCGACTGCACTAACACTGCAGAAACCTCAAACAGGTTTATAGACAAACTGAAGTGCCCGAGTCACTGCTGGCTTTTTTTTTCTTCAAATATTTACTAAACATATGCTTACTGCACACACGCAGCATGCAGTACATGAACTAAACTGAGACCTTGATCATTCAAGGCCCGGGAGCGGCACGTTTACACTGGGAGCTCTGCTCACGACAGCGGAGACTCGTTTTCATGCTGGCTTGAAGGAAAAAATCACAAGTGCCGTCACTGTACTCCTCAGCCATATTATTAGTGTCACTCTTCATACAGTTTCGAAAAAAGCTGGATCAGCGCAGCGCAGCCCTCGCATGTCGTCAAGGGGCAATTTAACAGCCAAGATAAGCCCGCATAATGGTCAGCAGCCCTCCAGGTGAGGACGTCGCTGTGGGCACAGTGACCTTGACTCCATTCTTCATGGGGAAAAACAGAGGCTGTCCTGGTTAAAAAGCCCTTAGGCAACAGTCGTGCCATGTTAGGAAAGCAGTACGTGTGGTATGTACACTGCAATGATGTCAGGCTGTTAGCATCATGTGCTGCTGCTACTGACCGGTGGATCATGTGGGAATCAAGGCTATATTTTATCTGAGGCTCGGTCGTCCCTGCTGAATGGGGTACCCCAGACACTAAATGTGTTACAAAACAAGGAGGGTGGATTTTAGGTTTCTATTGAATGATGCAAGAGGAATGCTCAACTATTAGGTAACTACAATATTCACTTTGGTTTACTACTAATTTGGCTGACACTTCGAGCCAAAGTGAATTACATTTATACAGCTGGGTCTGCGAGTATACAACTGAAGCATGTGAAGTACATTCAAGGGTATAAGGGGGTATTATATCCTAGTGACCCACCTAGGATTTAACCCTACAACCTTACAGATATGAGCCCAAAGCCCTTACCACTGCTCAAAACTGCTGCCTATCACATGGAACAAATCACTTCAGACAAAGTGAAAACCTAATGCACAACAACACAACACAAAAATAATAGACTGCAATCTTTAATCTTGGACTGCAATATTATGTAATGTGGTTCTCATAAACCTTAGCTGACAAACGCGCTTTGTGAAAAGTACAACACTGTCACTGGTCAGCTTTGTGCCCTAATTCCGTTCCAGACCCATCTGAAACTCTACAAACCCGAATCACATGAGTTATCCGTATCGGAGAGGATCTGATAAACAACAATTTCCAAACAGGGCTGCTATTTAAGGAAATGTGCAAGAGGACCTGGCTGCGTCCTGTTGTTACCCTGATGTATTCGCCCCTCCCCCTGCTTCAGTGACCTGCATATCAGAAGTGACAGAGACCCTTTATGAAGCATCATACTGGCTCAATTCATCAAAGCGCTCCGGTCCCTGGTGCTACTCAGGGGGGAGCTGTCAGGTCAGGCATGAGGCAGTGATGCACTGACAAACAGGGCTCATCAATCCAGGGCGAATTTACAGGAACATGACAGTTTGCAGGTGCTGGCATTTATGTCGGAGCACACAACTAATAAATTAGTGCTCACTTCAAACTGCCCCCCTCCCCCACAGTCTGGAAGGCGGACACAGCCTTAAAGTGATGGGAGGCAGCAATTATAATTGCCCCTCCACAAAAAAACTGAGGACTGGCCAGGCCCTAGTGGACAGCACCAGTCTGAAATCGGACGCCGGGAAAGTGACAGACAGGCCCAATGCAATTACATGTGCCAAGAAACAGCACGATCTGTCTCTGAACAATTTTACAACTCCAGATAAATTTATACTGCTCACGGGTTCGAAGTTCACGCCCACAATAACTCGCCCTTCCAGCCCGTGTCTCAGTGTTCTCTCACTCGTGAGCAAAAACCCCAGACTGCCTGCAGAGGTGAATCTGGAAAAAGCAGACCACAGACAACTTTGCGCAACTGAGGACACAATAAAACAGTGAAACTCCGTGCTTGACCACAGAGAAGAAATGGACCAGGAGCTGATAATCTTGCCTTTGCATGCAATTTACTGTGACACAAGATAAAAAGCAACCCCTTAACAATTTCTTTATTCCACAGCAGGTTCAAAATGATGTAATGTCAATTTTATGGTTTACATGTTATTTACACCTGCATCTCCATTGAGTCATCAAACATGTTTTATTTAACTACCTTTAACTGTATTTTTGTCCCCGAAACCAGTCACACAGGCAATTTCACTCCAGGCAATTTTTTTTAAGGTCTTGAATCTCACTGAGTAACTGTCAGCATCCTGTTAATCCGAAATAAAAAAGAATCCCTGCAGGTCAGTTTGTGGTTGCAAAGCCTTCTGTTGTCTCTGGTATCTAACACTTACTGCGGCTCTAGTCTATCAAATTAGCTGCCAGGGATCAAGGAACAATCAGATGAAGGGCTTCTATGCAGGGCAAAGACAAAATGCTTATCATCCACCCACACGTCTGCCTAGAAAGGCAAAAGAAAAACACTCAACATGACTCAGCTTCTTTGCCTTTCCTTTCTCTGTGTGAGGAATCTGCCTGGTATCTGCTGCAGTCCACTTGTGCTTCCACTACAGTTATACCATGCATTTACCGAGCTTTAACGCACCTTTCTGTGCTTCGCCAGTCTTCTGCTCTGATGTGCTTTCTAGGACTTTCCACTCTGGTCCAGCACAGAACATTCTTACTCCTTCCCAGTTCTGTGGACATGGGAGCCCTGAACTTTTTGAAGCGAGTGCTCATCTGTAAACTGTACGTTTTTCTAAGCCTACCCATTCATTTGCAGATTTCAGGCTTTTACAGGTCTTTTCCTTTCCTATCCCTGCTCCCTTTCTCCGTTGCCACCACACCTAAAAGGTTTTTTTTTTCTCCTTCATTCTTTTAGCTCTTCAGCATGGAATTAACCTCTGCTTGTTCCTTCTAACTACATTTCTGCTCTCAATTGCTTTGTGGTTCTGCAGCGCTTGGATAACAAGAAAAGCTGTCAGAGAAGTCCAGTGTGTCTGGGATTTACAGAGGTTGTGCATCAGTGTTTATTAATATTACTGAATGAATCTCATCAGCACTTCAGCCTGGTTCGCTGGAAACTTCAAAAGTGATATAATCAGGTGTTACAAAATACATGGGTTCTAATGTTTCCAAATACCAAGTACTGTAATTACAGAGCTCTTTAAAGTAAAAATATCTACAATATATCCTTTGCACACTGAAACACATTTGTCCATAAAATGTTGTTATAGCTTTAGAACAGTTATGTATTAAATAAAAATATACATGTAATTGGAGTGCATCATATGATACTTGTGCAGTGGTAACACATTTAACACAAGGGTAACACAAGGGTACACAACAATGGATGTAATTACCTGTTGAATGAAAACACCCCTCCCCACTATTCTGTGTGACCTGGGTCAGCGACCTTTGACATCTTATAGCTCCGACTGCCCTCCTGGGTGGTAGCAGGGCCATGGCAAAGAGCAAGAAAGGGGTGTCTACCGGTGAGCCGCGTCAGGACAAATACAAACAGATCAAAGCTCTGCACTGCACAGACTCTTTTAATTCATTTCAGGAGTTTGGGCCTTCTCGGGTCTGACAGCGAAGAGGCTATTTAAAGGCAGCGGGCGCACAAAGGGCAGAGCTACAGCAGAGCTGCGCGCATTAAGCCTCAGGGTCAGGTCTGACACCTGAACGACCCTGAAAGATCGGCCGTGACCTCATCTCAAGGGAAACGGTCCCGATGCACGCTAGCCCCTGCCCTGGCCCTGGCCATCTGCGTAGCACTGCAGAGCAGGCAGGCTGGACCACCAGGCCTGAACTACTGGAGGAGGACACATAGCCCACCAGCCTGTTCCATTTAGCATGCACACACACCCTGCTCTTTGCTCTTCACTGTATAACTGTCACGACAAAGCTCTTACACACAATAACAAGGGACAGTGTCGTTCCAGCACTGGCACTGAATTGTCGCCACACCCACCCACGAGGCCGACCTTTCAACGTTCATTCAGCAGGAGGGGGCGTGTTACGGCTGCCAAGGCCGGCGACGTGTGGGCCGAGAGTCCCACAGCCCCAGCGGAAGCCGCCAAGCTGGCCGCTCCTCAGCCGAAACCCTGTGTTCTGGACCGGCGTGCATGTGTGCGTGAGGGGAGAGCCGAGATCCCACCCCCTCCCTCCCAGCTGAGAGGCGGGGGAGGTGGAATAAACACTCACGACGAGGTGTTGAAAGCCCAGGCCTGGCATCCGGCCAGAGGCCTCATCCCGCTCCGCTATGACCGAACGCCCGGAGCAGCTGTGCGCCCAATCTGCGCGGATCTGCAGGAACGGCAAGCCCACGTGCCCTGCTGCCGCTTTGATTTACAGCGCCAAGAAGGCAGAGCAGTGATCTCGACGCCGAGCAGAACGGATCTTGGTGAAAGCAGCCGTAGGCCAGGAGGATGCTGGACCAGCCGGGCCGCATCATGAAGTCATGGGAACATAACTGGAAGAAAGGTCCCGAGAGAGAAGAGGCCCTTCAGATCCTCTAACCCCTCTGGTAGTTTGTAGCTAATCAGTTTCCTCTTGCGTGCTCTGGTTCATTTTGAAGAAATCCACTAGGATAACTTTGATTTTGGACACTCGAGCCTGGGTCCCGAGCCCTTGTCTGTCTCAGAATCCCGAAGTTAGGCCCATTACTGACGCTCGGTGTGAAATGCTGTATGTGCACTACAGTGTGAAGAGACACAAATGTTTAACCCATGAGTTTCAGACACCTCGTCACACCCCCCGTGTGAAAGTGACAGAATGCACCTTATACTAACACCCACCAATCGCACTCTGCAGGGGAAAGGGTCAAATTCGAAAAAGCCACATTAGCAGATGGAGGCCCAGATTAATGTACTCCAGCCACTCAGGCATGTACAGTAGTAACCCTTCATTGTGACTCTGAGTAGCTCTGCAGAACAGGCCATAAGAAAGAGCTGAAAAGGAAAAGGTTTTAAAACTCCAGCAAGCTTTAAGGAGGCTGACCCCAGAGCCGAACGACATTCAATCATTCGGCCACCTTCTGCACCCAGATGAGAAAAGTGGTCTGTTCCACTTAACCCCAGTTCTTTCTGCTGAACATTTCAGTCAGAGCCTTTTTTAAAAACACAAAACACAGTCTTAAATCACCCCGATCTCCCACCAGATGCCATGAAGCTGATCAGGCAACATGTCCTACTGCCCCCTTGTGGAGATCTGCACTCACGACAATTTCTCTTTCTCTTCTCAACCCGCTCACCTTTGACAGCACACTACGCATTCTAACAAAGGAAACACTGCAGTTGACCAACAGCGCATCCATCGAGTCCACGTTGAAATGTGCGTGAAAACACTTTCAGTCATGCAACAAACAGACAGGTAAAAAAAATGCATTCATGAGATGCAATGAAAATCATCGGAATATTTATTATATTAAATAAAATCTGACAGGATAAGACAATGAAAATAAGCTCTTAAAATGTTTTAACCAGCGAGTTTACTTACAGCCTGTGACAGGCCTCTCTTATCTTTTCTTAGTACAGCACTTCATGCAGGAGACGTGTAGAACAGCCTTGATTTTCCTGGGAGGCCATTTTAATCTCTGCGCAGCTCCCTGCCCCGTTTATTTTCTGATACAGAACGCAAAACTACAAAGGGGCTGAAAAGAATGACCTTGCTGGCTTTCCAACAAGCAGATTTACAAAAAGGCACTGGGCAGGTGTCTTAGCAATTAAAGACTGCTGTTGCCCATCGTTATCGAAGCACAGTGACAGAGAGCTTACCAAGAAACAGCATGGCTGTAATTAAAACCCCCTTATTGCTATACTGAGAATTACTGCAAGAGAATTAGTGACTAAACAAATGGCAGAGTTCCAAACACAGCAAATCACAACAATCGCACTTCTGCCCTGTGTTTTTCCTGTTGTTTTTTTTTTCATTTCATAATACCGACTGTCTTAAAGGGGACTCAATATGACTCCGTGAAAGTAAACTCATGATGACTGCCATGATGACCTGAGCCCGTGACAGGCTGTGAAAGACCTTCACATCTAGAGATGCAGTAAAAGTCACAGGCATGGTTAGCACTGCGCTGGTTGGACAGTATTCACACAAAGCAGACCGGAACTACATCCATTCTTTTAAAAAAAACAAAACCTTTGGATTTCAATCTTCAGGGATTCTAGATGCGTTCAGACAGATATATCGCTGCCTTACAGCCAACCTGTATGGCATTCTTCAAAAGCCAGTAAGCCGGTGCCTGGAAATGAAAACAGAGGGAAAAAAAACTGTATTGGACCTCATGTAACAACACTTGCTGTTTACATACTGTGCTATTTACCCTCAGTTTTAGACTGACCCCACTGTGTTCCCATAGCAAGACATGGACCATGTTTTGAGATGAAGGGTGAGCTGTGCAAACCACATCACAAGATCACACTTAACGCAAGTGCCACTGCATTCTGGAGACTGTCATATATGGATACGTTAAAGGAGTCAAATCTCTTCAGTCTAGGACAAAGGAGATCGAACAGAGATGTAAGTTAAGTACGTAGAATCTTAAAGAGTTTGGTGTCCTGGTTCAGCCAAGAGGACTACGAGGGTACAGGGTCACAACTGAAAACTACAACCATCTAGGACAGAGAACAGGAAACACTGGTAGTATCTGGAACAGACTTCACAGCATAGCTTTGGATGCACAAGATCCAAACCCATTCAAAAAAGAGCTGATTTACTTGTATACATGAACCACCCATGAGCCAAATGACCTCCCCTAACCTGCAGGCTTCCTCATGGTGTTATTTAATAACTGCTTGGTTCCATACAAGTTCAGATGAGCAGGAGCCTAGGTGATGACAAGATACACCCAGGACAGTATACCAGTCCATCACAAGGCGCGATTAAGAGACACAATCGAACTCAAATGGCAAGTCTCTGGCCTGCAGGAAGAAACGGGAACAGTCAGAGAAACCTGCATGGCCACAGGAAGAACAGGCACAGAATCTCCAGGCCAGAATTAAATCCAGGGCCCAAGAGCTGTTAGGCAGCACCGCTAACAACCACACTGCCCTCCACAGAAATCACCTAAACACCACCCATCCTCTCCGACACTTCCAAGTTCTTGAGTTCTTTCCCGCTGGACAGAAAGTAGCAACAACTATAAAACCACATCCCAAAGCACCACACAACCTGCTCTACTCGGACTCACCAGTTCTGCGTCGTGCTCCAAGCCTGTATCATGATGCTCCATTTCCTCATCACGGAACTTCTTGATTAACTAGGGGGGAAAAAAAATAAGCTCTAACAAAAATACAATATGGAGCCTCGGACAGCCAGACGTTCACCCTTTTTAATATCTTATTGATTTGGAACTCGGCACATATCAAAGGAATCACATGCAAAAAAAACCCCAAAGACACAAAGTGTTGCATCACCAACGGTCAGGCTTACGTTTAGTAACTCTTTGTACTTTTCCGGATCCACTTCCATCAGAGCTCGGATCTGGCTGTTGTAGTGCTCTGAGATGCTCTCTTCCACCGCCACTGTGCAGGCCATGGCACCCTCCTTCCCCAGCAAGGCTGTGCTGGCACCTTGGCACACAAACACACACATGCTCACATTCATTAACCACACCACCGCAAGCAGCGCTTCTCGTCAGTCTGCAATCATAAAACCCCACGCAGGTGGATCGACGCAGAGTACTGGTAGGTTTGTGATGTGGGCAGATAAGGAGCTTAGATGAAAGGTGATGCCAGCAGAATGTCTTTGTGATACGAGGCAGGTACAGTACATACCCAGGCCCTGCTGCAGTGCACCTGGTCGGCGATCCAAGTGTCAGTAAGTGGGAGTTTCAATCGCTCAGAATTTAGCAGCACTACAGGATCATATCTGGGATTACACCTGCATTATGCAATAATTTACCAAGCCTGTCTTGTGCCTACTCACCCAGGACAAACCCTGCCACATTCCAGAAAGGCATTAAAATTGTGGGGCGCACTCTGTTCTCAGCCACGAGCTCGTTGAACGTTTTCAGGTGATCTTTCTCTTGGTCCCACATTTCCTGCGGGATCGAAGAGACCATTTCAAACTCGTGAGCAAGAAAAGCCGTCAACTTGAAATGAACAGGCAATTAAGAACACAAAACCGAAAGAGAGTCAAGTTAAATGGCATAGCTTTCGAGACTCCTTTAGAAATGACTTTGGATTTAGCAGTGGATTTGATCAGTACTAAATAAACACAACAAGTAGGGACGTCATTATCAACAAGTTTATTCACCACACTAAACACACCCACCACAGGGCCCTGAGTGGGCTAAAATCTCTCTAGCTGAATCAGCCTATAGTGTCTGAAAAGCCCCTTTTAAAAGAGGACTGCACGCCCCATGTCGGAGACATTCTGTACAGATGAATGTCTTATTCTCAACTCCAGGTCGCACCACTCCTGACTGGTGGCCCATGGGGCCTCTGTGGAGGTTTTGTGGGGCAGGTGACTGCGTCGAGCACACACTTGGATGACTGGTCCGGCCTGAGTTCTCCCTAGCACTGCCATCTGGCCGGCGTAGATGCGGTTGGCTCCGTATTCCCCGGCGTGGTCCACTCGCAGCATCCGGTCCAGCATGGCTTTCTCTGTCTGGTCCAGGACTGGGGGCACCACGCTGTAACAGCGGGCCAGTCTGGGCCGCAGGGCTCTGCGGCAGGGCTCTGTTTGGACAGCACACACACGGCAACAGGCCTCTGATTACAGAGCACTAATCACACTAATTCCAACCCAGAACACAAGCACAACTCCAGAGACACAAGCACAGCTATTTCCTTTGAAATTGACATTAAGAAGACATTCAAAGCGCTTCATTGTAAAGTCTGAGTGTAAAATGATTTACCAAAAGATTTTAGATTGACCAATTTCCACGTTTGCAGACAGAAATGGAAAAGCCGTAGTGTTGCAGGTCTACAGCATCGTGAATGCCTTTTCGAAAGAAGAAAATAACTTCGACAAACCGGGAATAAGAATGTTTACCCCAGCTGCTCCAGGGGCGCTGTACAATGGCTACCCCTGTGCTCTGACCCCAAGCTTCCCTCCCTGTCTGTGTGTCTCATGGAGAGCAAGCTGGGGTATGCAAAAAGACAAATTCCTAATGCAAGAGGTTGTATAGGGCTAATAACGTGATCTGATCTTAAATTGTCCTGCAACAGCTCTCATGGAATGCATCATTTGCCAGATTTTGATAACAGAGATCAAAACCAGTTTTTAAATTCGCGTGTTTACATTGTGCGATTATGATCTTGAATCGATGGCACCAGGTTGTGCAACAAATGATTCAACCTTCCTACCCGTCCCGCTGGAACCAAACTGCCGAGAACCGAAGACCCGAATCCAGCCGTTCAGTAACACCGGCGCCTTTAGATACTTCTGCATTGCAGAAACGTTTGGAAATATTAACAATAAACTCAGGTGCCTTCAAGATCACATTTAAAGAGAGTGGCAGAAAGTCATTGACACCAGCCTGGTTCAGCAGATTGAATAACAGTAGCGTGAGGCTAACAACATTAAGCGACACGAATGATCCGGAAGTGTATGCAAAAAGCCGAATTTCAATCAAAATAAAAGTCTTTCGGCTACCACGGTAGCGTGAAGCGGGCTCCATTAAGCGACACGAATGATCCGGAAGTGTATGTAAATAGCCGAAATTCAATCAAAATAAAAGCCCTCCAGCTACCACAGTAGCATATGAGGAGTATAGCAACATTAAGCGAAGTGACAAGCAGTTGAAACACCTTCTTTGTTATTTCTTCATGGTTAACTGTCATTCCTTGAACATTCAGGCAAAATTTGACAAATCTAAGATTATTACAAGTTTTTATTAATTTTACAGCACTTTTCTTCCATTTCTACTACTGTTTTTTCATATACATGTTTTTTTTTTCTGTTCAATGAAAAAGGTTTTAAGATGCAAGCTTTTAAAGGAGCTGTATCGGAAATTTGTAATTAAATCAAGTCCTTTATTATATTTCAATTCGATCAGTTTTTTAAACTATAACCAGGGACAAAAACATTTGTTGCACCATTAAAAGTGGTGAAACATACAATGTTAAGACAGTCAGCCAATAGCAAACCACCCTTCTTCATTCCGTTTTAAGTCTTTATTAATATTGTGGGTCTAGGTGGATCACCTCTAGAAAAACTGCGGTGTAGAATTGGATGGGGAAAATTTGTGCCTCTCCAAAGTTGGATGGAATCTATTCCACAGACCCTCAGCTAATAGAAAATCACCTTGTTTTTGTCAGATAAGTGCCTCTGTCAAAACTGCTGGGGTTTATAGAGCAATTGGAAAATTGTACATTTCCATGTAACCTAGGGACAGTTTCAGACAACTTTGTAATGGTGTAGTAGTTAAAATAGTACTTAGCTACTCTTTCTAATAACACAAGCTGTCATTTTGCATTGATCAGCGTTTTTCCGTTCGCTTTTCACTCCGCAGCTAAATTCTGAGAAGCCATTATTCTCGTGAACGAAAGATGGCGATCTAGCACAAGGTACAGTCAACACATTGCCGCTGCGTAAGAGCAAGGCCACGGACAGGCGGCGCTGAGCTACCTCGCAAACTATCGCCTGGGACTTTTAGATTTACTAAATTACGTTGTTTTTATACTGTATGTGGATCTTAACGTGTCTTAATATCCTGCCTAGACATGTTTAACCATCCGAACCTATTTTTTTATATACTGTACATGTACTGTACACAGTCCAACAAGCATCAGGTAAGACGTGATGTTAACTGAATAAAACATCAAAAAGATTTTCGTTTAAAGACTAGTTGCATAGAGCACCTTAATGTTAAACTTCCTTTCCGTTTCTCCCTTTATATTGTTTCTGTAGTACAGCCTTTACTTTAAGGCTGGCGTACGCGAAGATGACAATAATTCAATCAAACTTAATTCTAAAATTCTTGAATTGCACTCAGAGGAGATCTCTCTGAAAAACACTGCACTGCTCTAAATCTGACACACCCGCCACACATGAAGAAGAAATGGAAATGATCTCCAGAAGACGAGTCTCCGCTGGTATTGTGAGACACCTGGACACGCGTGGCGTGCACTGTCCTCACAGGGCTGGCCAGGCTAGCCCTACCCGTCATGAGGGTGGTACAGAGTATGTCTTTCTGCAGGGCAGGTTTCTGTGGGTGTATGGGGTTCGCCGCCCCTCCAGGCACACAGAGACCCCCAGCTAATGTAAGGCTTAGGACATGAGCTTCATCCCCCTGTTTTTCATTTTCAGCTCCACTGTGTTGATGTTGTGAGCGCCGTTGGGCAGACGCCCATTTTCACAGCTGTGAAAATATGTCTTGAGACACCGTGAAACTGAGATCATCAATGCAGAGAAGCCCGCAGTGGTAGGAGACTCGGAGCAGGGCGGCGTGGATGGTGTCTTATTAGGTTACTCTCTAGACCGAGCCAGCCTGTTCTGTACCCTTTTTGTGCAGAACTTCACTTTGAATTAGGGCCCGGTCTTCGCCCTGTCTCGGACAGAAACGCCTGAGAGCCGGCCCCGTCCTGCTTCAGACAGCTGAGCCTCGCATTGCAGATTGCGAGATGAAGCACGTTCCACTGGGGCTGCAAAACCCCCCCCAAAAAAACCAAAATGCTAAAAATGTTTTTGATTGTCATCCAGTCTCCTCCAGGATTCATCGTGAGTCAGTTGAATCCTCGATAGCTACATTGTGGGAGCACCAGGTTTTGTGGGCAACCAAATTCCCTCCCACCAGATCTCTGTAGTCCTTTGAAAAGCTTGACCACATTCTTCTGCTATTGTGTCCACCACAGGTTTCTCCCCATTTCAACACCTAATGATGCAAACCTCTAATTGCTGAACTGCAGGGTACAACCACTGATTTTAAGAAAGTAACTGTATGAGAGGAGATCACTCAGCCCATCTTGTCCATTTTATAGCCAGTAGGTAGTTGATCCAAGGGTCTCGTCCTGCTGTTTCTCGAAAGATACCAGGGGACTGGCTTCAACAGCATGGCTGGGCAGCTCGTTCCACACTCCCGCCACTCTTTTTGTATATAAATACTTGCATAAAAGGGCTGTGCTGCAAAAGCCCAGGCTGTTCACAAATGACTGTTGGGTGGTTTAGATAATGTTTCTGCTGGTGCTTATTTGGGGCACCCTGGCCAGATCAGAAGACACCCCAGCAGACGAGACACCCGGCCACAGTGTCACACAAGTTTGCTATGTGCTTCTTTGGCCTCTAGGCTCTGGGCTGGTCGTGCATAGCTGTGGTGGAACTGAGGCTTTCGCTCAGAGCTACAGTAGCGTGAGTCAGCCTATGTGGAGACAGAGCCGCCGAGGACATGACGAGTCTAGCCAAGCGGGAAAGAGAAAATGAGTGTAATATATGAAAAATGAATACCTTCAGAAAAAAAACACCCATTCTCTGCTCAGATCGGAGAGGAAGAGGGCTGGATTCCCGATTGCAGAACAGGATCAAAGGTTGCGGCCAAATCAGTCTGTTTCTGGAAGACTGCAAGACCGGGGAATAGTAACAGTACACTGGTGTGCGAAGAAGCAGTGACAGATCTTTCTCTCTCAAAGTCCATTTATCTGTTTAGGTATGAAAACACTGAAGTCATTGAGTAATACATTCGCTCTTTTACATGTGAAATATATCCCTAATTGCCAGACATAAGGTAGAGATTTCTTTCACTTGTACTTGAAACAAAACAGGTGAAGGAAAGATAATGGTTAAATCTTTGGCATTGGTTTTGAAGTCATACTCATGCTTTCCCTTCCAGAGTTCTAGTCAAACGTGCCCATTGCTCTTTGAGACGTTAAAGGTTGTGACTGCGGTAGCAGCAAAGGCAGAATTTTTAAAATCTATAATATCTGATCCTTGAAGTTGCATTTCTTACGTTATCAGGCAAAACTTGATTAAATTTGCTAAGCAGCTGAAAATATTGTTTTCATCATCCACTGTTTTACATTTCTGCTTGCAGTCAGCAAAAAAAACAGTGTCTGGACGAAAAAGGATTGTTTGGTCCACGTTGTTGTAAAATGTGTGCATTTCGAAAAGACCCAGAACAAGCATGTTCTGCTTCAGTTTGAGTGCCCAGTCAGTTTCAGAAGGGAGTTAACATAATTACCTTCAGCAATGCTGTAGGATCTGCATCCCTCAATGCTGAGGGGATGAGATTAAGAAATGACACAATCTAGATCTCAATGTTTTATCACAAAGGCAAAGAATCCTAGGATTCAGCTGCAGGGAGAGAAAAGGTCCCGTATTCAGGAGATGCATTGTTTAGGTCTGTGTTTTTCACTGCAATTATCTTGGGCAGAAAATCTTTTGCCCTGCCGGTGAGGAGTGTGGTTGGAGATGAGAAGATGTAATTCGTTTTAACAATAGCTTTCTTTCAGTGGCTGGATGGAGTCCATGATTTCTGCAGTGGGGAGATAGGGCACCACAGCAGCCAGGCTGGTCTCAGCCTGCCTCCACTGCACCCTGTTTGTGAGGAGGGGCTGAATGCAGCTGGGTTATGTCACATCAAAGTCATCTCTAAAATTGCTCTGCGTATGCACAGCTTAACGGAATCGTTCTGGAGAAGACTTGAGAAGAATTGTGAAAAGTCAGAGGAGTGGTTACTCTGTGGAAGGGGGCCTGAAACCAACAAGCCTTCAAGGCAAGAATAAGTGGAAACCAAAATACATGTGACTCGAAATATGTATAATTGCATATACTATTTACAGCTGCATTCTAGGAAATATTGAAATTAAATTGCTATGACAATTTTTACTAGTCAGTGTACAGATACCACACTAATAAGACCAGATGAGGGCAATACAATTATCTGTGTTCAGTTCAGCTTTGTCTCGTCAGACAGTTCTGTTTTTAACTCTGTGAAATGGTCATGGCAAATTTCCCATAATTCCTAATATTGTAAGTAGGTATTCCTAAAAAAAGGATTCACGGTATATGCATGCTACAGTATGAATGTGTTGTTTTCTGCTATTTAACAAATTTGACTTTTATTACTTTGACAGGTTAGTTTTTAGTGAGAGAGAAAAAAACAAAGTAGCCATTAGCCATCTTTAGTCATTCTTCACATTGAACAACATGATCCACAGAAGATCATAGATCACAGAAGGTCAGGGTGGGTTATACTGTATATGACCAGTTAATATGAAGCGTTGTAGGACACAATCCATCACATTTGACAACCAGCTCTGATTGACATTCGTCAGTCTTGTATTAGAATCTGTTTGACCTGACAGTACAGTCTGCATGTAAGGAGACTGCCTTAATCTCCCCCTTGTGTTCTTTGTCACTGATGGAATTTGTTCTTCTCTACAAAGAAAAATTAAAATGCTACATTCTGTACTGTAAAACATACATTATCAACATGAATCCAAAATAGAGGTAAAAACAGATGTATCAGGATTAACAGCCTAATCCTGGCTAATATGTCACGGGAGAAGGTACAATTTGTGATACTATGGTGGCCATTAACCCAATGTCCTGGCCACACTCCCCTCTGGCCTTTTACAATCTTGTCCTCCTCAATTTCCCCTTAATTCCATTGTGGGATTTAAATATCATCCCCTCTCAACCCCATCATCAATGTGCTGTGCATTAACCACCTGTGTGAGGACATCTTTGCTTTCCAAGCACACAGGTACCACACTCACAGAGACCAACAACTGAACGCAAGTGAGATATGACAAATATTGCCCACCTTTATCATTCGTGTCCTTTGTCTTTTCATGTACAGGACTTATGTGATGCTTTTGGTCCAAGCTGCAGGCTCCTGATGGCAGCTAAGCCTTTCTGACAGTCTCTACAACCAGGGAGCTAGAAATCCAAGCAGTGAAAATATTTCTTTCTAAATGTTCTAAGTGAGCTTGTTTAAGTGTTTATACTCCTAAATATATTTTATGCCTTTGCAAATACAGTTAGGTGTGACCTTATGGACCCCTTTCATCCCACAAAATGAGTGAGCTGCTCATATTGGATGGTAGTTTGGTGGTTATCAGCCGGATTTAAAAGCAATTAAACCTCTAGTCTGTCTGTGTGCCTCATTGCAACGTTTAATTAGAAAGAGTATAAGTGTATATTTTTTTGCATGTGCTGTGTGTGTAAGCATGCATATGTTTATGGGGAGCTGCAGGTGCAGGAAATGGGTTTCAGGTCGAGACAAATCAGACCGAGGAATTCCATGCAATTTCTCAACGAGCCGCTTAAGAAATTACACACGTGACAAAGAAAAGTGAAATTAAACCCTCTATCATCATTTTCAGAGGTGCCTCTTGTGTTGCTTCACATCGGCTTGTTTACGCCCAGGATGCCTGCTGTGACTTGTGTGGCTGGCTGCCATGACCAGAGTGAAGTTCTCACTGTCTCGCCTCGCTCTGGAGAGCCAGGATGTCAAAGCAGGCCCAATCAATGGTCTACACCACATCCACAGGATTACACCTCTAGACAGCAGGAGCACAGTCACGGGCAATACAGTACGATCAAGACAGCCACTCAGTGGCACCTCTGCACCTACCTCGGCAGCCACTACAGCGGCATCTCCGCAACTACCCATCTCATATCTCAAGAGAGCTCCTTGGCTGTAACAGAACCGCAGTCACATACCTGCACAAGCCTGGTTGGTCTTGGGAAGACACAAACCCCCACTGGAGCGGACAGCAGCTGGAAAAGCCAAGGGTGCTTCTGCAGCAGACTTCTCGGATTGGGGGTCGGTGCATTGGGCTGCTCTGTCAACCAGGACAGTGTCGGACAGACTCATGCACGACCAAACATTCTGTCCAACATTCTGTCCACCAGCAGCGAGGACACCGTCGTGTGCTCTGCACTGGCCAGACAAAAAGGGATGCGAATGGAAACAAACCAGCTGGGCTCTGTCATCTGCACACGGCTCTTCCCACTTTCCTGTGCTGTACAACACGTCAAACAACGGTCTCTCACAGGCCCGGGGACAGAGTGCTACAGCCTGGCAAATGGCTGAAACCGTGAAGCTATATGTATCTAACAGAAGCCGTATTTAATTGTATTTAAGCTCCTTGCATGTTGAATTGCTATTATCCTGCACTATGTTGTGCGTAGTAAGCACCAGGCAGTCAATGTCTACACGCTGGAAGCATGATTAGTGAAATCGGCATCTGGGGTCCTGAGCAAAGACAGGGCTGCATGGCGTCTAAAGACAGTGAGGGGAAACCAGCCCTTTGTTCATGCAGCCTGTCATTTCATCTCACACTTCCGGTAAGCGGACGGGATGTGGGTCTGATGCCTTTGGAATTACGTGGAGGCTGTTTTACCACGGAACTCTGCCGTTCCTGTCCGCCGGAAGCTGTGAGGTCACAGTGCACTGACTGCTCCTAGCTGCTAAAACAGCTTCCTCTGTGCGCTGGAATGGTGGGTCAATCAGAGCGCTCTTGGCACTTCGCATTGTGGTGCTGAGTGATGTGCATCTTGACACAATATAGGAGAAACACATAAAAAAAATATCCCTCTTGTTTTTCTGCTTATTTCCAGTTTTAATTGGCCAAGGGAGTTGGCAGATTTCTTTGAGGGGGAATGTTTGGGATATAAGTCACGGCTTGTCTCGGGTTCTATAGGAAAACGTTTGTGTGACTGCCTTGGGGAGTGGCCACTTTCATCTCGTATAATTGTTGTGTTTGCACGCAGCCCGGGCCGTCGTTCTTGTGGAATGATCCGCGTCCCATATGGGAACCAGCTGCCACTCCAGCGAGAAGAGCTGGAAACAACGGGGCGCAGTCATCGAAGGACAACTGGGGGTCCCCCGGCCTCCGCCGCAGTGGTCGGGCCCAGAAAAACCGCACGCTGCTCAACAGGTACACTGAAGCAAGAAAGAAGAGCTCGGGCGCTTGTTAGGGTTCTGCAGTTACACCAGAAGGTTGCGGATTCAAATCCTAGGTGAGCTGCAGCTATGATCTCCTTGAGAAAACCAATTTGCATTAAAATACCCGCCTGTGTACATTTGTGCAAATATAAGTTTCTTTAGATAAAAGCAGCAGCCACCTAAATTAATGTTCACACCATTGTGCATTTATCTTTAAAAAAATAGAAGGGCATTGTGAAAGTGTGTTTCAAACTCCGCCCAATGTAATAAACTAAATCAATATCACTCAGGCAGCCTAAAAGACAGCTATGGGGTTCACAGCTTGTTGGAAAGCAGGTTCAGCACATACCAAAGTCATCTCCATCGTTTGGAGGTGATATTCCCAGCTATACCTGCAGGCTCCTGAAAGCCCAGCCTCCGTCTCGTGGGAGGGGTGGCAAGTCCTCCACACCATCAGAGATTTTGCTCTGGGTGTCCACGTTCAAAATGTCAGAGACTCAGTCTTCCAGCAGAACCAAATATTCCTGTACCTGCAGTTCAGAATGACAGGGACAGTCCCCAGATTGCAACAGCTCAGAGCTCCAAGATGCATTGAATTGGTGAGAAATGTTCCCTGTTGGGCACTCTCATACATGTATCTCAAACGACCCAGGAGCTACACGTAAATAAATGAAAAAAATGTGAAAAACACAAGGAAATAAGACTGAGAGTAAAGATTTAAAAAACAAAGGGAATCACACAAGAAAAATGATCTTTCTTAGTTTTGTGTTCAGCTCATTTTCGAGGCATGCTGCGCTTGTCACTTTTTTTTATCTAACTGTTTAAACCCCCTAAAAAGAAGCTTCTCCACAGGAGTCTCAAAACTGTTGCCAGGAAGTGACTGCAGGAAGTGAAGACGGTGCTGTTTACACCAAAATCCCACCCGAAGAGGCTCTCTGTGTCACACTAATAGTTGCCCCCTCAGTGTTCCTCACAGTTATTTTTTGCTAGCCTGGTTTAATTAAAACCATCCCGGTGTGCATAAATAAACAGATCTCTATAAATATCGCCACTACGCCACTCATCTACGTCAGGGAACATGAACTAGATGGGATGAGTAGGAGGTGTGTTCCATTGTAGTAAAGTTTCCAGGAACGATGTTTGCCCTGAGGGGACCCTGGTCAGGGCAATGCCACAACTTTTCTGCTTTTGAAGAGGCCTGGATTTCATTTTGCGAAAAGCCACAGTGTCCCATTAAGAAGTGTGAAGTAATTTAACAATGGCTTAATAGAACAGCCTTCTTGGCAAACCTCTGGCGGAAACGTTTCAGGATCGTACAGGACAGTGCTGGGCACAGAGGAGGAGAAGACCCCAGTTAAAAATCCAAGTCCCGACTTTCCTGCCAGCAACAAATTCCAGAACCGTCGTTCGCTGGGGAACTGTCTGTTGTCACAGGGCAAGTGCAAGTTGGGTCAAAGTGCTGACTAAAGTCTGACACCTTGGTGTTCTCGCCCAGAAAGCTCCATTGTTCTGTTTGTCAGGATCAGCCCCCGTCACAAGCTTAGCTATTACCCGTTACTTAGAGGTTTGCAGATTAGATTTATTAATTACTGATTAATTTGGTCAAGTTAATGTGCTTTGCGAACTTTGCCATGAAAACAGGTTCAAGAGGTTTAAGAGCCTCCCAGGTGAAGAGCTTATCCGATGTTAACCGCAGCAATACTGGGGTGCATGGATTCCAGTGGGTAGGCTGGAGGTCAAAGATGTAGTATGGATATCTGCACTGGAGCACCCAAGGCCCCTACCACTACCCCAAGAGAATACAAGAAGATATTGCACTGCCTTCTGCACACAATGGTTGTTTCTCAAGTCAGCAGCTAACATTTATAATGGGAATTTCCATGCCTCACATTTGCAGAACTTCTCGGGATGCCTGAACAGATAGCTGTCTGCCCCATGAACTGTGCAAAAGACTATAATGAGGGAGCAATCCGACAAGGGATAATGCCATCGCAGCATCCCCCCGACATTCCAGTAAAGCATTAGGGCTGAGGAGCCTATTTAGGGTATTTAGATACAAAAAATAAATATCTCACTGTCTGCGAAAAGGTAATTATCGCCTCTTTACAGATATCTAAACGAGCAGTCTGTCCCGATTCCTGGCGGTGATTCTCAGCCCGGTTGGTGCGCTGTACTGCAGTGGCAGGGTGGCGGAGAGGGAGTTACCTGCCGTCCTGCCCACCTCTGTGTTTTTGACGCAGCTTCTCAACTCCCCCTGGAAAAACGTCACTTTATCAAACTGGATGTGGTGGGAAAACGCAACCGTGAGCAGACGGACGGACGGATGGATCTTTGAATGGGAATCCATATATACAGCACCTGTTTTGTTTCTTCAAGCTGTGAAGTAAAACGAGTGAAAAGAGATGGGAATGTAAACCATATTAAAATGAACAGATGTGACCTAGAGATAATAATGATTAGAAAGGTTACAGACAACAGGAGGCCTTTAGGCCTACATAACCTGTTTGGTAGTTAGTAGCTGACCCGAAGATCTCATCCAGGTGTTACCTGAAGCCAGGGTATCGTCTTCTTCACTGGCATGGCTTGTGCCACACTCCCAACTCCCACAATCCTTTGGGTCAAGACGCGCCTCCACCTGTTGATGGTTTTAAATGCACTTCCACACAGCTTGCATTTGTCTCCTCTGGTTTGGGTTGGGTTTGGCTCTGGGCTGACGTTGCGTCCTGAAATGTGTTTGCGACGTTCATTCCGAGCTCCAGGTGGGACCGGTGCGAGCCCAAAGCAGGTGGGAGGCTGGTTCTGCTCTTGGTACGGCCCGTGTACAGCTGAGTGGACATGGAACCCTCCAGGATGGGACACGGTTCCATAGCTGTGTTGACCCCAGAGATGCTGGTGATCTATTTTACAGCTGTGTGCACTGGCTCAAAAGTCCAACAGCAGTGTCCACATTGGACTTAAAACCCACAGGCCTCCGGTTACGAGTCCAGAGCTCCAGCTGCTACCCTGTGTTACCTTATTCCGTACTTGTTCGTCCCACTCTGGCTCAGAGTCAGAGCCAGCCCATGTTCGGGGTGGAGAGGAAAGTCCAACCCAGATCACTTGGCCAGGTCTCCTGCCGAAACAGCCCAGGTTAATTCAGGTCAGCCTACATTCCAGGACCAGCTTAGAGTCGGAGACAATGAAACCCAACGGCAAAATTCAGATGTAAACTTAACATCACGAAGAAAAAAAGAAAACCAAACGGCAATTACTGTGCGGTAACCCTGCCCTGACAGCTCGGTGAACGGACACCGCAGCGACACAGATATCCTGCAATTAGCACGCTTCAGCCTTGATCATAAATAATCACAGGTCTTTCACAAAACGCAGGTCGTCGCAGGTAAACAACTGGTGTGTTTCTCTCATTCCCCTATTGTGTAAGACACTGCCTCTTTGTAATCAAACTCTGAGATCAAAAGAGGAAAAATGCAGAGGTTCCCTAAGGATGTCTGCCACAGACAGTTTGTGGTCTATCTTTCTTCTCCCCATATTTTCACTCAGCGTTATTTCAGAACTGGCCATTCGTCGGGAATGATAGTTTTTCATGCTTTTATACAGTACACAGGATTTCCCTGTGTTGCTGTTCTTTGCCTTGGTCTTCACTCGGGTTTCTCATTCTTTTGCAATGATATGTCATACTTTGGTTAAACAGAATAGTAGGAGCCGCATTGAAAAGGCTTCCAGAGCAAAGCAGCTGTGTCTTTTCTAACGGAGACAGAAGGGGGAGAACTGGACCTCCACAGCAGCAACCTGGCCTGCAATTCCTGGAGGCCACTCATCCCAGGACTAACCAAGGGCCAGCGCTGCTTAGCTTCGGAGATCGGAAGCGGACAGAAGAGGGACCAAAAGGAGGAAGACAGAAAAAGAGAGACAGAGACAGAGCGTTTCTGTTACCCTGAGGGGGCTGACACATCTGAATCCACTTTACAATTGGCTTCAAGGATCCCAAAGCCGCACCGCTCAGGCTGTTTGTTTTAAAGCATATAATACAGCACCATTTTTTTTTCTCTTTCTAACGATTTTGGCCCTGCCGCTCACTTTCGTTACTATATTTATCCCCAGCTTGTGTGTATGTTCCCAAAATGACTACATTATTTTGACTAGACTGTTTTTCCTCCTTTGCGAGGCCAGAGGAAGTGTAGGTGACCAGGGCTGGTTAACCGCTGCTCTGCTGCGACTCCCCCAGTGTGGCTGGCTGGGGCTCCGGCCCCCCTGTTTGAAGTAGCTGCCAGCCCTGGGCCCAGCCAGCCACAGCCAGAGTGGCCACGATCCAGGCTTTTCATTGTGACACAAACGTTTTCTCCTTTTCCCTCTGGCGTAAACAGGTCCCTGCGTTGTTGTTGTTTTTTTTTTGCGAAGGGTTTGCCCTCCTGTTTTATGAAACACAGAGCTATTATCTGACTTAAACCGCGGCTTTATGCTGAGGTAGGAGCATGGTTTATGAAGGCATCAACCAGATGTTTCATTCCCCCACCAGAGTCTGGTAAACCAGGTTCCGCATCACCTAGCAGAGTAACTGAGCTGGGAGCGACTGAGATTGTCGCCAGAGGTGAGAAGGGCACAAACCACGCAGGTATTTCTATGAGTCAAGAATGGTGTGTTTGACTTTCCTGTAGAGCTCAACTGCTGATTGAAATCGATGCAGATGACTACACAGCCGGGAGACAAGGTGACACAGTGGTCAGCACAGCTGCCTTGCAGAGCTGGGGCCCTGGGATCCATTCTGGACCTGGGGTAGCTGTCAGCGCGGAGTTTGCACGTTCTCCCTGTGCTGGCATGGGCTCCACCAGGTGCTCCACTTTCTTCCCACAGTCCAAAGACATGCTGGCAAGTCGACTGGCTTCTGGGTAAAATTGGCCCCGGTGTGAGCGTGTGAGCGTGTGAGCGTCTGTGTTTGTGTCGGTCTGCCCTGCGATAGACTGGCGTCCCATCCAGGGTGTATCCTGCCTACAGTAGCTCCTGTGGCTTGGTGGGAAAGGTCCGTCAGCAAAGACCGCTGGTGAAAAGCAAGAAAACTACTTCAGCAAAAGATCCCAGCAGACAGCAAGGCAGACCTGCCCTCGGAGGTGCTTACACAACCTGCTCCGTTTCCCAACCCAGCGCGGTTGCTAAACACACACGTGCCCCCGTACTGTGTGTACGCATCCAGTTCCTAAGTATCAATTTTGAGCAATTTACAAAAGTAAATAAAAAGAGGCTCTGCTATTATATAGAGCTGGTGGCCCCCAATTGTGGCAGCCTTGTTTTTGCCAGGGCTGTGCCAGTGCCAGCGGTTATCGTGACCCGGGGGGGGGAGAGCAGGAGAGGTTTCAAATGATTTCCTTCACCAAACTCCGTCTTGTTGCAGCACTTAGGGCCAGACATAATGAGGCTCGGGAGCTGCTGCTCAGAAGCTTTTCATTTAATCCTGGATTTAAAGTGACCACTAACAGATAGAAGTGTCTGCCTTCCTGGCAGGTGTTTCTGCTTTCACAACGCCACGTCTCAGGTGCCACTAACTGTACAGGTAGGTGTGCTTTGACCCTTCTGACTGGGCCAGATTGTGGGGTTTTCTGCTGGTGTGACACTTAAAGTGCATTTAAGCCTGACAACAGGAGGCAAGTCTTTACACAGCAGGAAGTGGGAGCGTGGAACAAGCTACCCAGCCATGCTGTTAAAGCACAGCCCGGCTTCTTTCAAGAACCAGCTGAGTGAGATCCTCAGATCAATTAGCTACTAACTGCCAAATGGACTAGATGGGCGGAATGACCTCCACTCTTGTGAAGCAAATTCTTGTGGTCTTTCGTAACGTCTGGTCTGCGGACAGAGAAAATACTTAGATAATTAATATAAACATAATTACGTATAGTTTTACACAGTATCTTATCTAGTCTTCAGCCATAGCTATTTACGAAATATCTTCTGATTGTGTTTGCATCCTCTATTGTAGACATGCATAAAGAAATGAATACAGGTACAAGCATAAGGGTACATAAAGAGTTAAGGGAAATTTATCCCCTTAATCGCTCTAACAGAGGACACAACAGACCTATTTTCTTACTCAAAGTAGCATTTTCTAGGGAGCAGTGCTGTTGTTATAACTGTGTTCTTGATATATTGTATATGTAATATACCAGCCCTCATAATCTTGTGTTGTGTTTTGGGGGAATTCTCCTGACAGCTAAATATATCATTTCTCTGTAACGTACAGAAGCTGTAATCGAATCCTCTTGACTAGCTAAACAGATGCTGAAGTCTAAAGGCGAATGACCGAGTCTGTCAAACATGGCTGTTTACTTTCTTGTCTCTGCTTCAGGCTCTACAGGGGGATCCTGAGTTACCCTTACAGCAGATTCTCTGGACACAAGTTATCTTTTTAAAGCGACAGCAGCCAGCGTGAATGTTTCTGCTCTGTTTCCCCTTCAAGGTTGTGCGCTGTAGCTCTCAGTAAGCTCCCAGTGCTCGTTCAGCCCATCAACAGAGCCCTTTCCAGGGGGCGGTCTGGTTGACTTCTTCAGCCGGTTTGGTTTCTTACCCTCTGGGATCATGTCTGCGGGGGGCTGGACCGCATCGGTGCGAGGCGCCTCCGTTGTGCACATGGGCAGCGTCTTCAGCTGACCCTTGCACCCTGCCACAGGTCTGAATTTATCAGCAAGTGCGGGGCACCCCAATAACGTGTCTGTTTGCCTGCAGCAAGACACAGATGACCAGCCCTGGTGTCCAGCTCCTACACAGCTTGTCAGACTACAGGTGACCTAGTCCCTGCCTGCACTGTAAATACACGTGGGGTGGCAGAGGTGCCCTCTGAGCACATGGCGCCAGGAGGAAGGCCAGAGCTAGGCACCACTAGGCTCCGCTCAACATTCCTGTTTTTGTAGGAGGAAGCCTGAGTCTCCGCCCGGAATCTAGCTTGCAGAAGTCCAATAAGGCTTCTGCCCAAGGTGGGGAAGCCAAAAAAGAAACAAACAACAGAACGAAAGGAATCCCATAAAAGACCAGATTCTCTTTTTTCCCTATTAAAATAGCAGTCCCCCTTTTCTTTGTTATGTGACTTTTCCGTGGTAAAATTTTTGTCATCCTGCAGTTTGTTTTCCATGTTTTCCTTTGCAATTGCTGGGCAGCGTCATGTTTTCCACGATTCCCGTCAATTCCTCCCTGCGCTTCTGCCTGCTCTGGGCCCTGGAGCGTCTGGAGACTCCCAGCAAAAGGGAACCTGTCCCGATATTGAGAGCAGCTCTAACCCTGGCACAAACGGCTGAGCAGGTATCGTCAGTGATACGTTAGATTGCACGATACACAATTCAACACACAGACGGGACAGGCCTGGAACACGCAGCGGGGCGCCAGGTGTGGAGCACCCCAATAACACGCCTGTGTACCTGCAGCAAGACACAAGGTACTCTGTTATTGCTCCCGCCTTATTTCTCTCGATTCAGTGAATGCCTGGTTATTCATTACAACAACTGTTGTGTTAAATAATAAGTGAACATTTATTTTGTCTGGAAATCGGAGGAATCCGGGACCGGCAGCACTCCGCAGCCTCTGTGCTGACCCAGCACTGACCTGACGTTATCTTTTGCTAATTTCCCAGAAGCAGCCCCCCAACACACAAGCCCACAAGCCATTGCTCCGCAAAAGACAAATCACAGACTTGCTGCATTCCGCACGGCAGCGCCAGTGACATCGGCACAGTGCAGCATCACAGGCAGGCCCGAGCTCAGTCTCAGCCACGCTCCGGGGCTCTCGGGCGTGAGGCCATCATTACACAGCTTTATGATCTTCACACTCCCTAGCCACAAAGAGCAACAACTCATGCGGGATCCAGCTCACAACCTGATTGTTTCAATATGATTTAATCTTTGGTTGCTGGGCATGAATTCCCTGTGGCGTTCTGGGACATTTTGCATCTTCAATACTTACAATGCACCACCGTGGAAGCATATATTGAGATTTGTAGCGCTAAAATGCCAGTGCCTTGTTGGAACAATGCAATTGACAATATTTCCAATATTTGCTTCCATTATTAACTGTATTATGGCCTGTCCCGCATTATCAAGCTGTCAAACCCTCTCTGTAGAACCAAAACATCCTCTCTGAGAGACTTCTCACACTGTAGTGAATAATTATTTCAGCGCAGTCCTGCAGTCATGTGAAAGAGGCAGAGAAAAGGAGCTGGCATTCTGAGAAGGGAGTGTTTTGGGGGAACCAGTGGGTTATGAACTTCTTTAGGGGAGTTTCTGTTGTCTGTTGTGATGTGTTGTTTCCCCTACAGTCGGGTCTGTCACAAGTGACTGAAAAAGCACAACGAAGGAGTCAGGGGGGAGAGAGAGAAAAGAGACAGAGAGGTAGAGAAAGAGGGAGGAGAGAAGAGAGAGCGCGTGTGAGAAAGAGTGAAGGACACAGACGCTGAAGGGAGAGGGAGAGAGAGAAGGAGGAGAGAGAGGGGGGGGGGGGGAGAGAGAGAGAGCAGATCTTTCCACCCACCTAGTGGGGTGATCCAAGCTGGCAGGGCTGCAGTCATAAACAGCACTGTCTGACGGATTTATTCTCAGAGAGAAGAGGACTGCAGCAGGAGCTGGAGAGCTGGAGCAGACTGAACCTGAGCAACACACAGACACCCGGACAGACACGCCGCTGCACTGCGCTGCCTGAAGAGGATTTACTGCCGAGCCGCGCGGGAGAGGAAAGGAGCAACCGGAGTGTGGATGGATGCCTTCTGTAGCCTCAGTGGGCTGGACCCACTATGGGTGAGTGTCCCGGGACCGGTCTGGACCGCAGCACCCTGCACACTCAGAGACACAAAGACAGAGAGAGGGAGAGATCACTGCAGTCAAGGAAACAAGGAAGCTGATATACCGAGTCTGCATGAGGGTCTCCTTTCAAAGTGATTCTTTTTGATTTTATAGCTCAATTTGAAAAGCTTGTGAACTAGGAGATATTTCAAGTCAGGTTCAGGTGTGCACGCTGTCAGGTGCACAAGACTCACAGAGGAGCTGCAGGATTCTCCATCCTTAACTCCTGCCTGGGATGGGATACATAACTGCCACTGTAATGTCAATTACATGTCTCTGTCAAATCAGCTCAGCAAATAATTAAATCCACTTAATTGATTTTAAGCTAAAGAAGGAGCCCAAACAGGAATAAATGTGGGCAGAAAGTTATGCAGATGTAGGACTAAAGCTGTAGGGTTTTGTGTAGTTTTGCTGGTACCTGTATCCTGTTCATCTTTAGTGTAAACTAAAGTGGTATGCAAATATATATTTTTGCTATTAAGCTATGAGTCATCTTGGCCAGGTAATAAATGTAACTGAAAGTTTTTTCATCAGTTGACTAATCTGGTTAATCTGAAATAAAGGATTTAATTAAATTAAACACAGTATGTTTTATGGTTGTATCTGGTAGATCACGTTAATCCATATGTGGAATCTTTCTCTTGAACCTTAATTTTGTTAATTTGAACAGAAACAAATGCACATTTTTATTTTTGTTATTTTCAACTGATATTGAGACATCAAAACAAAATTCAGCTAGTGAAAATCAGCCACAAAATGCCCAAAGAATACAATGATAAGCATTTAAATGTCTCCTGATTTTCAAAACCAATCTACCAAGCCAATCTAGATTTTATTGATTAGATAGATCAACAATAATGATATACTCAGATTCTATAGTGTCAGATTGCAAATGAACAGAGTGCCTCCTAAACAATCTCAAGATACCCATGGCATTTCCTCATTCATTTAAATAGGATATTCTGGTGAGAAAGATCTACACTTAAATAACAAATAATAATCAAAAGAAGAGTCTGTCAAATCCTGCAGATCTAAGAAATCTCAGTGATCTCAACCCTCAGTCTCAACTGATAGCTCATCTAACTATTACAGACTTTGCTGGCCTGGATTTCCCTTAAGAAATAGTGGTTTCATAGTTACATCACAGCGTAAAAATGACTTTTTCAACAGAATCTGAGCCAGCCTGTAATCACATCTGCTTATCAAGATGAAATATCAATTGTCTCTTCTCCACTTTTCTTAATAATAATATTTCATACAGGATGTGAGGGAAGAATTATATTCTCATGGCAGGAGCAAAATTTCTAAATGATGAAATTGAACTGCAGTTCACCATTTCTTGGTGTTCTTTGTGCTTGTCGTTGGAGCGGTGTATCTCACTGCTCACTCTTGCAATTAAACAGCGTATCTGAGGATGAGTAAGAGTCCTCGTCAAATTGAGACAGACGCGAGTCTCTGATGGAAGAGTCTCCGTCTAGACGTGAGAGTCTCTCCACACTTTCATTGAAGTTTTGGCACAAGATCATACAACCACTTGTGCCTACAAGATCAGGAAAATCCGCTGTAACAGCACTAAAGCCCTCAAAAATGCATGGATAATCATGCTAATAAGTGGGATTTCTCTATAAACTGGAATTAGCAGATTACAAATGGGTCAAGAACAAGATCTAGGGAGCACTGAGGCTGCTTGCTCCAAATGTTCACACTTACTAAGCTGCAGATGCCTGATCCTGAACAGAGCATCATTCCAGGGTTCAGTCTTGGTTTTGAAAACTGAACTAAAATGAATGTTTTGGAGTGTCGTGCAATCATCTGGAAAAAAAGAAAAGGCACTTCATCTTGTAGGTAATCATGCCTTGGGCCACAACCTAACCTAACCTAGCCAGTGTAGATGCAGTGCTCCCCCAGTTCCAGATTCATCAGAGATTGAGTAGACATGCCCCCCGTGTGAGGCTGGCCAGTACCTGGATGGGAGAGCTCCTGGGAAAATCTAAGGTTTGGTTTTGTGTTAGTGAGACCAGCAGGGAGCGCTCACCCTCTGTGGGTCCTAATACCCCAGTATAGCAATGGGGACACTATACTGTAAAAAAGGCGTCGTCCTTCAGAGACATAAAACCAACTAATCCCAAAGCGTTTCTTGAAAAGAGTAGGGGTGTTACCCCCAATGTCCTGGCCAAATTTCTCGCTGGCCTTTACCCATCATGGCCTCCTAATAATCCCCATCTATGAACGGGCTTTATGACTCTGCTCTCCTCCCAACTGAGAGCTGGTGTGTGGGGAGCGTACTGGTGCACTATGGCTGCCATCGCATCATCCAGGTGGGGCTGCACACTGGTGGTGGTGGAGGGGATCCCCATTACCTGTAAAGCTCTTTGAGTAGAGTGTCCAGAAAAGCACTATATAAGAGTAAGGAATTATTATTATGCCCAAATTGTTTAACATAACCAGTATCTGGTCAGTGTGTCTTCAGCTCCAACAGCAGAGGTTAAGGAGATACTTGCAATTCACATTTCAGGGTTGTGTCATTCCAGCTAAAAATGAAACAACAAACCCTAACCTACTCTGAACTCACCAACCTTGTACTCTGCAAACCCCTGCGTCCTTGCCCTCGCCTTGACACGTGCCTGCACTGGGTGTGTGGTCAGCCTCCCTCAAAACACTTCTTGCCAGACCTATCGGTTTGCACTGTACCCAGTAACCCCAGGACACTGGGCTAAGCACAAATGTCTGGCCCAGGACTGCTGTGTACTTAGTGGCTCCAAACCCTGCTCCCCAGTGCAAAGGGCATCTTCTCCTCCAGTAAACATCGTCCTCAGCTGGTGCTGAGGCGCTGCCAAAATACATAAATATACAAATACATATAGATAACATATTTTTACAGGATGAATTTCTGGCAGAAACATATGATTTCATTTTGTGTTTTGTTTTCTTTCAATCACCCCTTCAACTCAGCAGATGGAACTGAATGCACCTGAGGAGAAACAAAGTAACAACAGCATTAATACATGTCCCACTTATCATGCTGTTGTCTGCACTCTAGTTAGTCAGACCTGGAGGCCTTCCAAAGACACGGAGTGACCTGAGCAAACTCTAGCCACCACTCAGGAAAGTGCGTTCTAGACCAGAGTTATTCTGTGACCACTAAGGGAATCAAGTATTCCTCCCCACGTTTTAGTTTCTTAGCCTATTGGTTCTTTAAAAGCGTGCATCCGTGTTTGCCTTTGCAAAACTCAGAATAATAAGAGAAAAACGCAGTCATGGGCAGTGAGGTTGCGTCTCGCAAACATGGCCTTCTGAGTTTCTGGAGCAGCCACTAAAACCATTACCACTTCTATGTTTAATCTGCGGTTCCGCTCCACGCCAACTGCCCTGCAATTGGCGGGAGTGAACAACGATTATACTGCAAGCTGTTTTCAAGCCTAGACAGCAACCTAGCTCCATGGAGAAGCACAAGACAGTAATGCATCCTCCAGCTCCTCCGTAGCTCATCTCTGCTGAGGTGTATCTATTTTCTCAGCCTCATTTACATTGCCTGCCATGAGAGCACCAACTGCCCGTTTGTGAGACACAGTACAGTACGTAGGGTTGTAAAACGAAACAAATGCTTTGCATACATGAATTTAATTGATGAGAGATTCACCTTTATGCTGTACCCTGACTCTCTGGGACCGTTTTCCCTTTTGCTTCATAAGATCAGGACAGGGTTATCTGGTGCCTCCTGTAAAATCCGATCATCACTAACGAAACCCCAATGATAACCACAGCAACAGTAGATGCGGAGAAACAGGGCACGCTAAAACAGAGGTTTAAGACTTAGAGGAGTATTTTATTTCCTTACTTTTTTTCGTGGGTGTACTGTATGTTGACTGTGTGCTGTTTTATGGTCTCTCCCAGCCACAATCAACGCAGAGTGTGTCAAAAGTGAACAGTAAGGTGTTAATGCTCCCCAACAGTGCTATGCAGAAAAGCAGACACCACAGAGAGCCCATGGCAAACTTATGGCCTAACTGAGATTAAGGCCCAGAGCTGTGCGGAGGAGGAGCACAGCTTATGTAAGGTGCTTGCCTGCTCTGCCCAGGGCCACTCTAAGCACTCCGAATCCTCACTTACCTTCGGCTGGACCTGTGGTTTTGGGCTGCCGGGCCTGCAGTGGTGGGGTGTTGTGTAACGGAGAAGCAGCTGGAAGGAATTGTGGTTGTTCCACTCATGTCCCAAGTCTCTGCCCCAAAAGCGGCGAGGATGAGCTTAGCCACAGCGCCCCACCATTAACCACTTCCTCCCCAGATGAAACTGCAACAACAACTTTTTAAAACATTTCTGCCACCAGTGATTCATCGGAAACAAAATCCTCCTTGGTCTTTCAGAGACATTGGCTATTTGCACATTGGCTAAAGCAAAGATCAAGCCATTGATCAAACAAACTCTCCAGAAAACAGGTTTTCGCATGGCGGATGGCCATCAGCCATCATCTCTGATACTGACTCAGCTTTCTAAGCAAGAAAAATCATTAGAAGACTAGAATACCTGGCCGCAAATGTGTTGATTCATACTGTACCTGCTGCAAAGCAAACAGACGGTAGGGTCCACAGACCACATTTCTCAACACCGGAGTGTCAGTCATGCTTGTTTTTCATGTTCCCTGAAAAGAAAAACAGGCTAAAGGCTTAGAATCAAAATCTTTACCAAAAGGAACAGGAATAAAAGCCTTTCCGTGCCGCTGACAGGCAACAGATCACATTTTGACCTCTGCCTGTCCTTTCACAGGACTGGAACCGGACCTGGTACACTCCCAACCCGGACCTGACCCAGTGCTTCCAGAACACGGTGCTGGTGTGGGTCCCCTGTGTCTACCTCTGGGTCTGCGCGCCCTTCTACTGCCTCTACCTGCACTGCTACGACCGCGGGTACATTCGCGTCTCCTGCCTCTGCTGTGCCAAGATGGTGAGTCACACCAGAGGGGCGCTGGACTTTGATGCTGCTACAGATATCAGTGTACCACAGCACAGAGCTGCCAGACGCAAAATGTCCCGTCAGAGCGCGTCGAATATTGAGAACCTGTTCGTTTTTTTTAAAACCGATTCCCTCGTCAGTTACGGGACTTAAGGAATGCAACGGTTTTTCTGTTACTGATCAGCCCTATAAAACGCTGCAGCTGACACAGGAAGAGAGGAAAAACGAGAAGAGCAGGGAAACGATGAAAGTCCATGTTCCCAACAGAGCAGGATGTGGGCTGACTACAGCCAGGTGTTCATTTTTCCATCTCTCTCTCCCTCCCTTGCTCCCTGCTGTCCGCAGGTCCTGGGGTTCCTCTTGGCCTCCTTCGGCTTTGTGGAGTTCTTCTACATCCTGCTGGAGAGGAACCGAGAGATCCAGCAGCACCTGGTGTTCCTGCTCAGCCCCGTCATCCGCAGCCTCACTGTGGTAACCTGCTCTTTTGCCTCTCTTCTGCTTTTCCTGGTGCAAAGCAACTGAAGTGTGTGCCAGGTCCCACTGCTGGGGATATTAGGGTGAAGAACGGGCCTCCTCATGGGCAGAGTGAATGCATTTCATAAGCATGGAGAAACCGTAGGAGGTGTCAAAGCTACAACATACTGTAACTTACTCTGGTAAAGTGTCCTGTAGGAGGGTAATACAAAAAGTCATGTCCCCTTCGTAACTACAGTCCAAAATCGGAACACAAGTCAAGCCTAGAGGCTCATCAGGCCAGAGCTTATCCTGGTGTCTGACACTGAGTGTGTAGACGGGGTCTCAGCCGTGGATTTAATTAGCTGGCTAGATGGATAAAAGCACTTGGCTACAATCGTCCAGTTAGGAGCCCAGCTCCCCTGCTCTCACGCTGTCCTGTTTACCCTGCCCGCTCGAAGAAGAAAGAGAGGAAGCGATGAGCTGCCCACGAGAGGTGAGGTCAGTCCCTATAGTCAACAGTTAGGTGCTGTCAAGGTGAAGAGGGGGCGTTGCTTTGGCAGAAGAGTCCTCGGCGATTTAGGACAGATAGAGAACGGGAGGGAGCCCGGAGGTCTGGCAGTGACCCGCAACCGCGCTCCTGTATCAATAGTCCCTGTTCCCCACCAAGGTCAGACAGCCCCTGCGCACAGACAGCCCTCCCAGACTCAGACACCCTGCCCACATGTGGTCAGCGCAGACACCAATGTCAACATCTCCAGCCAGAGCGTGCCCCAGGCACAAAGAGACACTTCTTGAGAGGAACACTGAGCTTTTAACGTTCCCAGACCACCTCGTGGGGGCAGACTGCTTTTCTATCTTGTTGTTCGCATCCAGAAACGCAGCAGTGTAGTACTTTGACACCCACGGCTTTGACACTGCGTCAAAAGACCGAGCTCTTCCTTCCATCGTTCAGACGTCAGACAGCTTATGGTGGTCTGACAACGCGCAAAAAACCCTGAAAACAAGCTTCAACACATTCTTTGATTTTATTGCAAAACTGCGGATGCTGTCGGATTAGGCTACAGCTCACCGCAGCCTTGTATAGGACTCAGTGGTTTTTGAAAATGGATGGTGCAATCCAAAGTGGGCCAAAACAAAAAATCTCATGATCATGATCAGAATATTTTCAGAATTAGCGAAAGGCCTGTAAGAGAGCACAACACACCACAACAACTTCACCTTAACTCAAGGCTCCTAGAATCTGAGCAGCAGCACTCACACAACAATAAATTATTATCAGAGGAGATTAAAGAATATAACTTATCATTAAACGCATCTTACCTCCATAACTCAATACAAATACTATCCCTGCTGGCTGACTACAGAGTGAGCCGTGTTGCACCATGCTTGTAACTAAACGCCTCTCTAATATTTATATACTATTCTTGTATATCTACAGTATATATACTATCTTGGCTTTATGGCTTATCTTTATTTCTCTCCATTATCTCCTCACATTAGTTTATTAAAAAAGTAATCAATTAACTAAACTGTAACCAAAGCAACTAGCACATTAAAAAAAAAACAGAGCTCCAACAGTTCAATCTGTCTTCAACACACACTGTAAGGAGTGCAGAAACGTCATGCTTATGGCCTGTCAAAATGCACTGATTACCTAAGCCTGTTCCGACAAAAGAAATGCACAATAAAACCCCTCACCCTGAGTACATTCAGCAGATCAGCCGTGCTGCTGTGAAGTCTTGGTCGTCACTGAGGGACACTGTAAAGGAAAAGACCCCCCTCCCCCCTTCAGAGCAGTAGGTGGATGAAGTGCATTACTTCACTCCAAACACAGCCCATCCTCGGTAATTACATAGAAACTGCGCTTCAATGTAAATAGCTCTTTGCATCATGGTTTGCTCATTCCCGATGCATGGTATAGAGACAGCCGGGAAAGACTGCCGGCCGATGGCAGAGGAGGCGCATTCCTGGATGATGCTTACAAAGGGAAGTGGGATAAGACAGTGGGATGTGAATTCCAGTATGGTTGCTGCCTCAGTGAGAAAGCGGAAACGTTTTCTGATTACTCAGGGCTGGAGAGAAGCCGCTGAGTGCAGTTAGACTGTAACTGGCCCTGCTGGCAGAGCGGCACCCCCACCTGATTCTCCCCGTTCCCGACAAAGCCAAACTCTCGGACATGCTCTGCTCCGCAGCGATTCCCAAGATTCTCCCGGCCAGACGCTGACATACTGGGAATATAATGCTCATTTCGGATGAAATGAGTCATTTTGGATGGGAAAATGCCCTCTCCGGTGCAGCGCTTAGATTTTGATCTTGCTATTAGGAACCCAAAATGTAGTGCTTGAGGAGCTCATTTCAACCCAATCCTGCAGTGTGCAGAGCCAGGCAACCCTGGGGGAGGAGCCCAGCTCCAGGATCTGGTCCGCGACTGCCTGACAGTAGATGTTAAAGAGACCTTTTACGAAGGAATTTCAGCAGAAATTGCCGGGATAGGAAAACAGCTTCTAAAGGGTCGAGATTCTTAGAGGCTGAAGAGCAGCTGTTTGTGCTCAGAGCTGTCCGTGATGGAATCCTATCTTTCCCCAGGTGCTGGCGGTCTTAATTATCCAATTTGAGCGGGTCAGGGGCAGCCGCTCCTCAGCCTTCCTGTTCCTGTTCTGGCTGCTGGCCGTGGTGTGCTCCCTGGTGCCGCTGAGAGCCAAGATCCAGCTGGCCATCGACGAGGTGAGCAAGGCCCTTACTTCCTTTGTAGTGAAGAATCTCGCTCGTTTTAACAAGGAAAGCGGTGAAGATAGCTGTTGCTAACAGGTCTCAGTCTTGGGTTTCTTCTGAGTCAAGATCAGCATAGGCATCTTGTCCAGATCTACCGGTTGTAATCCAATCAGGGCAGAAGGCTTTTCTCATCGTGTAGTTCCCAGATCTGCACTGGTTTCCTTCATGTTTCATTCTTACCCTCAAATCTTCCCAGCATGCTTAGCATGTGTGTCATTGTCTGCCGATGGCTGTCCTGGACAGTGACTCAATTGTTCTGGAGCTGAAAGGATGTGTTGGCAGGGCGGTGTCTTCAGGGCAGCTGCCATGCCCTTGCCGATAGCACTGGCCACATCTCCTGTGAGATGACACAGCTGCCACTGTTAGGTCCCATCGTCTGCTGGCTGGAGTTTCCCTTCATTTTCTTCCAACTCCTTCACAGACATGGCAATCATGGTCTGCCCCGGGCAGACACAGTATAAAATAGACATTTTCTGCATCCGTATGTATATAAAAGAGCTTGTGTTTTTATAGTGTCTAGCGTGACGTTCCCATGCTGTTGATGAGACTGCAGATAGTGAATGTGGTGTGTGGCCAGACATGGCTCTCACAAACCAGGAACCACTGCTTCTTCCTCTTGGCCTGGGAATGCTGGAAGGCCAAAATGACATAATCTCTTACACAGAGATGACCCTGTGTGGACACTGCCACCTTCAGCGCGGCTCTCCCCAGACTCTCAGCTGACGTTGCTGAAATAGGGCTCTTCTTGGGGACCACCACTACAAGCGCAAGGGGGCTCAGGGGTTGTCACCCCTGTAGCCAATCGGCTTCAGCTCCTTCATGAAGGCTCTCTTCAAGATGCCTAAGAGCCTCGTCTACGTGGCTGTTCTAATGAAATGTAGGTTACATTTGCAAAGCTTTCCCTTCAGTCCTTGGAGGGCTACTTCAAAACCAGACCCAACGCAGTCACTGCCACAATGACTTTAGTGACACGGCTCTAAACTGCAATGCAGTTTAACATACAAATACATGTTTTCTTAACTTCTGTGCACCATTCACAGAAAGAGGTATCTGTGTTCATCTCTGTCTCAGCAGGCCACCTCTGTGTCTTGCTTCCTTGTTTCCTAGAATGCATGAAACATGGTTAGAGTTATTTGATATTTGGCGTCGTTTCAGCTCTAGATCAAAACTGATTATACAGCAACAACGATTGCTAGTGGCCAAAGACACATTGCAGACAGATGTTTATTTTTCCAGAAAGTTCGGATGCTAATTACTCTGGCTGTAGGAGTGAAATGACACCACTACTTGTGTGCAATGAATACCTCTCCTATATTCTTCTGTTCTTTACTGCCTTACAAGTCGCCTCTACCTGTATAAAAACAGCAAATAGAAACAATCCTGTTTTGCACTGAGCCGTCCATCTATGCACACCATTCTCCGCAGTGCATTAGAAATAGCACAGCTGTCAGTTTCTGCGGTATCTTGTTTTGCACAAACCACAATTCTCCCAGCACTGCTGTGCATTATAATCATCTGGCTAAAAAAGTAGCTGAGTTGAGCGGGGTCATGTTTACAAGACTGAATGCTTCCTTCTAGGTCTTGAGGGGGTCTTCACACAACCACATGAGCCTAAGGAATCTGACCCATATTTCCTGCCAGCTAGCTCCAGTGTTTTTCAGGCTCAGGCTCCAGCAAGTTTGTCCTCAGTGCTCTTCCCACACCCTGCCCCCTCCCACAGGGCCTCCTCTCCCCTTGGTCCACTGCCCCACCCCCGCATGGAGCAGATGTTTACTGCAGGATCTCAAGTTAGCATGTGCTCTGGCACCAAAGGAATAGGCCTGGTACTGTGCAAAACTGCTAAGAGACATGCACACATCCTGTGGCACATACACAACAGTAAATCTGTGGTCCAGTGTACCGTAGCTAGACTGGCAGGTAGCTTGTCCATGCTACTCAGGTTGTCACTTCTGTTCTAATGGGCATGCTGGGAAATGGATGGATGTCAGGGCGAGGAAGTACTCGATGGGATCTTGGGAGTATCTGACGCTTTGACAAGAACTCATGCCAATTTGCTTTTGTCACATGACATCAGCAGTGCCCGACTGCTGCAGACTACAACACTATAGTATTGTTGTAGGATTCTGTCACATTTTTAGGATTTCCAGTAAAAGAGAATTCCTCAGCTCTTTTTCTTGAGCCCTTCATATACTGGGCTTGGGCAAGGTTGTCAAGTCACAGTGTTGACTGACAGTAACTCTACTGCATGCTAAAGGGTCATCTGTAAATTCCACCTTAGAACTAGAGGAGAGGCTCTGTGCTTGAGATGGCAGGATATTAAAGCTGTGAGTTTAAAGAACCTGTTCCTCTTCGGACTGAACAGGAACCAGAGAAGGCTGTCATAGGGTCATTATTACTAACAGACCTTCGTATCTTTAACACAATGCCTGCCAACTCCTAATCATAGTTCTGAAGAGGGTGAAGAGCCAGTGTCCTGAAGTGCAAATTAAGGGACTTCCCCTCCCCCTGGCACTGAGAATCTGCGCATGCGACCAGCGACAAGCCGTTTCGAAAAACAAGCACTTATTATCCAAGTCCCTCAGCAAAAGATGATCTAAGTGTGTGCTGGAACACAAAACCTCCTTCTGATCAAGACTTTCCGAACTGTAGGATGCTACACAGGAACACGAGGATATACAGTACATCGGCCAGCCAGCGGTCAGTTTCTGCACTGTTAATTAGAAACACTCTTTTCCGCAGAGAATGATCAGGACATGAAACTGGCTGCTGGTTACTATTAGATTACCAAGACGCCTATTTCCTCAAAGCCTAGATTAGCTGCTTAGGCTTGGGAATCACTTGTGTGTAGGAAAATGGGAGGTGGCAGGAAAGAGATGCTTTGTCTCGCAGTAGGACAGCCAGTTGAACTGTGAGCGCGGAGGTGATCTCCGGGCGGACGAGCTCTGGTCCTAAGCCAGTGTTTTCTGTGCCACAGGGTTTCTCTGCAGATGCTGTGCGCTACCTGGCCTTCTTCTCATACTTCACTCTGCAGCTGGCCCAGCTGTTTCTCTCCTGCTTCTCCGACCAGCCTCCTTACACCCGTCGGCCTGTCAAAGTCCCGGTAAGCAAGCAGATCCCATCACTCCCGATCTCCTGGAACGCTCGGAAAGCTTCCTTTAAATAAGGCAGCTGCATCCGGAAAGAGCCTGGAACTTACCAATAAATATAACTTTGATATCACTTATTATTTATGTATTAAATAAGAAGAAGACGAAAGTGAGTGTGAAAAAGCTACCCAGTCATGTACAGTAGCTGATACCTATACTTTGGCTTCATTCAAGAAACAGCCAGAGGATATCTTCAGATCATTGGGCCAAGTTGGGCTCTCAGGTTTGATGATCCTCTCTCTGATGTTCTCAGCGGATGCGATTAAAGTCCAATCTGTAATGAAGGAAATATATTTACTTAAATATAGCTTGCACGTGTTGTAGGATATCAGGAATTTAAAATTACAACATGTTATTACTCCGTAGCATGCCCTGGCATTAAAAGCAAGCTGACTACAGCTGCAAGCGTGTGGCTTTTATAAAAATAATAATGATTTTCCTGTTATTGCTCATGTGTATTTTGAGCCGCCACTTTCTCTTTCCCTCTCGCCTGGCCTGTCTTGCGGTGCCAGCCTCCTACCCTGGCTGGCACAGGTTTCCTGTGACGGCAGTGAGAAAGGTCTGAGTGTATCAGTGGGAGTTGGGGAGGGGGGGGGGGGCTAGGCTGCCCAGCCGATCCAGCGGTCTCACTAGAAGCTCTTGGATGAGGCCCAGAGCCTCAGCCGCGCCTCTCTATGATTCTCCACGGGCTGGCTGTGAGCGAGCTCCCTCTCAGCGGCTCGAGCTGAGCTCATTTTCTAAAAGTGGGGAAATAAAGCAAGAGTCACCTCTTGCCCCACCCAGCCCTGCCCTCTCCTGCAGCTTAGGTCACATCGTCGGCGACTTCAGGACGAACGCTTGATCCAAACCGGCCGTGACCTTCTCCTCTGGCCACGAGCACACATGCAGAGTCCCCAGAATCAGGCTCTGGGGTCTGCCCGTAGCGGGTAGCTTTCCGCAGGCAGACAGCTCCAGCACTGCTGAGGCGACAGACAGCGAGATGGTTTGTGAGAGGCACACCCTGCATCAGCGGCCTGTCCTGATGCACTGCCTGTCTCCCTCACATCCTGGGCAGAGTTACTCACAGCATCCCAGCGTGAGCTCCTGTGAGGGGGCGAGGTTTTTTAATAAAGACGGCTGCTGTTAGCCACATACCTCAGTGACTGCTGATTTCCGCTCAGCCCTGACCTCAGAGCACCCTCTCCATCTGCTTTTCGCCAAGAGGAGCCAGAGAGTGTGTTTCTGTTCAGACATTTAATTACCCAGTACAAGGCAGCTTTATCATCCCACAGAGCTCAACGACAGCTCACGAATACTGACTCCACAACTGTGGCACAGAGAGGCACGTTCTAAATAGTAAGGTACAAGGCCCAGTGAATTCAGAATGCTCATTTCTTGTGATTTCATGAAGCTTAAACTACTGAAACTACTGCCCTTAAACAAAATAAGTCACTTAAACGAGCCTTCTGTATTTGATCCGGCAGATTGCAGATCTCTTACCTGCTGTTTTTAACTCCCACAGAACCCTTGCCCCGTGCAAGATGCCTCCTTCTTATCCAAGATCCTCTTCTGGTGGTTCAGTGGGTAAGAAAATCAAAATCGTCTTTATTGTGTTTCTACAAATTTCTTCACTAATGGGATGCACTCATCTCCTTTGCCAAAGAGAGGATAAAACTAGTCCTGTTGGTGTCTTTGGCCAGATCTACAGTAATAGCTGGGTGAGGCTATTGACTAGCTATGTATTCCCAGAGGTTTCCTCATCAGGGGGCGCGATTGCAATTGGGAAAACCCCTTCAGTAAAAATCTAATTTTGTTGGCCCTTACATTTTTCATTTATATATTTTTTTTCTCTTTGGCAATGCCAGACTCCCCTCCCACTTTGCATAAGACAATATGTTTTTTTTAGTTCATTCACATAGTTTTACGTAACAAGCTTGATTGCAGTAGGAACAAGTAATAGGTTTACTACTGTATATGCTGAAAAGAGAAGAAAAGAAACAAGGGTGAAGAAGAAGCCAAAACGTTGTGTTTTCTTTCTTTCTCTTTTCAGCATTGAATAAACCTATTACGTGTTCCTTTGCAGCCTACGCATGCTGACGCAGCTGCCCACCTGAATTGATTGCAGTAGTTTAAAAGTCAATTCAGTGAGCAGATTACAAAGAGACAACAGCACTGTTATCATTGGGCTTATTTCTGAGGTGAAACAACTTCACTCTCTGTGCTTTTAGATTGAGCTTCTGCATAGACTTTCAGCTTTAAGCTGTCAGCTTCAGTAAGAATCTAATTTTCTACACCTGAAAAATAACTCACGTTGAAAAGACTGGCTGACAGACTGGCTTCCTCGTCAAAGTCGCCGTGGTAACTGGCCCTTCCTCTGTCCATCCAGGCTGGTGGTGAAAGGTTACCGCAAGCCACTGAAGGCCGAGGACCTGTGGTCACTGCGGGAGGAGGACAGGTCTGACAGGATCATCTCTGACCTGGAGAGGGAGTGGACAGCCCAGTGCACCAAGCTGCAACAGTACGTCCCCCTGTCCCTGATATGCACGTGCAGTGTTGGGGGGCAGTTACATTTAAAAAGCAATCCATTACAGTTATACATTACTTGTGTGAAGGATGACTTTTTTCCATTTAATAAGATGTTAAAATTACTTTCAAGAGGGGTTGCATTACTTTACATAGAAACTATCCACAAACTTCTGGAATCACTGTAACTGATGATGGTTACAATTGGATTCCCCCAGCCTCTCATTACTGTTAAAGATGTTGTCTCTTACACAAGTGACTGTAATTTGTAATGGATTACTTCTGGAAAGGAACTTTCCCCAGCACTGGGCACATGCTATTTGCATGCATGCATGCATTTGCAAGCTCTACAACTTGAAAACAAAAAACTGAGCTGCTGAAGACTTTCTCGGCTGAGGCCCCTGGGTTTTGTTAAGACAAGCTTTCCAGACTGGACAGCAGTACAGTTTTCAATTTAAAAGGGAAAAGTAGATCAAAGCAAATTCAATGGAGACACAATGTCAGAGACCAGGGGCCTGAGCCATTATATTACTTAACATGATAAAACTGCTTCAGTTTCTGTAGCATTAAAACTACGTTGCTCATACGTCAGAGGTCATCTAATGAAACTGTGTTTTATGGCCGGTGGCAACAGTCAACATGTAGTTTAGCCTCCTGGAAAAGATGTTTTAAAATAAAGTGCAATTGTTCCGATGATTAATAAATTACATTACTGTATGTCAAATCAGGAAACAGGCGTGACTTGCGTGACAGGCGTGACTTTCCTGTGCTCATCCAATCTGAGGTTTTATTGTCCTTTCTAAATAATTATAATAAAATCCTTTTAGAAGAGAAAGGAAAGCATTGTTGCAGCCAGCAGCCAGAGGGCCAGCCTGCGCTGACTGTACCTGTGTGTGTGTGTCTGTCAGGCAGGAGAAGTCCCTCAGTGCCCTGCCCGGCTCCAAGCTCACAGAACAGGCCCAGCTTCTCCGCAAGCTGCACCGGGAGCAGAGCTCCGGGTTCTCCCTGCTCCGAACACTCGCCCGCTCCTTCGGACCCTACTTCCTGACTGGCACCCTGTGCCTCATAGTGCACGACGCCTTCATGTTCTCCATCCCTCAGGTGCTCAGGTGAGAGGAAACAGCCGGCCGGACCAGAGAGCTTGTTACAGTACCTTATCATGGAAATTAAAACTTCGTTACAATCGTTACACTCAAAAATATTGCAGGCTACAAGCCCATATAATCATTAAATTATGGCTTGCAAAGGAACCACAACCTAGCTGTAGAGCCATTTATTGAATCTCTTAAATTAAAAACAGAAGCATGCTATTGAGTCCCAAGTATGTACTGGCAAACATCATGAATGTTTTCCAGATGTTACCATGAATTTCAATGCAAAGCATTAGGGATTCACCATAAAAGCTGACCTAAACAGATTTTCTGCTGTTGGTCCTTAAAGATTTTGATTTCTCTTGTCAAAAAAAAAATTCCATCTACCACTCTGGATGTGGTAAACTTCACAATTCATTAATTCCTTGCCATCCGTGTCCAATGTGACCTATTTAGCTTTTCCCTGTAGTTGCAGCATTGCAACTTCTCAAGGTTCTTAATGGTTGGTTTGTTTGGCCACTAAGCGCCTTTGCTGAGTGGAGCTCAGTCTAGAAAGGCCTGGGGTGAGCAGAGGAAGTAACATAGCTGTCCACCGTAGTTCGATTCCACTGAGATGATTCAACAAGCGAGTACAGAGCATCTCCCACACAGACCTGTGTCGTCACAGCCCCACCAGCAGGGGGACACCAGGAGGGAGACTCTCTAAAAGGAAAAATGCTGAAGTGCTCAGGCTGCACCAGCTGACCACGGTCAGGCAGTGGCTGGCCAAGTCTGAGGCAAGCCAGGCTGCAAACAGCTTAATGTTTTCCATCTATGTCTGGCCTGGGGCCTTGGTTATAATCACAGTTGTATCAACACCTACTGTGAAAGAAAAGGGAGCCAACAAAGGAGTAGCACAGGCACCAAGCTTCAAGGGACACACACTTTGAACGCCCTGTGTCTCTGCAGTGCCTGTATCGCCAGAAGAGCTCAGTCTGAGTAATAACTGAAACGAATTTCTTTGCCTTACTGGTCTCAGCCATGATAACCAAGAGCAGCAGGAGGTTTGATGGGAAACATGAGGTAATCACACTCAACTCTCCAGCCTGTTGACAGCCTCTCTATTTTCTACCCCCCCCCAGTTTCCTGCTAGGTTTCATGCGGGATAAGGATGCCCCCCTGTGGAAGGGCTATTTCTATGCAGCCTTGATGTTCCTCCTGTCCTGCCTGCAGTCTCTCTTCAACCACCAGTACATGTACTCCTGCTTCACCGTGGGCATGAGGGTCAAAACAGCCGTCATGGGCCTGGTGTACAGAAAGGTAGGGTTTGGAGGGCTGGCAGCTCAGCGCAGAAAGGGAATCAGACGTGCAAGCTCTGATTTATCTCTTAGAGGATGCAAAGATTCAACAGGTCCTCACCATCCTCTTCTTTTGCATGTGCCGCAGTCCCTGGTCATCAACAGCGCTGCGCGCAGGACCTGCACTGTGGGAGAGATCGTGAACTTGGTGTCAGCAGACACTCAGAAGCTCATGGACTTTGTGGTGTACTTCAACGCGGTGTGGTTGGCGCCCATTGAGATCGGCCTTTGTCTCTTCTTCCTGTGGCAGGTAAGGGGTCCCGTGGAGACCAAGCAAGGGCACAAGTCCTCAACGTGACTAAATTCCAACACTGATCTCAGGCTTTGCAGGATCCCCGCGGAGTTTGCTGAAGCAACTGACTGTCCAAATATCTGTGTTTTCTTTCTTGATTCTGGTTCAGTGTGAATACTAAAAAAACAAAGAAAAGCCAACCGAGATTTAGCATGATTCGCATAAACAAAAAAGGAATTTGACATAACTTCAATATAGCACAGCGCTCCCTTTAAGCCCTGCCAGTGGTCACACAGCAGTGCCAGATATTTCATTACCGCTACCTCTCTCTCCCTCTCCCTCCCCCTGATCAGCACTTGGGTCCTTCGGCCTTGGCTGGGATAGCTACCGTCATCCTCATCTTTCCCCTGAACGGATTCATCGCCAAGCAGAGGAGCAAACTCCAGGTACTGTCAGCTCCCACCGGGCAAGAGGGAGAGGAGATCCCTGTGGGCCCGCTGCCCTGTCTCCTCTCTCCCTGTCCCGCCGCTGGCTGGGATCAGAGTGGTGTGGCCGCGTGGGCTGGGGGCACACTCTCCCTATTCGGCCTTTGATGTCCCCATGTTACCCATATGAAAGTCAACCGCATAATATGCGCTATAAAATTTTTTATTGTTGTTTTGGATTTTTGTGTTTGAACGAAGCAGACTTTTGGCAGTGCTGCAGCGCCAATGGGAATGGATTAACCACTTCCATATTTAAGTACTGAAAGGAGACACAACTGCAAAAACTCAGATTCTCTCCTAGCTGGATTTTGGGATGTTCTGTGACTGTAGCTGGTCACTGGAATATCAGCAAATACTGTGTGCCCTTGGACTGCAGATAATACTGCATGCTACCGAGCCACAGGTATAAGGCAGATGCATAAAATATCTTACTCTCATTGATACAATAGTTATAACAAATGGAAAAATACTTTCATCTTACACCATATACGGGTAAACATTTCCTGCTCTGTCTGATAAATATACAGTATAAATAATTCTGCCACAGTGTCCCATGAATGAATAGCAAAACTAGATATATTTTCATTTTATCGTGTTAGTTTGATTTCTATTCCATAACAACATTTTGGTCAAATGAAAAAATGAAGGGGGGAACAGATATTCTGTTAGTGATCAATGTATTGTTAATTGAGTTGAAACGACACACACAGCAGCGATGATTGCTGTCCATAAGCTAACCTCATCACTCCTGAGTATGTGGGTGATTTATCGACAGTTTGCAGAACGTCGATTGCTCACAAACTGGTCATTAATAGAATATCTAATAGCCCTCATTGAAGCATGACTCGTGGTTCCTGTGCAATGCTTTTCCCCGATACGAGGGCGGGTAAATGTGCTGTACCTGTGTCATGGTGACTCACGGGGGCCCCCCTGACGTCTTTGCCCATCGCCAGGAGGTGCAGATGAAGCACATGGATGGGAGGATCAAGCTGATGAACGAGATTCTGAACGGCATCAAGATCATCAAGTTCTACGCCTGGGAGAAGGCCTTCCTGGAGAGGGTGCTGGGCTACAGGCAGAAGGAGCTCAAGGCCCTGAAGAAATCCCAGATTCTCTACTCCATCTCCATTGCGTCCTTCAACTCATCCACATTCCTGGTAAGAACAGCGTCCTGTGCTTACGATGCAACAGTGGGGGAAGTGTTGAACGGGGCTGGTACTGTCTGGCCCTCTTTTCAAACTGAAGCACTGGTGGGGGGGTATCTTTGTTTCAACAACAGACTGAGACACAAGTTTGGGGATTAATTGTCCAAGCAGCCAGAAAGTTAGGGGAAAGGTATTTCAGGAACTGAAGACTAAAACTGCAGCAGCGACGTCTCTGAGTGGCCTGGTGTGTTTGGGTACTGTCCCTCAGATTGCGTTCGCCATGTTCGGGGTGTACGTGCTGATAGACGAGAAGAACGTGCTCGACGCCCAGAAGGTCTTCGTGTCCATGGCCCTGATCAACATCCTGAAGACCCCGCTGAGCCAGCTGCCCTTCGCCATGAGCACTACCATGCAGGTGAGGTCAGAGGTCACCGCCGTCACGCCACACCAGTATCCCACAACTGGGGGTCTAAATCCCTGTGCCTTAACTGGGTTACTCCAGTTGTCTCCTCGTCTTGCAGCACTAACGAATGGCTGTACTGCAGCCAGATGTGTCATTGCGCTTTCTTGATCCTGACTGGCTTCAATTAGATGAGCGCTGCAGCCAAAAGCTCAAAACAGAGAGGGTGGATTGGAAAAAAAAGTTAACAATCTCTGCGTTACTGTGATGGACGCTGCTGAGGGGGTGGAAACACTCAATGGGGTGGTTTGTTTTCCAGGCTTTCGTTTCTCTGAAGCGCCTGGGCAAGTTCCTCTGTCAAGAAGAGCTGAAAGCTGACAACGTGGAGAGAGCCCCCCTCAGCCCCGGTGAGTGAGCTCGGCCGGCCGATTCCTCTGTCCACTGATGGCCTGGGCTCGGACCCTCTCAATGCTGCCGAGTCGCCTCCCAGCGCTCCAGGACAGAATCCTTCGGCGTTGTTAGAAGAAGATGAGAAGAATCTCCTCCGGGGCGTCGTCTTTAACTCACCACACGTTCTGGCCCTTTGATAAGCTGTGAAAAAGAGCAGATAATCTTGAGCAGATAATAACCAGAAAAATCTGCTACAACTGTTCAGTTAAGAAGCAAACTTAAGATGTTTCGCAACGACAAAATATTACATATTGTTTACACCCCAGGAGTCAGTATTGGGGGATAACAGCCATACCAATCAAGGAAAACATATGTGAGATCTGACACCTACAGTAGCTAGCAGGAAGAAACTGGTTTAATTAGTTTTTCATTTTTCATCTTTCAACACTCCTCAAAAGCTCCTGGATATGTGCACATTCATTTTTAAAACGGTGGTTAATCAGGTACCTTGTAATTATAGACCCTGTAATTTACCAAGTCGCCAGGAGGGAATTCTGTGGTTTTTCTGTACGTCTCACTTCTCATCTTGTTACTGTGTTTCCTTTTTTAAGAGCAAAGCTTATGTGAGCCAGGGAAGGGTGTTGATTATGATTTCCAGTAGGCCCGGTAATGTTAGACTGGGGGATCATGATCACACAGGAAAATTGATGTGGACAGGATGCGCAGTCCAATTGAGAGATCAAACATTCACATAAATGATAACTGGCTGACCTGAAACTGGAAAATAACAGGTCCAGTAATTGAGCCCAACTCCGAGTTCATGTTGTCCTTCAATGTCTGGAATCCCCGACTGACCTCTCGTTCCATCGGTCTCTCCCTTTGAAGGGGGCAGCGTGGTGGTGGAAAACGGGACTTTCGGTTGGACCAGGGAAGGATCCCCCTGCTTAAGGAGGTCAGTCTCTTTGTTCTTTTTAACAGATAATCCAAGAACCGTTCATGCTCGGTATTGTACCGTGGGAACTTGACCGAGTTGTGCCTGAACCTGTATCTGTCCCCCTGTTTGCAGGATCAATGTCAGAGTCCCGCAGGGGGCTCTGCTGGCAGTGGTGGGTCATGTGGGCAGTGGAAAGTCCTCACTGCTGTCAGCAATCCTGGGGGAGACTGAGAAAAGGAGCGGCCGTGTCTTAGTGAAGGTACCACTGTCCCTGAGCTCTCTGTCCCTCTGTCTGGAATTTCACTTGTCTGGAACTTAATACAGTTCTTACTGTTTTATTTAGGTAGACTGCTACTTGGTTACATGTGTAGACTAGGACTAATCAGGAGCGTGTCTCCTGTTTAAGAAACACAGGACAATATCTCACAACCAAATTTACTTGATTAATTTTTTTTTAAATTAAAAACAACTACATATTAAAACCAACTGAGTGGTTCTGCATTCCAGACAGAACGGCCTGCATCAGGCATCACAGGGTAACTCTCTCTCTGCGTGCAGGGCTCAGTGGCCTACGTGCCCCAGCAGGCCTGGATCCAGAATGCCACTCTGCGGGAGAACGTTATATTTGGGCGCGAGAAGAAGGAGGCCTGGTACCAGCGCGTAGTGGAAGCCTGTGCCCTCTTGCCCGACCTGGAGATCCTGCCTGCAGGGGACGCCACTGAGATCGGAGAGAAGGTAGCTCACTCCCAGCGCCCACACCTACTCCTCATCCGTCCTCCGCCTAATGGAGATGGGATAGTTCCTTAACATTTCAAGGCCATTAGACACTTGTTGAGAGTAACACTTCACTCAATGATTTCAGATGCGTTTTTACTGCTAACTGGAGGCCTCTAAGTTAGCATACACCAGGATACACCCTTGTGCACCATATTGTTTTGTCAAAATGTCTACTCGTTTTCCACAAAAAGAGCCTAATACAAGAAATAAACATACCAAGTTTATGCATTAGCATAAAGTAATCTAGCTGTCCTCTTTCCCGCAGAGTATTCTGTTTTATAGGATTACAGAAAATGCAGCCAGTAGATAGCTCATTCCAGGGGATAAGATGCCCTCTCTGCTGCTAAAAAAAGCACCACACAAGAGACTGGCTGATGATGAGTTTGAGCCATTATAAGGAACAGACACTGCACAACCAACATAGCTGACACATGTACGACTCCATCTGCTTAGAAAGAGCCTTTTGCAAATAATTTTTTAGTCTGAGTTTAGGAGCAATAAGGGTCTCCAGTCAGAGCTTTTCTGACTCATGTCTGACCATCTAGTTGTGTGCGTCTCCTTGTCCAGGGTCTGAACCTGTCAGGGGGGCAGAAGCAGCGGGTCAGCTTGGCGAGGGCTGTGTACAGGAAGGCTGATGTCTATCTGCTGGATGACCCCCTGTCTGCAGTGGACGCCCATGTGGGACAGCACATATTTGACAAAGTCATTGGACCCAAGGGCCTGCTGAGAGACAAGGTAACGCCCACACACTTACCTCACTTACTGGGATGTAAGCTCCCATTCTCCCATAGTTTTAGTCCCATCACCTTGCTGGAATTGAGTACCACATACTGTAATACTTAAATACAAATCCAAAATGCAATTACAGAATAGAATTGTGTTCTATTTTAAGCACAGATTTCTACAGTTTAACCAACTTTAACAATAATTTATGCAGCAGGTATATAATAGGGCATACAGAAAGGTATTGAGATAATACATGTCTGGCCTGTAAGTAGAAAAGTATAATATCTCCATGAGATCTGATGAGATGTTGGTTGATTAACCTCTTTGTACGAAGGACTGTATGTAATAAGGTTAAACTGTACTGATAGTGTTGTCTGTGTGCAATGTTCCTGTAATATAGTACTCCATGCTCATGTCCATGTTCACAGACACGTGTGCTGGTGACCCATGGGCTCAGCTTCTTGCCACAGGCTGACCTGATCTTGGTGCTTTCTGATGGGGAGATCACGGAGATGGGCTCGTACCTGGAGCTGCTGGGCCGCAACGGCGCCTTTGCCGACTTCATCCGGGTGTTCGCCAGCAGCGACCGCAAAGAAAGTGCCGTGCACAGAGGTGAGGAGCCAACACCTGTTTTCGCACCACAGAGGGATTCGTACTTCACTTCATCCTGATGTTCTTTACAGTCCTTTTAACAAAATATTTCACTGCACATTAATGTGAGAACATATCGTGGTACATTACCTAAAAGCTGATGCCATGTGGGTATTTTTCATACAACAAAATAAACAAATAAATATCTGGATCTTTCCCAATTCAATTCCCAATTGGTAATCTGCTAGACTGCTCCCTGTGTGGCATTTACAAGCTCTCTGCATTGCAGGTCCCAGAAAGTCCTCCTCCAGGCTCAGTGTGACTGACTATATGCCCGTTTCCAGAGACCTGTCCCAGGAGCAGCTCATCAGGTTTGTAGGCTGGCAGCCTGGAGTCTGTTTCTGAATGCTTCCCATCTGATCCTGCACACCAGAATGCATGCAGCTATCCTAACTCTCCCACGCTGCCTTCTTTCTCAGTGGAGATACCGGGAGCCCCAGCTTGCAGAATATGGAATCCAGGTCAGACTCAGACCAGGATGAGACCCCAGAGGATGCTGGGAAACTGACCGAGGCCGACAGAGCCCGAACTGGCAGAGTGAGTAATCGCCTTGCCTTGAATAAAACGCATCTTTTTATGAGAACTGTCTTCTATTGCCCACGCTGCAAGTTTATATACTGTACCAAATATCCCCTCATGTAGATTTCCAAACCAGATGCTTTTTTTGCCCAGTTATAAGACTGTTGCAGCCCTTTTGACTATTCTCAGGAGGGCCAATGCCTCTACCACGCCCAGATTCTAACTGTCTCTCATGGCCACTGGCTGTCCCTGCAGGTGAAGCTGGAGATGTACATGGAGTACTTCAAAACCATTGGTCTGGCCCTGATCCTGCCCATCATCTTCCTGTACGCCTTCCAGCAGGCTGCCTCGCTGACCTACAACTACTGGCTCAGCATGTGGGCGGATGATCCCATCGTCAACGGCACACAGCTTGACACGGACTTGAAACTGGGCGTGTACGGGGTGCTGGGCTTCGCACAAGGTGAGGAGCTAAGCCTCTTCCCCAGTCGGTCCTGCACACGACTCTGGCTTTCGGTTTGATTCCAGCAGCTTTAGAATATAGAGGATAGGGGTGATTAAGTTGTCTGTCCTTTCTTCACTGGCTTCCAGAGAGACTGAAGTCCAGGTTAAACAAAAACATTGACCCACCCACTCTAAATGGCAGATTTCTGCCGGTGGTTTGTTGCACCTATATCATGGAAAGAGTATAGCTTTGGAATTGGCGACTGATGGGAGGTTCAAACTTACTGATTTAATCCAGGCTTAATTCAGATGGACAAATATCTTTCCAGTCCTCTGATTATAATGTGATTCTACATGCTTTCACATTGAGGTTCATGTAAATTGACACTACATGTCGGTTCCCTGATCCAGCGAGAATGAACCATGAGTGCATCTTCTAAAATGGGAATGGTACAAGAGAGAAGGTATTATATCTGTCATCTCTAAAACGTCCAACACTTGCTTCATGTTGCTGGGTTATGTCATAGTGGCTACTCTATAGTTGACCTCACTATGGAGGTGGCAGTGATCTCACTGGTCCTGGTGTTCCAGGGGTGGCTATCTTCGGCACGAACGTGGCGATCTCAGTGGGGGGCATCATCGCGTCCCGCCACCTGCACCAGGAGCTCCTGCACAACGTGCTGCGCTCCACCATGTCGTTCTTCGAGCGCACGCCCAGTGGCAACCTGCTCAACCGCTTCTCCAAGGAGATCGACGCCATCGACTGCATGATCCCCGACGGGCTGAAGATGATGCTGGGCTACTTGTTCAAACTGCTGGAGGTCTGCATCATCGTGCTGCTGGCCATGCCCTTCGCCGCCGTCGTCATCCTGCCCCTCGCGCTCTTCTACTGCTTCATCCAGGTAGGCAGGGGGCGCTGTTCCAGACGGAAACAGGTGTTAGGTTTAACTGGAGGTAGATCTAACCATTACTAACCAAGATCTAACCATTACAACCATTCATTATAAAAAAAAATGCTGTCCATGTAAGACATGTTAGCATCCAATTTAAGTGGAAAATAGTAACATTTTTCAGATTGATCTGTTGCATTTCTTTGCATTTTGCCTCAGAGTGGGAATAGCACAGGTAACTAGATCACCGAGGACGGTGTGTCCTTACCTTGCTGGCTGCTGAACGGTGGTTTGATTTTACAGTACAGTACGGGTGACTTGTGGGTGAGGATTAGACTACCGTGTTATTCTCAGCTTCATCCCGAGGCTCCACAGCGGAAAGGCCGGGAAGGCTCCCTTGCTCGCATTCCTCCCTTTCAACAGAACCCCCTTGCTCGTTGCTGTGTTGCAGAGCTTCTACGTGGCCACTTCCTGCCAGCTGCGCAGGCTGGAGTCGGTGAGCCGCTCGCCCATCTACACCCACTTCAACGAGACGGTGCAGGGCGTCAGCGTCATCCGCGCATTCAGGGAGCAGCCTCGCTTCATCTTGCAGGCCAACCACCGCGTGGACTACAACCAGACCTCCTACTTCCCCCGATTCGTAGCCACCAGGTCAGACACAGCAACACAGCCCTCTTTCCCACTGGGGAACGAGTCGAGAGCGTCGTATTAACCAATCAAGCAAGTTTATGTGCACAAGATAAACCTATTCCCAAAGTGAGCTAATCAGTCCCCGTGGTGTCCTTCTTTCTGTACTGGGAGGGTATTACAAAGCATGCTGAGCCTCACCTGGCCAGGACAATGAAAAGAATCAGCATGTCTGTGTTTGTTGCAGGTGGCTGGCTGTGAACCTGGAGTTCCTGGGCAATGCACTGGTCTTGGCCGCAGCTATTCTGTCTGTGATAGGGAAGGGCACGCTCAGTCCTGGTATCGTCGGTCTGGCAGTATCCCACTCGCTACAGGTAATCAGATACACACTCAGGGACAACACAGACATGCCCACAGCAATCATGGGACAGCACTGAGTGAGAAACTGGCAAAAGCATTAGGAATCCACAATCCCACATAGAGTACTTTACTTTGCATATCCTGCATCACATAAACATACCCATCCTTTCCCCTCAGCAACCCTGCATGAGGAAAGACCATCTTTTCGTGCGCACTTGCTTTCGCCCAGCCAATTAGAAAGTGGCGTCACGTGTAGGTGGACAGTAGGTGATCACGCTTCCCTCCGGCGTTGCTGTTTCCCGCAGGTGACGGGAATCCTCAGCTGGATCGTGCGCTCCTGGACAGACGTGGAGAACAACATCGTGTCGGTGGAGCGGGTGAAGGAGTACATCGAGACCGCCAAAGAGGTGAGCCACGGCGCAGGGAGACAGCTCTGATCCCTGCCTGGGGTTACCATAAAACAGCCTCAACCTTAATGTGGCACATTTATCTGCTCTCTGAGCTCCGGATTCAAAAGTGTGCTTTCCTATAAAAGAACAAGCAAAGATACCTAGATCCCTAACACCCCTATGAAGCATTTAGGTTTTCTCCCTTTCTTTAAAAAAAAACTACAATCTGTTCCCTGCATCCTTTTTGCACCCTTCCCTGGGGTGAAATCTGATCTAACCTCAACTGCATCCTGCAGGCAGCCTGGACAGTGGAGAGCAGCCCTGTGCCCCCTGCCTGGCCACAGACAGGCACCATTGAGTTGCGGGGATACGGACTGCAGTACCGCAAGGGCCTGGACTGGGCTCTGAAGGGCATCACAGTGCAGATCCGGGAGCAGGAGAAGGTCAGGCTCCATTCATTGCTTCTAAACACAGGTTCTAATCGGCGTGGTTGCTTGCTGCGCTCAGTAACTGATTGTGCGTGCCAGTTTTTTGTGTAATTCATTCAGAAATCACAAAATACTCCCATCTTCTGCTTTTTCTAATGAAATTCTATGATGTTTTATCTGCTCAGCTGCATTTTGTTGCAGTATCAGAATGAGTCCATTTTGTGGTACAAAGGCATTTAAGAAAACTTGAGTTTCAGATGTACTGAAAAGTGAATGAAAACAAGTGTTGGATCTGTCACCCATTCCCTTTACTGATCACACCACTTTCCCCCCTCCCCAATATTAAACCCTTGCAGGTTGGGATAGTTGGGAGAACGGGAGCTGGGAAGTCCTCTCTAGCCCTCGGGATTTTCCGGATCTTGGAAGCTGCCAAAGGAGAAATCTATATTGATGGCGTCAACATTGCAGAGATAGGTCTGCACGACCTGAGGTCCCGCATCACAATCATCCCACAGGTATGTTGGCCTCACTGTGGGTCTCTTCCATTGGACAAACTATAGACTCCTCTCTCTTTGTCCAGGATTTGCAAATCTTTCAAATTTGCACAACCAGTTTCCAGTCCACGCCGATAACCCATATCCTTGAAAAGACTGCATATTACTGTAACCATTATGGAATATCCCCTTCAACCTTCTGCGGTGTCTGTTCAATTTCAATCATCGTCTACACAGCTATCAGTTTAAAGCTTTTTTGTTGTGCAATTACACAACAAAAGCCATATCTAACTGTAAACTTCCAGAGGCTGGAAAGCATTTCCTGCTAGGCAGATCGACTTAGTCATATTCAGGTCTGCTGCACGTAAGGCAGTCTGGTCAGTAATTCCTGGTCCGGTGTGTCCTGACCCCCTGTGTGTCCCAGGACCCTGTGCTGTTCTCCGGCTCCCTGCGGATGAACCTGGACCCCTTTGACAGCTACTCGGACGAGGAGGTGTGGAACGCTCTGGAGCTCGCCCACCTCAAGACCTTCGTGTCGGGGCTGCCGGACAAGCTGAACCACGAGTGTTCGGAGGGGGGAGAGAATCTCAGGTAAAGCAAGAGGCCTCAGGTCTTCTCCCCCTGCTCTGTCGCTCCCGTTCTCTCTCTCCCATTTCCCCTCTGGGATCTCCAAGAGCCCCCGCCTGTTGTTCTGTGTCTCGCCACTCTTGCCAGTGCTGTGCGCTGATCCGCCCGCTCTCTCCCCCCCGGCCTCTCTGTGCAGCCTGGGGCAGCGCCAGCTGGTGTGCCTGGCCCGGGCTCTCCTCCGGAAGACCAAGGTCCTGGTGCTGGACGAGGCCACGGCCGCGGTGGACCTGGAGACGGACAACCTGATCCAGTCCACCATCCGCAGCCAGTTTGAGGAGTGCACGGTGCTGACCATCGCCCACCGGCTCAACACCATCATGGATTACACCCGGTACGGCGGGGCGGGGCCGCTGGATGGGCACGGGAGGGGGTGGGCGTGGGAGATGGACAACAGCCCTCCGTCTGCAGCCCGTTTGACCGTTAAAGCTGGAGTTCAGAGGCTAGAAGAAGGGGTTACGGGACAGGTACAAGGCAGGGAGGGCCACCTGAATAGAAGAGAAAGGGTATTAAAAGTGTGTAGAAACAGGCGATTGAATTTAGAAGAGGAATTGAGCCCACAGCCAGAGGCAAGGACTTGGAATGACAAAGACCGGGAATTTTGGAAGACGTTAAAACAAAAATCTGTCCCCCATCCACAGTGCTCTCCCCCTCTTCCCACTTCCACTCCAAATCCCTCCCCAGGAAGCTACCGGCACCTTAGGAATATTTCTCATGAAAATGGGGTGTGTACAGTTTCTCTATAACAGGAAGTTGCCAAGACTTCCTGCGAGTGAGGTGCATGTTGAATTGTCATTATCCGTGAATTGCAGTTTCAATTCCTCTTCCTGGTCTGCAGAACCGCTGGCACGTGTCCCCCACTGAAGTGGGTCCCTTCCTGTAGGTGTAAAAGTATGAAAAGTACTATATAAAAGCAAGGACTTGTTATCATTATTTCACAGGGATGAAAGAAGCACATTTATTAAATTTGGGCGTCCTTGCTGGAGTCTTGATTGTGGGTGTCTCCAATGCAGGGTGATTGTGATGGACCGAGGGCAGATCACAGAGATGGACACCCCGTCCAACCTCATCGCCAGCCGGGGCCAGTTCTACAGAATGTGCCGGGAGGCGGGGCTGGTGTGACAGCCCCAAGCAGGAGGGGTCCTGAGTGGGGGGGGGGGAACCCCGCTCTCTCTTCACCTCCTGCCTCCCCAGTGAAGACAGGAGAGAGAAGAAAACAGGTCATCAGAAGCCCGGGGGCAGCTGCTGCTCTTTCAGAGGAACGAAAGAGGAAACAACGAGCAATAATGTGAACAAGAACAGCCGAAAGGGCCCTGCACCAGGTGCTGAGACTGTTATTCCTCCTCTCCGCTGCAGATCTGCGACGCTCAGGGCTGTAACCAAAAAGGTGGGGGTGAACTGCCGGCTCTCGAGCCTGTCCAGCCTCCCCCTGCCCCAGGCAGAGGCAGGGCCGGGGGACTGAATGCTGTCACTCTCCACACTGCTGCTTCTGGAGGAAGAGGTCTGGTTACTGGAGGGGGGTTTACTGATGTAGCACATGCTGTAAATATTTTTCCTATAACTGGGTGCTGTGCCTCCCCATAACCAAACCATCGAGAGAAACCAAAAAAAGGACTGGCCCCCGACAGTCAGTCCTTCGAACGCTGTAGCCCTGTTCGTTTTCAAGTCTGCGACGACGTCGACGCCGACAATCTCGCGCGAGCAGGACCGCTCGAGGTCCGATGAGAACCGGCACCGCTGTGGTGGGCACCTTCCACCTCCCCTCGGAAAACCAGGAGCCCGGAAAACGGTCTCTTCGCTGCCGCCCGGCTGCTCACGGCGACGCAGCTTTCGGAGGGCTACTGCAGAGTGTGGGAGGACAGATCAACAGTGCCAAGGTGCTGGCCACAGAGCTATTTTGTGGTCTTCAAAAACGTTTACCAGCAACTGAATGACTGAAACCAAATTTTCGAAGTTTGCCAGTTGTTTACTCTCAAACCGAAAAGCCAAAGAAGAAGTGGCGATCAGTGCTGATTTGTGCGTGCACACGGAGCGCAATGTCTGTCCCACAGTCACTGGGGCCCCCACAGCCTCCCAACCCCAGTCCAGATCTCCCCCAGGGGGCTTGACGGCAGCTTTGGAATCATTCTCGTTCTCTATGTATACTGTTTGACAAAGCGGATTGGGCTTGTACAAGCTCCAGGAACCACACGCGTAGCTAGAGGAGCAGACGTCAATATTAGTTAGGACGTCTGAAACGAGGGGGGGGAAGAAAGCCTTCTTCTGTAAAAAGGAGATGAACAATGTCCTCCTTTGCCTTTGGCATTGAACAAGGGCTTGACAATTTCTGAGCAGCTCCCTGACAGAAAACCAGTTTGCTGCCGGGGTCTCTCTGTACGTTTAAGCCTTTACATCGTGCATGTCTGACTCCAGCAGGTAACATCATATATAATGAAATGTGCCTTTAAGATTTCATTGTGCAGAATATTTTCTATATTGTTACAATTGTGATATTTATACTTTTGTATCTTTCATCTTTTACCGTTAATAAATATTAAGAAAATACTAGTAGTTGTTTTACTTACTGGATTTGAAATCGGGGTGGGTACCAGACACTCCGCTGTTGCTGGGACTTTTCCAGCTCCTCACTTGCAACAAAAGTCCTGAATTGGCAGCTTTTTTAATTAAAATATCTTCGAGATGTCTTTTCTTCCCACTGACTTGAAAGCCCCCAACCGTCTGTAGTGAGACTCTCTTTTTAAGCACTGCTTAGGTCTCAATAAACAAGACAAACTTTAAAAGTCCTTTGATAATAATTGGTTTTCAGTCATGTATCTGGATATTGCACACAAAGCGCTTTACAGGTAATGGGGATCCCCTCCACCACCACCAGTGTGCAGCCCCACCTGGATGATGCGACAGCAGCCATAGTGCACCAGTACACTCCCCACACACCAGCTATTAGTGGAGAGAAGAACAGAGTGATGAAGCCAATTCATAGACGGGGATTATTAGGAGGCCATGATTGATAAAGGCCAATGGGAAATTTGGCCAGGACGCTGGGGTATGCACTGTGCTGCATGCATCGTTTTAATTTTCATTTACGATCAAATATTGACTGATATTCCCCACAACATTCTGAGCCTCGATTCCCCAACAGAATCATTTAATATTTTCCGAACTGAGAGAACAGTGAAACATGACAGGTAGATGTATGTAGGCGCACCTCAGAATACGGCACCATTACCCCCACAGACTCAGAGTTTTCACCTTTACGGAATCGTGAAAGAATCCAGGCCCCGTTAGGAAATGCAGAAAGACTCCCCCACTGCAGGCTTAGCATACATTACAAGGACTGGTCAGCCATTATAATACACATGACTTCATATACCACAATGACCAAGGCCTTCAGCAGCTGCATCCCAGAATAATAATACACTAGAAGCCGCTGCCGTGCTCAACCTTCACTTAAGCTCCTTTTCTTTTCTGTTATTACACAGCTTCTAAACTCTTTCTTTTCTTGGGGAGGAGCGGTCGGCCACACGGACGTGTGCTGAGTTTTCCCTGTCGGAACTGGGGCATCCGAGCTCCACCTGCGGGACATTAACCATCCACCGTGGCCGACCCGGCAGGCACCGGCCCAGCCCGCCAACGCAGAAAGACTGGGCAGGCAGCAGTGTCCGGGGGAAGCCGAAAGCGACACCGCGTATTCAGTGTGAGAATTTCCCATGCGTCCTATGGTAACTGTGCACACATGGACGCAGACACCAACGCTAGCCTCCTGGGCCTGCATAATCACTCATTTATTAAATGGGATCTCCATCGTTTCCTAAACAACATGCACTGGTCAGCAATCCCTCTTCTTTTATTCTGCACTCACTCAACCTAGCCAATAGGCAAATAAGTACAGCTAAAACCTCCGATCAAGGCCAGTAGGCTGCTTTTTTCGAATATTGGTGGCAATTACCAGCCAGGTGAGGCATTGTCAACTGCTAGTCATTGCTTGCTTTGCATCCTACAATCTGATTATGGGAACTGCAAATTACAGATCAAACTATGCTTTACATATTGGGGAGAAAATAGGGGTTTCTCCCCCCCAGGGATGTGTGGTGGTGGTGGTGGGGGAGGGGGGGGTAGTTATTAACACTTTGACTGGTACCTCATGTGGCGCCCATGTGCCGGACAGAAAACTGACCATCCCTGGAGACCCGTGCCTTGTGACAGCACCCAGCCCATCAAGGGGCTGCGCTTTTCATCTTTCCTGGTTTAACAGACAACTAAAAATATGGCATGGTAAGAAAACTACAAATGGCACTGAAAGATTTTGAAATTATATACTGGTAAGGTAAGCGGTACCCATCCCATCATCTTCAGCAGGCACACCTACTGTATATTACAGGTGTTGGCAAAATGCAACAGCTATAATAGTTGAGTGTTCCAGTGAATACCACTTCACAGTACAGTGAATTATAGAAGGTCCACAATTTAAACATTAACAATGCTTTGGATATACATGTTCACCGCTTAAAACAATAACAGGTTTGATAAAGTCACCTCTTCTTGTGTTTTTACACAGTCTTTTACTTTCTTCTGTGGATATAAGATTTCAGAGACAATGCTGCCCCCTGGAGGATGTTGGTCTCTCCAATTGTGTTGACTAGTCCATGTAGATGGTGTGGTATTGTCCGCCATACTGGATTGTCCTGAGAGAATGGCACAAATAAGAATCCCAATGTACTTATGACTAAACTCCTCTACACCACTCCTATATAATAGCCCACTGGTGCACGACTCCTGTCCTGGAGGACTGCTCTGCCTTCCCCCCGCCATCTCTGCTCTCAATGGCCTAACTGAGCTTAACTGAACTAATTTAGGGGCAGCACAGTGGGGCAGTGGTCACTATGTCTGCCTCACAGCACTGGGGTCCCAGGTTCAGTTCCAGACCTGGGCTGCTCTCTGTGTGGGTTTCCTCCAGGGGCTCCCACAGTCATACTGTAAAGACATACGGGTAGGTTAACTGGCTTCTGGGAATACTGGCCCTAGGTGTGAGTGTGTGCGATTGTGCCCCGTGATGGACTGGCCCTCCCATGCAGGTTGTACCCTGCATCACACCTGCTGCTCCAGCTCCCCCACGACCTCCACTGGAAGAAGCCGTTGGAAAACGGATGGATGGAAGTTCAAAGGATCATGTGCGATCCCGACTCTGGAGGACCGGGAGCGCATTCTGGAGCAGTCAACCTCAAAAGGACTAGAACTTCCTCTTGGGAACATACACCGCAGAAACGTGGAAATGGAAATTTATTACACGGGGAACCCAGGAATTAACAAAAATCTGAGAGCTTTATTTCTCCTCTTTGAACGCATCACAGATCTCTTGTAACAAAATATACTGCTCACTCAAAATCCTGACTAAAAAGTACAGATCAGCAATAATGATATCTTTGAATATTTACAATAATATAAATACATATAAGAGTTTAACTCTTTAAATCTTGTCAGAAAGTGGAAAAAAAGCAGCTTTTGTAAATTACACCAAAAAAAACCCAAGAAAAAGCTATATTTTGAAAATGAATGCCACTATGTACCAGAGGACGTACAATCAAGAAAAGGTCTGGTACAAGTCAAGTGTAACATCTGTGTACCTAGGATACACAGTTACAGTACTAGAACAACGAGAATTACGGGCAGGATCACATGAGACATGCCAGTAGAAACTACAGCCCGTTCCAAACGCAGGCATCCAGGCCTGAATTTCAAATGACTGTGATGAAGTGAAAACTAGTGTGACAGTGTCCACTGCCTTTGTGCACTGAGTCTGATCTGTGTGGGTTCCCTTCATCCTGGCCTGCACAGACATACCATTGTCCTTCAGGAGATCCTGCCCTCCCACTCTCCCCCAGTAACATACAAACACATATAAAAGTCTCTGCAGTATATTTCTTCCATCTTCAATGTAACTTGATGGGGGTGCTACAGAAGCATCCTAACTGCTTCTAGAGCAAAAATGGCTCCCAACCTTTCTAGAAACAACCCTGTGCTTTCTGTCATGGGAAGACACATGGAGATCATTTCAGGAGTAATTCTTGTAACGGAGTACAGGAATAAGGTACAGTGGGTTCTCCACTGTGTGGGGTAGGAACTTCCCTAGGCCTGAGGAGGGGAATATCCAGCTAACGATTCCAACAGCCTCAGCAATCTTACAGCTCGACTGAAAAACATCACGCTGTGTGCGGGCGGACAGTTCCCTCAGTTTCACTACACTGCTCTTGGAGAATATAGCAAAAACAACAACAGGTCGGGAGACAGCCCATTTGAAACAGGCGCTGGTCAAGGAGCCAGCACCAGCTCAGAAATGAAGGAGACTCTTGCCAGCCTTTGGATTTTGTCCAAACAGTGTGCTGGGCTTCCCCAGTTTCAAACACCCACAGCAAGGAGCCCTACTCCTTGACAAAGCATATTTACAAAATGAAACGGTGAAACTATTGACCTCACAAAAATAAAATAATTGCAGCTTCTGTCAGTTAAGAGGAAAACGCACATAATGCAGGTAACCGTTCATCCTGCAGTGCAAATCTCAACATGTTATGGCAAAATAAGATAAATGGTTAACATGTCTGAGACCAGGCTCCAACTTACTTTACAGAGCCTCCAGCAGCAAATCTGAACATTCAAGATTTAATGTGGAAACCTCTGGGCCGGATCAGAGTGAAATTCCACAGCTGGAAACATGTCAGGAGTCAAGCAGGTGTGGCCAAAAGAGGAAGGGACAAAGGTCAATTACTCCTTTTCCATGTTACTGATCACTAAACTATGATACCCATTCAGGGTCAGGCCTGACCCAGGGCTGAGACATGTCCACAGTGCCGAACAAGCATGTTTCCACGGCAGCACAGATCAATACATAGGCTTTAGAGTGCAAATCTCCGCAGCTTGGCCGTTTGCAACCATGGCCCATGAAGATGTAGAACAAGTCTTTGTGGATTTTAGTTTGCAGTTTTCAGCGAGTTAGAAAGTGGTCTTAAAAATGCAGTTTAGTTGCGATGGCGTTAGCAGAACACCAACGTCATGTCATGGCAAATGGAACCACAGCACACTCTCTCCCTCGTCAGCCTGCAACATGAAGAAGTAGGGATCTGAGACATTATTAAATGGGCCCGATATGTATGGAAAATCTTAATGGGTTTTCAACAACAACCAACCCTGAAAGGAGACAGCACTCTCCTTGTTTAACTCAGGAAAGCAGCACAGAGGTGAAACACACATTCAGTATCTGGACAGACGGAAATATAGACCCTGAGCAACAGTGTATCTTGAAGACTAGAAGTGGGAGCTCTAGCTGAGCTCAAGCTGGTGAACCCCAACCTTCCAGCACTGCAGAAGAGCCATGTGTGAAAATGGTCTTGCCTGCAGATGACAGAGAAGGGTCAGGGGTGGTGACCATGTGCACAGCAACACAGGTGGGTCCCCAAGTCCCTTGCAGGGATCTGGGGAAACAGGAGGCACTACTTCCCCTTCAACTTTGGAAGCTACTGGCCATGGGAGAGCAAGAAAGATGATGTTTGGTTTGGGCAGGTGTCCTCGTGGCCGCATCCCTGAGTTCAGAGCCAAATTCACAGCAGGCCGGAGTCTTTGGCCATCTTGTAGAAGATTCCTTTCTTGGCGAGAAGGTTGGAGGGAGAGTCAAACTCCACGATCTGACCTTTATCGAGAACAAGCACCCTGCACAGAAGAGAATGAGGATCATCACATATTGGTCTTTTCACTCATTTTACCAAGGGAGAAAAAACGATAACGAGAAGAACATCTGAAACAAAACAGTAAAACACCAAGCCACGCTCCACATCTTCCCTATCCATTATGTCCTGCAGATGGAGGGCTGTTGTCCATCTCCCACGCCCAGCCCCTCCCGTGCCCATCCAGCGGCCCCGCCCCGCCGTACCGGGTGTAATCCATGATGGTGTTGAGCCGGTGGGCGATGGTCAGCACCGTGCACTCCTCAAACTGGCTGCGGATGGTGGACTGGATCAGGTTGTCCGTCTCCAGGTCCACCGCGGCCGTGGCCTCGTCCAGCACCAGGACCTTGGTCTTCCGGAGGAGAGCCCGGGCCAGGCACACCAGCTGGCGCTGCCCCAGGCTGCACAGAGAGGCCGGGGAGGAGAGAGCGGGCGGATCAGCGCACAGCACTGGCAAGAGTGGCGAGACGCAGAACAACAGGCGGGGGCTCTTGGAGATCCCAGAGGGGAAATGGGAGAGGGAGAACGGGAGCGACAGAGCAGGGGGGGGAAGACCTGAGGCCTCTTGCTTTACCTGAGATTCTCTCCCCCCTCCGAACACTCGTGGTTCAGCTTGTCCGGCAGCCCCGACACGAAGGTCTTGAGGTGGGCGAGCTCCAGAGCGTTCCACACCTCCTCGTCCGAGTAGCTGTCAAAGGGGTCCAGGTTCATCCGCAGGGAGCCGGAGAACAGCACAGGGTCCTGGGACACACAGGGGGTCAGGACACATGGGACCAGAAATTACTGACGAGACTGCCTTACGTGCAGCAGACCTGAATATGACTAAGTCGATCTGCCAAAATAGTGCAGCTTTGCATTCACTTATACTAATTTGGGGCTGAGCCCATTTTTGCTCATGTTCTTAAAGGATTTCAGTTCCACAAGGGCAGTAATGTGACAAGGGACCATAAACGTTGACAGAACTCTGTAATTAGACATACTGTAATATAGAACACTGTTTTTAACTGCTGCATCTCGATCAGTCCGACACGTACCTGCGGGATGATGGTGATGCGGGAGCGCAGGTCGTGCAGCCCTAGTGTGGAGACGTCCACTCCGTCGATGCAGATCTGTCCCTGTGCCGGCTCAATGATGCGGAAGAGCCCCAGCGTCAGGGAGGACTTGCCCGCCCCCGTGCGCCCCACGATCCCCACCTGCAACACACAGGCCCCGTCAGAACCGCCCCCTCTGCGTCGGGGCCCCGCCAGCTCCCCCCCCCAGTCCTGGCGCGCAGACGGGCCGGCTCACCTTCTCTCCCCCCTCGATGGTGACCGCGATGTCCCGCAGAGCCAGCTCCAGGTCCTCCCGGTAACGCAGGCCGAAGTCGCGGATCTCGATGCGGCCGGCCGTGGGCCAGCCCCTGGGTGGGGCCGACTTCTCCAGCTGCCATGGCGCCTGAGGACACAGAGCGCCATCGCCAGGCAAGGTTATCAATGTTTCAAGACCCGCGTGAATACCTTAACCTCCGTGAAATACACTTAATAACGAGGGAAAGAAAACAGCTGGATGAAATCCTTTGATCAATTAACTACCAAAGGGGCTTGGAGGGCTGAATGTCCTCTCTTCTCCCGCTGTAGGAAAGGTTTGCGGCCGATACCTCTTTCTCTGTGTCTCCGTACTCCTTCACTCTCTCCACGGCCACAATGTTGGTCTCCATCTCCGAGGACATGCGCACCAGCCAGTTCAGAGAAGCGGTGATCTGCGGGAAAGGGGAGAAGAAGAAGAAGAAGTTACAGCAGTGGCCTGGCCTCTAAAGCAACTGGGAGCCAACTGGGTGGACGCCAAAAGAAAAGTCAAAGGACGGAGCCAGGCCTCACCTGCAGGGCGTAGGATATGGAGAGGCCCATGCTGCCCGGGCTCAGGCGGTCTCTGGCCATCACAGCAAACAGCGATGCGAACAGAACGATGCAGTTCCCCACGTACTCCAGCCGCACTGCCAACCACCTGCCAACACAGCCAGAACCCACGCGGTAACCCAGGTGTGGCACAGCCCGACACGCCCCGAATCAGCCCTCCACCAATCCAACAACCACGCGGGGAAACCCAGGTGCTTCCCCGCCCCCAACCGTAAGGTCTACAATTACACGAAGGAGAGCTGGGCGGCACTGAAGAATGTCAGTTTGCATCCCAACGTAGAAAGACCTCCATGTACCCAGGATTTGAACCTTGGAGCTAGGAAAGGAGAGTCTTGTTTTGTCTGCTTCTTATGTACGTGCCTTACCGGCGGGACAGGCTGTGTGAGTGGCAGTACCTGTTGGCCACGATGCTGGGGTAGTAAGCCTTCTGGTTGTAGTCGACCCGAGAGTCGCTCTCCTTGATGAAGCGCTCCTGGTCCTGGAAGGCCCTAATCACGCTGGTCCCCAGCAGGGTCTCGTTGAAGTGCGAGTACACGGGCGAGCGGCTCACTGACTCCAGGCGCTTCAGCTGCCGGGACGTGGCCACATAGAAGCGCTACAACACGGGGGCGAAGGGACAGAAACTCGATCTGTGATGATCCCGTTCCAGACAGCACCAGACAAGCCCCGATTCGCAGAATGAAGTCATGAAGAAAGCGACTTGCTTTCACCAAGAAACCATGGCCATGATTCCGTGTACAACATAAGGTACTTCTAAAATCCACTCATGCATCCTCTGGGCACAACAATTACTGTAGCCAGCATGGCTACTGACGCGTCTGCTGAACAGCAATGTATACACTGAGCTTCTCTTAAAACCAGTGTCGCCGCCCTAGAAAATGAGGGCTGTGCTGTAGCTGTTCTGGACCCAAGAGCTAGGTCGCTACAAAGGTCAAAGGTCACTGACCTGCACAAAGAAGTACAGCAGACCGAGGGGGGGGATGATGACAGCAATCATGGGCGTGGCGATGAGGATGACGATGCACGCCCCCAGCACGTTGAACAGCGAGCCCATGAACATCTTGATGATGCCGGGAATGACCGAGTCGATGGTGTCCGTCTCCTTGGCAAAGCGGTTGACCAGGTTGCCGCTCGGCGTGCGCTCGAAGAAGGACATGGGCGAGCGCAGAACGTTGTGCAGCATGGTCTGGTGGAGGTACCGCGAGGCTAAGATCCCCCCGATCGACACCGATACCGAGTAGCCGAACACCGCGATGCCTGCCAATGCACAAAAGACGAAAAAAACTGCGGACACCAGACAATAACATTGCACAGCGGGAAATACAGCAGACCATGAGAGGAAAATTCAACACGCAGTCTGATCGAATGGAGCTGCTGCCAGCGGTATGTTACTCTTACTAGATATAAGATTAGCCAAAGCGCAGCTCCAGAGAGGAACAGGAAATGGCAAGTGGGACACTGACATACCTTGGCACAGCCCCAGCACCCCGTACACGCTCAGCCTGACCTCGGTGTACTGCTGAGTGCCGTTAATAATGCGGTCGTCAGTCCACAGGCTCAACCAGTAGTTGGAGGCGAGGGAGGCGGAGTGGTGGCTGAGGAAGAGGAAGATGCTGAAGAAGGAGAGGAAGATCCCGATGGCCTTCATGTACTCCCAGTACACCGACAGCTTCACCTGGGGATGAAGGAGAAAGGTCAGAGGGTACCACCAGGCTTTACAGTCCTGTAGAACACGCGTGTTCCTGCTGTTGGCAAAGACGGATGTTGTATCAATCACAAACTGCTGGTTCCAACTTTTCATTTTCTAATGAAAGTATCTGTCAGTAACAAAGCCTGTCTCTCACTTTAACACCTCCTGCAGTTCCCATGTTCACTGCTAGGAGACACCCGCTTCCCCAGTTAATATCAGAAAACTGGCTTCTGTGTCCTGTTTCTCTACACGTTGTTTTTCTTAGGTTTGTAAGACCTCCAGGACATCTGCTGTTTAAACATGCCAAGAAAGTTTCACTGAGTTGTCCAGCTTGAACACAGGGCAGCCAGTGGAAGAGAACACAGCAGTGGCACAATCTGAACTTTTGTTCCTGGAGATGTAGAAACGTCTGTGCCGACAGTTCTTCCAAGCAGCCATCGGTACTCAGTTCTACGACATGATTATAAACTCCTGGAGAACCGCCCCCCACGAGCACATCAGGATGACGAGACCGACGCCCAGCACGCTCTCACCTTGCCCGTCTTGGCTTTGTCTGCCTCAGTGAGTCTGCCCGCCTCCTTGCCGGCCTCCGGCTTGCTTGGGGTCTCAGTGGAGCCGCTCTTCAGGAGCGCTTTGGCAGAGTCTGACCCCACGCTGGAGGTCAGGCTGTTCTGCCTGGAAGAGAGAAAGGCCACGGCGCTCAGGACAGGGAGAGAGAGAGACAGCAGCGGCCCCCACTGCAGGAGTGATCACAGAAGCGAACGCCCCCCCCCCTCACCTCAGTGCTGCAGGCCCTCCATTCTCCAGGCCTTTCTGTTCTCTCCCCGGGGAGCTGCTCCGATCTGCACCCAGAACCAGAGACAGGTCATCAGCCAGCGCAGCAGCAGCAGTGGCAGGCTCTGCTGCATTGCACTCGCTTTCCACACTGCACTCTGCCACTCATCAACTCAACGCACTCAGCGATGGCACCGAGAAAGCAACAGCGAGCCAGCTTTCTCCGTGCTGTCCTGAAGTGTTGAAATATTTACTCAAGAAATAAAAATATTCTAACCAGGTGGGTTAGTAGCTAATAGGCGTCTAAGGGGTTGGTTTACTAACAACCGCCTTGTTGGAGCTGAAGGAGGCGTAGCAAAGGGAGCAATCCTGTTGGTCTGGGAAACGTTCTGACATCTGAGGAAAGGAATATTTGCAAAAGACGAACTTGGCTCTAAAATCAGAACTGAAACGGAAGAGGAACTTTCTACAGATTGATTTCTAAAGTGACTGGTCACGCGAACCATCTATCATCAGACAGATCACTATATAAGTTGTAAGAAAAACACACACCCTAAATGACACTAGATGGCGGTATAAAACAAGCATTTACACATCAGCACTGTTGAGCCAGCTGATGGATGACAGAGCCTCTGAGAAGCAAAGGGGCCCAGAATTTCCACTTTCCAATTTCCAGAATGAGCGTGGCGCCTTAAAGTGGTAGCAGGGCCGAGAACAATTTTTTTTTTAAAAAGATTTTGAGGCCAAACCCAGATGAGCTCTGCAACCCGGCTTCTGTCGGAGGCTCTGCAGCAGCAGCAGGGTTCGGTGGAAGACGACGGGCCGGGATCGAGCGGATTCAGAGTGAGCCACGCTCAGCACTGCAGTGCACAGTCCCACTCCGCTTCAGAGCGGTGCTGCCCGTCGGGGAGGGGGCGGGAGGTGGGAATGGGTGGGGTCCGAAAAGCACAATTGCGTCATTCATTGCAGTCATGCTGGATCATAAACTAAATCATTCTGCATGCAGAGCATGCAGGCTTTAGGTCCGGGAACCAAAGCACCCGCACACCTTCTGGTTTATCTTTGCCCTCATTTTCATCCCCTTCTTCTGAACAGCAAAGGGAAAATAATAACAGGGACAAAAGGGGGCACACAGGTCAATGATAAAAAAAAGGTTTAGAGACAAGCGAAACAAGAGAAGGTTACAAAAAGGTTAAAAAGTGGTAAGAAAATGGGTAAAGTAGTGCTCTCAACATGAAAAAGACCCAACAGAAAATAGTAAAATGGGAAAAAGACAATTAAAATGCAATATCGACTGATCACTGGATGAAGATATGTAAATTTCAACACAGCTCCACACGTTCACACACACCTGCCAGAAAAAACGGATTCGTTTCCTCATCAGCCACAAAATACAAGTTACAGAGAAGGGAACCAGTTCACGGTGTTGGAGGTTATGCGGAGAGCAAATGTAGATTTGAATAAGTAATGTTTCTGTATTTAACCCCCCTCCCCCGTCTATGCTGGCACAACAAAAATAGTTCTAAAAATGTTTAACTGTAAACCGAAAAAGAAAAAAGCTAAATATCTTAAAACTTAGAAGTTTCACCTCAAATCAATTATCCATCCACACTTTCATTAAGAGAAAGCTACTTATTCTTGTTCACGGTCATAGAATACAGTAGCCTATCTTGAAGGCACAGAGCACAAGCTGGAGGAACACACAGAGAAAACCCACGTGAACATGGGGAGAACATACAAACTTCACACAGAAGGTGCCATCAAACAAAAGGTCAATCTTTACATCTACCAACACAATGAAAACAAACACAAGATCAACCCAGGGACTTTTCTAATGTAAAAGACAGGAACAGTAATGCAGTAATAGTGCGCATAAAGAGAGATATAATTCAGAGACTTTAGAGAACCCCTAAGCAGCCCGAGCGATTCTGGCCGAGGAGCTGGAAGGAGACGGACTCACCTGGCTGGTCCTCCTCCTCGCCCTGATCTGCGTTGGCGTACGTGCGGAGGAATTCGGAGAAGGCTCCCTGCCGGTCCATCAGCTCCGAGTAGGAGCCCACCTCGGTGATCTCCCCATCCACCATAACGAGGATCAGGTCTGCCTGAGGCAGGAAGCTCAGCCCGTGGGTCACCAGCACCCTCGTCTGGGCAACACAGGACACCGCCATTAACGCCATATAACAACACTACTCCGCACGCCTCTCAGTCTCTGCCATCAATCATCTCTTACAGCCCAGCCAAGGCTGTAAAAAGTGCAGAGTTCAGATGTGTATTGAGTCTGAGGCCCTGCAGTCAGCGGGATGCGTACTGCAGTGGGATAGACGCTGTTCTCGAGTCTAGTGGTCCTTGCTTTAACAGTGTGGTGCCACTTGCCAGAGTGCAGGGGGGAGAACAGTTTGTGGCTGGGGTGGTTGGGATCCTGAACGATGGGATTGGGCTTTATTGCGACAGCGGATGAATCCATTCGAAAAATTACATCAAGACTATATGGATTAAAGAACTACAGGAAGGAGCATCCAGGAGCAAGCGGGAGTTATACCTGGCAAGCAGAGATAACTGTCAAGTCCCACCACTCCAAGAGGCCAGCCCCTCCGGTCTTTGCATGCTTTACTGGACTAAAGCTTCCAAACGTTCTCCATCACCCGGAACACACCAGCTGCTCAGCCCCCCTCTCTCTGTGCCCTCTCCGTACGGCGCCGGCGCCTCACCCGGCCCCGCAGCACGCCCCGCGGCCCGATGACCTTCTCGAAGATGTGCTTGCCCACGTGAGCGTCCACGGCGGACAGGGGGTCGTCCAGCAGGTAGACGGCACAGTCGCAGTACACCGCCCTCGCCAGGCTGACGCGCAGCTTCTGGCCGCCAGACAGGTTCACGCCCTGGGAAGGCAGAGAGAGCGCCACGTCAGCCGCGGATCGGCCACAGCCGGGGACAGGGGAGAGCAGGGCCCTGGTCCGCCATGAGCTTCTCCCTGGCCAGCCAAGCCTCGCAATTCCTATGAAGACTCTAATGCAGGGGGGGCGTCTCCAGTCTTGATCCTGGTGCCTCTGCAGACTTTTCAAGATAGACCAGTACCTGAACGTCCGGGAGCCAGTAATGAGCTGATTTAAGAGATTAAGACATTAAGTGCAGTGCTCAACTTAAAGCCACAAACCAGCCTTCGAGACCAGGATTGGGAAACCCTACTCTAAGGAATCCAGTCGTTGTGGTGCTCAAAGCTACACTGCACTAGGAAAGACGATGGCCTGCAAGACAAAGGTCAAGACAGTCGGAGCGTCTCCTGGCAGGAGTAGGTGTGGGCGCTGGGGAGTGAGCTACCTTCTCTCCGATCTCAGTGGCGTCCCCTGCAGGCAGGATCTCCAGGTCGGGCAAGAGGGCACAGGCTTCCACTACGCGCTGGTACCAGGCCTCCTTCTTCTCGCGGCCAAATATAACGTTCTCCCGCAGAGTGGCATTCTGGATCCAGGCCTGCTGGGGCACGTAGGCCACTGAGCCCTGCGCGCAAGGACACGGAGCGTGAGATTTTAAGCTTTCCTCAAACGGGGAACAAAAACAATCACTGTTGGTAGGCGGAGAATATAAAAAAAATAAACAGACACGAAGAACAGCGAATATCAACAGCATAAAAATCGAACAAATCATTCAAAATCTCAAATGCACCATCTAATTTTAATAAATAGTGAAAAGAAATTAAATGAATGCCCACGAAATTGATGCAAAGGAGTACGGAGGGGATCCGGTACAGGACGGCACTAGAGGTTTACCTTGACAGAAACCTGGCCCTCCTGTTTCTCCATCTCGCCCAGCAGGGCTGACAGCAGCGAGGACTTCCCTGAGCCCACATGGCCCACGACGGCCACCAGCGCCCCCTCGGGGATCCGCACACTGATCCTGTAGAGACGCGCAGAGATGGGGAAAGGAGCAGGAATATCAGAACATGACTTTTCCCACATGCTCTGCAGGGCGATCCTGGGCCTAAAATCAAGGCTCTTCTCTTTGAAATAACTAACCCAGGAGACACTAAATTCTGGAGATTTCTATTATATCACTTGACACCTATGAAAATATGAACCAGGTTCTTAAAGAAAGCAATGTTCTCCGACTTGCAATCTCTCACAGAGAGTTTTTGCATTGGCAGTGAAGGAGGAGAATGAGTCCACTACCTCTTTAGAGTGGGCGTATCTTTTTTGGACCAGCTGAACACGCCATCAACAATGGAGATGCTATCAGAGGCTGGAAAAAAGGGAACATTTCGTTATCGCACCACTCAAACATGCCTGCCAACATCCCACAGCCCCAAGCACCGAGTTCCTGCCAGGCCTTCAGCATTTGGCAGCTTGCTCACACAGCCCGGGGCTTTCCTACATAGCACACAACGCTACATTGCTGAAGCATGGGAGAGGCCAGTGGTTTCTGCTTTTGTCTTTCCTGGAATGACCCCAAGTATGACTGCGAAATCCCAACAAAGTATCCTTGCTACCATAAGTCTCCCATCTCCCAATCCTAACCCCCCTCTTCCCCCAGTGCGGAGTGGCAAGGGTCACTCACAGCCAGCGGTGATTTTGCGGTTCACACCGTCCTCATCCAGCTCCTCGTGGGACAGGAAGACTCGCAGGCGCTTGAGGGACACGCTGGCCTGCGGGGAGAGGAACGGGCCGACAGGTGAAACCCAACAGCACGGGACAAAAAAAATCACTTTGCACAGGAACATGAAAGTGAAACACGAGCAATACGCCAGAACCCACAACAGAGGAATGAACAACCCAGAACCCTTCCCTAACTGGATGGCCGAGAGCTTTTAGGTGTGAATGAAGAAATTGTGTTCTCCCAGGTTTTATTTCCTTTGACTTCTGACGGGGGGGGGCAGAGGGAGGGGGGCTGACCGCCACAGCGAGCCAGGGGCCCGGCGACTGACCTGGACCATGCTGCTGATGAGCATGGGCAGCATGTTGAGGGGGAAGCGCAGGATATTGAAGAGCGCCAGCGACACAAAGGCCTTCTGCGCATCCAGCACGTTCCTCTCGTCCACCAGCACGTACACCGCGAAGGTCGACAGCGCCACCTGCAGGCGGACAGACAAATCTGGGTCTCACTGGTGCCCGTGCCGGCGACGCGAGCGCGGGGGCCCCGCTCCGAGGACACGCACCAGGAAGGGGGTGCAGACCCAGGTGAAGGTGGACACGGCGGCCAGGTAGGCGCTCTTCTTCAGCACGCGGAGCTCGGTCTCTCGGATCCCCAGCACCTTGCCCTGGAAGGCCAGCTCCCAGGCGTACAGCTTCAGCACTTTGATCCCATTCAGGACCTCGTTCATCAGCTTGATCCGGCTGTCCTTGCTCTTCATCTGGGCCACCTGCTCACACAGTGCACACAGTCTCAGGGCGCCTGCCTGGCCATCACCAGAAAACCCACAGTAGCCTCTGTCTTCTTGCTACAGTACAAAATGACCCACCTAGCAATAGCTAAGCTGTGCCATTCCTGCTCTGCAGGCTCTCTTTTTAGCTGATACTTAGACGTTTCTGAAAGTTCGATGTAAAACAGCAAGCTTTCTGAAATCCCCCCAATAACAACTAACAGGAAAGACCTTGGCACGAACCTCAGCCCTAATGAGGAGCCCTTTATATTGTCGACATGCCTCCAATTAGCAAATACTAACAATCTTGAGGAAGCTGTGTGGATTGCCAGTTCTCGCCTTCCACCCAAGACTGAACTTCTACGAGAAACCTTTGTTCCTGTTGGCAACACATCACAGCTACTGTGTCTTTCAGAAGCTCCTGTCCAGCGCATTCTGGAGCTTCTCCAACAGAGAGGCGCCCCTTCACTGTGATCTGCATCCAAAACTGATGCTTACTCGCCATTTCGCCAGGAGGAGAACAAACATCCTGCTCAACAGCCTACCAATTAAACAGGAAATCCGCCACACGGGGGGCAAGAAAAGACTCGTCCGACTGTCTCCGAGTTTCACCTGGTAGGTTTTGCTCTTCATTGCAATGACGGCATTCACCGGCACCATGAAGACCATCACTGCTACTCCAGCCAGCACAGAGGGGCCCAGGTTCTGCACAGAGATCCTGCCATTAATAACCTGCCAAGCAGGACACTACAGAGCTACTGCAGGAGTCTCAAAAGCAGAAGTCATTTTAATCAGAAAGGAGAAAAACAGGGACATTTATTTTAACATGGTCTGGTACAATAGACATAAATCAAAACTACTGACTTAGCATTCATTTTAACTTAGCATTCACAACTTAGACCGTGTTAGGAACTTTAACACACTGCTAATCCATTTGATTTAAATACATTTCCCTTGATATTCATGGCTCGTGTGAACTGTTCTGATATTATCTGCGCAGGTACACAAATCACAGCTCATTTCGCGGGGCTGGTGCACCATGTTACCGATGGCGAAGCCCCCCCCCGCCATACCTGCCAGAGGAAGTACAGAGCCAGGATGACCTGCAGGGGGGCGGACCAGATCATGTTGATGTAGGTGACCAGGTCCATGAAGCGCTGGGCGTCCACGGACATCAGATTGACGATCTCGCCCACCATGGAGGTGCACCTCGCCGCGTTGGTGATCACCAGGGCCTGAAACACACTGCGACGGTGAACACCGTGCGGGTCACGAGAAACCAGCAGGATTGAGACGACGGAAACCGCGCCCGTCGTTCTGAAGCGCAGCACGGCTCTAGACGCGCGTGACGGGAACGCAAGGCCGGGCCCAGCCCATCCCAGCACGAAGATCAACTTCCCCTGCCGCCACCAACTGCACGTGCGGCCTGACACACCTCACCTTCCTGTACACGGCGCCCACGATGGCGGTGCGCAGCCTCATGCCCGTCACAAAGCACACGTGGAAGTACTGCTGCAGGATGAGAGTCTGCAAGCAGGCGCAAACGAACAGCAGGGCTGTGTAGGAGTAGCCCTGCCAGGAGGGGGCGCTGGGGTCGTTCACAAAGAGGATCAGCAGCCTATCGGGGTAGCAGCAAAGAGAGAATTCAGAGTTAGCCCGTTGCCAAGGTAGCGGCGGGGGGAGGAAATCCGTGCCTGGCGTATCCAGCTCATGCCGTTACTCCCACAAAACACTGCTATCATGCCATCGCCCGTGCACTCTCGACCCCAGTCATGTTCGACATCGAACAGCAGCCGTCATCTGACATCTGCTGCTGCGCTTCTGCCCCTCGCAAAGACGCATCTAAAAACATGGTGAATCCATGCCGAAATTTAGACAAATCAATCCCACAGCCACCCAACTTTCGGTGGGGGAACACAATGGCGTGCTCACCATCAGCAATTTTTTTTAACTCTTAAAAAAAGCTGGGCCGGTTCAGAAAAGCTCAGACACGTCCCCTTCAAACGAAGCGATGTTATGTTTGAATCTGGGCTGGATTAACCCTTTTCGGCCTGTAGAGACTTGAGAGTCCCTCCAGCAGAAAAAAAAGTCTATGAACTCTGAATCTGGGGCTCAAAGAGGAGGAAAGGAAGATCTTCAGTAAGCACTAAACGGCAGAATACTGGACAAACTCTTAATAGCCTGCAATATTATAATATTAGCCTACAATAAGAGAGCATTTTTTTGCATAAAACAAAATTTCAGGCCGCAAAGTGTTAACGTATTGCAGGCTAGCAGGGTCCTTCCTGACATTTTCCAGTGGTGCAATTCTAAGCACAATCCAGTGGAAAACCGTCCCAGCAAGGCTCCCTGTCCCGGGATATACAGGCAAGGGCCGGGGCCCCGGAAGCTCACTTGAGGATCTCGGGGCCGACGAACATGAGGACGTCGTGGATGATCTTGTAGACGAAGGAGACCAGGAAGTGGGGCCCGAAGGCCAGGCACAGGGCCATGGCGAGAGACGGCTCCTGGGCTTTGCGGGGCTCCTGGACGATCAGGACCTCCGACTCCTCCGCCGGCGCCCCGTCCTTCTTCTCCCCAGCAGCAGCCCGCGCGGAGCGCTTCGGGGAGTACATCGTCTTGGCCGCGGGCCTGCGAGGGGTGCGGGGAACACGCAAAGACGTGAGGAGAGCCCAAGGGGGCGGCTGCACGCTGCAGGAAACTCAGGAGTCAAAGCTGACATGCTTGACACTTACACAACAAATAAATGGCAAAGCACTGGGGTGACGAGGGTAAGCAGAAGAAAAGAATCTGCAGAGGTCAGCATGACATGTAATTTCACAGAGGGATTTGGAAGCACAGCACTATAAAACCTCCTAACTAGGCAGAAGAATGTTACTTCTGTGGGAGCCTGCTCTTCCAGGGACAGAGAGGAACGGCGTGTTTTAGGGTCAGAATGAAAGGGACAGTACTGGAGAGAGGCTGCAATGGAGGGTTTCAGGATGGCTACTAAGATGCCAGTGCATGGGAGGTGATAATGCAGACCAGTGGCCAGACGCAGGCCGGCAGTAACTCCCCTCTGCCCTCGCCCCCCCTCCACCCAGGGGAGGCAGGGAGATCCGAGGCAGGGTCCATGACCCTGCAATTAAGACCAGAAGACAGCGGGGACACAAGATTTCTAACCCAGCATCTGCACAGAACGTTAAATATTTTTTGCAGAGGACTGCGTTTGGTGGGCTACTGGGAAGATCTTGCAGCTATATCCAGATGCCATTATCAAGTTCTCCATGCCTCTCTCACCAATGAAAACGTCCTCCCCTCCCCCCTCCCAGCAAGAGGGCACTGACCTTTTGACCTTGGCACGCTGGCTGTTCCAGCGGTGCACCAGCTGTGGCACCACCTTCTGGGACTTGTCCTCCTCATTGAGGGACCACAGGTCTCGCTCCTCCAGGGGCCGCCTGTAGCCCTGAACCATGAGCCTGCGCAGAGAGGAGGAGGAGAAAGAATGGGGCACACGATGCAGGGATTCAACCAACGCAGTCTAACCCAGCGCTAAACACCTGTCCTTCGTGGTCATCGTATCCACAAGTTACCATTCCATCTGTGCTTTCAAAGGCCATAATTATGGGGCTTATGCTTTTTGGCTTATATGGACCACTTTGACACTTTTCAATGATTCCAGTTGCCGAGTGTTCAAAGAGATCTATAAAAGTTCCTGGTCTCTGCAGTGCAATTGTGACATAACACTCCTGTTAGAGGTGTCTTCACAGTTCCACCCGGACCTGAGACCCAGTCTGGACCTAAAATAGCCATACAGTGGTCCGGTCTTTTCCAGCTTTGTTACTGGACAAGAACTTCTGATCTGAGCTCTTTCCTGGTCTGCAGCTCACATAGTGTCCGTTTTAAACCGGTTTGAAAAGTCAGGGTGATGGATTCGTTTATGAAGGAGGTGAACACGAATACACACTTCAGGTCAAGAGGCAGGAAAACGCCAGGACTGCAGACTGGGAAGCATTCGTGGGTCCTGTGGACTAAGAAGGACTCGAACCCTGGCTCCTATTACAGCTACAGTGCCCAAGAAATAAGGACCCAGTGCCTCAGCATCTGCACGAGGCTTCCAACCCTTTTCGAAGGTTCGAAAGCCTGCCTCGCCGAGAACTTGCGCAGAGGACGATTGAAAATGGCCAGTTTGGGCAATCCGGTGATTTGTTATGCAAAGTCTCAAATCCACCAGCACTCCAGTTAAGTCTGCAGTAAAAACGACGCGTTCACGAGAAGGTACTTCGTTCAGTGCGTTTATTGAATGTATTATTTTTACCTTTTACACAAAATAAAACTGGTTTAACCTGGCAGCCGTGTCTATAGGCTGATTAGGGAGCTAGGCGCTGCCCCTTCAGCTCGGACAGGTGTCCAGACTCCAGGTGATGCTGCAGCTTTAATACTGAAGTCGTGCTGGGAAAAACAAGCCTTTCCTTCTCCATCAGTCTGGGCAGGGTCTACTAATCGCTTTACTTCGGATCAGGTAAATAACTGGCTCCCGGCTCAGGCTGGCTTGATCTATTTGGACTCGCCGAGACCTGCGGTTGGAACCTTAGTGAGCATTCGGGTAACAGCACCGGGAGACACGATGAAGCCTCTCACGTCAATAGTAACATCAAAAGTAATTACAGGCAAAACCATCCCTCAACTCTTCCCGGGAGCACGACGGAAGATAACGGGACAGGGCCCGCACGCAGAATCCCGAGCCGAGGTTTTGAAGCCTTACCCAGTGATCCACCAGAAAGTGATCCTGGAGAGAAAGGAAGCACCCAGCTCCGGACAGGGATTCTGAAAGAAACGGAGGAAGACCCACTGCTGAATCCGTCCCAGCCATCAGCGTGAAACACCTCATGCATTTACCACGATACTGTAAAATATCATAGCGCTTCCGTGGTCTGAATTTCAAAATGATTCACAAGGGCCATGTGACAACAGGATTTCACTAATCCTGTTGGATGCCTGATCAGGGAAAAGACCCTTACTTTCTCTTACTTGAATTAATTTGGATTTGGCTACAGCATAACAGCAATCGGATCAGTTTAATGTGAACCAGTGCAAGGCAGGTCTTGTGCACAGGTCTATCTGCATGCCCCTCAGTCATGGGCCGTAGAGTAATGCAGTCAGCACTGCTTCATGAAATTCAACTAAATTAACTTCTGTTGAAACCCTAACTGTAAATGTGCTGCAACAACCTGATAATGAATTACTAATGTAACCTTGGAAGCAGCCGAGGAAGGTACGTCTTGTGATAGTTAGCTGGGGAGGTTTACTGCACAACACCGCGTTTTCAACCAGGTGGAAAAGTGTGGCATCGCCAGCGCCAGCGCGCGGGCAGAGAGAAAGCAGACACTCACCGAGTCTTTGACTGCCTGGGAGAAGAGGGGGGGCTGGTCCGACAGACAGGACAGGAACAGCTGGATGAGCAGCAGGGCGAAGTAGGTGAAGAAGGTGAAGTATCGGAACAGGTCCACGCCGGACGTCTGCACAGGGAGACCAAGGTCAGTGCTCGCAAAAGGGAACAGGCACAGGCCAGGGAGAACTGGAACACAATTTGTTCCTCACACCCCATGACGTTAGCAGACCTTAGAGCAGCAGCGTTTGTCGCAGACTTGCGTCATAAAAAAAAAAAGCTCAGAATCAAAAGGCACATTCTTAAAATATGGGGACAGGGGAACGGAATGCCAGCAAGGGTTATCCTAGAATTTATCTCATTTTGATTATCTCAATTTGGTCTCGGATTAACCCGTTCTGTCTGCCTTCCCTGACTTGATTTCAGTTTTTAAAAATGCTGCCATTCCAGACTGAGCTGGAAAGAGAGATGCAGACTTGAACGCTACCAAAGGCTAGCACTTGCACACTGAACAGGCAGGGTCCCAAGTCTTCAAAGAGAGGCCAATATACACAAGACAGAACCAAAACACCAGTTTTTCTCCAATACTGGATTAGTCTTCTCTGTGACTTGAGTCTGTACCAGCATAGCTGCCTATCGCTCTTCTCTTACACAGGGAGAGAAATGTATGTATTTGCAGTACATGGGAGTCACCCCCCACCTTGTCTGCCTCTGACAGCAGAGGGCACCTGACCACCTCACCTCGCTGAACGCCTGCAGGATCTTGGACCGGAAGCTGATGGTGCCGCAGATGACCGCGATCACCCAGAAATTCAGCAGCACCCCTGAGGACTGGACCCCCTTCATCCGCTCGTACTGCACAAGAAACGTGGCCAGCAGCTGCCCGTCGCCCCCAGAGAGAAGGAGGAGAGACACGCCGTCACAACACTGCACCGCGCTCGCCCACAGTGCAGAGGCACACACACTGCAGGGCAACAGGAAAAGCTGAGGACTTGCAATGGACATGGAAGAAAAGCAAAGACACCTATTTGCTTTGAGCAGAACGAGGACTAACTCCGATTTACCTCATACTGAACATAAAGGCACGACAGAGGGGAGAATGAGCTACAGTGACATTTTCAGTCACAAAAGCAGGTCCACGAAGAGATGCAGAATTCAAACAGTGGAATCATTGTACCCAGCTAAGGCAGATGCCCACTCTGCTGCCCCCCTGATCCGGACAATCGCACTTCGGGAGCTCACCATTGTAATGCCAAGCAGAGTGGGGCTGACAAAATAAACAGGCGCCTTCGCCTGACCCTGGCTTCTTTCCCAGAAAGAATAGAAAACATCTGCCCAGCAGACAATCCACAGCAAGAACCCCGTGACCTGAAAGAGAAGGGGAAACGAATAAACCCCATTGTTTAAACCGATGGGCTTGCTCGCCACGTACATTACCTTTCAGAATGAAGCCTAAAGTACTGAGGCTCAGATTTCGTCAACTGGTCCTTGAACTGCTCTTGGGAGAATAAGCTTTTGTGAAGAAGGGGCACACCTTGTCATAGTCAATGCCAATAAATAAGCAAGTAGAGAAAATAAGCACCTGACCATTGTTCAACCTCTTCTCAATTACTTCTTGCACTTCAGAGCACTCCCATCAATGCTACACTGTGCTTCAGTGAACATACACGGGCTACACTTGGCAAGAGCGTAATCTGCGATTGCCTTGCAAAGTGTAAGAAGACACTGTCCTACCTCGCAAGAACAATCCGACCCATCGAGCCCATTTGACAGCGGGCAGCTAATGGATATAAGAATCTCACCCAGCCGTTTCTTGACCGAAACCGGGGTCATCGGCCCCGAGAACGCGGCTGGCGAGCTCGCTCCACACCACCCTCTGCGTGAAGGGGGAGCACCTCCTGCTCTTGGGTTTAAACGCGCTTCCTCATGCCTGCACATGTGCTCCACTCTCCATTCTGAAGGACACTTGAACCAGGTTCCTGTGCCCTTAGAGATCTCTGCACAAGCCTAAAAAAGCCCTTCTCCTTCAGCCTGTCAGTGCAGGGGCGTGTAAGAAACCCGAGACGTGCTGCAGCACTCCCACAGACCTAGCGTTGCGGCCTACTGGCCTTTAAGCGCTGGGCTCGTGCGGAGGGTTTCCTGCCGGCCGCTGAACTCACCGTCTTGGCTTTGTTGAGGTGTGACATGCGAATGTACCCGCGGTCGTGGCAGTGCAGGTAGAGGCAGTAGAAGGGCGCGCAGACCCAGAGGTAGGCACAGGGGACCCACACCAGCACCGTGTTCTGGAAGCACTGGGTCAGGTCCGGGTTGGGAGTGTACCAGGTCCGGTTCCAATCCTGACGGGAGAAGAGGACAGGAATACAGCTGAACGCTTTGAAATGGTTCTTAGCCAATTCAAAATGTTAACCCACCTCTTTAATATTCAATCATTTCAATATTTTAATAAAATCAAAGTATCTCTCCTCCTGAGTTTTGTGTTTAAGCCAAGTGGTTTCAGATATAGAGGTCAACACTGTCTCTTTATAAACAGGCAAGAAGTAGAGAGTTAATTTCTTCAATCTCAACAACCCAGCTACTAGAGACTTGAATGCAGAAATTCACACCTTGCTCACGCAGAGTTCAGCCAGCTGTTCATTACAGTTAAGCATTTTTTTCTATATAAAACCAGAGTTTAAACTGCATATCCCTATTCCCCTGATTTTTCATAAAACAAACTAAAAACATTCACTCAAATTCGTAAAAAAAAAAACAACCCGAATATTTATTTTATACACACACGCATATACAGAGAGAAAGCATTTATCTAGATCAGCAGATTTCATTAGACGCATTTGTATGAACAACATTTCAGCAAACCTGGCACAGTAAGGGAAACTCAGTTTGCTCAAGAGAGCCATTAACAAGCCTTTAGAGCTCCTGAAAGTGAGACGGACTAAGCAGATCAAGCGAAATTACTTCAGTGGGAGCACTTTTGCAAATACCCTCCTGGGGCTGACAGGCAAAGCTCCTGCCTGGAGCTCTGTGGATTGGAGGCCTGCCTGTCACACCACAGGAAAGAACAGCACAGAAACCCTTCAACACAATGACGCCTCTCTGGCAAATGTGAAACAAATGCTGAGGCAGCCAGACAGGGCACAAGGTATTATTCTGAAGCACAATTGGGTTCTTATTTTATAATATGGTTTCTACATAACTGCCCACACTGACTGTGTAAATAGAAAAATGCAGAAGCTTGCAATGAGTTTATTGTAACTCCTGTTAAACCGGCACCTTCACAAATGAGAAACAAAATGACACTTAGTGCAATTAAAAGTGTAGGGGGACTCCTCGCTCGTGTTGCGCACCATGAGTAGCAATTAAAATTCTCCCCCAGCTTGTTCATTTCTTTACAAAAAAAAAAAGAACTGGTTGTCCAAGCCCAACAGGCCAACCCTCTCGACCACGGGGATGCCCCAGAGAGTTGCAAGCTGACGGAGCAACTGGGAACTGGCACTGTAGGAAACTGCTGAGTCACTGGAGGTGTAATAGCGGAGACAGAGGATGAGTCATCGGTATATCCTTATGAATAAGGAACTTGAAAGCACCCTTTCACAATATGCAGAACTACGGAGTTCAGAGGAGGCAGAGCAGTCCAGTGTGGGTCAGGCTGAAAGTCTTTAGTTTTCAAGACCCAGAATTGCTCACGTGTCTGGTCCTAAATATCGCAGCTCAACTGGCTGTTCTGGGCTCTTTGACAGTCCCTATAGCATCAGATTCTATGCTTTTTGTTCCTGCAACGTCATTCTCGTATTATTGTGAGTCACTCAAGCCAATAAGAAAATAAGCAATTTACAATGGTAAATCTGAAATGATATAAAACCCAGTTTTCTACACAGATTAGGACCATTAACAATTTGTCCAACACTCAGTGATTTCTGCTAAGGTTCAGTAGAGAGAAATCTAGCTTACAGTGTGAACAACTACAGAGAGAGTAGTTGTTCTCTCTGTAGTGTTTATTTATTTATGTTTATCGTCTTGCTGAGAATCGAAAAGGCAAATTTAATTTGACATCATCTGACAGCCAGAAATCCAATGCAGCTTCTTGGTAGCCCTTTAGCTGCAAGCCACAGCAAGCATCAAGTTCGGGCTCCAATCCAGACAACAACCAGTTCAGGATGAAATGGCCAGCATGCCATTGGAAAATAGTGGTAAAACCCTGCCAATAGATTCCAGAATGTCTAAGTTACGCTGCTACTCCTCCATGCACCTTGTGGAACAGGCGTATGTTTCTGGGAGATAAAGGAAGTCTGTGATAAGACAGGGGAAGTTACATGTGACGCACTGTACGGTCGACACCGAAAAATTCCCGAGAACAATCCAAACAGCAAACCTTGCTTAGAGACAGGAATAAGGGCAGGACGAAAATGAGGAAATTAACGAGAAGGATCTCAGAATTTTAAGAAAAATACACACACTTTAATAGGTTTATACAAGCTCCCTGGGGCAAAGATTAATCTGTTTTGCACAGTCCTTTTTATTATTCCTCGATGAACAAAAATGCATCCACATTTAATTAAGATTAATAAAATATGCTGTGTTTCTTATCAAACAAAGGCATTTAATATTGCCAACAGGGACCTATTGATAAAACATGACAAAGAACACACATATTCAGTGCTGTTTAGAGAGCTCGGCTATCTCCTCTGCAGCTGAATGTCTCTCCCTTCACAAGCTGTCACAGAACAGGAGGGTTAAATCCTATTTAGATCGAGGTTACAGCAAGATTAGTGCACCAAACTGCTGATCGGCAACTTTTTTTGTTTTTTAGAATTAATAATCTGTGCCCAAGAGCAGTGGATTATAGGACACTGAAAACTAACGTGTTTCCAGGACAACATTTTAATTGACACAAGCGCTTGGAACCAGATGACAGCCGTTCTATGAAATTCAGGTTTCGTTCTATGAAACGAGTAAGTTGAGAGCAAGATTAAAACCAAAATCCGAAAAATAGTTAAAAACTAACATCGAGTTATTTAAGCCATCTCCTTCTGCTTACTGCCTGATCTCAAGCTGTAATCTTAAAACATCTGACATGTCCAGAAGTCATTTCACTTTCTAAACCACAGAGAGAGAAATCAGAAGACAGAATACTGCAACACTGTGATCACCAACCACAGTAAAAGCGCTTCCTTCGTCACAGCTCAAACGGGATTGCAAGTGACCATCCCATCGGCTCTGCCTGCTGTCCACGAGCTGAGGAGACACTGGAGTGGGAGACCGATAAGGCCATCTCCTCGTGGAAGGCTGCTTTAAAAACAAACTAATCCCCTAGCCAGACCGAGAAAAACCGGTTCAGCAAACTTGGGGAGAAAAAAAAGACAGGGGGTGATGATGTTTTGACTTCTGGCGAGAGGAAGAGCTCACAAACCGATAACCAGCAACAGGAAGACAGCACAAGCATTAGTAATGGGAAGAGCCAAAACGATCTTTGCCCCACAACCAGAATATGGCTCCTCACTGTACCCCTTTACACAGGCACCACCAGGAACCTGCACACTGCTCTTCGGGAAGCTGGAAGACCTCCAGCAGGGAACGACCACACATCGACTGGGAATCCTGCACAGGCAAGCGTGCACTATCACTGGCTGCAAGCAGCCGATCTTAGACAGATGGAAACTCAATGCAGGAGGATCTGCAGGTCAAACTTTAACTGCTGAACAGCGCAGCTCCTGTATGTCAGGCTACTGTATGTCAGGCCGATTTACTTCACAGGTGTCTCCTCTGTGTTGTCGGAGTAAATAAAGAAACTCTGCAAAGTAAAGCATGCCCTGTCCCCTGGCTGTCCTACAGATGCATAACAATGGAATAACAAATAAAAAAATAAAAAAGGAAACAAAAAGTTAATGGTGAAATGTCATAAAACTTTAAATGCATGGAAAACGAATAACAGATTTCGCATGAGGAAAAACTGCCAATTTAAAATGCGATCATTAATACACTACAAAACATTAGTAGTCAGCTGCTGTCTCATACTAGGGACTCCTCCCATTAAAGAAAGGACACGAGAAAACATGTTTTTACTGTAACAGGCTCGGTGTACAGTATCTTGACTTATACAAAGGCCAGATTTTCTGGGCTGCTGCATAACGATGATTTGAATGGCACCGCCTAGAGCTTTTACTCAAGAAAATCGTCGTCACTTTACCAGCCTACAAGGAAATAACCCCTTGAAGTTCTAAAAGAGGTGATTCGCAAATCTGACCAGAGGTTAAGAAAATGTTACATGCTTCCTGGCTTCCAGGTTTTAATAAAGAGGCTCATTCAAGCTACCAGCCTTTGAAGAGAACGCCCCAGCTGTGCACGTTCACAAATGCACTTCGCCGTTTTTAAAGGGTTCTTGTTAAAACCACTGCTGGGAATGAGTGGTGTCCATTGTTTTTTGAGAGGGGGGGGGGAGTCTTGAACTTGAAACTCGCTTGCAAAATAACCCTCTTTCCCAAGCACGGCTCCAGTCTCCTGCTCGGCCACCTGTTCCGATGCCGGAGGGGGGGTGAAATCGACAATTGATCTGCTGACGTTTTATTTTCGCTCTGTTTTGCAGCCCTGGGGGGACTCGGCGGCTGCACAGCCGAAACCCCCGTGGAACTGCGTGGATGTGGGTCACGACATAGCCCCCAGCCCGGTGCCTGTAAAGTGCCGCGTCACTGTGATTACACAGCAGGTTTCAGGACCTCAGACCTCAGCGTTTGAATCGCTGCATAAAAAGCCCGGCGGGCAGTCATTCCTGGAAGTCAAGTTTTTCCATTGCAAGTTGTTCCCCCGTAACACAGCGGCGACATATCGACACTGCACGCAGGCGAACTACGGAAAGTTACATAAAATAAACCTTTTAAAGGCATCTTAAAAGCCAACGACTGGAGGCTGCAAGAGCGTAAAAAAATACCTCCTCATTTTAATCCGTTTCAAGCTTAAAAGAACCGGGAAGCGGTCCGTTACAAGCGGCTACGCGTGATTTAAACTTCACAGAGATAACCAGCCTTCAGGGAATTGGATCCCCGCTGAAGAAAGTATTTTAATATGAAATAACCACAAAAGTATCCCCCAAAACAAGGGGGCACCGACTGAGCGCCCCGCCGGTGCGCGTTTTCAGTATTTCTGTGGCCGTGGTGGGTCCAATGTTAACGTTAAATAGTCCAATGTGAACAACAACAACAACAAAAAACGGTACGGATTGAACACAACACGTAAGTGCCCCCTAAAACCTTAGAAAGTATCGTTATGAGACACCCGAACGAGGGGAGGGGTGAGAAAGATAGATGAAAGAAAGTCTAGATTTGGAAAGCCTCACACATGACATTTTAAAGGGCCTCGGCGCTTCTCCGGTACCGGTGTTTTTTTGTAACCCGAGCAGGACCCCATTTAGCCCCCGTTGAGGGAAACCCACACTCACCCAGAAGGGATCGGAACCGTCCAGGCTGCAGAACTCGTCAATCCCCATGGGCGACAACGCTGTTGTTGCCTGAAATGCTGCCGTGAGACTGACGGCTCCGCTCGCCTGCGCCGTCTCCTCGTTTCATAAGCCGGGCGGCCGAGGTGGCGCTGGGCGACAGGCAGGGGGCGCTCTGCCCGCTGCCGGGGCCTCTCCAGCACACTGAGGGGAAAACACCGAAACACACACACACGGGAACCGCTCTATTTCTCGGTCCCCCGTCTCTATGGTCCTGCTCAGAAAGTGCCACCTCCTTTAACGTGCGGGTTGGTGTCACCGTGGAGCTCGAGGAAATATGCAAACTACATTATAAAGCATGTATGACGAGCATCACACTGCTTCCACCCATACAAGCTTTATTTCTTGACTTCTTCCCGGTGCTTGTTTTGTGTGTAATTAGTTGAATAAACTGAGTTTTGCTGAAGTCCTTCAACCGGGGCCATTTATATAGTCATAGATAAGATAAGATCACTTTATTGGCCATATACAATTTTTTTTGCATTAAGAATTTGTCTTTTCGCATACCCCACCTTGCTCTCCATGTGTCCTAGAATTATGTGAAATCTGCTCTCATCAAAAAAGGACTGGAAATGATGTTACATTCACAACTGGGTCACAACTGTGCTTTTTTCCAAGGAAAATGCAGCATAATCCCCTTATCTTACAAGCAGGACAATATACAAGAACCTTGTCCGAAAATCTGTAGAAGACATTCAACTGAGATTCGTATTCTGTGTATTCGCCTGTGTACTGTCCCACCAGGTTAAGATCATCAAGATCTTCTTTCCTTGAACTTCAAGCATTTTTACTTCTTTTTGTGACAGACATGTTAACATATGTTAATAACATCATCTTTGTTATTCCAAGCAGTAATTACATGCTTGCGCTGCTGGAAAAGCAATGTTCTGTTGAAACCCAGGCGGTTTCTTCTCCGGCAGAGAGCTCTCGTTATCAGCCAACCGTGCCTGAGGAATCGGGAGCCCCTTGGTGTAGCTGGTGCTGCATGAGCAAACCTCGTTCAGCCTGGAAAATAATCTCGCAGGCAGTCTTTGCATTGTCTGCATTTTCAAACGGGCAACAGGATCTACCTGTTCGGCTACAGTGACAGTTCTTTAATGGTCCCCTTTTGTAACTTTTTCTGCCCTCGCTGTCAAAACAAAGAAAAAAGGTATCTGCCTGGTGAATCAATTTGCGTGACAACCAAATGAATCAGCACTTTTGTGCTGTTTTTACCCTTAAGTGACGTTAAAAAAAGCTTGTTTTCGCTAAGGTAAACCTAGTGCCAAAATCACATTAAAATGAGCTTGCTTTGTCAAAATAGGAATAATGTCTATTTGTTAGCTTTTTAGATACTATATACCGTATAAAATTAGGATTTTCATAGTATCAGCGCTTTACATACTAACAGTTTTTGAAGAAATACCGTCTCTTATCTACTCTGCGATTGTGCGTGATCAAGAATGTTTAAATTACGCAGTTTAATATCTTTCCTGTAAATTTTCAGGTTTCACAGCAGCCCCACTTAAATTAGGCGGAGCCTCGGGGCAGCCAAGAATGGAAGAACATGATTTGACCTTTCACCCCGGAAGTGGCGGTTTGTTACGATGGCGACGACAACGGAGCTGAAATTGGGTGAGTTCAGTGTTAAATAAAGTATTAAATAATACACCCCGTAAACGTTTTAGGTCTTGCTTTTAATCCTTGTGTTATGTCTTTAGAAGCATGTCTCAAACGATAAATCTCGCTGCCTGAATGTTATTTTCCGGAGACAACACACCTAGTTTACACTTTAACATGCAGGGGGATTTAAATAAAAAATTTTATAAACGACAGGTGGGTATTCGTCCCGTTGATGTCGTTTGGAAGTAGTTGATTGATCCGATGATCTCATCCAGACTTTTACTGACAAAAGCCGGGATATCAACTTCAACAGCAGGTTGGGTCGATTGTTCCACATTCCCACAACTCTCTGTGTATGAGATGCCTCTAGTTCTCAGTTTTAAGTGCTCTTCCTCTTAGTTCAGGTCTGAAGTTTAACTGGGTTGCCTTTGTCAGTGCCCCTTAAGGATTCTGGATGCTTTTAACTGTGTGGTTGTGTGTCTGTGTGCTTCCTGGCCAGCTCTGAAGGAGACCCTAGAATCGAGGGGGGTTCTGGGTCAGCTGAAAGCCCGGATCCGAGCCGAAGTGTTCAATGGCCTGGATGACCAGAATGAAGCCCGGCCTCCCCTGTCCCATGAGAACCTGCTCATCAACGAGCTGATTCGCGAGTACCTGGACTTCAACAAGTACCGCTACACTGCCTCCGTGCTGACCGTGGGTAGGCGTGGGGCAGGGGAAGGTCAGGGACCTGACATGGGCGGGGATGGGCATCAATCATTGTGCTGGGCATCTATCATTTCCAATATCCTGAATCCTGGAGTTAGGGAGAATCTTATCCCGTTTTGACCGGATTCCTTCAGCACTCCTTAGTAGCTGTAATTACTGTAGGCAAGGTTTTATGATGTCATCATGTAATTGTTCAATATGGTGTCATCATGACATGATTGTTCTATATGGTTCTTGTTAAAACATCAGAATGACCTAAAGTACAGTCTGCCCTGGTGTTTCTACAGAGTCAGGCCAGCCGGAGTTGCCCCTCGACAGGCAGTTCCTGGCCAACGAACTGAACGTGTTGGAGGACGCCAGTGCCAGATCTGTGTAAGTGCCCCAGTGCTGGAGATCTTCAGCAGCTACTGCAGTACATACCCAGGCCTGTCACCCTCACACATATCTGAAGACTACAAGTTGGTCAGGGGATTTTTTTAAATTTAAATAATGAAAGGAAATACTGCTTTTATTCATTTTTGAGCCCTGTGACAGTCCCAGACGGTGCTCTGAAGATGAGGCTGAACAGTCACACATCTGTCTCATGTTCGGTTAATCTGAGGCAAACAGCATCAGGTTAGATTTGAGGTAGTAAGACGGTCATGGGCTATATTCGTTGTGTTTGGACAGCTGTAGGAATTGAAGTTTTATTGGTGTCCCAGCTAGGGAAAGAAAGTTTAAAAGAAAACTCTGACATGTCATTAAAATAAAACAGCAATGGCGGCTATTCTGTGTTTTCAGTAAAGAATAGAACTGTTTATTGCCACACAACGATAGCTGGTGGAATTTGCTTTCGGTGCAGCAGAAGACTGATGAAGCAGACATATTAACATGTAAGCAAAACACAATCGCAATCAATGCGTACTTAAACATTAACCTTGCATTTGGCAAACAGAAATGTAGAGTGGGGCTGAATACCTGAAGGGAGAGAGTTCAAAGCAGGACGCAAGGCTGTGGCTGTAATTTGATGTAAATGTACCATCTGTTTTTTCCCCCTCTCTTTCCCCAGACCACTTCTCTACAGTTTGCTTGGCCATTTTTTGAACAGCGGTCCAGGTGATAAAGGGACCAGGCTGTTACTGAGAAGGCCGGCAGCGCCTCTGGCCTCCGAGAAGGACAATTTCAGTTCTCGCGAGGGCAACAGAGCCGGTGAGCTGTAACCCTCTGATTGCTCCTCCCAGAGACAAACCAGGGACGGACATATAGGCCTTTCTCTTGGTGACATTAAAGCACGGCACTGCTCTTCAGTATTTTTCTTAATTTGTAGTAGACCACTTTTGTGCTCGGAACTGGATCTCTCTATCAAATCCCCTCACCAATAAGATCCCAGGATGAAGTCCGTCTGCGCCAGCCACCACTGAATACTTACCAGCCTCTGTACTAATTGAGTTGCATTTGTGTTGCTTCTACGAGAATCTGCTATACAGTTGTTGTAATGTGAGAGCTGTGACAGAATTAACTACCAGTATCTTTGTTGAATCCTTTTGAGAGGAACAGCTATTTTGGGAGCTTAAATCAGGGAGGGCAAGACATACATTTCCAGGAACCTCATTTCAGTACACAAGATAAGATTCTTTCTAATGGTTTTCATGTTCTTAATTCTGACACCTGGTGAACTACATGCAGTTTTATATTCAATAAAGATATTTATTTCATAGTGTGTGAGTGAACCTCAGTTTTTGTGTATTTTGTTCTTGTGAAAGTATCATAGGTCATTTTAAATTTTATACCAATAATTTAAGTGATTTAACATCATTTTCAAATGAATATTTCCATATGACAGAAAATCAGACAAATCAAATAAAAGTGCATTTATATTAAGTCAGAATTACATTGTGAAAGCAACTTTTCTGGTTTTGAAGATTATTTAAAATAAACGAAATGTTTAAGGGGCATTGGATCAAACTCTATGTACATAATTGCACTGGACATTTTTGTCCAGCAGGTGGAGTGGTGAGCCACGGGTTATGAACACTACGAGCAAAACACCCTTAATTTTGAATGGAAGTAACTCCCAATTATAATTACAGTAGTGTATTGTTTATATATCTATTGTACTTCTTCACTGTGTCTTCATTTCATGTATTGGTATTTAATAGGTTATATTTGTTTATGCTTTATGAACGTTAAATGTAGATTAAGATCTAAGATTAAAGATTAATATACATCTTTCACCAAAACTAAAACAATTTAAAACAATTTGTGTTTCACAAGGAGAACATTAATCAGAAAACATCTCATAACCAGCATATGTACCTTAATCAGTTACCTGTAAAGTTACAAGTAATAGGTTTATTCCATGCTGAAAAGAGAAGAAAGAAAACACGTTTCGGCCGTGGAGCCTTCCTCAGGTGTGAACTTTACTTGTGAAGTTCGGACGCTTGCAGTTTACCTTACGTGTCAAACTCTGCAGCTTCATCTATGAACCACCTGCAAGGTTTTCAAAGTGCAGTTAAGTTTGGGATGTTCTGCAGGATATGGACATAAAAAAAATCCCAGTGCTACTGAAATGTTTTTCCGAAGCATTTTTACTTGACAATCTGCTGGATACCAAATACATTTGTTTGCAGTGATTTGTTTTCATTAAAATTCCGCGGGTTCTGCGTTCTAAAGGATGACCCCTCTTCCTCTCTCTGAGTGCGGCCTTGTGCCGTGAACAGCTGTGCTGTATCTTGAGGATTGCACGTCACATAAACAGCGTAATCGGAGAATCTGTTACAATATTTTCCCCGTAAAACAAAAAAGACAAGACATCTTATATTTGCCCCATTAAGGTAACTAACAATAATGGCTCTTTTGCGGAGAAAAAAAAGCAAAGTGTGTAACCTATATCCAGTTGTGGGAGTTTTACTTTTCAGGAATGATACTGATCTAATGGGGAGAGGTTTCCTGGAACAGCAGGTAGTAGTTGCTTTATTTTTGATACAAGTTTTACTACAACATCATGTTTATTAGTATCTCCATCCTGCTTGTCTGGCACCCAGCCTCTCTTAGCTTATGCCAGACATGTCGGTGTTGCGCACTACATCTGTATAAGGAAAAGTCGGCATGCTCATATAAAGTGGAACAGTCAAGGCAGTTTCCAGATGAGGGAAAGGAAATCTGTCCTAGCTGCCAGGATATGAAGAGCAATAAAATCCAAACACTTTCTCTAGAACTCTACAGAGGTCTTTAAAAAGTTGAAATGGAGACGACAGACTCCATAGACTCCCCTCTCAAAGTGAAGAGGAGCAGGAGAGTCCCGGCAGTGTCTTTCTGGCTGGGGTCACAAAAACATCTGTTTGGCTCACGGGCCTCTCCTCGTCTCGTTTCCTCACATACCATAAAAGGGAACTTGACATTCTTATTGGATAGCTAATCAGGACTGATGGAACTCTCCCTGTTAGACGTTTCTTATATGCAGGGAGAAGAACTAGTGGTAAGCTGAATAATAATTTGAAATCACTGTTGGACAAGATGAATACACCATTCTATTCCTGTCCGAAGACAATACTATTAAGGATGATGGAACTCTAGCAGTAAATGGCAAATGACAAACACCGATATTTCCTTTCTGTGATATGATCTTGATACTGTTTTTTTTTTTTTTTTTGGTGGGTGGCAGAGATGCTGTAAGCTCTTCGCAGCTGTAAAATATGAGTACTGAGCCCATATATTCTACATTCCCTCAAAGAACACCGAAACAAAAAGTAATCAAAACACCGTAAGGCCTCTGTCTAGCCTGGCCGTGGTTCCATACACACCTACAGGAAGTGAGCTTCTCTTGTGCACACGGGTGACAGGAAGGAGTAGCTTGACCTTTGAACCTCTCGGGCTCTGATTTCCCCTGCGGACAGACCTGCAAACCACCGTCTGCATCTCATCTTATCAGGGATAACGGCACAGCTGAGTCCGGCCCCCCATGGCGTATTCGACTGTCCAGACGCAGGTGTTAGGTAAGCCTGAGAGTAGACACTCTCAGGCTTGGCCATGCAAACAATGCGTGGACGACCAAGAAGATATCAGTCTCCACGTAACATTCCTCAAGTTTTTCATGTGGGCTGGAGTCCGGAGAAGAATGCCAGAGCAGCACCATTTATAGCGATTTTTTTTAAAGGGTTGGCTTACGCCACAAGAAACACACAGAAGCACAAGTTTCTGAATGAGATTTCTGTTTTAATCGATGACTTAATGGATCTTTACTGAAGAGCTCAGTTTCCCATGCTTGGGTAGGCTTTATATCAGTAAAGTTTCATGACTGATTGCTTGAGATTTTGGATCAAGTTACCCTATTTTCAGAAAGTAAGAAACAATAGCTGAAGAGAGCTCTGTCGGCTGTGCATTGTGTTTTTCATGAACTGCAAAAACACCCTCATTGTCTGGCTGGCTGACAGTGAAACCTGAGACCAACCCCAGACCTATCCAACTTCATCAAACAGCATGGAAACCTAGATTATCATGCTACAAAGACATAAAGATAGAAACTGAAATGCTGGTGTGAAGATTTGTCTGTTATTTCGTGGATTAACGGGGTGACACTGAGTGTGTGCATCTGTGGATAAATTATAGACCTCTTTGGAGTTCTGAAGTGATGTTAATTAACCTGCTACTGTATGAGACGGCTTGTTTATCCTGAGCTTAATTTAGAGTCCGTTTGCATTCCACTGGTGTTAGCGGAATTCATAAATAATGGCAATGTATGTTATGCTTCAACCTGGTGTCACGTATAGTTATTTGTCCTATTTTGGGAACACAAGCTGATAGTATATTTAGTAAACTCCTTTAAAAAAAACTTTTAAAAGGTTATATTCCTAAAGATTTTTTGGTATTGTATTGTTGCGTGTTTGTTAAGAGCTTTTTTAAGTCTATACGCATGCTGGCTCGCTGATAATCATCTCAAGTTTGTTCTAAACTTCCCTCTCCTGTTGGGTGGCAGTGCATGGAAAAGGACAGTGGGAGGGGCTGAAGTACCAAAATAAGACAAAAAAAGACTAGACTGAAAAAAAATAGAGAAAGAAGTCTGGAGTCTTTGATCTCTGAGGGAATGAAAAAACACGGAGAGAAACCAGGAGAGAAAGGAAAGTAATCTAGGATGAATTTCACCGCTTACTCAGCTCATGGCCTGTGGCTCTTTGAGTTCACCTGGGGGCTCGTTTTCCTGTGCAAGAGCGACTCTGCGGGCAGGAAAGAGCTCCAGAGAAGGAGCTACAGTGACGAGCTATATGAGCTCTAAGGCCTAGAGACAGGATCTGCCTGGGTCTCACAATCGGCCCATTTCTTCTGTTTCTCCTGTCCCAGGCATCTCTTCCATAAACTAGGAGATCAAACTAGGACATGAAAAATCCCAAGGGAAACTGCGTGAGACCTCCACCGCACCGTGATTCGACACCTTTTAGAAATTCATTTCCCAGATTTTGCAGCTTTTAATTGTGTTTTGGGCCCTCAGACAGAATGAGTCTGATTTATTAGCTTGCTAATCAAGCCACACGTGTCAGGAAAGCAAAGCAAAGTGAAAGCCAGTTTAAACCGGCTGGAGGATAATAGCCTGTTAACCGCCCCCGAGTGACCTGTGCCGAAAGGTTTGACGCCCGCTTTGACAGATCCAGAATGAAACTTCCAGGAGCTGCCGAAGGACAGGTAAATCACTTCTCTTTTTCCTGGTAGGGGTTCGGCAAAAAAAAAAAAATAACCTGGAAATCTGGAAGCACAAACTCACAAATAAAGAAGGAAGTGGAAAAGCGAATGCTGTCTTCGAACTTGCAGCACAATTTGTTTTTAAGATCCTATTCCCCTTGCACCATATTTAGTCAGTGTCCCGGGCTGCTTGCGTTACAGCTGTAAATGGGGAATGCAGGAGGGATTCCTCACAGACCCTGCTCTCCTTATAAGGCTTCCCAGGGCTGTGCTGCACAGCTCCCCTCTCTCAGCCCCGCAGGCCCTGCTGCGGTGTCCTCATCCTCGCCGCGCACTCTGCTCGTCTTGATGAGGACCAGAAACCTCGCACTCACATCGACCTCCCCCCCCGCCCAAGACCATACGTCTACGCCACTGGGGCACAGAGCCTCTCTTCCCTCTCCCTGTGCATACCTGTCTATCTCTGGGCCTGGAAAACAAAGCGTGCCGACAATGATTTAAGGCAGGAGATAATATGGCTGACCTTATATAGGAAGCCCGGGATTTCCAGTTTCATGGTGGTGGTGGGAGGATGGCTGTTCTGGTGCTTGTAAGGGATTGCGAGGAATGTGCTGCAGCTCCTGGCATGGGTGGGGGATGTGTCTGTCCAGCTGTGTGCATCTGGGGAAAACGCCTCTGGGGAAGCTACAAAGCTGCCTCAAAAAATACAAGCTGACCCTACGAATGCCGATGTCAACCACTCCGATAGACAACACCAAGAACAGCTGCTCTGGAGTGCTCTGCACAGCTGTGTTGCTAAGAAAGGAATACCCTCTTGTTGGTTCCCAATAAAAACAATGGAGCAAAAATGCCAACGGCATGGTCAGAATGCCTGAGGGACTCTCCGCACACCTCGGATGAACATCACCCAGTTTTTGATCAGAGGTGTTTCACTTTCAGATCTTAGTAAGCGAAAAACTGGGGAGCTGCGCCTGTGGCCGGAAGGTTTGCCAGTTCATATCCCGCAGCCGGCAGAGGAATCCTACGCTGTTGGGCCCCTGAGCAAGGCCCTTCACCCCAGCTGCTCCAGGGGCACCGTATAAATGGCTGACCCTGCGCTCTGACCCCCAGCTTCTCTCCCTGTCTGTGTCTCTCATGCAGAGCAAGCTGGGGTATGCGAAAAAGACAAAATTCCTAATATAAGAAATTGTATATGGCCAATAAAGTGATCGGATCTTATCTTATCTTAAGAGAAAAATAAGACGGTATTGGATCTACCTGCAGAGCATCTGCCCACAACAGCAGACGTGTGGAACATGGGTTATGTCTCTGAACCTGTACCGGGATGCTAGAGGGGTCAAATTGCACCAGTAAAATACTCAGCTGTACAAATGTGAGCTTTGTACAAGGAGGAAGCATCAGCCAGCCCATATTTTGAAATATCCCCATTTACCCAATTCACTCAGCCACCATGAAAACAAGAGAGAAAACTAACTTTAACAAAACGCCAATGCACAGAACGCACATGAGAAGGCAGCCCACACTAGGTCACGGGTGTTCAACTGAAATTTACCTGTGCACGCATTTTCACAGCCAACACTAGCCACAGCCTTTTCATACCAAGTGTTTGTTCAGTGAAAGTGCTGAATATATTTGGTTATTTTCAGAATTATCTATTGCAAAAAAACCTTTGAAACCTGGACTCGGGTACTTAAATGATGAACTGATCAAATGAACGGAGTTTAATGGAATTTTCCTATCAGCTCATTGCTTTCATGTCTAAGGGCCAGTGTCGGCTAGCTCTGAAAGAAAACAAGAGACTTTATCTGTCCGTGCCGGCCTGACTTCTGCACTTGTGGTTGTGCTTGTGGCAGAGGCAATTTCACATCCTTCCTCGTCCTCTGAAGTCCTGCCGTCACTGTGTCTCCTGCACAGGCAACTGTGCATCGTGAACATCAGCAGAACAGTTCTTGAGACAAAAAAGGCCGACTTGCGGTAAAAACGTTTGTAAATATTGCTATAGGCACAATGATGATGATGGGTTTGGAATGCAACCAGGAAAAGTATGTTGTTTTACATGCCTTCCAGTCAAACAATAATAATAATAATAATAATAATTGCTTACACTTATATAGCGCTTTTCTGGACACTCCACTCAAAGCGCTTTACAGGTAATGGGGACTCCCCTCCACCACCACCAATGTGCAGCATCCACCTGGATTAGCTATCAGTGGGGAGGAGAGCAGAGTAATGTAGCCAGTTCATAGAGGGGGATTATTAGGAGGCCATGATTAGTAAGGGCCAATTGGAAATTTGGCCAGGACACCGGGGTTACACCCCTACTCTTTTCGAGAAGCGCCCTGGGATTTTTTAATGACCACAGAGAGTCAGGACCTCGGTTTTACGTCTCATCCGAAGGACGGCGCCTGTTTACAGTATAGTGTCCCCGTCACTATACTGGGGCATTAGGACCCACATGGACCGCAGGGTGAGCGCCCCCCGCTGGCCCCACTAACACCTCTTCCAGCAGCAACCTTAGTTTTTCCCAGGAGGTCTCCCATCCAGGTACTGACCAGGCTCACACCTGCTTAGCTTCAGTGGGTTGCCAGTTGTGAGTTGCAGGGTGATATGGCTGCTGGCCGTAATAACCGCACAGCTGTTGGCAGGATAAGACTGCGGTTTTCTGCAAATGTTATAATTCAGTACAATATCTATAGAAACATGTCACCTTTCATAGCAAGCAAAGCCAAGGGCTCAGGATAACGTGCAGTAAGTGTTTCATTGAACACAAAGATGGCTGCTGAGCCAGACCTGACCTATGCTGTCCGCTCCAGATGTGCTTGTGTTGCTCTTTATTCTGTCCCTAGCAGTGGTGGCAGTAGCAGGCGGACAGCTGCAAGCTGTGCTCATGGCGCAGCAGGGTACGGGACACAGGGGTGGTTGCGTTGTGTCGCTGGGAGAAAGCTCTGGAATCAATTGGCACTAAAGCAAGCCACTGCTTTACCTTTGAGGACAGCTCCACCTCCACCAGCCCCCTTCTCAAACTGTTCCCTCACCCCAAAGATGCTGGGGTGTGCGTTAACTGCTCACCTGCCCCCCCTGCACAGGTCTTCCAGATCGGAGGGGGTGAAGCTGCCAGTGGGCCAGGGCTGCACTCTGGACCCCCCCACCCCGGATCGGCTCTGTGTTGGTGAGGGTTACCTGACCAGGTGAGCCCACCTTCACCTGCGCTCTGCTGAAGACTCCTCACTGCCAGGTGAGCCGATGCCTGCCTGAATATTAGCTCCAGCACACGGGGCTGTGGGTGACTCCCTCTTGGAAGACAACGCGATGCGGCTGTTCTGCAGGGGCGCTGATGTACCAGCCAGCCTGTCGCTGCCCTGCGTGAGTAAAGTTCATTAGGCTCAAACGTTCATCTCGAAATGCAGAACGTCCTGTTTTCGTTATTTCACATTTTAAGAGTCCTAAAAGCAACAACCACCCCATGATCGCATTATCTCTGTCACAGTTTTGCATGCGGAGATGCCAGGGCAGGCTTTTTCGCCCTGCGCCGTGCTGTTCGGACCCAGTAGCGTGTGGAGGGAGGGGGGCGGGTCTGGCCGCTCTGCCCCTCCCTCCCGCTGGGCGGCTGCGTTTAAATACTCCGAAGGAGGGCGAGGATGGTAATTTGGACAGTTCGTCTGTGGAGTACTCCCCGCAAGCACAGGACTCTCCAAATCCCGACAGGCAGCAGCCCCGCTTGTGAGTATCGTACCTGTGACTCCAGCAGCGGTGCGCCCTGGTTTCGGAGCTGGGCGGGCAAGCGCCAGCGACGCGTTACAGAGCGCAGGAGTCTGCACAGCTGCGGACTGTTAGCGCTCCCGGCTGTCATTCGCTTCAGAGAGATGCACGACTCCTAAACGTCTTGTTTTGAGCCCCTGAGCTGCGCAGACCGGTTCATCTTTGAAAGGTTTCCAAGACGGAAACTCAAAGCAGTATTTATGCCGAATTCGTGTTTTGTTGTCGGTTTCTCTAGCTCCGATTAATTCCCGGGAAATGTACTGTCGACCGGTGTGCCTTTCATTTGATTCGACAGGTGCGTCTGTCCGCAAGCACCGGGGAGAAAGAATCGGGGGTAGTTCACAACTCGTGTTCTAGTTGTGTTGAAATGTTTCTCCGTTAATTGCGAAACGGATGTCATCCGACATACAACCTTTAGCTAAAGGAAGGTCGATTTAAAATGGTTGGGGGGGAGCCAACTTTAAAAAAAAAAACCCGGATAATCCATTTTATTGACGCTTTTTTTGTTGTCCCAGGTTCTGTAAATGGTGCTATTTAATTGCGCAACGGCGGAGACTCTCACCTCCGGTGTCTCAGGTGCGCTTTGGAGTTCCGTCTGTCGGCGCACCTGCCTCGGGTGTGTGCGCCCGGGTTAGGGTACCCTGTGTGTGTGTCTAGCGGTAAACCGAGTGAAAACTATACAATGTCGCGGCGTGTACAGTTTCGCCGACTCTCTGCGGTAAAGCATGGGAAAGGTTGTTTTGTTTCTGCTCCAGTGCGCTCCGTTTTAACCCTAGCAGATATTTGATGTGTAATGGTGATAAGCGTCCAGCTGGTAAAGGAATTCCCCACACACACACACGGAAAACTAACCAGGAAACAAAGGTACGAACACTGTCGTGTATGCTCTGAAATAAATAGTTTGGCCACAGCTTATATAAAACATTAAATACCTTGTTTTACTGGAGTTGCTACAATCCTGCCTCGTCATCATCGTAAGGGCTAATTCTCTCATCTGTGCAGGACTGAGGAGAGTGAAGGATGGGGATCGGGCACTATCGCTGTAAACATTAGCCTCTTACGTCAGTTTCCTTGCTTCAGCATTAATAGGGGAGTTTTGTTTTTTTTGCCTGTGATCTGCGGAGGAGATTTAGATAAACAGTGCTGTCATGACAAGACTCGGAACAGGCCAGCCCCAGCAAACGGAATTGACCAACTTTGTTTTATATATAATATCTAGACTGTTCAAAAGGCAATTCAAAACCTTATTGCATAAAATTTCTAATCTTGATTTGTTAATTGAGAAGGCTCAAATGAGCAGAACACTCAGGGTTACTCCAGCAGACCTGTTGGTACTGAAGTACAGAGCAGCTTGTGGAAATGCTTGCTGAGGCAATAGGAAGAGGTTAATTCTGCCTGAACTGCTGCCTTGTCTCCTAACCACTGTAAGCAGTATTTGTCCCACGGTGTGCACACGTCTTATTTTCAATATCATTTGCCAAATAAAGCTCATTGTCGATTCTACAGCAAATTGGAGGAAGTTAACTTTGCTTGAACAAAAAAGAAATGAGCTGAACTCTGACCAAGAATTTCCTGTTCTCCAAATATGGCTGTTTTTAAAGTAGCTCATCAGATACGTGCGCAGAGGAATTGTCCCTCAGCTGTGGAGATGGAGATCCCTACGGTTCCTGGATTATCTCGCAATATGCGTTATAACCCTGCATGAATATATATATATAACCTCCCCCACCCCAAAGCTGTAATGCGATGAGGCATAATGATTGCTGTGTTGCAGAATCCTCTTCTAAACGTCCGACAGCACTATTAACCCATCTGTGACTTGTGATGACTGAAGGCCGATTCACGGGCACAGTCATCTGCTGTAGCTGAGAGGTCCTGTGGCAAATCCGTTCATTCCCTACAAGGGTAAAAGTCCAGTGGCTAACTCGCCTATGGGCAAGCACTGTTTTTTTGTTTGGCATTTATTTTTACCAAACTCCAGCTGAGTCTTTACTGAACAATAAACATGTATGGATCCTTAGCAAAGTGTTAAAATGTGGTAACCAGCATTACAAGGGGTGCTAGCCCAGTGTCCTGGCCAAATTTTCCCCTGGTCTTTACCAGTCATGGCCTCCTAATAATCCCCATCTCTGAACTGGCTTCATCACTCTGCTCTCCTCACTGATGGCTGGCGTGTGGGGAGCGGACTGGTGCATTATGGCTGCTGTCACATCATCCAGGTGGGTGAGGGGAGTCCCTGTTGCCTGCAAAACAAATTTGGTTTATTATGGAACATCTTGTAGGATTTTAGTTGGTTATCTTATTGAATGATGTACTGTAGTTTTCACAGGAGGCTGTTGGAGTTCAGGGCACTCGGTGTCGCACCTCTGAGTAAATCCGAGGTGCTGTGCTGGTCGTGCAGGGTTGAAGCACACGGGTAGAGAGTTACACCCAAGAGACTGGAGGAAAAGCTAGTGGGCTAGGCAAAGTGATTGGTGTTCTGCATTGTGAAACATGGGAGTCTAAATGAGTCCTTTCCATTTGATGCAACACAAACGTATTTTGCATGCAAAACCTACAATGTCAAAATAACTTTCTTACCACTGCAGTCTAGCTTAGATTAAGGTAACTGTGAATGAGTTTGCCGTTGCATGGACTTCAAAATGTATTGGACATCATGAACTGAAGTGGGTCAGAGATGCTTTGTTTTAATTAAGCCATAACATCCAACATATTTAGAGGATAGAATTACTCGGGTGGTGACCCCAGGCTGTAAATCCTGGGAAATGTATCATTAAGATGAGTTATTCCTGCTACTGGAAGAAAACTAGCTTTCTTTAATCCTTTGGTTTGTAAGAATGCTGGCCCTATGTTTGTGAAATTTTAAGTCTTTATTGGACAGTTTCCTATGTTTTAAGTTGAAAACTAGAATTGAGCTGCAGCATTTAAATTTCTCTTTGACTGAAGTGCCATGGTATGTCGGTTAACAGTTCAGCTTTCTTTTAGCATGAGTCCAAAATAATAATAAAAAAAACCCAGAAGTTACATACCACCCTATCAGCCATTTCTATTTGAAAATGAAATCCAAGTCTAAGAGCTTCGCACCTTTCTTTTTGATGAAGAAGGGGGCGATGTGATGTTTTGATCATGTGTGGCTGTCCGTTGTAGTAACGAGAGAGGAAGGGGATGTAGGGGTGGTTAGAAACCTTCATGGGGTGAGGGAGGTACAGGAGGAGGTATCGGCTGCAGGCCCAGGTTACTGTACTACTGCTGTCCTGTGCTCATGTACAGCAGAGACTCCATGATTGATCTGAAGGTCTCGAGCAGAAAACGTCCCCGCCCTCCCCCGGGTTCTCCTGCATGCGTACCTGAGGTAAAAGCAGAGATCCTTGCTCAGCCGCGGGAATGTCCTCCTGCACTGGAAGGAGGCTGGGCCTCCATGGGGCAGGCTTGGGCCTGGGAGTTAACGGTTTCCTGCCGCTTTGCTGTCGGCAGCCATGAGCGGTTTATTGCTGCGAAGGGAAGTTCAGCTTTTGTTTTGTGAAGCTGAGGAAGCGGTCCTTCGCCCTGCCCTTCCCACCACGGCAGAGGCTGTGCTGCTTGCTTGTGCCTTCTGTGCCACTGCTGCCAGCCCGAGTCAGGGGGTTAAAGCATCTCCCTAGGCTTTCACAAAGGCCCGGTCCCGGGACCCCTGCCTGGACGCATCCCCTCTGGGGGTCTCTGCTTCTGCTGTCTGGCTTGTGCTAAAAGCAAAAACCGCAGAAAGGCAAAAAATGGGGTTTTCTATAGCGCTGTGTGTTTATAAAGTGAAATAGCGGTTCAACTGTAGCAGCCGCTTGCACACAGCCATTACTTGAAGTTTTTAGCCTTTGAAACTTCTCTATATGGATGACCCTCGCTACCACATTGATCTCCATTATCTCACCAAGCTACCCCTGTGTTTAGTCTATGTGACTTAAGACCCTAATAAATGCAACAGTGCCTGCCTACCGTTTTCTACCCTCAATACACTGTGACGCTTGAATCCCTAGTCTTAAGTTCTTTGCTGAGAAGGCAGTTTCTCTATTGCATGAATAGTCTTGCTGCCTAAAAGTACCGTAGTCCCCAGAGCAGTTTGCAGAAAGCTGTTAAATGGGAGTTTTATATAGATTTTTTTTTTCCATGATCTGCACATCCCCCCCCCACTGCATTGTTGACAAATAGAAGCTCCTATAAGCTTTGCAGAGCAGCTGGGATCTGTATCCAGATCTTCGACTGCTGGCGATTCGGAGTGTTGCTCGCACATAGTTGATAAGCATACAGATAGTGTCAACAAAACCCAGACATCTGTCTCCAGCCCCATGGAGGAAGAGAGCTAACAGAAGGGACATCCTTTCATGCGTAAGCTATAAGGCTTGGGGGGGGGGAACCTGGGTGGGATATTTAATGAATGAGCTAATCAAGTTAGTTTGGTACTAAACGCAAATGGTGACGTGCCTTAGTCACTGTCTATCTGGGTAGGCTTTCATTATTTCAAACTGGTTTCCTTTAGTTGACAGTTACTTGACCTAATGTTTACAAGCTTTATTTCCACCCACTTAATCCTCCTAAAGGGTCCCAAGGTGATCGTATCGGAATACCAACTAAACCAACTCTAGAAATGGCTTGTGTTGGCTGTGCCAGCTGCTTGGAATCTGCTCCCGGGAGGAGCAGTGGTTTGTGCGCCTTTCCCACTGCTCCTCGGAAGATCCCGAGGGAGCGGATCCTGTGTGAACATTGCTGAGGTCTTGGGAGACTGGAGCTGCCTCTGTTGTATTGGCCAATGCGTCTCTCTGTGGAGGTCAGGGCTCTGCCAGGACGGGGGAGACCTCAGACAGCCTTGGGAACAACATGAAAGACCGGAGAATTTCTGCCTGTCTTAGTCATCTAGTCTTCCTATCAATCCAGGACCCCCTGCGAGTTCTCGTGCTGGAAGCTTGTGAAACAGGCATTCGTATCCTAGCTTGAATTTTTTTTCTTTTCCCCCCACACGCCCACAAGCGAGTGTAGCAACAATCGGCCTTACTGGAAAGCAGCTTATCCCACAGGGAATGTACAGTAGCTGCATGTGTTTTGGTTTTTGTTTTAGTCCAAGTACTATATAAACTTTCAGTTTAGCTGAGCTTTTTTTTTTTTCAGCGGGTTAATGTGTGTGGGAAAATTATTCGGCTTTCAAGTTTTTAATTTGTGAATAAATAGTGGTTTACCTGTCTGCTCTACAGACTTTTGGAGAACTTGAAGGTTTTGCAAAGAACTGAAACAATTTGGCTACATTAGGTTCCCTAGAGATTTAACCAACCCTTTCAAACAAAGCGCTGAAGGTAAATGAAGTTCCCTAAACTCCTATACATGCAAACATGTTTGGAATGCAGTTCCAAAGTTTTGATGTATAATTGTCAAATGCAGTAAAAAAAAACATGTAATTTCATCACAATTAACATGTCTGCAATCTCTTACAGGCATTATGTTGCCAAGTGTTGTATTAAGTTTTCCCTTCTTCCATTGTGAAAGAAGCCAATTCTTTATGAACCAATTTAGTAGTATTGGATTATTTTTTTTATGTGGGCCTTTCTCTTAAAATGGAGAAAATGTCCAAAATGCATTTAAAATCCACGGATGGTATTCAACATGAGCTATAAACTTGCGTTTAACTTTCCTTGATTTGATAGCTCCTGTAAATAAGGCCTGGAAGTGTCCCCAGTGCAATGTTGTGGGAGGTAAAGGTTTTTCTTTGCAAAACATTTAACCCCAGTTCCCTGAAGTACCATGTTGCATGTTATCGTTCTGGCATAAACTATGCTTGTGACTGTATGCCTGGCTGCAGACATACTATTCCCTATAAGGGCTTTGTTTGGAAATTAGCTAGCTTTGCTGTTTAGGTCTACAGAAAGACTCCAGCTGCAGAGAACTTGCCCTTATATGGTCATGCCGGCATGGGCTTACATTGCCCTGAATCGGAGATGTTGTTCTTATTGCAGTTACTACTACGGCTGCAATTGTCGCTAAATGTAGATGGTTTTTATGCAGCAACACAAGACCTAAAGGACAGAAATTAGCCTTCATCACATGTTGTAGCACTTACTGCAGCAGTTCCCAGCTCTGTCCTTGGAGTTCTAAAGGAGTGATTGTATTTGTTGATGGGTCTGTGGCGGTGGGGAGGGAGCGTTCTTTGAGATTGTTGAAAGCCGAGAGATTGCGTGGATAAGGATGATTAACCCTTTCTGAGACTTGCAGCTTGTGTTTTCTTCTAGCAAAGGGGTTCAGTGGACTTGCATTTAATAATGCTTAAAATGCAGGGTACTGCACCAACCCCACCTGAAACGTCTCGCTCAATTGGTCAGCTTCACAAAATGTGGAACTTTCAAACCATTTTCCAAAAAAAAAAACAATTCACAATATGCAGGAAGTGAACTGCATATAATTAAAACGCCTGATCATGACGGTGTTGAAGAAGGCCTGTGACCAGACCATGCTCTTCCTCTTTAGGACTATATGAACTGCCAGGTGGCACTGTATTCACCCTGTCTAGATCTTGGGCTAATAGGAGCTGAAGACCGACAGCTCGTCTTTGAGGGGAGCAGTATGATCTTGCAGTGCTGTTGTGCCGAAAATGGCTAAGAGTACAATGGCAACTTGCTTTCAAAAGAGCTCTCTTCCAGGCCACGTTCATGGGAGCAGGTATAGGACACGCCCTCAGCGCATGTGACTGAGGACTTGGAGGCCTGCTCACCATGTGCTGTCAGTGTGGTGTAAATAATTTTAAAGCTGGGAGCCAGTGTTCTCCTGTACAGTGTCCTAACTGGGACCGACTATGGCTTTGCTAGGTCCTTATTCTTGTGTGTATGTAGATGTAAAAACTTTTGTTTTTACCTCCCAGCCATGTGAGTGTGCCAGACAGTCTGATGTAACATTTTATCCCTGCGATTAGAAATGCACACTACAAAATAAAACGGCAGGATCCCGTGTTGTCGAGACCTGTTGATCATTTTAGTCATCACTGGTTTGTTTTTCTCCCCCTCCCCCCCGACTTGCAGCTCACCTTGTGAAATTAAGATGGCGAAGAAACCAGGGACCGCCCTGAGCGAGGACGAGAAATTTCTCTTCCTGGATAAGAACATCAACAGCCCCTTGGTGCAGGCTGACTGGTCCGCCAAGAAGCTGGTATGGGTGCCCTCGGAGAGGCACGGGTTCGAGGCGGCCAGCATGAAGGAGGAGCACGGCGACGAGGTGCTGGTGGAGCTGACGGAGAACGGCAAGAAGGTGACCTTCAACAAGGACGACATCCAGAAGATGAACCCGCCCAAGTTCAGCAAGGTGGAGGACATGGCTGAGCTGACCTGCCTGAACGAGGCGTCGGTGTTGCACAACCTGAGGGAGAGGTACTTCTCCGGCCTCATCTATGTGAGTATGCTTCCTGTGCAGTGCCTCTCGCACTTTTATAGTCCTCTACTCCTGGAGATGCCCCTACGGCCAATGACAACTCGGCATCAGTCTAGCCAGTTGCTCATTGTAGCCGTATAAGGGGGGAAAACTAAGCAAAACTCCTCAACTTGGTAGCCTGCTGGGCTGCAAAGCTTAGAGGAATGCAAGATCATGAATGCATCCTTAAGCCCAACAGGAGTGGAAGGATTTGGAAAAGCTCCTTCTGTCCTACGACGAGCAGCCCACTGAGCCCCGTTCTTGCAGTGCCCATGATGCCAAATAAAATGCATGCCATCAAGCGTAAATATTGGGGATAAATGCAGTCCTGTTCACCTTGATCTTCCATTCCTTGTGCTGGGATTGCCTGTCATCCAGGTACAGCATATTCCTTGTGGTTTTACCCGCAAATATATCTGCATAAGGAAATTCAGCTCAAAATGCACAGCAATTTAGAACAAACTAGGCTTTCCTGGGCATGTACAGGAGTCAGTAATGCCGTGGTAAAGGAGAGGATAGTATGGTACTGTATAATGGGCAGAAAGCCTGGCCTTCAGAGCAGGAAATACAACCTTGTGGATTTGGGAGATAAGATACTGCTGGCTTTTAAAGGTTTTCCAGAATCTTGGACATAGCCCAAGAATGTGGTAAGGCTGGCTTATTCAGTTGCAGAAGAGTGGTTTTAAATTGCATGCATGCCAACCAAAGGTATCCTCTGTGTGTTGCAAGAGTCTGCTTGACTCATGTAGTTGGGATATGAGCCTGAGATACTGTACTTCTAAGCATGCAGCAGTTTCAGCTGCACTGAACCAGTCGACGCTTTTGCAGGGTTTGTTTTACAAATTGTACAATTGCAATAAATGGCTACATGATTAGAAGCCATCATCCTTGATTTTAAAGACGATAGAAATGAAGTCTATTTTATGAGAACGACTGATGTAGCTGCACGATGCAATGTCCATCACAAAAAAATTGAGGAGAGCCTACGTTAAATTCTAGCCACCCCACAAATGTCAATTTTAAATTCATGCCAAGTGGTGGTTTTCACTTGTTCCAAAACCTTGTTGCAACTGCTAATCGATAGTTCAGTATTTCTTCTAAAATTGGCAGGTTTTCTTCTCTTGTAGCCCTTCATGCCTGGGCTTTCGAGAGGTTTTCTGATGGATGGCCTCCTCGTGCGGTGGGTTATCCCTCCTGACGGTGCCTCTCTCCCTTGTTCTCCCCCAGACCTACTCCGGGCTGTTCTGCGTGGTGGTGAACCCGTATAAGATGCTGCCCATCTACTCGGAGAAAATCATTGAGATGTACAAAGGGAAGAAGCGCCATGAGGTGCCTCCGCACATCTACTCCATCACTGACAATGCCTACAGGAGCATGCTGCAGGGTAAGACCTGGCCTTGGAAACGGCTCAGAAGCACCTATTGCAGTGGCCTCTCTCCCTTCTTAAGGGTTCGGCAGTGTCCCACAAATGGTAGTTCTGTGGATTGTTTTGCCCTTTCCACAGATGTATTAAAGGGCTCTACCCAGGTCCTTCTTGTAGTCTGAAGTGAGGATCTCTGTTCCGTGAGCACCAGCTCGTCTACATACGAGAGTGTGACCTTGTATAAGACCTGGACTGCGGATCAGCTGGTCTTGAGGAGAAGCTTCCAAGCTTGCTTGAACTCTTTCATTAAAATGTTTTTGTGCAGAAGATCAGTGGGTTGTCAGCTGGGTAGTAAACGGGGACATTTAAAGTCCCACAGGACCCATTGCAGTGCAGGAGACACCTGCTAGTCTTTTTGCCTTGAGACTTGAACCCAACCTTACAGGAAGTGCTTTATTGCCTCGTTTGTCAACTTCTCTCCCTGATCACTTCTAATTGTTCCTAATTACCTGGGCTGCTCTCGTTCCCCATGAACCTTGTTGCTTTCTCCAGGTGAAGTACTTTAGGAAGTTGCTTTGCTTTGACGAAACAGCCATTGACTTGGATTCACTTTGACAGGGAATCGCTCTAAGCAGTCCATGGTGCGGAGGTGGGTGGGTGGGGGGGGGTTATTTTTATAATGGGTGAAAGCTCTTCTGTTTCCTATTGCAAACATTAAAATAAGCCAAAAAACAGCCATCATGAATTCATTTTAAATAAAACTGAATAGTCCTTATCTCTCGGCTGACTAATGTAAATACCTTCCCTATCCCATTTCTAGTTCTTCACAACCTATCTGTGAATTCTAAACCACAGGCCTCGAACCCTGATAAAGATGAAAACAAGCGCGCTGTCAGGTGGATTGTGGGTCGGCTGCTCTACTTGCAGCAATGAAAGCCGATTTTAACAATGCTCTCACTGTGAACTTCTGTTCAGATAACTTTTTTTACTAATCAAATGAGCCACCTTGTTTAATTACCAACCGATAAACCAGTAATCTTCACACTTCTTTTGTTCACCCTGCGAATGCCCCGTTCACCAACTCTTGGGTTTTAAATATTGGGGAAAAAAATGGAGCAGGATCAATTCCATATCTGCCCAATAGTGGCAGCCAGGCTTGTGAAGAAACTAACAGAATGGTCTTTCAGTATCCATATTATTCAGGATTTAAATACAGAAAACCCTGGAAACTTTTTTTTTTTTCTATACTGAATGTGCCAGAAAGCTGATCAAGGCTTCATGCTGATCCTCTCTCATGCAGGTTGAGAGATTTCAGTTAAATAGTTAAGACTTGATTCCAAAGGGAAATTAAGGTGTTAAAGAGCCTCTTGAAGGCACTTGGAACTTTCACAGATGTGGAGTCTTGTAACTTGGCATGGATCTTGCAGCTGTAGCTGTATTTGGGATTCCAAAGCATCATCCCTAAGGTCAAGCGTGATAAGATCTGCAAAAAAAACTTCAGACCAGGAGTGATATTCTGAATTAAGCGTTTTAAGAGTGTGATGAGAACAGAGGCAGAGACGTGTGAATTGACGATCTCTCTTGTAGCGCGAGCTGGGCCTTTCTTCAGCTGCTCAAGCTCCTTCCCTCCTCCTCCTCAGTGACAGTGGTTTAACACCACAACAAGTGTGAGAACCAGATAGCTGCACTGCCGTCACAGTACCACAGACTTGTCACAGTGGTCATTAGTGCTGATAGATGCACTTGACTGTTATTTTTGCTTTGTCATTGACTGCTGTTAGCACTCAGGAGTGCTAAGTTTAACTCCTAAGTTTAAGACAAACTTCTTGTTCGTGCCTTACTGAGAATTGAAAATAAAAGCAGTTGCTTTTTTTTTTTTTAGTATTCATGAGCAGCTATCAGATTGCTTATTGCACTGGATAAGCACCTCCCATAGCATCTTCTAATTTCTGCTACAAACACCCATGCCTCCCTGACCCTCTCTTTGGCATGGCAGCCGATGTCATAGTGCTCCACTGTAAGTGGGATTCACATGGCCACTCTCTTCTGTGTGATCTGCCCAGCTTGCTCTCTATCCCTCTCTGGTCAAGCAGCAACTCCCCACCCTGATGCATGAAGCAGCCCAGTGCTGCTGCTGTTGACTTGTACTTGTTGCGTTATGGAACTGAACGGGTTATGGGGGACCTGATGGAATTCCTGGGGTTTGATTACACTAGTTGCTCAAGGGCATGCTTGTTTTAATAACGTGCTTATGCAGGCAAGAACCCGTATAGCGAGTTGGTGGCACTAAGCCGAGCTTCACGGTATGTGCAAATCTCTTGCTTGGTTGAGGCTTTCTTTGAATCCTGCCCCCTCCTCTTGACCACTTTATCTTGGTCCGGATCTCGCAGATTTTATTCCTTTGTTGTCAAAGACTAAACTTGGTAGAATTATCCACAACTGGAGACTGGAGTGAATGAGCTCAATCTCTACGTCCCATTGGGAAGATGTACATCTCCCCCCCCCCCCCCCCCCCCCATCAAAGCAAAGCCGCCTTAAAAGCAAAGCAATATAGTGCCTTATAGTATTGATTATAGATCTAATACTGCCTTTCCAATTGGCACAAGAATAAATACACAACGAGAGGGGACAGCAGGGTTACACCATTACAATAAGGGTTGGGAATACAGCAGGAAAACAAAGGGGCAGACGGAACCAGTTAAAAGGTTCGAAGTCTGGATTTGAAGGGGACTCTATTCTGATACCCGTAAGAATAGAGTTCCAGATCTTATGGATGACACGGCATCTCTTGCTGCACCCCATATATGTAGAGGGGAATGGGGAGACGGACAGGAGACCAGAATGTCAAAAACCCGTGCTGATTTAGGGGCCACTTTCAATCGGGTCTTCCTTCTCTGGCTCCGATCTCGGCCCCACTGCCCTACGCTGCCTCCTGGTCCCTGGGCTCAAGTGCACGAGGCTGAGCTCTTGGTTTGAAGAATGCGGTGCCTCTGTATTTGGATCGGCTTTGGGAAATGCCTCGGCTTCTGCCTTAATTAGGAAGAAATGGGGAACGCGCCGCATTTTGTGTGTGCAGCCAAGTTATGTCCATAATGAGGAAAAGCAGTCGGCAGTGTTTATAGCATGGCAGGGACATGTGGGATTAACTGGCAGGGGCAGCCGGAGGACCGCTGCTCGGAGATGCTCCTGCAGCCTCAGGTGGTGTCTGGTAATGCGCTTCAGTGAGGTTGATGCTCACTTCTTGGGTGAAGAAGAGTAGGCAGAGCTATTGTCTGTTATACTGCAATATACTACATACAACTGGTAATAGTATCGTTGATGTGCATACATTTCTTCATGGATCTTGGCTTTTAAGCGAGAATTTTAAAAAAGACATCTGAGTGTATACCCTATGTATGTTTTTATTTCCCTTTTAGCACCCAAATGAATTGGGCAGGAGATCCACTACTACCCTCCAACAAACTGAAGTGTAAATTTATTCCCTTTATTATAATGAGATGTGACAATTGGGGGGAAAATTCGCTATCCTCCTCCCATGCTTTTAGTACCTGGTCTCTAAGGAAGGGTTTTAACAATATCCATAAATGGATCATTATGTGGGTTTCAGAGATATTTTTAGAAATACATTTTGATCCTGATCTCATTTCTCGGCTCCCCTGCTTCTGCCCGCTGTATCCAACAATGACGTCTGTGCATTGGCGGAAAATAGCCAGTTGAATTTGGCAGAAAACAGTCTGAATAGTGAAGGAATTCTCACTGTCCAAGATCCTCATGTCCTCCGAGGAACTGGAAAGTGGTGCAACAGGGCTATTAAGCTGTTTTCACCTTCCTTCATTAAATAAGATTGACACAAGTTTAGCCTATTGTATAGCATTGAATTTAAACTTTCTTGTTTTTTTTCCCCCACCTACAGATCGTGAGGATCAATCAATTCTCTGCACGTAAGTGAAAGTCTTTTCTATCCCAGGAGGATGGCCAGTATGACTATTTTGGTCTTTAAGGCGTATAAAATAGGTCCCCATGACCCTGGAGGAGTTTTGTTCAATACTCATGGGCAATAGGACAGGAAGTCGAGTCAACCAGGAGTCTTAAAAGTTAAACGAGTGAGAATTGTTCAGATGAGAGCCTGGGTCAGCTGTCTTCTGAGATGCTGCTCTCACAGGAAGCAGATTCTAAAACTAGACATGTCTGTTTTTAGCATTCCTTTTTTTTTTTTTTTTTTTTTACTTGATCTGTTTAGCCTGGCTATCAGCCATTAGTAGAGGGGGGGAAGCTCACTCTTCATAATCCGTGCCTCAATTCATTAAATTCACTTGTGAAAACAGTTGTAAGTTAGCAGGGGGCCTGACTGGCTGCGCTGTGTGGCATGCGGTCGGAGGTGCATGCTGGGACACTGGTGGTGTTGTGCTGGAGCTGGCGGGGGCTTCCTTCACCTGTGTGGGCTCATGGGGGGGGTTGGCAGTGATCTCGGCCCGCCAGTGGGTTTAGGAGGACATTATCTTGGTTTCCTGTTCCTGTTTCATCACCGTATGGGCCCCATCATTCCTCAGTAGGGTGGCTGCGATACCAGAGCAGCCTCCTGGAGTGTTTATGATGGCCACTTCCCGCTATCCAAGACCCTCATTCGAACCTGTGGCTGATGTGACGTTCCTGTAACAGGGCTCTTGTATTGGAATATTATGAAACCTGTGGGAACGATATCTGGGCTGGACGGTACAGGGAGGCCCAAGCAAGGCCTGGTGACTAGGGTGAGGCTCAGACAGCCTGGCTGTTAGGAGCAGCAACTGAACCACCCTTCACCACTTCAGAAGAACCCTTGCTAAGCAGTGTGGAAATCGAAGGCGTAGGACGGATAACTGTGGGGAAATCGACCTCTTTCCCTTTGTCCAAAGGTTTGGTGTGTGTTGCATGGTCTTCTCTGGCCCGAGCTGCCTTTCCTGTTCCACTCCTGTGAAAGCAGAGAGGAAGTGGGAGGGCCGTCTCTGACCCACTACCTCGGGCTCCGGGCTGATTCCAGGATGCGGCGTTCTCCGAGTTCGTTTCCAACGCCTTCCTGCACGCTATCCGTTGTCTTCCTGGCGGATGTTTTGGGATTTTTTTTTCCCCTCTGTTTGTTGGGTGTTGACGTCGAGCAGCTAGGCAATTCCGTTAACTGGAAGGCGAACTCAGCGGGGACGGTACTCGAAATCCCACCCTCTTATGGGGAAATGGAGACTGCTGATGGGATTTCCTCTGCTTGCTCCACTCGTCTCTTGAGACTTCCTCGAATGTGCCGTTAATCCCGTGCAACATGCGACTCTTACCGATATTGGCAATATGGCCATAAAACCCAAGCCAGCAGTGCAAGTCTCCGATGGACAGCTTGCTTTAAAAGAGCTGGTGGAACTTCACTAAGGGAGACCCAGAATCCAGTTTAATACTGGAGCTCGGTGGGTCCAGTTGAGCCCCGGTCGTGCTCGGGCCTGCTGTTCTGCACCTCTGCCTATGTATTGAACAGCACTGGTCTCTTTACAGGAGGGCAGGTGTATATGGCTGCAGGAGTTGGTTTGAGCCTCTTAAATCTTAGTGAATTTGTTTTAGCTTTTTTTTTTAAGCTGATCTTAAGATGGAAGTTTGTCGCCCCTATATGCTGGTTCACATACAGCCTCTTGGCTGGAGTTCAAAGCCAGAATTAAGAGCTTCGTTTCTGGAATGATAAGCTATCACTCTGACCAGTTACATTACCCCTTTTGCTTCCCTGCCTATAAAAGGCCATCTAGCATTCACTTGTTGTCTAAGGAGGACCACCCTGAGCCCCGAGCAAAAGGAAGTAGTTAGATTAGCTGGGGACCTTTTGGACGTTCAGTTAGTGAGCTATTCAGCACCGAGTTCAGACTCCCGTGAAAATGCCTTAAAATCATACTGGTAGCCAAGAGAATTTTTGGGGTGCTCGAGAGCATCTTTAAAAGTTTTCAGTATTACCACCACCCCCTCCCCCACATTCCCCATTTTACACAAGAAAAGAGGGTTTTCCCAGAGGTTGATAAATCATTACTAAACAGTCTGCAGTTGAGCAATCGATCTGAGGATGAGTGGGGCTGAGGCATCTCTTACAATACCAAGGATTACCGAGGAAGGCAAATTCCTCCCACAGACAACCTGGGAAACGCAGGGCTTTAAATCCACAATCTCCCCAGATCCCACTGCCTGTTAAACAACCCATTACAATGCCCAGTGAATCAGCAGTGCACTTTTTCCTTTTTTGGCGTTGTTAGGGATTGAATCGTTCATCACTCTGTCTCCAGTGCTTTGAGATCAAAGGCTGGCTAAATTAGCAAGAACAGTTGCAATTATTTTTTCCTTCCTCGCACCAAAGCCTTTTTTTTTAATGCAGTATGTTGTGATAGAATGCAGCATGTGACTTAAGGTTGGACTTTTTCTTCGCATTTAAAAGCGGTACTTTTAGTAGTACTGGTGCTGGAAAATGAACAGGTTGAATTTCCAGGTATAAAAAAAAAGCACAAACTTCTTTGGACTGTTTAGATTATTGGATTGTTTGCTGCTGTTACTGGTTAATAAAAGTATAATTTTAGCGGACTGCTGATGCTTCTCAACAGTAGTTAAGATTTATCAAAACGTTTCCCCTATTAAAGTTCATCTGGGATCATTTACTCTGTGACCTTGGTGCATCTAGTAAATCGGTCCTTCACATTTAAAAACTGAAGCTCTGTTTGTCCATGTTGGGTACATCTTTGATTTCATCTTGAGTAGCAGTGTCCTTTGGAGGTTTAGTAACAATTGTCAAGTTGGGGGAAGATCTTGCAACTCCAGTTGACCTGGTGGACTTTGTCCTTGTTTGGCAGAGGGGAGTCTGGAGCTGGCAAGACCGAGAACACCAAGAAAGTCATTCAGTACCTGGCTGTGGTGGCCTCCTCCCATAAAGGCAAAAAGGACACCAGTGCTGTGAGTATCGGTCCTCTGAGCTGTCTGAAGCCGTCTTTGCACGTCCAGTCTTGCGCTTTAGTGTAAGTGGAACAAGAGCAGGTGTGAGCATTTTTTTTGGAAGGTCCCCAAACCTGTCTGTTATGTTTAGTGCAGAAGGAGAGGGGGAAATGAGATTTATATATTATGCATGGAAGATCCTACCCCGTGCTAGTCCTTAATTGAACACTAGGTCCTTTTAAAAAAGGTATCCGTTTTAATGCACTACTACTGTACCTATAGCTTCTGTGGGCTTTTCAAAACACAATCTGACATGGGCAACTAGAGTATAAAAAACTACTGCTGGTAAAGCATCACATGGAAGCCTTCCTGTTTAATATACGTTTTACAGTGTCCATGTAACTCCCCATTCTCCTCCATATTAGTCAGGCTGAAATCCCCTCTCCTAAAGGAGGGAAACGCAGCCCATTTCCAGGAAACCACAAAATGTAATTTCTTTGTCATAATTTCCTCCAAATAGCAGCAAGCAGGATCGCAGTTGGCCTACGTGAGTAATGGGGAATGCCTGAGTCTGTCCGTGTGTGTGTTGTGGGTTCGGACCTGCATGTGATAGCTGCTCCCCCAGAGGAGATACAGCAGTGAAACACGCGAGCGTGGCCTCTTCGCCCTTAGCACGTCCAAAAATGAATAGCGGCGATGAATAAATATCCGACTCGATGCTTGACCTCGACATGCGAGTCTTTGTAGAAATATGAAAGACGTTGGCAGTATTCTTCCAAGCACTGTTCTTGTTAAAGGCTCTTGTAACGGGGAAGAGCTGTGTCTTGAAAATGTTGGTGCTAGTGCGGTTTCACTGCTGTATCTTGAGTGTTCTGGGTGGTAGGTAACATCTCCCTTCCCATAATTCAGTTCCTGTTTTTTTTAACCCTTTCACTGCCAGGGGTGGCAGTGAAAAGGTTAAAGGCGCACAGTGTGAGCATGCCCCCCTCCCCTCTCCCATCCATACTCGTATCCCATCCGAGGGGAGGAATTGTACCGTACCAGTTGCTACCTGTCTGACTTTGATGCACAGTGTGAAGTTTTGCAACACCTGAATCATAGTACCTTTTACACTTCTAGAGCGTCTTTCATCACAGTGTGGTTCCTCAAGTGCTTCATGATGATGCGCCAGCTGTGCACTGGATACAGCTCTCCTGAAGCACTGGTTCCTCATGACTGCGGGCACTGATCAGGGGAAGCCTTGTCTCCTGCCGTGTATAAACAAGCACCAAGCCCATGTCAGTGGGACTAGTTAAGGAATGAACTGTTCAATGGCATTCCTACAGATAACCATCAGTGACCCCAGCCCACCCTCACTCCCCTCTAAATCGCTTGAACTGATACTCCAGTGAGAAGCAGACATGTCTGATCATGGCTTCCCATTTCTTTCTTCCTATTCAGCATTCCTGAGCTGGTCTTATTCTGTCGCAGTCTGTTCTTTCACTTGTCCTTCTGCTCTTTTCTTTCTTTCTCAGTGTCTGGTGCTATCATGGATGTGCTTTCCTTCACTGCGCTGAACTGTCTCTGGTAGATATCTCCTTTTCATTTCACACTGCATAATGATGCCTCTTTTTTTAAAAAAAAAAAGGTCTTAAGTGTCTGTGTGCCATTATTTAAAGGTCACAGAAAGTGAGACTTGCAGCCTGTTGGACATAATGGGTTGATTTGCAAGATGCATGTTAGTGGAGAACCACAGACCCACAAACCCAAAGGGGAAGAGAATATCCACCCCCTTTTCTCTGCTGTGCTGCAGAAACCCAGCTCAAAGAGGAGAAATTCCTCAATGCTCTGAACCAAATGCTTAGAGATCAATTGGGGCTCAGCTGGTTTTATTTGGGGGGGAAAAACATTATTGATCTTTGAATTTCCGCCCAACATGAACGCTCATTTTCCACATTGTAAGATTGCAAAAGGCAACCTTTTAATAAGTTGCATTTCCCTTCAGTTTTCCCAGAGATTGTCTGAGATGGTGGCATGAACTTCCAGTGAAGCTGTAGCAGGATGTTCTTTTCAAAAAGGCTTGGGGCTTGGCTTCTAAGACGACTGCCTCCCTCCTCATTTGATATGCAGTTGTCTAGTTGTCATTAAGCTATTCTGTCCTCGTCCTCTAGGGGGAGCTGGAGAAGCAGCTCTTGCAGGCCAATCCAATCCTGGAGGCCTTTGGAAATGCCAAGACAGTCAAGAATGACAACTCCTCCCGATTCGTAAGTATAGGCCCTCTTGCTCAGACCTCCTTACAACTATGTACAGCAAATTTTGTACTTCAACTCCCGAACAGACTGTATATCTAATATGGAAATGTTGATATTTGCTCACATGCATCGGCAACCTTGAGAAATCTCTCTGAACTTGCAAGATGACCACATCCTGTCCAGTAGCATGCTTATCTTCTCTTGAAGGTCCTGCAGGCAGTTTTACAAACGCAATACACTACTGTCACTATAGGTGGCAATTGTCAGTGCACTGCACAGGATGGCTGAAGCATGTCTCTCTCTTCCCACAGGGTAAATTTATCCGCATCAATTTTGACGTGACTGGATACATTGTGGGCGCCAACATTGAGACCTGTATCCTGATGGAGAATGCAGAAGAGGTTGGGGTCACCCAGGAGATGGGGGGGGGGGGGGGGGACCCATTTAACGCATTGCCCACTGGGAAGGGCAGGTCCGCGTGACGCTGCTGAGCATGTCTCTTTCATTGCCCCCACTCACGCACTGCTCGTAGTCAGATTTCCCCCCCCCCCACAGCGAGAAGCCGAACAAGCTGCTCTCTAGGGCTTCAGCAGTCACAAATGATTAAATTTCTTGTTAGGTTTTGTGAATGTTTCGTTTTAAAGCTTCTTCTAGAACTGTGGTCTGACGCGCTTTGTTAATCTGCTCTCATCATAAAAGCCTGAGCTCTTTGGGGGGGAAAAAGTAACTTATGAGCCTAAGATTTTATCTGTGGCTTATTACGGTGTTCACGGGCTTGTGCCAAGAGTCCTTCATTTAAATCCAGTTCTTCGTACAGGGTCAGACTGGCTCCTGGTCCCTGAGATGGTGTTGCAGATTTGAGTGGTCGGTGCTCCGGTTCCCAAAATTGTTCCTTAACCCATTTCCTGCTGCAGACTTGCTGGAAAAATCCCGTTGTATCAGGCAGGCCAAGATCGAGAGAGCTTTCCACATCTTCTACTACATGCTAGCCGGGGCTGGGGAGAAGCTGCGTGGTAAGGAGGAGTCTTCCTGTTGGCGGAGGATACCTGCTTCCTTCCTTTGCAGCAGGTTTAAAAGCGAGTTGTGGGTTCACGGTCATGGGGATCCTTGTGCTTTCTCGCAGAGGAGCTGCTGCTGGAAGGCTTTGGGAACTACCGCTTCCTGGTGTCGGGCCACGTGCCCATCCCTGGACAGCAGGACAACGAGATGTTCGACGAGACGCTGGAGGCCATGGCCATCATGGGCTTCACCCAGGAGGAGCAGACAGGTGGCTCTCCGTGGCACTGCTGCCTGACACGCTGCTCAGAAAAATGGCTGAAAAGTGTTTTCCTGGGGTCCGGGAGGTCACGAGCCCTGCTCCTCAAGAGCTGCTGGGCATGGGTCCATGCTTTGGGGAAAAAGCTAGATGTGATGGGGAGGGGGGTAGATTGCCCTTTTTGAGCTTTTGCATAATTGTAGCATCTGGACAAAGCATGCTGGGAAAAGAAAAAGGGTACAGAACTGTAGCTTCGCTCCTCTGGTTTAAAATTTTAACAGCTGTAGGACCCCTGTAACCCCGAGTTAGATTAATCTGTAATGCTTTTCAACTGTTTGCATCCTTTAGCCATGCTGAAGATAGTCTCCTCTGTCCTGCAACTGGGAAACATTGTGTTTAAGAAGGAGAGGAACAATGACCAGGCCTCCATGCCAGACAACACAGGTAAGAGGGCAGGAACATCAGCCGTCAATCATTTTGTAAAATGCCAAATTGAATATGTAGTGGTTCACTTTTCTTCTTCTACTGGGGGAGAATTGGCCCGTTCCCTTGTTGATGGATGATGTTTAACCCTTGACTGCAGCTGCCCAGAAAGTGTGTCACCTGCTGGGGATCAATGTGACGGACTTCACGCGAGCCATCCTCACCCCACGCATCAAAGTGGGCCGAGATGTGGTGCAGAAGGCACAGACCAAAGAGCAGGTAGGAAGGAGCCTGTTCGGCAACTTGAGAGGCTTGCCAATTCGTGTGCCAGCGTTGGGCGTTCCAAAAATTCAGCCTTCATGATCTTTCTTAAAACAAAGGCGCACCTGTGTTGTATCCAACTGTGAGCTACAGTCTGAAGAAGAGGTACATCAATGCAAGTTGGAATAAGGCTTGGTGAAGGGATGGGGGTAGATGCATACTCATGGCCTATCCCTCCCATGTCTCCACCAGGCTGACTTTGCAGTGGAGGCTCTGGCCAAGGCTATGTATGAGCGCCTCTTCCGCTGGATCCTGGCTCGCGTCAACAAGGCGCTGGACAAAACCAAGCGCCAGGGGGCGTCCTTCCTGGGCATCTTGGACATCGCGGGCTTTGAGATCTTCGAGGTGAGGGCGGCTCTCCGAGGCTCCAGAATCTATTACTACTTTTAATGGTTCGCAGGCGGTGATTCGCGCAAAAGGAATGTAGACTATTTTCTTCTAGCAGTGATGGAGATTTTCACCTGGCAGATAGCCAAGCAGAAGATAAGGACATGGTTTTAACTTGCAAGTTGTCGAACATTGTGCCTGAGGCATTAGGTAATAAGTGTTTTCTTACAGTTTACTGGAAAGACTTACAGATGTGTGAAGTTCATTACACTAATGGGAAGGAATCCACCTCCCGCTGTGTTGTCCTGCAGGTGAACTCCTTTGAGCAGCTGTGCATCAACTACACCAACGAGAAGCTGCAGCAGCTCTTCAACCACACCATGTTCATCCTGGAGCAGGAGGAGTACCAGCGCGAGGGCATCGAGTGGAACTTCATCGACTTCGGCCTGGACCTGCAGCCCTGCATCGAGCTCATCGAGAGGCCGGTCAGTGTGTGCCCGTCTGCGCGTGGGCTGTCCTTATGTGAGCTGCGGAAATGTGTGAACGAGTGTTGCACTGCCCTTCCAGTCCGCTTTAATCCAGCTTCTCTCCCTGCAGAATAATCCCCCTGGTATCCTGGCCCTGCTGGATGAAGAATGCTGGTTCCCCAAAGCCACAGACACCTCCTTTGTGGAGAAGCTGATCAACGAGCAGGGCAATCACACCAAGTTCCAGAAGCCCAAGCAGCTTAAAGATAAGACTGAGTTCTCGGTGCTCCACTATGCTGGACGGGTAAGAAATGTATCCAGACCTTTCCCTCTTGGCCAGACCCTCTTCTTCTGTCTGCTCTAGTGCACTTCCCTAGGTGTTTCACATCCAAGCCTTTATTAGATTTTATTTCTTATTGTAATGACATGACATAATAAAGTTGGTATTCCCACAACCACACAAAGAAAGTTCCTCCCCCCCACACTTCTGAGCAAGACCTTTTTAAAAAGTGAATAGTGGCCCTTAAAAATCCCCTGGTGATCTGATAAGAATTTTGAAAGTAACCAGACAATAATGCCAACTTAAATACCTTGTAAAAAACAAAAGCACGCAGTTAAACTGGAGTTTCTGCAGAATTGTGAGGAGATCTTACAAACGAAAGCTCAACTTCAAATCTTTTTTTTTTTAACAGGTGGACTATAATGCCAGCGAGTGGCTGACTAAGAACATGGATCCCCTGAATGACAACGTCACTGCCCTTCTGAACTCGTCCTCCAGCCAGTATGTGGCTGACCTCTGGAAGGATGGTGAGGCTCCATGTTGAGAGCAGGTGGTGGCATGTCTTACACGGAATTACTCAAGCATTTTGCTGAAGTGGTGAATGCCTATGTTTTCCCCACAAACGTGGCTGACCACTTTTGATAAGGGTAGTACATCAGCATCCAGCATGTGTATCCAGCAGAGATGGTAACTTCCTGTAAGAGTTCAGTACTTATATGATGGTATCGAACTAAAGCAAAGGATGGGGCAGGTTATGCAATTGCAACTCAAGATGTGGGGCTGTGGATTTGTTGTAGATGAGTGTCTGGCCCAGTCTATCACAGAGTACTTCTAGGAGCATGGCCATGCATCTGTGTTGTAGTAGGGCTGAGTGTTCTCTCCCTGTCCCTGGCAGTGGACCGCATTGTGGGGCTGGACCAGATGGCCAAGATGTCTGACAGTTCCATGCCCAGTGCCTCCAAAACCAAGAAGGGCATGTTTCGCACTGTGGGGCAGCTGTACAAGGAGTCCCTCGCCAAGCTGATGACCACCCTGCGCAACACGAGCCCCAACTTTGTGCGCTGCATCATCCCCAATCACGAGAAAAGGGTATGCTCTCCTGGAACAACCGAATATCGTAATGGGTCCTTACTCTTTCCGAGATAAACGTAGATCAATTGCCCACCCCACCCAAATCCTTGTTTGCCCTGTGGTTTGATGATGCATGTTGACAAGGTGCTGTTCAAAATGGAACTGGGGAGTTTGCTAGTTTCTTTTATTTGATTTTTTTTTTATTTATTTAAATCCTTGACGTGGTCCAGGCGGGCAAGCTGGACGCGCACCTGGTTCTGGAGCAGCTGCGCTGTAACGGTGTGCTGGAGGGAATCCGGATCTGTCGGCAGGGATTCCCCAACCGCATCGTCTTCCAGGAGTTCCGTCAGCGGTGAGTTGAGCCCCCCACCCCGCCCCGCGCGGTGGCTGCCAGCACCAGTCGCAGGCAGGAATGGGTGTGATTACTGGGCAGTTTTACAAGACGACCTCTCAAAAGACCTTTATCTAGCCCTGCATTGTGACTTTTCTCCGGCTGTTCTCGCCCAACAGATATGAAATCTTGGCTGCTGGTGCCATTCCTAAAGGATTTATGGATGGCAAACAAGCCTGCATATTAATGGTAAGCTGGCACAGACTGTTTAGACTTGCATTTTTCTTCTAAAACGCTTGTATTCTAAAAGTGTGTGGGTCTTATTGTACTTTGCCATTTATTCTACTATTAATTAAAAAAATGGCCCGTGTTATACTGGTTTACCTAATACATGAGCTCCCACTTGCCTGCCTTTCTCCATTACAGCTAGTTTTGCTACAACGGTTTCCCGAATTGTTCCATGATCAGTATTAATGAATCGGCTGAACTGGAATGGTGAAGACTGGGAATGTATTGAGTAGCCCTGTTCTCTATGAATGGATCAGGAGCACGATACAGTTACATCCAACTTGCTTCCTCTTGCAGATCAAGCACCTGGAACTGGACCCTAACCTGTACCGAATTGGCCAGAGCAAGATCTTCTTCCGGACTGGGGTGCTCGCCCACCTGGAGGAGGAGCGGGACTTGAAGATCACGGACATCATCATCACCTTCCAGGCCCAGGCCCGTGGATACCTGGCCAGAAAGTGAGTCCTTGGTTTTGAGCGGCTGGTGCGTGGCAGTCTAAATTTTGGGAGGTTTTAAAAAAAAAAAAAGTCCAGTTTCAAGGTGAACTGGTGTGGGGAAAGAGGTGGAATCGGGACGTTCCACCTGCTTACTTTTTTCCCTGGGAAACCCCCATGTGCATTTAATCTTCGTAGCAGTAGGGTCCACAGCAGGATTGTAATATTCCTGGATACACGGAGGTGAAGCTCAGGGATGAAAGTAGAACTACTTTTGTGCACTGGAGCCTCGGAGTCTAAAGGAAGACTCTTAGATTTCAGTACAAGGGTCCGTAGTCGCAGGGTTAACCCAGCGTCTTGTCTGGCAGGGCATTTGCCAAGCGGCAGCAGCAGCTGACTGCCATGAAGGTTATCCAGAGGAACTGTGCTGCCTACCTCAAACTGCGCAACTGGCAATGGTGGAGGCTCTTCACCAAGGTAAGTCCCAGATCCTCTGTGCTTTGGTAGTCATGAATCCTATTGGAGTCTTTCCTATCAGGTCTGCTTGGTGTCTGTATTTCTGCTCTCTGGAGATCTGGGCTGATTTTGCTCCATTCATCTTTCTTGCTTGCGCTTTCCCCTTAGGTTAAGCCCCTGCTGCAAGTGACCCGGCAGGAAGAAGAAATGCATCTGAAGGAAGAGGAGCTCCAGAGGTTCAAGGAGGAGTCGCAAAAGACGGTGACTGAGTTGAAGGAGATCACCCTGAAACACTCTCAGGTAAGGGGCAGCCAACTCCTCCCTTCCCTCCTTGCGGGAGTCTGTTGCAATGACTGGCACTTCTGAGGACCCAAGCAAGGATGCACCACTTGCAGCTGTTGCATTTGGTTTGTTCCCCTTTCCCATCTTTGCTCATCTTGGTAAGGACTTTGCTCCGGTTTGTCACCCCCCCCCCCATCTTGACCCTTTCTGAAATCTTCACTCACCCTTCGCCCTTCTCCTCCCTTGTGCTCAGCTGCTGGAGGAGAAGAACCAGCTGCAGGAGCAGCTGCAGGCGGAGACAGAGCTGTACGCGGAGGCGGAGGAGATGCGGGTGCGGCTGGCCGCCAAGAAGCAGGAGCTGGAGGAGATCCTGCACGAGATGGAAGCCCGGCTGGAGGAGGAGGAGGACCGCAGCCAGGGCCTGCAGATGGAGAAGAAGAAGATGCAGCAGCAGATCCAGGTCTGGCCGCACGGTCCTATGGCTTCTGATCGCATAGGAGCTGCAATTAATGGTTTAAATTACACCATTTGCATTAGAGAGGATCCCAAACCACAGTGATGGAAGATCATCAGTTGTGAATAGAATATTGTTCCCACTCACCGCTTCTGTGCAGTTATGGTGTAAAATCTAAGAGATCACCATAGTTCAAAAGGTTCTATGCTTTGCAAGACATTGCATCATGCCTTTTGTGACTGGCATAGTGTCTATACAGACGGTACATGTGATGTCCTTTTGTTTGAACTCCTCAACCCACTTCTCAACACAGATCTTTCCCCAAATGTTTGCCCAATGGCCTGTAGGAGCTGGAGGAGCAGCTGGAAGAGGAGGAAGATGCTCGTCAGAAGTTGCAGCTAGAGAAGGTCACATCTGAGGGCAAAATTAAGAAGCTAGAGGATGACATCCTGGTGATGGAGGACCAGAATAATAAGCTGCTCAAGGTGAGATGGGGTTTCAACTTGCAAGAGATTTATTTGTTTATTTATTTTAGCCTTAACTTGGGAATAACCTCAATTTTACTTCATGTAAGGTATTCTGATTTTTACCCTCGTCCAGAACAAATACTCACTTTATTCACTTATACCACATCTCCGAAAGCTTTATAGCCTCCAGAACTTTGAAAAGTTGGGAAAAGAGCCGGGATGTGAGGGTGTCCTATTCTACAGACCTGTTGCAAAGTGTGATGTTGGAGAGGGCTCATGTTCTGCACCCCTGGCTGCCACCTTAATTGTGCCATTATTGGAAATTCCCAGGAGCGGAAGCTAATGGAAGAGCGGATAGCGGACTTTAGCAGCAACCTTGCAGAGGAAGAGGAGAAATCCAAGAACCTGACCAAGCTGAAGAACAAACACGAGTCCATGATCTCGGAGCTGGAGGGTACACCTGCATGTCTTTCTTGAACTTGCAGTTGCTCTTTATGATCAGAAGCATCTGACCTTCTCTTGTATTGTCACAAGTTACTTAGAAGTAGAAGATGCTTAATGTCTTTGTCTTGCAGTGCGTTTGAAGAAAGAAGAGAAGAGCCGCCAGGAGCTGGACAAGGCCAAGCGCAAGCTGGAGGCTGAGTCCAGTGACCTCCAGGAGCATATGGCAGACCTGCAGGCCCAGATTGCTGAACTGAAGGCACAGCTGGCCAAGAAAGAGGAGGAGCTACAGGCCGCACTGGCACGGTACACTATGACCTTGCGTGACCACAGGGCTCTTGCCTCGGTGCTTCTCTCTTTTGCTGCTGTATGAGATCATCATCTTTTAAACCTGTGCCCTAGGCTGGAAGATGAAATGGCACAGAAGAACAATGCTCTGAAGAAGATACGGGAGTTGGAGGGACACATTTCAGACCTGCAGGAGGACCTCGAGTCGGAGCGAGCTGCTCGCAACAAGGCAGAAAAGACCAAGCGCGACCTGGGAGAGGAGCTGGAGGCACTGAAGTCTGAGCTGGAGGACACGTTGGACAGCACCGCCACGCAGCAGGAGCTCCGGTGAGGGCGTCCTGGCCTGGAACGGTCTGGTGTAGTGTAGCAGCCCAGGATGTCGCCGCGCTCGGGAGTGAGTGATCGGCATCGTTCACGTGTCTTTTTCAGGGCGAAGCGGGAGCAGGAAGTGACGCTGCTGAAGCGAGCTCTGGAGGAAGAGGGGCGCAATCACGAAGCGCAGGTCCAGGAGATGAGGCAGAAACACACGCAGGCAGTGGAGGAGCTCACCGAGCAGCTGGAGCAGTCCAAGCGGGTACGAGACCGACCGCAAGCAAGAGGGAAAGGGGCAGAGGGAAGATAAATCCATTAACCAACACCATTCCCTCTTGAGGTCCATTGCTGGTCTTTCAAGTTTATTTATTAAAGCCCAATCTTATGTTTCCCTCTTCCTCTAGGTGAAAGCTAACCTGGAGAAAGCAAAACAAACCCTGGAGAAGGAGGCAGCCGATTTGAGTTCAGAAGTACGCTCCCTCTCCCAGGCCAAGCAGGATGTGGAGCACAAGAGGAAGAAGGTGGAGGTCCAGCTGACGGACCTGCAGTCCCGCTTCACCGAGGGGGAGAAACAGAAGGCAGAACTGGGCGAGCGCGTCTCAAAACTCTCTGTACGTCCTCATCCCTTCTTGATAGTTGGGGCCCTACCACTTTCTCTCTACCCCCCCCCCCCCCCCAAAACTAAGTGGTGAACAATACCTTCAGATTTTGAAGGACTGGTTTAATAACTGGCTCAAATTAGGTGTGACACTGCCTGCACCACCAACCAGTTTTCATGCCTTTACTCTCCTTACAGGTCGAGTTGGAGAGTGTCACCAACCTCCTCAATGAAGCGGAAGGCAAGAATATCAAGCTGAGCAAAGATGTGTCCACCCTGAGCTCTCAGCTCCAAGACTCGCAGGTATAGGCTTCTTTGACCATCAATACCTTTCGTGTCTTGGTCTATTGTTTACGTAAAAACCATTCAATTGAATTCTGCATAAGTCTTGAAGTACATCTAGTGTAAGGAATAAATGGTTTCTGATGAGGCTTGTGGCTACCCATAGCCCGTCCCAGAATCGCAGGGTGTAAGGCAGGTCTTCACCCGTGTGATTGCATGTTTTGAGGTGCAAACGTGCAAGCACAGTCTCTTAACCAGCGTGTCTGTTGAAGATGAAGTATTGGGACCAATTGAGGAAAGCCCACAACAACTTGGGGAGAACATGCAAAAGATGCTCCAATCCGGATGTGAATCCAGGACCCAAGATCTATGAAGAAGTCATCCAAAACCACCACTGCGCTACCCTTCTTCAAAATTGTTCAGTGTTTGATCAGGGTTTTGCTTGCAAAGTCACCCCTGTTACTGCAGTCCAGCTGGGACCTTGTGGTGAGCCTTGGTCGGTACTAACCGACTTCGCAAAACCTCTCCCGCCACCCTGTTTAGGAGCTGCTAGCGGAGGAGACGCGGCAGAAGCTGAATGTGTCGACACGGCTGCGGCAGATGGAAGAGGACCGCAACAGTGTCCAGGAGCAGCTGGAAGAGGAGAGCGAAGCGAAGAGGAACCTCGAGAGGAACATCTCCTCTCTGAATGTGCAGGTTGGTAGAATTGAGGTCCCTCCTGGGTCAGGCGCCTCTGTCAAGAGGTTTTGATAGTCAAGTGTCGCACCCTATTGTATGGAGCAGCATCTGCTAGAAAAACTCACTGAGGTTTTCTGTAGAACTTGCAGTCCAGGAATTTCCAGTGGTATGACCATTTATTGAAGACAAGAGTCCTGAAGGTTTTGCAGATTCCAATGATCTCCCTTTTATAGGATTAAGACATTTGAATTGGTGACCGATGAAATGGGTTTTGAATGATGCATTCAATAAATATGGAGAGCTTGAATTTCTTCACCTTGCCCAGCCTTGTGTTCCCTCTCCCTCCTAATTCAGCTGTCAGAGTCCAAGAAGAAGCTTGATGAGTTTGTGGGCACCGTGGAAGCGCTGGAGGAGAGCAAGAAGCGACTGCAGCGAGATCTGGAGGGGACCAACACACAGTTGGAGGAGAAGGCCTCGGCCTACGAGAAGCTGGAGAAGACCAAGACCAGACTGCAGCAGGAGCTGGAAGACCTGCTGGTGGACCTGGACAGCCAGAGGCAGCTGGTCTCCAACTTGGAGAAGAAGCAGAAGAAGTTTGATCAGGTTAGACTCCATTTTCTCCTCCTTAATGCCCAACGATGAGCTCCAATGTTTCCTCATAAGAAGGAGGAATGATGTATTCTGATTCCTTTTGAGAAAAGGAATGGATAGTTTGCATCCATGAGGGCTCTTGTTTCAAGCCTCTGGTGAGAAGTGTCTATTCCTCTTATTCACTCCTGCCCACTGTATCTCACTGCTGCTCTTGCCTCTCCTCACAGATGCTTGCGGAGGAAAAGAGCATCTCAAACAAGTATGCCGAGCAGCGGGACCTGGCGGAGGCCGAAGCACGAGAGAAGGAGACGAAGGCGCTGTCCCTGGCACGGGCTCTCGAGGAAGCGCAGGATGCCCGCGAGGAGCTGGAGAGGATCAACAAAGCTCTGCGGGCCGAGATGGAAGACCTGGTCAGCTCCAAGGACGATGTCGGCAAGAACGTGAGTTTCTCTGACTGGGTTCTACTGCGATTTGTCCCTCTGGACATGGAACATGGGCATGAATTAGATAGGATCTTACAGGTTCTCTTGCAATGTCTTCTCATTCACTGTTAGTTAAACTCCCCTTCTGTCACACAACCAATTCTCAGTGCTGCAGCTTGAACAGTCCTTCTCCGTGTTGATTTAGCTCTGTATTCCTAACTGACCCCCCTGCCTGCAGGTCCACGAGCTGGAGAAGTCGAAGCGTGGCCTGGAGGCCCAGGTGGAAGAGATGAAGACGCAACTGGAAGAGCTGGAGGATGAGCTGCAGGCCGCTGAAGATGCCAAGCTGCGGCTGGAGGTCAACATGCAGGCTCTGAAGGCCCAGTTTGACCGAGACCTGCAGGGCCGCGATGAGCAGGGCGAGGAGAAAAAGAGGCAGCTGGTCAAACAGGTACGGATTCCCCATCCCTTGAGCACAAAGGAAAGGTGGTGTGATGGTGTCTTGTACACTGTTAATCGCCTAAAGCCTGCAAAGCTAATGCAGTAACAAACTTTCTTTCCATGCCATGTTTTACGCCCACTTGGGCATCTCTAGCGGGTTGCCGTCTGTTGACTTTTCATGCAAGTAATCATTAGAAATGTAAATTTTGCAGGCAGAATTCTCAATGTAAAAAGAGAACAGGACCTTTTTAAATGGGATCCTGAGTTTGTGGGATTATGCCTGAACCCCCCCCAATAGTGCAACCAAGCACATGCATAAAACACCCCTGGAAACTGCACCCTTCTGGATTAAGCCACGTCCCGGTCCGGTGTCGTCCCCCAGGTGCGCGAGCTGGAGACCGAGCTGGAGGACGAGCGGAAGCAGAGAGCCACTGCGTCCGCCGCGAAGAAGAAGCTGGAGGGAGACATCAAGGACCTGGAGGGCCACATCGAGATGGCAAACAAAGGCCGCGATGAGGCTATCAAACAGCTGCGCAAACTCCAGGTGAGCAGAGCCACTCTCCCCATGTGGGTCACCCCGACATTGTTGCCTGAAATAGTGTAGTAGTCTCTGCGTAACTTGTATACTGAGTGTCTCTCCATTTGAGCTGGTATTCTGCTGTATTTTTTTAGTTTATCATAATGAGGCTAAAGACACACCCACTTCATATAGGTACATGACCACCCCCTTGCTTGTTGCGACCGTTGTAACCTCTGCCCCGCCCACAGGCCCAGATGAAGGACTTCCAGAGGGAGCTGGAGGACGCCCGCACTGCAAGGGAGGAAGTGCTGGCGACGGCCAAGGAGAGCGAGAAGAAGGCCAAGAGCCTGGAGGCCGAGCTCATGCAGCTACAGGAGGTAACGGGGCCAATGGGCTTGTCCAGTCTCGCCTCCTAGAGGCAGGTGCAGAGGCATGCTGGCATAAGTAAAGGACAACTGGAGATGTAAGAGGGGAGTAAAACCAGGTTTACTGCTTAAATACGAAATGGGTGACCCTTACAAGTGGTTACATATGAGAAGAGGTCATTCAGTGCGTCGAGCCCGTTTGGTAGCTAGCCATTCCTTGCATTAAGGATCTTACCCTGGCATCCTTCAAGAAGCAGATCAGCTTCCTCATGGACTGGGCTGTTCCATAAACCCACCGCCCTTGTGGTGTAGCTGGTCCACTGGCTGATGGTCGCCGTCTCTGTGCCCGTAGGACCTGGCAGCAGCAGAGCGAGCACGCAAGCAGGCGGAGGCCGAGAAGGAGGAGCTGGCTGATGAGCTGGCCAGCAACACTTCTGGAAAGTGAGTCTCGAAGGATGTGGGAGAGGTGACTGACTGGGTGAGGATGGGGATGGTTGCTCTGCTGCCCCCCATCTTTCCGTACAGCCCTGAGCCAAATGGAGCAAGTTGGCATGAATAGAACATGCAAACTTCCCCCTAACTGGTAGCTTGATGTTGCCCAATATTTAAGGGAAAGTGTGGGGAAAATGCGCATTTTAAAACTTTCTGTACCGACTGCTGCAGTGATGCCGGTCTGTTGCTCAGCTAGCAGTGGACCATCGCCAGTTCCGAGCACTTGCATCTGGGCTGGAAGGAAGGGGACGAATGGCCATTCAACAGCTTTAACCTGTGAGCCCCTCTGATGTCTAAACTATGGCTGTGTGTGCAGGTCGGCACTGGCGGATGAGAAGCGGCGTCTGGAGGCTAAAATCTCGCAGCTGGAGGAGGAGCTGGAGGAGGAGCAGGGCAACATGGAGATGGTCAATGACCGGCTGAGGAAGACTGTTCAGCAGGTAGGGGAGGGACGGAGGGTGTGGTCAGCTGGGAGGAAGGGGGAGGCTATTGATCCTGCTGAAGTCTTTCCCTTGCACAGCCACGCATGAAATCCGTTACCTGGCAGAGGGCTGGGTTACAATGGCTGTGCGTTTTTTGTGTAGCTCATGTTTGGACTGAAAGGAACAGACCAGTTTGAGACACTCACTTCAATTGCAAAGCAGATGGGAACACTGATCCCTTTCCAGGACACTGAAAGTTGGTCAACCATGCAAGCAGAAATCTACTACCCACCCCACAATTTCTCTTGGCCAGGTGGAGCAGGTGAACAACGAGCTGCAGACTGAGCGCAGCACATCTCAGAAGAACGAGAGCGCGCGGCAGCAGCTGGAGAGGCAAAACAAGGAGCTGAAGGCCAAGCTGCAGGAGATGGAAGGTGCTGTGAAGTCCAAATTCAAGGCCACCATCACTGCCCTGGAGGCCAAGGTGCAACAGCTGGAGGAGCAGCTGGAGCAGGAGAACAGGTAAAGGACACCTGCAAAGCGGATCTAGTTTGAGAATAATATATTGGGGGGGCATCTGGATGTTCACGCATTCTTAAGGCCAGGTTGGGTCTCCCACCTGAAGTGATCTAGTATTTTAATGTCCGGCAGGGTTGAAGTGGCCCTTCTGCAATGTTAATGGTTATGCACTTTTCTCCATGTGCTTGGACAGGGAAAAACAGATCAGCGCAAAGGGCATGCGTCAGAAGGAGAAGAAGCTGAAGGATTTCATGATGCAGGTGGAAGACGAGAGGAAGCAGGCAGAACAATACAAAGACCAGGTATGTGGTCCATGTAATATGCATTTGGGGTGGTAGCTGTGAGCAAAATAATACACAGGGGTATGTGTGCGTGCTGTAGATCTCTTTTTCAGTTTCTGGATTCCAAAGAACTTGAGGTAAGCCAACTGGAAGAGAACAGCTATCCAACCTGTTCAAGAAGTCTACTGCTCATTACTCCTGTTATATTCGCTTCTAAAGAGGCCAAGTGATTGAAGGACCCATTTGAAAAGACCTTGATTTACCTGATTCTGGAGGCCCTTTCCTTTGAGGTATCCAATGGTTTTTTTTTTCTCCTGCTGTCCCATCCAGGCGGAGAAGGCCAACATGCGCGTCAAGCAGCTGAAGCGCCAGCTGGAGGAGGCGGAGGAGGAGTCCCAGCGCATCACGGCGGCCCGCAGGAAGCTGCAGAGAGAGCTGGATGAAGCCACGGAGGCCAACGAGGCCATGACCCGTGAGGTCAACTCCCTCAAGGGCAAGCTCAGGTAGGGGGATGGATCCCACCCTCCGCCATGTTGGAATGTCCAGTTCGGCACCACCCTTCTTGTTGATGAGTGGAGGACGCCAGCCAGTGAGCAAGAGCCTCGTGACCCATGTGGCCCAAATTGGGGAGGAGTTCACCTCATGCTCCTCACGGGCTATTTCCCCCACACCTTCTCTACCAGTTGGTAGCATGGAGAGGATTTTTATACCTCTCCCTAGCTTGGTTGCAAAGCCCACTGGGGTCTGCTCACCTGCCTTTTTCTGCAACGGAGGGGCCCTGCTCTTGAGTGATGCTCTGTAGGAAGTGCTTTGTACAGCCTAGTTCAGCCTTGCTGCCAAGATGGATCAGAAACCAATTCTGTCTTTATTACAGAGGCACTCAGGACACCTCGCAGTGACGCAGCAGGTACCAGTGCTTCTTAGATGCTATGCGCAGCTGCTTTAGTGCCTATCCACCCCTACTCCCTGCCCCCTCCTTGCCATGTGCTCCCTCTTCAAACTGTCCCTGTACAAGGGCCAATGGGCTCCCCTACACCTGTGCCATGCTGATGATGTTCTAGTGGAGTGTGACGCTGGTTAGTGAGGGGAAGTGGCAAAATCCCATTCCGCGTCTTGGAAGGGAATTCATATATTTGGGTTGTACGTGGCCATGTGTTTCCTGCACTCCGACCGGCTTGAGTCCTGTTAGGAATACTAACCATTTCCCTGCAGGCAGGCCCCAATGGGTTCAGCTAATCGAGTTAACCTGCCTTGCCGTTTAACTGCATTATCTCCCTGACCTGTGCTGAAGCCTGGAGAGAATGTGCTCCCTCCTTAACCATACCTCCTCTCTCCATTGGAATCAACCTATTCTCTAGCTAATCACTAACGCCTTAATCTGGTTAGCTTCATTTTAATATTGAGATCTTTGTTAGAGGTTGAAGTGCATTTCTGTTCAGTGTGTACATGGCTTTTGATAGCCAGCAATCGTCCACTCTAAAGATGCTTCGCTGGGGATATGGAAGCTCCAGCAGGGGGCTTTGCAGATCATGAATGAGCCCTGGTCTTACTCTAGCAAACTCGATTCGCACTTTTAAACCCCCCCGTTGGCGTGGCGACCCTCACCCTCTCGTCTCTGCGGTCTCCCGCGCAGGCGGGGAAACGAGCCGGCCTTCAGCGCGCCGCGGCGGGGGGCCGGCCGCCGGGGGGTGGTCGACAACGCGGAGGCTTCCGACGAGGACGCGGACGCGCGGGAGGGAGACTTCAACGGGACCAAGGCCAACGACTAGAGCCGCCGCCGCGCCGCCCGGGCACGCTTCTCACCGCGGCAGCAAAGCAACGGACGACTTCGCCATGGACAAGGATTCTCCCCCCCCCCCCATCCCACCAGCACTGCAAGCCGAACGCGCCGCCCTGCAGCGTGCAGGGGGACCGCTGGCACCTCGAGCCGAAACCACTGTTTGTTCCGAGTGTGAGGGTTTGTTGTGATGTGGTGTTCTTGTGCTTTTGCTTGTTAACGCACCCCCCTACTTCCTTCTCCCCCTGGATCCCCCACATGGTGCCCAGAATAAAATTTTTAAACGCAAAGGCTTTTCATCTGTCGCTTAAAGGGGACTTAGTCTGATTCATGGTCTCCATGGAGCATCAAACCAGGTCAGAAAGGAGACCTCTTGCACAGGAGAGATCCTATCGCTAGAGGTGGCCCTTCCCCGGTTTTCACTTGTAGCGGAGTAGCAGTGTCTGAAGAAGGCTTGCAGGAACCTCTTCAGCCAACATCAGATGGAGAGGGGTGGCAAAGATGTCTGAAACCATAGGGCAGCACCCTGGCACGCCCATAGTGCCTACTGTGTGCTCAGTGTTGGGCAGACGGTTAGTTATTTCAGATGAATTGCCTCATTTGTCCCAGGTTAGCAGTAACCACTTCCAGATTGGGTGGAAACAAACCCATAAATGTTGAGTTCTGGTACGGGTCATCAAAATAAATCAACTTGAACTGCATGCACGCGGTGGCTTCTTAATGTTGCAGAAATGAGTAATGGCTACTACAAAAACTGGAATAGCTGGATTAAAAAAAAAAAGCTATTCAGTACTCATTTTGTGGAAGAATACATCTGAGTGTACTCAGGAAGTGACCTCGTTGGTGGCTGCTAATTACAGGCAGATGCCAGACTGCAGTAGTGTACTGGGCCACTAGATGGTGTTTGACTCGATTAAAAGTGTGGACACATCCTGTTCTTGGTCATTCTCCTAAACCCATCATGCTCTGCAGTGGGGGGGGGGGGGGGGAAAGTCCTGAAAAGCAATGGCACAAGCCCTGAGCTTTTTAACTTGTTTTAATTATATTTAAAAGCCCCTCCTTTATCTGTTCATTATTAACTCTTAGATCTTTTAAACTCGTGGGGCAACCTCCACAGTGGTTTGGTCCTCTTGTCCTACTGCAATAAGACTATCCTGCCCATTGTTTTAAATTTGCTGCAATATTAACTTACTAGTGTATATTTAAGTATCTGTTTTTTTTTTTTTTTAGTTTTAGTCTCACAATTTTATAGAACAGGCCCTCCATTTAGTTATTGCCTCTACCCTGACTGTACTAATGCCCCTCCCAGCTAAAGTCTTCTCAACTTAATCCTTATGAAGTGCTTTGTCTCCCTGAAGGCCAGTCTTTCCACTGCCTGTGTTTCCTTGTTCAAGACTTTTCAGGGTGAATACACAAGCCATACACTGATCACAGGGAAAGATACTGTATCTGAGTAACCTGAATTTCACCATTATACTTGTTTTGACATCTTCTGTGGCACTGGTAGCTGTGTATTTGTGAAGCCACTTGCACATCTAAAAATAAAATGTGATCTCACAATCTAAAGCGATGTGTCCATTCTTGAGGGAGACTGAAAATATGCACAGTGAACAACTTGCCGAGTTTTCCAACTTGAAATGGGGAACACGTCAGGGGTATGTACAAGTAGTTTTAATACACTACACACAGCTGGGTATAAAAAAAGAAGTAACCAAGCCTCCGTTGTGTACAATAGAAGCTGGAGCACAGACACTAGCCTAGTGTGGGGATAGCTGGGAGCCTAGAGCAGTGAGCATACCATTACATGTCAGTATAACACAGAAAAGCAGACACCACCATTTCCACCTAGTGCCTTTTTTTTAACCTCTTCCTTCATTTAGGGGGGAAAAAAATCTGTACCTCAACTATGGTAAGCTTATTACAGTATATTGTCTACAGTGAGATATTGCTTAATAGTACATCACCCTGCTACCTCCATAAAACCAATTTAACACAAAAATGAAAGTAGAAAATCCTTTTCAGTAATGTTGGTGATTCAATACAGAAGTAGCTTGGACAACTCCTCTGTTCTGCACTGCTATTTATCACTTCTGATCCATGCTTTAACATGGAGAAAGTGCAGATATGTTCCTCCCCCCAATTTCAGCCACCCTCTGCCCCTTCACAAACATCAGCTGCCCAGAACTCATTCCTGTGGTCAGAAACAGTCCCTTGAGCCCACTCCTGGACACGGCGGCTGCACCAGTGACCTCTTCAGTGCAGACGGCACCATCGTCACCCAGCGGGGACTACACAGCAGCCCCCCAAGAGCTGCTGCGCTGGCCCTGCAGGCTCTGGTGCAGTTCCCCATGAGCAAGCAGACAAGAGCACACACCCCAGCAGGAAGTAAGCAGCCACTGGCAATGACAATCAGGCCAGGAAGGGTGCAGAAAAATTAATGACATTAAAAACTACAATGGAACCAACAGCCACTTAGGATCTAAATTTGTGTCTAGGCAAATCTGATTTAAGCAGGTGGCATTGCTTTCTCTAGGGCATTCTTCATTAGCTACAGTATGGAAGTTGATCCTGAGAGGGTTAACCATATTTACTTACTGCAGCTGGTATTTTACACACACATTTTTCCATGAAGTGTGCACACTGCCTTTTAAACCACAGAACTTGGACCACCCTTCCACGCCAAATACAGGGCTTACCTCATAGAAACACAGACACAGGCTTTGGTTTTTTAACAGAATGGAGCTTCGGTCCCAAAGCCCCTGAAGCACAGCAATGCATGTTTTTGCTAGTCTGCGTCTGTACTCTGACCGAAAGGTGAAGTTGGTACAAGGCGAGGGCTGAGCTCACACCTGTTTGTTGGGTCAGGCATGGATTCGGCTTCACACAAAACTGAGGAAAACCAAACGAAAGCAAAGGCTTCGGCAAGAGGCTGGTCAGCAAGCACCGATTCCTGTCGTGGTCTGCGCGTGTGCAGGCGGACCTTGTCTCTGAGTCATTGTCGCGGCGCATTTCACCCCAAAGAACCACAGCTGTTCCCCTTGGGTTGCTCCGTGAAAAACATTAGCCAATGTGCATGAGTCTTGGAAAAAGTCCCACACTACAGGCCTCCTGGGCAGCCCAGCTTGTGAAAGTCCGTAGCCCATCCTCAGCCACATCAGCAGCTACGGGCAAGTATTACCGCCCCAGCAGGCACACAGGGTCCGCCGACTTGTCTCACAAAGTCCTCTTCCTCCTGGGCTGTATTGCCATTGACTGTGAAGATCAGTGCAGCCGTAAAACAGATCCCTGTGCCTCAGCAGGCACTGCGTGTTGTGTGTGTGAAACCAGTTACAGCGAAGTTTAACAAACCAAGTCGTTCCGCATTTATTTCTAGCAGAAGGTCAGGAGACAGTTAAATGCCCTACGAAGGCTGCAGCAGCTACATAGCAAAATCTCCGTCAGCTCCGAAACCCCCAGTTCTCTCTTCCCACCAGCAGGTGTCCCCTGATCGGACAGCTGAGCAGTCACTCGGAATGGTTAGTGGTTTACTGTGTTTTTTGTCCTCACAGGGGAGCATGATCCTCCAAGCAGGAGACTAGGGTGAAGTGACCTGCAGGCATTGGTGGGGGGCGGGGGGGAGTGAGGGCCCTCTCAAAGTAAAATTTTCACTACACCCTGAGGTGACTGTGCAGTCTGGGAGGCCACACTAGAGGGCGCTGGTCCAAACTCCAAACGCTTTGCCAACCTGCAGAAAAAAAAGGGTATACAAAATCAGGACTGCTGACTGAAGTTCTTAAGTTCAGGCTGTGTTAAGCTCTGCTTTGATAACAGAACAACAGCTTCCAGGCTTCATGGGGAAAGTGGCCCAGCTCTCATATGGACAGACATGAACCTGGAGGACAGGGCAAGGACAGCAGGGCTCAATTCTCTGCACAGCTGCCCCAGAGATTCCTGTCCTGCTGCCATCACCACCACGAGCGACCCAGCGCCCAGGTCTGACGGGCTCTGCTGCAGGCCCTGTTCTGCAGGTGACAGCAGGACCAGGTGATCCGCAGACAGTAGAAACAACCTCTGTGTCAAACTGTTCCAAGGCATGCTGGGTAAGGGCTTTGGCACCAACGGGAGTCTCGTCTCACCCCTTGTCGAAGAGCGGCAGACAGTTGGGGGCGGCCTTGCTTTCGGGGCTCTCTCTCGAGGGAGCAGCACTGCCGGCTCGGTTACAGGGCGCGAGGCGGCCAGGCGACTGGTCGTTAACGAAGTCCCGACAGGAAGCCAGCTTCGCCTCCAGGTTCTGAAACGGCAACGACCACGCGGTCAACGGGGCTCTGTGTCGGGCCCCGAGCCCGCCGCTAATGCAACCCTCAAACCTGCAGGTCGCTGGACACCCCAGCTCCTGCCGAAAGAGCCCCCAGCACAGCCCAATGAAGGAGAATAGCTTGAGCCAATTTAACAGTGACAGGCTGGCATGTGCTCTGACAGACTTTGGGGAAACACTAATGAAAATGCTCGGTTAGGAAGGTAAGATTCTATGATCACCATAAAAATTCACAAAGAAAAAGGTATACTGCAGGCATAAAGCCGTGAGATGAACGTAATTGCAAATGGCACTGGAATGGTCGTTCGGATTTTAAAACGGGACTTCAAATTGTCCTGCTGAGACTGAGCAAACCGTCCAGCTCTTACCCCCACTTTCCTCAGCAGCTCCCCGACAATGTTGAGCGCAGATATCCGGGCCGAGGTGGTGAGGGGGGTACCGGTGAGCCCGTCGCCTGCACGGACAGACACAAACACACACGCTGGAACTGCAGTCGGGCTGAATGCTCAACACCAGGCACGTCAGGATGGCCCATTCAGTCCCGGAGTACTGTACAGAATCCCTCCTGCAGTGCTGTACCAGAGCAGCCTCCTCACAGCCCTGCCCGAGCCCCGGTCCCAGTGAGAAAGAGGCCGGCGGCACCTCTGTCTTCGAGAGGCCGCGCGCGCCGCGGAGGGGGGAGGGGGGGTCTCACCTCGGCGGTAGGAGGACGGAGGAGTGGCGAAGGTGCTGGGGGTCATGCGGGGCCCCCCGGGAGTGCCCGGCAAGGAAGGGAGCGCCGATGGGGGCCGCGCCGGCGACTCGGCCTTCTCTCCCTCCTTGGCCGCCGCGCTCAGAGAGGGCCTGCGCTCCTGCTTCTGCTGCACGGCCAGCTCCTGGCGCAGGTCTGCCGGGAAAGGCGAGACGAAGGTACGCGAGGTCAGACCGCTCACGGCCGAGCAGACCGCAGCCTCACTTTAACAAGTGCAGTTCTTCATGAGCCAACCCCCCCTCCACCAAACAAGCCCTGCCGCCCACTTGGTCGCACCTCCCAGCCCCTCTCTCACCCCTGGCCTCGTCCTTGAGTCTCTGCACGGACTCCAGCAGGTTCTCCTTCTCATCCAGTTCGCTCTCCAGGAAGGCGTTCCTCTCGATCACCTGGTTCATCCGCTGCTCAAAGTCCTCCAGGGACATGATGGTGGCCCTGCCAAGAGATGGGATTACGGGATTGGAATTGCTCTGGATGGAAATGCTACTTGGGAAAACGTCAGCAGACTCTGCTCCTGTATTTCACAGTAAATCAAAGCCTCTCCTTTCCGGTTCAAATAGGAAACGACAGGAAAATTAGCACTGCTTTTCTATTTCCATCAATATTAAACTACTTCAAGAGCTTGAGCGCGGCACAGACAGCTCAGCCGAGCATTTAAACCCCCCCCTGCTGTGGCTCGGCAGGCTGCGGCCCGCAGGCTGACCTCTTGGCTCTCTCCAGGTCATCGTTGGCCTGCTCCAGCTCCCTGATGTACTTCTGCAGCTGGTCCCTGACGGCCGTGGTCTCGGCGAGGTCGCCCTCCAGAGTCGAGATCTGCCTGAACGCCTCCGAGTGCTGGGCCTCGAACTTCTCCTGGCAGGGCCGAACACAAAACGAGGAATACAGGGTCACGCATGTCTCAACTCTTACAGCACGGCAGAGCCGTGCTGAGCTGCTGCTGTTCCCAGCGAGAGCCTGTCACTTGCACCAAGGGACATCGTTGTCATCCTGTCTGAGGGGCAGTCGGAGAAGAATTACGCCCCCCAAAAGCTTGCACAGCACAGCTAAAAGGTTTGACAGTCCTTGGTCATTTGTTTCACGCGCTGCAAAACTACCCTCTACCAATGCAAGAACGGCACTAAGAAAGCTAAAATAAAAACTCAGTATGAGTGCTCCAGCGCGAAAGTGGGCTGACCGAGGAGCTCCTGCCTTTCATCTCTTTCTCCTTCTTCCTCGCTCTTCAGGCGTGGGAGAGCAGCCGGCGCAAAACGAAAAGCTCTCAGAGAATAAGGAGATCCTATTTCGTTGCTTTCCTCCTTCCAGGCGCTGCTCTGAAATAACTATCAGCTGCTTCCTGGGTCACAATCAGCCCTCTGTTCCAGGCTGTGCCCGGAGGCCTGCGGCTGTGAATCCGGGATTGTGCTCAGGTCCCCCGGCTGACCTCATCGGCACAGCCAAACGGGCGCTGCACAGATGGGCACCTCCGAGGAAACAAGGCGTTCTTTGCCGAGAATTCAAAACAACAAACATCTGCCCTTTTATAGCGCCGTTCACACCTGCGCATCCCAGAGCAGAGCAAACACAAGTCCGGTCACGAACCGCCTGCACCGAAGGACAGACGCTTGACCAGTCTTGGTGCAGTTACTTCAAGAGGCGATCTGAAAACCGCCAGGCAGCCGGCTTCACGACCTCTGAACCAGGACAACGCGGTCATACAGGCCGGTCTGCCAGTCTGTAAGCCCCCGGGGTCCCTCGTGGGGCAGACCAGGAAGTCAAGTGGTGGCTTAGGGAAGCTCGAACTGGCGTCGTCACATCCTGTTCAAGAACGGTTCGACTGGCGTTGTTTCCCAGGTCATGAAAAGCAGGTCTGACTGCACCGAATTCAGACTTTAAAGCTAAGAGTTTACACCGACACCCAGACTCTTGACACACAGGGGGGCAAGGCCACCATCAAACGGCATGACAAATCAATGCCGATTTAGTTATCTGCATTCAGAGGCGGCTGGTAACACCTCGCGTTTGAGTTCAGCTCCGTTCTCGGGCTGTGAGGGATAAACCCGGCCGTGTCGTGCTGGGCTAGAAAAGGCAGGCAGAGCCGTGTAAAAGTGAAATGCAAGTCTGTGTGGTCCCTGATCATGCCACCAAGAGACAGCACGCCGGACTGCCAGCATCCCAGACCATAACCCTGGGGGCAGGAGAGTGATCAGGAACAATGAAACCATTGACAAAGACAGGAAGCAAAACAGTCACCCAAGTCCAAGTCCCCCAAGACTCAATACAGTAAGAATACACGGCCCCTCTGAACACTGCTATGTTACTGATCCATCACTTTATCTCTTCATTTCAGAGAGTGCTTGACCGATGAACTCCCGGGTGATTCCAACTGGAATGTGGCACCAAATAACACCGGAATGACTTTGAGCAATGGTGCTTCAACCAGGATGAAACGAACACTGAAGGTTCTCAAACCGATCATGTTTTCAGGAGGCAGCCAGGCGAGTTGTATAATGACAAGCGTGTAAAGAAACTGCATTCACGGAGAGACAAGTTCCCAGAATGACACTTCCCGAGACCGTGCCCCGTGGCTTCGCAATACCGGGAAAGCCACAATCAAGGAACAACGTGTCTTGGTTTATCCCAGAAGACTGTCTTTGGGAAGCAGAACAGGCTCCCGGCTAATAAGGACCCCCTTTTTGGTCCTGACCAAATCGACTAGGAAGGGTCACTTCGGGACCAAGTCATCCCAATCCGTCGTCTTCAAAGGGAAGAGGGAGACACGAACCAGACGACACAAGTGGAAACGCCGAAACATAGAACTCGGCTCAGGAAACACGTCTGACTGGGGGGGGGGTACAGTCACAGCCATGCTGTTGAAAGAGGTCTCCTGCAGAACACAGCAGGAGGAGATCCAGGGAGCCAAGGCCTTGTCTTCGTTTTTAACAGGACGGAAGAAAACGTCAGAAGTCATACAGAGAACACGCTCCCCGTCCCCGAGCTCGGCTGCGGCGCGGTACCTTGTAGGTCTCCAGCTCCATGCGCAGGCGGTTGTTGTGCGTCAGCAGCTCGCGGTTCCGCGCCTCGCACTGCTTCAGCTCCGCCTCCAGCTCCTGCTCGTAATCCCGGCTCATCTGCTGGAACTCCTGCAGCTCGTCCTGGGCCTCCTCCGCGCTGCCGGGACGGGGGAGAGAACAGGCCGCTCAGCTCGGACCCGCGTCGCCGGCGCACAGGGCGCCCCCTCTTGTCACGGTTCCCATGGAGCTACGCGGCTCGCAACTCCATGCCCCGAAGGCTGATCGCTTTCTCACCCACGGGGGGGGAAGACAAAAACATGGGCTAGGAACCGCAGTATTTCAAATAACCTGAGCTTGGAAAAGGTGGGAAAACTGCCTGCCTGTCTGTCTCCCGAGCAGCCTTGGATATTAACTCAGTCTTGGCAGGAGCTGTGTAACCTTACATTCAAACCTGAAACCCTGACTTTCTGCAGCCGTGGCTCTAGGCGTGACTGGACCGGCTGGCTGAGCGGCCCCTCCGGATACGGCGCTGCCCCTCGCAATATTGGACGCGGCGCAAAACGCACACGGCTGCGCGCAGCGACCGAGGACAGACCGGTCCGCTAAGACACACGGAAGCCCGGCCGCCCTTCAGGGGGGGTATCCCACTGGCGACTGAGGCAGGTGAGCCCCCGGATTCCCCTACCTCTGCCGGTACTTCTCCGCCGCCTCCTTCCAGTAACGCAGCTCCTCCTCCAGCGAGCACAACTTGGGAGCGACGGCCTCCGTCATGGCGCTCCGTCTCCAGGCAGTCTGGAGAAGGGGAAGAGACACGACAGGGAACCGCGTTTAAACAAAACCAGAGAGCAGATCAACGTCGCACGGCGCTGCGGTCTGGCACCTCGGACTCGGGCCTCTCGCCCTTGCGAAGTTTATTATATCGGGAAGAGCGACGGGAAAAACACGACATTCCTCCTACCGCCCGGTTATGAAAGGAAATATTCCACGACTGAGGCTGCATAGGTCGTCCCCAGGTTGGGGGACGTTCTCCCGCAGAGCTTGAGTTTCTATCCTGGAAGGGCCCGGACAGGACAGGTTTCACATGCTGAGCTGAGCTGCAGATTATCGCTGTATCGTATTACGATGCGGAAAGACGCCCCGTGTGACACGCAGAGGAGGGCACCGACTCGCCAGTATGAAACTCACTCGAGCAGTCAAACGCAATATCTTAAAACGGCTACCAACCGACCAAGAGCCAACATAAGTCCCGAACCGCCTGGGTCACCCCACAAGCGGGAGTCTGGAGAGAGCTACATCGGCTATCCTTTACTGAGATGGGGTTGTGGAATCATCACTCCTGCCACGACATTGCGAACCCCTTTTGCTATCATGAGACTTTATGGGTCAATATAACGTTTGCCTAAAACCATCACCACCGTGAATCCAGATGCATGCCTTGCCAACTTCGAACTACACTTGTAACTCAGTCCCCAGGCGCGGTGCCCCGCACACACATCCCCGGCTGCCCCAGTCCCGGTGCCAACACAAATACAGCCAGCTCCTCAGATTATCCCTCTGGCGACGCTTGTGTCCAAGCCCGCTGTTTGGCGTTCGCCGCAATTGTGTAGCGATGTGTACGTAACGTGAAAAACAAACACACACACTTGGCCCCGTCGCCGTTGCATGCAAACAAAGCAAAGCGGAACCACAACTTCCGAGCCAGCGGACGGCACCGACCTGCGAGCGCCGCTCGGGTGGGGACCCCACGCCCAGCGCACGGCCCCTGGGCAGCCGAGCCGACGCCTCCGCTCACGTTGGCTCCTCCGCCGGGGCGCCCGAACCCCGCGCGCGGCCGAGAATCCCGATTCCGAACCCGGGTCCGAACACAAAGGGACCCCGGCGCGTGGCTCCCCCCCCCCCCTGGGGCAGCACCAGGCCCACGTCTCTCACACACACACACACAAAAAAAGGGCAGAGTAATACCGTGCAAAATAAAATAAAAAAAGTCCGAGAGCCCCAGCCGCGGCAAGGAGACGAGGAAAACTGCGGCGCCCAACGTCGCTAAATCCAAACCATCACAAGGCAGGACGCAGCCGCCTCCCATTGGCTGGCGGGGGGTGACGACAGCGGCCCAGCCGGCGGCCCTCTCGGCCAATCGGGCTCCGGGCGTGTGTGTGTGTGTGGCTTGGTTCGTCCCGAACCGCCCCGGCGTGCAAGGGCGCCTGTTGCTGCAGGCAGCGACGGAGAAGGGACAGGTTAGATACAGACCGAAACGTCTGCCCCCCTAAGGTTTTCGAGAAGCACAAACCAGTGCATTTCACAATCAGCACAACTCGCTCCTGTGCGGGAGAGATGCAGTCGGACTTTTCCCTCTGAAGACTCTGTCCCGGTCCTCCTGAACTATAGCTGGCCACACCGCTGAACGAAAAAAACACCAATCCCTAATTCCTTATCATACGGCGAAGCACCTATCCTGTACAAAATAACATGAATAATACGTGCAGGAAATCGTCACAGATCTGAAAGGATATTTTAAACCGTCTAATCCTGGAGGTGGTTAGCTACGAGATGACATAAAATCGTAAAACACAACATCCCAGAACATGGTCAGTCCATTAGGTAACCTAATTAGAGACGCATAACGTTCAGAACCCTTAGCTAGCTCGCGGGACTAATTAAAAAACACTTCATTTACCTCGTCTGCACCCTTACTCGGCACTGCATAAAATATGTTTGCACACAGATGAATGAGTATCAAATGGTACGCGCACAAGTTATAAGGCGAAAAAATCCCAACAGTATCGAAGTGAAACGCAACTTGTATTGTAACCGCCCCCCACGTGTTGTGACGAGTGTCGTAACTACCATTTCCCCGCCGGGCGGCAGTGTGCGCACGTTTGCGACAGTTTGCCGAGCAGTTGACGGCACACGGAGGTTAGAAGTCGGCTTTGGTAGCCCAGGCGACAGAGAGGAGAAAAGAATAGAGGCTCTGGGGAGGAAAGGAGAGAGAAGATGTGAGGAAACATTTTATAAGAAAGAGAGGCGGCCGGCAGGCAAGTGGGTCGGACATAAGCGCGTCCCCTCGGGGAGGGAGCCGGCGGGCGAGAGGTTAACGGGACCGAGGGACGGGAAAGTGTTATCTGGACGGGTTTTTGTAAGTAGAAACGCAGCGTTGGTGCCTGTGCGAGCCCGGAGCGGACCCGCCGGCCCGGGAGGCTCGGCTCGGCTCGGTCCCGAGAGCCTCGCCTGGGTCCGGCGGTTACAGTGAGTCTCTGCGCCCGCTTTTGCTGTCGGCGGACCGGGAAGAATAAGAATAATAATAACAACAACAGCAGCAGCAACGACACAGCCGCCCCCCCCACGCCAAGTTCGCCATTTAAACCCCCGTGTGTTTGTATACTGTTTCTATACTTCCCACCCCCTCCGGACTGGGTTGTCTGTGACACCGGCTTTTTTAAAAAAAAAACACCAAACAAAGAGAGGGAGAGACGAGCGAATTGAACGTCGCGTAGAAAGTTCGTCGTTCCGAGCGGTTTGCGTCGAGAGGGACCTTCCCGTCGGGTTTAAGCACCGAAACCTTCCCGGTGGTGGCGGGAAGCGTGTGAACTTCCACCGCAAACAAAACAAACTGATCAACTAGCCCCCCCCCAGGGACAAAAGACGTAGCCCAACTAGACTGGGCGTTAAACCCCCCCCCCCCAGTCCCATAAAGCTCAAAGTTTTCCCCCCGCTGTCTCCGCAGGAAAGAATGAGAGAGGAGATCGGCGGGAGGTCTCGGGTTCCCAGCGCGGCGGCACGATGGAAGCGATGGTGAAGGAGAGCTCCCTGTGCGGGCCTACTGCCTTCCAGTGGCTCGGCCACACGGACGATGAGGCCGCGTCGAGAATCTGGAAACTCTCCGACTGCTTCTCCGCCTTCGACGCGGATAAAAAAAAGGTGAAGGGCAGGTGACCCTCCCCCCGGGGGCCGTGGAGAAGGGGGGTGTGGGGTGGAAATTAAATGCAGTTCCCCCTTGCACACACGCAGATGGTCATCTGTCTGAGCTGAACTCCTTCAGTCTTGTGCCGGGGGGTGTGTGCTGTTTCATGCTTTGTTAGATCACTGTGATCGTACACCTGAAGACCTGAAGACCTCCCACACCTGGACTTCGAAAGGAGATTGCGATGCGTAGCTGCTTTTGAGTTTCCTCTATACCTTTTTTTTTTTTACGGGAGCCTGCAGCTTGTAAAGGCTGATGGGATGAAAATGCTGTGCAGTGGGGGGGGACTTGTTTCCAGGTTAATACGTTTTGCCCAAAATCAGTCTTGGTTTGAAGAAATGTTCTTCAGTGTGACTCTGGATACGCAGATTTAGCTGCTGTTTTATTATGTCCGTTCAGGCATGCGTCATATCATAAGATATAAGGTCTCTCTAAGCCATGTCACATCATTGGTACTCTTAAAGGAGAATAATCTGATGATTTTAATACTCGGACAAGGAGAACATGATGCAGACCCTGCCAGTCTGAGGTTTCAGACTGTGTGCTATGTTGACTTCAGGATTACTTGTGTGATGAACTGCGGGGACCACGAAAGACCTTTTTGAACTCTGTTGACCTGCTGAACTCTGATTCCCAATGTCGATGCGGTTCGTTTTGACATGAGTCTGAAAGTAGATGATGCGTTGGGAGTTTCCGAGCAGCACCATCTAGAGCGTTTCCGTTCTCCGGGGACCCTGTGCCGCTGTCCTCTTCCCCATCGCCTCCCTTCTCACTTTTTCCTTTCCGTCTGGCCCTTTCAGGAAGATTTCATGGAAAACCGCAAGCCCGCGCTGGAGCTGAAGGATGTCCCCCCCCCTCCGCAATGCGCCGGATCGAAACCCTTTCCTTCTGCTCCCCTGCCCCGCGCCCCCCCATGCTTCCAGCCTCTGCCACAGGAGCCTCTTCTTCAAAAGCAGCAGCAGCAGCAGCAGACCGGCAGCCCTAAAGTAAGCGTGTGCACTCACTGTGAGGCGGGCACGCCGGTGCGCTACGGCGCCGAAGGGGCGCGGCTCGGCAGGGGCCTGGGCTGCGGGCTTGTGGGTGATGGTGGCGGCGGTGGAGGTGGAGGTGTTTCTTTCCATGTTCCCAAACCCCCGGAGGCCCCGAACGGCACGATCACCTGTCAGGTGGGCCCCGCCCTGCGCCCCCCCCTGCCCTCCGGGGGCGACGCCTGCGCCCGCCTCCACGGCTACGAGCTCCGGCTCCCCCCGGCGGCGGCGGCGGCGGCGGCGGCGGCGGCGGCCGCCTCCTCGCAGCCCCTGGCGGCGCACCAGCACCTGCCCTGTTGCGCGGGACTCCTCGGCCAGCTGCATTCCCTCCCCGCCGCGTCCACGTCCTTCAGCCGGGCCCGGCTCCTGCCCGCCGGCCCCTCGGCCCCGGTGCACCAGGACTGCCTGGCCACCGCGGGGTACTACCCCTGCGGTGTGGACTTCGGCCCGGGAGGCAGAGGGGACCAGCGTTTCGGACCACGGGCACACCTCTCCTCTGCTGCACACCTTTGCACCAATCACTTGCACCTGAATGTCGATCGCACAGTCTGTCTCAAGGGCACTCACTACTGCAGGGAATGTCTGAGAAAGGTTTGTGCTTTTCTATTTCTCGATCAACCTTTAGCTTCGGGGGGGGGGGGGGGCGACAATGCAGTTTTACCCAAAATGATTGCCAGGCGTGATTGATGGAGGGTGGTTTATGTTCCTCCTTGCTTCCAAGAGCTGTTATCTAAGGTTATATTGAAATAAATCCAGCTCTTGTGCTTGACACGCATTTAAGCACTGTGAAAAGCCGGGGGGGGTAAAGAATTGAGCACTGTGCACTAGCAAAAGAATCTTAGAACATGTCCATGCTTAGATAACATTTTGGGAGCCTTGCCAGACTTCATGAAGCTGCAAGCTAAAGATTGCCGAAATCAACTGGCTGGTAATGATTACATAGTTCTCTTGAGTCCTTCTTGGAAAAGAGAGTGTGTTCGCCAAACTTCGGAGACTGCCCCTTCAGGACGTGGGTTTGGGAATGCTCTCCAGGCGATTTGTTTGTTTGTATCGGAGGTAGATGTCAACAAACTCGGCATTTAGACATTTGAAGCCAAACGTTAACGACCGAAAGCCTAGACCGGCCCTCCGACAGACCGCCAGGCGTGAATGGGTGCTGGGTGGTTCCTGTGATCCAGATCGGCGCCGCGAGCCGGGTGGGGGTTCTGTTGATCGAGGTTTAACTGTCCCTTGCAGCCTTCCAGAGCTCTGGCTGTGGAAGCGGGGAAAGCCTGGCCCAATATCCCCCCGCCGCCGGCCCAGTCCGCGCCCGTTCCCATCCCAGTGTGCAACGGCTGCGGAGTCCCTGGAGCCACGGCCGACGGCCTGCTGCTTCTAGGCGCGAGCCTGGGCGCGTCGAGCCAGAAATACGGTAATTTGAGCCTTCCTCCTCGAAGTGGATGTTGCGGTGTGGGTCCGTTTTTTTTCCTCTCTGTGTTTCCGCTGGTTGGAGCTCGGAGCTTTTTGATCACGTGGGGGATACCTGGGAGGCCTCTGGTCACAGACGGGTAAGGACCCGCCTGAGGGGCAACGCCAGGTGCCGTTTGCCCGGAAGAGGCTGATGGGGGGGCCCCCTTCTTCCTCTTCCCCAGGCTCCCCCGAGAGTGGAGGGCAGGAGAACCTGCCCCCCATCGGCGTGTTCTGGGACATCGAGAACTGCTCGGTGCCCAGCGGCCGCTCTGCGATGGCCGTGGTGCAGCGCATCCGCCACCGCTTCTTCCAGGGGCACCGCGAGGCCGAGTTCATGTGTGTGTGCGACATCAGCAAGGAGAACAAGGAGGTGATCCAGGAGCTCAACAACTGCCAGGTAACGCGCGAGGGGGAGGGCGCGGCGTGACTGCAGCTTGGCCAAGGGCGGAGGGTGGAGCGAAGAAGGCCTGGCCCGCGCGCGTGTGACGAGGCCTCTCCCCTTGCTCCCGGGACAGGTGACGGTCGCCCACATCAACGCCACTGCGAAGAACGCCGCCGACGACAAGCTGAGGCAGAGCCTGCGCCGCTTCGCCGACACGCACACTGCCCCCGCCACCGTCGTGCTGGTGTCGAGTGAGTTCGAGCCCTTGCCGTTTGTGTTGTCGGAGGGGCGTTTCGCGATGCACAGTAGGAGTGCTGTATGAAGAGTACTGCTCTGGACACTTTGAGGCCTCCTACCTCCCATCGGTTTTGTTCTTCTAAGCTCGATCGCAGAGTGTGACTGGAGTGTGCTCCGTGCGGAGTTGCTGAACGGAATCTGCTTTCACCCGCAGGTGATGTTAACTTTGCCAGCGAGCTCAGCGATCTCCGACACAGACATGGTTTCCAGGTTATTCTTGTGCACAAGAACCAGGCCTCTGAAGCTCTCCTGCAGCACGCTCACCGCCATGTGGCCTTTGAGGAGTTTGTGTCTGATCTGCCGCCCAGGATGCCAGTTAAAACACAGGTAGGTGCGTTGCTGCTCTTTACCACGGCCTGCTGTGGTACAGCCCATCGGAAAAGGGGTGTGCCTTCCCTTGTTGGTACCACTGCAGCTGGGAGCTGTAGTGGGTTTGGCTGTCCTGAGAAAATCCTGGTGCTTGATCCGAGTAGTTCTGCGTTGTTTAGCAAAGCTGTTCTCGTATGTGTGTGAAAGCATGGTTATTGCTTCCAGCAGCTGCATTTATGCTTGATGTTGAATGTTTCTGAAGCTCTGTTTCAATAGGTAACTTTCGGGCTCCACTCTCGGCACAAGACATGATGAGATTGACTAGTGTAGTGAAATCTTTTCCTTGGCCATTTTCTGCCCATTTTTCTGAAGCTTGGCCCCGGACGATTATTTCCCAAGCTTATTGTATAAATACAGATTTTTTTTTTCTTGCAAGCTTTTTCCCCCAAGCTGTCAAGCTTTGTTGTAAGTTGAAAACTGCAAAAATAATAGAAGCTTTCTTTTTTAAAGCTATGTACAGACTGGTGATTAAGAAGTTTTGACTGGGAAAAACAGCTTGTTTTTGTCGAGCCGGCTGTTGTATTTTAGATTAGTGTGAATTGCATGCTTTCTTGAATTCTTGTGCTATTCATCTGAATGTGAAGTGTGTCCACTCTGCAGCTTGAGCTCTATGCTAGCCCAGCCAGTAATACGGTCTTATTCCTGGTCTGGAATGAAACATGATCGTGTGTGTGTGTGAAATGCCCAATTTTGATTTGTGTTGCTTCTAAAAACCCTCATTTTGGCTGGTGAGGGCATTGAAGAACTGTGCCACACTGACAGCGATGTTATCTGTTGCGGTCAGACCGCTTCACATCCTTGTTACTGTGATGCTTTTCCTGTTTGTATTTCGCCATCCTTACAGTGCGGATGCGGTTGCCTTTTGGATACTTCTTGTTTTCAAAGCTCCACCTTGGCACCGTAAACAGATTGAAAGTCACGTACGAGAATGGCTTTCTTGCAAAAGAAGCAGTCTAATGACGGAGATGCCATCATGACAATGTAGTGCTCCCCTTGTTATGCTCCTACCGGTGAGGAGCACTGCCAAGAAGCTGCGGGAGTGCTTTGAGCTCCGTAGAGCAAGTTTTGTGGTTGGCAGGGGAATTCCACAATTTTGCTGCTTGCTCCTGCAGTAGACACGATCGCATTGTCACGGAGGGGGGGGGGGGGAGCCAGACCTGTCGCGCTGTAACTGAAATGTTTAAACGGAAAGTAGCTGAAACCTGTGGAGGACAAAGAAAAAAGGCAGCGAAATTTTTGTTTGCTTTTGCCAGCCCAGTTTCACCCTGCTGTACGTCCGCAACCTCCCAACCAACCGGGATGGCAAGAGCGTCAGCAACAGGCTGCGGCGCCTGTCGGATAACTGCGGGGGAAAGGTGCTGAGCATCTCCGCGGGCAGCGCCGTGCTGCGCTTCGGCAGCCGGGACGCGGCGGAGCGGGCCCGCAAGCGCATGGAGAACGAGGACGTCTTTGGCAACCGCATCGCCGTGTCTTTCTCCTCCTCCTGGGCCAAGGAGGGGGCGGCGGGGGAGGAGGAGAAGCTTCCTCCGCCCTCCTTGCCCTCCGGCTCTCCTCTGGCCCCGGAGAAGCCCCGTTCCCCTAAGCGCACGGGCCGCACGGTGCGGCTATGCCAGAGCGGCCGAGACCCCGCCCCCGAGCAGACCTGCAGCCCCAGGAAGGGGGTCTCTGCCGCCGGCAGCTCTGCAGCGAAGAGCGCTCAGGTCAAAAGTCTGCAGGTACTGGCCCCTCGGCCGCCATCGTCACCATCCCTCACCGCCAGCGCTCATTCATCCTGCTTGTGCTCCGCCGACCCGCAGCCCAGTGTAGATGGAGAGAGTACTGGCCCTTCGCTGTCGGTTTGGTTCTGTCTTGCGTTATGGGGGACAAGGAAAATCTGCGGATTTAAAATCCGAGGCACCTGATTAGTTACAGTATTTACAGGGTGAAGATGAACCTGCCTTAATCGTTGCAGGCTCCCTCCCGTTTTATTTTTTTAAGCTCGGTCATGAAACTCGGTTAAACCGACCAAAGTTTTAGAATCTGTGAGATTTGTAAACTGTGCAAAATTGGGTGCCTTGACAGAAATTCTCTGCACAACGTGTATTTCCACGTTCCCGTCAAAGTTTTCTCTGCTGATGTTTTGAGTGGTGACCCTCCAAGGAAGCAGGCAGCAGCGATTTGGCATCCACTCCAATTCATGAGCATCGTATAGTAACATGCCTCCTCCCGCCTCTTACTTAGGAGCTGTGCAAGATGGAAACGAAGCCCAAGATGAATTATCAGCTGGAAAAGAAAAGCCGAAATGACACGCCTTCGCCTCAGAGTAACGGAGAGGTGACATACCATTCCTCCACAGCTTGTAAGAGTGTCAGCATGGGGGAGTCCTCCTATAGGAGCAGAAGGTATGGCTTCATACTGCGGTATGAACATGTGTAGTGATGCATTTCTCCGATGGTGTAATTCTGCATGCCAGCACCAGTCATGGGAGTCGCAGAAACCTTTTTCTTTTGGTACTATGCAACAAGTCTCTGTGGCACTATATAAACAGGGTTTTGTGTGTAGAGTAGCTCCCTGACAGGGTATAATTCTCATTTTAGTACTTGGAAATGCATGAACAATGCGGGTTGGAATTTTGTGACATTTTATATTTTACGTTCTGCGTTCTCGAGTGAAATGGTAAAAGCAGCAAAGATAGCTTTTGATAACAGTTTTAACTGGGTGCATGTGGTTATGTCAGTCAGCTTATGCACATATTTGAGACAAACTGCAGTGTTTGGAATGTCTGTAGGGATTTCTCGCAGTGGACTTCCCACAGAAATGGCCCGTTCTCTTACAGTTTATCGCAGGCTTGCGAAGTTATTGTCCATTCTGTTTTCGGGATCCAGAGGAAGGGATGATGTTTGTTGCAGCTAATGAAAACTAAAGATATTGTTGGTTGTGAGGGAGAGGATAGGCTTGTTATATCTTAGCTCCTCGTGGACAGTCTGGCATTTCCTTTTTCACAGGAAAGACAGTTTAACGCCCCGGAGCGTGTCCGACTCTCCCGTGGAGAAGGCGGAGCGAGGGGTTGGAGAGTTCCAGGTCAGCACCCCATCAGCCTTCAGCAAACTGAACCTGCAGAGGACTCTGAGCCCCCTTGTCCTCTCCCAGGGCTCCTGGTCATCCCGGTGAGTTTTGCACAGAGCTTTTCTGTAGTTCTTTCGGTAGGCGTTAGAACCATAGCCGGCAGTACAATACGTGTTCGGTTTGTCCCGCGAGCTCGTCTCCACGTCTTTCTCTCTGCCCTTGACGCCGATCGGTGGGCTGATTTTATTCCGTGGATGTTTTTATTCCCTGCTCGTCTTGTTCTCGGGCTGGACCCAGCTCTCCGGCCGACGCTGTTGAAACGCCACCTCCACACGCTGGCTCGTGCGTGGCTGGGGAAAAGCCAGCCGGCGGCGCCTGGTTCCCCCTCTTTCCTCGGCTGCAGCCGTCCTCTCCCCCGGCTGATCCCTGCTGCGTTTGTTCCCCCGCTCCAGGAGTGGATCCCCAAGCCTGTCGAACCGTTCCTCCCCCCTGGCAGCAACCCTGAACCACAGCCCCTGTCCGGATGTCCCTCAAGACCCCTTTTCCAATGGTGTGGATATTCAGGTGGCCAATGTGGATTACAGGATGTCCCGGAAGGAACTGCAGCAGATCCTGCGCAATACGTTCTCCAAGCATGGCAGGGTAACAGTGGAGTGCTCTCCTGTGTCGTGTGTTGCACTACATCCATTCAGGGATTTTTGCCTTGAATGTTGTCTATGGGCATCTTTAGCATCAATACTGTGATGGTTTTATGGCATGTTTTTTTTTTTTGCTTTGATTTGACAAATGTGTTTAAAAGACGTTGATACCATCCTCTTCCGTGCCTTTAGAAATGGGTAATTTAAAGTCGACTTGTAAATTATGCTGGACGGGGGCTTTCCAAAACCCAGGTTGGAGACCTTTGCTTTAGACTGTTCAGAGGGGTGCCCATTAATGCTGGTTTTGTTTTTAAATGGTTTTTACTGTGATCTTTGCAAGTGTGATTATTGTTGCTCTGTATTGAACATAAATGAACTAAGCTCTTAATAACACCACTGAATACTAAGCACCTTACTACCAATTACTCCCTATTACTACCTATTATAGCCGTCTCCCTCATGGCTTTGATTAAAAATAATAAGGTTAAGGCAGCTATTAACACTGAAATCGAAGAACATCTTTAGTCTTCATCTGTATGTAATGAATAGAAATGTTAATTGAGCCAGAGGAAATGCACGTCGAAATGAATCCTTCGCCTTCGGTATCAATCTCTCCAACTGAAAAGTTTGTTGTTTTTTTTTCTTCACCTTCAACGTGTTTTGCAGGTTAAGAGTGTGGAGCTGAGTCCGCACACGGACTATCAGCTCAGGGCCACAGTGCAGATGAGCACGCTCCAGGAGGCCATCAGCGCGGTCAGTGGCCTGCACCGCTACAAGATCGGGGGCAAGCGCATCCACGTCTCCCTGGTGACCGGCACCAACAACAAGTCCCTCGCCGTGCTCAGGTGCGCCCAGCTGTCGCACGAGGCGCATATTCGCCCAACGTGTGCCCAGAACGGGTTTTAAGCATTTCGTCAGACGGTGCCCTGATGTCCCTTATGTGGACCAAAGACGAAATCCTCAGAGTGTTTAGCTACTGAGGACCAAACCAGCTGGATGGAGCTCCTCCCGTTTTGCACACTGTGTTTACTGTGAAATCGGGTAACGCTTTGCCTTCCGGTGACAAGGTTATTTATTCCTGCAGCTCCGAGATCATCAGCATTCTTCAGGATGCTCCAGCCTGCTGCCTGCCACTGTTCAAGTTCACCGAAATCTACGAGAAGAAGTAGGTTTCTCTTTCTCCTTTTGCGATTAGACACGGTGCAGCGAGGGAACCGCGACACTTAAAGGGGAAACTAGCACGTATTCTCAAACCAAATCCCTTCCCTTTTTCCGGGTTCTGTTCACCTTCCAGGTTTGGTCACAAGCTGGCCGTCTGTGACCTGTACAAGCTGACGGATGTGGTTGCCGTGCGTGACCAGGGCAGCGGTAGGCTGGTGTGCCTGCTCCCCAGCAGCCAGGCCCGCCAGAGCCCCCTGGGCTCCTCGCAGTCTCACGACGGCTCCTCCAGCGGCAGCCCTGTGGTGTTTGAGGAGCTGGAGTATCACGAGCCCATCTGCAGGCGCCACTACACTGACCCCGGCTTCAGGTGCGATATAGGTCCAGCATTAGAATGTCAGTCAGTGGATGCTGCTTGCATCTATCCCAGAGAGCTCATCTTCATCCATCCTAATTCTTAATGTATTAAAGGAAGTGTGCCTGTGCCGATAATCTTTTGTACAATTTAAGTTGTTGCTTTGCACTGTTGTTTTTCTACTTGCGTGCTCTCGATATTGTGCACCGTCTTATTTTTTTTTTTCCCCTTATTCCTGGCAGTGAGGCTGATTTCGACCCCGACACCTATAAGATCCCCTTCGTGGTGCTGTCTATCAAGGCCTTTGCTGCCCAGGTGCACAGCCTGCTGCAGACACACGAGGGCACGGTACCCCTACTCAGGTGAGCCTCCTGCGTGTGGTTTGTTGAGACGCCGTAACATTTCACAAAGCCAAAGCAGCACTTGGACAATCGGCAACGCATAACTTTGCTTTAAAAGGACGTCTTCAATATTCAGTCTCTTAATTTGGTTGTCCTAATGTGGTGCGAAGAAGCATGTTCAAGAGGGCACGTTACTCCCAAAAAAATTTATAGCCGGTGTTTGCCAGTCCATTTTTATTTTATGCGAAGAGACTGACTCGAGTGAATAATGCTCAGTTTCCCAGAATGTTACGCCTCGGAGTTCAGCCCCCTGGAGCTGTCGGAGGAGGGCGAGGCCGAGGGGTGTGTCCCGCTGGAGCATCTCATCACCTGCATCCCGGGCATCAACATCGTCACGTCGCAGAACGGCATCAAGGTCATCAAGTGGATCCACAACAAGCCCCCTCCTCCCAACGCAGGTAACCTTTGCAACTGGGAGCTGGTGCTCCTTCGTAAAATCTGCACAGTTGATGCCACTGTTTTCTTTTTGTAAATATCAAATCGGTTTCTATGATGCATTTTAAGGTGCAGAATTTAATGCAAACGTGTCTTTTGGTAATATTTACTAAAAGACCCAGATTGGCTGGTGTTATGTCGTGTTTATATATCCTTAGCATTGGGCAACGCTAAGTGGGCTGAGCCAAGCACGTCTCCTCTTGTGCCCGTGTCCCATACAGACCCCTGGGTGCAGCGCTGTAAAAGCCCGGTGGGGAACCCCCAGCTGATCCAGTTCAGCCGGGAGGTGATCGACCTGATGAAGAGCCAGCCCTGCTGCCTGATGCCCGTCAGCAAGTTCATCCCGTCCTACCACCACCACTTTGCCAAGCAGTGCCGCGTCTCAGACTATGGCTACTCCAAGCTGCTGGAGCTGCTGGAGGCTGTGCCACACGTGCTGCAGGTCAGACGGGCGGTTTTTTTTTTCTCCCCTCTCCTTCCAAAAATAAACCATCCCTTCGTCCTTAATAGAGTAAAACTTTTAAAGTAGTTTTTTTTCCCCCCTGCAGTATAGATTTTACTGTGGCGATACTTGGACCTGTCTGTCTAGTCCACTTATCCATCTGGTAGCTCCAATTAGAAAATAAAGGAGATTTAAAGGAGTGTCGGGTGTGCTCCTATTTTAAGCGCTGTTGTGGCTTGAGTTCCCGGTTTTGCTGGAGGGGAGCGCCTAACACCCTGTGCTTGGGCTGCAGATCCTGGGGATGGGCTCCAAGCGCCTGCTGACCCTGACGCACCGCGCGCAGGTGAAGCGCTTCACCCAAGACCTCCTCAGGCTGCTCAAGTTCCAGGTCAGCAAGCAGGTGGTGATCCAGGACTTCATGCAGGCCTACCATTGGTGAGTGAGCCCCCCCCCCCGCCTGACCGTCTCCCGGCGCCTCGCGTTGCATCGCGGATGTCCTTCGCGTTTTGTCTCCATGCCACGTGTTAAACCTGCCGGCTTGTTTCGAGAGGTGCTGCGTTGTTCCGGTTTTGTGGGTTTGGGATGGGGGAGTGGGTTTCTAGTGCTGGCTGTTTTGCGTGGTAGAGTGCTCGTTCTGCGCAGCGTTGACCCTGCGCTGCAGACTGACTCTCTGTGTGCACGGCTGCCGGCAGGTGTTTCTCCAGAGACTGGAACGTGACCGAGTACGGGGCGTGCGAGCTGATGGACTTGCTGGCAGAAATCCCCGACACGACCATTTCAGTTACTCAGCAGGACAGCGACCTGGTCATCTCCATCCCCAAGCGAGGTCAGGAGTCGGGCTTTGCTTTTTCTCCTTTTGCTTTTAAAAACTACTCTCCTTTTAATGATTTTTCCAGTTAAAAAAAAATAGATAATTGATGTAGGTTTTCTCGTGAATAGTATTTAAACATAATCCTCTTCCTGAAAATTGAGCTTTTGTTTCAAACATTTTTGAAATTTGTTTTTCAAGTCCGACTTGTAGTCACAGACAGTTTCTATAGTCTGGCCATTAATTACGGTAGGTTTGAAGGGTGTTGCATTTTTTTCCTAAAATCAATGATCAAGTTCCTTTTGTTATCAAGGCATATAACCTTATAGACAGCTCATCACACCATTTAATAAAATCATTTAGAATAGGCCTGTGATTTTCAGGGGGATTTCTCTCCTCACCAGGGCTGTGTCATTAGCAAACCTAATAAGATGTCTGTGTGCTTGCTCTTACAATCATTAGGGTACAAAACGTACAGTATGGAGGATGAGACAGTGCAGGTGTTGTTCAGTAGAAGTGTAACGAGTGAGATTACCATTACCCCACTTTGACCTGTGAAGACCCGTTTAAAAAGTCTAGGACCCATCTGATTCAAGTTACTGTTTAAATTGAAGTTCTGGGAGAGTTTCTGTGCAAGGAACGGCGGTTGTATTGTATTAAAAGCGGAGGGGAGGGAAAGCAACAACTTTTTTCTTTAAGTCTTCAAACGTAACTTCAACAGATTTATTTTTCTCTTTCCCCTGGTTCTGTGGTGTTGTCTGCGTGTGCAGAGCGCACCCCGGAGGAGATCGAGAGGACCAAGCAGTTTGCCAAGGAGGTGGTGGACCTGCTGCGTCACCAGCCACGCTGCCGTATGCCTTTCAACAAGTTCATCCCCTCCTACCACCACCACTTCGGCCGGCAGTGCAAGCTGACCTACTACGGCTTTACCAAGCTGATGGAGCTCTTTGAGGCCATTCCCGACGTCTTAGTGGTGAGTGTCCGACTGCAGTCGGGAGGAGGTCGGCGCTGGCGCAAGCCGCGGGCTGCGTCTCTTTGCAAAGCGCCGCACTGCTTGCTTTAATCTTCCTGAAACCAGACTTTGACATAAATACGACCCTTCTGAGACGGTATGACATCTCGGCGATCTGGGTCTCTCTCTCTGAGTGTGTGGACCTCTCGCCGCAGGTCCTGGAGTGCGGAGAGGAGAAGATCCTGACGCTGACGGAAGTGGAGAGATTGAAGGCTCTGGCCGCCCAGTTCGTCAAGCTCCTGCGGTCCCAGAAGGACAACAGCTTGCCGGTGTCCGACCTGCTGACCGAGTACAGCAAAACCTTTGGCTATGGCCTGAAACTGCAGGACTTTGACGTCGGCTCTGTGCTGACTTTGCTGCAGAAGCTGTGTCATGTGGTTAAGGTACTGTCGCTTTTTTTGTGTGCTTTTGTTCACTTTAAATTGTCAGTTGTGAAAAAGGAATTTTCAACTAGGTAAAATTCTTAATAGAATCATATTTAACATTTCCCCCAGAAGGAGAGGTGCTTAGAATTTAAGGAAGCCCCTTAACCTTGGTGTGGGCAGGACCAGAGATGTGATTGCTGGTTTATACGTGTTTGTTGTACCTTTTCATGGTTAGCACCATATTAAAGTACTTTACAAAGTCATGCTGCAACTAGAGCATATATATATATAGTTCAAATCAACAATCGCATAATCTGTGATTGCTGTGATTGAACAATCACATGTGATCAGTACCGCACAGTTACCAATGCTAGAATATTATACCTTTTGGTTAATGTACAGTTTGGAACTTAAAGCCTTTATAGTTTAAATATTTAAATGTCTATTTGTTAGCTTATTTTCATTTAAAAATCCCTGACCCTGAGGTTTCCCCATGAGGTAAACAACATGGCGACCAGTGAAACAGAAGAGTGTTCGGTTCCTGTTGGAGAAGTCTCGTCTCCAGTTCTGCAGCCTCCTCTGCTCCTCCTCTTCCTCCTCCAGGTGGTGGACACACCGTCCGGCCGCGAGGTGCAGCTGATCAACAGGAAGTCCCTGCGATCCCTCACCACTCAGCTGCTGGTCCTGCTCATGTCTCTGCCGGTTGGGCAGGACTCCCTGTGGACCGAGGAACTGAGCCAGCAGTACGAGGCCGCCCACGGCGTCGCCCTCAACCCCTGCGAGTATGGCTTCGTGTCTCTCGGCGAGCTGCTCAAGAGCCTGCCCTATCTTGTCGAGGTATGTGGACAGGGAGGCTGCAAGCCGCTGTGGCGTTCCCTCATGAGACCTGTTGCGGCAGTGCTTGGGGTCATTCTCAGTCCCCTGTGATGAAGCGCGGTTTCCCTGGCTGATATGGTCGATCGTTTATGCGTCATCTCGTCTTCGGCGCTCTGGATCGTCCAGTATTGACTTGCAGGAGCAACCCCTTTTCTCTGCCGTCTCTGTGTGTGCGCAGTTGTTCGAGAGCGAGGAGGGCGAGGAGCGCGTGAGGCTGACGCGGCTGTACCAGTTTGGCCGCAGCGTCCGGGCTCTTCTGCACACCTACCATTACCAGCAGATATTCCTGACGGAGTTCCCCAGTGCCTTCAGCAAGTACACGGGGAAGGGCCTGCAGCCACGCTCCTATGGGTACAGCACAGTGGAAGAGCTGCTGGGAGCCATCCCACAGGTGAAGACAGCACAGCGGCCCAGCCCATAGCCCTATGCAACCCCACACTGAGTCAAACAATACAGTATTTAGCGAACAAAGCACTTTTCTCGTTTGACCTCTCTGCCATTAAGAGGGACGTGTTTTGTTTTAAGAAGGCTTGTTTCGTGAGCTTATGCCTTCTACAATGGGTTGGGGCGTGGTGTTTGTTCAAGAGCTCTTCTCTCTCCATTGTGATGATTTCTGTCTGGCGTTTTATGATGCAGGTTTACTCATGTAGTAACCGGACGTGAAGAGCGGTGATTTAGTTGAGACGTTCCCGAGGGGTAATGCGGTTTGCTGTTATTGGCCCAGTATCTTCGTCATGGCAAAGGAGCGGCAAATCAATTAAAAACGCAGCGCAACCCCACATGCTGCTTCCCATCCATGCATCCAATCCGTGTTTTGTTTTGTTTTTTTTTTAACTGTAGTGCGATGCCGACACAATCTGGGGTAGCCCTGGTGTAAGCTGTTCGAATATTCCATCAATCCATTCCATTGTAGTGGTAGTTTTGATACAGTCTTCACCTTCAATAGCTACGTAAATCCTGGTAATTCTGCTCAGGAGGTCTCACGCAAAATCTGTGATGTGATTTGGAAGGAGTACATTCTTGCCTGTCCCTGACTTCATTCCTTAGAGCCACAGAATTATTACACATACCATTATTCTTAACAGCCATGAACCAGTTTGTCCTCCTGGTATTTCAGTACTTTTTGCATGTAACGTGCATACCAGTATGTACAGTGTTCTGCAGGTTCTTGAATTAATCTTGAGCTCCATTGCTGAGCTTTTCAGTACAATGTTTCTACAGTAAGATGGCTCCCTTTGCGTCTACATGGTTCTGTGTAATATTAGTAATGAATACGAAGTCTGTTCCCCATTGAGGATTTTGTGTGCATTTTCATAATGTGCCAGTGAAGTTTTTTTTTTTCATCTGCCAACAGGTGGTCTGGATTAAAGGTCATGGACACAAGAAGATTATTGTTCTCAAGAATGACATGAAAGGTAAAACTGGGGGGCATCTGTGTGCACTCGGGGCTTGGAGCCAGCTCCTTCTGCATTTGTAGATTTAGATTTTGCAGCACTTTTCAAACACTAGAACATTTTTCTGGGGAACTGTGGGTGTGTCTGGAGGTGAACGCGGTGTGCTGTGTTTGCAGTGCGGACGAGCCCAGTCCCCCTTCCTGCCGAGAGCTCCCAGCCTGACAGCGAAGAGCAGCCTCAGTGCCACAGCAGACGAGACTCCACCCATTCGGGCCCTGTCAGCCCAGGTAAGCGTGCTGTCGTCGGGGGCTCTCATGTCGCTGCCTCACCACCGTCCGAGATTACAGGAGAGAACTCGCCTCTACCTAGGAGCCCGCAAATAGTTTCTTAACACGATGCAAGGTGAAATATGCTCAGTCCTTACCTTTTCTCTTCTTTTTTGTGAATTCTCCATATTTGTTTGAAGTGCAGGGTTGTTTTATCAGGCAATTTGGTTATTTTGGATAATCATATTTCAGGATATTTCCTGAGAATCAGCCAAACTTCTTTTTTTTTTAAGGAGGGGACAGGGCTGTTCTTGATTGTTCAGTTCCCTGCAAGGTCCTTGATGGTTTTAACAGACTCGGTTAAATATGCAGTCAAGAGCTCATTGGAGAAATAACCTGCAGCGCTGTGGAGTGGGCAACCCAGGGTCCATTTGATGACGTTTCTTGAATGCGTCAGAGTGCAGGTTGGGTTTAATACAGGTGGTGCCTAATACAGGAGTAACTTTCTATGGCTGTGATGTTTTAAACAATGAATATTCGCCTTATAGGTTTTCCGGACTGCCTTGCATTATGCAAGAAATCCTCATGTGCGACTGTGTATGTGAATGTAGATGTTAAGTGGAGATGTTGATCTTTGTGTCTATACTTCTATGCCGACAGCCCTGTTTTCTGCCTCCAGGCACTGTCAGTACAGAGGCAGAACTTCTGTGTCTAAGCTCAGGGTCACCTGTGGACCTCCTGTGTGGCCCTGTTCCCTCCTGCCTGCCTTCCCCACAGCTGCACCCAGACCCTGTCCCCTTGGGGCACACTGACCTCATCCAGTTTGAGGAGCAGCCACCTCAACACACAGGTAGGCTCTTGCAGGAGGTGGATGCATGCCCTTGAGTGGGTCAGCTCGGTCAAAAGGCAGTTTCCTTCTGTGTGCTATAACCTGTCCGCATACATCTGGGAAAACTAGGGCAAGACGAAAGAAGCTGGTAAATGTTTTTTTCGGCAGAGCAGTGCAGCATTAGATAAGATAAGATCACTTTATTGGCCATATACAATTTCTCACATTGCGAATTTATCTTTTCGCATACCCCACCTTGCCCTCCATGAGACACACAGACAGGGAGAGAGAAGCTTGGGGTCAGAGCGCAGGGTCAGCCATTTATACAGCGCCCCTGGAGCAGCTGGGGTGAAGGGCCTTGCTCAGGGGCCCAACAGAGTAGGATTCCTCTGCCGGCCGGCCGCGGGATACGAACCGGCAACCTTCCAGCCACAGGCGCAGGTCCTGAGCCACAGAGCCACCCCTCCGCCCCAGAGGTTTTGCTTTTGCCTTCTATTCTTGTTCTTGAACTGAAGCACTGTTGAGAATCTGGTCCTTTCGAGAAGGAATCCAGAACCTGCCCCGGTGTTCTGAGTGTCGAAGCGGTCCGTGCTTTGGTAGGCCTTGTGCTGAGTTGGTCTTCTGTCTTGTTTCTCTGCACCTTCTCGGCGTTCAAGAACGGAGGACAGACAAGAACGTGAAGACCGCCCCCGACACGGCTACCCACGAGCCCTCTGACCCCGTGGTGTTGTGCAGCTTCTCTCCTCCTCCTCCTCCAGCAGGCGTCGCCCAGGTGCCCGGCGCGGAGGGGACAAACCTCGTGCACAGACCCCAACAGCCCTCCTGTCACAAAGCACCCCTGACCGACAGCCCCGGCAGGAGGGCGTCTCGCAACAAAGTGAAGCTGGCAGCTAACTTTTCCTTCTCGCCCGTCACGCGGCTCTAACGCTTTGCCTGTTCTCGCACCGTCACGCCAGCGTGGAAACGCTGCAGTCGCTGGAGTCGGCTCTTCGGTTGCCTTTCGAGTCCTTTCACTGCTTTTTTTTCCCCCTGCCTTAGCTGGTGTTTTAGAATTGTGTTTTGCCAACCATGTGCTGTAATTGATGCAGTTTTGTTTTTCCTTCCTTTCAGTTTCATTTTTTTTTTTAAAAGTCCAGTCTTTCTTAAAATGTTTCTGCCCCCTTTTTTTCTCTCAGTCTTGGTCTGTGGCAGTATGGGTTTTGTTTAGCGGTCGCCCTGCCTTTGTGTAGGATTCGTGGCTTTTTGTAGGAATTTCACACTGGACCTTACAGGCAAATGGAAAACTAACCATTGTTTGATTTGTAGGTTTGTTTTAAATCATGGTTAAAAGCAAAAAGAAACGTTGGGATCATGGGTAACAATATCAATAATCAAACGTGTTGAAAACGCGTCATCCAGTCGGTTGTAACTGCATACCAGGGTTTCAAAACATTGCAAAATGAAGCCACCTTCTGCAGAATCCAGTATAATTCTTAGCTTTACGATAAAACTTTTCTGAAGTTGTTTCAAATGTTCTCACATCTGCAGCGTGAGCCGGATGCCTCTCAGCTTGGTATTTTATTCGTGCGGAGAGCTCTGTACTTTTTTTTCCATCTTGTATTGACAAACTGGAGTGCTAGAAGCCACTAGGCACAGTTATGTAACCTTTTGAAATGTGTTGTAAGCAATGTCTCATCCATACTGAGGCATGTCATTGTTATAAAGATGATTTCAGTCTTGAGGGGGAATTAGTATAATAAGCCTTTTCAATTAACTTTTTTCTTCTTATGAGTGCTTACTCTAGATTTCTGTATAGAGTTAGTATGGACTTTTTTTTTCCAGAGAAGGGATTTGTTTTCCAAACCACTCAAACTGCAAAATATTCCTTTATATTTTGACCTTAGGCCAAAGGTTAAGAAGGGACCCCAGATTACGGGAGGCAGTGGAAGATTTGGAGCTGGTTGAGGTCTGCTTAACGAATACGACAAGTTTGGTTTCGGTTGGCACTGTCAGATTGAAATGAGCTCGTATCTCGAAGCAACAGCTGCGGTTATGTACAGCCAGGTCTGCTCCAACATGTGGGATAGTGCTTGGGCAATTGTGTCCTGCATGGATTCTTGGCAAGCGTGATTATTGCCTCGATGAGGCTAGCTGTGTGTTTTAGGTCAGAGTTTTAGTAATGACTTTAAGGGCCCTCGCCCAGTCTAGGCCACGCTGCCTCAGCCAGAATGGAAAATGAAAATGGTCTGAGCGTGGAACTGTTTGTCTCCGTTTAGTTTTTAAGAGTATGGTTGTGTGATTGCGGTTTACAGTGAGGTAGGTGGTGTGAAATATGCACGTAATGCATAAATCAGTTTTGAGGGAAACAAAAACTTAGGTTTGGAGAGGAAAGAAAAGAACAAAAAAAAAAAAGGATAAACCGCACTTGAATTAGTTTTGGGAGCCATTTCCACCCTCTGACGCCGATAAGGGATTTGGTACATCTCCTTCATGGCACCCGTGGAAGTGTCAAGGTTGTTTTCTTTAACCTTGTTGATTTGTCTCTTCACTTTTTTTTAAATGAGGGTGGGGGGGGGAGGGGAAAAACAGTTTTCTGGGGTTTGTGCACAAGTTGTGCGTCCTGTTGGTTTGGCGGAAAAGCATGAAGCTTTCTCTTTTTATTTGTAGTCATCAAATGGTAAGTGTTTTTTATTGCAGCGGTTTTTGAGTTGAGCGCAGCCGTGCTGGGGTGGAGAGTGTTGCTCTGCGGGGGACACTGGAGCGGGCCCCATCTGTGCCTGCTCAAGGGCGTGGTCAGTGACAGAAGCCCTTGGGGGGGCTGTCTGGACAGAGCCTGGCTTTTACAATGGCTTGTATTTGCCATGGCCCGTAGAAGAAGAATTGAACCTAGGCGCTTCTGGTTTTGTTTGTGGGTGTAGTGTGGGGGGGGAGAAACGGGGTGGGTGTGGGCAGGGTTTGTGTTGTGAAACCAAGTTTGTCCTACATGTTGGAGTGCCTGCTGTTGTGTAACGTGTAGCTTTTACAGAATAATGGGGGTGGTGGGGGGGTGAAAAAACTGAAGAGGTAAAAGACGTACACGTTTAGGAGTCCGAAACCAGCTACCTGTCTTTTTCGTGCGCTCGCTCTCTCTGCTTGCAGATCAGGGCGGATCTGAAGTGGACAAGACCTCATGCCATCCGTCCGCCTCTCGGTTCATGTGAGGGTAGCAGCATTTGTTTTTCCTAGTTGAAAATGTAGTAGCTAAGTTACTTCGGTATCTCTGTACCTCTTCTCCTACTGATTTTTTTTATTTACCCCCTTGTTGGTTTGCCTTCGTGAGCTTCTTTCCTTCACGTTGGAAGCTAGATTTGAGCCTTTTCTGAAGGGAGACCTCTTTCACTTTTTTTTTTAAAGCACCACCTGCTGTGGGTTCCGAGTGAAGGGGCTGGAGATTATTTTGCGAGAGCTGGTTTTCTTGGCAGTGGAGCGTTCTTCTGTTAGGCTCGTCTTGATCGTTGGGCTCCAGAACGACCTGAGGATGTTAAGTGGATTCTTAGCAGTTCCTTTAGCGTCTGTCATTTATTACATAGCACACACAAAAACGACTTAAAGACTGGAAAAAGTAAAGAGCTTTTCGGAAAACTGTGAAAGTTTTAATGACAACTTTTAATTAGTTTTATTATCAGAAATCTCTTTTCTTTTAAGCAAAGGCCAGCAAAATGCACAGAATAAATTTTAATGCTGTGCTCATATGTAAAGCTATTATTCTCAACTTATTGATAGCTAAAATCTGTTAACTTGGTCCCTTTAAAAGAAAATAGCCATCATAGTAGGTATGATACGATTTCTCCCAGAAGCCTTGTATTGCAGTTACAACTTAAATTCAGAGTAAAAACAAACTGCTTTTTTTTTTTAATCGGTAAATCGCTTCAATACCCATATATGCACATTTGCATAATTTTGGTTTCTTCGGATTTTTAAAAAATTCTGCGTGGTGGTTTAATTAGATTTAAAAAGAAGGTACTACTTGAATGATATTGGTAAAAATATAATGATGCTCAATTGGAGGGCCTGCTGTCCAGTGTGCAGGTGCGTTTTTCTGGTGGTGGTTTCCAGAGTGTTTAGCTTTGTCCGTGGCGGGGTGTGGGATTTGGGGAAGTAGGCCCGGCTGGTCCTGCTCGTCTCCCAGCTGCTGGAATGCCGCATGCGTGCAGGCGTCCCGTTCTTTTCTCTTGGTTTGGTATGGCTCTCCTCAGCAGAGCTCCTGTTATCATCTGGCCCCCTTCCAGACTGCGTTCTCGTGGACGGTTTTGTGTCCAGCGAGCTGTACGCCCCTGTTTTTTGTTGCTGCTTTCGTAATTTTGTGTGCTCCTTGTTTTTTTTTTTCCCGTTTGTTTGTTGCCTTCTCCCTTTTCAGTTTCTTCCATTGCGTAGGTGAGAAGTGACAGTTTCATTTTGTGAAGGGACCAAATGATTTATGTTAATAAATCTCACAACAAGCATAACTCTCGTGTCCTGTAATGTTTAATAATATATTTACTTTACATTTTTGCAGGTGCTATTGCTACACTTTATAATTAACAGTTGTACTGTTTACGATACCTCTATTTAAACATACAGACACTTAAATGGTTTTGGTAATCTACAGTGCTGTGAAGATTCAACTTATTGGGATTTTCCCCTTTTTGGGAAATGTCATACAGGTCAAAGAAAGTGAGTACTTTGGAACTAAGAATGGAAGTTTTTTAAAGATATTTTAAATCACACTTTTTTCCCCCCCCAAAAGCAACTTCATTTTCCACTGATGAAAAGTCGACATCATAAAAAAGCTGGTGACCGGTTTCGGAGACTGGAGACTTTACAGAGATCAGAACATTGTAAACCTAAAATGCCTTTTGGTTCATTCTTTTACAACGGTATAATGGTAAAACTTCTTCGAAGCAAACTGATAACTATTTTAAACAACGCTTACGGCTTTTGTGTTAGTCTTGTGCCAGACTGAAGCTATTGAACTGGGCAGTTTGAAAAGTTAGTTCTAATTCTAACATTTCAACAAGAGAAAGTTGAGGTGCTGGTATTAGCTATTGCTCTTTTCTCAAGTGAGTGTTTTTCTTTCTTTGTGGATCAGAGTTTTGTTTCAGTTCCCTTTAGTAGCCCTGGGGTTCTGTATCAATGGTTTTAATGTAGAGATTTTAAATTGTGTGCTTCCATTTTCGAAATCATTCCCTAGGGTAATTATTCCATTTCTATATAGATTATGCCAGTTTAAGATAGACATTTTTCGATTGTGTGACGTAAAATTGGAGGACCGTGTCAGTAGCTACCTTCTGACATGAACAGCTATTGTTTGCAGCTAGGGTTGCACAGTTCAAGACTTATTTGACATTAAACATAGCAGCAAGCATTCGAGAAAAGCTGCCAGTACGTCCTATAAAAAAAGAGCCTGTTGTTGCAGGTTTTTGAGTGCTAAAGACGCAAACCTTACATTTTTTTTCAGGCAAGTTGAAACAGTGGGGGGAAATGCTGAAAACTGTTCTGTGTCCTATTTAATTTTGGAATTGTGCCTACCCTGCCTCTATGGGGGTTTAGAGATATGAACTCCTATCCCTCCTTTCCACAGTAGAGAGAGGTCCATCAAGTTGTCTTTTTATAAATGTATGCTTCAGAGATGCATCTGTTTCCTGCTAGAACACTGAGATAAACAGCATCTAGTTGGAAATCTTAGCTTGTGTGCTGTGTAGGAATTATTTGTAAGCTGTCTAAAAGCCCGTAGAAAATACCTTGATTGTAGTGAAATTGTACAGGTACCCTCTCCTCGTCTCAGTACAGTTGCAGGCTTTGTGAGCGGTGATGTACCTGCAGTCCCCCAGTGTTACTTTTCTCATTTTCAGGCTTGCAGAACATCCTGCTTCGTCTAACTGAAATGCGAGTTTATCCTCTTTAGCGGATCATGACTTTTTATGACGTATGTATTTACACTATTAAGAACTAATCCAGGTTCAAATTACAGCTGCAGTCATGACTGTTTCTGCAGGCCTGCTGTGTTGCAGACGTTGTTCTAATCTGCGCCATAGTGCTCCTGTGAGGTTTTATATATACAGTAGGGCTAGAGTGCATGTTACGTTCTCCTCTCCACTGGTCTGTTACAGGGGCACACTGCTAATTTGACAACAATGCTTCGGGAGGGTTTTTGTCTTTTTTTTTTTTAAAGAAATGCAACCAACCCTTACTTATTTGATGACTTAATGAGCCAGCTTCTGCTTTGGGTTGTAATTTACACTGCATATAGTAATTCCTCCGTCAGAAGGGGAATTTTCAGTTTAACCTTTCTGGGGAGAGCTGGGTTATTACTGGTGTTCTCTGTCCTGTGGGTAAGAGTTGCCCTGGGTGGGAGGGACTGCAGGGGGAGCTGAGGAGTTAGGGGTGTTCAGACATCAGGTGTCCTAGACCTGCACCTTGGTACTGTGGTCTTGGGGGTCGTCATGGTTACATGATGGAACACTGGGTGGCTCCACAGCAGTCTTTGATCATGGCTACCCCAGCCTTGGCGATGGAGGGCTTGTCAGGGGGTGGCTCGGGGGCAGCTCTCTTCTGCTTGGGTGGACCTACAAGACAGGGGAAGGGAAGAGCTGGTGAGCGGAACTTCCAAAGCAATACAGTGCATCCATGTGCCCTTTTCTTCCGAGGAGATCATGTAACCTTTTTAAAATGCCAGAGGGCAGATGACGGGAGCAGAGTTCACAAACCCCTCCTTGACGAGTCGGCTTGCTTTTACCTTTGGGAACATGCGACCGTTTTGAATATAATTAGTCCTTTACGTTGGCAGCTGGTTCCCTCCTGGTAGCCTGATCTCGGAAGCTGAGCACGTCTGGAGCTGTAACTAGCAGGTGAGCCTGCAACAGAATTTCCCAACCAATTCCCAAATATGGTGACTGGGAGCACTGTGCTATAGGAGGTTCTGTGCTTCGGGTGAGACCTTAAACTAAGGTCCTGACCACGTGGTCCTTATTGTTCAAGATCCCATGGTACTGTTCTTAAGAGCAGGCGTGTATATCCCAGTCTTCCAGCTAAATTCCAACCTGTGCTTCAATATGTTCTTTATAAAGTTCCTGCTTAATTCAACTGCTGAAGCAGTTTCTCATCTTTCTCCCTGACCCGTGGATGTGTGGCTCCTTGCATAGGAGAGTCTTCCTCATCCATTAGGGTAAAAAGCGCTATTTGAATTGGTAGTAAGGATTATTTGAATAGTCGAGAGAAGAACTGCAGCTCGGTACTCACCCTCTGTTACTTTTGTCAGTTTCTCCAGGGGTATGAGTTTCAGCCGTAGGAAGTCGTCCATCTCCTTGTCTTCCTCCCGCTCCCTGTGTGCAGAGTGGCGTCTGGTTAGCATTGACCCCGGGAAACCGATCGATTATCACAGCCATTCCCCCATTCCTCCAAACCACCCTGCCTGACTCCGCACAGAGCTGCAGCTGGCTTTGTACCTGGGGCTAATCCGGGCCTCGCATACCCCTGTGAGCAAACCAGGAGCACATATCTTATGAGTCAGCCCCACCTGTCCACAAAATAAAAACATGAGTGTCCGCCTTTCGCTCGCAACAATATGATCCCAAGGATGTCTTTTGCTTCTTTAACTAATTCTTTCTGAAATGGCTGCTGTTGAGCCTGGTTTCCTTTAGAATGCCATTACATCCGAGATCTGCAGCGTTTCTCCTGGAAAATCAAAGCCCTGTGGGTTTTGCAATCAGTCTTTCAATGATCAATGAGCAGGAATCTGGAGAGCAGGTTATCTCCTCGAATAAAAAAAAACAAATATTGATCCTATTAAGATATTCAGAGCTCTGCTGGAACACAAACCCAGAAGAGATGGGCTCTCCAAGCCCAAGGTTAAAGAGCTCTGTGATTATATCCAAAGAAAAATATTACAATATTGATTAAATCATTATCAACATAAACCTGCAATTCCCTTAGAGCCAGGAAGGTATGAAGGGAAAAAGAACACTTCCTTAACCTTTTCTATACTTTTTTTTACCTGAGAACTGCAGTAAATAAACTCCTCGTCCGTCCCCCCCCCCAGCAGTCTCCCGAGTTTAACTACCTCAATCTCTCCACCTCTGCGTCATCCACCAGGTAATCCCTTTTCTGCACCAGCCTGTGGATTTTCAGGATCAATTCCTCCTCCTTCTGTCTGTGCCTCTTGGTCTTCTCCTTATCTGGAAGGACAAAGTGTGCAGTGGGGCTAGTGGCTGTGCTGGGGTGCCAGCCTGCACCCCAACTTTATCCTTAATCCCCCCCCCACAAGACCCCCACCCTGCAGATTTGGTTTGGTCAGTTCGGGGAATGAAAGGAGAGGAAATTTCTTTAAAATACCTTTGCAAAAAGAGTTGCTATGGGTTCTTTGTTTAAAAGTGTTTTTGCCATTGTTTGAATACCTGCTGTGTGATCTATATAATCTGTCTCCATCGAGCTCTGTCATGCAGGCTCGGGATATTGCACTGGGGAAAAGCAGCATTGTGCATGGCTGTGTTTAAGTGGGGAGGGGGTGTAATGGCTACTAGATCTTCACTAGAGTTTGCTGAGCAGCACTTCTGGCCTTGTGAATTCCCACTGAACATAGCAATATTTATTTGCTCATTGTATAAAAAAACGTGAAAATTCTTTAAACGCTAAGCCTAAAGCATTTTATCAGCTTTAATTTTCATTAGGAAAGTGAACATTTTCCATAGGGAAAAATCTCTTGTTTTTATTTGGGGTGGTGGGAAAAAAGAACTGGGCCTTTGTTTTTTTTTTATTGTATCTTCACCGATCGAGTCACTGTTTTAGTTTTGCATCTCCTCCATTACGTGCTGAAGGCGGAGGGGGATGAGAGAGTTCAAGGAGCTGCATTAGAAAACATGAGCGATCAGATGGATTACCAAAAAAGCAAATTCAGCATTTTCCCTATAAAGCAATAAAAACCCAAGGGACAGTGATTTGCAGTCAGTGTTTTGTTGGTTTTTTTTTTGCAAGCAAATACGACAATTAATCTGGGCTTGTGGAGCACTGGAGTGCTGCAGACACAGTGTGCAGCTGGATTGCTGGTTACTGTAGCCATGACAGTGAATGCTCTGCTGCTATCTCGATCCTGATTCCTGAAAAGACCATCTTTTGGCACGTTTCTGTGCCCAGAATACAGTTAAAACATTAACTCGATAAATCAGTTTGTTTGTTTTTTTAAAAAGTTAACATACCAAAGCAACAGTATGTCCATGTGTGTGTTTAAGGTCACTGTGGGTGCTCTGTAGTGACCCCAGGCTAATCTCCGTAATGTTGCAACTAGTGGAAACAAGACCCTGTTTAACAGTAGGGGTTGACTGTGCTCCTTCATTGTTGCCACTGTCTCCTTAGAACAAATCAGTCAGTCCATCAATCAGTTTCGTTTTACAGAGCAAGCCCTCCATGGTGGAGACCGCCTCGAACTGCTCTGTGACAAGGGGGTCACATCGCAACAGGGAATTCATGTTCTGAAAATCAGCCCATCGTTTTCAAGGCCCTAAACTGCTTGAAAATGGCCACACGTGAAGGACCCACGTGCCTGCGCTCTTACCTGGCACGGCCGCGATCTGCCTCAGCTCCTGCTTGAGGCTCATGATGTCTTTGCACAGCTGGATGTCGTCCATCCTGCACCGAGAGAGGAGAAAACAACACCAGGCTCAGTAGGCAGGAGGCTGGACAGCAGGCAGGCTCCAGCTTTGCTCCATGATGAGTGGCTGGTGTCTGAACTACTGTACTGATAGAAATAGTGTTGTCTGTGACGGACAAGAAAAGTGACTTGCTTTTGCTTGCTAAGATATCTGACCGTACCTGTGCGACTATAACAAGCTGGTACAAACCATTTCGTCGTGATCATTCATGGTAAACCACTGGCGTGATAATTGCAGAGTTTGCTACACGGAGATCTTGCATACCGGGGGAACCAATAGATTACAGGGCTGGGAAAATGTATTTCAATGCATAAAATGTAACAAAAAAGGCACTCCGTGTACCCCCCCACAATCCTGTTAAACTGAAAAAAAGAGGCCCAGTCCCATTAAAATAGACTGGTGCACGCCCTATCAGCCACCAACCTCTCCCACACAAGCCAGTGTCGAAGGTGTGAAAGAAGGGCCATGAACTGCTGCCGTTTGCTTTCTCTGAGAGGTTTCTTTTCTCAACATCCTTTGGTGACGCCCCGTGGAAGATGTGCTATATATCCTTTTGAGCCGACAGATGAGGAATTAAAATACCAGAGCCACGCAACTCCCCCAGCCCTTTAAAAGGAGAAGGTGGTTATTGCCGAGAGTCCCGCTCTTCCCCAGATCCCGATCTCATTTCCCTTTGGCTCCTCTGTACCTTCCGCACAGGAGCTGTCAGTTCTGGCTCTGCCGGATTGCCAGCATGCTGGGAATTTAATTTCGCTGTGATAAATCAGGGGCCGATGACTCATCTCCTGAGTCTCACCACTCGCTCTCCTCTCCTTTTCCATCCCCCCACCCCAGCCCCAGCGTCTTTCCTCGTCATCGGCTTCCACAGGAGAAAAACAATCCCGCATGACAAGATCTGCTATAAAAAGTGCCTAGAAAGCTGCACTTTTAGGAGGGCTTCTCAAGGTGTTTATCAGTAAAACAATTGCTCTTTGAGACGGGTGGGGGGGGCACTGCCGTTTTTCCTCTGAGAAATCACAGCCCGTTACAAGGCAGCGGCTCTGGTTTTCTGTGGCCTTCTCCTGCTATGGGAAATCTCACGAGAGAGAGAGAGACGGAAAAAGAGGGAGGCCGTAAGGGACAAGCCGTGAAATAAGATGCTGAGAAGAGTGACTACCAGCTCCACGTTTCTCGGTCTGGTCATTGCAATAGCTCTGAGAGGCCGGACAAGGCTCTGTCCGAGTTTCTGTGTGTCTGGGGCTTCGTTTCCAGTGTGAAGGACAACTCCATTGCACTAGCCGGAATGCTCCCAGCCAACACACACACTCTTTATTCCTGCTCTGTGTTCAAGAACTACCGTGCATCCGTGTTCGTCTCTTTCTCCTCCCTGACAGCCACAGGGGTTGGACGTGTTGGGAGGGAGGTTTCATTTTCCTCTGCTTGTCTTGGCTTCATCTGAATTCTCAAAGGCATCCAGCAAGAGAGCGAGCGAGCGATCGCAATCGTGCTGCTGTCAGGGCTCCATCTCCTGTCATGGCTGTCAGAGCAGCGCGCGCGCGCAGATTCCTTCCACCTGCGCCCTCTACGCACACGCACACGCAGTGACCCAGCTCGCCCGCTTCAGAGAGGCCGCAGACGCGACGGGCGAAAGACAGGACTACGACGTGCTCGTGACGCTTCCGCTAAACCGCCGTTTGTCGGAGGGCGCGACAGAGACGAGCGCTCACATGAACCGCAGCTCGGACTCCCGCCGGACGAGAACCTCCCGGAGCCGCTGGATCCGGGCCATCTCCACCTCGATCTCGTCTGGGGCCATGGAGCTCTCCGCCATGGACACCACGTCCGGCTGGGGCACTGTGTGGAGAGGGAGAGAACGGGATACTGCTCGGCGCCTCTCTGTAACCACATCGATCGGCCAGGTGCGCGTTTACAGAGACATCGCACTCTTAGACAGGTGAAACTGCCAGCTCTCCTCTGGATACAGAGAGATGCTTTACTTTTATTTGACTGCATCATTGACTGTCTCCAGTCACTCTGTCTTTATTTAGCCTCTCCTCTCTGCTCTTTCATGCATTGATAACGTGTTGATTTCCCAACAGCTCACACTACTGTGGGATGGTCTGGCCCATGGGCCGTTTCTTCTCCTTCCAGTGGTTTTACCTGCCCAGCCTTGACTCGTAATGCCTGCTCTGGTTGAATTTCTAGGAAAGGAGACTCTGTTGCACATTGCTGCTGAATAACAGCCCAATTACTCAGAGGGCTGCGCTACTAATGAGCCTTGGACATCAATACGAATTACTTTACATTGCTGCTGGCTTTATCACAACCACCAGAAGTACATATGAAATTAGTCTCCTGTTTTTGTCCCCCGAAGCAGGCCTGTGTTCTAGACTCTCCTTTCCCCCCCACAGCGCTATCGGAACACTCCTGGGATGCCTAATTTATAAGACCTTGTTCTGTTGGTTTATAAAAACACTTACAGGGAAAGAAAGTCAGCAGTGCCTTGGAGAAACATAAATTATTCGTCAGTCCTTTGAGCGCGGCCTTCCTAATGAGCAAATCTGAAGCAATGCAGACTAGTGTTTACTTCTGAGGGAAGAGGGACCAGCAGGCTCTAGTGATGTGCCAGACCATGAAAGGGTTCTAGTGGTCAGAAGGCCACAGCTGCACTGTGGCCTGCTGGCTACAGTTAAAGGAGCTGAAACGCATAAAAACAAAGATATTCTTTCATTGTTCTTTTGCAAGGACCTGTAGCTCATTTCTGCTCCTTGTTGCAGCCCGGCACCCTGACTCTGACCCAGGGAGCACACTGCAGCCCGGCACCCTGACTCTGACCCAGTGATCACACTGCAGCCCGGCACCCTGACTCTGACCCAGTGATCACACTGCAGCCCGGCACCCTGACTCTGACCCAGTGATCACACTGCAGCCCGGCACCCTGACTCTGACCCAGGGAGCACACTGCGGCCCGGCACACTGATTGACCAAGTGAGCTTACTGAAGCCCGGCATCATGATGCTATCCTATTGAGCATGCTCTCTACACTACAAGTGATGCAGTGCCGACTATACAATCTCAAACCATCTCTCCAAAAGAGTGTGCTGCCCTGCCCATACCCAGCCTGCCTTTAATGCAGTGTAAATAGATCTGCCTGCTTCTGGACTTCATTAATATTTCACCAAGCAAACGATCAGGACTTGCCGCCCTGACCTCTACAGCCCAGGCATGGCTGTTACTGATTTCCACAGAACAGGGCTGCTTCGCCCTTCTATGGCATAGCTGCTGCAACACACGTGAGTTCGGGACGAGCGCCCTGCTGCACTAACATGGTGACTCTCAAAAGAAGCAAAGCCTCCTTGTACGTACAGTTACATGTGTGTTTATCCATGTTGTCAACTGTCAATGTAGTGTCTAAGGCTTCACTTCTCTGCTGAAAAGCACCGAGGCGTGCAGGTGTCGTGGAGCTGTTTTTTTCAGAAACGTTTCTCCGATGTTTAATTCGCGTGTCTCTGGTGGATTCGTTTTCAGCCTCCCGAGCTGAGCAGGGGGAGGTGTTGAAATTTGCTGGCTGTCGCATCTTGTATGCAAATCTCTTCCTCCTCGTTTGCTTATTTCAGCTGCCAGTTGGCCAGCACTTAGGACACAGATCCAAGGAGCGCGAGAAAAGATGCTGGCGCGCTTCAGCAATGTGGAGAGTGGGGGATTTGTGCATATGATAACACAAATAACAGGCGCAGGCTCGTGGCGTATCCCATTTATAATCTTAAAATGTGTAATGCGGTTATGACAGTGGCATATGATGAAAACAATGCACTTTTATTCCTGTAACTTAACGTGCTGTAATGGAAGTCAGTAAATCAAGATTTCCCCTGATGCGCTGTTATTTAATCTACATTCAGTTATTAAGTGCTCTGTATAAAGCGAGCCTCTCTTGTGTCTGCTGAGCAATGATGCCAGTAACCACACGAAGCTCTTGTGTCACCGCATACTGAGTTTGTGGGCACTAGATCTTGGCTGGGGTGGACAGATCAGTGGGCACCAACTTTCACGCTGGTCAGGTCAGGCAGGCTACGCTTGAGAAATAAAGAACCTAGTGAGGTTTTAGATATTTTGAGCATGCAGGTGTATACGCTCTGAACCCACAGCAGTCCAAAAGCCCTGAGCGCAAAGATTCTCAGACCCATATGCTTCCTCGGCGCTGCGCCGCTTCTCCGCACTGTAACGGCTCAGAAGAAGGGAGCCCGTTGTAGTTAATGCTGGCTCTGAGATGCCCCGTGGCATCGAAATAATTCCTTTCCTGCTCACCAACAGGGAAGTGTTGCATTTAGCAATGTGGAAGGAAATGTGCAGGATAAACTGGATCTCGCACTTTTCAGACAGGGTGGGTGGGGAGGGACAGCAAGGAAAGATACTGGGTCTAATAAGGAACCTTATTACTTGAGAATGTCATCTGGTTCCTTACTATGAATCAGACCCCTGTCTCCTGTGATACCGGGCTCTCCTGGCAGTTTGTTGCAGGTTCCCAGTGGGACTTCGCTGTGCTTACTTGCTGTCTTTCCCTTAGTCTCCTCTGCACCTTAGTTCTCCCACTATTCGAGGAATGAGTACTGGATAAATGTGCTCTGGGAAAAGGACAGGTGTATTACATGCCATAGGAAGACCACCCAAAGGCACAAAAAGAAGTCCATTTCAGCAGCAGCTCCACGACCTGCCATTGTCACAGTGCAATCTTTATAAAGCAACCACTGGGGCTGAGATTACGTTTCATGATAAGTGCTGGGGGACAATGGTGCAGTGCACGTCCAGCACTGACCCTCTGGGAATGATGGGAGTGATCAGCACCCAGTTCCCAAATGGCCTCATAATCTTTTTTTTTTTTATGGCAGCCCATCAAACCTGCAAACAAAAAGAAATACCAACTCCCATAAAAACTTGCACAGGACAAATCCTGCAGGTATTAGTGGAGGGCAGTGCTTCAGGCATGCACACAACTGGCAGCAGTTAAACACACTCAAACAGCTGTGGCTCTCTTCCCCAGAGTGCCTGAATCCTTCCTGAATTATGGATGCCCTGCAGCAGCTTCTCCAGGCTGCTGTGGTACAAGGCGAAACACCCTAATAGTCTATTAAATAGTCATACTAGTTCTAAGGGTGATGAAGTAAGCTGTTTGAGCGGCATTATCTTGGACGAAGGTGTGCTAAGAATAGCAGACATGACGAGTGGTGTAATGGAACTGTCCTTCATGGAGCAAATTATTTGCAACCACTTGAAATCCAGTATAGATCGCAACTACCTTTTCTGTTTTCGAGGCATGTAAATTCCACATTGTGCAGGGATGATTACATCAGGAGGGTGCAGAGGGGACTGTCCCACAGCTGAAACACAGCGGCTCTTCTGCCTCACGAGCTGGCATATCTGGTGCTCGTTCTATGGGACACTTTGTGCCATTTGGTGGAGAGCGTGATATCAGGTGAAAGAAAGGGGCTCATTTGAAAAGGACAGGAGAAAAGGGGGGAGGGGGTAGTATTGCTGCCTCACAGCTCTGGGGTCCTGGGTTCAAATTCATTATCAGGTACCTTCTGTGTGGAGTTTGATGTCCTCCAGAACTCAGCCAAGGTTTTCTCGGAGTGCCCCGGTTTCCTGCCGCGTTCCAGCCGCAGGTGGGTCAGGTTCATTAACATCGCGAAGTTTATGCTTAATGGGACTAAGTTGCTTTCTGCCGAAGGACGTAGGAATGTGACAAGGTAAGGGGTGATGAGCAGAGTCCACAACATTGATCGGTCAATGCTACTTTCAGAGGTGTTGCTACCCTTGCTCCTGAGAGCTCCTGACTCACGAGGGACTGAAATGCTCTGCAGCAGCAGGTTTTGGCTTTTGATAAAGCCCTAAGCCCTGAAAGCCCACCTCAGAGGGCTACAGCTGCTGCAAAAGACAGCAAAGGGGCACACGGCACCCTCAATAAGATCAGCGGCAAAAGATCTTTTTTTGCGTCCGCAAGAATGGGGCTTGGATCGGTGCAGTACGAGCCGAAGGACTGCAGGTGATGCGGCCGGGCCCTGCGCGCGAGTTTAAGGGACGATTCATCACAGTCGCCACGGGACTCTGATCAGCACCAGCCCAGGCACCGCTGTGCTTGCAGGTGCACGCCTGTGGTATCGCAGTGCCATCTCTTGGCTGTCACCCCATTTTCCCGCAGCCATGCTGTGAAACTACTCCCTCAGTGTTGTCCCCTCAGCTGGGACGCATGACTTTTTACCCACAGGTAATCAAAGAACCGGGCTGGGCTGCTCCTTGTGCGCCCGTGTCTTCTCATTAATCATAGGCTGCGCCGTGGGGCGGAGCCGGTGCAAGTGCCCTGTTCAATTACATCAACCAGCGAAGCCCTGGCAGGGCTCATCGGCACAGTGGGGCAGAGCAGCGCCAGAACCCGCTATAAATAGCAGGAAGCCTGTCCCTTCCTTCTGGCGACCTGGATTTGCTCCTTCCAAGCTCCTGCCTCTCTCCCGATGTGACGTTCTATGCACCTACAAACCAGTTTGGTTTAAGGAGTGTCAGTGACCCAATAAGAAAAAAAACCCATAACCCATCACTAACCCAACCGAGGGGTTGTTATTTCAACTGAGTCCCTGAACTCGCGACGGGAATTATCAGTCCTTTATATGATGAACGAGCTGCTCGACCAACTGATACCAGGGAGTTGATAGATCGATAAGCGGGTGGGGGTGGCCTCTCTTCCACGGCACAGGGCGAGAATTTCGACAGCCAGGCGCAGGACGGGCAGCGGGCAGCTGGGAGAGAACAGCGCTGCTCAGCGTGGGGAAACCCGCGCTGCCGGACTACTCTTGAGTGGAGCGGGAGCGGGACACGCGGTGCTGCCGAGATGGTCCGGCAGACCGGCCACAGCTCTGCCAGCCGAGCCGGCCGTGGCCCGCCCGCACACACAAACCCATCCGAGAGGCAGGGCTTCTCTCCGTCCTCGCAGGCAACGTCGTTGATTGACATGAGATAAATGTGCTTGACTGTTCGTACAGATCCTTCACACCCCTCGGGCACTCCCCTGTCCTGTCCCCCCCCCACCGCCCCGGCGCTGGAACAATAAAGACACACACCTCTGTCCGCCTTCCACTCCGTGTCTTGGACAGCGCCGTAGCTTCTCTGCGTCCGCTCCTTCTCCGCGATCGCCTTTTTAAAATCCATCGCCGCCGCCGCCGCCGCTGCTGCAGAAGCTCTGCTGGCTCCCGGATTTCAGTTTGCCTCGCCTTCCCCCTCCCTCCTTCCCCCGGCGCACTCGCTCTGTGGACTCGGCGTGTGGATTTCGCTGCTGGCTTTGTGTTCTGACTGTTATCACTTTCCCCCGCTTCCGGGCTGCCGCGGCTCCGCGGTGCTCAGCGCCTCCATTCTCCGCCGGGCTGGAGCTCGGCTGACGTGCGCTCCGGGAAGGATGCAGCGAGCATGCGCACTACGGACCGGAGGCGAGGAGGAGGAGGTGGTGGGTACCACCGGGAGGGCTGTGTACAGCAAGGGAGCCTGATGTCAGCTTTCTGGCCCGGAAATCATTTCTTCAGTGATTGGTCGATGAAAGCCGTTTGTGAGATGTTGAATCAATTTAGATTTTTGGGGGAGGGTAATTATTTGCTAGGAAATGCAGCAAACTGTGTGCCTCAGGTGCCAGAAGTGGGCACCACTGCTTTCGTCTCATCGATCCCACTCTGGTTCGGGTGCCTAGGTTACCTCCCGCAGTACACAAGAGTGCACGTGTTCACACCTGCGCACGAGTCCGTCCAAAGAGAGGAGGACAAGAGGACAGCTGGAGCCCGGCCGTCGCTGCGCCGTGCCGAGAGAGGTCTGCGCCTCGGCGGGGCACTGCTGCGGCGGGCCCGGGCAGAGAGAGGCCGCGCTGCACGTCGGAGCGCAGATGGTGCGGGCTGTGCTGACCTGCGCCGGGCGGAGAGGAGCTGGGAGGGCACTGCCAGGACGGGCAGTCCCACGTCAGCAGGACGGGAAACACATTGGTCCCTGAGCGACAGGCCTTACTGGACACACGCGGCCACGTGATTGCAGCACGCAGCAGGAGAAAACCTCCTTCTGAGCTCTTTTTCACATCATGCTTAAAAACTAACCGAAGGGGCTTTCTTTTTTGGGGCGTGTGCAGTGCCTGTAAAATTGTCCGAGCAAGGGTGCATCACGTGAAGGGCGAGCCCATCGAGAGTCCATCGGAAAAGGGGGCCGTTTCCCCCAGATCGCAGGAGGCAGGAGGGATGGGAAGAGCCTGTCACAGGGGGGTTAAAGAGAACAGAAAGCACAGCCAGCTGCTCTCCTGCCTTTCTCCATGACCTGAGCCCCGGTGCGCAGTGGACGCAGAGCCTTCGCGTGGACAGACTGACCACAGCGAGCACAACCTGCTCGGCCTGTCTGCACTGAACTGATCGTTTCCAGACCTACAGCTGCGCCACATTTCACTCGATCGAGTCTCCTTGTGAACTTAATTTACACCACACCGATGCCAGCTGTTCAGCGGATCGAAGCCTCACTCTGCTTATCTCAAACTCTAAAAACCGTGCAACTTCCTCTTTTAAGGAACCAATCACAACACGAAATAATCCAGCAAAAACGTGACTCCATTAAACAAGCCTGAGAAATGACACCTTTATTGAGCAACATTCCCACTTGCATAGATACAGAAAAGCACAGCAAACACAACAGATCAGAGGACTAAGGCGCACGTTCAACACTTCAGTAGAATAATACTGAATGGACTAAAGCAACAAACAACAAAACTGTTACTTTTTTCATGTTTTGTTGCACTGAAAATAGAAACGTTAGCTCCTGGCAGCTTTGTTTTAAATAATAAACACTAACATGGCCCGTTTAAAAACAGACTTCAGTTTTAAAATTCCAGCATATAAAGTGCAAAACAATAAAATCCCATTTCCATGTCCCAAATTATGCAAATTTAAACATGAAACTACTAGTATTGTCCACACATACACAAATGTTTGAAATTCTCATTATTAGTGACACACTTGTTAAATTAACATATATTTCTAATTCATCAATCATAATACATTAAAAATTGATCATACAAATCAGACAAAACCATACATGTTCTTACAGTAGCTTTTTAAATGTACCTGCAAGTTACAGGTAGCTATAGCACCTTGCCTGTAGAAAGATATTTCTGAACTTGTGCGATTTTCCCCAGAAGCCCCCCGGCTGATGATTTCACTGGAATAACGAGCCACTTCGAGGTCACATGATCCCCTGCTCCGGGTCGCGACCCTTTGTGCTGCACAGGTGGGCCGACTCGAACGGTGTGCGTATCCTGAATGAAACACAGGCGCCAGAGCCCTTTGGCTGCTGCGTGTGATTTAATCCCCCCCCTCCCCGCAATCTTTCAACGGCTTGTTGGGCGCTGACGACGACCGGCCCTCAGCCCATCGACAGCGCCGTGCGGTTTGGACAGCGACCCCGAAGCACCGCCGAGACTTGCGACTCTGTCCCAAACGCGTCCCCTCAGCACAGGCAGCACCAACAGCAAAGACGCTGCACAACCCCAGCAGGGGAGAGGGGAAAACCCCATGAGCTTGACCCCCTTCACGGGAGCACTCACTCACTCCAGGGTACACACCTGCCCCGGCGCCGATTGTGCAACACCACGAAAGAGAAAGTATTAACGAACACGTTACGCAGTACAAAACTTTTGGTTTGTTCTCAAGTATGTTCACGCAACATACCCTTCTATTCAAGTATGAGGTCTGTGGTCCAGTTTAGCCTCCCACACGTTTGGAGACACAGAGGCACCAGGTTCTGGAGGGCCGCTGTGCTCAGACACACCGGCAGGCTGGTACGATGGTGTACTCATTCCATCTCAGAATTGACAACCAGTCGGGAGGGAGAGAGAGATCAGCTGCCCTCCCGTGCACGTGTGTCTGCTGAAGTAAGACCCAGAGGGCTGCTCCCTGGGAGACGCCCCCCGGCTGGCGGAGGCGCCCCAGCGCTGCTGCTTCTGCTCGGGTCCCCTGCAGGCGCTCGGAGCCGCCGGGGGGGGCCGGCGGGGGCTCACTTCTGCTGGCCGGCGCCGGGGGCCGTCAGCCAGGCCCAGGCGGCCGCCGCCGTGCCGTCCCCGCTGTGGCGCGAGAAGCAGAGGAAGGTGGCCCACAGGAAGGCGCAGCAGCCCGTGAAGGTCGTGCGGAGGTACAGGGGGACCAGCAGGAAGTTCAGCAGCTGGAAAGAGAGACGGGAGTCAGGAGGGAGAGGGAGGGAAATGGAGGGAGAGGAAGGTGGAGGGGGGCAGAGGGAGAGGGAGGGAGGTGGAGGGTGGAGGGAGGGAGGGAAATGGAGAGAGAGGGAGGTGGAGGGACGGAGCCAGAGGGGGAGGGAGGTGTAGGGAGGCGGAGGGAGAGGGAGGGAGAGGGAGGGAGGCAGGGACAGACACATGACCCAGTGAAGGATCTGTACAGAAGCCACCATTCTCAGATGGTCTTCCTCCTGGTATCCACAGAATCACACGGGTCTTTTGTGTTTTTACCGATACACTTCAGGAGCAGCCACTTGCTTTCTTTAACCTCAGAAGATCTTCCAGTATAGGCTTAGTGCATCTGTCCTAATGAAAGAATTATCTCGTCTCAGGAAATCAGAGAAGTCGGAACTTCTGAGCTGAAACAGTCGCAGGTGCTTCTCCGAGCCAGCGGTGTTTCCTGTAAATCCCCTCATGCAGGGGTGTGAATGCAGTCCCAGGTTTCTTTTGCCCTCTAGATTTCTCTGATTTCCAGATAAATTATGCTTTAGAACAGGTATGTTGTAAACACGAACAAAAGTCAGAATTAGAACAGTAATACAAGGGGTTTGCAAGAGCAGGATGTTAATGTACCCAGAAAGTAACACAGAGGTACAGATACTATTCAAGTGAGAAAGTTTTTTTTACCTGAACGAATGGCCAGTACATGAGTCCAGTCTGAAATAAATCGGACAAAACATCAGTACATTAGCTTCAATCCGCATTCTTTTGTAATTTTTCAGTAGAAACAGTCCCGGAGACTGGAGAACAGAACTCTTTTTAAAGAGTCATTCAGGAATGAAAAATGTCATGTAAGTTTACCACACTCGGAAGCACACTGCTGCCCTTAAGGAGAAAAACAAATGAATGCGGTATCTTGTAATTGCAAGAAAACGATCTCATTGTTACAACATAGAACATTATCATGTGACGCTGAGATCGCAGTGGTCATTTGAGTGTGAACAGCCGATCACGGATAGATACTTTATTGATCCCGTGAGGCACCTGGACGTTGCCGAGAGCTCAGCTGGAGCTGTGGGTTTAGTGTTGTGACAGTGTCCGGCGCTGCAGAATGAGCACAGACTGCCTTTCCCACTGGGGTTTAATGGCATGACCTGTCACACTTTTTTACCTAATGTGAACACCATCATAACCATGAGGACACGTACACGTATCCTTTAACCAGCACCACCGTGCCATGCTATCCATTCCACTGCTTTGAACTGAGAATGATCATTCTAGATAGTTATTTTATGGCAGTTGTGCCTCTGCGTGATTAACGTTTGCGAGAATGTATTGTCTCGTAATTAGGAGATCGTATATTCTCGCGTACTTTATAATGTACTATCTGCTAATATCGAGCTCATTTTAATGTCATTTAGAGATAGACCATGCAATATATGTTTCCCTTTCTGGATGCAAGTCTCTTCTGCGCTAAAGGATGAACACAGCGCGGTGTGTTATTGTGTTATTGGTGTGTTTGCTCATTAGGGAGAGGTTAACACACGCGAGGACTGTGGGGGGTGACTGATTGAAACACAATATCAGACTGTCACTTTCTCGTTCTCTCCGCGGTCATACCTTGTAGGTATTCAGGAATTTTTCCCTCCAGTCCTGCAGTACGTCGTCTTTTCCATCGAGGAGACTCACTCCTGACCCACAAAGCATATCAAATGTCAGCCATTTTCTATTCAGGTTATCTATTGACATACAAAATCGCACACTAAATACAACCTGCCCACGCCTCCCCATAACAGCTAACCATTTTCCTTTTGTTTCCAGTAAGTAGATCGCGAGTTCAGGTTTCGGTGACATTTCCTGGGGGAAAACCTGCGATGCTAGTGGGTACGTACCACTGGGCTCTGCACTGGCGCCCTCCAGTGGCCCCTATAACACCAAGCACGGCGCTACCTCGTCCCACAATCCGAGGACGCCGAGATAGAACAGGATTTTAAAGTTGCCCCTGAAACTAGAGTAAATAAACGTGATCACTGAGCACCAAACTCTCCCAGTAATGATTATCACGTGGGGCCCGACAGAACCATAGTCCTCTACGAATGTTAAAAACGTATCTGCCGACATTTCTTGATTCGGGAGCGAATTCTTTATCAGCACGTAGAGGCGAGACCGCGTACCTGTGTGCAGAGGTTGCTGGTAAACAGTGCAGACAAACAATGATCACTCAATCACCGGAGTTCTTAGCACTAGTGGTTAAGTGATCGTTACCAGTGATTGACACAAACCAGCAGATACTGGGAGAAGCTGTTAGCCGAGTTGGAATGAAAACCGGTCGACACACTGGACTCCCGGGACCAGGACGGCCCATCCCTATTGAGAACGCAGCCCAGTGAGCCTTTCTGGTGTCCTGTTTCTGCGGACAGAACACCTGGAACGCACTGCCTCAGTAAAGAGAGCTGGTTCAATTCACGGCTATCCCCAGCCAGACTGCCTGCATGATGGATCCGTGATCTAATTATGTCAGTAGTTGAAACCGTTACAGGTCTTTAGAACCGACTGTCTGAGCACTGACCCGCCGGGCCTGGGTCCAAACCTGTCCTGACCCGATCTCAGATGGCAGAATTCCCCCAGACAGAGGTTTCAGACAGGTTACCGCAAACCTACCACATTTTCATCATCATGTCCAATACCCCGCAGAAAGATCATGTAATTGATGCCAAATCCGTTTGAGTATATTTCACAGACTGTACTTTGTACAGGTCAGACCGACTGTGTTTTATATGCTATAATGGGTGCTAAATGCTTAGATATTTATACATAAGATATATTTTAAGTAGAAAAATAATTGTTGTCCGAAATCTGTTCCATGTGTGAAACACTCCAATTGCTATCTGAGAGTCCGCTTGAGACTTTCTGTTTAACTTGAGACCTACAAAACAGTGACCTTCATTCTCTCAGTGAGCCACGGGTTTTGTGCCTTTGCTGTAAACGACACACTGTGACCTTTCTCCTCTGACAAAAAGGATTTCCACGACCCCAGAAGTTTGCAGACAAACAAAGCAGCATTTCACCTGTCAGAGGTGACCTGTAGCATTGCAAAACCGGGCGGCAGCTGTTCATTAAAGGGCTACTGTCCGTATCTGCCTTGTTCCCCGAGAGACATTCCAGATTTGACATCAGCTGAAGTACGCTACACTGTACTGAAGTACGCTACACAGTATTATGTTATAGTAAATGGCAAATCGCAACTCGGAACGTCAGCTGTCGAAACAGAAACATGCACATGTTCTAAATACATCTCAAATCGCGGAATGTCCTACAGGGAACCGAAGCTAAATGCGGTTCTCTGTGGAGTTGGTCCCCCTATCCCAGCGCAGTACCCTGGACGAGCTGCATAATTAAATTCGGCCGCTACTGCCTTCCAGCGACGCGCTCTCGATAGTCCCAGTCTTTCCTTCGGGAGAGCCGCCGCGCCGGCCCGCCTGCTGGGGGGGGTGGTTTGCGGTCCCATCCGAGCGCGTTACCTGTGTAGAAGACGCTGGTGGCGACCGGCGAGGCGACCGTCTGGTCCAGCAGCAGCTTCTGCAGGACCATGCGCGCGGACCGGCCGGGGAAGCGCCGCTCCAGAGCGCGCATCCACAGGTAGTTGAAGTTGCCATGGAAACTGAAAGCCACGACGGCCACGTTCCTGGTCCGCCGCCAGTCCAGCCCGTCCCGGTGGGTCAGGCACTGGTGCACGAGGTCGCCGCCGGCGAACAGGCAGCCGTAGAGGGTCACGTTGGTGATCCACGGGAACCTCTTAGCTTGCAGTAAGAAAGCCTTCCTCATTTCACACACACACACCCCAGAAAATAAAAATCAAACCTGAAAGAATTGTTAAAAACACACGAAACTGCAAACTGCCGTAGCAAGGAAAGCCAATCTCCCCTTTTCCCTTTAAGAGGATTCGGAGATGAAGTGATGGTTCACTGTTGTGTCGAACGGATTAAATCCAACCCAATGCAATTTAAAAATTCCATTGCTTTCAAAGCTGGGATCTGATCTGCCGGTGCCTCCCACCCGGAGCTCTAAGAAACAGCTTAAAAATAGAAATCCAGTCCCCAGACTGCGATGTGGATCCGCTGCTGTCTGAAGCCGGCTTTACCCTGACGTTAAACGTGAAACTACCAACACGTCGCAGCCCGGAGTCAGAGACAGACGAGGTCTGTGCGGTCTCCTGGCCGGCTTCTGCAAAGTGGAATTAACACACACACACAAAAAAAAGCTCTGCGTGCGCAGCAGCTCCTGAGCAGCGCGTGACGGGAGCGGCGACGCCTCCCCGGCTCGTTCCGTCCGAGCCGCAGCCGGACCGGGGACCAACAGCAGGAGGGGTTAGGGGCAGGACACGCTGGTCCGGCCGCTCCCACAACACAATCCGGGGCTACCCTGTCCGAAACGACTGCGGAACCGCGATCCTCCTCACAGCAGACACCGAATATATCGGAATGCGTGCGAGCTGCAGACTTCACATTTAAACGGCTGTAGCAAACTCTCTCACGGCGCACCTGTACGGCACAGAGCCCTGCCATTGCTATCGGAGACCCCCTGCCTTCAGGCAAACCAGATCACAGAGCTGCCTGCCCGGGGGAGCTTGCTCTGGGTCACACTGAGCCGCTAGCCGATCCCAACCCGTCCCCGTCCCTGTCCCTTTCCTCGGTGGTCTGTCCCGGGCTGCCTTCGGCGACACACGACCCACAGCACATCCCACTCACGACAACAAGCCTGGAGCAACCGGGGGGGGGGGGGGACAAAACTCAAAATCAATACGATGACAAAGTCACAGCTGAGACAGTGGACCGGTCGGGGAATGGGAACAGACAGTTCCTTGATCCAATACTGCTGCCATCTTCTGGAAATCTCCGCCTCGGGCCCGCTGGGAGTGTTCAAGCACAGCCAAGGGTGTGATCGGCTCCGCATTTGACAGTATTTATACAGTAGGTAGTAGTTATACAGTAGATAGTATTTATACAGCAGGTAGTAGTTATACAGTAGATAGTAGTTATACAGTGATCCGCTCCGTTTCCGCTCCCAGCAGTTTGCACTGTGTAAGGGACTGTTGTTTTCTCTGGGGGGCGGGCAAGGGGGGCGCGCAGGAAAGAGTTAAGCGCTGAGAGGGAGAGTCTCTTCGTGTAAACGGATATGCATTGTAAATGTCTCCTTTATTGTCAATGTCTGTAGACTTTTGTTCTATGTTGATGGTATGTGTCCTGCTTTTGGCGACACCGATTTTACCCATTGGTCGTGCCAGTAAAGCATCTTGGATTGAACTGAATCGAATCGAACTGAATTGAATCGAATCGAATCGAATCGAACTGAATTGAATCGAATCGAACTGAATTGAGAAAGAAAGAAAAAAACGAACGAGACGACGCGTGCTAAGAGCCCCAGGCCCGCTCGCGACGCCCCGGGGGCAGGCGCTGACGTCGCCGGCCGCGCGCCCGCCCGCGACGTGACGGACGTCGACGCTGCCAGCGTGGAAGCGCCTCGGGTTTCCAGGAAGTAAACTGTGCGGAGTCCCGGCGAGCGAGCGAGCGAGCGGACGGGGAGGCAGGATCGGAGCTAGCTGTAGGGAGGGTGGGAAAACGTACCCTGGAAATACAGAAACAGCCCCGCGAAACGCCCCCCGGAGAACTCGCCGACGAGGCCCCCTCGCCTGTCCCGGCCTCCCGGCACGATGGAGACGCCTTTCCACCAGGTACTGCCGCCTGTCTGCGCCTGGTGTGCGGCGGCGCTGACACGGAACTGGTGCAGGATATAGCAGGGGTAAAAACAGTTGGGAAAAAACAAAGTGTGAGCGTGTGCGTCGCACCTTCTGTCTCCGTGTCTGTTGTCACGTCGAATGAAACAGAATGTGTTATGAAAAGGGTGGATTATTTGCAAGGAAACGCCGAGATCTGTTGCGATCTATGCGTATATTATTATTGTTGTTATTATTGTCCTATAACTTATCGTTCGTCTGTAGAGCCGGCTGAACCGTGCAATATTGAGGACGCCAGAAACGGTCATCTACTTGTCAATACATGTAGGGAAAAAAAAAGATTTCTTCGTCGTCATTTTGCAGACCCAGCCGTCATTTCGTCGTCATTTTACGGACCCCACAGCCTCTTCGCTTTGCAATTCTCGTCACGGCCCGAGTGTCACCGTGCGGTCCTCGTCTGTCGTCGCTCGGGTCCGAGCTGCGACCCTCTGTCGGAAGAGCTCAGCAGGGCTGTGCTGGGTTTCGCCTTGGGCTAGTGGCAGGGAGAAACGGCCATTTCCCTTAAGGGGTCAGATGTGAACTGGGCTGCTTGTAGCCCGTCGTAACAGCTAAGTCACTAAAAAACCTGTTAGTGCTGCGTATGGATTGTTCTGCTTGCATTGTGGGCGTTTAGTAGTTGCGCTGTTTTATTTTTCACTCGTATGCCTGCCGTCTACCTGGAGTTTAAAAAGATGCTGTGTCTGTATTTTGCACAGCAGAAGTGATTCTGCATTTTAAAACCATCGTCGCGGGCTGACACCTCCCACATTCCCCAAGAATGAGTCCAGTTTCCTGGGTCATAACTGGGAGCCAGATATATAAAACCTCCTGTCCTTTTCCTTCTGTATTCTTTCCACTCTACTAAACAAACCCTGATCCCAGAGAGCCCCGTGCCAAGACTGGGAGCACTTGAAATTTGGTTGATGAAATCAAGCACACCGTTTATTCCGTTCAGGGAACTTTGAAGGCGGAAGCATCCTCTGATCTTAGTCCCAAATGAGTTCTAACATAAACTGCTTCATTTATCTGATCACAAAGAGTTTGTTCCGGCTCTCTAGAGGTTGACAAGTTAATGGTCACCTGTGAACTCTGTTGGACTAGGGTCAGAGGTCACTGCTGCCTAAGGGAGTTTCAAATTTAAGGCCAGGATTAAACCCAGACTTCAATTTGCCCACCGATCACAAATCCCTGAGATGATGTGACCACCGATGGCATGCTCAGGAACTGCTCTTGGGTAAGCTCTGGGTGGAGGCACTGTGCTCTTGCAAACAGCCGCCAGCAGGTGGGTTCCCAGTTTGCATGTCAGTGGGCGGGTCGAGGCTGGGAGTTAACCAGCCCCGGGGACGACCTTTGAGTCAGACAGGACAGCGGCTGGCTGCAGCCTCGCAGCAGAGTTTCCTCTGTGCCGGAGACACCCAGGTGGTGAGGAGCAGCATAATACAAGCCACGAAACAGATACTGAAGCACTAGTGCATCTCTGTATTTGCTTTAGGTATGATTGCACTTAGGAGCAGTCATGTGCGCCGCGATAAAACTCGCTGCACAGGGTCGGTGCCACTTGCTTGTCAATCTCGTTTCCTTATGCTCCCTCTCGTAGAAAAGGCAAAATCAGCTGCAGCATTTAATGAAGAAATATGGCAAAATAGAAGTCATAGCTTCTGTGTCCCGGAACTGAAGTGTCGTTATCGGTGCGTTAGGTAGCTCTTGGGTCCGGTTCTGGCTCTGGATGCGTTCTGTGTGGAGTCTGCATGTTCTCCTTGTGTCTGTATGGGTGCTGTGTGTGTGTGCAGTCCAAAGACACGCTGTGTAGATCAGTTGGTGTGTCTTAAGTTGTTGCTTGCATGGATGTGTAGAGTGTGTACGTGCCCCTCGCTGGATTGGTATGGCCTGCTGGGCTTTCGGCTCATCACGACGCTGTACTGGACGAAGAGCTTATTGACAAAAGGGTGAACGATGGACGCGTGTGAGTAACTTTGTGAAACCTCGTTTCAGAACCAAAAACTACATTTGAAAGTGTTGCGGTTGTGTATCGTTTTCTGTTTCTTTTTCTAAACGGGGAAAAAAAAACTGCCGGTGTGGTTTCATGACATCATAACCTTTAGCTGTTACTCGGGTATCTTGCCAGAGGCGCGATTACGGTTTGGATGCCGTGTTTGTCTGCTGCCGCGGCTGCTGATGGTGCTGGTGATGGTATTTCAGATGATGGTGGACCCCACGCTTGCCGAGATGGGGAAGAATCTGAACGAGGCTATGAAGATCCTGGAAGACGGTCAGAGAAGGTAAATCTGGTTGCCATGTGTCTCTCAGTGTGTCGGCCTGCGCCGACCCTCCCTTTTCCAGTCGCTCACGCACACTTCTGCTGCACGGTCTCGGGCATGCGTGCACGGATAAGCCCCGTGTTGTTCTGTACAGTAGCTCTGACAGTGTACTCTCTCACGCTGTCGGATATTCTTTCGAACCTCGGGGGGCACAGCGGAAACCGAACCTCGGCGCTGTGTTCCCTTTCCGGGGTAGGCTATCTGAGCTCCCCCGGGGGCTACGCCCGTACCCGCTTCTCCCTCTGACCTCTGACCCCTGACCTCTGACCTTCGACCTCCCCGAGCTGCGCTGCAGCGCTCCCACCTCTCCCGTTTCCTTTCTTGCTCCTGCAGGGAGGCGGAGGAGGACGCGGACAAACGGCGATACGGACGGGTGGACATCCCCGGGCCTCTGCAGGGAGGGTAAGGTGCCCCTGAGAATTAAGGGTGCTTCTTGGGGAAAAAACGTTCCCAGTTCTTTTTTTTTCCAAAGGGGTAAGAGCGGTGTTCTCTCTTACAAACATTTTGCCTTGGCCGTTTACTCGTTTTAACTTCAGGTGTGATCCCCCCTCTGTTCTTGATCAAATCGGGAGCCTGATCAATACATTAAGCAGCTTAGCTTCAAGCTCGGAGGCGGTATTGGAAATAATTGCAATGAGCAGTGTTGTTCGTTGAATTTGTTCATGAATTCTTCGGTTCTTAAATTTCAAGTTGAGAAGGAACAAATGGTGTTCTTGCTTGATGATCGCACTAAGTTTGGCTTCCTTGCTTTGTAGCTTGGGGTGAATGTGTGTCCTTAGGCTTCGATGCACATCGGCACGTCCAGACCGTGTTAATGCACTCTCTCTGTCTGCCGGCCTCTCTGCAGTGGGCAGGACGTGGCCAGTATCCTCCAGCTGGTGCAGAACCTGATGCATGGAGACGAGGAGGAGGAGACGCAGGGATACCGGTAAGGACTTGCCCCACAGTGCCTGCTCTCAAGCTCCACCACCGGAAACAGCTGGGCTTCGAACCTTCGCCCACAGCAGGCCATTAGCACAGTTCACACAGGGGGTCAGCAGGCCGGGGACAAGCCAGAGGCTGTATGCAGCTTACACCTTTGCTCCGAGGGCTTTTGGAAACAGCAGGTCATCTGCACTGTGCTACACAGTGCTTCACTGACATGTCTCAGCGGTAGCCCAGTCCAAGCCCTTTTAACCAGTGCACTCCGCCAGCAGTCGACACGTCCACACACAATACTGTGTGTGAGTGTAAATAAATGTCAACTCGGAACTCATGACGTGGCACCTCAGATTCACTTTGATTTTAAGTGAGACGCATGGGGGGAAAAAAAAATCGGTTCAGTTTAAAAATGATATTGTGCTAAAAAATGAAAAAGGAGCAGAGCTGACGGGGTCCCTCCCAAACGCCTGGGCCCTGGGCGCGTGCCTGGTTTGCCTGGGCCTTCACGCGGCCTTGGCATCGAGCAGTCCCCATTTCACGGTCGCCCCAGTTCCAGTTCCGAGACTGTCCTTTTCCCAGTGACTGCTGCGCACAGTTTCCAGCTTAAATGACAGGTTGGTGCAGTTGTGAAAAGCACAGCCGCGCCGCCCCGCCGCAGGCCGCGCTCGTGGTTTTGGCGCGGGCAGGAGCCGGACGCCGGACGCCGGGCCGCGCGGCTGCGCCTGACGCTGGTGCTTGCTGGTCCTTGTCCCCCCCCTTCCCCAGCAGGATGCAGAATGTCGGGGAGCAGGGTCACATGGCCCTGCTGGGGCACAGCCTGGCCGCCTACATCTCCGTGCTGGACCGGGAGCGGCTGAGGAAGCTGACCACGCGCATCCTGTCGGACACCACGCTCTGGCTCTGCCGGCTCTTCAGGTCTGCTCCCCGCCTGGGCTCCCTGCCAGGCTGCCGCGCCGGCGACCCCTTAAGCCAGCCTTGTGCACCTCCTCCCAGCCAGATTATCCTTGGTGACCTCATGTGCACTGAAAATAAAGAATATAGGGCAGCACAGGGGCGCAGTGGTCAGCCCTGGAGTCCTGGGTTCCATCCCAGGCCTGGGGTGCTGTCTGTGTGGAGTCTGCATGTTCTCCCCGTGTTGGTGTGGGTTTCCTCCAGGTGCTCCAGTTCCCAGACACGGGGGAGGTTATTTGGCCTCTGGGAATATTGCCCCTGGTGTTAAGTCTGTGCGTGTCTGTGTCTATGGCTGGGGGCTCCCTGTGGTGGACTGGCATCCCGTCCGGGGTGTATCCTGCCCTGCATCCAACGCTTGCTGGGATAGGCTCCAGCTCCCCCGCCATCCCGAATTGGGGTTGGGAAGAGGCTTGAAAAATGATTTGACAGATAAAGAAGATATTGTACTGCAGCGTCACCAAGGAATCCAGGAATCAGGCCTGTTTCAGGATGTGTATTGAGCGTTGAGTTATTGTGAGTTTCGGGCTTAACCCACTTGGCTGTAGGACTTTGCAACCAGTGTTGTGGATAAAAAAAAATTGGATTTTTTCTAGCTGAAGTGAAGAGTTATGCACTCTCCCCTTAGTTACTGACTTACTGATCCACCCTTAATGGTGAAAAAGCATGGCAGGTCCGCAGAGCAAAATCGGACCGTTCATTTTCAAGGTTTTTAGTTTCCGTCTCACGTGAAGTTTCTCAGACTTCATTACGTGTGTGTGTGTGTGTGTGTGTGTGTTTCACTTCTGAGTTAAAACCTGCTCTCTCCTTTTTCCTCCAAATCCTGCTTTTCTCCTGCTCTGGCCAGATATGAGAATGGGTCGGCGTACTACCACGAGGATGACCGGGAGGGACTGATCAGAGTGTGCCGACTGGTCATCCACTCCCGATACGAAGATTACTCCAGCGAGGGCTTCACGGTGCTCAACTGCAAACAGCCTGTCATCTACCAGAGTGCCGCCTGCAGGCAGGGGCTGGGACAGCACCTCTGCACCCAGGTACCATACCCCTCGGCCTGGAGTTGCATCTTGATAGAGATCAGGAATGATCCATTCTGGTGACAGAACTGGCCCCCGTGCAGGGAATCTACTTAATGTATGTTCTTGGAACTGTAGCTATGTGCCCATTGTCCGTCTGAGTGAGGTATGTCTGTGAATATGAGTCATTTCTCTGGTAGGTGTCCTGGTGGTGAATGGATTCAGAATCCTGTGCATCAGGTCTGCAGAGCTCAGATGTTGACTTTCTGGCACTGCAGGCAGGGTGAACTTGTAAATCCGGTTAGTGAAAAGAAGTATCGGATGAGTTTTTTGTAGCACGGGCAGCCAGAGAAAGAATAGGTCAGGGGGAGAGGTCTTGCAGGGGAGTGTAAACTTGCTGAAGATTCTTGGCCTTTTCTGCGCCTCTTTGTTCAGTGTCCACGGTGATTCTTAAGCTTCATTTTATGCCTCCTACAGGAGGTGTGTGAAAATAAATAGTTTTAAATCGTCGTTTTATTTAAAAAGGTTAAAACTTAACATTTTGTGCATCATTCTGCGAGCTTCACTATTCATTTTTACGAAGCTAATTGACACAGTAGTGTTACAGCAGCCAGGGTTTAACAGCAGCAGCAGTATTAATAGTCCCTGTTTGTCTGGCATTGCTCTTGGGTGCGAGCTGTGTGACTGTATAGGGTACTGCTCTGTTTGCGTGTATAAGGCATGACCAGGTGAATGCAGAACAAGGAAGAGTGTCTGTATAGGATGCAGTTTTGCAAAGAAGACATAATCAGTCTCTCTCTTCTCAGCTGGGCCTGCCCCTGTCCAGCCTGTGCACAGTACCCTGCAACACCATGTTTGGATCCCAGCACCAGATGGTGAGATTTCAAAGTATTTGCTCGTTATTGCAACTTTTTCAATTTAATCAGGTCACCCAGTTTATCGTCAGACTTCCTCTGATATTTACCAGTTTGTTCTGGTTTACACTGCCTTCCGAGCTTCTGATTTACCTTGCTTGACGAAGTGGCGTCGCGATGTGCCCAGTATTGCCCCTTTGACCCACACTGCCTGTCTCCCTGCTGCAGGACGTCGCCTTGCTGGACAGGCTGGTGAAAGACGACGTGGACTCTGGGAAGCTCCCCCTGCTGCTCATCGCCAATGCTGGTGAGTGCTGGAGGGCGCGTGGCGGGCTGGTCTTCCCTGAGGTGCAGAGAGGGAGTGCAGACACTCCTGTGCTAGTCCCGCATGTCCCAGCCCTGCCTGTCTCCCTCCCCAGGGACGCCTGGCGCTGGACACACGGACAAGCTGGGGCGGCTGAAGGAGCTCTGTGCCCAGTACGACATGTGGCTTCATGCGGAGGGGTGAGAACTCGGGGACGTCCGTCCTTTCTGTCCTCCCACTACCTCTTACTGGGCCGTCTTGTTGACTCCATTATATTAAAGGTGTTTCACTTTAATACCCTTTTGCATCAAGGTCTAAAAAGGTAAATATTCACCTTTTACAAATGGTCGCCACTCCCAGATCTCGGGTTCATTGTTTATTTGCCATTGTCCTGTTCTCCCAGTGTGTGCAGAGAGTTGAAGGTAGCAATCAACAAATAAAACGGTGAGTGAGTTGTGCATAAGGACGGTACGGATCCCGGTATAGTCCCACCTGTGTGAGAAGTTCTTGGAAAGTTGTGACATCCCTGAAATGTATGACATCCCGCTGTGCTCTGAAGTTTAGGTGCTGGGGGCGGTTGTGATGAAATCTAAAATTAGTTCCCGCCACGGAGAGTTCGTTCTGTTTAATCCCTAAGATGTTTGCAGTATTGGGAATGAATCCTAAAGTCTCTGTGTGTTTTAGAGTAAACCTGGCAACGCTGGCACTGGGCTACGTCACGTCGTCAGTGTTGGTAAGTCTAAAGTTCCTGTGCCTCGGTATAGAAAGGATGGAGTATGTCCAGCGACCGGAGTCTCTTCCAGCCTGTGTAACTCATAGAGCCCGAACTCTCCTCCCTCCAGGCGGCCACTAAGTGCGACAGCATGACCCTGACGCTGGGTCCCTGGCTGGGCCTTCCAGCAGTGCCCGCCGTGACCCTGTACCGGCACGAGGACCCGGCTCTGGTGAGCACTACGCCGCCCGTCTGCTGTGCACCGGCCACGTTTTCACCAAGAGAAAAAGCGCTGCTCAGTACTTTTCATTGCTATATCAAGCGGTTGCACTGAATTCGGCATTGGACCCCAACAGTGAAAGACACACAAGACAAATAGACAACATGAAGCTGATAAAGAGACAGGTCGACAACACAAAACTGATAATAGATAGGCAGTTTTGATTAAAATTGAATGGCAGTTTTTTTGGGTCAATATGTAACATGCAGTACATCCATTTACATTGCCTGAGCTTTAGAGGAAAGATATTTTGGTCATTGTTCCCTCCGGCCCCCTGGGGGCGCTGTGTGTTGCAGTCCCTCGCCGCCGGCCTAACCTCCAGCCAGCCAGTGGAGAAGCTCCGCGCCCTGCCGCTCTGGCTTTCCCTGCAGTACCTGGGGCATGATGGGATAGTGGAGCGGATCAGGCACGCCTCTCAGCTCGTGAGTGGCCACTGTCCCCGTCGTTTTCAGGCACCTGTGGCGAAGTGGAGGACACAGACGAGCCACACGGACTGCCTGGCTAAGTTTAACTCAAAATTCCCTTCAGAAATTGCAGGCTGCTGTTTGTATTTGTTTGATCTGTTTGGTTGTCAAAATGAATCAACTTAATTTCCTGTCATCTGCAGAGCCAGAGACTCCTGGACCATTTGAAGAAGCTGACTTGCATAAAAACTTCGGTATGTCATTTCATTCATTAATGATAGCTCCGCTGAATAATGACTTACTTACAGTCTAACTCTGTGTTATCCCCAAACTGTACTGACAACTGTAATATTTTTATTTAATCCAGATCTTAACCCGTTTGGTTACATTTTTTCTGTGGCAATTTTAAATGGGCTGGCTCCACATGCGAGCTCATTAATAAAGCCATACAGGGTAGAGAGCAAAGCAGTGCGTAAGATGTACAGTATAGCTGCGTTATGAAGTCCCTGAGTGGTGCATATCCTTTGAGCACGGAAGAAAATATTGCTGGTACAGAAATCCAAATCCAGTCAAAGCTCCATTCGTGTGAGCCGCTCTGGTTGAACAGGACAGTTGCTCTGCCTGTGCTCACTCAGATGCCGGCGGCTCTGATGCTGCGTCACCTGGAAGCACTTGCCCTGTAGCGCTTGCCCCGTGAACACGAGCTTCTGTTTTGTTGCTGCCGCCAGGACGACGTTGACAGGGTGATGTCTCTTCTCGAGGCCCTGCACATGGTAAAAGAACAAAACACAGGGGCAGACGAAGCCCCGCTAACCGAGTTGAATCTAACCTGCGTGTGTCTGCAACTAGTGAGAGTGGGTGCCTTGGTTTCAGGGTCTGGTCTCGAGGTCCCGGGTGCCCCCGATTTCAGCAGGCTCTATGAGGGATGTCCTGGGCTCTCTGATTCTGTCCATTGTAGGTGGGATCAACCCCTTTGCCTGCTCTCACCCTCATCTCCCTCATCTTCCTCCCTTTTCATCCCTCATGTCCCATGCTCGCAATCCGAGGCGCCAGACAGTGATCCAACTGCGAGAGAATAAGGGGGGTCTTACACCCAGAATTGCTTCTGTACCCCGCGGGGCTGTGGCCTGCTCTAAGAAAGGGGTGCAGTGTCACGTGACCTGTCACGAGTCGGGGTAGAGCTGGGGCCCAGCCAAGAACATTGTCTTCTCTCCTGCCCACAGGCCTGTGGTGGCAGGAGCCATGTGGGATAGCACCTGCGTTCAGAAACGTGACTGTCCCGCTTGCAGAGTAACACGGAGGGCCTGCCAGCCCCTACTCGCTACTCACACCCCTTAGACTCCCCGAGAGTGACAGGCGCCCTGCTCCAACAGGGTGCGGGTAGAGATGGAAGGCCAAGGGTGTTGTGGGAAGTCTCGTCCCCCTCGGCACCTCCCATTCCCGCAACCATCTCCAGCCTCAGACGCAAGAGCTCAGCTCAAGCCAAACCACATCTGCTGTGAGGCAGCACCATTGAGCGCACAAGGTCTCGGTAAAGCCCTCCACAGAGGGCGGCGGTTTCGAGCGGAGCAGACACGCGCCCGGACACAGATTCAACTGCACTTGCAGACACACCCCCCTTCTCCGGCTTTACTGCGAGCCTGTTTAACCAGTCTGCTGCCTCTAACACGCGTCTTAATAACCGCCGTTAAGCAGGCTCTGTAAAGCTGCTGGGTTTTATTTAATAAAGGGTGTGAAAGTGTCTCCTGGCTGGGCTGATATTGGCAAAGTGTATGGCAGTGACTTCTGGATCGGCGCAGAAGGTGCAGGATTGGGTTTGGCTTGGGGAGGCTCTTGTGCTTCCTCTCCGACACTCATCAGTGATGTTGGGCACCGCTCCTCTCAATGTGCACTGTCAGCTGTTGTCAGCTCCCCGTGGTGCCATGTGTCGGCCAGTGTCGTGCTCTGTGCGGCTCTCAGGTGTGTAGTCCCCCAACAGGGCGCGTCGCAGAAACAAAATCACATCGGTATGGGTGTCTAGGGAAGACCCGGCTGTTCTTGTAAAACTAGGAGGTGGGGTTATACAAGGACGTGAGGCTCTGCTGTGTGTTAATTAACATTCACCTTAAGCACTAAAAATGGACAATTCTGCAGAGGCGACCCAACTGCTTGGATACTGCAATGGGGGGCTCATTGTTCATCGGGCTTGCACATTAACCATGGACCTGCATGGGGATACAGGGGCCTGGTGGGCTGGCATCAATGTAGCATTTCAGGAAGGTGAATGTAAACACTTTTCCTGAGCGCTGAAACTCGCCTATAGAAAATGGTGCATAGTCCTGGATATTTGAGCAAATAATCTAGAGAATCAAGCGGACTTGAGGGTGTAATTTATAGCCAATCGTGATCAAAGTATGTTGTGATACAAGAAAGATCAGCAACTATAGTTCAATACAGAATCAGATATACAGTAGAATATATTAATATGTAGTTAAGACAGTTGCACTGGTTTAGTTTTTCTTATCCTCTATTTCTGTGTGCCATATTATTGTATGGATAGAGGTCAGTGATCACATCATTATTTGATAGAGTGCCTGCTATCTGCAAAATGTGTGTTTTCTAAACTACTATTGTCTGTCTGTCAGGTGGAGGATGAGCTGAACTCCCCGGTTGTGGTGTTCAGGTTCTGTCAGGAGGGCAGTGCAGGTAAGAGACACTGTGGCCTCTTAGTGCTGGGCTCTCAGGGGGGCAGTGCTGGTACTGGAGCACTCAGGGGGGCAGTGCTGGCTACAGGAGCTCTCAGGAGGGCAGTGCTGAGTACAGGAGCTCTCAGGAGGGCAGTGCTGGGTACAGGAGCTCTCAGGAGGGCAGTGCTGGGTACAGGGGCTCTCAGGAGGGCAGTGCTGGGTACAGGTGCTCTCAGGAGGGCAGTGCTGGGTACAGGGGCTCTCAGGAGGGCAGTGCTGGGTACAGGAGCTCTCAGGAGGGCAGTGCTGGGTACAGGTGCTCTCAGGAGGGCAGTGCTGGGTACAGGTGCTCTCAGGAGGGCAGTGCTGAGTACAGGAGCTCTCAGGAGGGCAGTGCTGGGTACAGGAGCTCTCAGGAGGGCAGTGCTGGGTACAGGAGCTCTCAGGAGGGCAGTGCTGGGTACAGGTGCTCTCAGGAGGGCAGTGCTGGGTACAGGTGCTCTCAGGAGGGCAGTGCTGGGTACAGGAGCTCTCAGGAGGGCAGTGCTGAGTACAGGAGCTCTCAGGAGGGCAGTGCTGGGTACAGGTGCTCTCAGGAGGGCAGTGCTGGGTACAGGAGCTCTCAGGAGGGCAGTGCTGGGTACAGGAGCTCTCAGGAGGGCAGTGCTGGGTACAGGAGCTCTCAGGAGGGCAGTGCTGGGTACAGGAGCTCTCAGGGGGGCAGTGCTGGGTACAGGAGCTCTCAGGAGGGCAGTGCTGGGTACAGGAGCTCTCAGGAGGGCAGTGCTGGGTACAGGGGCTCTCAGGAGGGCAGTGCTGGGTACAGGAGCTCTCAGGAGGGCAGTGCTGGGTACAGGAGCTCTCAGGAGGGCAGTGCTGGGTACAGGGGCTCTCAGGTGAGCAGTGCTGGGTACAGGGGCTCTCAGGAGGGCAGTGCTGGGTACAGGAGCTCTCAGGAGGGCAGTGCTGGGTACAGGAGCTCTCAGGAGGGCAGTGCTGTTTGCCAGTGAGACTCAGTTGGATATGAATGGGACGATGCTGTGGTCCCACTCTCACTGACCCTACCCTCCCTTCAGGTTCCAGTGGGGGCTCGGAGGGGGGGGCCCTGAATGGCGAGAGGGAGCTGCAGGATGCTCTAAACCGATGGGTAAGACGTGTACCTCTCACTCGCCGGAGGTGGATTCAGATTCAGGGAAATAGACCTTTGGGATTTATAATCCTTGTACAGCTGGAACTGTTAAAGCAGGATGTCTAATATTTCCCCCCACAGTACTTGTGACCACTTACTTAACATTTTCAATGATAAAGTACAGTAATGGCCTTCAAATATTCAACACCTGGAACTGGATTATTTAAGGACCGTCATATTCTCAACCCTGAGCTATATCCCACTGGTTTTTCTCCACAAGATGATTACTTAGGAACATTTCTTTGATGTTGGAGACATCCTAGTTAGGGTTCTGTTTTGCATTTGCATAATCCCGTAGCCCAGGATTTCAGCTAAAAATGAGAAACCAGTGAGATGGTGTGTGAACTGCCTCTTCTGCGATGGGGGAAGGGGGGTGTAACCTCTCGCCCTCTGCCCGCAGCTTGGCGAGCGGCTGGCGCAGCTGGTTCCGGCCAGCGGCGTGGACGTGGTGGAGCTGGAGGACGAGGGCACCTGTGTGAGGTTCAACCCCCTCATGACGGCGGCAGGTAGGTGTCCGCTCGGGCGGGGGGGGGGGGGGGGGGGCGGTGAGGAGGAGTCCGACGGCAGCGGCGCGGGCAGATGCCGGCGCATCTCTCTGTGAGCTCCCCCCTGCGGCGACAGCGTGTGCGGAACACAGCTGTGCATCCAGGCTGTCAAAACGAGGCTTTCTCTAATTGATTGAGTGTAAAAAAATATATTCAGAACCTCCCTTGGTGGGCGTCGGCCCGCGTTCCTGCTTCAGCATGCAGGTTAGTGAATGTGGTCCCTGTGTAAGAGCCCTGCTGCTGCATGTGACTGGCGTGCTCCTGTTGGCAGTGCTGGGCACCCGGGAGGAGGACGTGGACGCGCTGGTGCAGCAGCTGCAGGACAAGGTGCCCCTGCTCAACAGCACCCTGCGTCTGCGCCTGGACTTCCGGGAGGAGGTGTACCGCGCCCCCGGGCTGGCCTACATCGAGGACCTGAGCTGGCCGGGGCTGGGGGCCATCCGGTGAGCTGGGTCAGGGGGGATTCGGTGAAGGAAAAGCCAGAGGCGCGTAGGAGAGAAACTGCCCTCTTCTGACCTCGAGCCGCCCTCTTCGTTATCTTGGCGTAAGAACCGGAGGTTTGTTTTTTTTTGTCCTGGTGCATGAACCCTTGGCTTGTGTCGCCCCCAGGTATGAGCCGAGCGGCGAAGAGCCCGATGAGGAGAAGAGGCAGCAGGAGGCGGAGAAGATCAACAGCGGGCTGCTGAAGAAACTCCGAGAGCTGGACTCCGACCTCCTCTTCTCCACCGGTGAGCCCGTCCCACCATCTTGGTTTCCGAAATGATCCAGATGCATGCTGGGCGAAATGTTTTGTACAAGGTTGATTTTGCAAAGACTGATGTTTTTTAAAAGCCCTGCATAATTCGGGTAACAGGTCTGACGGGGTGGGGGAGGTCACCTTGAATCCCCCATCCCAGGACGAACGAGTTCCCAAACTCGGCTTTGCCCGCAGGTCCGGAGTTTGGCTCGGAGCAGAACTGTGTCTACATCGGAATAGCGACGGAGGACCTGGACGTGACGGAGCTGGTGGAGACGATTGCGGTCATGGGCCGGGACATCGAGGAGAACTCCAAGGTGAAGCCCGTCGCGCTCGGCTTCGTGCCCGGAGCAGCCTAGAAGAAGACTGGCTGCACAAGAGGGGGCTCTGTCCTGTGTGACCCCTGAGCCCAGTGCTGAGTCCGACTCTCTTTCCCAGCTGCTGGAAAACATGACGGAAGTGGTGCGGAAGGGCATCCAGGAAGCGGAGCAGCAGCTCCAGAAGGCCAACGAGGAGAAGCTCATGGAGGAGGTGGGTGTCGGCCCTGGGGGTCAGTTGTCCGAGCTGGGGTCCACTGGGGCACGCTCCGTGCTCCCCCTGGGCTCGCTGCGACAGCTCTGGACCGGGATGCGGCCGGGCGCCGGATAGCTGACCTGTCCGGTTGCTTGCAGCCTCAGTGGGAGCTTGAATCCGGGCTGGCCCCTGGGGCTCGGCGCGAGTGTGCCCTGCGGACCCGTGAAGCTGCTCTCGCTCTCTGTCTGCAGGGCCTGCTGCGGCAGATCCCCGTCGTGGGCTCCGTCCTGAACTGGTTCTCCCCCGTCCAGAGCTCCATCAAGGGCCGCACCTTCAACCTGGCCGCAGGTACCGTAGCCTCCCGCACACAGACACCCGGGGCTCTCTGAGGGGTCCCAGAGAGAGTGCCTTTGCTTTCAAGCTGCAGTGGTGTCCGGCGTCTCACCGGGATTGTGAACCCTGTGGATTCACAAAGTCCGGACTCGGTCTGCCGCACGACGGTTCCATCTGCATGTCTGTGCTCCTCAGGCTCGCTGGACTCCACAGAGCCCACCTACTCCCTGAAGGCCCAGGCCACCCGAGGAACACCACCTCCCACCCCCACGTCCATCCGCACCAAGCAGTGTCTGCCAGGTAACCCCCGCAGCTCTTGTGTGCTGGCTCTAGCTGTCTGGGTGATCCACTGGGACATCCACAGTGCCATACCGAATTCCGGCCCTCCATCTGTAAGCAGGAGGCTTTGTGAAAGAGGCCACATACACTCCCAGCTCCTGAGACTTCCTTTCTCATTCTCCATTAGCTCTAACCCACTAGTTCCTCTTTGCCGTGTTCTAGGCAGATGTCCGATTGCTAGTGTAGAAGCACAAAGATGTAGTAGGTCCCATCTAATATGTACTGCTCCTTTTGTTACCATGGTCAGGCATCTTATTTGGACAGCAAACAGAAGTCCATTAAGCAATACGTCCAGCCACCCCCCTTTTTTGCCTCCGCTTGAGCAGTCCATGAAAGCAAAAGGCGCAGAGCAGGCCTGTCCTGTACTGGCAGCAGTTCGGGCGCTGAGTGTGTGCTCCTTCCCCCCCCCCGGCAGGCCAGAAGATGTTCCGCCGCTCGCTGGCTGGCTCCGACGTCCACAGCGAGACCAGCTCCGTGGGTCAGGCGGAGGAGCTGGAGAGGGAGGGGCCTCGGAGCCCCGCCCCCGAGGGGAGGGGCTCGGATGATCAACAGGACCCCGCCCCCATGGTCACGCCGCAGCCCGACGCCCCTGTTGAGAGAGAACCTGGCGAGGGGGCCCAGCAGGAGACAGAGCAAGCACACACTCTGAGATAGGATTCCCTCAGACGGGGGGGGGGCTGGGGGGGGCAGGCTAGGCTCACAGGTGAAGGGCCGGCTGAATGATTAGTAGATTGCTGTGTACCTACTGTGCTCCAAATTTCCACTTCCCTTGTTAGCAAAAAGGGAAAGATCAGACTTCTGAAACCACTTATATGCACATAACAGAACAGCAATAGGAGTTTCAACACTTCCTGAGTTCAGCATCTCTCGATTCGTTTTTTTTTACGCACTTAACACTACGTCAGTCACTTAAGACATGGTTATTCCCTTCGAGGTTCAGAGGGCTAGGTATAGAGCTGGTAGTGAAAGACATGTCTAAAACCTTTTCAGATTGGAAGAAGATCTATTTGAAATCATTCCTGTAAGAAGTAAGGTTGGGAACCAACAGATCGCCAGCCCAGGGGACGGCATTCATCGCTTTTTTTATTTTCTGCCCGAGTAAAGACCAGGGCGTAAACTCTAGTGAAGCAGTAGAAGCTACCCAGGACCGGCTCTCGGCCGGCTGCACCCCCCTGCCAGAGCGGCCAGGGAGACAGAAAGGGCAGGGCATGTTCAGGTTCTGCTACTGGCTCTTTAGCAAACGCCTGGCTCATGTGAGTCACAGAACACTCAGAATTCCTTTAATAGCGAATCCTAAAATACCTTCACTTCGTAGCAGATGACCGCTGATGCCACCTTGTGGTTTCAGTAAAAAGATCCACTTTTTATGATACTTGGACGTGACACACAGTATGAGTACCTGGTTAACCCTTACCCCTTACTTAACTTTTAGAAAGCAGAACAGAAGAACACTAACAGGGGCCTTGTGCATTGCAGTAGAAGGGTGGTTTACTGACATGTTTGCTGGACTAATCAAGAGGTTTTATCTAACAGAGATCAATTAGTAGTTTGGGCTTTGCAACACTCATTAATTAGTAATGGTGGATAGTTCATTCAAGCAGAAGTATCTCATAGTGAAAACTGGAAAGTTCCACCAGAAGAAAATCCCGCTGTTATGCCAGTATTTTAGTTTTGTCAACAAAAGAATGTAATTTAAATGTGGAACTGGTATTCTGTAACCACAACTAACCTTACTTTGTCATGACCTCCGTCCACCATTTTATTTTTCTACACTGAAATGAAAAACAACATTATTGTTGTGGCCAGTGAGTGGTGAAAGTTGGAGGCTCTCCAATTGTGTCAATAACATCAGGCTCTTTTAACAGCGTGTTGACTGAGGCTCCAACTGGTGAATTTACTTTCCGTCATCTTGCATAACTGAATTTTTACCTTTTTTAAATTATTTTTTGTAAATGTTTCTTCCAAAACAGTTTTTTTAGGACAAGGCGAGGGGGAGAAAAGCGCTCAGTACCGCCCCCTCTAGGTGGCCATGTCTGGGGCTCTCTGCACTTTTCTCCACGTTAAAGACAAACCTTCTGCTTCCTGTCGAGCTTTAAACCGAGACCGTGTGGAACTTGAGCCATGTGGGCTTGTGAGCTGTGATGTGGCTTTAGTGAAGCGATACGTTTTATTTCTCAATCTACAGGAAACAAGCAGCAAGGAGGAGTTCCTATAAACCGTGGGTAGAAAAAAGGGTTGTTTTGGAAAGTGCAGTTTTGTTTTATGTGCTGTAAAGTGCATTCAGATCTTTCTATAGTCTTCCTCCTAATTATTTTGTAATTTTTGGTGAAATGAAGAATACTGATTTATTGAGCTAAGGGGAAAAAATAGACTCTGATTTTAATAATATATTACCATGGGAACAGGAAGGGTTTATTTTTATTACCATACGTTAGGCTCTGCTGTAGTGTATTTAATAAATACATCAGAAACAACACAAAAAAAAATACAGATGTAGGAATAGACGTCTTGGTGTTCATCTTTGAAAGCTGGAGCGACAACATGTCCAGTTTCAGCTTTCATCTTGGGGGGAAAAAAAAAAAAAGGAAACCATTTGAATCCTATCAATAAACTCGAGCGTAAAACTGTTTCTCTGCTCCGTGCCTTCTTTTGGGACAGCAGGTGGTCATGTCCAGCTCCTTTTACAGGGCTACTCAGAGCTCCAGCTTCCTATGCACAGGGGCAGGCTTCGATTTGTCCAAGTCAGCAAATAATGGGTCCAATTCGGTCATTAACGCCTCAGGGAGTAAGAGGTCAAGCAACCTGCTGTAATCCCAGGATAACAGCCACGCTTCAGGATCAGCCTGCCCCCTTCCTGTGGTCACTCCCACCCCCGGCACTGCAGCCCGGCCAGTCCCATTCAGACCTGCTGAAATCCCCAGCCAGGCAAGGGGGCAGGGGCATTACTGGGCCGAGGGGCGGTGTGCGGACTCGAGAGCCCCAGTCTCCCCAGTTCGCCCCACCCCCTGCGCCGTCGCAGGCACGGGGAAGGGGTTGAAATAACCCCCCAAGCGAGGATCTGCTCTCGGAGGCTGGGAATGCGGGGGGGGGGGCGCCGAGGCCGGGCGGTGCTGTTCTCTGCGTGGGGACACCCCTACTGCTGCACGCCCCCGGGTGCCCTCTCCCAGCCGCCCTGTGCGCTCCGGCAGTACAGCTGTGGCTCCTCCCCCGGGAACAGGCTGTCCGGGCTCGGGTGCTCCAGCAGGAACCGGATGGTGCTCTTGATGTGCTGGACGAAGTGGGGGGGCTCCACCAGGGGGGATGTGGACAGATGCTGCCGGGGGGAGAAGCACAGGGCCCTATTAAAGACCTACTGCTCCTTCCTGCTATTGGTATAAGAAAACATCGAGCACTATGCCTATGTCACGTCTTTTTAGTACCTCAATTACATCGGTTTATTTAAAAATGTGCAGAAGGCAGGGGAGTTTGTTCCGGGAGCACGCGCAACACTTAAGCTCCAAGACGCTGCCGGTCGCACCTTTAATATCGTGTCATCATCCTGCGTCAGCCAGAAACCGATGTCGGGGTTTGGCGACCACTGACACGGGCCGATCCTCACCAGGCCCCTTCCAGCATCGTAGATGTTGGCCATCTGGAGAGACAGAACCCCAGCTGACGTCTCCCTCGCACACACGGCATCCCCATCCCCCCCGCTGTCGAATACAGGTCCCCCCCTCTCTCTCGCGCCTCGCCACCTCCTGTTCCGCTGGCTACTGACGGGACCGACGCCAGGGCCCAGAGCCGAGCCGGTGCTCCCGGTACCTGTCCCCCCGCGAAGGTCCGGGCGGATCGCAGCTCCTCGGCGGGGCCTCTGCTCGGGAACGACGCCGGGAACACGTCTCCGCTCCTCACATCCACCCCTGCAGACGACGGACAGCGACGGCCACTTCACCAACCTGCAGCCCCAACTGGACCGACCCGGCGCGCCGGCCCTGCCCGCTACCGGGACGGCAGGCTGCCCAAGCAACCCAGGCTGCAGCGGTAAGCCGGTTACTTACTGCTGTAGCCCAGTAGGGGGCGCACTTCCCTTTAGCTCATTATTTCTAAAGCCATGCCTCTGTATCTGCCTTACAGTGCAAATTCTAGTCTGGTGCTCTTCCATCCCGCCTTCCTGAAGGTCCCCCCCCCCCCAAGTTCCACGGGTGCAGATGTTTCTCAGCTCTCCAGCGGATATTCCGCGCCTCGCCCAGCTGGGCACGGCTTTGCAGTGGCGGATGAAAAAGAGCCCCTTTTATGTGCAGAGCAATCGCGGACTTCTAAGGTGCAAAGCTGCATACAATGCAAGCGACAACTCCTATCGGTTATAGTTGGAAGACACTCCCACTATCCCGGTGGGGAGAACTAAAGGCTCCTCCACGTGTGAGCACGTTGAGTTGCAGTTTAAAAAATAGATCTGCAGGTCGATCAAAAGTCCTGCCAAGTCCTAGGATTTACTGCAAAGCTCGAATTAATCAGTCCTTTGAAACAACTAATGTTAACTCAAATGCCACAAAGAAATGTTGATTTGGACAAAGAAAGAACAGAAACCTTAATAATGGCATGAAACTTAAGACCACAGATTAGTTAAAAATCTCCTCCCCCTGTTACCCTCATTTTCCCACAGTACCTATTCCATAAACCACAGGTCTGTGTGTTCCTCCTGACACAACGTCGTTCAGCTCTGGAAGGGAAGGGAGACAGAAGACACAATCCTGAGATTTATCAAACAGCAGAAGGTGCCTGTGGCTGGTCTCTCCCTTGCTGTGGCTTTTGCTAGACAAAATACCTTCAGTTAATGCCCCGATTCTCTCTAGGGGGTAAACAAGCGCTTTCATTTCCTCCAGTTCCATCGAGAGGGTAAGAGCTCACCTGAGATGCAGCACGTGACCAAGTGGATATCTTCTGTCTGCCTGTCGAAGGCGGCTACCCAGAAGACGAAGACAGGTACAAGTCAGCCTCCAATTCACCAACGCTGAAGGAATGTACCCCCATCCCAACACAGTGCTCTTACACCAATACAAGATTTAAGATCTCTGACTACGGATTGATCCATGGAATCTGTATCATGCCTACATGATTTGTAAGATAATCAGAGATGCATCATCATAATAATAATAATAATAATAATATGTACAAGAGCTCCACACTGGCCCACCTGAAGCTCAGACCTGCTAGTTCTGGCTGACCAGACATGCATGAGCTGAAAGACCACCACAAGCTCACCAGTCAACTCCCTGCCAGGCCAATAATCAATACCCCAGCGCGCACATGCCTGCTCACCTAGAAGCTGGAAGCTGAGGTTGTGGGATGTCCTCATGTCATCGTCGAACCCTCCGACCAGGTGCAGCTCCAGCCTACACAAGGCAGGACAGCATGAGACGGGAGAGAGAGCTGCCGGGTGGTGCCGCCTGCTCACCGCGCCGTGCTTAAGAGACAGTACAGGGGTTTTCAAGAGGGCCGAACGCTTAAAATAAAACCCCCCCTTCGCCGTGCTTATCTCATGTCACAGTGACACTGGACTGAACAAGCATCCCAGGTAGGAAGCGTGTGGGGCTCCATTCAGAAGCTCCTCCCATTCCGATGAGGGAGAGCGCACCGATGTGCACGCTGGGCTGCAAGGACGAAGCCACTTCGACTAAACCCAACAGGAGGAGACGTACCGGCCGTCGTGGGCGTGGCTACTCAGCGACGTCACCGCCCCGACGACGAGCGGAACCTCCCTCGCGGTGCCGGAGCCGTCACAGTGCGCCAGGCATGCGGCTCCACTTCCTGCAGGGGGCAGTGCGGCGAGGTGAGCACCCAGACAAAACCAACTTTATTTCACACACACACACACAACATCTCACAATAAGGACGCACTCGTAAAAAAAAAAACGTTAAACTCTAGTGGACCGGGCGGTTAGAGAAGGGGTGGGTGGACGTGCGGGGCCGTGGTGGTCACCTGTGTGTCGCAGCGCCACCAAGTGGCAGGTGGTGGCGTCGTCGGATCCTATCACCGTGACGGCGTCTGGGGAGACGGGAGAGAGGCGCCAGTCAGGGACACTCGGCCGACGTCGGCGCGTCACGACAGGCCAGCCGAAATCCTCCCCCCCCACCCCCCACCCACCGCGTACTGCATTAAAATCCATTCCCTCGGGCAGCTCCGGGACACGCAGCCCTGCAGGACATTCGGCAGACGGGCGCCCTGGAGCTCCGCGACCCACACAAGCATCCCAACGCAACCCGCTCCTCCGTTAGCGCACCGCTGAAAGAAGCGCTGGTGCTGCTCTGTTTCCCCACTAACGAAGGAGACGGGTTTTCTTGTTTGTGCTGCTTGTAAGGGGTGGGCAACTTCACAGAGCTTGGCCTGCGACCACTACGAACTATAACGCTACATACAAACACGGGTATGAGCCGGTGTCGATGAGCAGGTGTTCCAAGGCGGAGAGGCCACGGGCGCGACGGCCGTGACTCTGATGAAGGTGTTGCACAAAGTGTTGCAAAAAAAAAAAAACGGGCTGAACGGGTCTCCTCTCACCAGCAGGTCTCGCTTGTTTCTGCCGAAAAGGCACACGGCGCCTCACTGGGACGGCAGGCAGATGCAGTACATACCACCTCGAACAAGGTAGGGAGAGTCTGCAGCTTCTTCTGCACAGTGTCCTCCCCCACCCACCAAGAGCCAGACACTCTAACTGCACAGATAGCTCCGCCCGAGGTCCAGCTCCCCGTTTTTCCCAAGCCCCTCCATGCACGATGCACAAGCCTCCTGGGCACCAGCACCGACCCGCCTGCGACCTCCGGGGCTCACCGTCCGCCGGCGTGGTGGCCGCCAGCTCTCTCTGCTGCACGTAGAGCAAGCCCTGCGGGCCCACGGTGCGCGCCGCCCTCTCCCGGAAGCTCCTGGCGCTCTTCTGCGGGGGCACAAGAGGAAGAGGGAGAGGGGCGCGACGTGGACAGCAGCAGGACACGGGAGTCTCACCACCTGCCCCGCGAGGGTTTGAATGGCAACATAACCGCAGAGGCAAAACAAGAGGCACTCCTGATGGACTACTGCTGAAGGAGAGTCCATTTTTAAACTCGAATCTGAAAACTACGCGACCCTAAAAAACAACAACAACAACAAACAAAACCACACGTCCTTGCACACGTGCGTCCATGTGGATAAACCAACAGAAATCGGGAAAACGCTTTTAAAGGGTAATTCTTAACTGCAGCGCTCGGCCCTTTCCTTCCTCAGGCCTGAACCAAGTATGATCCACTTTTCAGTTCATTCATTCTGGTATTTATGCCGTAAAACAGCACGTTTATCAATCCGATTTTATCCCCACAATGCAGGGCACTGATGCACACGGCGGAGGGACCGTCCCTACCTTGAAATGTGGGTATTTCCCGAAGAATTCGGTTGTCGTGTACGGTCGCTCAATTCTGTGATTATTGGCGAAGAGTGGCATTTCAATTCAATATTTTTGTGGCTACCAAAAGGTTTCTCGCTCGATCCACACCGGTTGGGGCATCTGTTCCGCCTTCACGCAGTTCCTGAAATGAGTGCCCCGCCCCCTTAGCTGTCATGACTCCGCCCGAGGGTTTCTGGGAACTGTAGTACCACCCAGCATCCGCCTTTTCGCTGTCAAATGTCATAGGACTACGTTTCCCAAGATGCACGTAAACAGCGAAAGGACAGTGTCCTTTCAGGAACAACATTTAAGCTCCAAGGTAAAGCATTATAGTCAGCAAGTTCAACGTTTTAAGTTGTTTTACACTTATATAAGACAATAAACATTTCATGTGTAAATTGCACTGTTAATCAAAACTTAATATTAATTTCAAAACATCACAAAACTGCCAAACTTATATGAGTATAATCATATGGTATAAAGACAATGATGTCTTGCTCCGGTTTCAATGAACAGAATGCAACAATTATAATACAGGACACTTGTTAGGAGAAACATTTATTTTCTACAAGTTACGGTCAGCTGTGTAAAATATCACCATACTTCAGAAAACTTTTTTTTAATAAAATAAACATTTAAACTGCAAACTCCTGGTCCTTGATAAGGAGACATACAAGTAGATTTCCCTACCGCTGCAGTTGCTTGTCTTTGACGGTATTTCTTACATTTCCAAATCCAATAAGTTTCAACATTACTGATCGCTTCCTCACCCGTGGCTCATAATAAGCGCACAAAATCATTTACAGAAACAGCAAGAATTGTCATCTTGATGGAAACCTATACAGAGAACAGTGTACCTTTAGCAATAAATAATATGGTAATTTTTTAATTTGAAATTAAAGTAGAGTTGAAGTATTTACATTTTAAACAGGACTGGCCCATGGGGTGAATGGAGTGCTGAGCCTCCTGTCACGGGGTCTCCCGTGACCCCGACATCCGCCCAGTCACCCAACCATTCAGCCATTTCCAGAATCGGTGCAATCAAGAGTAAGCTCACGTGCTTTAATAGAGATTTTAAAACAAACCCAGACACCCCCTTGTTCTTTATTTACAGCGCTGTCTCCGGGGAAACGCGTCGCAGCTAGAAATACACGTGAGGAGCTTAAAAAGGAAAAAAAAAAACTAAAGCTAGAAAAGGTTCATCAAAGAGTCCGAAGTCAAGTGTGGTAGAGATTCTTACAATACAGGCACATTTACACACACATTTACAATCGGAGAGTCGCGGGCAGAGCTGACCATCCCTGCCGAAAGGACTCCGGGGAGGGTGTGGTGGTGTGTTCGAGACGTCTCCCCGGGGGGGTTCCCCATCCGGGCTCCGGGCTCCGGGCTCGAGAAGAAACGACCTCCCGTTTTTTCCAACCCATGGTCCGCACCTCCTCCTCCCCCCCCCAGGGCACGCTGGCCTCCGCTGCTGGGAAAGCTCCAATAGGGAACGCGGGGAAAAGCCGGGAGGGAGCGGGAGAAGGAGAATGGGAGCAGCGGCCGGACGCTGCAGCTCCCGGTGGGGAGGACAAAGGTCCGCGGTGCTTGGGATCCGAGCAGATTGCCGAGCAACACCGGCCGCCAAGGCCAGCCCGACAACGTGGTGCCGCGTGGTCCTCTCGCGTTAGAAGGGGCGCTGTAGGAAGGCGATGGGAGGGGACCCCACGCTGCTCGGGCTGCGCAGGTGAGAATCGTAGGACCCCGGCGTCACGCCCACCAGACTGTCATGGTGGGGCGTCTCCCCCTGCAGGAAGTCATCCTCCTCTTCGCCATTGGACACCTGCGCAGGAAGCAGAGAATCGATAGCCAATCAGCACGCAGGTCCCGCCCCACCCACAAAGGTCATGCACAGGTTGGCTCTGGGGGCGAGGCTTCGACAGCAGGAAGGCTTGGGAGACTTGCTAGCCCAAGAAGCGCAGCTTCTCTGCAGCTCAGTGGTCACCTGAGGGGGGTTACCTGTCTGACTGGCTTCTTCTGTCCGTCCACCTCACAGTCGCCTGGCTCCTCCCACACCTGGTAGATGGGCTCTATCAGCTTCCCCGACCTGCCGACATCCGACACAGAGGAACAGTGGGAGCAGGAAAGGGAAGAAAATGCCAACTGCAGAGCAGGGATCTCCCATTCCCATCCTCCAGGTCTTCTGGTTTACCATGTTCCGTGAGCTCTTAATTAGCTGAACCCATTTGCTTAGCCGGACCAGCTGAAGCACTTTCCCAGGTGCTGATTTAAAGCTCAGGGCCAGGGTTTGCTCACTGCAAACCGTGCTGCACACAGATCTTAACAAGGCACTGACTCAACCAGACGCAGCAAGGACTTGTGGGGCCAGCTACACTGAGCCTCTGGCACGTAAAAATAAAGAACAGTAAGAGCACGGAATCTTAGACGGCTTAATCGTTAAATTTCCACGAACAGCAGCAAGAGAAAGGAAACACTCTGATGCCCCGGTAGGCGGGCACACCTGTACGCCCGTTACCTCTTCAACAGGTAGGGGTCGAAGGGGAAGAAGCTGTCCAGGGGGTTGGTGTTGACGGGCAGAGACTCCCCTCCCTGGCCGCTCCTGACCGCGGGCAGAGTCAGCCTGTTATTGCGCTCGATGATGGTGTAGCAGAACACCAGCTGGTACTTCCTGCAGCGCAGAGACACATGGGGGGGGCATGAGGTCGCCGACAGGACCCTCACGGCGCCCACCCACCCCCTCTGCACCAGCACACGCTTCCGACATTTAAACACGGATTAAGGTGCGTGCCAAGGAGCAAGCCTATTCCAAGATTTACTGAAAACATACACTCTCAGCTATCTCCGACGCCATTTCTGAGCAGATCCATGTCTTGGTTTCCTGTTTCGGAACAGATAATCCAATGAATAGTAGCACACGGAGGACCACAGACACACGGGAAGGAGAATTCTGCCCCCGAGTGAGATGAGCTGACAGGAGCAGGGCGGAGACGGTTCAGTACCTTGTAATGGCGGCGAACATATTGGTGATGGCTGGCAGGCAGACCTTCAGCGGGTTCAGCTGACACATGACGATTCGCTCCAGGTTCATCTGCTGGAGGTAGGCCATTCCTGCCACACAGACACAGACCCCGCGGGGACATCACTCCCACCCGAACGACAAGGGCACAGCGATGAGGCGATGAGGGCAAATTAGCCTTGTGTTTTCACATTATTGATACGAAGCAGAAAAAGAGGGAGGTGAGAAGAGGGAGTTCTGGGTCTCTTTTCAGCCAGGATCTACGTAACTCGATTCAACGGTCTATTGTCAACCATTCGTTTAGACCACAAAGTCATCAAACGTGAAAGATTAAGAAGATCGAAGCTGCAAGTAAGTTGAGGCACCGAGGTCCCTCCTGCTCGTTTGGTAGTTCAGCGACTCAGTGAATTGAATCTGGGCCTCATGCTCTCTAGATATTCACCGCGAGTCTCCTGCTCCAGACACTCCAGAAACGTTCCCTAATCTCCGTCTTAAATTTACTCCCTATTGTTACCCTGCATATCCACTCCTCCAGAGCCAAGGCTGCAGGCCGCAGACCAGGTGCCAACACACAGCCTGCAGGAAGAAAGCACCACGACGGAAGAGGAGGCCCCTGTGCCCCTGGCCTGTACCCACCCTGGCGCAGGCTGCCCTCCAGGATCTGCTGGTGCCTGAAGATCAGCGTGTAGAAGACCGCCTGGCAGGCAGAGTAGAAGGGGCCGTGCAGGCTCACGTCACAGAAGGCCCGGGAGCCCGCGTCCTGGCTGTCGATGTAGCGGTGGAGCCAGGGAACCAGCAGGTCCAGACACGCCTTCACCGTGCTGAGGGGCACCGGAGACAGGGAGTCAGGGGAGAACGGCAGGAAGAGCCGGAAAACGAGCTCATGGGACAGGCAGAAACCCCAGAAGGCACTCACGTGACGGACAGGAAGTTGGCCCGGGCCAGGAAGCTGCCGACATACGCGGCCGCGGCCTGCCGGAGGACGGGCGGGTGGCTGGGGTTCTGCACCGTCTTCCACAGGTGCTCCAGGAAGGCCTCGGCCAGACCCTGCAGGGGGGGCGACACAGCACACGCGCCGGCAGGGGAAAAGGGTGAGACACCGGCCCAGCCAGAAGCGGGGGTTCCCCGCGCCCCTCAGCTTCGCTGCGGGCAGGATGGGGACTCACCAGCCGGAAACTGCACAGGTAGAAGAGGGCGAACTGCACGTGGCAACAGGCGTGGGTGGGCAGCACCAGCTTGTCAAACACGCCCACCAGGTCCCGGTACAGCTCCTTCGTCTGCGTCAGGTGCAGGGACCCTGGGAAGCGCCACAGGAGGAGTTTTGGTTTTAACGTCTGTTCTATAAAGCCGTCCAACGTCCCATCTACAACCTTTATCCAGAAGATGAGCTTGAAACACCCCTGGTCAATCACAGTCCCATCGGAGCTCCCTACGGCCGGCCTCGAGTCCTCACCGCTCACAAAGCACACGTCCTTGATGTAAGCCAGCAGGATGTCCATGAGGGTGTCCAGCCGCTCAGCTACAGGGTGGGCCATCACAGCGCCCCCTGCCTCTCCGGAGGGCCTGGCCAGGTCATCTTCATCCTTTCACAGACAAGACAGGAAAGCAAGACATGGAGGGGGATCAAATGAGCGCCTGGGAAATAACTGAAGGTCAAAAGCCAACAAAGCAACATTATACAAAGATGAACACATCGTCGTCAATGTCCTTTTAGCGTTCCTTTCTGTCCTGGAAATCACTTGGGACTCCAGGGAGCCGTCCGGTTACCATGTCAAACAGTCCCTCCTCCGGCGGCCCCTCCCGGCCCCTCGCCTGCTGCGCTGGGCTCTCCTCCGCCTCCTCGATCTCGCTCCGGGGAGCGCTCACCTGAGGGAAAACGGGGACATAGGGAGCTCATACTGGGGGGCGAGGAACCCAGGCTGGTCTGCCGAGAGGTTTCAGCCCGTCATCCGCCTGGGAAACCACTAGCATACAGTCAGTGCTCCTCATCGGTGGAAGAGCATGAGCCCGTCATTACAATTAAATACTGCTGTTACTAATCGAGCGCTGCGAGCTTGCGTCTTTGCGAACCTCCCCAGGGATGTGCCAGTAAACCTCTTCTGGAGGAGTGTGCGATATCCCAGCCTGGGCTACTCTGGTCACGCCCACTGCTTTGTCCTCTGCTCTGCCTATCAGTGTCTGAACCCACTTTTCTCTACCCAGTTCCCCCCCCCCCCACTCAATCTAGCTCGGACCTTCCTCGTTACCGGAGCACCGGGTGACGACACTGTCCCGGCGGATCCTAAGCCTCTGTAAAACATCAACCCACACCCCAGCCCGGCCCAACTCACGTCCAGTTTGAGCATCCTGCCCATGACCAGCTCCAGAATGTCCCTGCGCAGCGTGGGGAGGTAGACGGTGACCCGCAGGAGGTTGTGGACGTAGCACTCCTGCGCACGGCACAGAAACGGCCTTCAGACCAGAGCCCCCCTCGCCAAGGTCACGGCCCCACAGTTCCCACAGTTCCCAGGCCAGACCTGGCACCACGCAACCTTCTTCCGCTTTCTTACAAGTTACAAGACATAAAAATGCCTCGCGAGCTCCATGCGGCTACCTCCCACCACAACGAAAAGCAACTCGGATCGGTAACCCCGAGCTGGTGTGATCTCGGGACTGGAGTCGGGGAAACGCTGATAGTCTTTGCCGGAGCCCTTACCAGGGTCCTGGAGGATTTCTGGACAAAGGGGAAGTTGTCCGTCAGGATGGGCATCAGGAACCTGGTAGTCCTAGGGCGCACAAGAAGGGAACCTCGTTATCCCACAGGTCTCGTTCTCAACACACAGACACAGACTCCCCACAGACCGACCAAGCCACAGAGCAAACTTGTCACAAACGATATTATTCACAAAATTACCATGCTAATGGAAAGAGAACTGCATGTTCTTTCTTTTCTCAGGTGCCACCTGAAACTCCAAGGCGAAAACCTTTAACTGAAACCTTTATCTAAAAGCTTATATATTTTCTTTATCGCTATAAATTAAGTAAGATATCTTTAGGTTTGCGTCTGCTGCGAAGACTTACGAAGGAACATATCTGCTGATGACCTGCAGAGCTCGATGACACAGGTCAAAGTTCCTAGGCAGGTCTGAAACAAAACAGCACATAAAAATACAGTTCAGTTCCATCCACACTGACGCACAGATATACTGCACATATCCACATCCACACTGTGGCTCACTGCAGTATCCCCTGGATGGTTGGTACTTCTGCAGTGAATTAAAACCGATGGAAAACCTACTTTCGTCTTCGTCATCAGAGTCAGAAATGTCCACGCCTCCCTCCCGGATAACGATTCTCCCTGTAGAAACAGAAACACCGGAGCACAAGTTAGCAACTAACTCCTCGTACCCCGCTGTCTTCTGTGATCTTACTACTCTGGCCTTCTTTTCTTTCCAAAAAGGAGGCTCAGAATACTGAAGGACTGGACTGAACGGCGGGGTCCACTGTATTAATTTCTGTCTGCACACCTCTTGTTTAACTGTGACACAGCCCAAAGAGCCGGATCATGAGAAGCTACCGATTTATCTCGTCTTATTCTGCGAGGTACAGCAGCTGAGGCTCGAGTTGAGAGCACATCCCTATGTGCGGCGACGCCCAGTGAGGTAACCCGCTCAAGGCTGCACAGCAGCCTCCTGCCTGGGATTTGAACCCGCAACCCTCACGTCAGGAATCCATAGCCTTGAACCACACTGCTCCCCTAAATACGATAAAGCACAATAATGCACCAGAGGTGACGCCGAGGGTGCTGCTGGGAAGAAAATGAAAACAGAAATCATGGACGCACTGACCGGGCGTGAAGTGGGAGACCACCATCTTCAGGCAGGACCGCAGGTAGACAGTCTGAGCCGAGACCAGGTTGCTCAGGAAGGCCAGGTATTCCTCCACGACAGCGGGGCTCCGGCCCAGCCACGGCAGCCTCTGCACACCGGGAAAGAGCAACCGTTAGCCCACAGCGGGGACACTCGGAGCTGTCCGGCACGGACTGCGCCAGGGCAGCAGGAGCTCTGCGGGAAACGCTCCGACGACGACTACGACGACGACGACTGACTGCTGCTCACCAGCACCACAGACACCAGCTGCTCGTGGTCCTTGGTGAGCTGGGTGACACAGTTCCGAAACTCCTGGAGCCAGTTGATGATCTGGGCATCCTGCCGGCAGGAGAGAGAACAGGGATCAGGATCACAGCTATCGACAGGATAAGGGCCGCAGCACAGCAGAAACTAAAGGGTCTCCACTGCCATGGGATGAATGAACTAAAGAATACATTGTTGCTATCGCTGAGATACACCGCAGCTACCCTGAATCCAGCCTGACATGGTGCTAGATTTACAAAGGCTAAACTGAGTGTTACAAAATATATTGCATGTAATTATTTAACAGCTGAAGGTTCGGGTGACTCATTTTACCAACAGTGACTTTCCACATCCAACAATTTGAACAATTGTTCAGCATCAAATTAGGATTTTCACATTTTCCAGTAAGACTGTACCATACTCCAGAGACAGAATATAAAACACATTAATGCACGGGAGCTAAGAACAAGCACTTATTATTTTAAGAGTTCAGTGTCCTTACCTTTATATCAGGGTCTGAGAGCTGGTGTTTAAGAAGCTCATAGTCATTGGTGTCACCCTTAAGAAATAAATACTGGACATTAATTTCACAGGATGATTTCCAAACACACGCTGCTACTGTCATAACAAAAATGACCTAGCGGTCACTGCCCACTCGGACTTGACTGTACTCAATACACACAGTGTAAGATGCCACAAATCTCGGAAAAGCACTTCTAAATCTCTCACCCGTTTGAACTTCGCCAGTGTGTCCACCACATTGCCCCCAAACCGCACTGTCTTCAGCGGAGGGCTACCGATAAAATCCCTTTCCACCTCCATCTCGACTCGACACTGCGAGAGACACCCCCGTTCAGATTTATTACCGTGAAATAAATGAAAAGACAACCAAGAGACAGTTCTATTCTTACAGATATTAAAGCACGTCCAGTCAGTCAAAGGATCACTGAAGGACAATTAATTGTTAGGTAATTATGATTAGCTGAAGGCAGTGAGGTGAGAATTACCCCTCGGGTTGACCATTACAAGTAACACGGAAAAAAGTAGATGAAATTGGCTTTCCACAGATGCAGGATAATGCTCACCTTCTTCGAAACTAGGGGATAATAAAAATTCGCAAATATGTCACAAATCACTGTACTGGAAACACGTCCAGTCTCCTGCGCTTTCTGTGGGACCTGACATGTGCGGACATGCTGCAGCTGCTTCTCCTCTCACCCGGAACTACAAACCGCGACCTCCTCTCTGACCTGGAAGTGACTGTTTGGTAGACTGGGCGAAAATAGGGTTAATGTTTTTTAATTCCAAAAATGGTTAGTATAACGTTTACCGTGAAAAGTACGCGCTGCATTAAGTTGCCGTACAATGTCATTATTTTGAATTATGTCAGCTTTCACTGTTCAATGGAAACCAAAATTGAATTTAACATAATTTTATAAACTTAGGAAGAGTTCTGTTGCGAAATACACCGAAGACCGCTTATTAAAACCACCCGAGAGAGGGACACATATGTATATTAATTAGTTATGCCTAGAGAGGTATTGGCTCTTTGGAAGACTTTAGAGCCTTTATTAGACTACAGGGAAAAGGTATATTGCGTTAAAGTCTCAATAATTAGTATTTATTACAATATGTAGTCATAAGTATCCTTTTGCAAACTGACAATTAAACTATAACTTGTCAATTTATCCCCTATTAAGCATAGGTTTAAAATTAAGATAGATGATAATTGCGTCTTTTCTGAAAGCATCCCAGAACCTTTACAACATTTGATTTAGTTATGACCTGTTAAAACGTTCTGGATTGATCTGCAAAATGATATTAAAACGTTTTCTAGATTTTACATTTCGTTTAGGGAAATACATGTGATATTATATAACGGCATATCTCCAGGCTATTTCTAAATGTAAGAATATAAAAGTTTTGCGTACCTTATCTTTATTTACCTCATTTAATCTGTTTTTGTAAAATGCAACTGATGGTGTTATATGTACTCTTGTGTATTGTATGTAGTTTTGTAAATAAAAATAAAAAACGTCTATTAGCTTCTGAAAGAAAAGCGACATTTCATTCGCGATCCAGAAATTATTTTCATTACCACGTTCACGTCTTCCAAGCGCGCTTTGCAGAATAGACTGAACAAAATGTTTATTTTTTCACTGCTTGCGTGTCTTCCTAATATGTGCATTTTACATTTATCGTCAACAAGTACTGAAAAAACTCGGTTGATTCGGTTGACTTCCAGTCCAATAAGAACATCATGTTTTTTAAGGAACGTTTGTACGTATTGAACTTTTTCATAAGGGCGAATTCAGGTCAATGAAGCCCCCTTTAGGAACAGCGGCTGTCTGTCTGCGAGCAGAGGGAATTAACGGGGTCTGGGAATTGTACCGGGACGTCGGTGAGTAATTATTTTTTGACAAGGGATGCGTTTATTTATTTGCAGCAGTACAGTGATGAGCTCCCCTTTAGGGCGCATGTGCGAACGAACAGAGCCCTGCGCCTGCGCAGACGGCTTGGGGGAAACGCTGGCACTTTCATCACAGGACGCCCATGGCAACGGGCGTCACGTGACCGTACATGGCGCTCCTGCTGCCCTCTGTTTACTCTGTGCTCAAGTAAACTGTGCTCTTAGGGGTTCTCCCTCTCCAGGGTCCAGGGTCTGCACGTATGTGAGTGAGAGCTCTTTGCTTTCGGCACGGGCATTTTTCCCCCCACGTTGTGCAAAACGTTAATTGGCTTTTAGCTCACTCACATGGACAGACGAAGACAGCTAGACTGGGCTGTGCAGCACAAATGGAGCTAAAGGTGCACAGAGAGTGCATCCGTTTTCCCATTGAGACAGTAAGGACAGTACCTGAAAGGCCGTGTGGTGCTGTGGGCCATGTCATCCAGACTCAAAACCTTCTTCTTCAGAAAAGCCTTTACTTAACTGGTTCCGTTCTTCACCCCTCTGCTCTTCTTAATACCACCTTCCACGGTCTCCTCTGTTGTTATTGTTGTATTGCTGTAATTATAATTGTGTCCTATCTTGTGAAATCTTCTTATTTATTGTTGTAGTCTTCTTATTTATTGTTATTGTCATCCTGTAAAGCGCTTTGAGAAGCCACCTTTAAAGGCGCTATATAAAATAAAGTTTATTATTATTATTATTAGTAGTAGTAGTAGTAGTCAGACTCTCAGGCTCAGTGATGGCTCAGCAGCCATAATGACTGACCTCACACTCACTCTATTACACATGGCAGTGTACACATCTCACATACCCAGACAGACATCCTGTAATGTCATGTGGAATACCAATGCCACGTTCACTTGACACCTGTTCAATTCATAGACATAACCACCAACCCACTGAAGCTCAGCAGGTGTGAGCCTGGCCAGTACCTGGATGGGAAACCTCCTGGGAAAACTAAGGTTGCAGCTGGAAAAGGTGTTGGTGGGGCCAGCAGGTGGCGCTTACCCTGCCGTCCATGTGGGTCCTAATGCCCCAGTATAGTGACGGGGACACTATACTGTAAACAGGTGCCGTCCTTCGGATGAGACGTAAAACCGAGGTCCTGAAAATCCCAAGCCTTTTCTCGGAAAGAGTAGGGGTGTAACCCTGGCATCCTGGCCAAACTTCCCATTGGCCCTTACCAATCATGGCCTCCTGATAATCCCCCTCTGTGAATTGGCTTCATCACTCTGCTCTCTCTGCTTCATCAGTGTGCAGAAAAGCGCTATATAAGTGTAAGCAATTATTATTAACCAATAATTCTGCCTTCAACCACCACAGTGCTGCCCCAAACTCGCTCTCACCCTGGGGAAGACTGTAAGCCCCACATACTGGGTCTGCCATCTGGATGGGGTATCTCTCACGAAATATGAATCTGTCATCTGGTCATGTGCTGACAGAACATGCAGGACACATTCAAATAGCTGTCCAACCTTACTCGCTTTAAAAAGATCAAAAAAATTATAACCTGCTCTGCTCTCAGCTGCTGTAACAGATTTAATATGAATGACATGAGTATGAATACAGGAACACATTTAGAAGACTATCATTGCTAGATTATCTTAAAACTGATGTTGTGTTGATCTTGTGTAAAGCACATTATAAGCAGCTCCTTGTTAACCTCCTGACAACCGTGAACAGTCTCTGCTACCCTTTTGCTCACGTAATTGTGAAACTAACCAGGGCTTCGGACTGGGAATGAACTGAGCTGGACTGTGACAGATGTGCTGTTTTCAACGCATAGATAGAAGACGTGATTCTTATGCTTTAAACATTGCTGTTATTCAACTATGTTATTGCTTCTGGCAGTGAACCCAGCAGTCTGTATATTGTATGTTAAGTCGAATAGTCCAGGCAAGTCACTTTCCAGAGATATTTCTATATATAGAGAGAGAGCCCAGGTACAAATGCAAAGATAAAACAGAGTCTTGCAAATGAAAACTGTGTTTACAGTGTACAAAGGTCTGTTTGACAGAGGCTTATCACAATAAGAAAAGGTGTGGAGAGCTTTACTGTTCAGGAAGGACTCTGATTTTAATCTAGGAGCATTCTCAATATAAAGAGATGTATTTCCATCATGTATTAAGCCATACCACATTGATACAAGTTGGATGTGCCTTGATGATTTATGTTTGGTTTTATTTAATTAAAAGTTCCCGGATAATTATTCCTTCTATCGAACATTGTTTCATTGAATCATTTTAAACCATGTTTGTGGTATTCATGTGAAGGACGACCTGGTTTTGCTTAGAAACAGTTCTTTTGTAAAAAAACAACATTCTATTCAATAAAACAAAACAAACGTCGAACATTTGATGCAGCAGACATAAAATGAGTCTGTGCTTCTTGCTTCCGAAATACTAGGATTTCCAGTAAAGAAGAACAAACTTTCAGTCAGGTAAAAATCAGTTCAATCCTTCAGCAGTGCCGGCTGGAGTCCTTTGTTCGGTTGAAAGCAGGCCAGACAAACAGGGCTCGGTGGATGAAAAGAGATTTGAACTCCATTTCACAAAAACAAGCCAGATAGTCTTTCATTCGCTGGAGTGTGTTTTGCCTGTTAGTTCCTCTGGGTTCCCCTGTTCTTAACATCACACCTGTTAACATACAAAAAGACCATAGCCATTGTTTAGAAACAGACAGTAACGACAGGAAGCTATTCAAATCATTTAAACCAAGAGATTGACCTGCCTAAATCACTCGTGGAAAATTGGCTGTTTTTTTAATGAGACAAATCAGTTACAAATGTAACAGACTACAACAAGGAAGTCTAGGAAAGAAAGGAAAACAATACTTAAAATACCCCCCCCTCCCCCATATAAAACTACAGAGACAGCAGGGAGGGAGGAACTTCTGGTCCCAAAACCCATGTTATGGGCTCCTGGGGTGCCCAAATAATTGGACAGCAAGGGGGTGCTGAACCTGTCAAATTGTTTGACCGAAGATGTACGGTATATCCTGACCTGATCCTAGGGGTTAGAGAGGAGAGCCTCCTGTGTGTGTGAGCTCTGTTGGAACAGCCTGGGGTTAATTCCTCACTGGAAACACACCATTTTCAAACAAGAGGAAGCCACTCGCACCTTCAGTCTCTCCTGGGTTTCATTAGCCTGATCACCCGACTCTCATTCTTGTCTTTCTTGTAAGTGTCCCAGGGAGGTTGTTCCAGACTCCTACACCATTTTGCATACAGAAGAAACTCCCTATTTAAAACATTGTTCTACTTTTCACTTGCAGCGTGGCATTAACCTCAGATTGTGTTTTTAAATAATACGTTTGTTCTGGAAACACGTTTGTGACTTTGTAAACTTGTTTGTAAATTTCTCAACTTGTTTTTCTAAATACTTTCTCACGCTGGTCTACATCTTGCTTTCAGCATAAATGTCAAGATTCATTTTTTTAAATCGAAGTGTCAAGGGATAATAAATTCATGCACTTAATAGGTATGTGCTCCCTATTGTTTACTGTGGAGTATTTTAAGGCCTAAAGCACTTCATTCAGTAGGATTCAGTAAAAATATTTATATAGTCCTTATGTTTTACAACATACATATAAAAGAAAGACTTTGATTGTGTTCCCTTTCAATGCTTTTCTCTGTGGCCATGTTGCACAAGGTGACCACGTCGATTAGCAGTATTCGTTAATGCTTAACCGAAAGTCAAATATCCTGCTTTTCGCTATTCCGTGTTTCCGTCTGGTGTGTGCGCTCTCTGAGCAAATGTAGCTGGTAATTTGACTAAACGTCCCCATGAAAAGTTTGAAACTCAATAGCGCCTGAGCATGAATATAGCACGAGAGTCTGAACGGGTGTCGAATGACAAATTCTACATCTTGTCTCGTTTCGTTAGTAACCGTCTATAATTAAATGAACTTAAAAAACACGAATGCATGTAAATGTAGATTTTCCTACGTGATTAACTCCGCTTAATAATAATAATAATAATAATAATAATAATAATAATAATAATAATAAAAACCTTGTTAGCGGGGCTATATTGGCGTTGTTTCGGTGGCTGTAGCTGGGCTAGATGCCGCCTCACTAGCGACAGTGGCGGAGACGGTGTGCAAGCTGCCTTCAGCCGGGGCCATGGGCAGAACCACTGGTGTCTGCAGCTCCGTGCCCCTCGGCCCCCCGCCGTGCCCGTTGGGTCTTGCCCTCCCTCGGAAGGAGCTCCTGATCCCGTTGGAGAGCCGGCTGGAGAGCCGCCTCACCAGCCCGGCCAGCCCCCTGTCCTTCTTCAGCAGCCCCACGTCGTCCTCCAGCTCCTCGGGGGGTACCTCGATGTTGCCCGTGTACCAGAACACCCACCAGATGAGGCTGAGGAAGATGATGATCGCGCCGGCGTAGATGAGGAAGTCGTAGAAGAACAGGTCCCCGAACACCCCCACTAGCAGGACCGCCAGCCCGAAGATATCGAAGGCCACCGCCAGCCAGAATGCGCAGGAGCAGCGGCCAAGCCCAGGAAGACCTTTTTCCATAGCTGGGGCAGGTGTGTGCCGGCCGAGACAACTCTCCCCTGGCCTCTCAGGCGAGCATAGCGCACCTGTTACCTGCAGCCTCCCGCAGAGGCTCGCGTTTCAGCAGAAGCTCCGAGGTGCCCGTCTGTGTGCGCGCACACAGGTGGAGGAGACAGGTGTGGAAACGCCGCGAGTCAGCCTCACCTGAGCTGCCCTGGAGGACACGGAGCGCAGGCACCTCGCGAGGGGGGGGGCTATGTCGTCACAATAGCGCTGCACAGCAACAAAGGTGCAGGGACCAGCCAGGTAAGGTGGGGGAATTTAACCTTTGCATAGCCTATTGTACACACCGTGCCGTATATACACCTGTTTGTAACTTTTTAAGAGACGGTTTGTAACAGGTTCGGATGGATAATCAACGTTTAAAAGTGTTTTCAGGCAAAGTGCAACGAATCATTAATTTTATAATAAACCCCGAAATAAGGGGCTTGTATACATCGTGATTTACCGATTCGTCTGATCGTGTACTTGTTTCCTCTAGGAAATATGAGTGTTTAGGGGATACCATTACATAAATGACAATCGGAAGGAAAAAGCGTGGAAAGTAAGTTTATTTTTTCAAAGTGTGTCAGCAGCGTCCACCGGCGAAGAAGCAACACCATTATTACAATAAAAATGAACAGTTTTGTGAGTGAATAACCGCAACGTTTTCTTCAAGCAGGTCACCCCAGATGTTTCCAAGGAAGCGATCATCTGTATCAAACTTTTGTCCAGTCTCTGAGATTAATACATCTCTTTATATATATATATTTTAAAATAATACAGTAATACGAAAATCTCGACTAAATCAGAAGTTGAGTCTAAGCCCGAGAATCATTTCACCGGACGGTATCTCCACCTGGTGGAAAAACTCAGAATAAGATTTTAGTTCAGGGTTACTCAGCGGGCAGACACTTAAAGGTCTAGCAATTTGTCAGTTCAGTGATGAAGGTGCGGCTTGTAACTTTTCTGCGCTGGTCTGGCTTGGAGGGCTGGGGTTTTAACTGGGCTCCGTTTTAGTTTCCAGTGGTTTTGCTCTGCGAGTTACAGGATTAACCGAAAACCCCGCAGGGAGCTCCCGTCACCCTGAACCCCGCAAAACAACACCGGGGGCTACCGCACTGACAAACGGGGCTCCCTCATGCTGTTAATAACGAAAGCACGAAAGAGAAACCAAGACGCCAAACGGTGGGAATGACGGTACACTCTGCAGAGTATCCTCGATTATGTATTTTACTTTTAGAGACTATAGAAAGATTGTACAGATTTCACGAAAGCGCAGGGGCCACAGGGTGGACAGCCAACTCCAGGTCTGACCGCATATCATTCCAGAAAGACGGCGCATCGGTCACGCCCGGTGTCTGCAGGCCACAGGCTGACAGCGTCCCACCCGCAGGACAGGGGAAGACCCACCGCCCTCGGCGCCGGCCTAACGCGTGTTCTCGGATCGCTGGTCACCGGGACAAGGGAAGAAATGCACACAGGCAGCAGGGATCAGGCAGCAGCGGTGAAGAAACGTGTCAAATTCTACGCGTGGTGCGTTGTGCATCGCTTTTTTTTTTCTTTCCACCCGCAGCTGACGGGGGAGAAGCGGGCGAGCCTGACCCTCCGGACAGCAGCCGCTGGAAAATCCTTTATCAATAACGACCAGAATAAAAACAACAGGGGGGCTCATATAGATTTCAAGCGCGGAGCCAGCTGGGAGACCCTTCTGTTGTGCTTCTATATATCACTGTAGAATAGTACTGTACAGCGGAGCGGCCAGATGGACCCACGCGTGTAAATACAGACATACAAGCCGTATATGAGCTGTTTATGTGAGGATATATACAGTACGAGGGGGGAGACTGCGTTTACTTTCGCCGAGGTAAGGAGGGCAGCATCACGGGGCCGGTCTGGATGCATCTGCGTGTTTAACCGATGAGATGTCCCAAACTGAGGTCTCCTAATAAGGGGCAGGAGGCGTTGCGAGCGGCGCCCAGGAATTCTGTGCCTAGCATGGCGAGGATCTGGCACACGTCTTCCGGATGACCCCCTTGTACCGGAGCTTCTGCTTGATGACGGGCACCCACACCAGCCCCGTCACCAGGAACATGAGTCCGATGGACAGGCAGACGGGCCCCAGGGCGTAGGGCACCTTGGCCGCCCTGGTGAAGTAGAGGAAGGCCAGCACGGTGCCGGCGCCGAACAGCAGCCCGCCGGCCGCCATGATGATGATGGGCTTGTGGAAGTAGGTCCAGCGGGCCGGCTCCTCTCCCGCGGGCCCCGGGTCCGGGCGCAGCGCCCTGCGCACCGGGCTGGCGGTGTCCTCGGCCGCCGGCCTGCAGTCTCCGCCGGAGGCCATGATGCCCGTGGAGAGCATGGCAGCCGCCGGGCCTGCGGAGAGAGTCGCGGCACGGCAGCTCAGCAGCTGGAGGTGGAGGCAACACGATCCCTGGTGCATTTAGGGCCAACAGAGGACGTGTCTGAAAGACTCCAACACAGTTCTAGCAAAAGAGCAGGATCGCGTGTTCACTCCAGGTTTAACCCTTTAATTTCTGGAATGACTTGTTGATGTATATTGCGTGTTATAATTCTTCTTCTTTAGGCGTTAGGGTGTTTGGCGTACTCTCTCCCGCCCCCCCGTCCCGAAAAGCCCCCCAGATGGTTTATAACCTGAGTCACACGCGAATGTGATGTACTTACAGGGCAGCGCGCAGCTGTGAGCGCAGGAGGCCTCGGTGAGATGCGGGTCCGAGAGGCGGCGCTCCGGGCGGCTCGGGAGCGGAGCAGGGAGGAGGCAGGGTGAGGAGATCGCAGCGGCTGTCACCTGGCACCTGAAGGGCAGGACACGGCGAGAGAGAGGGTGGGCTGCCCCCCTGGAGGGCCACCTGTACAAGCCTGAATGTGCAACCTGTACGTGCAGAATGAAGACATCATTAAACGAAAACGGTATATAAATAAAGCCTGTATTTGGGGGGGCAGTTCGCCTCGCTTAGATCTGTCGCGACGAGTCAAGGGCGTGCAGATGAAAGTTTTTTCTGAGAGTCAGAATCGGGAGATTTGAACATCTGAAAAGGGGGCACTCAGGAGCGCGCGAGAAAAAACAAACGAACAGACAGGTGCGAATGTTACGGGTGCGAGCGGGTGATTTGAGATCCATCGCGCTCCAAAGCGTTGAGTTACAGAAAGATAACGATCACAGAAAAAAAACCCCGACAGTGGCGCACTCTTAATAAGTCCCACTCACCCAGAAGAGCAGAAGCCAGCTGCTACAGCAGTAAACATCACATCACACCCCCCGGGAGAAAGCGGGGGGAATGGTTACGATTTATAGACAATCCCGTTTGCAGGGTTCCGCGCTCGGAAGAGAAAGGGCTTCCCGCTGGGGTCCAGCACACTTACCGACCCGCCTGCCCCTCCGGCCGCCAGCTGCTCGCTCTAGGGTCCGAGAGAGCGGGCGCGAGCGCTCAGGGTCCGGACCCACCCCGGGGGGGGGGGGGGGTGGGAGGGACAGCCGGCTCGCCCGCCCCCCTACCCGCGGCCCTCGAACCACAGTCCGCCCGCTGCTGTGAGAGGCGTCTATAATAAAACACTCCGCCACCGCATGAAATACTAAACAGTGCCGTCAGAAATACTAAACAGTGAGACAAGCAGAGTTGTTGAGGGCGGCCCTTCCAGAAAGCTTGGAAAAAGGCTCCTGCCTGGATAGTCCGAGGTGCTCGGAACCTGACTCTGAATCCCTCCGGGAAACAGTGTTGGACGCGCGGGGCGTCTTCATTCTCTCAGCAGCTTATAGACGTCGAATACAAAATGAAAAATGAAAACACAACACTGGGATTATTTACGCGTAGCGTGTCGCTGTCGCCAATGAATGAGACAGGTCGCGTGGAATACGCCGCATTGAAAATACCAGCATAACTGGTCTTATATTGGTATAACAGTATAAACAATATCATTTCCTCGCGTAAGAAGCGAGGAAATGGAGCTCACGCCCATCACTTGATACGGGGCAAATAGAGGGCTGAATGAGAGTGGAAAATAATAAAGCAAATACGACACGGACCACCCCACTCTTGTTTCTCGCTCGTGTACACAAAGGCCGAGAGATGTATGACACGACACAAACACACCTGCGGGGGTGTCGATCTCTCTGCTCCACCCTGTCACCTCCCACCGCCCCTTAGACGGGGACAGCAGAAACCCACACACACACACATATATACTGTAAATAAGATGTATGGGCTTCGCCGAGGTACCAGTTTCAGAGGCGACTCTTGACAAAGCTGTGGTTCACACCTCTGGTCCTGGGGGAACCCTGTCTCCGGGTTTTGTTCCACCGAAGTTCTTCATAACAGGCTAATGGATTTCTTTTTTTTTCTCCCTTGAGACATAGTTTTCTCTTTCAGATCTTAAAAAGACAGCACCAGTATGTCATTGCTGTGACCACCCCCTATAATAATTCCGAGTTTCCGATATTCCCTGGCGCAGATGAGACGCTCTGACCGACAAAGGGAAAGTCTGATATAGTGTCCCTCCCACCTGTGCCTGCTCGCCTCTCAAGAGCTGTCCTGACAGGAATAAAGGAGCAAACTCTCCATGAACAGGCTGAGGGGAGATTGCATGCAGTTCCGCTTGCTGCAGTTGCTGGAGTTCGGGTATTTTACAAACCACGCACTGAGCGCAGACGCGGATGAACAGAAGTTTCTTTTTTTTCAAAGAATGTTTTTATGTAAACACCAGAAATACAAAAAAAAGGAGACAATATTAAAATAGATACAGAAATAGACACAATTCACCAATGTAAAAACTAAAAACGATACTCTTTACACATTTCCGCTGCAGGTCTTGCCTTTGGATTCCAACGGATGAACAGGGGTCTTGACCTGCCAGCAGCCCAGCGGACGTCATCAGTTCGCACCGGCGATTTAAAGCCGAGCTCGGACGAGCCCAGCGTGTCAACGGGCCACCAGCAACCTGGAACCCATGAACCACCGCGGTGAAGGCCTCCTCGCACGCTGCGCTCCGCGTCCCACCTCACGAGGAGAAGGCGGACTGAAGAGCAGCGGTACCTCGGTCCAGCGGGTCCAGCGGGTCCAGCGGTCCCCACAGCCACGAGGAGGACACTTGACATCGCTGGGGAGGGGACTGAGAGCGAGGTCTGGTCAGTATCCATCGTGCTGTAATGTATACACCCTCGCAGGCGCCTCTGTGTGTGTGTTTATATACTGCGCAGCACCGTCCCTGGCCTCGCAAAGCCTGAGCGATTAAGACGGGTCGTCTGAGGGGCCTGAGGCGGACAGCTTTCAAATCCCCTGTTATAAACCAACGCCGGCGAACAGCGTTTGTGCCGGTTTGTGCCGTTGAGAGTAACTTCCCAGCTGCTTTCGCTCCTTAGACATAGCGTCTCCCTTTTCAGGGGGTGACCGTGCCCAGCCCCCCTACAACGTCGTAGGGGAACCGGACTGGTCTCAATCGTTAGGGCGGCGATTGTGCCGGTTTGAGCCGTTGAAAAGTAGTGTTTGTGCTGCTTTCGTCCCAGAGATATAGCGCCTTGGGTTTCCGGTGATCACATGGCCACGCACGGTGACTGCCGAGTTCAAGCGTCCGTTACCGGTGCGAGAGGAACAGTTCTGCAACTGTGTTCCTCTGTTTCCCCGGGTGGGGTGCGGCGGCGGTGGATTTTGCATTTAATATCAGTGTCTTCTGTGCGTTTGTGTGAGCAGGAAAATTAAATGTGTCACGAATATCACACACCCTAACCAGGAGAGTTGCGGGTGTAGTCTCAAAAAGCGAACACTAGCAAACAATTGCATGTGCTTACCAAGAGGCTTTAACGAGCAAGTCTTAATATTTCGTAGCGGTGTGGTTTTTTTAAAAAAAAATCTGAAGAAGTGATCAGTTTCTCACTGCCTCCTTCTTAAACACGCACACCAAGGGACGTGTAAAGATTCGACCGGTCAGTCGAGCCACGTGTTCAAAGAGACTTGAATCTGCAACTTTACGAACAACAAGACCACTGTTGCACTCTTTTTTTTATCTTTGTGTTTCCGGCCAGTCCTTGGTGTAGAATACAGCGTGAGGGCACACCTGCCCTCTGGAGACACAGGTATGGGTGCCCGTGTTAGATCCTCAGGTGAAGCCGAGTCTTCTGCAGTCTGCAATGTAATGACCCAGACATGTTTGCTTGTGCTGCTCCATGAAGTTGCCCACCCGCCCGTCGAACAGCACCAACGACGAAACTCACCGCAATCGTTAGTGCTGCTTTTTTCCGGTTTGTGTCGCTGTAAGTAGCGTTTGTGCTGCTTTCCTTTCCGAGATATAGCGCCTTGTTTTTTCGGGTAATCACGCGATTATCTGCAAGGACGTTTACAGGTACCAACAACCTCGGTACTTGAACTCCTGGTTGTGATGAAAAAAATGGGGGCAATTTGTTTTCCGAGTCTGTCTGCTCGGGTGGGGTGGATGTTCAATATATTTCAATATAGCGCCTTCTTTTCCTGGAAGTACAAAACAGCAAAGTCACGACCACCAGATCTTTCAGTTGTGATCTTTTGATCAGTTGACCCCAGACTTTCCAGCCTTTACACGAATAAACGGTCTTACATTTAGGGGGGAGTTACTATGTTAGTTCATTGGGTTAGGTGTTTTCTTTTAATTTTTAACCATGTTCTCGAAAATGTATTGCTTGTGTACTCCTTTCATTGGTGAAGAAACACCAGTTTCCAAATTACCGCTGGTACAACTCGAGATTCACATTTTTAGGTGTTAGTTTCAAGATCGATGTAATTTAACAATAAAAAACAAAATTGAAAGCACCAGCATAATAATATGATGATCATAGACTTTACATTTCTATTCATTTTTTAAGTACAAAGCAGAAGGCGTTTCCCTTAACTTAAATATACGATTACAATTGTTCAAATACCATGTATTAATTACAGAAAGCAGCGGAGACAGTTATATTGCAAATAAAAAATGTATTTATTTCGAAGAGCACGGGGCATTGTGAATGATTGTCAATAAAGACATTAAAAAATAAGCCGATGTAGTTCTTTTGCAAATAAATAAAGCATTTTAAAAATAGATTCTCAATGACGGTAAACAAGCCGATCCACCTGGCGCTGCTAGTTTGAACAGCTCTCGGACCCGTGATTGGCTAAACCCCCGAACAGCTCGGGCCGCGATTGGGTGAAGAGTGAGAATCGACACTCTGATTAGGTAAAGCGCCACAGCGGAAGTTCTGTGTACCGTGTGTGCTGTATGAGCACGCTGGATATACAGCAACACATCCATTGGTTTCCAATTACTGATCGATCTAAGAGAAGACGCACTGACGTCAAAACTGAATAGCAGACAATCAATGTCATGGTATTCACAGCGCGTTCACGACTCCGATAGCATGTCACGATGGGAGTGCACACATCACGATCACATTAAGTCCATATATCGCGATATGACATACCCCGACAAAACGCCCCCACCCCCATGTCAAGACATGAAGCCCGCATATCGTGATATGACAAAAATTGTCACGCCCATGTCGCGATATGAAGCTAATATATCGCGATATGACATGCCGAGACAAAACGCCCCCCACCCCATGTCGCGACATGAAGCTGCCATATCGCGATATGACAAAATTTGAAACGCCCATGTCACGACATGAAGCCCGCATGTCGCGATATGACCAAAATTTGGAGCCCATATATCGCGATATGACCAAAATTGTCACGCCCATGTCGCGACATGGAGCCCATATATCACGATATGACATAAATTGTCACGCCCATGTCGCGATATGAAGCTAATATATCGCAATATGACGTGCCCCGCCCTAATGTCGCGACACAAAGTCCATATATAGCGACACAGATATATCCTATCTGGGTATATCATGTCCTGATATGAGACCTTTGTTGGGTGGCATGGAAATAAGGCACCAGTCGTGATATACACTGCCGCGAAATACATGCGATATACATGGGGTCCTTATCATTACATGTTGCGGAGGTCTTGTCGCGATGGTATCCCACGGTTATGCGTTTGGCAATCTTACAATCACGGTGATTTTACGTACTTTACAACCACAGGTTTATGTCATAGGTGGTTAACTTTTTGGCATGCGTCATGTCTTGGTGTTATTCACATCTAAGGAGGCTCATATGTTTATGGGTATTGATTGCCTTTAAAATGTTACGGGTGCGAGCTAAACTGTAACAGAGCGCTTGAACTCGGCAGACGGAGTCACTGGAGATCAAAGTCACTGTGCGTGGTCGCGTCATCACCGGAAAAACAAGGCGCTATCTCTCGGGAACGAAAGCAGCACAAACGCTACTTTCAACGGCTCAAACCGGCACAAACGCAGCACTGACGAATGAGGTGGGTTTCATCGTTTGTGCTGTCTGTAGGGGGGGCAACTTTACGGAGCAGCGCATAGTCTTTGCTGCCGTTTTTGTATAAAAAAAATATTTTGTATAAAAAAAGTATATTTTGTATATACTCTTGTATAAGCTGAAAGCATTTATATGAGGAAAAAAAATACGAGAGGTTACTACTGCAACTACCGCTCTCCCCCACGGACGAGGGGTCACACACAGCTCACTGTACTCTGTACGCAGTGCTACATGAGGCTGGACAACATTCAAACGTCGGAAACTCAAACAGCCACACAAGATGCACTGAACACGTCAGAGGTCCGTCGCCTCGTCACTGTTTCGAGCGAAACTGACGTCCCAGCGCCCACGACCACTTCGCCATATAATTTGGCAGTCCCGTTTTGAAAAGATTAAGGTCGACCGGAACCCTCACCCGTGCAATTAGAATAAAGGAAAGACTGGCGTAGGTCCGATTGTCGCGGGGTCCGAGGAGCGTTGAAAAAAATGCGCTGAGCCCGTTCAAGAAAAACGATTCTGTATTGCAGACGGCATTGGTGCTGTCCTAAAGCGCTGTAACAGCTCCTATTCCTGTAACCTAAAGCTCTATAGCACAAGCAGGCATAACATCGAATCATACAAAATCTATAGAAGACAAAGTCTGCAGGTGGAGACCATGCAAAGAGAAAGGGGTCGCAGAAGTGCTTTCTTGTGAACTAGTTTTATAACAGCAGAGTGATCCAACCTCTGAGCCCCCTGCCCCCCAAGAACCCACAGATCAGCAGGTGAAAGCTTCTAAAAAAACTGCAGAATGGTCTTTGCCATACTGCCGGAGCTGGGACGCAAAACCCCCAGACTGTGGGCAGGGCACATTGCCTCAGCAAATCCCTCCATGGGCTGCTAATTTAAATAAGTGTGTTCTATACTCCACTGGAATCCAGTGCAATGACACTAGCGCAGCTGTGATGTGCTCTCATTTTTACTCCAATTTGCAAAACATCACCCAGAGATGCGTGTAGGAAATGGCATTAGGGATTTATTGGGTTAACAAAAACAGCATTCGAGTTACCTGTCCTGAATATAAAACACAGGCATGGACAAAGCAGAACCATCTGAACCACAAGCTGGTATCTTTTCAATCGGTGCAGTGGAATTGCATCTTTACTCCCTCCTCCATTCCTCCTCTCATTTTGAGAGGTACTAAGGTGATGCAAACCAGTCTGCAGCTCTGTTTCAAGTCAACCTTCTGGTAGTAAGCGGCACTGTCTCCGCTTTCCATTTATTACTGTGCTGGAAAGAGGTGGAACGTTTCTATTTTCTTACGCAACGTCAGGGACTGTTGTTTCGAGTGTGCGGTCAGGGGGAGGGGTGTAAGGCAGGAGAGAAGTTTATAAAATAAAGTTCAGTGACAAGGCCCAGGTCTGTACACACTGGCACATTAATCCTCCTACCAGCCACACTTGCAGGAGCACTATAAACTCACACAACTGCTCACGTACACCAACACTGCCTAAGCCTTAACCAACAGTGAACCTCAAACAGTACAGAGGAAGCTTCATTCAAACTGCAGCACATCAGAACCGTTTAACCCATGCCTGGCACATGGCCCGTTTTGTAACTCAGACTGTCCTTGGAACTGGAAAGCAGTGTCAAGCTCTCAACTACTTTCCCTGCCTCTCTTTCACTTTGCCTGGCAAATCGGCACGCGCACATCCACACACGCACACACACAGATGACAAGAATTCCCGTACAGTCGCTGTGTGCACTAGTGCGCACGCGGAGACCTTTCTCGCTTGCGCTTTTAAAAATGAAGCCAGTTTTCTAACAGCTGGGCTCAGGAGTCCCGTGTGGGCGTGCCAGGAAGCGGGCGTGTCTTTAACACGACTGCGGCACTGTCCTCTTCTTCCGTTTCTGCAGTGGGGTTCTGGGTGATTTCTTGGCCGAATTGGACAGTTTCGATCGGGCCGAGGAGCCCTGGGTCTTCTTGGGGGGCGTCTTCCGCTGCAGCACCCCTGGCAGCCTGCGCAGTGCCAGAGGCTTCTTGGGGGTCTGGGACACCTTTGTTTTCGCCCCAATGCCCTGTTTGCCAGCTGTCGCCGGAAGGGATCCCGGAGAAGAACGGGGTTTGTTCCCCTTGATTTCTGCAGTTTGGGGCGCCGACTCAAGCTCCTTCCTTGCTGGTGCCTGAGAAAGAAAGAGACGAGTTAAGAACCTGCACCAATCATCTCATGAACTGTCTCTAAGGGCTGGAGGCCTTACACCCCCAAGGATGCCAATGTGCTTTGTGACCGAGGACGGCCAGACTAGAATTCAACCAGGCCTAACGCCCCTGCTCTTTCCAGCTGTGCCCAGGAATCGCTCATGCAGGTCTGCAGGTTCCTCTCCTGCGTCTCCTCCTGTCTCCCTGCAGCTCTCACCTCCCGCCTGGCCTTCTTCTGTGGCGTTTCTATGGGAACTAGCTGTGGAATCTCTTCTTCCTCAGCAGCTGGGCTCTCATGTTTCCCCAGAGTCGACATCGCTCTCTTCTTCTTGGTCTTGGGCTTGTCTGCCTTCTCCGCTTTCTGCAAAAATACTCAGCTGCTGTTACACAAACCAGATCTGAGGGCATGCAATACACTAGTAAAGGCCTCAGGGAGACCGTGCCGCTGTGGACCTACCTCCGCGCTGTCTGACCCGCCCTCCAGCAGGGCCAAGTGGCTGAGGTCAGAGGTGTAGATGGGCAGAGACACGGAGGACTGGCTCTTCAGATGGACGATCTTGATACTCTTTCCTTTCTGTGCCACACAGAGACAAAGAGACAGCGACACAAGTGGATTATTTTAAGCCAAACTCAACAACACACAAGCATAAGGAAAGGATAAATATGACATTTCATGAGCAACACTCAGGTTGCAACTACTGAAACAATCATATGAAACCGGAATGCTTTTTGCAAGTATTGTTATTGCTCGTTTCAAACTGAATGGAAGAAAGTAAAATTCCACTACCAGTCTGGAGTGCTTTAGCCACCCGAGTATGAATAACAGAAACCAGAGATTCTCAGTCATGGTCCTGGAGGTGTCCTGTATCTGTTGGTGTGGGTCCGAGCTGGGCCCTTAATCAGCAGAGCTAGCTGGTGCCTGTAACCGATCTGCTTGTTGGTTTAGGCCCTTTCTGCACTCAGTCTCCGATTTCAAAACCACTCCAGGTTACATGCAGGTGCAGAGAAAAAGCCCACACAAGCAAGCAAATCAGTGACTGTCAGCAATGAGCAGCACTGATGAAGGGTCCCAGTGGAACACAAACCAGCAGAGACGGATCTGAAACATGACCTCCCAGTCCAGGCCCTTGGGACCCCAGTCTGCCGAGTTCTCCACCAATTAATCTACTCGTTAGACATCTGTGTTTTTATCTCTACAACTGCAAGGGATTTTAAACTGAGCAGCCAATGCTCATAAGTAATGTGAGAAACTCCACTTTTTTTAGGGGCAGGAGGCAAAAAGATCTAATCGCATTACTAGCTCAAGTTTAGGGGGAAATTAAATTGGGCCCAGCACCAAGCTGGAATCCAACCAGCGCACACCAAGGACACCAGGATTAGAAACCCCTGACCCAGAACTAACAGCCACAAGACGTTCTAGCTCCCATCAGGCAGAAGGCGGCGACCCCAGCAGGGATGGGCTCACCTTGGGCAGCTTCTCCGCTACCGTGCTGAAAGCTGCTGCGATGTTCTCCACCACCTGGTCCACCGACATCTCTGAGTGAGCCACACGAGCCATGCTGCGACACAGGAGAAACACATGTGAGCCACCCGCAGGCTGCTAGAGACGAGGAGCACAGCAGCGCGTTTTAAGATTCAGCCGCTGAAGGACAGGGTTTTCCAGAGGACGTTAAGGAGCGTCACCAGAGGCCAGCCGCCTCTCTATTTGAGAGCGACCAGTGCGTTTGTCGACCAGACAAGAGCGTTCTGTATCAAGGCTGTAGAGACAAGCCCCAATCGAGCGAGGAAGCCCATCTGGATATACCTTGCATCGCTGTAGCACTGCCCATGTGCCAGCCCAACATGGAGGGAGAAGGGCAGGGAAATCGGGGAGTGCCGAGACAAAGCAACCAATCAGGACAACATCTAGACCACGGATAAAGGTGCATCATGGGAAGACGTTCCATGTGGGTCCTGCCCAGCACGAGGAAAATGAATTCCAGCTCCATGGCTGCTCATGAGACCGAGTGACCCAGATGGGCCTCCATCCTGCTGGACACCATCAACAGCCCAACATCCCCAAGCAGACAGGGCAGCCTGTGGAGTGGGCCGGCTCACCAAAAGGTCACCGCGGTAGCATGAAGCCAGGAAGTAACCCCCCCAGGAGAACTGCCCCGAGGCCGGGGGACCAGGAGAGGCGCGGAGTGGCCGGCGGCCGCGATGCTCACCAGCAGGGGCCCTTGTTGGAGACGCCCAGAGTGGAGCCCTGGATGAGCCGCGTCATGTCCCTCGCCAGCTGCTTCCCCTGCAGGTCCACGGAGAGGGGAGCCCTGCCGACACACGCAGACGTTAGCCGGGCTCACTGTGGCTCGACAGGACGCCTCGCACCACCCTCACAGACACCTGCACACATGGCGAGACCAGAGCGCCAACACGGGCTGCTGGCAAACCTGCTCCCAACTCCTGGACACAGAGCTTCCCCACAGAACCATCCCTCTGCTTACAAAGACCTGTGATCTGTGCAATTACAAGCCAGCGAAAACAAAAATAAACTGCTGGTAGGAAAACCACAGCCTCCCCAGAGGATTATTTCTGAAATAACTCAGGAGATGGTTTTCTAAACTGCCGTGTAACCAGCTGGTGTAGGATACTGCAATCACCCGAAATCAGATTTCAGCTTCACAGCTGGAAAACATCTGGTTTGCTGCCCCCCCCCCCAGTTCGAGGGCTTCCCCTGGCTAAGGCACTCACTGAGCTCTATGACCCAGGCGGTTCTGGGTTCGAGTCAGGGTCATGACACTATAGCTGCCTGTGACCAGGTGGCGCACAACGGGATCAGGGTGGGCTGGCGTTAGCCGGCCACGTGGCTATGAAACGTAGCCACGAGCCGATACAATGGGGGAAAAAAAGCAACTGGAGATGGGGCTTCAATATAAATAACTGTCAGTCCTAAACGTAAAGCAGAGCAGGTCCCGCAGGCTGGGTGGGCGTACTTCTTGCTCTGGTAGAAGTGCTTTCCGATGTGCGAGGGCAGGAGCCGGCGAACCCTGTCGTCTGCCAGGAAGAGGTCGAAGTTGCCCAGAAGCCTCCGCTTCGCTTCAAAGGACTTGTACTCCTTCTTCAGCACCCGGAAGGGCATCACCTGCCACAGGAGAGGAGGACAACCCGTTATCACCTCACCCCGACGAAGGACGAGGAACTTGGGGGGGGGGGGGGGAGTGTTTAAAATTTTTCTGCCAAGCAGTGGGGAACAGTGCCCCCTGGTGGCTAAGCTGGGGAGTACCTGTGTAATTCCTTTGACTCCCTTCTCCGAGAGCAGCCTCTTGTAGAAGCGCTCCGTCTGGTCAGAAGTCATGTTGGGCTCGTCCTTGGTGAAGAGACACACGTCCCCGGATTCCAAGCGCAGGCCATGGGGTAAGGGGCTGGACAGGAAGGCAAGAGTCTCCACTTCAGTGCCTTAGAAGACCACTGCAGCGACTTTCAAAGCCTGCTGCAATATTTCATCTATCCATGCATTTTCTAACCCCTTTATGCAATACAGGGAGGCAGGAGAGCCAGTGCCTCTACCTGCAAGCAGCGGGCACCCTGGACAGGATGCCAGTCCATAGTGGACATACAAAAACACAAACACACCCAGGCCAGTTTTTCCAGAAGCCAATTAACCTACTAGTATGTCTCTGGACTGGACTGTGGGGGCAGACCTACAGGAAACTGATGAGGACATACAAACCCCAAGCAGACTGTGCCCCAGGCCCAGAATTGAACACATGATCCCAGCGCTAACCACTGCGCCACTGTGCCACCTTACTGGCGAGTCACCTGGGGAAATACACATCTTCTCACAAACAACAGATCAATTCTTATCCTTGACTTCTCAACCCATAAGGGCCACAGCTATGCACGATCATGTATACTCTTGGTTTTTCATATATTCTGAAATGAGACAGACAAGCTAAATTGATCGAGATTTCCCTTCTTTTATACCCTCATAACCAGCCTATCAGAAGCCTGTGAACCGGACAGCTTGACTGTCGCCGGGCGGAAAGCCAGACTGAGCCAGTGGGACCCAGTGGAGCAGGTTTCACGCTTTCCTTCAAATCGCCACCAGCGCTCGAGATGGGAGGAGGGCCAGGCACGCTCGAAAGCAGACATTCGACTGCTCCACACCGTCAGAGACGCCGCAGCCCGCCAGTAACCCTGCCACGAACACTCACATGCGGATAGTCTGCTCCTTCTTGGGGACCTTCCAGAGAGTGAAGAGCAGGGAGATGTGCTGGTGCTCGTCCAGCAGGACGGAGCCCGAGCTGGGCGTGCTCTTCAGGTAGGCCAGCAGGGCCTGCGCAGCCTTCTTCACCTGCAACGACACGAGACACCGAATCCCTCAGTGCAGGTCAGGAAACCGGCGGCCTAAAACCACAACATCGCTTTCTTCTCAGTTGGGGGGGGTTTCATGGTTCTGCATTCATAGCCACAGGAAACCAGAGCCCATTCAGGACACACAAGGCAAGACTATATCCTGCACAGGACCCCAGTCCGCCACAGCCCCACACTCACGCAGGCAGGGGGAATTGAGCCTGGAGAAGTAGTCTGCTAGAAGACACCCGCAGATTTTGAGACAGCACACAGAGCCCACACAAGAGGTGTCCCCGGAGGCAGCAGTGTTACCACCATCTCACTACGGCATGCCTCCCTGCTATCAACATTAACCCGCACACCCAAAACACTAAACATTTTACGCTACTCTTATGAAAAACAAAATGACTGAGAGACTATGAATCCGAAAAACGAATGTATGGCCAGGTTAAACATGTTCCTGACCGATCTAAGTGAATGTCCTACCACTTCATCTTTCTCAAGCGCTCTCCTCGCTGCGATTTTCAGCAGTACATAAAAAAGCGATCAATTTCTATTTAAAATAAATTATAAGCTTTAGAGGAGCTGCTTATAAACGTGCATGTTTGTATTTCTTTTTGGTAGCTAATTATGACAACTGCTCGCCAGACTAAGAACTAGTTGCATCACACTCAACTCCTTCATGGGGAGACGGATATTGCGGACTTCTACACTAAGTTTAATGATAAATCAGGGAAGACTGGCTTATGCGCCCACCTGAAGATCATACGAAAAACCTACAACACATACGCTGCTATAAGAAATTAAGTTATTCAACTTATTTTAGAGTCGCCGCTTATCCCATTTAGCAGTTACCCTACAGATACGAGTAAAATACCCAAAAAGGTAACGTAAACGAACTGTTTAATTACGAATACTTTTTTATCGCTGGTAGACACATTCAATACAGAACACATCTCTCACGATCTCTGAATCTGCTATATTACCTGCGAGCGATCCAACTCCACACCACCGCTCTGATCGGTCGCCATGCTGCCTCTCCTGACACGTGCGGCCCACAGGACTCGGACATGCGTCAATCAACCACTTCCTGTTTCACTTGAAAGCCCAAACTTTATTTATAAACGAACTATGCTTCCCCAGCCCCCAACCTATTGTGCAGGCATGCGTAGATTGATCCTTATATATCCGGTTCGTTCCACGTTGTGCTATTTTTGTGTCGAGGAAGACTGTTACTGCAGCCTTATAAAATTGATGTGATCTTGGATTGATCTTGAAATATTCTGTGGGCGGGGGGAGTTTCTTTATAGCGTCTCCCTTAGAAGTCAACGGCAAAATCCACCATGGACACAATTTTTCGACTGGACAAATAATCATGGTTATTGAAATATTTACAGATCATAAAATTGGAATAAACGTTTTTGGTCTACATTGGGGCGGGGATCATTAATGTCATGTTCCTGCACTAATGCAAGACCCATTATAGATGCACATTTCAGAAAGTTCCCCTGAATAGAACAGTTGTTCACTGCCAGCATGTAAACAACAGAATAATACTGGCACAGAGGTATTTTAAAAAATAAAACCGACTTTCTGAAACTCTTAGCTTACATGTACTTTGGAGTGCAAAAATTCACATAAAAAGATGCCACTACTCATCCCCTTAAACACTTCAAAAACACTGACTGCCAATTATGTATGCAACAATAATTTGAGTCTTTTTTTTAAAGAACACTCAACTTGAACTCTTTACAGCTGTGCTCCAGAGACAAGACAGTGGCCACCAAGGTCTGAAGGGAGATTAGCTCTGCTGTCTGCAGCGGTTTGGGCTGGGGTAGTTACGAACGGGGTTGGCTGCCCTCAGAAAGCTGGGGGATAAAGAGGAAGCCGTCCAGAGCCCGCCGGGTTCCAGTGTGGAGAAGAGTTCAACACACAAAACGAAGCACGCAACAGAAATGTTTTTTTTAAACTTAATATTTTATTGTCACTGTAGTCGCTTTAATAACATGTGATCACGCTCGCACATGCTGTACGAACTCCTTGTGTAGAGAAACCCATCTTGATATAAGCAAAGGGAGACATGTACAACCAGGATATGAACATTATTTTGGTTTCGAAGTGTTGTAAATTTGTGGTTTTTTTTTCCTTTCTAATCCAAGCAGCTCAGTCCACACCTGTTCTGGCAGCTGCTGCCACTTTCTCTCTGAAGGAAGTCAAAAAAGTTGGAAGAGAAATTCTTATCTTTCTTTTATTAAGTTTCATTCAATGACAATCTTAAAACAGGGAAGGGAGGGGACTAACAAATGGCATAGCTGAGCTCTCAATATGAGAAAGCTGACATATGTGGACTCTTTATTTTTTTAAAAAACTGATTTATCTTTCACTTTCAGAGACGTTTCGTGTTGTGAACTCGTCTGCGGCGGGCAGGAGGGGCAGAGGAGAAGGTGGTGAGAAGCAGGCTGCTGCCGAGTCCACTTCCATCACAGTCAACTACGCCAGGCAACCACAGCGCCCCCTTTAGTCCTTCTCTGGTACCAGCTTCAAAACCTTGCCAATGGCGATGGTCTTGCCTACAAAATAAACATAAAAGAGAATTTCTTTCACCGATACAGTCAAATCAGACACCCACCCACTCGATCACGTGGGATTGCAAACAGCTTTAAATCTTTAACTACATACTTTTTAAAACACGCTGCTCTAACATCCTCACACAGACATTACCCTCCCGTGTTCCGACACAATGTACTCCCCTTTAAGTGGGTTTAACCTTCCTAAACCTTCCTTATTCGTGCTGTACAACACCAATCACGTAGCAGAAATACAAATCCAGCCTCATCTGCAGCGGTCATGTGTCTGCCGTAATTACGTGTGATGCAGTTCAGCTGCATTGACGCCCTTATTCTCAGTCCTTCAAGACAAGGGTGAGATGGCGTGGAAAGTGAATTCGAGGTCTGTTCTGTAACGGGGCTGTAGCTGTCCCATGCTTTAAGCCACAGTTAACTCCACCTTCATCCCGTAAGGTGAAGCGTCCCATCTGAGGGAAATCTTTGAAGGTCTCAAGGCAGATGGTGCCCGCGGTCCGCAGGCGGGCGATGCACACTTGGTCTTGTTTCACAAAACGAGGTCGCGTCTTGCTTTTCTCGCCAGACTTTTTGTCTACCAGGCAGATTAAGGCCTGCATGAGAAGGAGGAAAATCATTTCAGGTCCATTAACAGCAGTGTGATTTTCTGCAGTCAGCCAATAATGATACAATTAAGTGTGTATTGCTACAAACAAGTCGATCAATGAAAAGAATCTAACTTAAGAGCCTTTTTTTTAACGTCCGTTACAAAGTTTGCATACATAACTGGAGGTTAAGGAGGTCTGAAATTACTCCCACCTATTAAGACAGTTTCCCATTAGAAACCAAAATAGCACAGGTTAATATCCATATACACAGTAACTGTAATAAGATCTGAGCTCTGTCTAAACATACAAGCATTCCTGGAAGCGCAGCGTGTAAAAACACAGGATGCACAGCAGGCCCTGCTGCATGACTGCTTTGAGACTTATGTGACACCACTTCTTTATATCGTGTCTTGCTTGACCAGCAATGGCTACTTAAAACACTGTCAGACGTTTGGAAGTGGTGTGGAAAATCATGCACTTACTGTAATTTGGACTTCTTCAATGCAGGTGTGGATGTGCAGGACTGCGTTGTAACCAGGGCAGATGATGGATTTGTGTTCGATGATGACAATCTGTGAAGGCGAGACAAGAGCAGAAATAAGACAGAAGTGTGACCAGTTTCTCTTTCTATGAAGAAACACAGCTTTCCTCACTTCAACATCGTGTGAAGCCAGGCTAAGGTCTTGCCTCATCTGATCCGCAGGTATGTGGCCAAAAGTAAAATGAAGTCTTTTTCTAAAACCCTCAGTTGGAGGTCAGGAGGATGCCGAAGGTGTTCAATTGTCTTGGAGCAGAGAGTGCGCACCCATGGATTCTATGGTTATCACTTACTTTTTTACTGGACAGCACCTCCATAATCTCTGGGCGGGTGTTGCCTCTTCTCCTAATGTATGAACGTGAACTCACCCACTATTCTAGCAATGTGAGGTGAAGTTAACAGCTGACTTTAAGCATGTGTTGGTGATGGGACAGGGCCTCGCTCTGTATCTGGTGCATGCTCAAAGGCTTTTCTTTGATCCCTCCTCTGAGATCGTCATTCCTGGGGGAGGGGCCGCGGACTGACTTGAAAGACACAAGGGCCTGTGGGGAGTGATGATGGGGTGGGGGCGGGGGCGGACCCTGACCTGAGCGTCGAAAGTGCGCCCGGAGTGGCAGAGGTTCTCGGCGTTACAAAGGATGAAGCCGGGCAGGATCTCCTCCTCCTCGATGCCCTTCAGCCTCAGCTTCAGGTTCTCCCCGGGCCCGGCGAACTCCGTCTCCACATCGTCCGAGAGCAGGCTGAGGACCTCCACGGTGTGCTGGGGACAGACATGCACCTCTTCAGTCAGTCGCCGAGGAGCCTAGCCACATCTCACACGGCTCTAGATCAACAGCATGGTGTTGCACTGTACAGGCCCCACAGCTAGCTCCTGCTGCTTTGTTTGGGCTTATGTGTTATGTGCGAGCAGAAGCCCTCTGCTATAACCATTGCTATCTCTGAACTCGCTTTTAGGAAGATGGGACACAGAAGACTGATGCAGTCTATAAAAAAAACCCATCTGGGCTCTCAGGAAATGCAGCATTTGAAACTGCTGTTCAGACAGAACCCGGGATAGAGGTCAGTGCTGCAATACATGCAAACCCACCTTGTTTGGCATCATCACAAGCTGCTGTGCTTTGCAGATAGACCCAGACTCCAGCTTGCCCAGGATCACAGTGCCCATATCCTGTTAAGGACACTCACAATCAGTGAACTGAACAGCCAACATCATGACATTTACCATGACAAAACCTGAATAATTCACTACCCTGGAAGAACAAACTGCACAGGAACATCCAACATCCTGAAGTCCGCATTATCTGTTAGGGGTGCATGTAAATCTGTAATGCTTAGTTAAGATCTGTAGCTGAAGCAAAATAACGACACTTAAAGCTGTTCACGTATTCAGAGCGTTGTTTTTTACTTTGACAGAAACTGGGATCAGCCTACTCAGTATGCAAACCAATGGCTGTAATAAAATAAAGGCACAAACCAGTGAAGTTGAGCAGTTAATGTCTCCACTACAAGGTCACTGCAAAGACTTCCACTGTGTTGTAGTAAGAGAAGTCTATACAGACCACATACCTCTCTCAGCTCTCGGCTTCCCCTCCTCCGGAGTTAAACCTGCTGACCTCCTTTGTGCTCTTGACAGATTTACTTGCAGCTTTCTGAGCAGTATAACCAGGCTTCAGCTAACCTGACCCTCATCACATTACTTCAAATTAATATAAACTCCAGAGGAAACCCGTTTTCTTTTATATCATATAATTAGAGCTAAAACAACACTTTACATTTTTTAAATAGAATAGGAAACGGGAGGGGAAAAAAAGGCTTTATCCTTCATTCAGTGGAGTCTGTACTTTACCGCTCGTGCCAAAACACACCCACGCGAGAGCAGGCCGTCGCCGATCCCGACTTGCTCAAGGAGCTCTGCGCCGAGGCCGGCGTCGAACACGCAGACGAAAATGAGATCAACCACCGCTGCCCCCTCCATGCACAGAGCTCTCAAAACTACCAGTGCTGACCGCTCAGCAGTGTCCTCATTCCAAAAATAAAATAAAACACCAACAACATTTAAACATGTTGCCAGACTGCAGACTAGCACTTTTCCCACTCCTGGAAACGAGTCGCTGTTAAGCAGACTACAGGATTCTGGAGTTCAGTGCACTCGGTATTTTGGAATGGGGCAGGAAGAACAGACCAGTTTTAAAGCCAGCCCTCTCTCCCCTGCCACCACCACCCTCGCACCAGTGCCCCTCCAGCCCGTGTCACCCAGCCCAGGCGCCCCTCACCTTGTACTTGTCGACAATCGGTAATCTGACCGGCCCGTCGCTGGATCTGTTGAAGTTTGGCAGACTGTCCAGGTGCGCGATGAACGGTAACCCTCTGCGAAGATGGGAAGGAAAGAGAACCGAGCTGTGAAGGTCTCGCTGTTCACAAACTTACAAATGCCAGCAGCAGATAAAAAAAAAAAGTCATGCAAATGACTCATTATTTATGGAGTATAAAGACGTGACCATGAAGCTTCAACGTGGGCGGCCAGCACCAAGTCCTGAACAACATTTCATATTCCAATTTCTAGTTCCTTATTATAAGCCTAAAAAAACCCGTACGGAACTACTTGTGCCGTGTTTTAAAGCGCAGGACTGCACCCGAGGATATCGTTAAATGAAGTTCAGCGACCATGCTGCACTTACGTGTACCAGGAGCACAGGTCCGCAGGTTCCTTGAGGTTGGCCCCCGTGAGTCCAGAGCAGGGCATGAAGTGAATATCTTTTTTGGGGTTGAACCCGACCTTCTTCAAAAATGGCACTAGTTTCTCTTTACATTCCTCGTACCTTTGGGAGAGAGGGGAAAAGACGTGCTCACTGCCAAAATCCCAGACAGGGGGGAGCACACGGAGACTCCTAAGCCACGGTGCTTTCAATCGGACTGCCGCCAACGCACGAGGAAGCGCAACGGGACGACATCGCCGACCCGGCCGCCAGCTGGGCACGCGGTCTACCCCTGGACGCGCTGCCTCACCTCTCCAGGCTCCAGTTCACCGTCGGGTCGTCCATCTTGTTGATGAGGACAATCAGGTGCTTCACCCCTGCCGTCTTGGCCAGCATGGCATGCTCTCGCGTCTGGCCGCCCTTCTCGAACCCCGTCTCAAACTCTCCTTTCCTGGCAGAGATCACCTGCAAGGGAAAGCAAGACGGCAGTTCTTCAGCTGGACATGACCCGTGGTGACGCGAGACCCGAACCTCCGCCTCGGTTCCATCCGTTTGCCACAGTGTAAGGAACTGAATTTGTGCCTTCAGCTCAGTTTAATGTCTGAAGGCCTCCTGAAAGGAGCCCATATGGCATCACAGGAACCCAGAATTGTTTTAGCTACAATTCTGGGTTCCTGTGGGGGAACTCGGAACGGGTTTCGAGTACACGCCCGATGATCGCAGCACAAAAGCGCCAGCTCAGACGACTGTCTCCACCCCAGTCCCCAAATAAAACAACACACTGCACTGGCCCAAAATGGCTGGGCATTACCACCTAGGAGGGATGGCGGCTCAGATCTCAGCTCTCCTCACTCACCAGCACGGCCAAGTCCGCTTGCGATGCCCCGCCGATCATGTTGGGGACAAAGCTTTTGTGGCCTGGGGCGTCCAGGATGGTAAAGTGCTTTTTTTCCGTTTCAAAGTAGGCGCGCCCGACCTCCACGGTTTTGCCCTTGTCCCTCTCCTCTTGGTTCGTGTCCAGAGCCCAGGAAAGATACCTGCACAGGGGCGAAAGTACGTTTATTATCCCCCTTACAAAAAAACCAACATGGGTTAGAGAAATATTTAATACGTCTGCTTCTCCGGTTCAGCCATGCTTTCAGTTAAAAGCACTATCCTTATTTCTAGTTAAAAGTTATTTTTTTACACGCGCCTAAGCTCTGTTTAGTGCAATTGCACCGATTCTGTGATTTTCTTTAGTTATTCAGCACTTAGTCCTGAATAACATGTAATTTCGCTTTACAATTCCTATTTCCTTATTATAAGCCTAAAAGAGTCTGAACAGCACCTCTAAAGCTCACTAACATCTAGTGTGAAGATCTATTACGAGTAAACCCATAAAAACGATATTACTCTGGACCTTCTGCACAAGCGGATCTTATTCTCCGTACTTGGAGGAAGATTTCATTTTCCCCTTGTGGTTCTTCCTTATGAGGAATCAGGGACTCCAGCAGGAAAGGAGCATTTCAGGCTCCCTTGTCAGAGGAAGCATGTCAGCGGAGTAAAACACTGGACCAACTTCTTGTGATGAGCTACTCAACACCTTATCTCTTTCACCGATTGGGATCAATGAGCTCACCAGGTCTCTCTGTTCTTTTCTTTTGCTTCTCTTTCATATTTCTCCAGGGTTCGCTTGTCCACCATCCCCGTTAAATACCTTGGAGAGAGAAAGAGGGAGGGAGACAGAGCGTCTGACACTTGGTAACTAGAGGGTCCAAGCATGGTAATCCTGAAGCAAACAAGTAAGCAAAAGCTAACCGACAAATATAAAAACATGAGCATGTTTAGGCGATACTGATTAATACTCTGGGCTGCAGACTAGAAGGTCATGGGTTCAGCTCCCTCATGCAGCACCTCTGTACCCAGGAGAGATGCGCTTCACTCAAACTGATCCACTCTAAAAACAGGTATTCCCCAGGATGTTATGATGAATGAGAATTTTTTCTCTCCGTCCTCAAATACAAAGAGTAATTATTAAAGGTAATTCCAGATCGGTCACTCTCAAATGTAAAGTTTGAAAGCTCCCAAATCAAGAATTCGCCAAAGCTGCCAGTGTAAAAGAATGGTTGGGAACACAGTAAGGTGTGCATGATGCTTCTACCTGGAGAACAGACTACATATTTCATCTCGTGCCTGCACCAGGAGAGCCTAACATCATGGCAACAAGTGCCCTAATCAGGTACCACCATCATGCATTTGCTGTATTACGCCGACAGGCTTAGTGTTTTTGTGTTGCTATGGGAATCCAGGATCCAGACAGCTATGTACACGTACCCATGATTCAGGACACTGAACCCAGGTCTTTAGTTTTGAAAGAGGCAATGTCATAGGCCACGTATTCCCTGTCAAAACTTCCAATCAAGTTGACTCTTTTAACAATATGCAAGTGTCAACATACTGTCTTAAACAACATCAAAGAACAAGAATTCAACCAAAAATCCCGAGTCCGTTACTCACATGATCTGTCCTCCGATTGTGGATTTGCCAGCATCTAAACCAGTCAGAGAGGAGACAAACATAAGACGGGTGAAATCAGTGCCAAGGAAAAAGTCACACCACTCTGCCAGGCTCTTTAAAACTGGTCATCTCAAGCATGAGTGTGTAAAAACTGATCAAACATACCGGATCCCTGAAAATTAGCTGTGGTTTAGAAGTAACTGTCCTCTCCGAGACACCTCGTCTCATTATGGGCATCAGACCCAGTTTAGTGGCAAAATCCCCACTCCTTCACAGGCATTTGCAGAGCAACTTAAATTTTATAAGGCCGAGCAGTAAAAACTGAAAGATCTCCAGCACGGCACACTCCCAGGAGTCTGTCCCTGGGGCTCATAGACGGACAGGTCCGGTGGTGGGTTTGAAAATCCCAGGCCTGATGGGGAAACTGGCTGCCCCGAGCCCCAGAACGGGCCGCCCGGACCCGATCAGAACCAGACCGCCGGCAGGCCTGCCACTCACCGACGTGCCCGATGAAAACCACGTTCACGTGCTCCTTCTTTGGGGCGTCCGGCGGGGCAAGGACGACTTTGGGTGTTGGCACCTCCTCCTCCTCCTCCATCATCATCTCCTGTGGGGGCTCCTCGGCGGGACCCCCGTCCCCTGAGGGGCCGCCTCCCGGCTCCGCTTCACTGGGCTCCCCTTTCTGCTCCCACGACTCCTCCGCGGTCATGTCTGCCTCTCCGTTCTCCACCGGCACTGCTGGCGGGACAGGATAAAAACACTCAACGGGCGCTCACCCTGCGGTCCACGTGGGTCCTAATGCCCCAGTATAGTGACGGGGACAGTACACTGTAAACAGGCGCCGTCCTTCGGATGAGACGTAAAACCGAGGTCCTGACTCTCTGTGGTCATTAAAAAATCCCAGGGCGCTTCTCGAAAAGAGTAGGGGTGTAACCCCGGCGTCCTGGCCAAATTTCCCATTGGCCCTTACCAATCATGGCCTCCTAATAATCCCCATCTATGAATTTGCTTCATTACTCTGCTCTCCTCCCCACTGAGAGCTGGTGTGTGGGGAGCGTTCTGGCGCACTATGGCTGCCATCGCATCATCCAGGTGGGGCTGCACATTGGTGGTGGTGGAGGGGAGTCCCCATTACCTGTAAAGCGCTTTGAGTGGAGTGTCCAGAAAAGCGCTATATAAATGTAAGCAATTATTATTATTATTAATATTATTATTATTAACTGCAAGACCCTCCAGCCGGAATCAATTACGTAAACTCCTTCGCATTTCACAAACCATGAAAAGCGAATCCCGGGGAGTATGAAGTGTGCATACATAGGTCTAGGGACAGCAACCTAGAGCCTCAGCTGATCGATTCGGGCTGCTCACCAGCAAGGGAAACTGAGCGGCCCTCAGCTGTCAGAGGCATGCGATGAGGATTTCCTGTCGCCAACAGAGGGCGTGGATGCGTGTGACGGACTGCAAGCTCAAGTGAAGTCTTATTTATTGCACAAACGGTTAAAATCTAAAACTCTCTAGATTTAGAAGGGGGGGGGGGACTTAAGTGAAAAGCAAAGATATTACCAGCTGTACCATTTATGATTCAAAGGCCTCAGACACAAAAGTTTAAAATAAACTATTAAAACTCCATCTCAGGCAATTTCTCATCAATTCAGCGCAATAAGAGAAGACAAGCTGGCAGCACGCAGCTACAGAGAAATATGGAAGCTGTACTGGGCGCTTGAGTTCTCCGGAGCGACTTGTCAGCTGCAATCACAGGGAGATTCGGGAAACAGTTTGCAAGATTTTTTCTGTCTTGCCTGTGTTCTTCCCGTCAGTGCGTCAGCAATGCCTTGTCAGATTAAGCACTTCACTGATCATGTACAAAACCCCCCTCTATTTGCTAAGGGATTGCCATTTACACACTATTCCACTAACAATGAGAAAGCCCGTGACTGAACTGCGCTGAAGGGTCTCCGGAGGTCTGCAAGGATGAAACAGCATTAAACAGTGATTAGGAAGACATTATTCTATACAAACGAGATTGTTTCAGTTGCGGCACACAACATCAGTAATACCTCTTCAGTAAGAGGAGGCAAAATGAATGCAGTCGATTTTTAGAGAAGCTCAACAAACAATATTTAAAGAAATTTATACTCGGTTCTCTAAAGTCAATTTGCCTGTAGCATCAAAAATTCAGAACAAGAAATCTGGTACAGGTTTTACATAAATCTTCCTCCTAACTGCTGTTAAAATGTTGAACAAATTACATGCAAAAATGGGGGGAAAAAGCTGGGAAGTTTAAAATCGGCAACATTAAAACACTTTTTTGCCTGCACTTGCTGCTCTGCTGGCTGAAGAGCCATGTGTGCTGTGCATACTTGGGGCCTGTTCTCAGTGTTTACAGGGTAGCAGGCCGGGCTCCTAATGAGGTGGAACATCTGCATGCAGCCCCCACCTTTGTTTCCACTTAGATGGGCAGGAGGTGCCACACTGCAGGCCTTAATTGGCCCATTTCCTTTCATGTACTTATAGACCGTTAATACATAAACGGTCACCTGTTTACTTCCCAAACACTCTTTCCAGAGCAGGATCTGGTCAGATCTCACCACGACAACAGAGTACACAGTACTGCGTTCGGGGTCAGTGAACTCCGCCTCCCTTTTTCAAAGCAACAACTCCGCTGTACGACCTGACAACACCTCGACCGTGCGATTTGTTGTGGGTTCGATTCAATGTGGGTTCCAAACCTCTACTCTTAAAATCTATCGATCATAACTCTTCGAGCTTGCTCCTCGGGGATTTACAGGGGTCGGCAAACAGTATGATGAACAGAAGCAGATGAAGACTAAATGACACGGGAATCTGTTATGGTGAAACTCTCCTGTCTAGAGATAACGATAACACCCCTGATATCTGCACGCAGACCTTGCAGAGAGTCGGAAAGCAAGCTCTACAATGCATCACTTGCTAACTAAATCAGAGCTCCAGGGAAATCTACTTACATTATGGGCTTCTATATTCGATCTTCCCAAGCCTTAGAAGCACATCAAATTAAATAAAGGAACACGACTGGATTGATATGACTCCTGAACAGCTGGTGAGCTACTGCTGTACGCAAGCATTTAGCTAGTGTGAGGTAAGAAGTGGAAAGTGCTGCAGTACTTAATGAAGAGTGGGGTTCACGGGCTGCCTTTTGATGTCCCCTCCCCATCTTGACTGTTTCACACAGGCAAGTTTACACGGCTGCGTGCACAGTACTTATTCCAAACCCGCGGACGCCTAAGGAAGCAAAACAAACGCTTCTGGAAGAAGATCCTAGCGTGCCCTTTCATTTTTTATCCCCTAAATAACCACGATGCATAAAGCTGAAGAGACTGAAAAAGCCAACTGAAAACCTCAGAGTACACAGCGAAAAGCACAGCCTAAACAGGAGTAGTAGCATTAAGGTTACACTGAAATACAGACATGTATAATGCATTAGTTAGACTTTACTCATCACTGCATTCTCATGCCGTTCTTTTAATTTGACGATGTTCTTTAAAGCACTAGGTGCAGGAGGTGTAGTGCCGTTCGTCTAATCTGAGGCCTAAGGAACTTAAAAAAAATAATTTTATAACTGTCAAGGCATCTTTGTGCCCTTTACCGTCACGATCCGCTTTAGTTAAATTCACTCCAAGCAAAAAGGCACTGTGATATGCAGGCCAAAAGGCCTGACGCAGTGAAGCTCTCGCTCCCACAAGGGCCTGTAGGAGCTGCTGGACTTCTTCTCCATGACTAACCTTCAGCTTTGTCCTCCATCATCCCTTAGTTTCTACAGTAGGAAGCGCCTCCTTACTGTATACTGACCAGGATACATAAACATAAACACATGACTGGTTTTGCCAGCAAACTCTACAGGCGCACCTGCTCCGTCCTGCCCACTAATGGATTGACACGGGCAGAAACATCCACACCAGATGTGTAAATAATATTTAGCTCCGGATAACGGGGCCCGTTCAGTGGTGGCGCTTGCAGAAAGAACGCGACATGCGGGACCTACGTAGGCCGTCAATAACCCATGCACCTGTTTTTACTTCTCTGCCGCAGCGTACTGTGGATGCTGAGCGTGCAGACGGCGGTATGTGTTCTTTCGCCATGGAAATCACGTCTTTAACTGGTACGTGCTCAAACATGAAAACACAAATGAGCAGACAGACGCCACCATGCAGTATGAGGCTAGAAGCCAAAATGGCAGAGCTTTTAATGCCATTCCCACTTAAAATACAGCTTATTAGACTCCTTATACGAGTATGATATATGGGCATCAGGTGACAATGACATGAAAAGCCCACCTCTGAGTGGTTCAGTCAAAAATGAGATACAGGTACATACCAACAGAGTCTGAAACTTCCATGCTGGTGACTGTATCAGTACCTAAGGAAAAGAAAGAACAGACTCATGTATACTATGCCTTGAACCGCACATACTATTTCAATCTGCACACAGGCACAGACAAGGAAAACCCTTACACCATTCTGTTGTTTACGCTGGAGCACAGGAAATGTGTTTACAATAGGAACTGCTTTAGCACCTGTGACTTAACAGGACATGTCAGCTCCCAGCACCAACATAAGGAATGTGCCGCTTCTTTCCAGAGCTGGAATAAAACAATACTTCATCTAAGAGAAGGGCTACACAAAACTTTAAATGGCAAACTAAGCATATGCCACACATTACAGAACTGTGCCAGTGGTGGAATGAGTAAAATTACTCCGTATTATAGAAAGAAGAGTTACTTAAGCCTTTCTAAATTCACACAGCCCCATGCGTCAGCTGCAGATCTGTACCAGAACGGTCCTGAACATAAACCATCATCCAGCCTGAATTTAGTAAGCTTGGCACACAGAAAGAAGCTTGGTTTAGTTAAAACTGGTTTAGATAAAAATGTAGATAAAAACATTCGAGCAAAAAAAAAAAAAGGTCATCGGTGTGCTGAACATTAAAAAGCAACAAGGGCAAAATTTACTTACAACACTGGAGCCATAAATGATATTTCCTGCCTAAGCAGCAATATCTAATTTACAGTGGTTTTTAACACTCATCTACTGCAGAGATATTCCATGTTCCCCTCAGCGCTCTCTATCAAGCTCAGGGGCTTCGTAAAAAGGGACGAACAGGGGCAGCAAAGGGGGCCAGACAGCCCATCCAGCTTGTTTGGTTTTTAGCAGATGACTGAGTAGAGGGTTTAGTCTTTTCTTTTAATTCTGCTAGCGGCGCCTGATGTTTTTGCCACATCTGACAAAATCCATTTGAGCAATGTTCATTCTAACGCTGGCTTTTTGTCGGGTTTCTGAATGTTTCCCCCCACGACCATCCAAACAGCACTGCAGCTTCCTTCTCCTGTACAGATTCAAACTGCATTCACTGCGGGCGTGGAGCACCTGCTGCTTCACCTCATAGCACCAGGATCTCAAGACAGCGAACCTGCACACGTGCTATGAAGAGGAAACGTGAATTGCAGATTTCATGTAGAGAACTCACTAGCCCCGGGCCTGCCGCTTTTAAGAGATTGAAGAGCACTTCCCTTCCCTGGTGGAAGCAGACAGGATGTCTACCCTACAAGAGCACCCTCGCTCTCCAGTCTTCGTCCATCAGGGCAAGGGGATAAAAGCATAGATAAAGTTTGCACGAGTGTGGGATGCTGGGTTTTCCCCCAACAAGCTTCAAACAGATAAACCCGATATCAGAAGTTGTGCTAAATCAATAGGAAACAGGTGGGAGCAGTAAAAGAGACCGATGTGTTCGATTAAACTCCAACAGCTCAGAAAGCGAGCACGGATGTTCCAAAACACCTCTGCTTCTGTGTTTCTAAGCACCGTCACCTATGACTGGTTAACTCTTCCCAATGGGTTCATTTTCGCCGTCTCTTATAATTAAGCAGTGCCCCTTTAATGCAAAACTATCAGGTCTCTTACTCTACTTGCATTACTTGATTTTCAAATGGGTAACAGAACTATGAAACATTTCCTCCACAAAAGGTTTTCTTTAATGAGTTGCTGCTGTCGGCTGGCCGTAAGCTCTGTCAATTAAGGACTGAAAGAGTTCGCTATTGCGTTGCATCAATTTAGTCCTGAATGAGGAATGACTTTAGACACCATGTCAGCTCCAGGATGGAGGGAGCTGGGCTGAAGTAGTGTGTAGAATTCTAGCAGGTGAGAAATGCAGATATGACAGTAATGAAATTTCAAGATGCATGTGTAATAGCTCTGATACTGCCTCACTGTCTAATTGACCAGAACTTTAAAGAACAGAGAACTTATTTTTCACCGTAGCACTGCGCTGGTTGCGATCCGCTGCCATTCCTTTATTTAACCAGACAAGTCAGCGGAGAACAGATTCTCATTCACAGGGGTGACCTGGCCAAGAGGCTCTGACTACAGCTACACAGAAGACAAAGCAGGGACAGAAAGAAAAGAACAATCAATACAAAAATGGAAATAACATCACAGGACCCCGCAGTGTTAATGAGCACAGGCGTCAGGCATAAGAGTTTCCATCGGGCCAGAGAGAACACCCTCAGATGTGAAGGGGGACAGATTTCAGCTCAGTCTGTATGTCGTTCAAGTCACTGAAAAACGACCTGAACTAAAATGACCTGTGCCCCCTGTCAGCAGTTACTCTTGGGAGGTATAAACCGGAAGATGGGCCAGATGGGGCTTTCTCGCAGAAGACATTAACTCTAAAGGCAGGTTTCACTCTACTATCAATCTAGATCAATAAAATCTAGTATCAATCTACCCCCCTGTGTTACAGAATGAAATCTACTTTTGCAGTCTAATCATTTTCTGAAAAAAGCCTCAAAAGCATGCTGGCAGATTGGTCAGTCCTTTTGAAAACTGTGACTCCAAGTGAAGTTACTTGAGGAAATGCTAACCTGATATGCCCAGGCTTAAAGTTGAGCAAATATTTCACTGCAGCTCTAAAAGAAAAAGCACAGTTTTCGTTTCGACCATTCTAGATGAGCATTTCATCAGCCTGACATTATGACCGGTTCACCAAGTTCATTCAGAAGTGTTTTATAAGCCAAACACCTGTTTGAACCACTACTCCCAGGACGATCCAATTTGGCCTCCTGCTCAATCACGGGGAAAACCCCGGATCTGTGGAACAAGCCGAGAAAACGGCTTCTTCCCCCCCCAAGAGCTGGTGCTTCACTCACCTGCAGGGCAATACATTCGCAGGGGTTTATGGCAAAACAGCCCCAGAATGCCACAAGGGCGGTACAGGATACCCCCCGAGGCAGAATGGTGGGGCAGCACTCAACAGGGGGTATTACAGGCTTGGTTTGGGGCATTACAGTGTGTGTGGGGGGGGGGCACGTTTGGCCAGCGGTTCCTATGCAAACGGGCCAGCTTCCTCTGTACGGCGCTCAGTCTCCAAGCCCCTCTTGCGACACCAGTGGGGGAAACGTGATCTCACCCATCACTTCTCCTTAACAAGAGAAAGCACACCAGCCAGGGCGAAACTGAACTAATAAGAAAAACGGCTTATTTTCGAGACAAAGGCACCATCATAAAATAGCCCGGAAGCACAAATTTAATTCTGGGAGTCCATTTTTATCTGCAAGGAGAAATTGTGAGTTAGTTGCCAGACTGCCAATTCTTTAACTCAACTCCACACCCCAGGCCTCTTCGGTGTCAAACCACCTCTCTAAAACCTGTTGCACTGAATGCAATTCACTCCTTACTGGCTGTAATGCACACACAAGAGAGCTCAAGACCAGCTCTGGCCGATGTGCATCTCCACCTCGAACCCTTTACAAGCACCCTGATCAACACCGACCCGACCTCACACCTGAAGGACGGAGGAAGCGTGGTGAAGTCCAACCCTGCGCGCAACGCGACTCCCCCCCAGACCTCCGGGAGTCCGGAGGAAACTCCTCTCGCACAGAAAACGTCCAATCGGGACGTCCTGGGCGTGCGACTCGGTGCTGCTCATTTCTGATCCGTTTCAAAGACAGCATGCTCGTCCGCTTAGAAAAATAATCCATCACACATACATATATACACACACACACACACAGGTCCCCTGCTACAGTGTGCGGTCCAGCGCCATCGCTACCGGTTTCCCTCCAGCTAAACGCCAGATTGTAAGTCGGTAATTCACGAACTTTTCCTCATTGGTACCAATCATCGCACCGCGCACCCCACCTCGCTTTCTATACCCGCCACTTCAATGAAGACACACAGACCACGATGCGCGCTTGTCACACAACCCCCCACCACCACCGTGAAGCCATACCTGCCACAACTAGGGGTGATCGGCTTGTTTCCTAGAGGAAGACATGTCGCGTTACGCCAGCGAAGCCGGCTTTTCACACGCTGCTCGATTTTCTTTCCCTTCTCTCCCCCCACCACCACCACCACCACACTTGACAAACGAGCCATCGGGCTCCTGCCGCGCCGGCGTGAGATGCCCCCCCCTTCCCTCCCCTCCCTCCCCAGGTGAGGCGGCGCGATCCCGGCTGGCGAGGGTGGGAAACGTGCCGGCCCCAGCCCCGGCCCCAGCGTGGCGCCTCCGCCGCCCCGTCCCGGCCCCCGTGTGCGTGAGCGCCGGCAGGGCTTACCGGCGACGTCGGGGCTGTCGGAAGGCCCAGTCTGCAGGAAGGCCGGGACGAACTCGGCGGCGTGGACGTTGGGGACGAACGGCTTGGCGTTCACGTTGAGCCCGGTGAAAGCCGCCCGGAGCTGCTCCTCGGCCGGGGCCTCCACATCGTCCTCCTGTTCCCAGGAATCAGGGGCAGTGTCTCTGGGGTCCATCGCGGCTCCTCAGTCCTGCTGCACCGTCTCTTCTCGCTTACGCAGTTGGTTTTTGATCACTGCCCCCCGCCCAAGCGCGTTGTCTTCCCCCCCCCCCGGTCTAGAAAATGTTTCTCTAGAAGTTTTCTCTCCTTGGAGTGTGATCCCTCTTTATTTTTTGGGTTGGTCTTCAAAGAAAACGGAGCCGGTTTCTCACGGCGACACCAGAAAAAGAGAGAGAGAGATCCGACTCAGCACTCACCGCGAGTCCTCGTGTGTGCCGATGACTCTCCCCAACCACAGGGAGCGACATCCGCGGGGCACCCTGGGAGTTGCAGTGCTTTCGCGGACCGGTTCTGGATCTCGATTCAAAGAGCGGCGGGTGCATAAAACTACAACTCCCGAAATGCATCGGGGTATTGTGACGTAATCACACCGGCAGCATTAGGGCGCAATGGCTTTGGGTGTTGGAGTTTTATACCGATGTAATCCGGGTAGTGTGGTGGATTGAGCAACAGCCGCGAAGGACTACAATTTTCTAGACCATGTAGTTGCAAGTTAGTGTCCCATTATGACGTTTTGTTAAAATAAATTAATGCAAGTGTTTTAGCGAAGTGTTGCTTTTAAGAAGATGATTTAAGCAACTGGGCCCAGGAGTTGCAACGATAAGGTTATACCGTTTGAATTTCAGGAAATTATTCTAATACCAACAGACTAAAGGAACTGAATTGATTAATAGTACTTTTTCGTCGAAAAACTAGTTTTATAACAGTATCAAGACCGCGTGATGCAGGTATATTTATATAAATATGTCTTAGAAAACACAACAACAATCATTTAACGGAAGCGATAAAGACAATGGTTGTTTCGGATTTTCTAAAACGGTTTTAAACAGAGCCAATGTTCCATTTCACTGCCACGACTGATCTCATGAAAGTAGGCTGTACTTCACGAGCAGTCTGTCTGTAATGTCAGGGGAAGGCTCCGTGTTACAATACAAGACTGATAAACAGAAGTGTGTGTATCTTCTTATCTCCCTTGGCTGGCCTGAGTGCTTGCTGTCCGGGTAGGCCCAGGCTGGAGGGGTGTGTAATCTAGCAGAGCTGTCAAAGTCCACGTGGTCTTCATTTCTCTCACAGCAGTCGGTTTCTAAACGTTTCAGACTTTCCCACACTGGTATCACCTGTGCTGTACCAGCGCTGTGCCAATAATACACCCTGTCATGTTGATTTCCAAACTAAACATCCTGTCCAAGTTTTATTTATGTTTTTTCCCTTCCTGACACCGATGGGTCATCAGTCCTTTTTAGTCTTCATTTTAAGATGCGTTCCCTCCCTGTGTTTCCAGGGAAGGACATTATTATTTTTTAAAAGAAAATACACGCTTAGTTTGTTTGCTCGTGCAGTACTTAACTCTTACCCCTCGTATTTCCCCTGTTCTGAGATGTTAATCCAGGAGTGATGACAGAACCCAGAGGTCTGGCAGATGTGTCCCCCAGGTCATGTCTCTATAGCTGGAGAGAAGCACCCCTCACTCCTGGGGGGGCAGGGTCTTCTGATAGCTGATCCAGGTGAGCTCTCAACTACATAGTTGGTCTAATGATCAAATTAACTGCATAACCGTAACGCAGTGCTTCTGAACAGGCTCTGAAAGACTGTTTTTTTTAAAAAAATAGTTTTATAGTGAAGGGAATATTTTGAGTAATCAGCTGTAAAAGACCCCCAAATAATTTCCTAAACGATTGAAAGCTTCAAACAACGGGCGCTCCCTTTAAAGAGTGAAAATAATCCCACGCTGACGATCTGTGTTTCATGGAAAACAGTCGGATCTACAGGAATCCAGTAGTTTGATGAGGCGCTGTGAAACTGGGGAGGGAAAGCTCTTCGTGCTCTTATCTCGACACAGAGTATGGAGGGATACAAACTCGGCAGGACTGCCTGCCTCTCTTTCACACTGCTTCACGCTGAGAACAGTTGCCCCCCCTGCATGATGAAAGCTCTGAGTGTGCAGACTGGGCTGCCACACGGCGCTGTAGAGGCTGGTTCCCTGGGGTCCATCAGGAAGCAGCTTGACGTGAGAAGTCATTGACAGGAGAGCTCCTGCGTGGGGCGAATAAAACTAGGAATAAGTACCACTAACGGCGTTTAACAATGAAGAGCATTTATATCGCACTTTCTCACCCCCGAGGATCCCAAAGCACTATACGTGCAGGAAGGGACCGAAATCACTCTGGGAGACACACAGCGGCCATTCTGCACCTGCAGCCCCACCTGGGAGACACACAGCGGTCATTCTGCACCTGCAGCCCCACTGACCAGGTCAGGGAGAGGAAAGACAAACTCCATTACCTGTTGAATTAAGGGGAACATTTTGGAAGCACAATTAGCCTAGCCCGGAGTGGAATTTAACAGTTCAATCAGGACAGTATTGGTTAACAGATCTACGCTTATGAACAACATCATGTGATCTTCAATGACCAGGCAGTCAGGACTTCGGTTTCACATCTCAGCTGGACGACAGTGTCTCCTACAGCAAGATGCTGTGGAGCTGGTAAAGAAATTCAGGTCCAGAGAAAGGGGCGCCACCTACTGGTCCATCAACAAGACAGCTGCCACCTGGTTTTCAGTGGAGGGCTCCCGTCCCAGTACGGACCAGACCCAGCCTGCTGGGCTTCTGATATCAGGCAAGATCAACAGGGCTAGACTAGAACATGTTTTGCATATGTGCCTTTTTTTAGTAGATATTTTACTTTGATGGTTCTATTGGTTCAACAGAAATGAAAAGGTTTTACAATTAACAGACAACAGCCATCAAGATCGCCCCCTCTTCCATTTTCTCCTCCCGTGCTGCCACCGGGAATTGACTTCTGCTTTGCAAGGGGCACCCCAGGGCACAGCGCCGGCTCCTGGGTGCTAGATCCCCGTCTAGCACCCAGAAGCTCCGGTTTCGCTGTGCTTGAAGGCACTTCGCCTGTCTGCTTCTCTGGATTTTGCGCAGAGAGCTTCTTCTGTTGACAAGACTCCCAGTCGTAGCAGATGAGGCGGTGGGGTTGAGATACGACTCTGTGCGCGGAACACATTTTTAATCAGAATGAAAAGCGCTCAACGGGACCAGTTTTCTAGCAGCAAACTGTCTTCGGCTTTTTGAGCCAGCGGAGACTGTACGGAACAGGTGTGCTGAGCAAAAGTGATGGACTAGTTTCTGGAATTCATTTTGGAGCATATTCTTCTTTTGTAAGGGTATATCTCTCGCTACACGTTTGACGTCGAATACCGAAACAGTTTTGTGTGCTTGTTTCGGTGGGAAGGAAACATTTTACTTCACCCATTTTACAAGACTCGCTTTAAACACAAAGGCAAAACACGAAACGCAGACAAGAGATTCTTGGATGAGGAGTGTACAGTACGCTCACCCTGGATTCAGCAGGCGCAGTGTTGATAATAAACGGAAACAATTTTATATGATAGGATAATTAAACGAAGTAACTCGAGTTCAGCTATTTAGAACCAGCCCTGGTCAGATCACAAACGCACAATACAGTAAAAATGCCGCCACGGATTTATTAGGAAAAGCACACCATCCATTCTGTTAAAAAGCTACGGAACAGGTTATTTCGTCCGTTGTAATGTTCGGCGTGCATCTGGTTTACCTCTTGTGACAAAAAATATTTCTGGAAACTTCTGCGTTTGAGTCGGCAAGTTCCCTGTTCTCATGTCCACCCACACCTCCCGGGAGACCTTACCTTTTCCCGACATGTAACACTGCCAAAAGGCGCTTCAAAAACGCCACCAGTAACAAAACGCGTCGCGTCGCGCCGAGAGCAGTGAGCCCAGCAGGTACTGTAGGCGAGTGCCTTTGCGGGAGAGCGCGCTGCGCGTCCCCGCGGCGCCTCCGGGTTATTTCAGGCTGCGGACGAAACTAGTGTCGAGTTTACATAACCTGTGGGGACCCCGAGAGAGACGTGGGACAGAGCGGAGCGGTGCGGCAGCTTCTCGCGGGTTAGGCTATTCCTTCGGCGCTGGGCTGGGGCTGTCCCTACCCGGGCCGGTTATTTACATGCCAGGAAGCCCAGAGCGCTTTATAAAGCCGGGCTCCAGCTCTCCCGCAGAGCAAGTGGAGACACGATCGACCGCTCCGCCTCCGTCTGTAGCATCACCACCACCGTCTTCACCACCACCACCAGCAGCAGCACCGTTATTAAACATGGACAAACACAAATGCTCCCCGAACGACTATTACGATAAGCTGATGGAGACCTGTAAACCGTGCTATCTACGCTGCTCTAAGGCGCCCCCCTCTGTCTGTCTGACGTATTGCAAACAATGTAAGTGAGCCACGTTTTAAATGCAGTAATTTCGTATTAATGAAATAGTTATTCATAATCCAGTGTTTGCGTCAGATGTTACACTATCATTCAGATAATTTTAATATGCACCACGGTTAATCCTGAAAGAAGTTATGGATTATTTCCTTGTTTTATATTAAAAATTTTGCTTTTGAAGTTTAAACTGCACGTACTTATACAGTATATGTGCTATATCCTTCATGATTTGGTCTTTCGGATTTGTTTTAGAATATATGTTAGGCTAAAAAGATACTAGGCTTAGATACATTTTAAATATAATATTCATAGCCATGAGGCATTTCTTCATCTTTACCTTATTAGCAATTTTTTAAACAACATAAAATATGAAGTGAATAAGTAAAATAAAAATCGTGGTAACCAATATCGTCCCGGTAGATACCGTTTACAGAGAATGTGCGTGAAACCTCTGCAACGTGTTGCGTTCGTGGGTGGGCTTGTGCCTGGAAAGACGGAAAACGATTTAAAAAAAAATGAAGTTGCAAGAAAAGATGAAACAGAAGCCCGCGTTGTGCTGCTTTCACCTGCGGAAGACGCCACGGGTCTCTGGCCGGAGGCGCCAGGGACATGTGCGACTGTCCGTGCTGCTCTCGGCGCCCTCACGGGCATCCTGCCCTGCGGGAAGAGCCGGCGGCCGGGGAGGGGGGGCAGATCGCGGGGTGCAGGGCGGGGAGGGGGCCGCGGGTCAGAAAACGGGTTTGAGGTCGTTTGCGCCGCTTCAGCCGACGGGGCTCAACTGTCGCCTGTTCTGCGCCCCCTCCCCGCAGCTGTGGAAACGGTGTGGATCATCCTGGGCGCCTTCCTGCTTTTAGGAGCGGTGGGCGTCATCCTGACGGTGTCCCTTCAGAAGCTGTGGAAAAGGAGATCCAGCCGTTACCCCCAAAACACAGGTAAGCCCCCAGGAGTGTGTACTTGACGGGCAATCACTGAACACGAGTCTCAGGGGGGAGTCCGAGGTGCTCTGATGTAAACGCTTCAGTAATCTCCAATCTGTATATACCTACGCGCATTCTGCACATATTTGATTGTTTTACAGTGACAATGAGTCTATTTTGCACACACCTAACTCTATGTATTTTATTTTGCGTTGCTGTACTTGTTTTATTTGAATTTGTATTCCGATGTCTGTTTTTGCTTGTCTTGGGCTGGGCTGTAACACCTCAATTTCCCTCCGGGATCAATGAAGTCTTATCTCTAATTCTCAACATAGAGGTGGTTCATTTTATTGAGAGCAAAAGAAATATATATTTTTTTCACCCAAGATCGTCGACCGTAGGTGTGTGTGTGTCCCCTCCCCCAACTCACCCTCCTGGTGTTTCTCCACAGGGGGTGACCCCGAGAAAACCGCGGACGCCGGCCGAGCGGACAGCGCCAGAGAGACCGGACTTCCCGACGGGCTTGTCCCGACACCGGGCGACACCGACCGGCGCGGAACCACCGCTGACCTCCAGCGCATCTCCGCTCTGCCCCTCCCGGCGACGGAGGAAGGCGCTACCCTTCTGGTGACCGCAAAGACTACCCAGCTCAGCAGCTACCCGTGGGACGGTCCAAGAGACGTCGTGGGGTTGAGGAGGTCTGTCTTCACAGCCTGAGTGACAGGGGGACAGCTAAGTGACCCTGAGCCGAGCTGCTCCGCTCCTCCCCGCTGTATCGGAAAGCCCGAGTCCTCTCATCAAAGCGAAAAAAGACACAGATGACCAGAAAACTGCACCAAAGAGCATTTTTTTTACCACAAACTGAGACGTTCAAATGTTTAAATGTTATCATTTTGACGTTTTCTTTGCATCTTTTTTTTTTCCTACTAAGAAATGCTGTTAGTCAAAAAGTATTCGATTTGCAAGCCTCGGGGTGCGTCAGTCTTGAACTGTACGGTGTACCTGTGTGTGCTATTTGTTTCTTCAGCTATTTTAGTGGAATGTAATGAAAAAAAATTGCTGTATATTACAAGAGGGTTTTTATCTCGACGGCGTATTATTTATTGATTATGCTTTAAAGTGTAATTTTCTACCTCTAATGAAATGTGTAGATCCCCTTGGGTTATCAACGGCTGCTTTTAACGCTGCATTCTGTGTATTATCACTACTGTATACGTATTTAAAACACGCAGAATAAGTTTTCATCCAAACCGAGCGGCGCAGTTGGGATGAAATAGCCCTCGTCACGTGGTATTGTTCCGCTCCCCCTCCATGTGATCTATAACCCTGTCATGTGACCGGGTCTGGACCATGTCATGTGATCAGCCGAGGCTGAACTGCTTTTGCTGAGCGTAATAGATGAGAAAATCGCTTGCTGTCATTGTTTGTCCAACTCTCTGTTCTTGGCTACTTCGGTTCCGAGGCAGTAGCCCCATAGTGTCAGTTTGGGACGAGCAGTGCATGTGTCACCTGGTGTTGTTATCCGTCTGGCTGTAGTCGTAGCGCAGGCCCACTGGGGCCGGCGGTTTCAGTGGCTGGGGCGATCCTAGTCCACAGAGGACTAGCTCTATCAGTGCTGAACCGTTTCACAAAATGCAAGGACCGCAGCCAACTTGGTTTTGAGCAATCTTCCGTGGTTTTCGACTAACTGGAACTGAGAGCAAAGCTGCATGTTAGACGGTACTCTAATCGACATTTGAACTAAACTGCCGCGGCAGGATGAGCGGTAAGTGACAAAGTATTACATTCATATTTTTTCTTTATTTGAGACGTGTTTTTTTTTTTTAAAAAAAAGCCCAGGACGCGCAAGTGGCTGCGACCATGATCCTATTGGCGGTGACAGAGCGCCCTGTCATCTCTGCTCTTTCTGTTTCGTTCTGTATCAACTCCGGTTTTTTTTTCTTGCGAGCTTCGCATAGACGCACAGCTACAAGCTGGAGGGTTTCAGCAAGAGATTTGCTTGTATACAAGAACCAGCAGAAAGTGAACTACCATGAAGGGTCAGCTGCGGACTCGCCCGTTCCTGGAAATGAGGGGCCGTCGGGACAGGATGGAGAGAAAGGGGGGTTTTCCTGAGCAACACCGAGTAGTGTTGGAAATAACTCGTAGCAGAGCAGCATCTTGTAATGTACAGGAATTTTTACCTCAGGTAGTCGCTGTCTTCCTCCGTTAGAGCTGTTCTCTTATGCATGTTAGCTGTCTGGCGCGCTGCGAGGCGCAGTGAAGCAGACCTGGCTCATGCCTTATGCTTTAATCGTGTCATCTTAAGGACCGGAGTTTAGTATTGAAGACTGTTACTCCAGAAGGTCTTCCCAATGTCGCTTTTGTATTGTTTTGTTGCTGCACAACCTGGCTAAAAACAAAACTGTTGTGCAGAGCCTGTATGTCTGTATCCTTTCTAAACCGGGCCAGACCCACTCTTCAGGTGTGATCACATCACGTCACCTGTTTCCCGCCACCGAGGGGCAAAGCTGACAGCAGCACTGCAGGTTGATCTGCATCGCAGACGTGCTAGACTCAGATGGTCGCGTTCTGTTAATGTTTTGTCGTTTTGCAAGTGCTTTGTTCTGTGAATAAGAGTGTGGCGATTCCATTTGTCAGCGTGTCGTGCACCAGGAAAGCTGAGCCGCGGGACAGTGTCTTGATCGTACCGGCGTGTCAGGGGATATGGCTCAGTGGGAGTCTGAATGCTGTGCATGTGTGAGGTCCTGAGTTTAAACTGAGAACAGGCAGCACGTCTTTACCCAAAGAGTGGGAGAGGTGTGGGACAGGTCCCCCAGCTGTGTTGTTGAAGCTGGTATCCTGACTTCTGTCCCGGAGCAGCTGGGCGAGATCCTTGGATCAGCTAACTATTGATTACTTAATGGGACTGAATGATCCAAATGGCCGCGTTTAGAACCTTTTTCGCGTTCTTAACCAATTTAAGAGAAACTGCAACTCTATTTTTATATGTCGGGGTGAGAAAGGAGTCGGCATTGGCGAGCGCGTTTCAAACCACAACAAAAGTAAAACGTTCACTTACTTGTGCACTCTGCACGCAGATCGCAGTGGAAAATTTCTGCGGTGAAGTGTCTGCTGCACAACCTGTACTCATTCGCTGGTACATCACATCACATTAGTCACTACAGTGACTAGTGAGCAGGAAGGGCCACTTCACGTCACAATTCACACAAAGTCCCGTTCTCACCTGTAGCGAGACCAGAGCTTTATAAGGCGAATGTGGCGACTAACAGTACTTTCACAGAGTTTGCTATTTTGTGCTTAATTCGAAATTTGTCTTTTTTTTTTCTAGACTGTCAATAATTTTATTTTGTTTTGTTCCCAAGATTTAATAACTGGTCTGAGAAATTGGGACTGCAGTTCCCCTTTAAGTCAATCGAGCACAAATTGCCCACTGACAGTTGCGAACTGGCCATGAGGGTTACCTGAGTTGTCTTTCGTGAACATGTGCTGAGCTTGAAGCACAGCTGAAACCCTCCGTTAATCTAGTGACCAGTGACACCCTCTCCCCTTTTAAAATGTACAGTAATTCACTTTGTGATCCACCTGGACCATCTATTATGATCATTGTGTGCCAGAGCCTGGCTCATTTAAATTGTGTATTTGGTTTGCCTGCATTTTGTACTGCAGATTCGATTTTATTCCAAGCTGCCTGGGTCAGTTCCCAGGGCTGGGGGTGTGGGGCTCTGGGGGACCGGGACAGACTTGGGGGTTCCTAGGTGAACAGCAGTGTGTGTGTTTAAAGCCTGGAGGTAGCCCTGCAGATCAGGTTCCACCCAGCCCCAAGTGGGAGTTTCCGCTTGTCTCAATACTGCCTGCTTGTGTGAGTGACTGTCGGAAAGGACTGGGTGCCGTGAACGAGGAGACTGTGGAGCTTTCTTATCTCAGCTTTGTTTTCGAGCTCACTTCTGAAGTGGAACAGTAGAAACCCTCAACAAAGCGAAAAGGCTGTCGGCCCTCCACCATCCCGTTTCAGCACGTCAGCTCTGATAGCTCTGTGCACTGTGAGGCTCTACTCTCTTGCGTTTCGGGAAACCTAAATCCTCACGCCACTGCGCGTTTCGCCCATCCCCCAGAGATTCAGCTGAGTAAAGAGGAACGAGGTATTGCTACTGTTGATCTGAAAACGCTGTCTGCAGTGGCAAGTGCTGCGAATTCAGTTCAGGCACCATTGGTCTGTTTACAGGAACTTTGCCAGTTAGTTGCTGCTAAATGCCAGTTTCGCTCTGCTGGCGAAGGTGGTGTTCTGCTATAAATCCTGTGATTTGTCTGTGGGGTTTTAACATGCAGCTTCAACATGGGAAATCATGTAGGGTCCTGTTAGCTGGTTTAATATGAATGTTCATTTATAGTCCGGTTGTACAAAGCATAACAGCTGGATGTTCTTTGCTTGGCCGAATGTCTGCTTGGGTGCATCCTCAGAATGTGCCCAGGCAGCAGTATGAAACGTTATCCCGAGAGTCCATTAGAGAAGGCCTTTGCCCACTTGTTCAGGCAGGCCGAGTGGATCTTGCTCCCTCATGCCCTCTGAGCAGATGCCTTGCATACTTTTTCAATGCCCGGCAATTGTAAGTGTACCCCAGGGCTGCAGCATCAGTCAATGTAACCAAAGGAGCCTGCTGTTCGAAAGACAGGTGTCTTTGCATCTTCCTCCTCGATGCGTGCTTGAAGTTGCTGGCACTCCGGTTGTCCGGTTGTCACTTTGAGTTCTAATCTAAAAATGAGGCTGCTGGAAAAACGGGATTTTCCTAGTTTAAAAGTGTTCAGTTGAGATGAAGCTCTCTGTACTTAAATTGCATTTGCAGGAGCCCAGCAAAATGACATCAAGAGACAGCACCTGCTGGAGAGGCTGCTGGATGCGGTGAAGCAGGTGAGACATCGCCGCTCTGCGGGGAACAGGTGTATAGTGTGCACGACACGCCTGTCGAGAAATACGACTCCGTTGCATCTTACCTGTTCTTTCAAACGGAATTCTGCACGCTAGAGCCTTTATGTTCCTTTGCAAATCAGTCGCTGCCACTTTGTAAGGTTTATTTCCCGTCTCTGTCTTCCCAGTGCCAGATCCGCTTTGGAGGCAGAAAGGAGATCGCGTCCGACTCGGACAGCAGGTGAGCGCGGGTGCCCGCAGGTGCGGACTGGCCGGTCTCCCCGGGCGCGGCCCCCCCCCCCCCCCCACCTCTAACCCCCCTGCCTGTCCTTCCCGCAGGGTGATCTGCCTGTGCGCGCAGTTCGAGGCCATGCTCCAGCACGGGCTCCGGAGGAGCCGGGGCCTGGCGCTCACCGCCGCCGCCTTCAAGCAGGTGGCGGGATTCTCCAGCAAGGCGGAATCAGGTAGGAGGGGAGGGGGATGGGGGGCGGACGTTATCGATCGGCTGCACAAAAAACCCACCGCGGGCAAAGCTACCGTTCTGAAGCCTTTGCACCGCTTCCCTCTTACTGCCACGCTGAAAGAGCAGTTCCTTTATGTAGAAACAGCGCTGGGTCGGCCCAGGCTGGCCGAGGCCACGGCTGTCTTGTGTGTAGTTGGAAGCCTCTTTTGCTTCTGTTGGGCCCCTGAGCAAGGCCCTTCACCCCAGCTGCTCCAGGGGCGCCGTATAAATGGCTGACCCTGCGCTCTGACCCCCAGCTTCTCTCCCTGCCTGTGTGTCTCATGGAGATGGGTAGGCGAACAAGACAAGTTGTATATGGCCAATAAAGTGATCGTATGTTATCTAAAACTCCCTCCCTCGAGCCAGGTCAGGAGTGATGAGCCCAGGCTGGAGACTTTCGACACCCTGAAGTGTTCCCAGGGGCTTGCGGTGGGTCTGGGCTCTGGAAGAGCGAGGGAGATGGGTGGCAGTGGAGGAGAACAGAGGTGAAGCAGGGGGAGATCGCAGGTCGTGTTCAGGGGGTGGGGGGGGACTGATGCAACAGGAAGCCTGAGCAGGAAAGCCAGTGGCTAATGTTGGCTCTGAGAAACGGAGGTGTGTGTTAGAAACTAAAATAGCGGAAATATTCTTTCTCTGAGGTTAGCAAACACCTGGCCTGGCCTCGGCACTCATGAAAAGGAAGCAGAACACAGCGAGCCACTCGGCAGACGTCTGTGGGAAGCCACGCTCTGCGGGCTTGTTTGGTAATAACTGAAGGTGTGAACGTGGCCGCTGGCCTGCGACCTGCTCTGCCCTCTCACTGGCTGTTCAGCAAGTCTGCCGGCCAGGTGGTGACCCCTGCCTGCCAGCGGGGCCAGGTGTCTGCCGCCGAGGAGGAGGGGCAGGGTTTCTCGGTTTGACTGGCCTGTGGTTACAGCGGAGGTGAAAGAAGGTGCTGTGGCCTCGTGCCTGGAGCTCCAGTAGTGGGGAGACATGTCATCCAGTGCGTATCACCCAGAAACCCAGGAAATGAGCTCTGTTTAGTAGTTGCAGGAATGCAAAATATTTCGGTACTTTTTTTCCTGGAGTGTCTTGAAGAGCTCACTGAAAGGCTGCAAGCTGAGAGTGGCGAAGCTCACCTGCAGAAGGTGGGAGTTACACACAGTTATAGAGGGGAGTTCAGGCAGGTTTGGGAAAGTCTGCCTTGACATTGACCAGGACAGCAGGTTTAGCTCCCCACTCTCTTCAGTGGAGCGGTAGATACCTGTTTTACTTCAGCACATCTGTACCGTGAGGGCAAGGGGGGGCTTCGGCCTAGCACCACATCTGGACTCCTCTCGGGGCTGAAGCCAGCTGTGTGCTGGGGTGACCGAGTGACACCGTTACAGCAGCCTCTTGGAGCGAGCAAGGGAGAAGAAGCACAGCCCTGGGACACTGACGTAGGACGAGCACCAGACAGACAGACAGAGCAGCAGTCAGGTCCGCACAAGGGTGAAACGTCGCATGCCCTATCCCAGAACTTGTGGCAGCGTCGGCCTGTTGCCCAGCTCGTTCAGGAGCCGTCACAGCAGTCCCTGCCAGGACAGTGCTTCTGTGAGCGGTTTGCCCTGCTCAGGGTCAAGGGGCAAAGGTCATGACCCGTCCGTCACAGCACAGCACACAGTGGGCCAGTCCGGCCTGTCTAGCAGGGATCTGGGTCCGGGGGGAAATGGGATCAGCAGCAGAAACCGTGAGGAACAGCAGGAATGTGTGAAAGTCCAAGACTGGACGGGAACGCGGGACCCCGCTGCTGTGAGAGTGTGGCCCTAAGAGCTTTGCCATGCTGCAGCCTACAGAAATTTAAGAAACCCCTTCAAATTAAGATTTTAATTTGCACCTCCATGTATAAGGAATTCTAGATAAAGTGACAATTGAATCTCGTTGCACTGCCTTGTGATTTTGAGCTGTATGAAAAGAACCCACTCTGTCTTTAAATAGCTTTCCTTGTCATTGGAATTTTCCAGTGGCGTGGAGAAGTCATCAACTGATGTGTTGTTTGCGATGTCTTCTGTGGAGTTTCTGTGTGACAGAGCTGTGAATGGGGGAAGTTCTATAGCAGAAGTGAGATGTCTGCGCTTCTGTCCTCGATCTCCCTCTGCACTGACTTGCTGTGCAGCTTCTTGCTTTCAGCTCCGCTGTCAGCTTTCTGTGCTGCACTTACTCATGGTGCCCTGCTGTGTTTTAGTGTCTCTCGGTGATTGTTTTTTCCACTGCTTTCACGTGTCTTTGTTGTGCTGCATGCTATGAAAGAAGTGTGTTTTGCGGAGTGCCCATTATTTTGAAATACGGGTTTAGTGACTCGGTCTACTAGGTTATCCTCTTATGAGAGCTTACTAATGGGATGGACTGGTCTTATTAGGTTCCTCAAATTAAAAATACCGACAATTTAGGTACAGCTGGTTTCCAGTTTGGCTTTAGTGGTCAAAGCTTTTTGAGAGCTACAGTGAAATGAGTCAACTCTTTCATGCTTACACAGAGTGAAAAAACGACACAAGACGTACGGATTGAGAGTTCTTGTTTTCCAAATCAGGTTTAAATCACACTCGCCCAGTTTTCGTAATCCTTGTAAAACTGATGTGCTCAAATGTGTTTAAGGTATTAGCCTATTTTTGCCTTCATGAAGGAAACGTGGAGTTTGGTCTCTAGCAGTAATAGGCCAGTAGAGAGCCATGGCTGAGCCTGATCTGCTTTAATAGTGGAGGAACAGTCCCATGGTGCCCTGCCCTTGCTGTCTCGACTGTGGCTCCCTGGGGAGGGGCAGGAGGGGGTCGTCAGGGCCATGCTGCGTTCCCCCACACCTGAGCCCCGACACACAACACTGGGGAGGGGGAGCAAAAAGAGAAGAAACAGCTAAAAAAACCCTCAAACTGCTGTACATCTGTGGAGGCAGCAGTAAAAAAACCCCAGTAAAAAAATAAAAACCCGTTCGTTCAGAAACCAAGATGGTGAAACTCGGGCAGGGCCGCCTTCTGTACCTCAGGCCCTCGAGGCTAAAATGCTATAAGGTCCGAGTCTGATAATCTCTATAGAAACGACTAGGACCTTTGTTCCAGGGGGTAAGTAGGAAAAAGTATGACGACGGGATTAAAAAGCTCGGCCTTTGACTTCTTCTCTGCCCTTTCCATTAAAAGGCCAGGTCTGCTGACGTGTCGCCCCAGAATGCCTCAGCTCCGTGCTGGCCCTGGCCTCGGACCGTGGGAAAGCTCAGTACCGAAACGCGCGCAGATGAAGGCATGTGGATTCGACAAAAAGGGGGAAATTGCTAAAAGCCTGTCCCTTTGGTTTTAGAGAAAATCCCTTTTATAGAAGGGGGGAGTGCTCTTGATTCATTGTCGCCCGTAGCTGGTTACTGCATAAAGGGCCAAACTTAACCCGATGTGACGGGGCTGCCGGTTGACAGACTCATTTCTCGCCGCATCTCAGACCCTTGCAGACCCTTGTAAACAGATTGTAGTCATTTGTGTCGTTGCGGCCTTTGCGTTATTAGTTTGAGGGTTTTCCAAAGTCGTGTTTTGGAAAATGGGCAAGTCTTCAAAGGTGAGAACCTTAAGCGCAGTTACTGTACTGATTAAAAGCCAGCAGGCAGCTGACGTTGCGCACCCCGGCTGTCAGAACCCAGCCAGTGCTCCAGAGACACGCGCTGTGCTGTGTATTGAGTGGCAGGTCACACCGGGCTTTGCAAAAGTGGAACGGCTTGAGTTTTTCCTCCTTCTTTTTTTTCTGTTCTTCCTGTTTTGCATCTACACGAAACAGAAGAAAAAACAACCTCCGAAACGGATTTTTTTTCTCTCAAATGTTACAAATAGACCATGAAGGTTTGGCTGCAGTCCATTCTCCCCTGCCCCCCCCCTCCAGGGGGCAGCGGTGCACTTTTGCTGAGTCAGTGGCCTAAGAACACGCTGCCTCGCTCCGACTTCAAGCTGCAGGTGAACAGCCTTCGGGTCCGGCTCGCCTCAGAGACGCGCTTTGATTTTGTTGCAGTAAAACATCCTCAGCACCATAATTTGTGGTCAAAAACGTCTTGGCTGGCTAGTCCTGAAAGAATTTAAAGTCATTATGTTCTGCTGTATATTTTGAGGCTGAGAGAAGACTTATGTAATATGAGCAGAGTGCCAGCATTGCTGGCTAGCTGTCAAAGGGGCATATTGACTGCATTTTGAAGTGCAATATCTTAGGCGTTTTGACCTGTTTACATGTTTTTGCTTTCAAGCTTCTCTGAAGGTTCATGTTTAAGCTCACATTATTGGAGGTGAGCTAGATTTTTCCTTGACCTACAGGTCTTGTATGGAAATCTCATCACTTTAATTATTTTATGCAGTACGATTCAAGGATGTATGAAGAGATTGACACTGTGTGTCTCCCGTCTGAAGTCAGTACTGTCTGGACAGTGCTCTGCAGGGTACTGGGAATGACATTTTCGCTTCCCACTATCATAGCATATCAAGGGGAAACAGCCTTGCACTGCAAATTAAAGGGTTAGTTTCATCCCTGGGTAATAGCAGAAGACGGTGATTTCATCAGCAACCCATCTGAGTATTTTTCAGAGCAGAGCACAGGTCAATTGTAATATTTATGCTGTTTGACAAGCCCCTATTGTTTAGCAACTCTTTGATCTGAAATGCCGCCCCTTCTTGACCAAGAGTTGGTTTGGTCAATGGTGGGCTAGAGGAAAGAGTGCCCATCTGCTGGTGCATTCAAACACCTGCCCAGCAACCTCGTTTTCCTGAAGGCTCATGCTTTCCGATACTGGCCAAGATCTGGCTGCGAGGTGGCCAAGCTGTTTAGTACAATTTGACTTTATCAGTGTCTTTCGGGGGCCGATCTCGCCGCGGTCCCCTGCATGCAAGACTAAAGAGGTTCAGTTCCTTGGCATCTCCTCCTGTGTTTGCAGAGCTGTCCTTCTGGCTGTACGTGAAGGAGCACCTGAACCGGCACGAGCTGCAGCGCTTCTACGCCCTGCGCCAGATCAGCTCGGAGGTGGGCCGGGGGCGGGCCTGGCTGCGCTGCGCCCTGAACGAGCACTCGCTGGAGCGCTACCTCCACGCCCTGCTGGCCGACCGCGCGCGCCTCAGGTACTGCCCGCCCCTCCCCGGGAGGAGAAGCCGGATCGCCGCCCTGGAGGCGGAATTCAGCTCTAGGTTTAGGGGAGGAGAGCCCAACAAAGCAGCACACTCGCCAACAGAGAAGCCAATACAGCAGGGATACAAGAGCTATTCAGCACTGTTTCTCAGGGGGTACGGGAGCTATTTAACACTGTTTCTCGGGGGTACATTAGCTATTTACCACCGTTTAGGAAGAAGATTGCAGGAGGGATAAGAGCTTTTTGAATCCGTTACTCAGCTGAGCCACTCCTCCTTCCTGACGACCCTGTGTTTGTGCAGGGCATTTAGGTGGATTTGATTTGCCCCCAATGATTCTGCTGCTCATCTTTGCCGGGGTTTTTTTTTTTCCACCCCCCAGTTGAGAACTGAGCGTCTGGAACGACAGACCAGCCCTTTCCTACCCTGGGTTGTTCCGCGGCGTCCGTCTTCCGCTCCCACCCTCTCATGCTGAAAGAGCGTGGAGTACATTTCGAACCAGGATGCCGATGAGCCTGTGTTCAGCCTTTCGTTCGTGCCAGTGGATTGACACAAACGCTTCTTTGGAAGTGCCTAGGGATAATCTGTTTCTACTCGCTTATCCTGAATCCTGTTTTGGAGTCTTAGGCTGAGAAAGAGGTGGTCTGTGTTTTAAAGTGCTGTTTTCATTCTCTAGTGTCTTTTATGAAGACTGGGCCTTCCTGATGGATGAGGAACGTGCGAGTATGCTTCCCATTATGGCAGCAGGTAAGAGCTTCAGTGCTAACGCTAGTCAAACAGCTTTTACTGCGCAGATCATAAGATGTCAGTGTCTCTTTGAGAGCTCTTCTTGACTGACCCTCACTTACATAAGAACATAAAAGAAATCTGACCGTTCGGTGCATCCAGCCCCTTTGTACTGAGAAGCTTATTAATCCCAGGATCTCACCCTGCTGTTCCCTGCCAGAAGCCAGAGTATCGGCTTCATTAACAGGGCTGCGCAGCTTGTCGCACGCTCCCACCACCCTTTGTGTAGAGATGTTCCTGCCGTTCTCTGTTTTTAAAAGCAGTCCCACATAGTTTCCTCATTTCCGAGCGGGCTTTGCGGGAGAGCGGGGGGGACGGGCCGCGGGTTCTGACGGGCCGCGTGTGTGCTGTAAACCCGCGCAGGGCTGAACTCCATCCTGTTCGCCATCAACATCGACAACACGGACCTGAACGGGCAGAGCCGCGGCGCGCCCTCCGTCTCGGACCTGCTGCGCGAGTCCACGCAGGGCGTGAGCAGCCTGTGGAAGGAGTCTGCCCAGGGCGTCAGCACCCTCCTGCGGGAGATCAGCACGGCCACCTCCGCGGTGCCCGGGTTCGGCCCCCGGGCCGAGCACCTCTCCGACCCCCTGCCCGTTCTGCCCCGCAGTGCCTCTGCAGGTAGGTCGTGGAGCTGCGCCCACTGCCACGCCCTTGGGCACCCAGTGAACCTGAAGGCCTTTTCCTCCTCATCCAGCGTGGGGCCTTTTCACTAGCCTGGGTCTACCCTGGGTCTCTGTGCACAACAGGAACCGAGTGCATTTTTGTAGTCTTTTTATAGTCTAAAAAAAAAGTACAGCTGGTTGGTAATAAAACTCTCACTTCTGTAATGAGACAGATGTGAGATGTATGTATGTGTACGTATACGTGTGTGGCCTGAGTTACAGTTCTTTGCTCGCTTTGGTTTTCCTGTGGGTCTAGCGATGAAGTGTTTGAAGTAGTGAATTGTCTGTTTGATCCACTTCACATCTCTGCTTTCACTTGTGTTTTCTGGCAGTCCCTCACGGCAAAGCAGGAACTACCATGAGTGCGCAAAGTGACAGGTCTGCACTCGAGCTGAAGTAGCAATAATGTGAAACGTATCATCTTGGTGCATTCGTCTGCCGGCATCTCTCCCCTTTTTTTAGCAGGGTTTGACTCTGAATTATAGGAGGCATTCCAGTCCTGTGTTTATGTCTGGTGTTCCTGGAGGAGCTTGTAGGAGCTCCTCCACAGTGTTTTTCTTCTATAGTGTTCATGCTTCCAGGATGTGAAGGAGGCTGAAACCTGCAAGAGCTTCTTCTGTTGACCCTGAGGGCTAATGGCCTGTCTTCTGCCCCTGTGGCGTGCCCAGACTCAGGTTTGAAGAAGGAGCGCCGGAGGAAGAAGAAGGTGACCCACATAATCTCCTTCGACGATGACGAGGAGGAGGAGGGGGAAGGGGGCGGCAGGTTGAGGAAGGGGTCCGGCAGGGGCCCCGGCGGCTCGGAGGAGGCCTTGGAGGTCAGCGACCCCCCGCCCACGCAGAACGGGGCACCTGACGGAGAGGTGGGGGGCTGGGGGGGGCCCCACACCACCAATGGGGAGCCCATCGACAGTAAGAGCATCGACAACGAAGAGGAGGAAGAGGAGGACCTGTACGGGAGGAGCAGGCCGGAGGTGGAGGAAGAGCGCGGCAATGGAGAGCAGTGAGTTACTCCGGATCCTCATCGCCGCTGAGCTCCTCGGGTCCTGCTGCTTATAGAACAGAAGCCGTCTTCGCTTTGCATCCCAGAGATGCCTTTGCTCCTCACTTTTCTCTGTATTTCTTTCCTGCGATTCTCCTAAGCGTTCAGCACAGGGTGGGGAGCTGTTTTGCATGTAACATCAGGGCCGATTTCAGTCACAGTCCTGCAACTCCTTTGCCACGGCTGTTGTCTCCAGGCCTCTGGTTGGAAGCCTGTCCAGTGTGTCCACGTGGAGCCCCCTGCAGGTGATCAACGACAACGACGGCTCCGATATCCTCATCCCGGTTGATTCCGCAGACTCCTGCTCCCAGCCCGGTAGGTGAAGGTCGGGGTGTGCTGAGCGTATGGAGGGGAGGCGCTTGACACGAAACTCATCACTCCCACCCCTGGCATCCCGCAGACGTGTGTGTAGCTGTGGGTGTCGGGACATGCGCAGGGCTGCTTTGTGAGCCATGCCTTGAGTGTGCACGCGAGCGTTGCGTGGGGAGAGGTGGGATTTTAGGGTTTGCTGGAATGAATCCAGCATCTGCCAGACGAGAGGTGGGCGCGAGACCCGAAAGAAATCCGCCGTGCAAACTGCCCTGTGCGTGCGTTTCAGAGGGCGAGGTGCAGACTCGGGGGTATCGGGAGGTGACTGGCAGGAGCGAGGTGACGCAGACGGAACCACGGCTGGGGTACAGGTGCGTACACCCCCCCCCCCCCTTAACGGCTCGGGGAAGAGCAAAGGTCGCACGTGGTGAGGTTGTTGTCCGCAGGTTCCTGTGGCGATAGCTGAACTCGCTCTCCCTTTCTCTGCACCCAGCACGGACACCAGCCCGGCGGCCCAGAGCACCCCGTTGAACATCAGCTCCCCCGTCCTGCCGGAGTCCATGACTGTCGGTAAGTCGCCGTCTCTTCTGCAGACGGGTCTCGCCTGCACGTTCCTCCCTCCTAGTGACGGCTCTTCCCACCCCGGTGAGTCTCGCACGCGGCGTAGCGCCGTGTTCAGAGAGCCTGTTGCTGAATGTTTGCACGAGGCATCAAAATGAAATCGCCTACAAAACACAGCAACCTGAAGCTTAATGTGTTACAGCATGTGGGCCGTATGTTCTGTATGCAGCGATGCATAACCTGCCTTGTGCGCTCGGCGACGCCAGACAAGCCCGTGTCCGATCCCCTCGCCGTCACGAGCGCGGTCTGAGCTCTCCCGGGTCGCCGCCAGAGTGGGGGCAGCCCTGGCCTCGGTCCCCGCGCAGGCCGGCCGTGCCCGCCGAATCTCTGGCAGCGAGCGGGCACCGTCCCGGATAGCGGGGCTGGCGATCAGCTGTGCGCCGGGAGCAGATGTGGACGTTAATAGCGCTGGGCAGGCTGTGCCTGGCGAGAGGGGATGACAGCGCTCTGTCCCCCTGCGGTTAATTGGCGGATCCAGGCGGATTAATTGGAGGCTCAGCCAGCTGTGTTGATTTTCTCTGTATTGATCTGAAAATGAGGCAGAACTGCCAGTTTCCGGGGAAGGAAGGAGGGGAGGGGGCTGGTGGGGGGTTACAGATGTTAGAACAAAACCGCACACGTTTCTCGATCTATTTTAGTGCCTTTTTGTTTCTGGAGGTTATTTTTAGCTGTGCGCTCATGCAGTAGGGTGGGATGAGCTGATCCTGTCGGGATCTCAGAGTGGACGCGAGCTGCTGGTTTTCCCCTGCCCTGCCCTCCCCTCGCGGACGAGTAACTGTCGCGCGTGTGCTTCAGCACACCCAGAGCTCGGAATGGCTCGTTCGGCTGCTCTCTGTCCCTGAACAGGGCAGGCCTTTCATCTACAAACAGAGGTGGTCCTGTGGGTTGCAGTGCAGTAATGCTGGAACTGAACTTTTGCCCTCGGAGGAAAAAAGTTGACTCATTTCCCTGCACTTGCACAAGGAGACTGATGAATCGTGAAAACTGTGACAGTGTCCCTTGATGAAGTGCTCCTTCACAGAACATAATTGTAATTTAAAATTTTCAACGTCTAATTTTTCTTGTGGGAATTTGGGGCTTTAATTGCAGCCTTGAAGAGAAGAGTTCTGGAGTTACACCCTGTCCCTGACTTAATGGCACAGTTGGCTGTTTTAAGCACCATTGAACCTTGCTGTAATCTTCCCCCATTGTAATCACATCCAGGTATGAGCCCCCAGAGTCATGCAAATCAGCAGCCATCTGAAACTGCATCTGTAAACGCAAATGGCCAGAGACGCACAAAAAAAGCACAGGCCGAAAAACCTGGAGTTCAGCGAGCGCAGAATTTCCCAATCTCAGCTCATGCTGTTTATCCACAGTAGGGGGCGCTGTTGCTTTTAGAATCGCCTGAGTGCTCCAGCACGGACTGGGAGCGAGAGAAATAGAGCAAACGGGACGAACTGGAGTGGGGAGAAGTGAGTTCTACATTTAATAAAATAGTTTTAATTAAAAGTGGGATTTCTAGTCCGGGAAATTGAGCAAGAGGGCTTTTTGTTTCCTCTGTGGGCAATACAGACTTATTTCTGGCCGTGGCTGAAGCCCTCTCTCGTCCTCGTTTCCCACAGTGCTTTGGCTCGGTGTCCCGCCCTCGTGTTCGGACAGACAGGTCTTCTCGGCCTAGTCCTGGGTGCGGGGGCCTCGTGCTTCTCCTGGTGCTGACGATGAGGGAGGACTGGAATGCAAAGCGACAGTTCCTCTGGAAATCAACTGGAGTCGTTGTGTCATGCGGGCTGCTCCACCGGCAATGAATTATGTCCGTGTAATCAGGGGTTTAATTTCGTGTGTTATTTGAGATGTGCTGAGCGATGCTGAAAACCCCTGTGCTCAGTAAGTGAACCGGAATAGTTTGTCAGATTAGTTTATGTGCAAACAAAAACGGCCCGCTCGGGAGAAATAGCCCCCCGTCACGCACTGTCGCGTGTGTGGGTCTGGGCTTGTGTCCGTGGTTCACCTGCCCCCCTTGTCATAATCCTGAGGCTGTTGAGGACTGCTGGTTCTTCAGCCTGCTGCCCACAGGCCGTGGAAGAGGGCTAGCTCTCTGGCTGTTCTCGGAACACACCGGGCGTGCTGTGTTGGAAATTCCTGGGCCTCCCCAGAGTGATGCTCCATCCTTTCCCTGAATGGCATGCCGAGGTCCCAAGGATAGCCCTAGGCTTTTGTTTCGTGCGCTGCAATATGCATCGTCCATAGCCGCAGCGATGGTCAGCAAAGCTGGTTCAAAGTGATTAGCAGCTGAATGATTCCACACGAAAGACAAGTGCACGTGACCGGCTCAGATTAGATTATTTTGCAGGAATCTACTCTGCGATGCACTTTAGCTCCGCCGATGAGTCTTTCCTTCAAAACATAAAGACCTAATGCAAGGCCAGGAGCCGCGGTTTCTCCAAGTACATCATCAGGCACAGATGCTGCCCTGAGAGTTTCTGTTTCATTACAGTGCAGTTATTCAAGTCGCCCTGCCGCCTCCTGAACCTAATTCCGAATGGCACTCATAAACCTTCAATTTAGGTTTAACAGCTCTCCAGGCACTCCATCTGTCATTTAAAAGGAGAGAGAAAAGAAACAAGGATAATAATGATAAAAAAAAACGCTCTCTCCTCATTGTTGCTTTTCAGTGTTATGGGCTTATAATGTGAAAAGCTTTTTTGAACACCCCGTGGTTCATTTCTCCTGGAGGCCTGTTCTTTGGGTTGCTGTAATTTAACTGGTCCCCCTTACCTTTCATCTCCAGGATCGCCTTTGTACTGTGTCACTATGGGGAGGGGGGGCAGCCATTTCGTTGTTTGAGTGTGATAGGATGCTAGATGGTAAGAAAAGGCTATTAAAAACAAACAAAGGCGTTGCTTGCCGGACACATGCTGTGACCTTGACGCGCTTTGAGCCTTGTTCGCCGAATGAAGAACGTGAGTGAAGGAGTTTTTTTATTTTTGGTCGATCCATCGATGGATACAGATGAACTAAAAGCAGGATCTCTCCGAGTCCCGCGGACTTGGCAGAATTCCTTGTGTTTTTCACATTCTGGGTCACAAGCACAGATCGGGACGGGAAGCTCTGTGCCAGAATTCCTGCTGCCCTAAAGTCTGAAGTTCCCTGTGGATGCGGAGCTGGAGAGCTCGTTTATTTGAACTACTGAAGCCTGCTGTTCCTTCGATCGGATCTGGCTGAAATCAAAACCAAAAAGCTGTTGCACTCCATGACCCAGACAGGCCACCAGTACAACTGGATCGCACTTTCTTTTAGAAGGTCTTCTAATTTGCAAAATGAATGAGCAAAAGAAGAATGTTATCACTCCATCTGCGCCTGGACTATTTCAGAAAAATAGGATGTGGCTAATGACTGTTGATTAAATGCTTTTAGTGTCATTTTGATGGATTAAATCAAAACATTATTATGATGCAAAAAGAATGTCCTACACTTCAAGGGAGAAGTGTCCTGCTCTCCTGGGGCGTAGAGACCAGTGAACAGGAACACTAGGAGTAACTGGTCCTGCAGCTTGGTGCAAAGCAGGCTTTGAACACATACAGATTTCTGCTTGTGGTGGAGTGGCTCAGGGTGCTTTTCACCAGCCTTCAGCTTGTGACGATCATAGTAGATCAGGTGCTGATCAGCCCTGTTGGTGAGCAATGCTCATCAGAAAAACGTCTTTACTTGTGTCTGTTCATAAAGACGTCTACACATCGCCTGCAAAAATGGCGTTGTTATTTTCCCTGTACCTTTGTGAATATTTTGCTGTTACAAGTTAGCAGATGCTTTTGATTCTCAGTAAGTAAGACTGTGGTACCAAAGATGGGGAGAAATCAGATCCACCTCTGTCTGGTCTCTGGTCTCTTTCGAGTGGGATAGCATGAATTCTACCTGCTCTACCTCTAGAAGCTGTGAAAAAAGTGCAACTTGTGGTAAAAGACAAAAGCCAGTTGGATGAGACCCCCCAGCAGGCCAGCTCTGTGGAGTGCGAGCCCTTCAGAGTGCCATATTACAGACCTGGGAGGACAGCAGGGGGCCGTGTGTGCAGGGAGCGAAGCAGAGAAGCCCTGTGTCATTAATCATCGCAGGCCTGGGGTCTGACCCATCTCCAGATGGACTCACCTGCTGGAACCTGCAGGCAAGCCTGCTACCCATAGCCTCATGGCCACACACTCTCACACGCCCAGACAGCCATGCAGACCCACAGACACAGCTGCAGGCTCACACACACATACGCGGTGCTGAATCACCATTTGTAAGGTCTTCTCACTGTCTCTTAGTCTGCTTCTTCACTGCTCCACACTCCCCTGATAACAAAGCTCTGCATGGGGTGACAACAGACCTGAAGCAAGCAGTCAGACACACTGAGACACGAAAGATGCTGTTTGGTGTATAAAATAAGTTGTCTTGTGATGACCTCCTCAGTGGTCCTCACAGAGGCTGTTTCTTTGTGGACACACTTTGTAAGATCTGACTCTCACATTAATAGAAATACCTGTCCACATGCACAGTCATTCCTAGAAACCTGGACACTTGTGCACACATAACCAGACAGACAGGTGGACACAGTGCCAGAATCTCACAAACTGCTGTAGAAGCATTAAGCTTAGCAATTAATTAAATTATTTATGGAATTGGACTTTTTATTCAATTAAAGGGATGTCTTCTTTAAATTATCTTGTTCTGAAAAACAACTCTGCTGCAATTTTGTGGATCGCAGATGGGACCATTTGTTTTGCCAAGACTGTGCTTGAAAATAAGTCTTCTGAACAGTCAGAACCTTTGACACCTGTATTGCATGTGATTTCAAGTAAAGCCCAGTAAGTGGGCTGGAGTGTGAGATTGTGTTTAGCACTGTTTGAAAGAGTGTTTTTCATGAACTGTGATGTGAAAGAAAAGGATGGCTGTAAGTCACACAACTCTTTTTATTATTTTTTTGAATGTGCGAGAGCTCAGTTTCACACAGTGATGGGTTTTCTTTGTTAAAATGAATATGGCAATAGGTAGCATTAAAAAAAAAAGGAAGAAACGTCAGTTTCCTTTCTTCTGTTTCTGACAGCAATGTTGCGTAGTCTTTTCCGAAAGGTTCTTCTGTATTCTGGGACACGATTGGGTTCTTGTGACTCCAGCACAGGCTGCTCAGCTGTTCGTAAATAGAGCTGCCTTGTCCCCCTGTGAGGCTTGAAATCTTACAGATCGGGGGGGAACAGAAGATCCACATGGAAGAGGCAGATTGGATCCGATTCTCTTGGCACAGCTGCTCGGTCCTTTTCACGTTTCCTCAAAGCAAGATGATAATCCTGAATTACATTTCTGTCGCGCCTTTTATCCCGGAGGATTCCAAAGTGCCCCGCATGGACAGGAGGCAGTGCCCACCTGGGGGGCTTTCTCCTCTCCCTGGGATCAGCTGCAGGGGCGGGCCTGAGCGCCTGCGCTGTGTCTGCCGCTGGTAGAGCCTGCTTTGTAACTCCAGTAAAGGTCGCTTCTGTCCGTCCTGTCTCGGTCTCGGACGTTGTACCCGCGCTGGCTTTAATCCCAGCCTTTGCTTGCCTTTCGCCGTCTGCCCACGTTGTCGTCCACCGTTGTGGACGTCCCGTTTCATCTGCGGTTTTCGCCTTTCAGGGCAAACCGACGGCTTGGTTTGGCCACCCTCTCCCGTGCTGGGACTATGCCCCCTCCCCCCCCCGTGGAGAAATTCTCGGCCGTCCCCCGGTCTCTCGAGCTTCCACATGGAATCGGCAGTGATGCAGAAAAATAAGTTTAAATCTGGCTTAGTTTTCTTGAGCCCTGTTGCACTATTTAAACGGGCAAAGGTTGTGTTTCTCATGTTGTTGTACGGTCATGCTGTCAAGTAGTTGTGATGTGTGTGAGTGAAATGTCTGCCTTGAGTACCTGAAATCAATCTTCCTATTGTACTGTTAGACCTACACCTAGGCTTCCCATCAGCTCACCATTCTGCACACAGTACTTTGCAGTTTAATTGCCTCTAATGACCCTGCTCTGTGACGATAGCCTTCACATTAGGCTCCTGCTGTTTCCTGAGCTGCTCAACAGCAAAAACAATCTTGCTGACTCATCTGATGGTGTTATTAATATGTTATTAATGATGCTGTAATGGCTTTTCCAGAGTCTATTTTAAAAAGTTGGTTATTGAGCTAATTAGACGAACTTTTACAGGAACGGTGCTAAATCTTTACGTCGTGTCAAAACAGAAAGAAATCTATTGCATCTCCAGCCACTTGACCATATTGCGCTGAAATTTGGCTCAATTGTTTTTTTTAATTGCTGATATGCAACCGTACGGGTGATAGTATGTGTTAATTACTCCTTCGCCGTCTCAGTTTTGTCTCCAACCTGGAGCAGACGTGCTGTTTGAAGCTGCCCCCTAAACCAGGACTTAAACTAAGAATAATAGGTCATGGCAAACACTTTCATTTCTTGATCAAAACGGCTCATAATTAAATACTGACAAAAACACATTGAAAAAATACATTTTTATTATTATGCCACTGATTATGACAAATAATTGACAGAGCTAACTGCACTGTCAATTATTTAACAGAAGAACTGTTTAATTAGAAAAACATGAGAATGAGAATGAACTTGTTGCAAAGAATATTCACAGGAATTCAATGAGTGGAGGAAAAAATGTGCATTTTGTTATGACGTGCTCTTTCAGTTGTGGCAAAACAGACTGGCTCCAATTTCAGGAGAAAAGAATATCATATAATTGTTTCTGCATAAAGAAAGAAAAATATTGCAAATAGAGGAACAATGCCAAATGTCTGAGACAGTCTGTGTGTATTTATATGTGTGTGTGTGTATACAAATAACCCCTTTCTTTTCTTCTGGAATAATATAAGTCTGTCATGGGCCTGCAGGGTTATTGTTTAATAACACGCCAGGTTATTTTCTAAACAGTCGGTCTCCCTCTCATCTGTCTTGGGACATGACCTGATCTGCACACCGATATTATGGGCTTCAATCCTTGAGCTATTCCTCGTTAATGAGCTCCTCAGCTCTGGGCTTTTACTGTCGGTTTACCTGCCCGCCTTATTATAGCCCATAGGGTTCATTGGGTTGGCGTTGCAGAATTTATCCGTTTCTCCATCGGCAAAACGGGATTAATGTCTGTGTCTTGTGCACAGAAGGATTCAGAATCCATGGTGATGAAGATAGTGTTTTCTTTGGGCACTCGTGGAGACTTCATAGGAAAACTTCCGCTCGAAAAACCGATTGCTGCAGTGGATTTAAAATGACCGCACAAGCTCGGGCATGTCTTCACGGCAGACAGGGAAACCACGGAGTTAGAAAAAGTCGGTAGGAATCAAACCTGGAATCTCAGAAGCATCCCTGGTCCCAGAGAGCCCCATTCCAGTTAGTCCTGTAGGTCACGCTGTTTAAAGATTGGCAACACCTGTAAGCGACTGATGAATCAAGCTGTTCAATTAAGAGAACGGGTCCGAAAGGGCAGCAGAATGCTTAGACTTCAGTCCTAGATGAGTTCTGAATGACTTAGTTTAACCTGCTCAGCTGATCGCAGCGGGATTGTTTCAAACCTTTAACGGTGGGTGATCCCTGAGGGGATCCGTTTCAAACCTCGAGGGGCGTTCCTCGCCTGCTACGTGCGGAAATACTTGAAATCGTTTTTTTCTTTCTCTCGGCAGCGGAATTGCGCCAAGCCATCGTGGCCATGATGAACAGAAAGGATGAGCTAGAGGAAGAGAACAGGTGAGTGTTTTCAGTGTAGTGTGTTGTCCTGTCTCGCGTGCAGCTTGTTCTCTATTCCATTGTCTGTGCGCTTGTGCTCATACGTGCTTTGATTGTTTCCTTATGCCTGCTTATGTCTTGATTAAAAAACAAACCCAAATTGCTTCATTTTCTCAGAACAGTTCTATAGAATGCAAAGAGAAGAAGAGTATGTTACTGGTTGAAGGGCTTCAGTACTTTTTAATGTGAGCTTTAGAACGTTGTGCACTGCTGACTGAGCTCCCTCTTGTAAGATTTCGTCTGGCACAACCTGCAATTGTTGAGAATCTCGTCAGCATTTTGAGGTGGCAGTCTGAGCAGAGGGAGCCGAGCACGGACTGGTTAGGCAGATCACATCAGTAGCAAAACGACCACAGGAAGACGCAGGAGCAGGGCAGGAGCGCTGTGTTCGGCTGGCCTCGCCAGGCGAAAGGTGTCTGTTTGTCCCCCAGCTGATGCGCGCGCCATGCGTGTGCTGTGGCCGGCCAGGTCCCTGCGCAGTCTGCTGGACGGGGAGATGGAGCACTCCGCCGGGCTCAGACAGGAGCTGGACTCCCTGAAGAAACGGCTGGGCGAGCTGGAGGAGAGGCACGGCGCGAAAGTGCAGGCCCTGGGCAGGTAGGCGGGGACAGAACACAGCCTTCTCATGCTCTGTCACAGTGCACCCCAAAACACAAGGAAGGAGGGGTCCTACACGTCATATCGGTGATGCCCTGGTGGCGCTGGGCTCTCATTCCTCCCGGCTGCTTGAGGACTTATTTGAATCCGTGATGGGCTTCCTTCATTGTGGTTTTGAGGTGCCCACCCTAGGGGCAGGGGTCTTCCAGACCGAGGAGGGAGGATCACACTGGCCAGATGCGCTTGGCCATGCAGAGCTGTGCAGGTGTGCACGGAGCCAGGGTGGGGAGTAGTTCAACTAATCTGGAAATCGGGGTGGACACTGCCCAGCTCTCTGCCCGAATGGTCCATAGAGGAAGTTAGAAGAATGTTCCTACAGAGTCTGAGCTGCCAGAAATATTTGCTCTTCTTAGCGACTGATAATCTGATCCCCTCTTTCCTGGGTTTCTGGTGATTTTAGTTGGAGGTCAGCGTCACTTAATCACCACCTGCCAAAGTAATTACCTTTCGTCTGCTCGCTAACCTGTCGCATGTCATCTTGGAAGGACTGTAAATAACATTAAAAAGGTTCCAAGTCATACAAATTTGTGAGATATTTACAGATCCACGAAGGAAAGAATTTTGCACTTTTTAGGCCATTAAAATGTCTCTACCGTCAGCAGTTATTATAGTTTGCTTATCTCTGAGTGTCTCAGAGTAAATTAGCAGCACCATCAGATATTCATATTTTACAAGGCCTGTTTGTTGCTATGAATTAATAATGTATTTCTTCGTAAGTGAATGTTATGTAAGTGCTCTTTAGTGGGATTCCAAGTAGAGAGAATCTGTGCGACTGTCTTCTCTGCTCAGTGTGAGCTTGGCACCTGTCCTGCTCCTCTGACCTCATGCAGGACTGTCCACAGTGTTCACTGAAGGCCCTGTGATGCACACAACTACTGTTTTAAGGTTGCTGCTGGAAGTGGTATTAGTGGGGCCTGCAGGGGGCGCACCCTGTGGTCTGTGTGGGTCCTAATGCCCCAGTACAGTGACGGGGACACTATACTGTAAAAGAGGCGCCGTCTTATGGAAGAGATGTAAAACCAAGGTCATGACTTTTTCTGGTCATTAAAAATCCCAGGGTCTTTCCCAAAAGAGATCTGTTACCCCAGATTTCCCCCTGGCCTTTACCAATCCTGGCCTCCTAATAGTCCCCATCTATGAACTGGCTTCATCACTCTGTTCTCCTCCCCACTGAGAGCTGGTGTGTGGGGAGTGTACTGGCGCACTATGGCTGCCGTTGTCTCATCCAGGTGGGGCTGCACACTGGTGGTGGTGGAGGGGAGTTCCCATTACCTACTGAAGCGCTTAGAGTGGAGTGTCCAGGAAATTGCTATATAAGTGTAAGGAATTATCATTGTAACATTGGGACCCTTGTCTCCTGCTTCAGCAATGCTCTTATTTTGGTTTTATCTGCAGACCTGACTGATGTAATACATTTTTGTGGAATTTAAGTCATTGACATATATATAGTTCAGGTGGGTAGCTGCGTCAGCATGCGTAGGCTGCAAAGGAACAAGTAATAGGTTTATTCCATGCTGAAAAAAAGAAGAAAGAGAACACAACGTTTCGGCCGTGGAGCCTTCTTCAGGTGTGAGAGAGACAGGGCAGTAGGCAAAGGTAAAGTAGCTGGAGAACAAAGGTTGGGAGGGAGGAGGAGTGAGAGGCGGGAGCAGGGGACAGAAAGAGAGGCCAATCAAGAGGTGTGAAGTCAGAATGGGTGCAGAGAGGTGTGAAATGAAACTTCCAATGAATGGAGAAAATTTAAAAGAACAGTAATCTGTCGTTAAGGGAAGGGAGAATGTGTGATCCTAACTGCAGAATAATTTTAGTTTCGGTGGTCTTTCTGATGTATGAGTTCGGAAAACCGTCTTTGAGAACACAGACGGAGAGATTAGTGTGGTCGTGGCCGTCAGAGGTGAAATGAGAAACAATGGGCTTGGAGAGATCTTTAATCTTCACAGCCCTGACGTGTTCTCTGAAGCGGTCTCCGAGTCTCCTTCCTGTTTCACCAATGTAGATGGCTGGGCATTTACTGCAAGAGATACAGTAAATAAGGTTGCTGGAGGTACAAGATGCTGTCTGGGTGATCCGGATCACCCAGACAGCATCTTGTACCTCCAGCAACCTTATTTACTGTATCTCTTGCAGTAAATGCCCAGCCATCTACATTGGTGAAACAGGAAGGAGACTCGGAGACCGCTTCAGAGAACACGTCAGGGCTGTGAAGATTAAAGATCTCTCCAAGCCCATTGTTTCTCATTTCACCTCTGACGGCCACGACCACACTAATCTCTCCGTCTGTGTTCTCAAAGACGGTTTTCCGAACTCATACATCAGAAAGACCACCGAAACTAAAATTATTCTGCAGTTAGGATCACACATTCTCCCTTCCCTTAACGACAGATTACTGTTCTTTTAAATTTTCTCCATTCATTGGAAGTTTCATTTCACACCTCTCTGCACCCATTCTGACTTCACACCTCTTGATTGGCCTCTCTTTCTGTCCCCTGCTCCCGCCTCTCACTCCTCCTCCCTCCCAACCTTTGTTCTCCAGCTACTTTACCTTTGCCTACTGCCCTGTCTCTCTCACACCTGAAGAAGGCTCCACGGCCGAAACGTTGTGTTCTCTTTCTTCTTTTTTTCAGCATGGAATAAACCTATTACTTGTTCCATTGACATATATATATATTTCCATATATTTGAGTCTCTAGTTCTTATGTTTGTTTCCACAGCCTTGCAGATGTTATAAGTCAAGTGTAGGGGTCTAGCTGTTTGAAGACTTGTGTCAGTGGCTTCTGAATAACATCTCTCCTTTCCATCAGTACAATTGGTATGATGCAATTGAGCCCTGGGGGAGTTTTACTTGCTCCTATGGGATTTGTTTGAAGGAATAAGTTCTGGACATTCTAAACCTGCTGCTCAGATGGGCAAAGGCTCTTCAATCCCTTTCCCTTTTTTTTGTCATTGTTCCTCCACCATCTTAAAGGTCACCCCTCAGCACTGGTATACATAATGAGGCCCTTCTGCATCTAGTCCCTCCGTCTTCAGTGTACTGTGCTCTGTTACAGCAGGATGCAGAGAGATAGGAAGGAGATTTACTGAAGGGCAATTGCCATGCCCAAATTCAATCAGTGCTTCTCTCTCATCTCCAGACACATGGTTATCCTGCATTGCTTTGATGACATCACGGGTATTGAGTGCACTCTTGGTCATCTGCATTGAGCAGTTCGCATCAATATTCATCTCCCTCCGCCCTTGCAAAATGAGTTTATTAAGCACAGACCACACTTTTATCTCTGGCTGCAGTAGGTTTCTGGCAGGACAGGGATATTGTAGCTGTCAGAGTGAGTGTTCCACGCACTGGATCAACCACTCCGCTGTCTTTATTGACCGATCTTTTCATTCTCTGTGTCCTTTTAACCGGTCTAGACAGACGAGAGAATACATTTATTTAATGCTTATGCCCACCCCACCCCCCCCCCGCCAAATGAAATGTGGCTGGACCGATAATAAAAGAAGAGAGAATCTCTTGAGTGAACCCCTGAGCTCTGAGTGTTTCCCAAAAGAGTTTCCGGTTCTGCTCGGGCCGTCACTGACCCAGCTGAGCTGGCGTTGCAGAGGAGGTGTCCACATGTAGCGAGCTTGGGACTCTCCTTCTGGATCCAATGCCGTTAATGGGCTAAGAAACTCGGAGATTGAAATGGAAGGAATTATCTGGGGGTGCTTCTGCCAGGGGCGTGCTCTTCAAACCCTTCTTTGAAGGCTCCAGTCCCACTTTCTGTTCCTCCACAGGTTCTGCCCAGAGCAGTAAGGAAGCGCAGCTGTGGAGGTGGATGCTGGCAATCGACTTGGTGCATGCCTCCACCTTTCCTCTCTTGAGACTGCCGCTGACGCTCGGAACCCCGTGTGCGTTTCCTGCTTTAAAAAACTCTCCGTTAGCAACGTGTGCAAGTGTGGTCCTGCCATGCGTTCATCGCGCTGTCGCAGTGTGGGGAACCAGGGTTGAAATCCGTGCGGTTCTGGGAGTTAATCTTCAGGCGAGCTGAATGGGGACAGTTAAATGAGATGCCGACCCCCCCCCCCCGCCCCCCAGCGTCTGTAGAGACTTCAGCCTGTGCAACACACTGTGCCTGAGACGCAGCTGCACTTTAGGGGGAGGGAGAGTTGTGGTGTGGGGTGTTTTTCTTCCTGGGAGAAATGCCTGGGGCTCTCACAGCTGTGTCTTCCTGGGGAAAGAACACTCTTAATACAGCAGCGGCACTAAATCTAAATGAAACAGTAAAACCCAAAGGCACAGAAAAGCTCTACAAAGATGTAGTGCTTATGGGTGGCTGATTTTCCCTTCCCTCTGCTGTAATCTTATTTGCCTGTAAAGCAGATTTGATTTCTGGACTTTTTTATGTTAGAATCTGCTTATTTATTTTTATGGGGAATGCGTGCTGCATTGCTAAGAATAGGGCTTTTTACCGATGCCTGGGGAATTTGATCAGGATTGGGCTGTATTTGTTTGGGCTGATGGAGGCAGCTACAAAACGTCCTCCCTTGTTCTTTGAATATACCGATATTCTCTCCCCTCCCATCTGGGGATAGCTTATAGTTGAGTATGCAATTCACGTCAAGTGTAGAACGCGGGACTGTGGAATGTGCACTGGCAGAGAAGAAGCTGAGGCACCTTGCTCGTTAATGATGGAGGAGTTGTAGCCTTTAATTAAACCCAGGCGAAGCTGGGTCTTCCTTGGGACGTTTTTTTCTCAGGTGTCTCTAATTAATCTCCCAGAATTCCGGAAAATCAGTATTTGTTTATTTGTTCTAGCTGAGGATACGGATCCGACAGAGAGAAAATAATCCTGCTTACTCTATGTTGAACTTCGACTGTCTCCTCTAAGGCCCGTCCCTTGGTTCTTTCCTGGAGCCAGCAATAAATCAGATTTGTTTATCAGTGCTGTTTTGGTTTAGCCTGAGATGCACAGAAACCTTTTGAGCACCTTGCGGCGTAATTAAATATCCAAATGTTTTTCTGTGCTACTTGCAAGTTTAAGACTAGCACTGAGATGTTATTAATTTGAGGGAAATCGTACCATCTTAATTAATTAAACTTGCTTCCCCTGGGCTATTTATTGCAGGTGCCGTTTTCAGATTCGTGATGCATTGGACCTTTCTCTTGTCTTGAATATTGGCTCAGTACAGTTATCGGTGCTTGCCCTTTCCCAAGCAGTGTCAGCTGCTTATTTAGCATGTACATTTCAGTCTTTGAAATGAAAGTCTGTGCATCATTCCAAGGCACCGAAGCTGTAAACACAGATTTCCAGGTTCATGAATTTATTTAGTTTATTCTTTTAACTTTATTTTTGTCTGATCTAGACACAGGCCGGTATGTCGGTTGGTTCCACATGAAGCGTGAGGAAAGATTTCCTCATCATTGTGGAGAATGTTTTTTGGTTGGGCAACTTGGTAAAAATAACACGAGAGCCAAAAAAGTGGTCCGCAATCCAGATGTTGAGGTTCTCTGTTTAGAATGCGTGAGAGTAAAACATAAATATATTTGGACACTCCACTCAAAGCGCTTCACTTTGAGTGACTCCCCTCCACCACCACCACCACCAGTGTGCAGACCCCACCTGGATGATGCAACAGCAGCCAGAGTGCACCAGAACATTCCCCACACACCAGCTATCAGTGCGGAGGAGAACAGAGTGATGGAGCCAGTTCAGAGATGGGGATTATTAGGAGGCCATGACTGGAAAAGTCCAATGGGAAATTTGGCCAGGATGCCAGGGTAACACTAGTCTTTTCGAGAAACAACCTGGGATTTTTAATGACCACAGAGAGTCAGGCCCTCGGTTTTACGTCTCATCCGAAGGAGGAGTCAATAGAACTATGTTTATATAATAGAAATAGGACTGTTTTCTTGGCGGCCATGGGCTCCACACTCACGGCAGCTGGCTTACCTTCCAGGGAGAACGAGGTGCTGAAGGTGCAGCTGAAGAAGTACGTGGGTGCTGTGCAGATGCTGAAGAGAGAAGGAGGTCAGAGCGACGACGGTAAGGATCTCCACTCCTCTGCTGCACACACGCAGCACAGCTCGGGGGCCTTTGTAGTGAATGGGCAAGAACACGCGTGAGGCTTAACAGCCCCCCTTAACTGGTTTTAAACACCACGTTGGGTAGAGTACTGAACCAAAGCTTTGAAGGCAGAGTGTTCAGTACCTCTCTATTAGGAGTGTTGTTGGGTAGGAGTGTGTTGAGCCATATGGTTTTGGGCTGTAGTGTGTTCAGCAGCTTAGTACTATGCAGCTGAGTGCTCTATAGCTCTGTGCTGGACAGCAGTGGGTTCAGTGGGACACTGCTGGGCTGCGGTGGGTTCAGTGGGACACTGCTGGGCAGGAGTGGGTTCAGTGGGACACTGTTGGGCTGCGGTGGGTTCAGTGGGACACTGCTGGGCTGCGGTGGGTTCAGTGGGAACAGTAGCTCAGAGGCTGGGTTTATAGAAGCTGGGATGCAGTATGCTCTATATCTCTGTACTGGCACTCTGTGTGTGTGTTCACCTACGAGTGATGCATGAACACAGTCTGAGCCATTGATGCATGTATAAACTGTGGATGTATAAAACAAAATGAAATAGAGGTATCGGCGCCTTGCCTTTGATACGGAAGGGGGATCGGCCTCTGCAGACACCGGGGCTCGTGTAAATAGGCTGTTGATAAGAGCGAGAGGAAAAGGCTCGTCAAAGCAGTCCTGCAGTGGCGGGGCCGATAGCGGGGCCACGCTGTAATCTCCTGCCCGGGCCCCCAGCGGCGCCGCCTTCTCACAGACTCCAGGGGAGAAGGCAGCCGGAGCTGGGCTTGACATTAGAACTGCCTAAAGGGTATCCAGATAACGGCGCTTTATCAAGTGCAGGCGACGGGAAAAGGCAGGCTTCTAAAAATTAATTACTCCCCCCCTTTTTTCTGGCTGGTTGGCGAGCGTGAGAGGGGTTGGTTGTGTGCGGCCGCAGTGCTGGACTGGGCCAGCGTGGCTGCACCCTCCAGACTCTGAAAATGGCAGATCTGTTACTTTTTTCCCCAGTGCTGCTCAGGCAGTTCGTAGACATTTTTATCCAAAGCGCTTCGGGACGTCCGCGAAGACTGCCCTGCGGAGACAGGGGCCAGTCACTTGCTCTGTGCCAGTGCAGTGCAGGTCAGAGGTTGAGCCAGTTCTTGAACCCAGGCACCGACCTCCGGAACCCCACTCGTCTGTCTCGTGCGTTTTCTCAGTGCCGGGAAAATGCAAGCTGCTTTTCTCCGTTTATCCCTGTTCGTTTGTAGATAAAAGGCAGTCGCCCTTGTGGGATGCAGAACACAACAGACAGCAGACTGGATAATTGAGCTGCGTGTTCCTTGCATAGATAAACACGAATGTCCCTGTGAACACATCAGTGCTGAAGCTGGACTGTCTTTCATGTCTCGAGAATAGCTGTGTCATTAAGATGTTTATCGCTGCTGTAGCTGACAATTTGGCTCAGTCCCAGAGGGAAGTACACTGAAATACATCCACTGATCACTAATAAAGAATTTTGGCACCGCTTCCTTACAAATTTACCCTGTATTCCAGGTTTTTTTATTTGGTCTCTCAGGAGGGGACGTCAGAGCATGGCATCATTAAAGCAGCTGTTAGTGTAGAATACCCAGTTTGGTGATATTTCTTCCATTTTTAACTACATTCGCTGAGAAAAGAGAATATTAGGGGTTTTACATCTGAGCATCTAGTAGCTTTTGCCGCGTGGTTGTATCTGTATTGAGGTCTTATGTGTTTGCTTTGATCATCTCGGCTGAATATATTGGAAATTGTTCCTCCCGCAGACGATGCAAAAACAAAAGATGTGTATCCTTTTGAAAACACATTGTGCAGTAAAAGACTCCAACCCGGTTCAGTCTTATTAAACCGTCTAGCGTGTTGGAATTCCTAACACCTGCCAAACCCTGTGAGCACTGATAAGTTCAGTTACTGGAGAACATCAGAGGAGTAGGGTGGTGCCCCATTAATATTGTGTCTCCCGAAGTGTAAGGATCTCTGCGCCTGTGGCTGTAAGGTTGCCGGTTCAAATCTCGCAGCCGGCAGAGGAATCCTACTCCATTGGGCCCCTGAGCAAGGCCCTTCACCCCAGCTGCTCCAGGGGCGCCGTATAAATGGCTGACCCTGCGCTCTGACCCCCAGCTTCTCTCCCTGCTTGTGTGTCTCATGGAGAGCAAGCTGGGGTCTGCGAAAAGACAAATTCCTAATGCAAGAAATTGTATAGGGCTAATAAAGTGATCTGATCTTATTAGAAGGGCCCTTTGAGGTTGTAGAAAACAAGAACAACAAAAACTAGAAAACAGCAAGGAAGCAGAAAGACCTGGAGCCTGTTGTGGAAGTGTTGTCGCTGAGGAGCTTGTCTCTTTTTTGAGAAAACAAACCTGACCTTGATGATTTAGACGAATCCCAGGCTCCTTTTTAATTAACGATAAATGATCTGTCTGCTCCTTTCTTTGGAGTCCCACAACCCCCGGACTGATAAGAGAAGACGTTGCCCCCCCCATGATAAATTGGTTCTCGGCAGCGGGCGGGGAGGGGGTAGTTCATTCACTGCTGCTCCCAGAGCAGAAAACGAGACCAGGGGCCGGAGCTGAAGAATTGCCGGCGCTCGGTGCTAACCGGCGCGAGTCGGCGAGCCTCTTCCCTGGGGCCGTGCTGTGCCGGCTGATAAATGATGCCGCTGACATTAACGGGCCTCTGTGAGGAGGCTGACAGTGGCGGAGTTGGGAAGGTTTCGCCAGCTGGAGATGGATAGAGAAAAGGAGAGGCTGCAAGCCGATAAGTTACTGAAAACATATCAGAGCCTGTGCTAAAGAGGCAGGATGATGAATGCTCAGTTGCTGTATGGTTTAAGTGGGCATGACTGGGGGAAAAAAACCCCAAAAGATCGCTTCATGCTTTGATCTTTTAGCTTAATCTTTTTAAAAAGAAATTGGTCATAAACGTGGCACTGGTAGTAGGTGTTGGATGGAAATTGTGAAAGAACGAACTGTTCTTGATACTGGCTGTTCAGAGATGTTGGTTAGGTTGATGTAAAATGAGAGACGGGCTCGATTATGTCTATGTGGTCATGTGAGTAAGGTGCCTGCTTGGGCTCTCTCCACCTTGGTGTTAAGGAATGAAAAAGATGGAGGTGCTGTTATTGAGACTCTTATGAAGCTCAGGCACGAGATTGTGATAGGGGTTAATATTCAAGGTTCAGTCACTCTAGGCTTCAGATCTACAGTGTAAGGTCTAGCTTGTCCTGAAGCAACAGGCTTGGAAAACAAGCGTGCTTTATCTGAAAACAGTTAATTGAACTTCTTCTCTTGAACATCAAGTGCTACCAGATTGTTCTGAGCTGTTGGGAGATTGGTCCCTTGTACTTTTATAATTCTGGTAAAAAAAAACAGGTTGTTTGTGTTTTTTATGCCAAATTCTGGCTGCTAACATTTAAAATTACAATGAGTAACACTGTTACACATCCAAGCTAAAAGACATTCTTACACAGCGTAACTGAACATGACATGAGATAAACACACACACTACCGCTGCATGTATTCGTACAGAGGTTCTGCATAAATCAAAGTAATGCTCAGATCAGTTATGTGGAGCTCAGGTTGAAAAGAAGCCCGTTTTACTGGTGGAGATAGTTGCTTCTCCTTACCCTTTGGTGAAAGTCAAGGGATAAATCTGCAGACGCCGGACTGACAAAGCGGTCACATAATCTTATGTGACAACGGTGCCGTCTTCAAAGCTGTGCTTTGCCTGTGATCTAAGCATGAGTGTGTTCTTTTTCAAGTGGGAACTTTGTACCTTGCTTGTGCAGTCTGAATCACCGCAGTGTGATTAATGCTGAGCAGCTTTGCAAGGCTAGTGGACAGACCTGCAGCGAGCTTCTGTTCAGGGGCTCAATCAGCCGCTGAATCAGAGGGTGATGATGGAAGCAGAGATGAGTCTTTGGACGTGGCTGACAAGTTGGCATGCCAGGGCTCATGTTGGACCCGAGACTCCCCAGAGAGCAGGCCTGTTTAATTAAACCTGCCCCTGTTCCCCTGTCCCCCGCCAGGCGGCTGGCAGTGCTGCTGGGATCGGGGGCGGGTGCAGGCCTGGCAGGTTTGGTTGACTGGGTCGTCTGGCCACGTAGTCCACGCAGATGGGTTGGCTTTAAACTCGTTGCTGCCGATGGCTGGTTTTTCTCGTTAAAATCCAGCAACCTCGAGTGATGAAAGGCTCTGTCTTGCTGTCTTGCTCTGCACATGTGAGACATGCGGGGTGTGGGCTGTAGCTCTGGGGGTGGCCAGGAGATGGTACCCCCAGTTACTCCAGGCTGTGTGTGCCCAGGGCGCTGTGCCATGCCAGGTGACGGATGGAGCATCTAAACTGCAGCATGGCAGGTTGCCAGTTCACGAAGGTCACCTGCATGTCACAGTTAACCGAGACCTGAACTCAAAAACGCTCTCAGGGGCTTCAGGCCCCTCTGACGCATGTGGCATTGCAGGATCTAAAGACCCGGGTAATCCTTGGGTTTGTTTTCGGTTTGGCATCCTGTCCTTGCACTCCTCGGTGCCTAGTGGACCCAGGATTCCTCTTGCGGATCTCTTGTGGAGCTCTTTTTCCTCTCTGCACGTGCCCCATAGTAGATTAATGAAAATCCAGTTCATCTGAAAATGTTTAATCTGCTCATTTTTAAACAATGAAGCAGCCAGAATCTATCTAAGTCCAATGAATAGATTGTGGTGCCAGTTTAAAAAATAAATAAAAATGAATCGTCTGCTCTGGTGCATTCAAATATATCGCTTCAGCTCTCGCCGCCATGGTGCACAACAGAACTTGGAGAGCTTTTATCTCACTGCGGAAGACATTAAGAAACGTACGACTCTCTCCATGATTACCAGTGTATTATGCATTTTCATTCTTTTCCGTCTAAGCACTTTGCGGTTTGATGTCCTTTTTAAATGCTGAAATTAGCCATTCAGCTTTTGTGCTCCTCGTTTATCTCGACACTTCAGTGACACGCAGTCGAATAATAACATTTTCTCGCGAATCTCAGATTGAGAGAATAAATCTCGGCTTTCATCCGTTCCTCTCCCTGCACACCTCGGTGCATAATGGAGATATGATTCCTCTGTTACGGCTTTCTAAAGAGCTGTCACTGTAAGGGGCTGGGTCCAGATTCTCCCTCGTGCTCCACCACCCGTGCAAAATTGGTTTGTCGTCTCATTTTCCCGCCAGTATAAGCGCGCAGCAGGTAGATCGCGAAGCTTCTGTGAACCGGCAGTTGGGCGTTGAAGTGAAAGGTTTGGGGGGGGCAGGGGGGCAGGTGGGATGGAGACCGAGGTGTGCGTGACAGGTGGGTGCAGGTGGCAGGCGAGGCGGGGAAGGGAGGGGGGTGACATATCCAATTACCCGCATTCTCCAGTGTTAATGAACATTTTAATCAAGCCTGGGATGTCGGAACAATATTTTAATATCTCTCCTGCTGTTCTGTGCCTTTTCAATTATGTGGGGCTGTCACAGAGCGCCCGCGCCAGGGAGGGGGGAGCAGCAGAGGCCTGGAGGAAGTCGCGCCCAGGGTTGTTCAGCTCGGGGCCCCCCCGCACCAGAGGGAGGGTTCGTGGGGTTCATGTCTGGGGCCCCCGGGGCAGGGAGCTGCTTGTTCTAAGCCCTGGGAATGACCAGGGCCTTGATAAGTGCTGTTCGTTTTGCCCTGGACTCAGCTTGGCTTCCCTGCTCATGTGGGGAAAAAAAAAAAAAAAAGTCTGCTGAGCTCCTCATCTAGCTGTCCAGCGCCTGCCTTAAGAAAGCTGGCATTACGCTAGACGGCACGTGACTGAGTCCAGCAGGGGAGCCAGAGTAGACCCAGACCTCCTTAAAACGTGCTTATAATAAATTAATAGGGGGAAAAAATGCTTAAATGCCTGCACAAATACATTGATAACGTTATGAATTCCAAAGTAAAAAGTAAAAAAAAAAAACGCACGAAGGGAAAAACGACAGAACGAGGCTGTGATGTCTTGCTTGCTCCCGTGTGACTTTTCCTTTTCTCAGTCGGTCGTCGGCACTCCCAGAGGTCTCCCGATGTGCGCTGCGGGGGTACTGGCACGAGCAAGCGCGCTCGACATGCCGGACGCAGAGCAGAGCGATCCCAGCCCAGCGGGGCGGGGGCCTCGGGGAGGTTTTAGTCGAGTGCTGCGGGGATTCAGTCCGAGGGGAGCTCCTGGCAGAGCCTGTTATATGTTCTGTATCAGCTGGCGCCCAGGGGGATTTTGATTATGATCATGGGGTTGGACAAACCTCTCAGTTTACCTTTCTCCTAGAAACGGATTTGAGAATATGCACTCGCATGCAGTTGGCACCCCAGGTCTGGAATTGGACACAGGACTCCAGTGCTGTGAGACGGCAATGCTAAGCATTGCTCCACTGTGCCTCCTTCAGCTCATCCCACGTGTGTTAAATGGAGCTCAAACTGGGAGGGGCTGGTAAGCGTGGCATCCAACATACCCACATTGTGCAAGAAAGCAGCTGTTGCATGAGCAGCACGGAGATGTGTGTTTGTTCCTGCTGGAGTGATGTCACACCAGGAGGAGTTCAGAGCAGGAGACTGTTCACTCGCTGGAGTTGTGCTTCTGTAGCAACTATAAAATCTTGCCCAGACCGTCAGTTGTTCTGTTGTTGTGTCATGTGAACATGGGCACCCCGTCGAGGCAGTCTGCACACAACCTCAGGACTTGGCTCTGCTTTTGGGGAGTTGCTTCATCATATCGATGGCAAATAGGTGTTCTCTTGGTGAAGTGCCTAGAGCATCTTGTTCTTCCTTTTTTAGTTTTACCAGGCTTGGCATTCAAGAGGTTCAAAGGAGCTATATTTAGGTGAGATTCTTATTTCCCCCTACCATAGCTTCCAGGCTGTGATTCATGTCATGCTTTACTGATTGAAATGATCCTGTAAGTTCATGTAATAGCACAAATTATCCCTCATTAGGATCTGACAGGGACATGGCACTGCATTGTGACGGAGATAGAGGTCTATTTTTAAGATTCATCTGGTGACGTGAACGCAGGTCTTGAGCATCTGTCCCGCAGAGCTTTTTGATATTATTGATAACTGACTCAGCAGATCAGGTGGAGGGGTGAGAAATCGCTCCAACAGTTGGCATTGGGGTCACTATGGGAAGATCAGACTGAGCAAGCCTGAAGCCTGGGGCTGTTATGAGCAGTGAGCCATGATCTCTGTTTAATGGTGGAGAATGGCTGCTTTGTGTTGCCAAAGTGAGGGCTCCTCTGCAGTACTGGGTGGAGAGGGTTCCCTTCCGTACGAGAAGCACCTTGGGATTCTTTGGGATGAGACATACTGTACACATGCCAGGAATATTCAGCCATAACAATGAATGGATGTTACAGAGTTGACAGTGGAGATTAAGAGGAGACGCAGTCACATGTGAAAGTAGAAGGCACGTCTTTGGAAAAGCACTTTGGGATCCTTTGGGATGAAAAGTGCTAAACAAATATAAGCATTTCATTATTATTAAAGTATCCTGCTGTTAATCTGTATTATTGGAGCTGTTCTGGAATTATCAGAACATGCCTGCTGGCTGTGTTCCAGTCTCTCTTGATGGAATGCGTTCCAGGAGAATAATTGGATAAAACAGACTTACTTACAAACAGGCTGTGCTCGCTTGTGCTCGCTGTTAACTGGCCTTCGATCGCGTTTGAGTCGGGCAAATTGAAAAAATGTCTTACTGACCCTTATTTGAAAACGTGAATTTTAACTTCATTTCAGCTAAATTGAAGCTGCGTCTCCAGTGTGGTTTAAAGGCGACTCCCGAAACCCGTCCGAGTTCAGATGCCGTCTTTATAATCGCAGAAAGAAATCAGAACCTTTCAGGTTTTGGGAGCCAACGACAGACGCCGATCTTGGGAAGCGTTTTCCACAGCCTCGGTTCTCCAGTCAGCCGGCAGAATCTCGGGATCCTGCTGCGCTCTCATTTCTTCCAAAGAACCGAGATGATTTGGAGTGTGGGAATTAAGAAAGCCAAAAGCACGGAATTGGAGAACTGTGTTTCGGTTCTGAAGATGCGCAGCGTTGCCGGTGGGCTTCCTGCAGTTCCACAGTGCCTTTAGGGGGACACGTCTCGGGCTTTTGACTTTGCGGGTGTGGGCATTGGCTGTGCTATCCCTTCCCAACCTGGCAAACTAATTTTAAACGTTTCGTAATGCGGTGAAATCTTGCGGAATTCCAGATCCATTCGACGTGACGTGTTGGAAGCAGGAGTGAGTGTGTCACAGGGTGGTCTCAGCAGCACCGGGGGTCTCAGCCAAGTGGCAGCTCTCTGTGCGAACTCCTCTGAGCAGGAGGTTTCTCTCTAATTGGTGATGCTTATGGATAAATAACTTCAACGAGAATTTATATTTAACACTGCATTGTCTTTATTTCACCCTGGAGGCAGCAGGTTCTGACCCTAAATATTGATAAGAAGTCTGTCTTTGTTCCCTTTTCAGTATTCTTCAGTATCCCTTTTATATTTTTTCTTTCCGTACAATGGCCTTTTGTGTGCTCAATAGGACCTGTAATCCTACAATTACTGAGAAGAACACAATGCTTTTTATCGCTTGTTGAACTATTCAGCAACCAGTTATTTAACACAGTTACTTTCATAAATAGTGGGCAGCTCTTGACTTCTGGCTCAGTACGCGGTGTATTTTGTGAGGAAAGACACCTTTCTTTCTGTCCTTTCCTAGAGATGTTTTTTTTCCAGCTTTCCTGATCTTTTTCCTGATCAAATTTGGTGCAAGGTGTTTAGAGTACTTATTCATTATTCAAGGAGTCACTAAGGACAGTCTTGCCGTGTCATCCAGGGGTCCTTGGCTTGGGTTGTCAAGGGCTGCAGTTCAGTAGGCTTTCCAGGTCTTTCCATCGTCACCTGCTCAGAGCTCAGACATGTCATTTAAGAACATAATTAAGTTCATTTAGAGAGGTGTGGCTTTCGAGGGTTCGTGTTCAGGGTCCTTTTGATTTAATCTGATTGTGTACTTGGCATGATTGTAAGTCACGGTGCTTTCTTCCTTGGGAAAGAAGCTGATAACGGACACTGGGATTAAAGCTCAGCAGAGCTGTGATAGTGTGCTTCTATTAATGGCACCGGTTAGGGAGCTGCTGGCAAGGCCAGCCTTCTCGTTGAAATGCTGCAGATGCAAGCGATCCAGTAGATCGCTTTTAGCTTAGAGAATTGCCCTAGTGAGGCGATGACCCTTTGCGAGTTCATTTCAACGGCTCCTTTATCGTATGTTAGCAGGGTGAGTCTTTTGGGCACAAATTCTCATTTACTGTGGCACCCATGTGTACAGCGGTGCATTAACCTATCTCACAGGGTGCTTGAAACAGAATGAATACCTAATGTCCCCTCACTCCCCAAATAAACAGAAAATGCCTCTACTTTCTTCATCTGGAAACCTATGGAATTTCCCCCTCTTTTTTGCGAAAGGACACATTGCCTGTGCTTTTTGCTGTAATGGTAGTATACTATACAGGCCACTGGGTGGCAGCCCCCCTCACTTCCTTCTGCCTGTGGTTCCCGCTACACTGTTGTCGTATTTAACTGGATGTGATTTGAAGTATGCAAAATTCTTTGGCCTTTGCGGAATGGGATTAATTTTGTTTTTTGTGTTTCTTCCCCGCTGCGAAAAATGAGTGGTTAGTGATTATGAGGCAGGGGAGAGAAGAACCAGCGCAAAGCAAGCTGTGTGATTACTGTGTGCCTGTATTCAAGACAAGGCCCCACCCCCAGATATCTCAGAGGTTCGCACACCGGGGCCGTGACGCTTCTATTCTGAGGGTTTCCGTTCTTCAGGACGGCAGCGGCTCCTGGCTCGGGTGGCGTCTGCCCGGGCCGTGCCCCTCGGCCTCCTGATGGGCAGCAGGACAGCCCGGCCAGCCTGATGCACCCATGTGAGGTAGATTGCCGTCTCCACCTTGTCATTCGCCTGAGTCTCGTACACGGCTGGTTCCGAACTCGAGCCGCCTCTCTGTTCCGTCCCTCTTGATCTAGAGTATTCTGATCCCAGTTGTACGCGCTCCGACTTTGTAAATCTTTGTGATAAAACACAGCCGATGTGCAGGGGATTCTCTTGCTGTTGCACTGAGTTCATCTGATGTGCGACACGGAAGGGGGAGTGGGGGTCTTGTACTTCCTTGATGGGGAGGATGTCACTAAAGAGCCAGATGTGTAAACCTGGATAACAGAATCCAGCAGGCGCTGTGTTTTCGGCTGATCCACCTGTATCCCCTCCTGCACCCTCAACCAGTAACTGCTGAAATCACACCTCAGAACTGTTGACTCTAGGAGTTTACTTATTCTTTATAAGTGGATGTCAGTCGGTTTTATAACATCAGCTGCAACCAACCCACACTGGACAACAATCGACGCTGGAAAACAGCTTGAAAGGTTCTGGCTTGGTGCTGGTTTGTGTTACATGTAACATTACCTATTGGCATTGTGCTGTGATGAATTAAAGGTGAGCAGGCGAAAACATGAGAAGCCTCAAACTGCAGATCTGAATGTGTGAGCCGACGTGTTAATGATGGATGAAAACAGACGGGGACAGAAACAGCCGAAAATGAATCCTCTCATGGACGTCTACCAACAGTTACCTACAGACACTCAAATATTTACACAGACTGGGAAGGATGTTAATCAGGTTGCTGAAATTTTGTCTCTTACTTCAGGCGCTTAAACCAGGAACATCTGCTGAACAGCTACTGACTCCTGGAGGGCATCCAGGGAAATAGGAGGCAGATTGGAAGATGGTAGCATCTGGATAAGAAAGGGAAAGGGACTGGCCATGCGAATAACAGTCTCTGGGCCGTGGAGACAGTACAGCTTGTTTCTTGCTACCGTTTCCATTTATCTTCAGTAATGCCAGCCTGCCACATCTCTCGGCGGCCATGCTGTAACCTGGTTCCATTAATAAAGAGCGCTCTGAGACCGCTCCACTTTCTCGGCCTGCCTCGGTCCCTGCTCTGCCGGCTTGAGCGCGAGGAGCCGCTGCCAGAGATCATTAGAAAGTAAAAGCTGCGCAGCAAAAAATTAAAAATTCATATAAATGAGCTGATTAAGTAGGCAGCTTAGAGGTTTATCTGGAGTTGTATTATGGTAAGGGAAAATAACAGATGATTACAGCCCACCATGCATACCTAAACTGTAAACCGGCGTGCAGGAATCGCGCAAGAGGAGAAGTGAATCCCTACTAATCAGCCTGCGCTGGGTGTCCACTGGGTTAAGGGAAGTCTCCTGCAGCTCTGCAGGTGAGTCACGAGGCCCGTGTGTCCTGAAGTTGGAGCTCGGTGACTGCGGTGTTACTGTGGAGGGTTCCTCTGGGCAGTGCTGAACGGACACAGATCCCTGCCTGCCTCCGGCCCGGATCACCCTCCTCACGCTGGAGGAAGTGGAACAGCAGAGGGAGAGCCAGGCAGTGTGAGAAGCGATTAGCTGTACTTAAACCGCGGTGATAAATTGAGGAGGTGCAAGGGTTAGAGAGAGCGGCCTGATTTTAAATTAACCGAAGCAGAAGCCTCCCGGTCACACATTGCTGCCGTGAAGCTCCGGCATCTTCTGCCTTTCCCGTCAGACCAGTGGGGCACCAGTCCCATGCCTGGGGGGGGGACACAGTGTCTGCAGGTCTTCGCTTCAGCTCTGCTCTTAATGACATGTGTGAGCTGATCGTAAACCGGCGCAATTGAGGGCGCTTTTCCAGGGTCCTCCACTGGCCTGTGATTTGAAGAGATGGAGAAGACCTGAAGGATTTGGGCCGTCACGGGCGGGAGCTGTGCCCCCGGAATGTGATCAGCTCCTGCGTGGGGATGTTAACAGAGGGAGCCAGTTGTCGGCCAGCAGCATGTTGTATTCTGCACCAAGCTTCCTCATTTTGAAGACTGGGTCCAACCTCTAAAAGATGGTAGGCGAAACGTGTGCACTCAAGCCTTGTGAGTTCTCTTTGGCTGTCTGGTCTGTCTTAAGAAATGATTTGGGCTGTCTGTTTCAACGGTCACGTTAGGCTCTCTGCCCAGAATCTTTTATCTTCCCGTATTAATTTAGTTTAGTCTCCTCTACAGGCAAAAGGGAGGCCATCATGGTGGCACGGTAGATAATCCTCTGGTAGATTAAGTGCTGAATGTCTTCATTATGGCACGTTTGTTTCACATCATTGCATGTTTTTGCTGCCAAGCACCTGAGGCCGGTGGTTTAAATGAAAAGCCCCACTTAGAAGTGTATATAAAGTGGGCAGATAGGCGTTAAAAAGATTTTTTAATGCAGATTTAACAGGTTGTACAAAGTACTTAAACCATCTAATTGTTTGGAAAGGCAGTCTCATGCTGTGCTGTGCAACAGGAAGTGCACCATTTCCTAAAAACCCACCTTGTGTGTGCGTGAGAAATGCAGCCATCTTTCGGGAGCTCATCCTGGTTCAGAAAATGCTGCTATTGAGACACCTGTCTGTTCTGCCCAAAAATTCCTCGTCCTCTTGGGAAAACAATTCTGAGAATCTAATTAACGGGCTTCATGCCCAGGCTCAGGGGCTTCTTAAATAGGCCACCAACATAAAATAGTTGTCTTCTGCTCCCATCTGACCACTGCTAATCAATGTTATAGATCAGAAACTGCTGAAAAATACGAAGGAAGGCGCTGATGAGTGGTATTTTCTCTTACACATTGTTTGTCTTCTGCTGTAATTTATGAAGTGAACATAGACGGGGATATAGACCTGTAAAATATGTGAAATGATTACCAGTTCTAATGTTTCTCTTCTCACAGTGGCTTAAACTGTATTAACTGTAGCACCTCTGTGCCTGGGCAGGGCCTTTTGCTGATCAGTTTAAGCAACATGAAACTGTCGGAATCCTGTGTGGTGAGGTTTTCACAGTTCTTCCAGGCAGGATCTGCAGGGGCCCAGGACAGGAGAGGAGAGGCGAGCTTGTCACCCCTCCAGTCCTGACTGTGTCCTCACCGAAGGAGAGGCAGCTGGGTTGCAGAGGGATTTCGAGAAAACGCGCTGAGTTTGTTACAATGTTCCAAAAGCAGCTGTCTTTCCGTTTGGCTGCTTCTTTGCCTGCAACTTCTTGTGTAACTCAGTCTCCCCTCTTTCTCTTCACTGCAGTATCAGGGAGGGCAGCGGCACAGGGGCTGAGAGCAGATGGATGTGCAGTGTGGCTGCCCTACACTTTGCATTCCACTTCAGCCATGTGAAGCTAATGCAATAAAGCCATTCGTTTAGTGAAGTACATTGCCATTCGGTGCAAAGACTGCTTGGTGCGCGATTTAACCAGACACAAGTGCTGCTTTGCAGAGCTTGGCCGAGGGTGCTCCTAAGACCAAGGGGAAAATGCAGATTTGTTTATTGGGAGTGTTTTCTGCTGTCCGTGTTGCATGGACGCACTGAAAGCAATCTGAGTAAAGACACTGGAGGTGTCCTTGGATCAACGGCAATAATGTCATCTAATCGTGCTCCCTTTGGGTCTCAAAGCGCACTCTGAGCAGTTCCTCGAAGTTTATATCCAGCGAGGTCGTTTTTCTGGAGCTGGAAACCATTTCTCGTTCCCTGTTGCGAGACGGAAATGCAGTAATCAAGCCGAAAACATGTCTTCAAGCTTTGAAATCTGACTGCGCCGTTCCAAGGGCTGTGTGCCGTTTTATCGAACGCAGTGTGCCATACCGTTGGGTTTAAGCTCAAGAGGACAGAAAGAAATCGGTGGCTGTGCTTGCTGTTATTTCTCTCTCGTTTTCGTTTGATCTAAAGATATTTCCCCTCTTTTGTTTTTTCTTCTTCGGGCAAAGTGTAGTGAGGGGAAATGAGGTACCCGCCTGTCTAGGAAGAGCGTGAGCAGTAATGAGTTGCCTTGTCAGCTGTGAAGATCAGTGATCCTCGCTGCTGGTGAAGACGGACTTTCACCCTGCCCCTCAGGCCTGCCTGCTGCTCTGATCCTCTGAGGAGGCACAGAGGCAGGGCTGCTGGTTGGCTGGCCAGCTTGCTTGAAAGGAGGGCTAGCTGGCTGTGCTATAGCAGGGCAGGAGCGCCGGGCTCCTGCAGTTCTGCTGTTGTGAGTCTGGAGCTATCGGTGCATCAAATCCCTTTTCTCCAAGTCACTCCTTGGCAATTTCAGAAAGCGCACGTGAGCCGACAAAAAAGTTGTAAACCCCTACTTCATGCGAGCACAGAGGAACAATCCAATTAACGCTGTTCGTCAGGGTATCAAAACCCGTTCTACAGTCTCTTGCCTGTAGTCTCAGGTACAGAGTACCGGCGCTGCTTCAGACATGAAAGTCTTGGGAGTTTCTTCTCTTTTTGTCTGAGATGGAGAGGAAAAAAATGCTGCTCGTCAAACCGGGAAAGATTGATTGAAAACCTTGTTTTTTTTAAAAGTGACAAATGTTTAGCGAACTTTCAGAAAGACTGATTTAAAAAAAAAAAAGTCTTAACGTGTTAGTGACAGCTGTGATGGTCCTGTCAGGAGGGTTTGAATCATCCGAAGGTACAGAAGTCATTACTCTTCCTGGTTAAAGAGATCTTCTCGACTGGCAGATCTTATCCAATTAATTCACATGCAGAGCAAAGCTGCAAAAAAGCTGAACACTCCAGAATACAAACAAGAGACAGCTGTTATGGTACAACACCTCCTTGAATGTTAACGCAATGACAGGATTGCTATGGAACAGCTGCCTTTGTTTTGGGATTGCAGCTAATCCTTGGATTATACTGGTTCACCAAGTATCACTGTATGTTGTTACGTTTCAGTATCGGGAATAAGTCCCAGGATCTTTAACTGGAGATCAGTAGCTTCAGCAGGGCCTATGTGCTTTTCGTTGTTGAACCAGAACGTGTAATCCCTGGCTTGTAAAGTTTTGTTTCCCCCCCCAGCGGCAGAGACTTATTGGACGCTGGAGTGACGCATCTTCCTAGTTTGCTTTGAATTCTAAAATTGAGAAATGTCGGTGGCGCTGATGACTCTCATTTGTCACTCTGTAATCTCATTTCCTTTCATAATAGAACGCTGATAAGATCAGAATTCCATTGAGCAGGCTGGCAATGGAGATATCGCTGGGCCCCTCAGAATAGCCACTGTACGCAAAATGTCTAAATCTTACTTGCTAATGCGCCACAGAATGATGAAACACCCATATTTCTAAATGTATAAATAGGGAGAAGACATTGGTGACGAAACACTTGTTTTGTCCTCTCTGAAAGGTGGCTGCGGGTTGTCTGACCAGTTGGATATCGGGCGGCGTGCGCAGTTGGGCTTGTGTGCTGTGCAGATGTTCGAAACCGGCTGGCAGCGTGGTCACCTGCCGCAGCAGGAGTTTCTCTGAGCTGGTGTACACCTCATGGAGTGTGTACAGTGGGTTTCGTGCCATCAAGGATGCCAAGTCTAGGCCGGACTTCAGCTTCTAATTTATTATTTTGCCTTGAAAGTTAAACCATCGTCCAACCAGATATGGCGATTTTTACAATCCTTGACATGCTCTAACTTTCTTAAAGTCAAAATGCTTAAACACACTACAATAATGAATTTCAAGTGACTGACTCAGTATTTTGTGTCTGTATACATATTTATTCAGTGAATGAATGTGGGTACACTGTTCAGTTTTTAGCAAGCATAGAGAGACCACGGCCTTGCTGTAGGGTTGAATCCGATGGGGCATTTCGATTTTCCAGAATGCCACAGAAAGCTTTTATCCTGTAGCTGGATTTCAAACTGGCAAAGAAAAGAAATATATTCATCACGCAGTGCACAGTAGGTGAGCTGCATGGTTGTAATTTTACCTGCTTTTTATAAAGACTGTAGCGCACAGTCTTCTTTTTTCATTTTTCCCCCTGGACCTTGTTGTTCACTCCAGAACAAGATTCACTTAATTATTTATAGTCTGATGCTGCTGCCTTGCTATTTGGGGTGCGGACATCTCTTTTTGAGAACATACTTCTGCTGCACTTTAATCCATCGTTTGGGATGAGTATTCTGTCCTAGTCTTCCTATTGCTTCCAAGCTCTGTTAATGCTACATTCTTATTCATGATCAGTCTCTTTTAGAGTAGCTTTATTTCTGTGCAGCTGTCTTCATTTGTTAATGCCATTACTTGCTTAGCTAGAAGACATTGAAACAGTCCATTTTAAGCAAAGATCTTGCAATAATTCATTTAATCTTCTTTATCCCTTGGATTTATTGCTTTTTTAGGCTTATTTATTGTTGCACAGTGAACTTAAGTTTGCTAATGCCTCGTCTTTTGTTTTGGAATAACTTTGAATAGCAGTGGTGAAGATTAATGCAACTCCTGCATCACTCCCATTGGATAAAAGAGAGCTACATTGCTATGAGGTACCGAGTATCTGCAAACACCTTATAGATCACAGGTGTTGCGTCTTTGTAGATTTCACAAAATCTATGGTTCGATCTACCTTGTACAGTAGGCTGAAAGAAAAACATTAAGTGTAGCTTTTATAACTGCAGTTGAAATATTTTTTAAGTTGAACTCTGAGTTACATAGCTGATCTAATTATTTAACTGTAATTACAAGGCTGAGGGTAATTTTATGTGTAACTATACAGGAACCAATGAAAAGTATTTTGCAATTGACAGCAAAAGTAACCCTATATAAAAGAAATATCCTATATACTAAAAAAAAAGAACAATTACTATTCACAACTTTGGCTGGATTAAAAACCAGAAGGCACCAGATCCTCTGAGAAATTAAATAGAGACCTCTGTTCTACAACCTGTCCTGTGGACAGACTGGGATCAGGAGGGATCTTTTGTTAAAAAGGTGCCCTGCGGAGACTGGGATCAGGACAGATCTCCTCTGACAGACTGGGATCAGGAGGGGCCTGCTGTTGGTACGGTGTTCCGCTGACAGACCTAGATCTGCTGTTGGAACAGTGCCCTGTGGACGGATCTGCTGTCAGAACAGTGTTCTGCGGACAGGCCGGCGACCTAATTTCCTGTGAGGCAGTTGTCGATACTGCTCAAACTCTGTGCTTACGAAGCTGCCGTGTAGCTCGGTGCTCTTGACACTTATTGATTCAACTGTGTGTAAGCAGTTGAGAAAAGAAGCCATCTCTAATCGCTCTGGTGAAGCAGTCACTGGGGAGTTGTCACCTGGCTGAATTTTCCCTGTTGATGCCAGACCTTTTCCTTCCCTCCTCTCTGACCAGCAGTCTCCCCTTTTCATCAGTTTTGTTTGTTGCTGTTTCTGTTTTTGTTCATGTTTGAAGCCGCGATGGCGCCTAATCCATTTGCATAAACCAATTTGTCAAACTCTCCCAACGGCGGGAGGGCTCTTGCAACAGAGGTCTAGATTGTCTTTTGGGGCATTTGTGTTTCTCTTATTCTTGGATGGAATAATAGTTTTTCAGCGTACAGGATTATAAATCCCTTGAAGTGAGTTTGTTTCCAGCTACATACTTCCGAGGGTGGGGGAAGGAGGGATGAGTCACTTCCAAGATGTCCTTTTTACTTTAAAAAAAAGAAAAGTATACAGTGGGTGTTTGTTTTTGTTTCAAACAATTCATTTTCGAATTGTGCATGCAGATAAAAATCAGTTACGCCATAGCAAATATGTTTGACGCCCCTGAGCTAAGAGGCTCCACAGGGGAATTTCTGCAAATTTGGTCACTCTCTGAGTTGTGCAGTCATTTGCAGCTTTGCGATAGGGTATTGTTCAGGAGCTTTTCTGACTCTCTAAGTCTTAAGATTTCCGCTTTCCATCTCCACATTGATGGATGAGACCATACGTCCGCAGGGCATCTTCATCCGAGGTAGAGAAGCACTGTTCCGAGTCCCTGTCTCCAGGGAGAGCCATTCATCTGCACTGGCGGATGGTCCCATGCCGTCTTGTGGCGTGACCTGGCATTGCTAGGACTGTATCTGTTAACGCTCAACAAGAAGACTGATGCCCTGCATGGCTCCCATGCCATTTTGTAAATAGTTTTGGGGTTCAGTGTCTGTCTTTCCCCACTGCCAGACATCCCCACTTCTTCAACCAAACTTGAGCTCACCTGGCTGGACAGGTAGATATCGCCCTTCTGTAGACTCGCTCTGCGTCTTGCAAGTTGCGTGCGGACCAGACACGCCCAGAAGATCCTTAAACAAAAAACCTTCTTCTTCCTAACAAGAGACAAGTCCTGATTTCCTCAGGGGATTTTATGCAGTCACCTTTTGTGTATATGAGTTTAAAATTGCCCTCACTGAATTTGGAGAATGGTCCGTCTGCAAACCAGAAGTTAATGTTTTCTTTGCAATATTTTGAATGATTCACGGGTTGGATGACATCCAAGTCTTATTTTAAAACAATTTCAAAGGCACCGCTGCCGTCGGATTCGCAGTGTTGTGGCAGTGATCTGTGTGGTAATAGGGTGTGTGTATAATCCTGTCCGCCAGCACATCTGCTAACGGTGCTGAAAAAATGCTGCGTCTAATTTGACTGATATCTGTTACAATTTGCTTTTTATACGTTCGAGTCACCGTGTGCGGTTTGGGAAACAGCCAGAGACGTTTCCAGTCTCTTTCTTTCCAGTAAACAGCCTCTGATCCAAGCGCTCAGGAATGTAATTTCTCAAGCGCTTAAAAGGGACGCTCGCTGTTTACGAGGAAGGAAAATTAAAAGGTGGAATTAAAGTGGATTAATTTTCCTCACGTCTGGCATGGCAGAGGTACACTGTGTATTCAGCATGCAATTTTGTGCCCCGCATATGAAATTGTCTTGTCATTTTAAATTACTGTAGCAGCCGCCTCCTGTAATTTTAGCGTTATCAAAGCAGTCAAAATCTCTGATGTAATGATATGCTGACTTTAACTGAAAGAGATGCCGTGAAAGCAGGCGATGTGTGATTTCGAAATTAAGGGAGATTAGTTTGATTACCGCACTTCAATTAACTTGGCTTTTTTTTTAAACCCATCAGTGATGCTAATGTGCACAGGTTGTAGAGCCGCAGAAAGAATTGCATGCAATATAATTGACGTGATTGCATGCCAGTGTCAATTCTGATGTGGCGCATGCTGTCAGAAAGAGAAATCTGCACTTTGTCTTGAATGCTGCGGTGGATGAATTGTATGGTTAACAACACTGGAAGTTTTTTTTGTTGCTGGATACAGAAGATCCGGACCACCCCTCCCTGGGCACCTCTTTGTGCACTAGAACAGCTGGAAATGTGTCAAGAGTGTGTTTTATATTTTTTTCTGGTCTGGCATCGCCCGGGGCTTCAAGTGTTTTCAGGAGACAGTTTAAGTGATTGCACGAAGACTGTCTCCTGGGTTTTAACAGACATGGTGGCACAAGCCTGTGCAGTGCAGGAAACCCAAAGTCAGGTCAGGAATGATGTCTGTATTCACTCCGAGGGTAGACCAGCTGGTGCAGAAGACACGTTCATTGTCAGTCGTGGTACCATTGCCTTGGGCCAAGTATTGCAGGGCCTGGTAGACAGTGCTCTGACCCTGACGGTCATTCTAGTCCTGGGCATTTAACCTCTGACCTCACGTGTGGTGCTGCCCAGTGAATCAGGCACTCGTTCTCCGCTCTGGGCCAGGGTCAAAGATGTTGAGTTCATACTGCAGCCATAAGTGATCCGCATGTATTTCTGTAAAAGAACTGCGACGGAGCTGAGAACAGCCAATCTGTGTGTCTCACTATACTGTATGTACACAGTGTGGAGTGCAGAGGAGGATGATACCCCTGTTTCTGGGAAGTCGGATTGTTTTGTGAGCTTTAGGATCTCTGTATGTGTACACTGAAGGTGCTGGATGTCACCTTGGTTTCAGCAGATCTTCTTGGACGTGTGAAGACACAGTAGCGCTAAATACAGATGTATTTGCATTTTTACTTAGTGAATACGGTTTGTTCAAGATACCTCAAACAGATGAAACCCACATTGCGCTCCAGGTTGCCTTATGCTTTGGTTTCAACTTGAACCTGAAGATCTCTTTAGCTTCCTCATAAAATCTTCTTTCCAAATCCTTCTTTCATTATGAGTCCGCGGTGCTTTTTTTATTTATGTGTTTCTTTACATTTTAGAACTGAACACACAGAGTTTAAAGTCAGGAGAAAATTATATTTGGTTCTCTGAGAGTTATTTGATCTGTCTTTCTGTGAGTTTTTTGTTGTTGCTGAGATATTGCTTTCTTTCAGAGCCTCTAGCTGCTTGAAAATAAATGTTTTATAGGGCTGTTGTTCTGTGTTCCTCGCTCATAACCAGCGATGCACACGTTCTCAAATAGCCTCCGAACAAAGTCTGATCCATTTACTCGGGATCGAAAGAAGCATTCCTCCTGCAGCTGAAAGTTGTATAGGCAATCATTTTTGTGCCTTTCCTCCAAAAATGCATTAAACAGGTATATTAGCCTTTTTAGTAAAGGCTGAAATTGATTAGCCTCTTTACAAACTTCAGAACCAGCCATGTCACACTGTCAAGGGCGCTTCTAGGGGAGGAAGCTGGGATTTGTATCAGCTTGTCTGAACCGTAAATCACTTACTAAGTTCCTCATATTTAGATAGATACTTTATTGATCCCCTGAGGGAGATTGCAGTGCAACAGCAGCCAGGCTCAGTCGACACAGTCCAGTGTTACGTACTAATACAATAATACAACAATACAACACAGTAGGCACAGTCAGTGAGAAGTGCCGTAAAGATGTATGGAGTATAGAGAATTGCACACAGTCCAGAATATTCAGAAACAAACCAGAATGGACAGTACACAAGAAGATGTATTGTATGAATAAATATATTTCACATTATCCACAAGCATATATTGCACACTAGTTGTAAGCAGAAAAGCCAGCTGTAAACAGAGAATTCGTGTTTAGGTTAACGGCGAGCCTTGGTAAATGAGGAGAATAGACAGCGCCGCTCTGTGCGGCCGACTGCTGGCCAGCCTCTATGGTGCCCTCCTAGCCCGCCCCCGCGGCTCACTCTCTCCCCTCTCCTCCGGCAGCTCTCCCCGCGCTGGGGAACGGCGACGGCGCCCCGCCCGCCCCCCCGCCCAAGCCCGCCGGCGAAGTGGAGGAGCTGGCGGCCAGCTACGAGCGCAAGCTGATCGAGGTGGGTACCCGCCGCGCCACGCCTCCGTGCCAGGCTCGCGGATTCAAATCAAATCCAGCTTATTCAGCAAACGCACGGCAATGCAGCACGCAGCAGTCGTTGCTGGCAATGCAATGTCTTTTCTGTGAGCTCACAGGAATCGCAAAATGAAGCTTACGAAAATAAGGTTACATGATAATAATGTCATAATAATGTTATATGATAATACATAATAATAGATAATAATGTCATAATAATGTAATATGATAATAGATAATCGTGTCATAATAATAGATAATAATGTAATAATAATGTAATATGATAATAGATAATAATGTAATAATGTAATTAGAAGGAAGCCGGGTCAGTCTCAGTCGAGGGGCCCGGTTCCATGTGGTTGGGTCCAGTCCTCTTGCTGAGCTCGGGGTGTCTGCGTGGGAGGAACCGACAGTGGGGGGGGTTGAAGCTACGGACTGGCGAGGCTGGTCTCAGAGAGAGTGGCCTGTGCCGTCGTGTCCTTTGTGCGTTCTGGTAGTAGGATTTTGTGGTGCTGAGCTGAAAAGGCCGTAGGAGGGCAGAAGGCGTCAGGATGGAGGACAGCTCTGGGTCCGGCTCGTCTGGGTGCAGACGCGAGTGGGAGAGCGTTCGAAGCCTGTTTGAACTGAGTGGGGGAGGGAAGAGTTCATGTCATAAAAGCGAGAGACCCTGGGAAGAGAACGTGAGTTTGTCTGCTCTCGTGTGCCGTCACTCCAGAGCCCGATTGATCCCAGCCCTGGTGATGAGTGATCACCTATTAGTAACACAGAGTCCTTCGAACTGTATCAGACAGCGTGCTCCGCAGTACAAGGCTTTCGTGTGAGGAGGAGAAATAATTGAACCTCGCCGCCCAGCTCTTCCAGGATCGTCTCTTGTCCTCAGTGTTTCTGGGCGCTGCTGAAGCAGGAGTCTCCGGAGAGGCTGTGGCCTCCAGCGTTCCTTCTGCTGGTGCTGGCTGTTATTGGTGCACAAAATCCGGGCGGGAGTTCAGTCCATCTGCACGCCGCATCCGGGAATCCTCCGCGCTCGGACACGAACGGTCGTCTCTGATCTCGGTCTGTGTCGCCGCTGCAGGCGCGTTGCTGCTGTTTGTTGTGGTTCTTAGCTGGGGGTCTCCCAGCAATCTGTGGGGGGAGACGTCTGTGCCGGAGAGCGTGAGGCTCCGACTCAGTCCTGCCCTTTCTGCACGTTATTGAGGAGAGCAGTGATTTCATGCTGTCTGGGGCAAAGCACACTGAGCGGGGCTCTCTGATTGCGTTGGGATTAGGACAAGAGTGTGACTTGCATCACTAAGGCTGGTTTTCTTTTCCCCCTGACTCTTTGTCAGGTCCTGTGCTTATCTGCGGGACTTTGATCTCAACGCAGAGATCTCGACGCCTCAGGCAGATCAGTATGACTGTTGCCACAGAGGGGATGTTACAGTGGAGCAGCCATTGCAAATAAGCATAACATGTATTTAGAAGTATTTTCTAATATCTGTAAAAAGATGACATGAGTTGGAATGCATTTGTCCGATCTCTGCTTTTACCTGACCTCTGACCCCTAATTAGGTAATCTCCTCAGAGCTTGGGTCCCAGCTGGGCTTGGACAGGTGTGTGGGGGAATCACATAATGTTTAATAATGTAATGTTTCTTTATTAGCCCTATACAATTTCTTGCATTAGGAATTTGTCTTTTCGCATACCCCAGCTTTTCTCCATGGAGACACAGACACACAGACAGAGAGAGAAGCTTGGGGTCAGAGCGCAGGGTCTGCCATTGTACGGCGCCCCTGGAGCAGTTGGGGTTAAGGGCCTTGCTCAGGGGCCCAATGGAGTAGGATTCCTCTGCCGGCTGCGGGATTTGAACCGGCAACCTTCCAGTCGCAGATCCTTAGCCACAGAGCCACCGCTCCGCCACATTTCCCAGTACCCAGCTGTGCAGCCCCCCTTCTCTTAAATGGCAAAATACAGTAGGAACCAAAAACAGAGAGGATGAAAGAGAAGCTTCTCTCGTCTGTAGCAGAACCTTCCATCTGACTCCTCATGTGTAAAAACATCTCTGGTCTCTCCCGGCGACCTGTGAGGGGGTGTTCTTCCAGTCTGCTCCGTATCGATCCCAGCCCACAGCTCCAGCTCTCAGTCTCCCAGCCAGAGAGGAGGTGGGTCAGAGAGAGGCAGCGGTTTTATTTTTTGGTTCCGTGATGGAGGGTGGGGGGGTGGACGATCACGTACGGACCAGGGAACGGCAGTCCGGGGCGAGACTGGGGAGGCTGGCGTGCTGTGGAAAAGAACACCAGAGTGGGGAAAAATTACAGTGCGAAATAAAGACTTTCTTCAGGTGCGCCTGGAAAGATCACCCTGTCAACTACTTTCATTCTTTTCTTTTGTTAAGAGCGCCAGCGAGAGCTTTATACAAGAAGACGGCCTTTTCCCTGGGGAGCTACTCGAGCGCCGTGTTTCGAATTTTATATCCACATCGTCCCAGGCTTCTTGCGAATTGTGTTTGAAATGAAACACATTGTTGAGCACTGTTATTTAGCATTCAAACTGGTTCTCATTATATCTACTGAGTTATTAGCAGAGGTTTTGCTGTAACTGTAGCTGTCTCTGCAGGGACGTGTATGGGATATTTTCTGCATGTTAGGCCTTCTTGGTTACTAGAAATATTGCATGGCTTACAGATTTGTCCCGAGTCTGTGTGACACCTGAACCAGCTCTCCGCTGACAACCTGTTTGCGAAAAGGTGGTCCAGAGTTTTTGGCGGCAAACTTTTTTTTTTCCCCGCGCAGCAGATTGCGGCCATCTGTGTTTTGCTTCCCTTGCCCCCGTGCGACTGAATCATTCTGCCGATTCTGCTTCTTTTTTTTTGTTGTTGTTTTTTGGTGGAGGCCCATGAAGATGCGCTGTGCCGCGTCTCCGTTGCGGCCAGGCGCTGCTGGAGTTTGCCTGGTGCCGGTGTGTGGGGGTGCAGAGCTCAGGGGGGCTCCCTGGGGCTCTGAGCGCCTGGCAGCGAGGCTGTGGGGCAGGGGAGGAGAATGTGGGTCAGGCTGTCCTGTGGGGCCTGTCAGCACAAAGCCACTTGCCTTTGATCTCCAGACTCATTAACATCCCAGCATCAAAAAATATAACAATTAGTACTCCTGCGGGGATTCCTTGTGCTTCTTTCAGCCCATTTGTAAATGGAGGCAGACCTGGTGTTTGAAGATACCGCTGAATCGGTGAAAAAGCGAACTTTAGTAATAAGCGGATGTGACTGATCTTTTTTGGATTGCCAGAGTTTAGAGAGGAGGTTGCGCCGTTTTGGTACAGCTTTGTGCTACGGACCTCCCGTGACTAAATTGGTGACTACATGCTCTTTCTTGGTTAAACGGCGCCCTGTTAATGCAAACGCGCAGCTAGACCTGTCTGTCATTTCTTTGTCAGTTCTGCATATGTTGCCTGGTCATAGGCATGTACCACTTGTACAGATTTACCAAAGAAAGTAAGGGATTCTGGATTTTAGCAGATCAGATGGTTCCTAAATCGCTTGCTTGGTGTGTTTAGCCGGGACGCCGAGGTTGAGTGTTATGAACAGAATCATGTCATCTTTAACGACCAAGTAGTCCCAACATCAGTCTTAATTCTTGTCTGCCCTGCAGTGCTAATTTCACATCCAATGACACTGTGATGTCGCTGCTCTGAAATGGGGCCCGGATATCATTCCAGTCAGATTGCAGGACATCCCACCAAGCTAGATTCCATTTGAAGAGACGCGGGTTCGTGTCGCTCTCAGCTCAAGGTCCACTGAAGCCTTGCGAGAAAATAATCCCCCGCATTCCTTCTCAAGGGGCATTTGGTGATACTGATCAACAACCCGATCTTCTGCAGGATGCGCAGACTTTTGCTTGGGCTTTTAAAGGTGTTTTCTGGTAGTTTAAGATTTGAAATAACCCCGTCCTCATAGTCTTAATTTGTGATAAATAACCGGCAGCACAGTTGCTTTCCTGAAGCGTGTCATAGCAATCAAATGCATCAATAGCCATTCCCTGGGACATATAGGCTGCATTTTATGAGCACTTTTTAAATCATCCCCTGATAGCCTTTATTTCTCCAGCATGCAAGGGTTGAACACAGGGTAATATCCTTCATTGCCCTGCTAACAAAAGAAGAATCAAAAGCATGGTCTTATTGTAAGAGATGAGCACGGGCCAGGCGCTGGAAAGCTGGTGTGAGTGAATGATTGCACCTTCCTGTGGTTATCCAGTGAGCCAGTTTCACACAAAGAACCCCCCCCCCCTCTTCCCTCTCCACACACCACAATCAGAGGCTGATGAGGGGTCTCTGATGAGGCAGCCCGTCGCCTTTATTAGCGGGGACTTGATGAAATGAATATTCAGGGCCACTGCTGTGCATGGAGAGGGCTGCACTTGAGTGTACCGGAAGGCTGTAATTAATATCATACGGAGCCCGAAATGATTTACTTTGTTAGCTTGTTTATCGGATCTGATGTCCCACCCCCCAAACCCCCGCCCCTCCGCCTCATGCTCACACACAGTCCTCTCTCTGGCGTAGTTCTTTGCCCTTGGTGACGGAAACTGAGGCTCTGATCGCAAGGCAGAGCTCACAGTGCCAGCAGTGTGCCTTTTCTCCAGGTGATAGCTGTTTTAACAATCCCAATTCCCTGCTGCTTTTCTGGAAATCCCAGGTGGCCCTTCTCCCTTTGCATTTCTTCCTGTGTTGTTGGTGGTGTTGAGGGTGTGGCAGCTGCCCGTGCCCGAGTGTCTCGCTGGCTGCTCTGTGGAGAAGAGCTCTGTGGCAGGGGCACGGGAAGCGACTTGGCCGAAATCACACCCGGGCGAAGCTCTGTTCGTTTTACAGCATTGACCCAGCAGCCCCCGACTTTAAATTCTTCAGGCTGAGGTGGAATGAAAAAGCTGGCGCTCTGTTAAGACGGCGAGCGGCACCAGTGAGATCTGGTTTAGAAGAGTGCGTCAATATTGGCACCCACACCACAGCTCTGAGCTCCAGCCCCTCCAGGTGTGGGCACTCAGTCAGTCACAGATCTCATCCGGCCCCCCCCCGCCGCAGGTCAGAGACCCCCTGCTTGGAGCTGGGCTCCCCCTGGGCGGAGGGGAGAGACCTCTGGCAAACGACAGCATGTCTGCAAGGGGGCTAACATTTCACAGGGCTGCAGATCCCTCGTGCTGGTGTCATTCCAGCAGTTGCCAGAGCCCTTATAATTATGACAGCAGTGATGGCTGCAAAGGTAACAAGAGTGTATGAACAGTAGTAACAATATCGGAAGTGGTCGCGGCTGTAGTGTCAGTGATATTATTATTATTATTAGTGCAGTTGTAGTAGTGGAAGCTTTAGCAGGATCAGAACTGTTATTAATCTTCCAGACCGTGTCGGAGCAGCGAGAGCGAACAGTGCTGATCTGGGAAAGGCTGTGCTGGTAATAATCGGCTAATTATGAAGGTGATGATGACGATGCCTGGTTAGTCCCAGCAGAAGTCCGTCTAATTAGTGAGAAACATTCTCCGCTGCCTCGCTCCATGCTTTCCTGTGCATAAATTGTACCATAATGCCTGCGATTTACATCCCGATCCCACTCTTCCTCCCAGCCCGCCAGCCTCTGCTCTCCCTAGTTCTCCCTAGGTAGTCCTGGAGTTAATTCACTAGATGCAAGATCTTGTTTCAGGGCTGAGGGTGGCTGCTGTCAGAATGAGGGTGAAACCCTCTCTCATCAGAGGGGCACACACAGCCCCATCAGAAAGCCTTTCAGTACAAAGCCACAGGATGTGCTTCCTCTGCTGTACTTAAAGGGGTGAAGTTGACGTATCATCTGTCTTCTCTTTATCCAGTTACATGTATTATAAGTCACCCCTGGTTATTTTTGTTTAAGTTCTCCTAGAAAAACTGCAAGGCGTAAGAGAAGCCTGCTGGGTTAGCCCCGGTCTCGCATAAATACAAGCCCATCCCTTACCAATGGGCTGCAGAGCCCTGTGCAGCTCTTAAAGGTTTCCCCCCGGCTGGCTTTCCATAGTCTGCTAGGAACTGACTGCCTTGGCTGAAATCCTCCATCTTAAAGTGGCCGAGCCAACACCAGATAAAACATCAATAACATGTACCGTAATATCACAGTGTGTCCAAGGAACAAAAAAGCTGTTGAATCAGTGAGATCCACTTATCTGCAATGGCCTCATACATTCCAAAAAAGGGTTTGGTTTTCCTAAAACCTGAACAGCAATTTCAACCCAGATGAAAACTCTGAAAACCTGAAATTTCTTACTATCATACACTTACTTTTGTGCTGAAAATGTTATTGAAATGTCTTGTGTTCTGTCCCACACTCCTGGTTTTGAACAGTCGCTGTGAACCAGCAGCGGGTTCCTTGGGCAGGTTCCTCCTGTGTTCCCTGGGCTCCCCGGCTGTAGCACCTACTGTAGGTCCCCTTGCTCTGCACTCCCCTGGCCTGGATACGTGTGTTGGAGAGGACTGGTGTGACGGCTGTCTGCACACGCCACCCTGTAGGTCACACCAAAACAACCTGTAGGTCACAAATCTTTGGAATGATAGTTGAAGGGAGGAAGACCCTATGCAAAGACCCCCAGTGTTACTATCTAGCCTGCATATTTATCAGGTAGGATTCACAGAGGATCGTTTGAAATTTTATTAGCCGAGTTCTCCGTTTCCTACCTTTGTTGTGTGGGTTCGGGAAGGGCCTGAATTCAACTGAACACCGTGGGTTTCCCAGAACAGAGCTGCCCATCACCTGCACGCCACCGTTTCCTCTTCCAGCTCCGGAGAAAGGGAACAGACGCTCTTATTTTAATCGGCTTTATTTTTAAATGACCTCGTTTTCCCGCAAGAATCTTGTTTATTTAGTCTGAAAGACGTTCTCCCTGAAAATAGCTTGGGAAGGTAACAGTCTGCCTGAGGGATGGATTTAATGGCTATGTAAAATAGGTTAGAAAATGAATAAAATAATGTAACCTTTGTAGAGAAGTCTCATGAATTAATATTCCTTTGGAACCGTGCACTTTGGAATTTGAAACTAACATAGAAGTCACAAACTTTCTGACATCCCCCATGTGTGCTAAATTAAATCTGCAGTTAACACAAAATCAAAATTATTTCTCATTGTGAATTAATTAGGTTCCATTGCATGGAAAAAAAAAGACTTTTTACTTTGTTAGAGTCTTATTAAAAATCTAAACTTCTCAAATTAAATATAAAGTTATGAATTGTGAAACAGAACACCTGTGTTTTTTAATATCAGTCTTGTGCCTTCTGATAAAGCTGTGCAATGTTAGGTCCCCTGCAGGGGTCTATGAAGTTGCACAGCAGAACAGCTGGAGCCGAACTGACTGTGGCACTGTCACTGAGCGTTCTGTGGAAGTGCATTCCGTGGGGGAGAGTGGGAGGAGTTCCTGCAGACTCGAAGTGGCACTGTCGCCTATGTACACCGCCTGCAGGGTCCTCGGCATTTCTTGGGATCTGCTGAGTTTTTCCAGTGGTTGAGTCTGTTGCGGTGAAGGTAATTTGTAATCTTCGAATTTGTCTAATGGCAAGACGTGCTTCTGTTGGGACTACACGTGTGTATATATGGCTTTTATAAATAGACAGAATCCTAGCCGAGTCGGGAAGGGGTGAAAAAACGTGCATGATGATTCACTGTCTGAACTTTGTAGGGATGAAGGCTTCCCAGAAACCACCTCTTCAGCAGAACTAAGCCGGTGCCTTTCCAGTAATGTGTATCATGCCCGCTTGCAGTGTATTATCGCTAACTGCACTGAAAGCACAACCACTGACAGACCTGTGAATAGGCTGTTGCCGTGACAACTAGGTATGGGCGGAAATCAGTCCCACCTGAACATACTTAATACCTGGCTATATAAGACCTGGCCTTGAGATATGACGGTGCTCAGACTTAGTTCCTTCTTACCTGGTCTCGATCTTTTTCTAGTGTGCTGCTTTGTTTTGTCGATTGTGCCTGGCTTTTCGACTTTGCTGTGAAGATTTCCCTTTGGCCTGTTGGTCCTACTTTTCCTGTTTTTGTTTTCATTTTTGCCTTATTCATGGCTTTGCCTTTGGTACCTTTATTTATGCTTTCACAGACTTGACCTCTGCCTAATTGCTGATGTCTCCCTTCGGAGCTTGTTTGCTCTGCTCTGCTGCCCCACCATTAAACTGTGTCCCATCTTCAGCTTCTGATTGCTACAGTTAAAGTAAGAGCATGAAATAACAAATTGCTGAACTCCCATGACCTCCTGGTTGGCCAGTCGCACAAACCTGTGTTTATCCACCTATACCTGGCATCCTGCTGCTTGGTGTGTTTTGTGCAGCTTCTAGGAACAGTGGCTGCAGCCAAAACAGTTCAGTTCTCTAGCTGGGCAATTGAATCAAGGACACAGTCGCATCACAATTAGATCTGCTTCCCGTAAAAAAGGATAAAACTTACAAAGGCAAAAAAACGGAAACTCGGCAGTGAGCTGAAATCTGGCATCATTCTCGCTCATCAAGTCAATGACTCGTAGCCCCTTGTCCCACTGCCAGTCTGCCAGGGAACATGTCAGCACCTGCCAGTCCTCTCCGATGCTGTGGGCTTTATATCTGTGCCAGCGGGATGACCTGCACGCAGCTGCTGAAAAACAGGCCTCCTTTATTAAAACCACCGCCACCCGTGAGACCCCTGATGTAGCATGTCTTGATAGGTTTGAAGTTTCGTGCTGTGATCATCAGAAAAGTACATTCCCAGCTCAGCACAGAACGGAACGGAGAACTGACATTTCTCCTTCGGCGTATTCAGTCTTTGCTTTTAGACAGTGAGGCTTCATTTGCAGGACTCCTTCTGTCAGCACGTCATATTTGGATTGGCTTTGTCAAGGTGCAATAAGCCATTTGCTTTTAGCAGCTATGAGCAAATGGAACAAATTGCCAGTGGGAGAAACCCAGCAGGAAGGCTTGCTCTGTGGGAACAGTTTGTCCAGGAACAGTTTGGATCAGGAAGCCAGTCGCACAAGAGGGAGCTCGAGGTCAGGTGACTGTTTTCGAGTTCCTGGATGTGTCGTGCCGCACCAGAGGTAGAGAGATCTGACCGAAACTTCAAAGTCATGGAGACAGGATAAATAAATCAATTATTTCCTGATTCCTGAGTCCCACATTGCTGACGTTGTATTGCTGGTATGTGATGAGTGAGGGTGAAGGAGGAAGGCACATAATAATACGTTCTTCCACAAACATATCCCCATCCAAAGTTTGCCTTCCCACTAAAATCCTGATCAGGATAATTTGAGTCTCATATTGTCCATGTATCAGAACGTCGTGTACCTCAGGCTGATGTAGTAACAAGAAGCTTTGTGATTGGTAGGATCTGCACAGGTGGGAGGGGTATGGTGTTTGATTGGCAGGTGTGAGTTTTTGGAGAATTATTGTAGAGAGGGTTTGTGAGTTAATGAATGGTGGAGAGGAGCTGCTGTTGTTTGGTTTCGACATGCTACCTATCGATATCCTTTATAGTTTTCACCATGTCTTTCCAATCACATTTTTAAATCCTTCCCACCACCACTTCTCTAATAAAAGCAGAAAAACGTAAGGATAAAAATGCTGCTAATATCAATCAAATATTTTTAGGGAGAAAGAAAAATAACGCCACTGTGCTGGCCTGAGAGTTTTCTGAAATATTTTTGCTACTGTGTGCAGCTTCCTTCCTGCAGGGAAGCTGTTTTTTTCTCAGTGATATTTGTATGTGTGCAGAAATTGGGACACAGTAGCCCCCAATCTCCTCCCATCAGGTCCTGTGCACTTCATCAAGGGCCCCCTGCTGGCACGCATGCACACTTCACAGACAGGTTGGGAAATGAATTTCAGAGCCAAACAGTGCTGTTTTACAAAGTTCATTCACAGCATTAGGGCGAGGTTTCTCAGGGCAGGCTACCCGAGAGACGAAAGGCCATGAATCAAGATGTCAAAAAGAAATCTTTTAAAAGAGGAACGGAACTTGCTAGAGAGATTATTGCAATGGAAATCAGAGCAGCGTTCACGGAGTTGGGTGTGTGAAAAGACGCATTCAATTTTTCTCTCGCTGTCGGAGGTGCTTAGGGTGAACAGAGCTGGGCAGGCACTAGTGCCTCCTCGGATCTCTGTGAAAGTGTGTGTTTGCTCTGGTGCATTTTTAGTAACATTAGTGAGTAGACACATTAGCACACCTTGCAGTGAGCTAGCTGGTCTCCCTCCCTGGCTCGTCTCTCTCCCGCTGGCCTTATGTACGTGCCATTAGGTTTGGAGGATGTTCTAGGCACTGCTCCTGTCCGTTCTTCATAGGCTGTGGTGTCATTGCCTTGTTCCTTTCTGTTGTGTCCACTGTGTTCAGCCCCAGTTATGGTCTGGCTGCTGCTGGTGGTCTGTCTGGTCTGATTTAGTCGGTGATGGGCTCGCTCACACTCACACGAGTGCTGTTAGGAGCGTGCTTGCGCTGGGTGTGTCTGTTTTCAGACGTGAGGAGTTCAGTTCCTCTTTTGGGCATTGCGTGCGCCGATGTAGCCAAGCTGAAATCAGCGCTGTCACGGTTCCAAGAGGGTTATCACTGAACCTCGTTTACGACAGCTGAGCAGGTCCTGTTGCCACCCTTTCCCTGACGGTAGCTTCTGCAAACATGTCAAGATGACACGTTTGGGCTGTCAGGCATGTCAGCTCATGTCATCTGAATAAATATGCTTAATTTTCTAAGTATGAAAACATTTCAGCAGCAGCTGTCACCCAGATTTAATGTAAATAAACTTTTTAGCCATTTGGTGTATTTATATAACCCTGTCTTTATCTCCGTGTCTGGCTGTCTGTCTCTCTGTCTCTTAGATCTGATGAAAACTGACATGCGGATTCCCAGGGCACAATCCTACTTCTGCGAATCAGGATGAGGTTTTTTTCCTCTTCCCAAAATGTTGGCAAAAATTAAATTTAATAATGGACGAGGCTCCATGCTGCGGACTTCATTTCTGCCTCTTAATAATTAATATAATCTTAGAAGAGGCATTAGCAGACTAGCACCTCAGTAAGGACTGGAACATTACCAAATGGAATTATAAAAAGGATGTAAAATAAATTAATAAAGTAACCTAATGAATCACGATGGATTCTGTGCTTGCAGACAGTCATCTTCCTTTGTCTGGAAGGTTTGTTTGTCATTTTCTCTGCTGTCTGTGCACTTTCACTTAAAAGCTCAGAAAGGTGCCTATAAAGAAACTTTAAGCACTTCGACTCTTCTATCAGCTCCAGCAGCAGGTTTAATATGCTGTGGAATCATGTTTTTTAACAGCCTGAAGCGGGTTTTAGGAAGGTTTGTAAAAACGTACATTTGGTGCAGAGTTCAAATATGCACAGTTTTTGCATGGTTCAGATAGCATCACCCAGTTTAAACCGTGGACTCTGGACTGGCTCTTGCTATTAGTTTTGTGCGCTTTTTGCACTATTCTTGCATTCTAAACCCTTGTTTTTAGTTGTGTTAATTTTGTGTTAGTTGTGTTAATTCTCTTCTCCTTGTTATCTTGCTGTAAAGTGCTTGAGAAGTCACTTTTAAAGGCGTTACATATAAAAATAAAGCTCGTTATTGTGATGTACTGATCTGACTGGTGACCTGGGGTAAAAGCCTGACTTTTCCGTGAGCGGGAGTGAAAATCGGGGGGAGATCCCGCAGCCCCATCTTTCCCCACAGTTCCTCCCAGCAGTACGAGGAGCTGTGGAGTTTGCTCCTGGTGGTGGTGGTGGCCGGTGCTGAGAGCTCTGTGCCTGTGTGTTTTCCGGCAGGTTGCGGAGATGCACGGCGAGCTCATCGAGTTCAACGAGAGGCTCTACCGCTCTCTGATGGCCAAGGACAACCTCATCTCCCAGATGAGGCAGGAGCTGATCGACCTCCGGGGCCCGGTGAGTACCCACTCTGCATCTGGGCACCCCGTGCCTGGCACAGCACAGACTCCCGCTCTCTCTTATCCGGGCTCAGTCATTCCTGTGGTGAATTGTGCATAATCCCTTCTAATGTGTTCTTCTTAAGAGTTTCATTCCTTTAGTTTAAGTGAGTTGAAGTCAGGAGGCAGGGTAAGGAAGAAGAATCCACATTTAAGGTTTATGTTGTTTAATTCTTAAAGGTGTTTGAGGCTGACACCTCCTCCTTGTCCTCGTCACAGCCCCTGGTGCAGATTTTCCAGCGTAGGCGAACTGGGGGGCAAAGTCCCTAATCCCTTTACGATATCAACACCATTGGACTACAGTGCACAATAAGGGCCAGTCTGTGCTGAAGGGGGTGCAGTGGTTCTGTGGAATATTTCCTCCAGCACTAGGAATCTGTGACTGTGCTGCACCCAAATTTGCAGAAAAGTCAATTGCACGCTTCTCACTTTGTTGCTGGTTCTGCCTTTATCTCTGCCTTGTTATCTCTGTCCCTCGCCATCCTGCTTTGCTGGGCTGAGTATATCCTGCACAGAGCTGATATGCTATTATCCCATGCTTAGGTGTGTGTCCCAGTGGCCTGGTAGCAGTTTTATCTCTTTCGGTGGCATGGGGGGGGGGTTTCCCAGCATTCTTCCTCACAGGTGCGGGCTTTGATGTGGGTTCTGGGGCTGGACTCTAGCTTGGGGTCTGTTAGCGGTTGTAATGGGGCCTTGGCGTATCTGGCAGGTACAGTGGATGGACTGCCCCCTGCGATTCAGGAGGCAGGTGCTCTGCAGGTGTTCTGCAGCGCTCAGATACATCTGCCAAGAGATTATAGCAAGTGAATGTGCTCTGCAAAGGTTTTGACAGGTTTGAAGAAAGAAAAAGTATGAAGGGTTTTTTTTTTTTTAAAGACAGATGAAATTGAATCTCCTGATATGTCCCTTCTGTGTCATTGCTTTTATTTTTTTATCACATAAAGGATTAACAGCACCGCAGTCTCGTGGATATCACAGAGAATATAGCAGAAGAATTTGAATTATTATTACAGAGGTGCCAAATGGGACCCTCAGAATGGTGACCTGGGACCGTGCTCGCTGCCATAGGATGAGACATTTAGCTCAAGTCCTGCAAGTTTGGTCTTTTTCAAATCCTGTGGTACTGTTCTGTAGCATGTAGTACTGTTGTGCTGTGCAGTGGGACTGCTGGTGCTTCTGCCAGGAGAGGATGAGGAGTATCTCCTCCTGTGTCTGAAGCGCTTTGGCTAGAAAAATCTACATTCCAAACAATTTATGGTCTGTCCTTCTCCTTGTTCTGCTTCCGAATCTCTTATATCTGCGATAGTCTATCTGCTGTATTTATTGTATGTTTAACCTTACATACGCTGCCTTCCAGGACTCCGGTTCTAGACTCTCAAATTTGTTTCTTCCAATACCGAATCACGAGGCTGCATTGTCAGACTGGGCGGCTGGTCACCGTGGTGTACCTGGGTAGAACACACTGCCCCCTCCGCAGTAACCCAAGACATAAAGATACTTCAAAACGGTTGAAGGTCCACCTGCCCTCTCGCCATCCCACACCAGATGCTGACATGCTGGTTAAAGACTAAAAATCTCAGCAGCTGGAAAGGCGGAATTCAAGAGCCCGATAGTGTCAGGACGAGAAAGGGCTGCCACACCCTGTAGAATTAATCACCAGAGCCAGTAATGGAAAACCTCATACAGTACAAGCCTCTGATGTTATTTCTCATATTGGGGACCATGATGTCCATTGACAGTGATTAGACCTCTCTCTCATAAACAATTGATCAGTCTGCTGTAACTTTTGCTTATAAATGTCAAAATGCCTTCATAAGAGGCTGTGAAAGTGCCAGGCTGTCGGAGGTGAACACAGCTGCATTGCGGTAAAGTTATTTATTAAAACCCATATAGATTGGATGTATTTATATAGTGAGGAGCAACGCGCTGTTAAAGCTCAGGTGAAGACATGAATTGGGATGTTTCGTTCAAGACCCGCATCACGATCTTCTTGCAGTAGTAGCACAGTGTACTGCTTACTTCTTATAACTGGGTAAACAGGAACGAATAGAAAATCAAAGCAAAAGGCTTTATATATCCCTGGATACTCAACCTTGCACAGGTGACCACAGCTGGACTGTCCACCTGCTGTCTGTTCTCTCCTGTTCCGCTTGCAGTTTAAACTGTGATGGCTGGTGTGTGCTCAGGTCTCCTAGCCTACTGCAGTGGTCATTCTGCTGCAGCATGATGTTCTCCCAGCCATGGAAAGCATGATCAAACTTCTGCGTTATCTGCTTTTGCAGCATGTGATGTATCAGGATGGGTATGTGCAACCCAAATTGTGTTCTATTTTAATAGAATATTTATAGTGTCAGCTGTATCAAAGGCAGTTGACTTAAGCAGTGATTTTGTTTGGGATTTTAACAGTGTTAATAGCAAAGACTAAAACAAGACAGTTGGGAATCAAAGGTCTTTTGCAGACAAATAATTGAATGTGTTGGCTTAATTAATCATTTTGCACTTATTTGTAATCACTAAGAAATGTGATTTTTTTGCGGTGCACCTTGGTTCCTTGAAAATGAACATTATTGTGATAAAACAATGGCAATGAAATGAATGCACTATAGTTCTCCAAAGGGAATGTTAGTAATAAAAGTACATTTACTAGTCATCAGATATACTTCCACTGTTCTGCACACTGCCTCTAAAGTGATGACACCTAGGGTATTCATTAATGTCTGAAAACTTGAAAGCATCCATTAATGATGCATTCTTTCAGTGTGCCAGCTCCAGTTTTAATTATGTATAAGATAAGATCACTTTATTGGCCATATACAATTTCCTTGTATTAGGAATTTGTCTTTTTGAACTTTCGCAATCCCAACTTCCTCTCCCTAAGACACACAGACAGGGAGAGAAGCTGGGATTGCGAAAGTTCAAAAAGACAAATTCCTAATACAAGGAAATTGCGCAGTGTCAGCCATCTATACGGCGCCCCTGGAGCAGCTGGGGTGAAGGGCCTTGCTCAGGGGCCCAACGGAGTAGTATTCCTCTGCCGGCTGCAGGATTTGAACTGGCAACCTTCCAGCCACAGGCGCAGATCCTGAGCCACAGAGCCACCGCTCCGCCCTGTATTGGGAGCTTCTTTATTTACTTGGGAAAACTACTTTGCTAATGCAAAATGCTTCAGGTTTTTATTAATAGGTGAGAAGCGATGGTTTTGATTCAGCCTAGAGATGATGGAAAGTCACGTTACAGGCGACACATGGCAGAGGTGTTGAAAGCGAAGCTGTTGCACCGAAGCACGAGGCTGCGACGTCTCTCCACGGCCAACGCGCGTGATGATCAGCAGGGCTGGGGCAGCTGTCTCACTCTTCCTGCAGTCCCAGCTCTGGGATTGTAACTCTGGTCTCCATTCCTTTCTCTGCCAGGTCCCCGGAGACCTCAGCCAAACCTCGGAGGACCCCAGCCTGTCAGACTTCGAAACGTAAGCAGGTTCCTGGCCTTGTTCTGCGCTCGCTGTTCTTCGAAAAACAGTAGTCTTCCAGCTGTGCCGCTCTGTGGTCTGATGCTTTATTCATTGTAGAATGTGTGCCCTTTCTTCTAACTTGGATTAAAAAGAAATCCGAATGCAGAATAATCAGAAAAGTCAATGAAGTTTTAGTGTCTTTTCTTTGTACTACTTTGTTTCTAAATTTATTTTTTTTCCAACTTAGAACTTCTGTGTTGTCAGTACTGCAAATGTGACCTTTTCTGTTTCTTCTCCCAGGGGAGTGCTGCTGAAATTCAGAAGCACTTCTTTGTGGTGATACTGTTTGAGCTTTATTCAGTCCTAAGAAAGCTAAATGTCTTTTGGAGTCTATGTTAAAATACCCTTGCTGAAGAGTGGAGGTGTTTTGAAAGAACTATAATTTTGTTTGGACAGGATTGAGCAGAAGTTTTTTTTTAATAATAAGCGGCTTTAGTTATTTATCTTCTAAATATTTTTCTTGCTATCAAAAGAATGTGTGAAGTTATCAGACATTGCACAGACTCACTGTAATCCTTCTAGAAGTCGATTGGATTGTGTCATCGGTAACCTTCTTGACAATTAGACAATAAGTCTAACAGCGCCATTAACTAATCACGGTGATTGATACACCTGAAAATTGCTGTGATTATATTTCTACATGCCTGACAGATTGACAGCTCTCTTTTGTGAATAAAACATTTTTCTCCCAAGTGCCTCTCAGTGACATGAAGGCACTAATTGAATCACTCTTAATGCCCCTACCAACATCTGAATTGACATGCTTCAATAATTAATAATGCCTTCACAAATTTAGTGCAAGTCAGCGGGTTATCTTCTGTATGATTCAATATTAAACATTCCTCTTGGATATGAATATTCTTTTGGGAGTCGTTTCTTGCCTCAATAAATCCTAATGTTGTACCAGATAATTAGTGCTTTTGACATCCACAGATGAAGACGATTTAGAAAGTGTTTTTGCGTCATTTTTCTTGGTTCTTTGAATAGATATTTTATTGTCCACTACTGTGGAAATTTGTCTTTGGCTTTTCCCAAAGAAGTGCAAAACACACAAGCAAAATGCTGACAACTCGTTGAAAACACTCAGTCTCAGTTTGCAGGTGCGTCTTCAGTCTGTTGTCGAGTAATATTGTCTTGATTTCGGGGATGTTAGCGTTTAGGTGCTAAGTCCTCGAACCAAGTGTGTTGCTGAAGCAAAAATCAAACTACAGCAGCGCTACAACCCTGAGTGTTTTGTGCTGCAGTGTACATCCAGACACAAGCTGAAGTTGGACAGGAGTGTTTGGGAATGCCAAGTCTAACCGGAGTCCTGCGGTGTTGATTGCCTTGAGCAAGACTGGCGTGGCATGGCATGGCTGTCCACTGACATGTGCCCATGTTTCTCCTCAGAGCTCACCGGGCCCTGGTCAACGTCTGGATCCCCTCTGTGTTCCTGCGTGGGAGAGCAGCCAACGCCTACCACGTCTACCAGGTCAGAGTGCCTTTATCTGTGCTCTCCGCTGGCAATGTGCAGGCCTCTTGCGCGATTGTACCATGAGTATGTCGTGTGTCTCGGTTTCCCATAGTTTGTATTGTGATCAGCTGTGACATCCTGCTCTTCTCTGCGGATGTACTGTAACTACACCTCAGCCATAGCAGCTCACAACTGACAACCCACTGGAGCTCAGCAGGCGTGAGCCTGGTCAGTACCAGGGTGGGAGACTCCTGGGAAACACTAAGGCTGCTGCTGGAAGAGGTGTTAGTGGGGGCAGCAGGGGGAGCTCACCCTGCAGTCTATGTGGGTCCTAATGCCTCAGTATAGTGACGGGGACACTTTACTGTAAAAAGATGCAGTCCTTCAGATGAGACATTAAACCGAGGTCCTCACTCTCTGTGGTCATTAAAAATTCCAGGCCGTTTCTTGAACAGAGTAGGGGTGTTACCCTGGCGTCCTGGCCAAATTGCCCATTGGCCAATCCTGGCCTCCTAATAATCCCCATCTATGAACTTGCTTCATTACTCTGCTCTCCTCTTCACTAATAGCTGGTGTGTGGGGAGTGTACTGGTGCACTATGGTTGCCGTCACATCATCCAGGTGGGGCTGCACACTGGTAGTGGTGGTGGAGGGGAGTCCCCATTACCTGTACAGTGCTTTGAGTGGAGTGTCCAGTACAGCTCTATGTAAGAGTAAGGAATGATTATGATAAATGTGGAAGGGCCCCAGACTGGCCCCAGATTTCCAAGGTCATGGGACTGAGCAGGACATTTCCTGCAGGCCTTTGCTCTTTTCTTCTCCCAGACCGAGGACAAGCGACAGGGAGCAGGGGGATGAGAGTGCACTTTTTTAGTGCACACCTGTAGGAATTTGTTCAGACCAGAAGGAAATTGATTTCTGATCTGGAGGGAGGTGCTATTCAATAAAAAAAAGTTTTCCAATAAGAGCTTGTAAAAAAAAAATAGCTATAAACGAACGTAGGAATTGCAGTATGCATTTATGACGCTGTGTCGGGAACAGAGAAATTGGTCAACAGAACATACACTTCGGCAATAAATTTCCCCTGAGAGAGTTTGCTCCTTTATAAAACAATGGTTTATGTACTGAATGATTTGTAATTTTCTTTCAAGGATCACATGTGTGTGCTAATCTGGGGTTGAGTTGATTCACAGAGTGGCGGTTTCCATTGTTAACATTTCAAAGGTCGTCTTGAGGGTCTTCTGTCGGATCCATTACTTGACATGATTTACAGCACTCAACGGAGACGAGATTTGTTATCGAAACGCACTGAGATGAAACTGGGTGTTCTGTGTGCTAAATTGAACCACTTGCGCTCTGTTCTCAAAAGACGTTAACCCTTCTCGATCCAGCTTGCTTGCTGCTGCCGTGAATTCTTGTGCGAGTGGCGGTATAAATCATTCTACTTCCAAGATTGATTAAAAAGGGCTCATTATGTCCTCACAGAAGATCCGTGATTGATCGTTATTATACTTAACATATTTTTGTTTCAGAACTTGGCACATTCTTTTTCATTTAACAGAATAAAATTTGACCTTGTTAAAATTCAAGGGTGGTTGGATCTGCCTTGATTGGATTAATAAACTGCATACTTTTCTTTCATGAGGAACCTCCGTTCTCGGGCAGAGAAAGCTTTTTATTTCTTGTAAATTAAATTATGGCCAATCTTCTTTTATTATTGAGAATTAATATGATCTTTATAGAACAATACTGCCGTACAAAGCCGTCCTGTCAGTCAGCCCCTTGGTCTCAACAGGCGTAGGTGGCGGAGCGTAGCTGTGGACAAAAACTCCTCCCACCTATCCGCAATTGAAAAATAATACAAATTCTGGAAACTCATCATTGTATTCTGAGAAAATATCACTGCGCTGTCCTGAGAATCGACAAAATGTTAGCGTGCAGAATATTACATCAGCAAATTGCAGTTCTGCAGCTTTTTAAATATTTTTTGAGCAGACAAAAGTGAACACGCCGATCACAGCTGTACATCCCAGTATATGAATTTATACATGATACATTTATAGGTGCTTTTTTCGAGGCTGTCCTCATTTATGAAGTTGTGTTCCGTTCCTTTGTAGTGGAAAGTGTGTTAATCTGCCGCGGTAAAAGATCTTTGTAAATCATGCTGTCTGGGTTTTATTGTTCTGATTACTCAAACTGCTGGGACAGTAGCGCGCGCGAGTTCAGGCGCTGTTATCACTGATGGTACAGAGCAGGCTCAGATGGCTTGTTGGCTCGATTCTTATTTTTTGCAGTTTTGTTTTGGTAAGAAGCGCTCTAGCTTCTGTCTTTGTCTGTGTCAACTGGGGGGCAGGAGTTTAATTATGGATTTGCAGCTCTTGTGTTTTTTCAGCCACGCTGTCGGACATGTGTTAGACTGTTAATGGAACCAGTCGTTGAGTCACAGCTCTACTGGCTGAAGTATCTGTGGGGAAAATCTTAACACTTTTCAAAAGTGTTTTGTTGCCTTTTGTGTTTCTTTCCTGCATTCTGAAGTGGTGGCGAGTTCTTTTCATGAGTGGGGTTTTTAAGCTCACCGTCATTTTTAATGTGCCTCGTTAGTACAGCATGCTGATCTTTATGCTTCGCTTTGCTTAATTTGCTGCTTGTCATTCCTGTACTGCGTAGGGTCGGAGTCCCCTGTTGGTTTTCCCCTTTTATTTGGATCACAGGCCTGTCGAACACTGCCGCTAACTAGACCTTGTTAAGGACTATTGGTGGTAATTAGGGAAAAACCTCTCCCATCATGTACGCTGGAGTAAAACACCACAGATTGCACGATTCCAGCAGGAGGTTTCTTCTCCAATGAGCATGCTCTTTTTTTCCCCGCACATTGACCAACCCGAATGTGTCGCCTTGGAATCTCGTCGCCTTCCGTTTCGAAAATTAATATTTTATGAGGAAGGTTCCCCATTCTCAGCTTTGTCAGTTTGTGTCCAGGATGAAGAATTGCTCACCCTGCGCAGCACCGCCACCCTCAAACCCAATTTGTGTGCGTTGTAAGGAACCGGAGGGATAAAACCAAAGGCCTAGGCTTTGACTGATCACTGCTGAATGATTTGGACCGGCGCCGGGCCTGCAGGTAATCGTGCTGGGTGAGAGGGTTACGGGCTCGCAGGTCCGGCGTGTTTAACCCCACCCCCCTTTCCTGCCGGATCACACAGACCCGGGGTTTCAGCTGCGCTTGTGCAAACAAAAAAAGGGAAGATGGCTAATGCATATTCTGAATGTTCTTGATATAAAAAGAGAAGAATTAATGGAGCCGTGAGCATTTCCACTCCTGCTGGCTGTGTGTGTTTGATGCGCATATAAATACCGCGCCGTTCCTCTTTCATCCCCCTGCTCCACATTCCCCAGCTCTGATAAAGGGGCCACGAGGCCCAGCGAAGGAGATGAGCCTGTGTCTTGCGTCTTATTGATAATTCACTCAGAATGAGCTATTCCCTTTGATCTGTTAACCAGCTGAGCAGAGTGCTTCCCAACAATGTCAGCGTGTCAGACTTTCTTCTTTTTTTCCTGTTTCGTATTTTATCCCCCTAGCTCGCCGGGGATGTTAATGAACTCCGGTTTTGTTTGTTTTTGTTAATTTCCCTCCCTTGTTTATGGCTGCTGGAGGCGCAAAACACGAAATGCCTCAGAAAGGCCTCTTTCCTTCCAATCGTCACCGGAGGCAGTTTGTCGTGAGTTACCTTCAAATAGCGCTTGCTGTCTGTCAGAAGCAAAATATGTACATATAAAGTGAGTCCTATTAGAATGTATCATTGAAAAAATGTTATTTTTTTTTTTTACAGCTCGTTGGTGAACAGCCACAGCTCATTTATTGTCTGTGATTCCTAGTCCCACAGAGAGATGAGAATGGCCTTGCTCAGTGCTCTGCATTAAAAGGCTTGGTGAACTGAGAATAGCTCTAATACTCATTAATAAAATGACAGGGCTGTAGAGCTGGAATTGAGTGTTCCTGTGTTCATTATTCAGTTGAATTTGCTCTAGAGGTGAGGTTTTAGTGATTTTGCTCTTTAAGGTGTCCCAGTTGTATTTTATATATATATAAAAAGAAAACATCTTTACCTGTATCTCAGTTTCCTTGTTAGGACATAATAGCAGCTACAAATGAGAGAAGGTCATTCTGCCCATCTAGCCTATGTGGTGGTTAGTAACTAATTGATCCAAGGATCTTATCTTCTCTGTTCAAGAATAAAAAGGTTCAGTTCTTTCAGCCTGTCAAGGTAGGACTTTCCCTTCAGCTTCAGAAGGTTACTGGTTGCTCCTCTCTGGACTGATCCCAGAGCTGATTTCTTTTCTTTGCCATGGTGGAAGGAAAGTGGAAACATTGAGAATAGAGCTCCTTAGTCTGTGACGTTCGTTGAGCTGTAGTGAGTAACAGAGAGCCGCTTTGGGCACAGTTGCTCATGGGGTCAGGCACAGCTGGGTGAGAGAGTGAAGACCCTACAACCTACCCGTTGCACAGGGTTTAAAACCCTGACGCACTTGGAAAAAGTTTGCCGGGAATCTCTGCCGAGTTTTCCTGAACTAGCGCCGACAGCCTGCATGATTAACCTTACATCATAGGCTCATTACAAAACCAGCGCGGTTTTCATTTATCCTCATTATCTCGGCACTGAAAACGTAGCCTGTGATTAATATATTGGGCCGCGCGTGTGCTGCCTCATAATGGCTCTTGCGTAGGCTCTGTTTATGAGCTGTGGCTGGGTGATCTGACTTGCTAACTGGTCCTGAAACATCCTGTTTTGCACAGGTGTCCCGTAGACATTTCACTTATTAAACACTCTCACTTATTCCTCTGACATGAACATGTACTCCCACAGTGCCGGGTTGTTTAATATGCCTTAATAATATGTTTAATATGTTTGATTTTGGAGCCTATCGCTAGTTTGAGGCCTAACTTGTAGCCCAAGCCCTGGTGATTCTGAGACCTGGCTTATAGTTTTCTTCATTCCCAGCTGGAAGAGCAGATTGACTTAGTGTGGAGTAGACGGGTTTACACGGGAATCTGGACTGGCAATTCCTGCCTCTCCACTTGCCAAGAAAGCAGTTCGCCTTCCTCACTATGCGCCCGGCCTGGCTAATGGCTCCGGTAGCGTTTCTTGGGGGCTCCCTTGGCCTCCCCCATAGGCAACTGCCCGCTCGTGTGTCTCGGTGTGGGTAGAGCCAGTTCAAAATGCTCCTGCTATGTGGAAAGAGCCCACAAGCGCAGGCTGCAGAAAAGATTGGACACAGCTGAGATCTAGATCAATTAAATAGGCCACCCAGACAACAAAAGACAAAGCTACGGACATAGGAAAACGCCGTAGATCAATGGTTATTCGGTGATCGATAATCTGACTTCCACAGGTTTTCCGGCAGTTAGGGCCATTCCAGAGAAAAGCCATACAGGATTTTCAAGCCACATTTTATTTCTTGTAAAACAAGTACTGTACATTTAATGTGTAGTACTTAGCATTAAGCAAGCTCGAGTAAGGTGTCCTTTTTTTAGTATTACTGTACTCCATGCTTTATTAATTATAATTTTCATTTATAATAAATACATTCAAAACACTATAAAACATACATAGTGTTCTGAATTTAGCCAAAGACGCAATGCTGTAAATGAATGCCTAGAATAAGCTACTGGAAAACCCTGACGTGATTTTGAAAGTGCAGCGACCTCTGCCCCCCGGAGTGCTGGAAAATCGAGTTTATCCCGCTTCTTCGCTCTGTCGCGGTCCTGCCTGGGTTAGAGTGCAAAGGTCTGCAAACAAACTTAAAAGGAGAATGATTCTCCTGTGAACCTTTCGCCATAGAACGAAAAAGTGCACAAGGCTAAGTGGGTGCTGTCAAGTCTCATTCTTTCTTGAATGACTCTTTCAAAATGCCAGCGCCATTAAATCAATTTCACAAAGTAACGAGAGGCCGATTGTGCCTGTTTTGCAAATGTCGGTGACCCCATGACCTGCAAGTTCAATGGCCAGGGGAGACTGCTTTTCACTGCTGGGGAATTGCAGCCACACCTGAAAGCATATTGTGATGCACTGTATTACAAGGGAGGTTCTTTTCCTTGTCATGGATGTGTCCAGGAGCAACTTAGGGAAGGGGTCACTGAGGGAGAACGCATTGTTTGCATTCTTTCACTGAAAAACTTCCATCATGAGACCCGCTCTGTTCCTGTGGGTCTCGATTCTCCATCATGAGACCTGCTCTGTTCCTGTGGGTCTCGATTCTCCATCATGAGACCTGCTCTATTCCTGTGGGTCTTGATTCTCCATCATGAGACCCGCTCTGTTCCTGTGGGTCTCGATTCTCCATCATGAGACCCGCTCTGTTCCTGTTCGTCCTCTACCTATGATGCCAGAGAATGAATTCTCCTCAGTTCCTGCTCCTTGGATAACAGAAATAGTGGAAGAGCCTGGCTTGGCTTCTGCTCGTCCTCGGAATGCCCGGACACAAGCTTCCTCTCTGCAGTGGCATGTGTCATTAGCTTTTTATTAACAGATCATCTGTTTTTTTATGTTTGCAGATTGCAGCTCCCTACAAGCGCGATGCCCTTAAGGCGTCCATGTCTTGCAAAAGCTCCTCTGGAGAGCAGGCCACAGAGTAGGCAGATGGATTTTGAAAGCAAGTCTCCCAGACAGTTAAACAGGACAGAACATTTTTTTCTTGTCTGCTAAAGAAGAGGAAAGAGTCCTTTAGTTGAGATCTTAACTTAAAAATGGGCTCACGGAGTATGACGTGCAAATAAATGTTTTGCAGAGCTGAGGCATACTGCTTATGATGAATAAAGTCAATGGCAGGATGCCTGTTTGGATATAGTTCAGTGTTTTGAAACCGACTACAGACTATGGTGCAAATTTCAGTCCTCAGGTGCAAATTGTACACACCTGCAAGTTTCTGTTCACCAGAAACAAGAGACGTCTGTGAAACGCCACCACGCAGCACTGGGGTTCTCGTTCAGGGCTGGTGTCAGGCCTGTGTCTAGTATAGATTGGGTCAAGCACATGGCTGTTGGCTCCGCAGGCTCATAGCTCTCATGGGTCCCAGACCCAAGACCTGGCCAGACCAGGGTCACCTCTCCCTGTGTCTGTGTGGGGGTTTGTGGCTGCCATTCTCCAGTTTTCTTGAGTTTTCGATTGTCCCTGTGTGTGCCCTGTGATTGACTGGCGTCCTCTCCAGAGTGTCGTCCTGCCTAGTCCCTGTGCCATGTGCATTTAGGACAGAGAGTTTGCCCAGACCCTTACCTGGAGTAAGCGCTTTTCTGCTAATGAATGATTATATCTTGGATGCCGGCCTCTTTTTCTGCATTAGCATTTAACTGCTGAGAGCAGCTACTGGGGAAAAAAACTACTCATAGCAGTAACCTGAAATCCTGAAGACACCCAGAGGAGTTCACCTAGATTTGGTGTTTTCAGGAGCACTACAGCAGAATAAAAACACATTTAGGACCAGAAATTGTGCTTCTTTCCCAGAGGGGAGCCGTAACCTTCTCTGCTTTTTTCTTTGGGTAAACACTTCTTGAATAACAGAGCTTTAGAAGCATTGTTGCTAGACTGCAAATGCAGGATCTATGTGAGGTGAATGCTGGCGCTGTGAGTGAAGTAGAAGCAGATTATTTTTCAGGTGATTCTGAAGCCAGGGTAGAGGTGTGTTAAAGAAGGAATCACAGCCGCTCTTCCAGTAGGTGGCAGTGAGATTGTTGCATATTTCAGCCACCCATCCCTAGCCCTTCACTTATGCCCATCTATAATATTTTCTCTTTTAATCACTGAGGAAAAGGCCTCATCTGCTTCAAATAATAGTGTGTTATGATGTTAAAGGGCAGCAGAAGGATTGTGGATTGTGGCTGTCCCAAACACAAGATCTGATTTTTAAAGAATTATACTTTATTCAGTTTGCAGTTGTCATGTCTTGCCTACAGGTGCTTCTTCATGGGTTGTAATTCAAGTGTGGAACCTAACAGAACTGTATTTTCCAAAACGCCTTGTTCCTTCTGTTTAATGCATTAGTGCAAGGCACTCATCCATCTGAATTCACACCTGACTGGGGTTTTCTTCCTGGCTTAGTTCACCTCAGCTTCATGGCTGGAGAGCCCTGTGTTTTCTGTGTGGAAAGTGATTCAGTTTGAAAACTCTGCCATGTGGCTGTGCTCTGCTGCCAGTAACTATCTTTAGCCAAGAATTGCTGAGTTTTAAGTGTTTTAATTTTATGTCCTGGTCTGTATGGTGTTTTCACGCTTCCTTTATATATTTACCCAAATACACAGCATACAGATCTGTCACAAGACATTAAACACAATGGATTGAAGCATAAACATAAAGCCATTTGTGACAATATCCCAGATGCTCCTGTTTGAGCTTTCTTTTCACACAATGGATCAATGAAATTGAATGGGTGCATTTAGAATTAATAGTTGTGTGTGGTTTTCATAAAATGTGGTGAGAAAACGAAATAAATACAGAATAACCTTAATTTTTTGTAGAATTGAAGGAATTCAGTCATGTTAGAAATTAATTTTTTGTATTTGTAAAGTAGCAAATCCCATTTTTTAAAGGGATTTTAATTAGGCTGCAATGTGTTAGGCTGAGAGTGTTATCTCATCAAAAATCTGTTTTTGTTTTGATGCCCAACATTAATACTGAACCACACAGTAAGCAGTGCTAATGTTAATAGTACATCTTCCCACTGTTTCTAAAGCCTTTGTTCTGGTTTCAGTCTTCTGCGATGTCAGCCTCAGAAGAAATTAAGGTCTGCAAAAACATTTTATCCTTACCCACGAGCTCCTGTACTTGCTTTGCATTGAGTGAGGCTGAAATTCTTTTCATTATCCAGACAAAGAAAAGACTGGAAATCATTGTGGAACAGTGGGTGGCAGCCATTGTGATTTACATGTTGGGCTCCACAATGCTGGCAGGTCCACTTTTGTCGTTTTAACGGCTGTGACGTTCTTCCTTTCTGCTATCCAGCCATGCGAACCCTTTCCTTTCTCGAGGAGGGGAGGCCAGTGCCTCTGTGCGGATCAGCCCAGCAGGCTTTGCTCCTGAAACTGAACACGACAGGTTCAGGTGCGGCTCTTCAGCTCGTTTGGCATACTGCTAGCACGGCGCCTCTCCACACCAGCCTGTGTTTTTGTCATGTGTAAGTAAGAAGTACTACTGACAGCGGCGTTGCTGTTGTTTGCAATGCATCTAATTCATGTGAAAAAAATCCCAAATGACTTCAGACTTTTCCCGGTTTACAGCCTCATTGTGACTGAGCATCGGCAGGCTTTTTCACCTCTTGTAGGAAAGCACTGATCCTCTGGAGTCATAAGATCACATTTTACAGCTGGGCCCCACTGTGCTGTAAGCAATTGTGCTTTTTTCCCCCGGTTTTAGTGTGCTAATTGTGCTGACAGTTCAAACTTGAAGAGGAATAGCAGAGGCACAGGGCTGTGTACATGTGCTTAATCATTGTAAGGGTGTGCTGGTTTACACGCTGATTAGGTTAATGCCATGATAATACCATAATACCATTATAATAAAGGGAACTGTATAAACAAAGCATATTAGTCATATCTCAAAAACACTTGCAAAATCCTGCAGGAAGTTTTTGCTGCAGTCGGGTTCAGGCTCAGACTGCATATGTCTGTGACTGGTGCCGACAGCTTGTTTTCCTAGCTGTGGCTTCTCGCGGGTGAGTTTCGAAAGTAGATGACTTCGTGGTCAGCAGTTTGGGGTTGTTTAATAACTGCACCGGCATGGCTGGGTTGGCATCGACAGAAAGAGCCATCAGCTGCTTTCTTCAGCCTCCTGTCTGTGCAGTTCCAGTCATGTTCCAGCCTTGGTGACATTGATCTGACTCCTTCAAACAGGGTTCTCGCTTGCTGAACACTTGCCAAAGTGGCCCAAAAAAGCGCACGACAGGGCTGCAGTCGTCCCAGGATTTTTCGAGCTCATAATGGCATGTATACAGTTCAAGAATGCATCCAGATTTTGAATTGAGCAACTTACGCTTAACCCACTGAGGTGATCTGCAGTGTTCTCCTTGACTGAGAAACGGATTTCCTGAGGCTTTCTGCCCCTTGAGTGGTAACATCAGGCGGCATGGCCACTCACCCAGCACACCAGGCTGGCCTTTCAGAGCTTCAGAGACGCACCAAGGTCCTGGTCAGATCCCACAGCATCAGCGCATGCAATTGTAAATCCGCAGACTTTACCCCCTGGATCGATCGGTCACGATCCGAACCTGAAGAGGCCCGGGCGTCGTGCTCCGACTGCTCCCGCCTCCGCTGTGGGAGCGTCCCGGGGGCTGGAGGAGACGATGCCTCCGCGCTCCAGCTGGGACCAGGCTTCTCCTTAATGAGATTCTCCCCGTCTTCGTTAAGGAGCGGCTCGGCGGAGTGGGAGGCAGCTCACGCTAGGCGAGGGGTGATTGCCAGACAGCGGCCACCTGCTGCCCCAGGCTGGCGTCTGCGAGGCCTGCGCGGCTGGCTCTCAGGGCCCCTGTCCCCCGTGCTCAGTGTGCCTCTCGCAGCGTGTTTATTTACTCCTTTCTCTGCTTGTTTACCACAGGAACTTCCCCGCAGGGGGAAGAGTGATGTGCTCTGGGAATCAGAGGGAGCTGATTTGCGAAAAGGGGTTAGAGAGGAAAATACACAATTAACATTGAAATCAATTTCAAAATGAGCCCAGTTGCTAAACATCGTGCCCTGCTGCAGCGGAAGGGTTGTCATTCTCACCACGGTGGGGCAGGTCCTTCTTCATTATCGAACCTTCCTTAGCTTATGCTTTCCACCATTTTACTGCCATGCGTCTGTACCCTGTTGGCGCAGTAATGTGGTTTTCGGGCTTGCTGCAGGAGTCATTGACGAAACTGGGGGAAAGCAAATATACAAGAGAGGGAGGGAGCATGGCCGCAGGGACATGATCTCTACTGCCACTCAGCATTTGGGTCCTGGGTTCGATTCCACCTGGGCCTCCTCCGGTTTCTCCCACCTTCCGGAGACAGGCTGGCAAGACTGAGGGGTGTTTGTGGATTGCTCCTGTGTCCTTTGCTTGAGCCTTGCGTCTTGCGTGTGCACGGCCTGCAGTGGAGTGGTGCCCCATCCAGGGTGTGGTCCTGCATTTTGCCCTGTGCTTCTGGGATGGGCTCCAGGTGGCTGAGCCCCCGTCCTTTATTGTTTTTTTTTATTGGGGATGGATGGAAAGATGGATGAAAATGACTTCTTAAGTGAAAGTAGAGTTCTTCTAGTATGTGCCTGTGCTCAGTAATCCCATTCCCTCTTTTTTCCTGCAGTATGAAACCCAGGCAGCAAGCCAGAACAATCAGGCCATGTGCACGTCTTATTTGTCCCATCACCTCCAACCCCTCCCTCCTTCCTGCACTCTGGCACAGATAGCACCGCAGAGCGGCGAGCTGGGTGATGCTTTTTGTCAACCATGCCAAGTGAAAGAGGCTTATCAGGGATTTGGCATGTCAGTTTAATTCCTGTAGCTAATTTGTGAAAGAAGATTGTTCCGTCGTCTCAACTTCCGCATGTGAAAGTCATCATCTTCGTCTTCCTCTTCCTCTTGCGTCTTTCTCTTCAGACCCGAGGCGGAAGTTTGGGAGCTGCTGGAGAGCAGCTCGTCTGGTTGTTCCCAGGGTGCCAGGCAGTGGGTGTGGGGAGCAGCAGCAGGGAGTCTGTGCTGGGGAGCAGTGGCAGAAGGCTCCCGTGAACAGGCAGTGCTGTAGCACCCAGTGTGAAGGTGGGAGAGACATTGAGCTGAGAGCGCGCGTGGGGAATCGCAGATCATTTTTAAATAGAAAGCAGTGGAAAGAGATGGAGAATGGCAAAAAAAAATGTGGAAACATGGTTCTGGGATTACCAATATGGGAGAGGTGAGAACAGGATGCTTTGTGCTCTTAGGGTTGAGGAGAGCCGAGACCCTCCAGATTCACTCAGAGGCATGTGCTGGAAAGCTGAGAAGTCGTGTCCTGTGGCTGGGAAGCTGTGTCAGGGCAGTTGTGGCTCACTGCCCAGCGGGTCGGCAGGAGTGACTCCGTGCTGCAGAGCGGCTCTCTCGCCGGTGTCGGGTGTCACACAGCATTCGCTCAGCAATTAGTTATCCCTGTTCGGCTTGCAGGCATGAATGGCAGCTCACTGCATTTGTACTGAAGTGCAGGCCAGCAGGCATCATCGCAGACTCTAAATATTTAGTTAAAAGTGGGTTTGTACAGGGTGAGTGACAGTGCAATATGTCAGCAACACTAGATTTAGCTCCATAACTAGATAAACTCCCTGCCACAAAAAAACTAAGCAAATGTCTATACTGTATATATAAACTGCACATTTTCCTGATCAGTGATCTGGGGGTTTTAACACTTGTACAGACTGGTTCTGCACCACTTTAATTATTCATTCTGCATCATGCTCCGTCGTGCAGAGCACACTGCACGGTAGGCATTTCTGCGCTCTCTAATTCCACACGGTCATAGAGTCATAGAATACCATCACCGTTAACCCTTTGAGTTAAGACATGCAGCAAGTGCGCAGAGACGGGAGAGCGAAGAAATCGAGCACACCTCCTTATTGCCTGCCTGCCAGTCAAACTGCCCTGCCCCTGTGCCCGCGCTGGCGCTTCTGTGATCGCCAGGTGTGTCTTCCAGACCGGAGTTGGGAGGGAATGATCTCTGCGGCGTCTGGCAGAAGCTGTTCACTCGTGTTGGCAGGAAGAGGAGCGGAATGATGCAAGAAGCAGAAGCACTGGGGGTGTGTGGAAGGAAGAGTGCTTGATCAGCTCCCCTTTCCTCTCCTGTGTGCCGGGAGCGACCTGCTCTTTGGGAAACCAGCACTGGGGGGGAGTCCGTGAGCACGTTGTGGGTGGCCATGGCTCATGTGGCCTCATGCTGGACTGGACCCTGCTCCCTGTGTCATTCCTTAAGATGTGGGGGGCTGGATTCCCCACACGTAAAAAGCTGCGGGCTTGATTTCCTCGCGTTTCTCCTTAGCTGAGCAGGATCTAGAAAGAGACCAAAGAAGCGAAGAGCAGAGGGAAAAAACGAGGAGCCCGCCCCCGATCCCCTCCCTGTCTCGTTCAGGGCTGTTATCCGCCCTGCGTGTTTGCGGGTGTTCTGGGCACAAGGTGCAGATCTGCTTTGTTCAGGTGTGTGAACGAGTGGCGTGTGTGTTGCACAACTAGCTCTCTGCCTCCCTTTGGGCGCCACAACCTCGAGCCCAAGAAAAGGACTTTTGACAGCCACCTAGTCATCAGGCTGTAAGTAATATCCTGGGATCCGTCGATAAACTTGCTTGTTCAGACTGGACAGGCGCTATTTTAAAATCAGCCTGGCATATATTAGATTAATAATCCTTAATCAGCGCCACCTTACCTGCAGGTTTCGTGCTGTTCTCCATGCTGACTGGTACACTGCAGGTGGGCAGCTGAGCAGACTGGGGGACAGAGCGTGGTCTCTCCTGGGTGCTTGTCCGGTATTTGTTGAGGCTGCTAGGGTGGAGCAGGGGGTGGTCAGCTGCTCAGGTCTCACCCGGCAGCAGAGCGGGGGGGGGTCGTGCTGTTGATACAGCTCTGGATTTATTCGAAGCAGAAAGATACCAGCGAGAAGGCCGATTTGTCACTTCTTTTAGCACGAGAAGCACCTCATCCTAATCGGTTATCATTAATGAGCGTTTGGAGCTGCCTTAATGACTCCAGTTGCGGCCTGATTTTAAACGCCGAAGGGGGAGGGTCGGAGATGCGCTTTGCAGTGCGGACGTCCTGCTGCCTCTCACGCCGCTTGATTGTTTCCGCAGCTCGTGTTGATTAGCGTCTGTTAGTATGGGGGTTAAACCCCCAGCTCTCTGCTGGGTTCCTTGCCAGGAGCGAACTGCTTTTTTACCCCAGCTGGAGACCTCCAATTAAGTCACCTGCGAAAGTGACGTGAGCAGCACTTACCTTTTTCTGAAAGGAAGTGAAAGCGTTGCTTGACCTCCCCTTGGCAGCCTCAGAATTACAGTCTCCCAGCATGCCGCTGAGCAGCGCGTGGCGGTTTTGTGGCAATCCGGTTTCAAATGCCAGTTTTACTTTGTTCTTCTCTCTCCTGTGTTTTTTTTTGGGTGGTAAACAACAAGGCGTCTTCAGAACTATTTTAGTATCTCTCTGATATCTTCCGGTAGGAGTGCAGGAGGAGCGTCCCTTGAGAAAGCTCGCTCTGCATGTGGCAGAGCTCGTCTGGGAGATTATGCGTCCCATCGCCTTGCAGGCGGAATCCAGCAGTGGCTGCTGGGATCCTAGTGGTGCTGAGACGGATGTTGCTTTTCTGGGTCCGAGTAAATCAACTCGGGATAGAAAAATAAAGAGCTTATCAACTAGTCTCTTGGTAACCCATTAATCTCCCAGTTCATGATTTTAGACTATCACACACACAAACGGGGTGGGGGCGGGCTAATTAATGAGCCTGATGTTATCTGGACAGTTGTTCCAGATGGGAGCTTTGGCTGGTAATGTTAATGTTTAACGTTAAGTTGTGACATCTGTCTGTCAGCGATGCCATTTTAATCTCCATTTGTGTGATGGTGTGTTTGAAGAGATGGACTGATTATATACAGCCTTACCAACGCCAGTACAAGAGATTATTACCTTCTTTCCCGGGTCTGAAAAGCGTCTCAGAGTTTCCCTTATTGTTTAGGAAGCATGTGGCGAGAGGCAGGAGTCCAGGTTGAGACCTCCTGCTCTAGAAACCTGCTTCCTGTATCACAGTGGCACCTAGCTAAAGCATCAAACTGTGTTCTTAGCAGTCCGCTTCTCTTCCAGACACAGTGATTAATCCTCTTGGTCCCAACTGCTGAGCTCCGGCATATGCTCAGGTAATTTAGTTGTTATTATATTAATTACACTCTAAGAATTATTAGATTGTTATTGATGTTATTGGGGTTTTTTTTTAAAACATTTTTTTCAGCTCAGCATAACGGTTAGGACTGGATACAGATGATGGGAGCGATTTTGCTCCGTGCCTCTCTCCAGGCATTCTTCACAGGAGACGCTGGTCACGCTGTGATTGATGCTAGTTCTTGAAACTGAAAAGGAGATGACACGCGTTTCTATTCAGAAGCAAAGCAGGAGCTTTCTGCGCTGTGTGATTGTTCAAGACTGTGGGCTTCGGCTGCAGGTTCTTGTCTATCACGGTGTTTCTCAAATGATAGTGAGTTGGGGGCAGATTTTAAAAACATTTCATGTCGTGCAATTTTCTTGCCAGGTTAACTATTATTTATTCTCTTTCTTCTTCTTCTTTTTCTTGCAGTACTTTAAAAAATAGACCTCACAGCTTCGGGTTTCTGAATTCTATGCAACACCACTGGTACAAAGAAACATATCCTTCTCAGTCAGTCTGAGTACTGGACTGCTGTAAATCCTTCAGTTGAACAAGATGCCATGATGCATTTCAATAAATAGCTGGAGACTGTTAGAAAACTGTGCAGTGTTGTTCAGTAACCCTGACTCTTCACAGTATTCACCTGGAAAGGTATGGTGAAAGTCAAGAGCTCTGTATCAGAATGTCTTTTGAAGTGTCATGCGTAAGAGGCCCGAGGCCAGAGATGTGTGTTGGAGTCAGTGGTTAAAGTCAGGCCGATTGGTCTGGGCAGTGTTTGGATGATTAGCTCATGAGGGAAAGAGTTTCCCCTCTTTTGCACAGACCAGAAAGTGCTTGGGAGAAATACTTTGCTGAAAAGGTCATTCTGTGTCTTGTTGCTGCCAAAAACATGAAAAGCTTCATCACTCAGGTGGCTCTGAGGACTTTGTGGCAGGATCTGACTAATGCCCTGATTGTTTTGTGATTTTCTTCAGATCCACATTTGCTTATTTTATCCAGTCCATTCCTCTATTTCATGGGAACTTTGAAAGAATTAAATCCCCTCTACTTAAAATTTCTAAAATACTCATAACCACAAAGTAATATCAGAGCCTTTCAATTATAAATGATCTAGGAGAGATCTGAAGAACTTTCCATTGCGTAGAAAATTGAGTCTGCTACTTGAACGGAAAGTCTGTTTGTAAGACTAATTCCTAAGGAGTGTTACTTTATTCCTCTGCAGAACTCTGCAGTACTCTGGTTTTAAAAGAACCTTTATTTGTGAATAAATAGCTGAGATAAAGAAGTGCTGTGCTTAATTTTGTAATGAAAGCTGCACGACTCGGTGTCAATCTTGTGCAGAGCTTATTGTGTAAATTAATTCCGCGTTTCAAAGCACATCCTAGAGCTTTACCATTGCTGTGGGGTATATCTATCTTTCAAAAAAAAACAAAACAAAACACTTCCACTTTTGCGTGTTGCTGAAAAATGCGTTGTCTGTCCTTGAAAAGAGTGATCGTCTTTAAAGGACAGAGGAGCACAGTGGCAGCAGGAGGAAAGATAGACTGGGAGATGAAAACCAGATCTGTATAATTTATGTGAGTAGTATGTAGGGAAACCAGTAAGAGATAACCTCAGCTGGTCTCCAGTGGCTGTTCTAAAGCCAAATTATCTGGAAAATCACCTTAAGTGTGAGGGAAGAGAGTCGCGAGGGGAGAGAGGAGCAGGGTTCTCTCTGCGGAGACCTCCTCTGTCTGCCTGCTGCCTTTGGGCTGCGCCCAGGCCTGATCTATGTCATTCAATCAATAATGTGGGCAACACACAGGGACAATGTTGGGAGCCACAGCAAAACGGCTCAACCTGTCCTCGATGTCTTTTCTTTCTCGCTCCATGACCGATCAATCTGCTGCCCCCCCCCTCCACTTCTGTCAGGACGAGGGAACAGTGCTGACCTCTGCTGGGTAAATTCTAGAAGCCCTCTTTAACACAAAGAGTTCTCTGCGTTATGGGTGTGTCACTCTGGGGGACATGCGGGCTGTCGCTGGGCCCTTTGGAAACATGCTACCTGCAATACAATAGACCCCCGTCCAGTGATTGAGATCGACGTTGGCGTTGTGCTCATTCTGTAACTTTCTCTGGGCCAACGGGTCTGCGAGCACAGAGCAGCCATGGAGATCACGGTGCAGGCTCTCCGTGGTCTCTGGGTTGTTAAGGAGTGGTGCATTAATGCCCCTTGCGCAGGGTTAAAGCACAGGAATACAGACTCGCAGTCCCTCAGCTCTCCCTGAGAGGAGTCCCAGCTGGAAGACTGCTGTTCACGGCACTTGCCCCTTTTGTCATTTGTTTTCCAGCTTAGTAACATTTTCTTCAAAGTGCATTTTGGATTTTATTTTTAAAAAAAGGACAGAAAAGCATTAACACGAAAATTGAAGTCGGTTTTTTTTTTATTTTGGAGTGAATTGAATGTGTCTGAACTTATGCCCTAACCTGGGACCCGGGTGAACTCCAGGCTCCTGGTGTTGGAAAGCATGTAAGACTGGAGGGGGTCAGACTGCACTCGGAAGATTAATTGCAAGGACCCAGAGAGCAATGAACTGCTCTAAATTCAAAAAGAATGCAGGGATTGTGTAAGCTTCCCTTATCAGTGCAACTCTATTTTCATATTTTGGGGTTACAAAGAATCAGCATTGATAAGTGCATTTCAAACTGCAGTAACAGTAAAATGTGCACAGTGACTTGTAAAACCACCAATTTACATCACAAAATAGACTCAATTTCCAGGTCTGTGCATCACCATGTTCTGCTGTTTAGAATGAGACAAAGAAACATCCAGTGACGTGTGTCGCCCTATGACGTTGTAAGCAAGCACACTTGTGAATACAACACCTTTAATCCAGCAGAGATATTGCTCTCGATTTTGAGTTTTACCAACAGATACTACTTGTTTACTCTTCATGCGGATCACTGTGGAACATTTCTTTACATTAGCAATTCCAGTGACTAGTGAGCAGGAAGTGACTAGTGACGAGTTTGCGTCAACATGGCGACTTACAGTACTTTCACAAAGTTCACAGTTTTCGTGCTTAATTCGAAACTTATCTCTTTTTTTGTCTGTAACGTCAACGAATTTGTTTAGTTACTGAGCTTTAAAAACTGGGGCTGCAGTTCCCCTTTAATTAAATCCGTTCCACTTTGGCCTACATTACAATCCTGTTTGTCTGCCACATTAAGCAAGGAGGTATCTGCAGAGATGAGCAGCTCTCTACTAGTTTGATAGAACTCCTCAAAACCCCCTCTGTTACTTCCATATTACTTCTTTTATTTCTTAGCTGAGGGCTTGCCACTCTGCTGCGTGGAAGTGAGACAGAATGGTGGGAGTGGGGCTGCTCATTGTTAGATTAGCTGGCAGATCAGACCTTTGCGTTTCTTACCTATGTGCTGCAAAAAGTAAAGAGGTTGAATTCTTGCTTTTGTTTTAATTATTTTTGTACAACATAGCCTGTGGCTCCGTATTGAACTTCGGCTGCTGCTGGTTTTTGAAGCTCTTGAGTCAGACCTCTGTAGTGAGACGAATTCGGCACTGAGCATCTGACTCCTGTCAAGGTCAGTACAATCCAGAGCGCTCTGTTTCTGGAGGAGGCAGGGCTTGAAAAAAAAATCTCTGCAGCACAGAGACCTCGGTCTGAAAGGATTTTATTGATGGAAAAGTACAGTTTAGAGAACTGTGAGGCAGGTAGTTCTCTCTGCCTTAATGATCATGACATCTCTGAACTATCCTAGTACATGGGTATTATGGGCGAAACATTTGCAAGGGCACTTGGAAATCAAGTCAGGTACTGATCTGGTGTTGGTGTGAATTTGGAGCAGCCCTAGTCTGAAAACATAGATTTCAGATCTAACTGTTCTTTCTTCAATGCTTTTCTGTCTGTCTGCCCTCCTCCCCAGTGTTACTGTCACCCAGGGGTGACTCTCTCCTATGGATAGGGGCAGTTGGCCTGGGGTGTTTTCCTGCTGTGCCAGGGAGACCTGCAGGGTCCTGTCATGACAGTCTGGGGTTGGAGGTGAAACAGAGGTGTTCATCCTACGTTCTGTTTCTTTCCCTGCATGAGAAGAGTTAAGTGCAGAAAACAAATGTTTTGACTGCTCGTAATCTGTCTTGTTGCTCAGTGCAGTGGGGAATTATTTGCCTGCAGGCTTGTTTGCTGTTTTACTCTGTGTTGCAGTTGAGGCAATGAAGGAACTCGTGAAGCGGCTGGTGAGCGGAGCGGGCAGTAAATTTAAACACACCTCCCTAAAGTGTCGCTTCCTCTCCCGGCCTCTAGGTGTACATCCGGATCCTGGATAACGAATGGAATGTGTACCGCCGTTACACGGACTTCCGGGCCCTGCACCAGCGCCTGCGATCCCGATTCCCACAGGTGGACGCGTTCAACTTCCCACCAAAGAAGGCCATTGGGAACAAGGTATCGGGATGAGGGGGGACTGGCAGGGAGTTGTGTCCTGTCTGTGGGTCATCGCTGTGTGCCGGGCTGGCGTGGGGACCTGGTCAGGTGTGCCTCCTCTGTACACCTGGGTTCGGACCTGTCCCTGGTCATAAGTGAAGGGTCAGTCCAGTCTTCTTCCTATGCAAGGGCGCGCTGCCGGGGAACAGTGCTGAGAGCGATTGCTTTCGATCCCCCCCAAGAAATGGATGATGAGATCCACAGATCAGTGAGGATCAAACGAGCACGGCGGTTCAGACGCTGTTCTCGAGCGCCTAACGCTGTGGCTCCTTCAGATGAGGGCAGCCGGGGGGTGCTTTAAAAAATGATGTGCCTTACCAAGATCATGCAGCCGCAATCCATTTCTCTTCCTGAGAAGGAAAGTCTCGTTTAGTGGAACAATTCTCAAGAGCGAGAGCTCTGGACTCGTGACGAAGAGGTTGCAGGTTCGAATCCTATGTGGTGGCTGGGCTGCTGTACCCCCCTGGCAAGGTACCTGACTGTGACTGAGATACCCAGCTGTATAAATGTAAAGTGCTTTGAATAAATGTGTCAGTCAAATAATAAGTGATTATATTTTATAGTAGAGTAATAACATTTTGCTGCAATGAGATGCAATGCAATGATAGTAAAAACCCTACTAGTGTATTTATAATTAGTTGTAACTAATGCTATCAGTAATAACCAAAATAGCAGAAGGGTCTTGTGTTCTGAGGAATACTGCAAATCGAAATTCTGTATGTGTGGCAGCTCTGAAGGCACTGTAAATACTACTGAGTACATTCAGCATGATCAGCTCCAAAAATGAAGTTCCTTTTCCCCCGAAAGAAGATAGAATTTAATCACGGGGAATTATACAGGAGTCTGCAGAAGTGCTTTTAGACTATTTTTCGAGCCAGTATGGGGTGAGACATTTCAAGTTGACAATTTATTAAGATCTGATAATGAACACAACAGGGCTCACTTCCATTTTAATGGAGGCAGATGGTGTTTGCGGCAGAGTTGCTAACAGCGGCACATTACTGCATCGCGCTGGAAGCTGACAGTCGGCTGGCCAGGGCTCTAATGTGCTGTATAATTCAGTGGAACAGTGGCAGCTCCTCACAGAGTTACTCCTGCACCTTATCAGCTCCACTGTATTCTTCTGTAACTGATAGCTACCTCGAGCAGGTAGTGTGTCCAATCTCAAGGAGATATCAGCAATGTTGTTTTCTGGAGGTTTTTTTTGAGTTAAGAGGCGCTGCTCACTCCAGAGGATATTTTGCTACGTTGTAAACAACATTGACAAGTCTTACATAGTCATCACTTCTCCCGAGTGCTCTCCGCTGTGACAGGAAGACGTTGGAGGAAAGGGAGCTTGCCACACCGGGCTCATGAGAGAGTTGAGCAACTAGGAGAGCTGTCAACGAGGCAGCCTCGTTAGCGGTTCAGAGCTGCGAGGCTGGTACTGATGGCAGCTGGGGGCAAAACACAGGTCCGGGCAGTTCCGCCAGCCTCTGAGACGGCACAGTGCCTTTTCATGTGGGGTCATTAGAGATCTTATGTGCATCATGTAAAAAAACTTGAAATATTATCGCAGACGTCTTGGCTGCCTCAGAATATTGAGCAGCCTTGTGTACTTTTTCAGCTTTTCTCATCCACATTTCAGGAGCTGGGTTTTGGTCAACTCGTTCAAACCCACAGGTGTTAGAAACCACCTACCTCACTGAATTGCCCTAGTAGGCCATTTTCGATATTGAGGCTCATGGGGCCAGCCCTAGTCCACCACAGCGCTGACCCCCACCAATACTGGTTCCCATTCATGGACTGCTGGGTGGACTGGAGCAACTGGGATCAGGTACCTCGCTCAGGTACGACAGCAGTGTCTGCAGCAGGGACTCAAACCCGCTGGATTTTGGTTCAAAGAGTTACGCACTATGCTACACTGTCCGTATTTCCACCACTAGCCAATAAGGATCAGTTTGCATCCTTGCATCAGCTGATAAACTAAAGCACACGTGTAGGTTGACCGTTCTTGTATATGGAAGTTAGAGTAGGGATCTGTGTCAGCTTGCATAGGCTGCAAAAGAACAGGTGAAGACATATTCCATGACAGGAAAACTAAAGAGACGTAATTTTTGGCTGTGGAGGCTGCTTCTGGTGTCATTGTTGTATATGCTGAGCTGATGTTGCACTTGAATGTTGTGCTTGTCTATGGCAGGGGTCTGTCACAGCTCCAGAAATGACCCTCTGAAAGATATTGCAAGAGTCCAGCCCTCTAAGAGGACATGTATTATTATAGAGCTTTGGGTCCTAATTCCTACTGGCATTATCACAGAACCACTATCTCACAAGGTGCTAAAAATAGAGCAGTCCTTCCAGACATTTTTACCTGTTTTTCGGTAACAAGCCAGATGTGTTTTTGTTCTAGATGGGTGATGAGTCCCGAATTTATTTTTAACTCGTCGGGGAGATCTGTGATGCGGTTAAACGAAAGGCCGGGGACGAGAGGAGCTGATGAGCTGGGGTTTTTTTTCTTTAACAGAGGCGCCAGTGACTCTGGGTGAGGGGGGGGGCGTTTTGCTTTTGAGCCGCACGTCGTACGCCTTCTTCTAAAAAAAAAAAGAGAGATTGCCGAACCACATGAAAAGTGATAACAGGATTATCTCCGAACTTCTTTTCTGCACGGAAGACGTTCTGAAGCTCCTGCGGCAGCTGGAGGCCAGTAGCGAATCACCACGCATCCGACTGGCAGACTCTCCGCCTGCAGACCGGCCTCAGACACAGACAGGGCTGCTCTGGCAGGATCCTAGTGCTGCCACCTTTGCACTGGCTGATAGAGCCCTCTCCTTTCCTCTGCTAGACAAATCCCGCCCTGTCCCGGGGCCTGACAGCGCAGCTTCGGCTGTTCCTCAGCCTGTCAGTGACTCCTAAACACAATCTTTCTTCATTGGTGCAGATTTGTTTTCTTTCAGACGGGGCATGGCCGCAAGACCCCGAGCAGCTGGGCCGCTGCACGAGTAATCTGATTTGCACTCGAGGTGCTGTTCCCGTAAACAGGAAAGGCAGACGTCCTGAAGGATATTTGGATTTTGATCGCTCCTCATCTATTTTTCGTAATCCCTGCTGTTTGGACCCCTCCCCTGTTCTTGTTGCACAAACGCTCTTCATACTGCTGCTGCTGCGACCTTCACAGCAAGGCCTTGCGGAGGCTGGTCACAAAGCAGGCTTGCAGGAGCAGCAGCGTCAATGAGCAGGTGTACAAGCCAGATCACTGGAGGACCTTGGGTAGTTATGGATACAGCCATGGCCGCAGCTTGTGAGGGAGCCCAGAGGCCTCCATCCTCAAGGGTCGCAGTTTTGATTCCAGCCGAGTCTCAGACGCTTGATTGATGCAAATCTTTGAAACAGTGGGATATAATTTGCGATTTTCTCAGTGCATTTGTGCGGGTGATGGTTCAAAAAAGGCAAGGTTGGGGGGCTCAGTGCTCGTAAGGCCCACAAAGGTTTGGGGGGAGGTTTTGAATTTGTCCGGTTGTCAGTTGAGTTTGCCCACTAAAGTCCCCGAGACCCAAAAGATCACAGGAGATTTGGCTTCAGAGGTTGAGCTGGTTTCTGCGGAAGCATAAGGTGGACTCCTCCTTCTCCTGCATCTTTTGCTCTTTGCTTCAAGTCTCAGGTAGTCATTTGACGAGCTGTGGCCCGGACACGCACCGTGCCAGCCCAGAGTGAGCTTGCCCTGACGACAAGTGCAGGTTCATCTGCCCACCGCCCCCCGACACGGGAGGCACAGGCGAAGAACAGAGGCCTGGAGATTGCTGAGCGGGGCTGAAGTCTCACAGGCGCTGGCAGCAGAGCCTTTTCAGCTGTGCTGATTATTCCTGCTCTCTCTTGGAAAGCCTCAGTTTCCTAAATCCCTCGGTTTTGCATTTAAAAGAAGAAAGCACTCCTCACAGCCCCCCATCCCTGTCCCCTCTCCTTGCATTAGTTGCCAGCGGCATTAGAGGTGCAGCTGATGCTCTGTTTGGCTTGAGCCAGAATGAGTCACACAGCCAAAGTACATCTAAACTGGTTCCCGTTTTCTCTTAGTTTGGGGTTCAGGACTGGGGGGGAAGGGGGTGTTTCTGTCTGATCTCAGGGGAGTGCTGGGACGAGGAGATCTGTACTCACAGGATGGAAGGGAAGAAGTATATTACAAAGTGGTTTCCATTTCTGAATAGCCCAGTTTTAAATAATCCATCGGGCCTGAGATGTGATGTGCGTCTTGCATCAAGCCGCCTGACTTCACAGCTTTAGGAGTGCTAAAACTTAAATACCATGTGAATCAGTGGTGCGATCTCCACTTGACACAGCCATCTGATACTGTGGTGATCGCGTTGGTAGCGTCACATGGAAAACAAGTGAATCCCATCAACAGAAAATAAAAAAAGCTCATTTCTGTTATATTCTATTGTTTCTAAGATTGTAGTCCATTCCAGTTTGAGGGGTGTCCTGGAAATGTACGAGCCATTTCTTTTGGGGGTCCTGTGGTATTCTGGGGCACAGGCATTTCGTTTCACCCCTGAAGTTCTGCGACATGAGAATGATTTAGTGCTGTGGTGGGGTTGACGGAGCTGCGTGCTCGTGTGCTCTGTTGGTAACAGGTGTCGGGAAGCTGTCTTCTCGCCTCCTAACTGCCTGCCTTTTCTCCGCCTGCTCCACTTTCACAATGCCTACAGAGCCGGTGACTGCAGATCACTGGAGCTGCATGAGCTCTGTAGAAGCTCTGACGTGCACAGGAGCTTGAATGCGAATCGCCCGAAGGGCAATATTAAAAGAAAGCAGGAACGAGAGAGAACGCTACTTTCAAGTAGAAAAGAGCAGCGCTGGAGATTTGACGGCAACAGGATTTTGTTCCTAATCGTTTGGCCCGCTGAGATTAGCTGTCATGTCATTTATAATCCCATTATTGTTTTTTTGTAATTCGCTTTTTCAACGCTTTTACAGGAAGCGTTTTGTGAAGATGGGGCTTCTGCCGTTTCCCCTGGGTGAACTGCAGCACGTGAACTAAAAGCCTTTTTCTTTACCCCACTTTGTCACAACATGACCGTATTTCCTTGTGGACTCGTGGGCATCAGGATCTGATTAACTAGATACCCCTTTTCTCCGTTTGTGCAACATTGAGGCACCAGTGGCCTGCAAATTGGGTACAAGCCTGTGCCAAATGAAAGCTGCCGTCCGTCTCTGGATGAATTTGCAGCTGGCCCGTGGGTCGATGCCTTGATTTAGGCTGGTCCTGTGACTTCGGGGTCGTTAAGGTTGGTGTTGGGAGTTCAGACAGTATTTCCTTCTCCTTGTGCATCATTGCTACAGAGAAGGCAAAGTGGAGTAGGAGGGAGGAAAAGGGGGATCATGGAGATTCGGGAGCAGCAGCAGAGCTTGCCAGAGCCTGATACCCCAGCTTTCAGTAAAAGTCTTCCCAAGCCTGGGTGTCTATAACAGCTGTGTTGAACAGCAGCCCTTGGGTCAGATGTGTGTATTCGCTTAAGGGAGCCCATAATTTCAGCACTGATCCACAGCTTGCAGCTTTTTATTGGAATTGCTTTTCGTTCTTTGTACAGGTTGAGATTTCAAAGCAAAGTTAACATTTTGTGAGTGGAATGGAAGTTTCCCCCTTTTCAGAGGCTGAAAAACAGGACTGGCTCTGTCCGGTTCCTGCCATCCGGGCGGGTTCTGCTGCGCTCACAGTGCCGCCTGGGACGCTCTGGCTCGATGGGCACCCCTGCTAGGCGGGTTCAAAGCTGAACGACGGGTTCAGCGCACAAAACATGAAGTTCGTTAAAGCAGTCGAGAAGTCATGCATATTGTTCCAGACTGCTGAATTGCACTACCGCTGTACGGTTTTGGAATTCAATATTGTCTCTCCACTGAAGCTTTAATTGGGCGAGACTGTAAGAATTCATTGTACCATGATGGTTTTAATTACGAAGCAGCTGTTTTTTCATGTATAGGGAGTGACGGGGCTGTAACAGTTGCTGTTTCAAAGACTGGTAGCGACTGGTAGACACTTTTTCGCCCCAGATACTGCTTATTTCTGGTATCCGAATACCAGAATGCTGCAAATCTCTGAATGCCATTTGTTCCCTGAGCCCCAGTGTGAGCTCTGAGACGCCCACAGTGTGATGTCGCACTGTCCCGCGAACGTGTGCGTTTCACCCAGCAAACACAGTGACAAGTCAAACCCCTGGTGACTGTAGCGTCCAAAAGCACCCAAGTTACTGTGAAGTAGCGAACCGCTGGACTTGACTCTTTTTTGTCTCATTTATTTATACGCTGTGTTCAGTTGTGACTCGGAGTCCTCCTCTACTGTCCCTCATTGTCGGAAATCCTTTCCAGTCTTCTCTCCCGCTCACTAAAGCCAGGGTATTGGTGTCTGGGCTCGGCTTAAGAATTCACAGCAGGGTGAATGCTGGGCTGCCAGAGCAGAGAGGAGATAACAGGGTGCCATGGCTCAGTTCTGCTCCGGCCATGCCTGGCTCTCTCCCAGCCATTCCTGGAGAGCACAGATAGGATTAAAGCGCATCTGGATTTCCTCGCACTTTCCTAACCTTTTTGTGGAGCACGAGCAGGATGAAAAGTCATCGTGCTGCTTTAGCCCAGCTGAACAGGCAGTGGGCACCAGAGGACTGGTGGGTATAGGATCCTGAGGCAGGGAGTGAGAAAGTACAGGGCATCGCTGAGTGAAAGTATGACTACAGCGGCGACTTCCAATCTTCTCCTGCTCCAAAACCTAAATTCGACATTTTAGAGGTCATGTACAGTAGTCCAGGTCAGTACTGGAGTGCCATACTTCAGAGGCTGCAGTGCTGATCTGCAGTGTGTACAGCAGCTCTATGCAGTGTGTTCAGCAGCTTTTAAAGCTGATCAGATGTTGAGTACTAGAGCACCAGGCTGAAGACTGAAAGTTGGTTGGTATTGATTAATTTTTGCAAAGCAGAAGAACAAGCAGATGAAACGGATAATTCACACCTCCGGTTACCAGATAGTTTCACAGTTTGTCCTCACATGTGAGACGTCTGTCGCCATTACTATGTAAGTGTCGGCATGACCTGGAGGGCAACTTTTAAGAGGACTTTGATCACTTGATATTAGTCTGAGCCCATTGCCTTTTGCCTGCAGCCACAGTGTCTCAGTGGGGAGTCTCTGGGATTTCTTCAGATGAGGCCTGTCGCCTGTCATTGTGCTTGACTGGAGCACCACAAACTCTGTGCTGTGCTGCAGGATTTTTCTGGTGTCTTGCAAACTCAGCAAGTGTTATCTCTTATCTACGGCTGTTAAGTTTGCCATCTGTAATTTGCGTATCTGAGACACTCTCTTCAGTTCCCCATGTGACAGCTCAGGCCAAGTCTCGAAGGTTCAGCTGTCATGATGTTTTTGTGGTTTTGCTCCTCCAAATACCATATCTGTGACAGGATGCACTTATCCTGTATGCTGCCTAGAGTGTGTGGCTATCCACCAAGAAAAAATTCCACATCTGCACATTTATTATCTTTGCTTAAAAGAAGGTTGGATGTATTATTTTGTTCTTTTGGAACGCCACAGAAACAGCATCCTTCACAAATTTGGGCGGCTGTAGAATCGCCTACATAGTCTAACCCCGCTTAAATCCTTTTACTGAAGACACTAGGTGCTGTCCAATGTTTTTTTACAGAACGCCAGACCTCCCCACAGACGTCAAAAAGCTCAGATAGTTCTGCTACAGAACGTTTAGAAATAAATATGAAACTGGAAGCGAGGAAGTGCCAATTCGCTTAGCACCTTCAACAGGCTAATCGACAGTCCAGCCACGCCTGGGCCTGCAAGACTGATTAAATTCTTCTCCGGCGTGTTCAGTGCCCTGGGCTGAGCCACCGTAGTTAATAGAGAGTTTGGAAAAAGAAATAGAACAGAAGAAAGAAATGAAGGAGATCGGAGCCCGAGTTAAGAAGACAGCAGGCTTTCGCCTCTGGGGGATCAAATTGTACAGCCGCTCTCTTTGCGGGGCAGTTCTTTCGACTGACTCATCAAACTGCTTCACTTTGTTTTTGTGTTTCTGCTTGGTAGCCCTTTGCGAATGTAGAGTCCCGACGCCCTGCTCCCCTTCCTCTGTAAGGCTCTGGTCTTGGGCCACAGTCTTGACGGGTCTCGGCTGGAGACACAGACGCGCTCGGGGGGTCTCTCCAGTTCCTCTGAGACGCAGGGGGTTGTGTGTTTTGGGGGGCTTGTGTTATTTGGAGAATTCTCATTTGGGCTTTTGTAGGACGAGGCGACTCTACCACAAAAAAAAAATCCTTGGATCCAACTCATTTGATTTGATTTGATTTGACTACCCAGCAGACAGAGCAATATTGTACTGCACATCTGTTAGGGGTTAAAAATGACTGTGTGCAAGTCTGAAGAAATGCCATGGAATTATTTTGTCAGTACCTGAGGATTTTGAAGACTTGAAAGGGATCCCACTCGGTCGGCTTTGAATGTGTTCGTTGACACAGAAGTCAAGCAGAATTCTATTTCCTGCAGAGTGTGCGAAATGACGGGGAAGGCTGATGAAGTCCATTCTTCAGTCACATTTCTGCCATTTTCATGCAGTGGGGTTTCAGCCGAGGGCTTTGAGAAGGTCAGTAGGTGTGACAGGGCCGTGATTGCAGAGTGGCTCGTTAATGGTAAGGAACAGTCCACTTCTTGGAGTCAGAGCCTGGGTGCTAAATAACAGCTCTTGTACTTTCGTCAGGAAGGACGGCTCATTGTCGTCACTGAAGCTAAGCTACTGGAGCTCAGCAGGTGTGAGCCTGGTCAGTACCTGGATGGGAGACCTCCTGGGAAAAACTAAGGTTGCTGCTGGAAGAGGTGTTAGTGGGGCCAGCAGGGGGCGCTCACCCTGCGGTCCACGTGGGTCCTAATGCCCCAGTATGGTGATGGGGACTCTATACTGTAAACGGGCGCCGTCCTTCGGATGAGACGTAAAACCGAGGTCCTGACTCTCTGTGGTCTTTAAAAATCCCAGGGCGTTTCTCGAAAAGAGTAGGGGTGTAACCCCGGTGTCCTGGCCAAATTTCCCATTGGCCCTTACCAATCATGACCTCCTAATAATCCCCATCTATGAATTGGCTTCATCACTCTGCTCTCCTCCTCACTGATAGCTGATGTGTGGTGAGCGTTCTGGCGCACTATGGCTGCCGTCGCATCATCCAGGTGGGGCTGCACATTGGTGGTGGTGGAGGGGATCCCCATTACCTGTAAAGCGCTTTGAGTGGAGTGTCCAGAAAAAGCACTATATAAGTGTAAGCAATTATTATTATTATTATTATTATTATTATTGTCAGACTTTTAAAATTGGGTTTAAATTTGACCAATTGGAGGTCATTTGCAATGACAGCTTGGAGGGTATCCCTTTCTACTGGAGGGCACCTACCGGAGGGGCGCGATCGCTGTACCTTGGCCAAGGGTACGACAGCAGGGTCGCTGTTTGAACCCGCTGCATCAGTTCCTGCATGCTGTTCCCTTTGCTCGTGGGGAAAAATGTGCTCTTTGGAACTTTGCTTTCAGTCCCTATTTTCGACAGAAACACTTTCAACAGGTCAGTTTTATTTTTTGTGTTTCCAGAACCGATCTATTTATACCAGGCCAAAAAAAAAAAAGAGCCCTGTCGAACACGCGAGACTCAGCCGGTAGAAACCGTGAAGGGAAGCTCTTGGATTTCAAGGCTGTGCTGATGCTGGGGGCTTTGAATGAACTCTGCCTCACATCTTCGCAGTTTTCTGTTGACCGTCCTGAGCTTCCAAGACTGTTGTGTTTCGGCACCCAGTGTCTACGGCGCCTAACCTCGGGAGCAGTATGGACACTTTAAATAATTGATCGGTCCGGCGTGTTGCCGCGTTGCGCTCGGTGAGCTTGGGCATGCATCATGTACAGCCCGGCAGATGGCTCGCAGATTGTGAAACTTCGTGTGCGCCCTCAGTGCGCAAGCCCCTGCTTTGTCACGCAGCTCGCTGTGTGCAGGAGCGTTAGCAGGGTCTGCCCAGTCACCTGTGGCTGAGCGGGGGTGCCGCCCTGATGCTGTGGAGGCAAAGAGGATTGGCTGTGCTCTGGAGACAAAGTTGGATTTACTCAGCAGCAGCTGGGAAGATATTTCAGCTTGTATCCTCAGAGCCCTCGCTGTCCCATATATATATATAGGTTAGACTGTACGTATGGTTATAATACAATCCCTGAAATGTCAAACATTTATGTGCAAGTAAAGGTGAGTCCCACTCTGGAAAACAAGAAGGAGAAAGTTTCAGGTGCTAAGCCTTCTTCAGGCGCCAGCGTACTTTGTTCAAACCTGAAGAAGGCTCAGCGGCGTGGAATCGAGGAATCGAGCTTCACGTGCGTCCACGCGACCATGCGACACACACTGAAGCTCTGTGTGGCTGCGTGTTTGCGCTGGCTGCTGCCTGTGTGTGCGGTGCACCCCCCAGCCGCAGAGGTTAATCAGCCTGGCTGTGGGGGGGCAGGGGCTGCAGCCTGTGAAATTGACTTGTTAGCAGCAATGGGGAGGGGAGAGGAAAGCAATTCAATCTCACGCTGAGTTTGAAAGAAACCCTGTTACATCAGCCCTGTGGCTGCTGGCACTGGGAAATTGCTCTCGCCCGGGCTGGGCTACAGCAGTGGATTGTGAAGGTCTCTGGAAGTCAAGACACAATCCCAGTTTGTCTGTGCAAATTACTGTCTACATGGGGACAAAATCTGAGACAATACCCGCACAACAAGCTAGCATCCTTTCTGTGGAAGCACTTTTGTAATATTCATCCATTGGGGGCTTTTAATTTCGGTTTATATAGAACAGGACGCGTGCACAATGATATTCAGGTCATCGACTGCAATCACATTCTTACTTCTCGTGAGTTCACACTGCTTTTCTCCTGGGTTTTAAAATCCAAACTGAGAGGAAAGACAGAAAATCAGAGTTTTTGTTTTCATCCCGATCCCGGTGTGCATCCCGATCTTATGCTAATGGTTTTGTTTCGGGGAGGAGATGACGATGCTGCAGCGGGCCACAGATCGCTGCGTTCAGGCAGCGCTTGGAAGAGAGATTTGCATTTATCCTCCCTCTGATCTCCCCCAGCGTTCAATAAGGAGCTCACTGAGATTGATGCGAAGTCCCCAATAACCAGGGAGATGAAAGGAAACAAATCTAATTCCGAATATTGCCACATCTGTCTTCGCCTCGCCTCAACGATCGAGGGGTGAAACGAGAGAAGGTGGCACACGCCGTCAGGGAGCTGGAACCTGCTGGTGTCTTTCAGCTGCATTCTTCGGAAACACGAGAGGCTCTTGTCCAGGAAGTGTGCGACACCACAGTCCTGCCACCTCATCAAGATCAACATCGCGCCAGCGGGCGAGGGCCTGTCTCTGCGGAAGTGCCGCGCGTTTGTGTGGCGTATTTCCACCCCAGAGGATCTCGAGGAGCCTGCTGCCCCGCTGGGGTGAGAGGCTGCTGCACCTGCGGGGTACAGAGGGTAGTAAAGTACTGGCCTGTACAATCCCAGGACGCCAGGGTTAACACACCTACTGTACAAACACTCCTACAAAAAGTGCTTCGACACCTTTCCTGAACAAGGAGTCAAGACGTTGGCATCTCCTACAGCCCCATCCTTGTAGTTGGGGGGGGGGGCAGATTGGAAATTCAGGCCCAGAGGGTGTAGTGCCATCTGCCAGATGCCCCCTTTTAATATCTCTGCTGGATTTTGTCCTGTAACGGAGGCAGTTACACCGATTGGCTGGAAATCTATATTTGTTAAGGCCAATAAAAAAAAAAAAAACAAAGTCTGGGAGCCGTTTCAAGAAGAAACTACAGCAGTGGGGTTTTCTTTGTGAACCAGGATCCCTTAATTACGAGTGACAGCCCTGTTGAATTACTACTGTGGCAATCAGTCCCCTTCTGAATAGTCCGGTGAATCTTTCTGGTTATTTGAAAGAGTTTTTCCCCCTGTCTGCCAGCAGCGCCCAGCTCTCCTGTCCTGATTGTGCACCGCTGAGCGACAGAGATGTGAAACAGAGCAGGCTGGTCTTCTGGCTCCCGGTCCCGAGACGCAGCAGCGCTCGGGCCTGGCCCGCCCTTCCCAGCGGCCCAGGTGGGCAGCGGTAGTCTTATATAACCTGTCAGCATGGGGCAAGCAGCTGCCCGAGACCCCCACTCGGACTGGGAGGAATCCAAGTCCCTTGTCCGCAGGGAGAGCCGGTGAGAGAGAGAGAGGAAATCTGCAGCCGGGATAATGAAATGAAAAATGTCACAAGAAAGAAGGAACAAGATAGCAAAAAATCTTAGTGTAATATCTCTGTTTTTAGGCCTTCTGTGCAGCATCGTACACTGAAGAGAATGGAAGTCAAACAGCAGTCTGGAAACCGAGGGATTAACAGGAAGCGCAGACTTCCTGAAGTCCAGGAGCTGTGGTGCAGCTCTCGCAGGAGGCTGGGAAAGTTAGTGATCAGCAGCTCCAGCTGCTCGTGATGAATGGTCTCTATCCAGAGGGTTTATTATTTATACTCTGAGCTCTGCTCTGGGGCTGCTAGGAGATATTCACCTGTTCCTCTTTACAATGGCAGACGTCACTTACACTGGTCCTCTGAAGAAAGGAGAGGTTGCTTACAGGTATCAAAGCTGAATTGAACCCATGGTGTTCCAATTGTGTGTGTTCATTCTGACCTTTATACTCGAAACGATCAAGCTCATGCACAAATTCCTGTCTCAAATGAGCAGACAGCACTGCGCTCGCCTGTGGAAGGGTTTTCCCTACTTCTTCTGTTGTAATTACGTGGATATTGAGCTGCAGTGGCACGGCGGGCCCGGCAGTGAAGAAAGCAGCAGAGTGGATGGTGGAGTGTACGTTCTGTTCGTTTAGCGCCGCAGAAGCGTGCCAGTTGCTAAGATGCGGATGGCAAGCAAACGACCCGAAGACCTACTGCAAGCGCACGGGGAGACAACATCACAAACGGTTTTACCCTTTGACCTGATCAAGGGCTGCCCGTCTCCCCACTGTCTCTTCCAGCCTATTTGATCATTCCATACTCACTCTGCCAAAGGACTCATCGAGCTCCCCCCTTGCGTTCAGGCTCCGCAGAAAATGAAATGTTTAATTAATTCAGGTCAGCGAGCTCCATCTTTATCCTGCTTACGGGAGAAGGTTATAAATGACCCGCTAATATCTTCATTTCAGAGCGAGGTCTGAAGGTCAGATATTTTAGCATTTAATCCTCATCCCTTGGGTGACTCTGTCTTGTTCAACCAATTATCACTCATCATTCGTCAATTCTGAAGGCTGGCTGGCTGCCCAGAGCACAGGCTGTGCTGGGAGGCTGTGACGGCTTGACAAAGAGAAAAGAGTCCAGGGAGGAACAGGGACCTACAAGAGGAGTCCCAGTGGAGGACAACACAATAGCTAGAGGCTCTCTGGGGAATTCGACCGACATCAGCAGAGCAGATCATGGTTGTGCACCCAGAACTGCTGCTGAAGCTCATTCTTAATCTGTTGTACTCCACAGTGCAAAGGTCTGTTTTATTTATTAATATGCAGTGCATCTTAATATCTGCTGGCTCTAGGGACTCTTCTGAATATCACGCTCAATTTAGATGACTTTGGGTGGAAAAGGATGGGCTGCAAATTGCAAATAGCTGCGTTAGTATTCCCTCCCCTGCTACCCAGGACAATCAAATTAGTTCCACGCTAAGTGACTCTGGTTCTCTCTGGTGTGAGGTGGTGGAGTATCAGTTCCAGCATCCAACAGCACCGTTAGGCATAAAGCTGGATTTGTAAAGAGATGCAGACACTCAACCTCCGTGGCAGTCTGTGTGATAATGCCAATGTGACACCTCAACCCTAAATAACTGAATCCCGTTCTTTGTGCATCCGTGATTCAAATCGGACGCGTGTGCTCTAAACTGGAATAGGTACTGGAGTCTGCAGATCCTGGCGACCGGTGGCAGTTCTCTTTGTGAAACTGGGAAAGCTCAATGAACATTTTTGACTGATTTCTAGCATGCTCGGAACGTGTAAGCACCGATGAAGTCAAAAGCAGTGATGCGTATGGCGTTTACACAGAAGTTTGGTTGTAGATCTAGTAGTTTGCTGCTGTAGTGCCGTTCCTCTAGGAATATGACATAACAACATGTAGAATTTCTAACACATCACATGCACTCAAGTGGGTTGTAAGAGTCAAAATTGTGTCATGTCAAAACCCTTGACATTTTTGCGTTGACAGCTTTAATGGATAGTGGAACAAAAGAACGTTTGTATCTGCTTTGAATCTGCACCATGCTTCTCGGCCTAGAAGGACTTGAAGACCCGCGAAGCCGCAGGCAGTGCCGCATGTTGGGCAGATGAGCCGGTCGTAGATTTGCCTGCTTCGTCTGGGAGCAGTGGAGTAGATGAGGATTCTGGGCTTTCTGGTGTCGGTGCACATGTGAAAGATCAGCTAGGGTTTCAGAATCTCTGTAGATGCATTGCAGACAGTAAATCGAATGCGAGTTTGAACTGGACATTTGTGAATGATGGAAGTGCTCTGGGATTCTGCAGCCAAGTGGGAACTCTGTTCTGAACCCTCTCCTCTCTCTTTAACAGCATCTCCGCTGTGCTGAATTGCATTAGATTTATCAGTCAGGTTTGTGAGGAACTGGCTCTAAACTGATTGCAGAGTGTGGTTTCCCACTGTGCTTGCTCGGTCTCGTCTAGGCAGTAATCATCTGTGACATGCAGGCTCAGGTGTGTCTGATTACTGTCTGCGGAACTCTTCTAACAAGACTCGTTAGATCGGAGCACAATTAGCAGACTGTGCTTACAAAATTTTCTTTTTTTTTTTTATTGCCTGCGTGTGATATTTCCTCTCCAGGAACGAAAGTCATGCTGAAAAGCTAATACTGGATCAGAAAATATTTTGGGTAAACACAGCTAACACCTGGTTTTTAAGAATAAAATTGTGAGCTGGATGTGACATTTCATTTAACAAGGAAAACACTTTAAATGACATATATACACATCTGGGAAAAAGGGCTAATGGTGTGTCAGAGGTTTAAACACTGTTAGAATTGTAATTGTTCCCGTTATTATTCATAAGGAAATCGGGACCTGATGATGTTCAGGGTTGGAAGAAAGGTTGATTTTATTAGCCGGAGAAGGTTAACATCATGTCCAGGCAGCGGTTTGGAATTAAGAAGGGTAGCCGAGCTCAGCGTATCGCATCAAGGCTGTGTTCTGGTGCTGACGTGTGGGTCTGCGCTGTGCCCCGGTGTTGCAGGACTCCAAGTTCGTGGAGGAGCGTCGCAAGCAGCTGCAGAGCTACCTGCGCAGCGTGATGAACAAGCTGATCCAGGCGCTGCCCGAGTTCGCCGCCCGCCCCACCAAGGAGACCCTGCTCAAGCTGCTGCCCTTCTGCCAGTGAGTACAGCCCTGCTCCCTGCCTTCGAGAGCCCCTCCGCGCCGCGCACGGCTCCCCCGCAGCCCGAGAGTCCCGCCCGGGGTAGTGGCCCCACCCCGGGGTGTAGGGGGCCGAGAGGCTCATCGGCTCGAGGCTCTGCCATTTCACTGTCACGATGGCCAGCCAGAGGGTGTAGTCCAGCCCTGCTCGGGGCGCTGAGCACCAGCATACATGAGCGTGGCGCCCAGATAGACACCCGCACTCAACACCCGTTGGGGAGCCGCTGTGCAGAGTGGATGCCACGCCCACTCCGTGCCACGCCCACCTGCTGCCACGCCCACTCGGAGCCCCACCCCCCTGCTGGCAGGATGCCTTTGAGCCGTTAAAAATTAATACTCAAACGGCACTTAAGGTGCTGGATAAGACCTTAACAGGCGAGCACGGGGAGGGAAATATATCTGGTAAAGCCGACTGATGAATAGGGACCTTGCATCCTGGAAAGGCACTGTGGGCCCCCGTCTGCTTAGTGCACCCCGTGCCCTTGCAGATTGGACACACAGGCGCCCGGTGACTGGTCGGCACGCCTGGTGACGTGGGGCTTTCTCATATTTCTTTTGACATCTGGTGTCTGCTTGCCCGGGCCCAGCGTCCTCTCGTCGGGTCCGTCTCGGGCACGCCGCGAGGTGGCTGCTGCAGCTCTCTGTCCGGGGCCGACCGCAGAACGTTAAACTCCGAGGGACTGGACTTTTAAAATATTCACAAGTTTTGTCTGACTTATGTGGGTGTATTCTCTTCAGAATCGAATGAGGTTCTGCGTCTATAAATTACCGCTGCTGGCGCGCCGTCTGCCCTGATGGACTTTCCGAGCCTTGAAATTAATAGCGGATGACCTTGTTAAATCTAATGCACTCAACCATTTTTGGAATTTATCTGCGTTTTCTCGTAGTGAGCCACATCTCTTTCTCTGGTGATGTTCCAGTAATCTGTATGGACAGGCTCAATGAAGAGCCCCTTAAATGCACATGAATGAACTCCTTCATTGAAAGCTAGCCCTGTGTATGAGTCCCTATAACCTCCCTAGGGTCTAGAGGTTAATTCTCCTAAATCCAAATTAAATCCCTGCTCTCTGTCTGCCTCAGGAGGGGAGCTCCTCCACTGTACCCATGACTTAGGCAGGCCGAGATGACTGCTTCGTAATGGAGTTCTCAGACTGCAGGAGGGATTATTATCTGGGTAAAAGAAAGAGCTTAAGCAAAAAAAAATCCTGTAAGAGCAAGATTGTGAGATTGGGGGAAAAAAAACAGGCTGAAGTACAGTGCAGAAGAAGATGCTGTTAAACAGCGCTTTAATGTTGCAAATCCAATATGGCATTAAACAACGTAGGAGTACAAAGATCTCATAAATCTTTAGAAAACATCAAATTGTGTGTGTGACAGCACTCAACCCCCCACCCCCAGTTTAATTAGAGTCCACATGAGTCCTTGTCCTGAAGCAGCAGCGTTTCGGGCTGTATCTCACTGTGATTTAACGTGGCTTAGTGTGGCCCGCACTGTCCCCGAGGACGACAGGAGAGGGGCAGCTATACAGCCAGGTTTGCCCCTGTGTCCCTGTGCTACCGGCACCTTCTGCACAAAAGAGCCAAGCGGTAGGAATGAGAGCAAATTCAATCCCTGGAGGGGAATTCCCTCACAAGCTCCGCAGTGAGAAAGAGAATAATTCAATAGAGGGATCTTATACAGACAGCCTAATTCAATTGCAAACTTCTAAAACTTACTGCACTAAACAAAAGGGAAAATCAGTATCGAAGTTCATTCTCCATGTATGAACGCCTTCAGTGTGTGATGTCTTTTTTCCTCTGCACAGTATTTTTAAGGTTATAACTGTGGTATAAATCTGTAGTTTTTTTTTTTCCCCCAATACAATTTCCCCGAGTCCCAGCAGAGCCTGCTGCTTTGATTTTATGTGTGAGGCAATATAAGTGCGAAGACTTCCTGTCATTTCAGGCACAATGCGTCACAGTAAGGCTCCACCAGGGTCTCAATTAAAGCCCCTGAAAAGAGGAGAACTGGAAGGCTTTGATTCACAGAACACTGGGAATGTAGGGAGGGAGCGCAACAACGCTCAACCTCAGTGTAGCCGTCTGCACAGGGCTTAATCCTAAATGTCCATTAAAATTGCCAGCTGCCTGGAGGACAGCAGGATAGATTCTCGGCTCTGTCCAGTCACAGTGACCTCGGGGAAAATACCACTTCCAGTAAATGTCATTTTCTAGAATACGGAGGCTCTCCACCCTACAGAAGCAGTTAATCGCCGATTTCCACGCGGCATCTTAACTCATTAAAATGAAATCCTTCAAATCGCTTCCTTTTTTAATGGATCTCACTGATGTTCATAACTTCGCTCCCCCCCCCCCCCCCCCCCGATGAATTGTTCGTTTTAACAGACGAGAGCCCGAGAAGCCCTCTGCAGTCAGGGAGGGCCTGGTGTTGACAACTGTTAAGACCGGGCGCTGCCATCACAGTGCTGCCTTAATGAGAGCTGGAAGTAAGGCAGATATCGGGATGTCAAGTCGAGGTTCGGCCAAAGAACAGCTTTCTCAGTTCTGCCTGTATGTCTTCTGACAGCTCTGACAGCCGTCTGACAGCACGGCGTGCCTTTACCTCAAACTTGAATTTGCACAATGCAGAATCATCAGCACCAATTTTTCATTGGTTCTAGGATTTTATTTACTGGCCGGTCGAAATTACCCTGATAGTGCAAACGCTACTTTTTGCTTCAACGGGATTTATTTGAGTTACCGGTCTATCAGTAAATAGCCCAATTTTATCTTCAGTGTTTTGTTTACACCAGCAGCATTGTTCTTTTAATAAAAGCTAAGGTTACTGACCTGCAAAGTGCTGCTGCCTTTTTAGCATTGCTACTTACCTTTCAGAGCTCGGAGGAAAATTCTTACAGTAAGAGGCAGCATCCTGGCTTGCTGACTTTCAGATAATGCCTTATCCAGCGAGTTGTGCCCTCTAACCAGTCCTTGGTGATTTGTGTACTGAAAGTGGGCCTGACAGATCTACGGTCTTGCTCAGTCGGGTGCAGTTACCTTCTGTAGTTTATTAATGCAGGGACGCATTGGTGGAAATCCTCACTGCTGTTGTACCGATAGCCTCTGCCAGCGGTTGTTGAAAAAGGCAACACTCAGTAGGATAGCCTCACCTTGAATTTTTGTAGTCGACAGCTGAGCTGAGCTGATTGATTACGCAGCGTTAAAAGACGAGTGCTGCGCAAGTTGCTGGAGCCTCAGTTTGAGACGGAGCTCAGCGCCAAAGCATGTTCGGGCAGCTAGTGGGTACGTGTGCCCCTTGGTACCTGACCATCGTGTTTCAGTCCTCCTGTGGTGGCCGACAGTGTACGAGGACAAAGCCTCCGAGAGTAGGAGGGGGCTGTTCTCCAGGAATTGTGGAAGTCTGCTGTGTCTGCCAGACTCTTTCTTACACAGCACCTGCCTGTGCAAGTGCTGAGGCTCACTGAGACTGTCAGTGTCGGCGCAGCAGAGAACCGAGCTCTGGCTGCATCTGTCACGAGCCTGAAACTGAGCCGGGTTTATTCACACCAGGATTTACCCTGATGCGGGCATCAGGTTTATTTCCGTGGATGTGCCGTCTAGCAGACCTGTACAGAATTAGCTTCCTGAGACCTGCACGAACGAGATCGTGTCATTCAACGGTGGTGTAGTCGGGGAGCTCAATTTAAGCCAGGTGTAGCGGGGAAAAAAGGAGAAAATGCCAGGCGTCCATCTGGATTAAAGAGCTCGCAGCTCTGCACAACTGCTGAACTGCGCACACATTTGTGAAATCAAGTCCAGCAGTTTATATGCAAAAGGAAGCGTGACGAGTTCCTTTTGTGCTGACCGGTGTGCAGTACTGCTAGGACTCTCCTCCACCTCGCTGTCTCCCAAGTAACTCAGAGGAGGCAGCACAGGCTGTGATTTATTTTTAGATCCCAGACTTGTATTTTTAAATATAGATGTTAACAGCGGTGCTGAACTGAATAATACATTTGTACAGAAGTGTGAAATTCGTGCTCTTCCTCGGGCACAGTGTACAGTGTCTCCTCACATTGCAGTCCAGCAACAGTGTAAGAATTCAGCGTAATCCACTCACACCCCAGGCTGGCATTTTGCTAGTTTAATAAATGCAGGATATCAAAGAACAGCTCTCACAGCGGGCTGTGATCATTTCTATCCGCCCGACACAGACAGACACAGTCACACACAATGTCACCGTGAAACAGAGGCATTTGAAGCTAGAGTTGAGAATATTTGATGGATAGACAAAGGAGGCTTGACAAGGGGATTTTTCAGAAATAAAAACAGCATTTTTAATTTTGTTCACTCTCAGAAGGTATGTAGTGTTTTTTTTCTCCTCCATATAGTCCCATGAGAATTGGGCTGGGCCTACGTCAAGGGTCTGGGTAGGACACAGATCACGGACGGGTCTAGGTTCTGGGAAAGCAGAGCTGAACCTGCTTTAAACTGAAAAGAGTGAAGGATGAAGAGAAACGGACAGCTGCCCTGTAGCTCACGGGGAAGGAAAAACTGCATTTGATTGAAGATGTTGTAAGTTTGTTCTAAGGAACAACCTGAATGACGTTTGCATCTGAAATTTTCTAAGAAAAGACTCGGGCCTCCTTACAGGAAGCTAGTTAACTCCCGGGTCAGAACCCCTGCTGGGCTGTTGCCATGGCAGCGGAAGGCCATGGCTCGGCGTCATCCTGGCCTGTTCACGTAGGGAGCAGCTCTTCCGCCGCAAGACAGGACAGCGCAGTGTCCCAGTCTTTCCGCGGTGGTCCGGGCCCTGTCATAAACCGGGAATCAGCAGATGAGAAAGGGGATGTGTTGCCAGTGGCGTGGAAGCAGTTGTTGGGGGTTCCTGGAGCCCATTACTAGCAGAAGTCTGGGCCTTACCCTAACTGGGCTCTAATCACAAGACCAGACCGGACGAATTCCCTCTAAGTCTCGTATCCCGTCGGCCCTGTTGCCCTGCCTTCCTGCTCACAGGACTGCGCTGCACCCTGACTGACTCCTGTCGCAAAGGGTCTCTTCTCCCAGTCCTCAGCGTCTCCTCCTCAGAGCTCCTCTGTCGTGGCTGCACACCGCTGAGCTACGGCTGTGAAGCGTTCATGGCTGCGCCTCTCCATACCCGTGCGCGTTCCCTGGCTCCCCAAGCGCCGGACTGCCTACGTGTCTCTGCGGTGGCCACTGACAAGCCACACACCACCGCTAAGGCAGAACTCGCAAACCCCCCCCGTTTAGGAATCAAACTGCGATCAATGGTAATAAGGATGTGAAAGGATAACGGAAATAGAGTTTTAGGTAACGTGCAGCAGCAGAATATGGGAGATGAAGCGAATGGAAATGGCGAGTGTAGTCATGCAGACCGTGTGCGGTTCTCATAGCGGAGAACAGCCGAGTGACTGCGCTACGGGAGAGCCGTGCCTGCGGTCTTGCCCATTTGCCTCGGCCGATTAAGCCGTGGGGCTGCTGGGGGCCCAGCATGGGCCCGTCCTGTGGAGTTCATTCTCCCACGCTTCCCCGTGACGGCAGGCTGCTCGGCGGAGGGCTGGGGGGCTTCGCCGTGGAGCCAGCAGGGGAGGAGGGAGGGTGTGAGGAAGAGGCGGCCCGCTGGGCTCCGAGCTCTTCCGCTCACCTCCTGCCGCAGCCCCGGCGCCGTGCGGACTCCAGGCCCCACGCCGACCGCGAGAAGGAGGAAAAATAGAGGCGCAGGGAAATAAGGTGCATTGGGTATAAAATAAAACAGAGGACTCGGGCAGGGCGGAGTCGCGTGAAACTTTTCAACGGCAGCTTTTAGCGGGCAGGAGCTCTGAGAAAGAGACAGGATTTTCTCAGCCTTGTGATTCGTTTCAGGCCACACCCTTGGTCCACGACACCCGTAAGTAAAAGTTAATGATCCCGAAAGTCGAGCCACATCCAGCATCGGGGGGAATGCTGTTACCCCCGGTGTGCGGTCTGCCAGCGATGCCTTGGGGTATGTGGTTCCTGCAGCTTGCGTGCGCTGTCCTGCTCCCCCCGACAGTGCAGTCGTTTGTGACCCAGCGGGAGCTCATTGCTCTGTCTCTCCTCTCTTCGCAGGGACACCCCCCAGGCCACGGAGAGTGGGACCAAGCCCGCTCGCTCTCGCGTCGGCCCCAGGTTCCCCAAACTGACTCGCAGCCAGAACAGGGAATCCCGCAACCCCGAGCCGCAGAGTGGTGACCTCTGACCTCCCCCCCCCGCCCTGGGAACTGAGGCCGGATCTCCAGCTGACCCTCAGCCAGCGAGAGAACAGGGCTACACGCAAACCTCCGTGCAGAGGGAGCGCCGGGTCGAGGGTCACAGCCAGACATGCACACAAGAGCTACAGAAGACCGGCTGGGTTCAGGACAGAGGTGAAACATTTTATAGGACAATTTCTGGTGCCTGTTTTTTTTGTGAACATTTCGACAAGACAGAAAAGGTGGGAACAGGTGTGCTTGCTCAAACCCACGCCGTTGGGAATGTTTAAGGTGCCACAGGAAGAGTCCGAACTCCTGCGGGAGAGGACGGCTCACACCTATCCTCCGTGTTTCCGCAAGCTAAGATTACAGATGTGCTCTGCAACAATATTGTAACCTAAAGCTCAGTCATTAAGGCTGCTGTGCGATGGAGGAAAGTGATCGCAGTAGCAAAGCGGTACTATGTGAAAGAGTGGGAGAAAAAATGGATTTTGCTGTCATTGCAGCGATGAACCATTTTGTAGTAGTTTAAATTACAGAAACTGGAAAGGTTACTGAACACAGATAAATGTAAATGTTATATTTCCTGTCGCTATTATTACGAATTATGTTCTTGAAATCCAGTGGGGAGTTCCTGCAGTTTTTGGAAAGTGAGACAAGGTTGGAAATGCCTGAAACACTGTACAGGATTGTAGTCTGCAGTTTTCTTAATGCTAGATTTACGGAGAGGAAAAGCAGATGAGAAAAGGAAGAAAAGATTAATTGTGCGGACAGACAGTAGCGGCATCACAAATGCAGGTATTCAGCGTGCCAGTGACTGGGGTGTGACAGCGTGCAGCTAGTATTGGCAGCAGTGCAGTCAGGCACTGTCCTAGGAGAGGAATCTTTTGGCTAAGTAAGCAGCTGGTCTCCTCCAAGCCCTGGTCTAGGTAAAACTGCTCTAATTTGTGGATAGCAGTGCTTACTGTATGCTGTTGTTCTGTGCTGGAAATTCTGCGTCATGCATTCTGTGCACAGAGCAAAGTAAATAACCGCAAGAAGTAGTTAAGCTTTTCCATTATTGTAACAGGTTTTTACTCCTAGGCTGCCAGGAACAGCCACAGAGAAAGGCACACAGAGCCCTGCTCAGTTACCACTGCTCATATTGTTAGCTTGCTCTCCTGCTCGACACTTACCGTTTCACAAGGAAAAAGCCAAACAAAAGCCTCGCGGTTCTACTGACTGCCCCCACCTGCTCTGCCGGCCCGCACTGAGTAGACAGACGTGCGGAACCTCAATGTGCCGCTTTGTACCTCACCCTGCTGCCCAGGGTGTGACTGGCGCTCGTCAGGCGTGCGCACCTTCTCTTAGCTGTGCTGATCATCACTGTTCTCAGCGCAGCAGTCATTTCTCCTGCGGTGTCAGAGAGGCAGAAAAACAAGCTGCTCCCCATTGTTCTGTTTGGGTTTGAGAGAATGGACCCTGATGATGCCCGTTGTGTAGACAACAGGGAGGTGCCTTGAGGACAGAAATGACTCACTGGCGTTGGGTTAAAAATAGAGCACCCCCTGTTTCACCATCTCTTTTATGACAAAAAAGGGGGAAATTTTATTTCATCTGTTGCTGCTATATAGTTCTGGCCTTGAGCCACACACGCACAGAGACCTCTCTCTTATAGTCCTGCATGCCTGCTCTAATCACGCATGTTGACGTTAGATCACTCGCACACTGTAGTGTCTTACGATATATGCTTTTAAAGAACATTTTCAACTAGAAGCCATTCAGTGACGTAGGCCGTTGGCGGTCTGCAGCACCGCGGTAGTCTCCAGGAACCCGGAGGAGAGTCCGTCTGAGGTATCACTGACCCTCCTCCTATACAGATCAGTCAAGGCTTCCCGGAGAAACGTCCGAACGGACTGTTTCTAAAGTTGCAGAAGACCCCCAGCTAGACCAGAGAAGCTAAGCAGATAAGGGAATTGGAGAGCAGGGAACAAGCAAGGAACAGCTGAAAGGCAGTTGGGATGACGGGGCTTGTATAATGAAACAGGACTCCTTTAGGCCAATAGAAATCAAGATCATGGGCGTAGCGGGTAAAGATCACGTCATGACTTGGCCGGTGTGCACAGCCTGCTGACCGGGCACACTCCTGAGCAGCTGATGTGCAGCTGGCGGTGGGGAACAGGAGCCTCCAGAGACAAATCCCTCTCTGCATGAAGCCCAACGTGCTGCGCCCAGACTACTGCCCAGGTCAGAGGGCAGTCTGAACAGAGATGTAGCTTTTGGATAGCATTACCCTAATTGCTGATTACACTGACTGCCTTACTGTGAGGCTGTTTGTTTTTCCCGGTGACTTGTCTATTACTATTCACAATGATGTCAGTTTTTTTTTTTTAATCTGGCGCGCAGACACAGGCGAAAAGGACAATCGTGTCTCGAGGCAAAGAGTGCATGAAGGGCACTGTGTGTTTTTGTGCCACAGACATTTCCTCACTAAGTTGGCTCCTACGGTCGATTGACAAAGATCCTCGTGATCGTACTGTGAAGACTGGAAGTGCTTTTCTCAGCTCAAGGAGAAAATGGAAGAACTCGCACCAGGAAGTGTAAATTTATGTATATCTACTCTGTATATCTACAGTGCACATTTTATAGCTACACCTAACTTCTGATATCTTTCTAAACAAAAAGGTGTAGTGTATATGAATAATGCTGTTTTCTCATCACGCAGAATGTGCCTGCAAACGGTATATGAGGTCTCAAGGTGTTCATATAGACAAACTAAATAATTGTATTTGTTATTAGATGTACCATACCTAAAATAAATGTGCTGCACATGTTCGTATGAAGGGCTTTTGGCTGTAAATATGAAAGGTTCATGAACGCTGATCACACACCACACAAGCACCTGCTAGTGATCAAGACTAAGATGGTCCTGGACAGAGAGTGATGGAAATTCTTACCTGCTGCCTCCAGGGTTAAATAGCCCACTGAGAAGTGTGAACTGCAGTTATAAATGTCTGTAAGGGCAGCCACAGAAAATGACAACCGTGCTCTCTCGTTCCATGTCTGAATTTCTCCCCCTTACAAGGGAGGGTTCATTTCTAAACTCACCTTTTTTGTTTTCAGGTCCGCCTCCCCTCAGACGGCTTCCGTTACCGTGTCGTGCTCGCAGCATTAGGGAGTGTTGTTTGCCAAAGGAAACAGGTTAGCTGTCGTTCTGACCCCGCTGATGCATTTTAAAGCTCGGTTCGCTGCAGTTTTCAGTCCTGGGTTTTCCCTGCAGCCGCGGAACACGACGGAGCGATCTCCAGCTTAAACGTTATATGACGATGACATTGTAGCTGAGGGCCCCCCGCGTTCAAGTCTAGCTCGGGACGCCTGGGCGTGTGGAGTGTGCATGTTCTCCCCTAGGTTCCCCATTGGTTTTAAACCTGCTTTTCTCTCACTGAACAAAAGCCTGCGTTTGTGGCTTGACTGGCTGCTCCAAATTGTGGCCCCACCCCACCCCTTCTGCCCCTGGGAGAGATGTGGCTAGGCTGCCCATACCTCCTCGCTTACCCCTCTGTCTCTGTGCCAGTGCTGCTCAGAGCCAGAGAAGGAGGCCAGGAGAAGTGCACTGCTGCTGCTCTGGGCTTTTTGCCTGGGAAGCGCCCCATCTCTGCTGGTGCAGACCCAGGCTGGCTTCACGTAAAGATAAACACCACCGTCTCATGTGTGCTGTGGGCTGGTGCATTTGTCTCAGCTGTCACACACTCGACTGTGACAGTGACAGATGAGGGGGTTGAGTAATAACTCTTCCTTTATTGATTTGAGTAGATTTTTGAATAATGTTTTTCACAAATAATGAGCTATAATTAGCACCGTGCATATTGCAGTTACTTTTTTCCTGCACACCGGAAGAGAGATCCTTATCAAGCTGTGTAAAATTTTCATTTACAGTATATACATATTGAATTAAGAGACAAAAGACGACTTTTTTTTTTTAAAGAGCGTTGTCTTTGTCTTCATATTAGGAGCATCGTTATCATCCAGCTGTTCAGTCGCTACAGCCCCTAGGGACACAAAATAAATGTGAAGTTGCTGAGATTTGTGAAATGTTCTTAAGGAGGAAAAACATCGAAGTGCTGACAGGCTGAGATCTGCGTTTCAGGTACAATTCAAGATCAGAGCTCTCTGGACCTTGGGCGCTGCTCGTTGGTCGGTAGTTGTCTCCTAACAATACCCTTTTGACACGATTCTTTCCAAACATTCAGAAATCCAATACTGGAAGCGGTAGGCAGAATTTTGAATTTGCTCTACAGGCTAATTTCAGGGAAAGTGTTTAGATCAGTCTTATTTTATTCCTGAATTCATTTTTTTTAGCTTCTTAAAAAGACATTTATGCCCTTGCAAATTTAAAATGATCCCCAAGCTGGTGCCAAAAGTCGCATCAGAACTGTGTTAGGGGGGCCCTGACTCCTCCTGGCGCCCCTGAGCTAGGTGCTGAACCCGTGGCTGGCTCCTTCACTGGAGTGACAATTAGCCATTTCAATGGGCCTATTAATAAAAACACGGTGACTGGCAGAACTATTCTGGCTGTGCCTTTTTCTTTTGAAACAACCTTTTGAGGTTATTCTTTTGAACCACAGAAAGATGTATTATGCATTAGTTATGAAACGTCTTCGCTGAAGGACGAACGAAGAATGCTCTTCCATTGCAGAATGTGTGGCATTAGATTTGGAACATACTGTGCACAGAGCTTCTGTACATTTGTTATTCATGGGCTGTACATATAATTCAGAGGACTGAGGCTAACCAAGGAGGCAGATTTTATTTCTTAACATTTCTTAGACATTTCTGGGGTGCGTTGTAGTGGTTTAGCAAGCAACATTGTCTATAGTGGCTTTGTCGGAAAGGGTGTGAGTGTACTTCGAATCCTGTCAGTCTCAGGGATGTGTCATGGGATCGAGAGAGAGATTAGCTGAACTTGGACTTTGTCATGTCTAAGAACTTTTCTTTATAATCTCAAGTTTACCTTGTTTACTTTGATTGTATTGCACCTTGAAGGTGAAGTACGAAACCTTGCTCTGCACCTTCCATTGCTAGCAGGCAGATAGCCCACACACCCCAGGCACTCTGAAGATGCGTTCTCTATGATTTGTAGAGATAAGAGAAAAAAAACAGGAGAGAAAGCCGTAAGGAGGGGGACACTTAGACGAATCTCATTCCAGATCATTAAAGCCAGTCAGGTTGAATGCCTCTAGAACTAACCTAGTTGTCTATAAACTTTGCTAATGGCCTGGTGTGCATCACTAGCACACAACCGAACAAAAAGGGGCTTCCTGTGCCACAGGGGCAAGATCTGTTTTCAGACGTACAATAACTTGAGAATAAAAAGCTGAGGCGTCATTATTTACTGCTCGTCTAGCTAGAAAACCTTTCACCCAGATCCTGTTTTGTTGTAAACGCACCAAATCCTGTTGTATCCTTTTGCCCTTAAACCTTAAGATTTTTCACCTTGGCTCAATATAAAAAAAAAAGACGACTATAACAGAAGTGACACAAGGGCATCTATTATAATAACCTGGTCACTCATTGCACCCTTAAGCACAAAAAACTCAAAAGCTTTTAGCCTACCGTACGCTGACATCAAGTACATCTGAATTTGGAATTATACAGAAAAATGCTGGAAGAGTGTCATTTGATGGTAGAAGAAACTGTGCTCCTATGCCCGTTTGCACAGACATGAATGTAAAGAGATGTCCAATGCCACACATAAAGAAAAACAATTTGTAAACTGCTGTCCTGCTGTTTGCTATGACCAACAATACCAGCAACAGTAAGCCAGCTGTAAGTCTTACTGCCATGTCATTGTAAATGTATTCCGTTCGCTGTTTTAAAGAGTAGGCAAAAACCTATGTACAGTACATTTTCCTGCAGTTTTACATGAAGAATAACATTTGAAAAGCTGTGTAATTTCTAAAGAAATGGCAAAAATGACACGAGTTTAACACGAGAATACTCGCTGACACAGTGTTGTACTTCGTGTATACAAAACACAGTACACCTGCTTCTTCAGATTATTACTTTTTTGCACACAGAGGAGCGAGATGATATTCATCCGTTGTTAAAGTCAACACTACAGTACTTTACACGGGACAATATTATTGCCTTTATAATACAAGAAATTAATACAGCAGACACTATTGTTCACAAATGAAGTATTGAGTATTAACGCAAGGCTATCTCGTATAAACCCCAAAAGTATTTCGGTTAAATGCAATACTATCTTGTATAAACACAATCATTTTCTCGTTTAAATGCTGTACTAGCTTGTACTATTTTTTTTTTCCTCCATGGCACTAATAAGCTGCCGTACGGAGTCCAGGAGAGCTCGGAAAAATGAAACGTTAGCTATCACTGGCACAAGCAGCACCAACACAGCAAGGTCTTAAAGCCAAAAGGAAACAATCTTTCACCCAGTGGGCAGGGATTCTTTCTTACTGGGGGCCTGGCTTTCCACTGGGTAGGGCATTAAGAAATGTGTACAAAAAGTCACTGGCAACATGCATTTGGCACCTGCAAGCCCATCTCTTCTGATCCCACTCCACCGCTGCCCAGCAGCCACCTTGATTTTCTGCTCACTTTCGCACTGGCCATATTTCTCAGAGACGATACAGTACATTTCTGACTACCCTGTCGAGAACTACATGCAGATGAACTGCCACAAAAGAACTTGTCCTCCAGAGGTGAGGTGACAAGTGATTGATGTCCTAAAAATAAGCACCTGAAGCTGACACTTTCTTTGGAAACCGCAACGGGCAAGAAAAGTTGGCAGCCTCAAATCCTAGATGACTGCAGGAAACAAACTGCTCAGGCATTCTGCTGATGGGGGATTTGTGGCTCAGACAATGATGTGAACTGCCCCAGTTCTATACGCTCATGGTGTCAAAGCAATTTTAAAAGTGTTTAATCGTACAGAGGGGATTCACAAACTGGCACATGCAAGCTACTGTGGTGAGAGCATTTATTAATTCTGTTGAGTGTTTAATCATTCTTGCTAGAGACTGGCTGAAGTTTAGGTTAAATACCTTCAAAAGCACTACATTCCAAAACATGGGTTTGCATGCAACGTTGATAAATCATTAAACAGATAACATTCAGCTAAGCTAACTCAAAGTCATAAATCACATTACCTGGGCCGATTCAAGAGTTTTATAAGCTTCGGTAGCCACAGTGTGTGATTAAAACAAACATGATTACAGCCTAATCACTTAGAATAGAAACAAGAAGGTCCTGATGATAAATCATGCCTTACACTTCCATGGGTTATTAAATGGGGAAAAATAAAAATAACATAGCAGGTCTTTTGAGGATGGCCTAATAGGTGTAAGAAATTTTGGGGGCACACATACAGTATCCAGGGAAATCTGAAATCCCTATCAAAGGGAGAGAAAGGGAGAAGGAAACTCTGAAGTCTCCCAGGGGAGACTGAAATCCCTTCTGGCCGACAGGGGGTCTGTGAAACGTGCGAAGCTGCACGAGGCCATCGGAAAAGGGTGCAAGCCGGATGAGGCCACTCAGAGAAAGGAACACGGACATGGAGGGAGAGGACACCGTTCCGGCCCTAACGAGGCTGCCGGCAAGGATCCCAGGAAGCGTGTGGATTGTGGCACTTTGAGACACAACAGGAATTGCTGCAACAAAGGAATCAGTTTGTAAATTATCACACAGATACTGGTGCCCTAACGGCCATGAGGTGCTATGAGCAGCTTCTGAAGTGACTGGAAGAGAAATCAAAAGCCAGATACTGTATATATTTTGTCTGAAATAAAAGCAAAAACTTTGATGAACTTTCGGCATTTACAAATAACTATTCCGGTAATTAATAGATTATTTGCCACTTCTCTTCTGATCATATCAGCAACGCCTATTGGCTGCTCATTCGCTTTGATCAGTCATGGGGGAAAAAAAGACCGCTAGACAGGGCATCTTATTCATACTGCGCTGCAGACAGATATCGGTATTTGCTCTGGAAAAATGTGTAAGAATTTCTTAAAGATTAAGGGGGGAAAAAAACTGAAAATCCACGACATCTCAAAGTGTCCCCGAGGTTCTGGGACAAGGTGGTCATCCCATGTATTTAAAAACATCATTAGCATTTCAGCCCAAATCAATGTGAACTCTGATGTTCTCTGAAGCCTGTCGGCCATAATGAGAACAGCTGAGCGGAGCTCAGGCCCGCTGTGATTTAATATGCCGAGCGACGCTGTCACCAGGGCAGACTGGGCCCAGCGTGAGCTTCCTCATTTCCACCCTGCCTGCGGAGGCAGACTGGCCATACGAGCCCCCCCCCCCTCTCGGGCAATAATTACCCCGTCGCCCCGGCAGGGAGCAGCTCCTTCTCCGGCTGTAATTAAACTCGTCACACTGGCCGAGTCGCTTCTCCCCGCGATCTTCCAGAACGCCGCCTTGCTTCACACCAGGCCTCTTCCTTTGTATCCCGGTGCCCATCAAGAATTAAAACACGCTGCTCCAAGAGGGTCACGCTGGCTCCTCTGCACAGGAGATCAGGAGAAGCGAGAAGCTGTTTCGCCTCTTGAATTTAGGGGTAACTTTAGACAGAACAGACGGAAGGCCAGAGCAGCAGGGCCTACACTCCTCCTCTTATTAACGGTACAATAGGAGCTCGATTTGTCTCATTTGAGTACAGGACAGTGTCCCTGGTCATCCATCCCTCTACTGCGATGAATTGTCCGGCTATTACGATGCTGTAAATCCACATGAAGTTCAGCCTTTAAATGTTTCACTTATTTGCAGTCCTGGTCAATATTGCTAACCACCACGGATTAAAAACAAAGGGGGAGCTGTAAGAACCATGTGTGTGAAGTCTGCATGTTCTTCCCTGTCCGTGTAGCTTTCTCCCCAGGTGCCCTGCTTTCCTACAATAAGACAAAGCTGTCTGGGTAAACGGGTGTCTCCGACTCGCTCCCGTGCGCGTGTGCCTGCGGCCAGACTCCAGCTCGCACGACCCCCTGAGGAGGAGGAGGGGGTGACTCAAGCTGGGCAGATGGAGAGCTTCCTCGTGCCGATGTCTCAGCCACTCTGAGGAACCGGAAAGGAGAAACATGGACGGCAAGAATACAGCCCAAGCTAAGCGAAATCTGGCCAGCACAGACTGGTTCTGAGGGAGAACTATAAAGACAAAATATGCGTGCAGTGTGATTACTATGCTCTTGCCCACTACAAGACAGCATTTTTACACAAAAGCTGAGGTTAATTTGCAGTATACACTCACTATTTCATAACTGATTCCTGGTACTGTTCATCCCTCAATTGAAATTTAAGGATTTTTTTTTCCTAAGCCGTAAACACTAATTCTTCCATGAACACCAAGTCTTCCACTACGGAAAAAGGGCCGGGAATTTGTTGCCGTGCTCTCACTGCCAGACTTGCCTTCACGAGCGCCGAGTCCCTCGCGACCTGCCCTGGGACGACAGCCTGCTTTCCTCTCACACCTACAGTCCCTAATTCTGTCAGTCCCCGCGCTTAACCCAGAACACAGCAGCCAGGGAGTTTGTGAAGGAGAGAAGACAAGACCTGAACGAGCAAAGCCCTGTTCCCCAGTCAGCATTTCCAGGCAAAACGTTATGCAGTTCGAGTGTTTTAGGCTTCTGAAACTATAATCTAATTTCAGTCTTTCTTCCAGCTGCAGTACCGGTTATCAAATCAAATGAAAGAAATGTCTGGAGTGCTTGTATCACAGCCATCAGTAAATGTTAACCTCAAATAACCTTTTAAAAGAAGCATTTGTCTAACCATATAATGACTATAATTGTATCAATGCTGTTACACTGAAATGTTGTTTTTTTTTGTATCCTGACAGTAGGAAACATTATTAATTACCTACTACTGCACTCTCACTGTGATTAATCATGATGGTGGTGGTTTGTTGGAACAACGGGCTGCCTGTTACATACAGTATAACAATATTCATACTCATCCGTTACCTGGCCCCAGCCCTGAGACGCGCCATGACCTCGACTGTGACAAACGTCATGCTATGAATACTTACGTACTGTACATACCTACTCTACATCTTTTGGAACGACAGTTATAAATGAGCAAAGGTGATGATGCTGGGTTCATCAGACCAAGACCACAATTTCCCCTGTGTTATATTTTAATTCCCATTTCAATTGCCCAAGCCAGAGGGGGTGTTGCACCTGTAACACTGTTAGGAAGCCTACCGTTAATTCCGGGGATCTACTTCTAACTGCTCGATGGGCTACGTACCAATCCGGTCTGCTGCTGTGCCCACAGAGCTCCGAGCGGCCCCAGCTCTCGCCTTCTCTGCTTCCTTGAAAGCTCGTTCATAACCCCAACCTCCAGCCACTTTCTGACTGCTCCACCCAACAGCGGGGTCGCGACGGGGGCCGGAGCCTAATCCAGCAAGAGACGGGCACAAGGCAGGATACGCTCTGGATGGGACGCCAGTTTGTTGCTTCCCCCCCCGGCCAGTGGATCTGCCGGTGTGGTGTTAATGTGCCAACGCACGCTGCCTCCCTGTCCTCCCTTTGAGGAGTGCTCCTGGCCGCTGCCGAAACGCCCAGCAGAGTACCGCCGGGCGCCAGATGGAGCCTGTGGGCATTCGGTAAGAAGGGCGGTGCAATGCGTTTAACGCCCAGGCGGACACCTGCCCGCAGGAAAACGGCACCAGCCGCCGTGCCGTAGGAGCGGCGGGCGCACAGCGAGCTGCCAATGCGGTGGCGCCTCCGCCGCCGAAATCCAAGGCTCATTAAATTGTGATTAACGATCACGCCGCCGCAGAGAGCCTGACGCGCTCGTTTATTACTCCGAGTCGGGTGCCCTTCGCGTGTGGGGCTTCCAGCCTGCCTGCTGGAATATTTCACAAGGGCAACACTCGCACTGTCCTCACCATTACTCCATCTCTACCCAAGACCTCTGTGGGTGGAGGGCTGCAGTAATAAAGCACTCAGTAGGCGCTGCTGCCTCCAGTTACTGTCACCGTTACACTGTTCCTCTTCTGCATTTCAGTTTCAAGCAAGGCAGGTGAGCTCAACCCTTCTGCTCGACTTCTTTTGAACAGGCGTCGGCAGTAAGGGAGACCTCCGGGATATAAAATGATATTCAGTCAAAGGAGTCTTATTTCCTATCATGAGCGAGCCAGGCGATCCCACGCATTGCATACGCAGAATCTGGACTGGTGGCGCACAGGGACTCCAGCAGCACCAGGCAGGAAGGAGCAAGTGCAATGAGGGGCTCCTGCACACTGGACACTGGACACAGCAGCTGTGTTGTACGATCGAGCTCTGCTCAAACGTAACTCAAAGCTGTCATGCAGAAACAGGCCACATCTTCACCAGATCCCCTGGACCTCTACAGTTAAGTAACTCTTAAAAGAAAAGTCTATTTTCACAGAACACAGGTCTGGAACTCACTTAGCTACAGATCTTCCTGGAATCATTTCAACTGGATCTCTCAAAAAAAAAAAAAAAAAAAACTACCAGCAATGTGTTTAATTTTCTTTGCATGTATCTTCTACTGTTGGTCTGACCTGAAATCTCCTGGCAGTTTAGACTGCAAAAAATAATTCAATAAATGTGTAAATCCCTAAATTAAATACCAAACAATTATAAAACACCAAAAATAACTGAATGTGAAAGTCTGAAGTGGAGTTAAAAGCTTGTGTGTATGTGGATGGTATTCTATATCTATCTACAGCCATTTTCAGCCCTCTTGTCCTGATGAGGATTGTGGTGTGTCTAACGCAATTTCTAAAGTACCATCAAGCATAAGGGTCTCAGAGACTGCTGCTCCCCGCACTGCAAGAAGCCAAGACAGATTTTTTTCCCCTTCTTGAATAATTATAAACTGCCAAAAAAAAAATGAAATCTAAATTGATAGAAAATGCTTGAAGAGCAACCACTTGTGCAGATGTTGAGGAAGCCGACTGCTGTGAGGACTCTGTGCTGAGATACTGAATCAGACTGGTCATCTGCTGTGAAAAAGGAGCATCCAAGCTGCACAACAGACTGTGCGGTTCTGCATAGCAACAAGAAGGAACTCTTCCAGAGATTCAACATAAAAAGGCCCACAAAGATCTAATATGAACTGGATTTGTCATCAGTTTGATAACATGGCCCCTGTGGGTGGGGATTCACAAATTACAGTGAAATATAAAAGCACTGAAAGTTTTCTTCTCTGGATGAGACGACACACAAAGCAGGGAGCATGCAGAGGAGTTGGGTGCATTAGTCATCACTGGTGAAGATAAGATGAGTCAAGCAATCATGATGTGGAGCTAGGAAACACTGACGAGCAATGCCAAGGTCTGCAGAAATCTAAAGCCAAGAGTTCAGGCCACTTTGACCACTGCTGGGCACTGGGTCCCATCCGACTTTATGTTCACCAGATGATCACTCATGAATAAACTGTATATTAGTGGGTCGGCCACTTGATTCCAATTGTCCTTGCTATGAGATTTGATCAAATCCCTTCAACTGAAGTGCTCATAAAGTTTCTTCAGTGATAAATCTGGAGACGTACTAACCTATAATTAAATAATTTCCCAGAACAGTTTAAGAATGAAGAAAGATAGAATGAAACTTATCTGGGGCAACAATAAAACTTAAGGTTTTATACAAGGAGGGGGGATTTCTCCCTCCCTTCCACACAGTGACGGAGGAAACAATCACACAATCACACCTTGCTGTTGCAGACCAGGGGCAGAGATTGACGCCTCCCCACACGGTTATAAATCTGGGCTGTTAAATCCCTGATCTCTCAGGGAGATTCTAGTGCAAGGCTTTGGTACAAAGAGCTCTTAATTAACTAATCAAACAGTTAAAGATCTAGCCACACCGTAAGACTAGCCTGTTTCTGTCTAGGAACGTCAACAAGCATTAACACTACACTGGACATGAAAAAGAATCCAGAAGACATGGCAGTACATGTACAGGGATGATTAATCCGGGTCTTCAGTAAGATTTCGCTTGTAGATCAAAGGATATTTCACATCCTACTGTGTTTGCTTTCCGGATGAAACTGAAGGATCTGAGAATGGCCGAGCAGAGATGAGGCACACCAAAATCTCCCCCCTTTCCCCTCGGCAGAAACAAGGAACGAGCCCGGAGTGAGATTCTATAGGTCTCAGGTCTCACACCGAGAGTTTCTGTACATTAATCTGATGCAGCTCAATTGTACTGCGCTAAATAATAATAATTGGTCACTGCTGATTCCAAGCAATCTTTTTATTTGCAAAAGAAAAAAAAAACATGTTACCAAGAGGAGAGTGGTAGATTAGGGGGAGGTGTGTGCATATGAGTCTTACTCGGGAGATTTCAGTCATAATTGTCAAAGTGTTTCAATGTTTTAATAACCCGAATGACCGTGTTTAATGTCACTTACGTAACCTGTGTCAAACGACAGTGTTTAACAAACCATGTGGGAGAAAGACTGAATTATTTAATACATTACTCTGGTTCCAGAGCTCAGTAATCCTGCAATCTGCTGTGGATGCTCCTAGAGCACAATCAGTGCATTTAAGCAACCAGAAAGCATGGCACCTCAGATGTTGATAGTGACCGAGTCAACAGGCCACAGCTAAATGCATTCCCCACCAACAGGAGTGACATTTGCTCCCCCAAAAATCAAGAATCAGCTTTCAATCTTGCATAAATGTTGGAGATGCATAAGGTAAATCCACTAAATACATATGTGGCTTTTTAAATCTAAAACAGAAAAGAGCTTCTACGGTATTTAGTTGACTTAAACGTGCTGCCAAAGAAACAAAGCAGCAACAAAAATGTCAAATCTGAAGAAAAGGCTGCAAAAAGCCAGGCGAAGGCTCCCCAAGACCTGCCGTTCAGCCCCCCCACCCCGACACTCCTGCTGAACGACAGCCTGATGAGGCAGCAACTGGGAGAGCAGTGCGCCCCAGACTGGGCTGCTTACTGAGAGACTCGGACACTGGGCAGCAGTACAGGCATCCAGATGGCACAGCACCAGTGCCACACACACACACACACACACACTGTTGGCTGGAGGGGCAGGGGTTACAATACACTGTGTGACCTTGTCCGGTATGGATACCTGGGTGCAAGTATTTATAACACAGACACTGCCAAACTGTTTTAAAGTTAACTGCAAACGGGCTAAGCAGTCACCAGTTTTCCCAGTACTACCAAGAGGGAGTTCATGTGCCTAGCAGGCTGGCAGAGACTGGCACCAGGAGTGCCCTCCAGTGGCTGTTTTGGCTACAACTACGCCACTGGCCAGGCGAACGTCAGCGCGCGCCCCAGACGGACACACCCTGTGGCGGCTGTCCAGTGGCTGCGGAAAACGAACCACTGGTAATTAAAGAAGCAGCAGCACGTTAGCTGGCATCCAGATGGCCAGACTGAGGCGTTTGCTGCATCTAAATCAATACTGCGTGCCTGCCTAACCTTTAAATGAGCAAGCCCGACTGAACACACTCACTCTTCATGGTGTTTATGAATGGATAATTAGGTATTAAGTTAATTAAAAATAATCATTTCAATAACTGAAACCATTATTAATACCTGACACTCTCCTTGCCTGGCCTTGTGCCCTTGTGTGCACCACATACCAACAGATTACTATCTGGAGTACAGGTTATTATTGTACTGTAATTATAGACCGGTAAGTTTTACTGCTACTACTTGTAAGGTCATATAAACCATAATTAGAACTAAAGCAGTGAATCATCTACAAGACTGTAGGAGTTTTAGGGCATAGTCAATATTGAATTGGGAAGAAACGGTAGCTCTTACTTAAGCTTTTTTGAAACAGCTGAGATGGATAAAAACAGGACAGGATATACATGATATGGTATATTTAAATTTTCACAAGGTTTTCGAGAAACCATTCATATAAAATAATAGAAAAGCAGACATCCTAGGGAGTGCATCAAGTTGCGAGAACACTTGAGCTCAGGAGGCTTGCTGATATATAAATACAAATATTCTGGAGCCAGTTTATTCTGGAGTGACTGTTGACTGTCGGTGACTGTTGTGTGGTTGAGCAGGGGGTTTTCCTGATAGCACCTGGGCAGAGAGTAGAACATAACACAGAGGACAGACAGGTGTTCAACATTCAAACTGATGTGATGGAACTAGTGGAGTACCACAGGGATCTGAACTAGGGTCACTGCTCGTCTTGATCATTATTAATAATCTAGATAGAGTCAGGGGAGTAGGAGTTCAAGGATAACATGAACATATAGTAAAAGACAACTCTGTTTTCCATCTGGGATTAAAGAGCAGAGACCAGGTACAGTAAAGGAGTGCTACGGGCTCACAGGCTAAAAGAACATATTTTTTTTCCCATCTTGAACAGGTAAGACTACGGGGGACCTGGTTCTTGTGTTCAAAAGTCACACGAGTGGTAATTTCAGACAAGTGCATTTAACACTTTTTCATACAAAGGGTGGTGTGAGTATAGAACAAGCTGCCCAGCCCTGTGGTTGAGGCTGATATCCTGGATTATTTCAAGAAACGGCTGGGTGAGATTCTCGGGTCTATTAAATGCTAGAAACCAAAGGAGCTAAAGAGGCCAAATGATCTAAAAAAATATTCATTATTATTCATTATTAAGGTTTCTCATATTTCTCCAAATATACAAGCAAGACAGTACTGAGATGTTAAGATTTTGTCTCAGCGTATATTTCAGAATATCCAATTTAAAATAACTTTTTTGAAAACTCATGCTTAACACATTAGTAAACATTTGTATCTCTCCATAATACACAGCAAAAGTTGCAAGATTCTTTCTGTTCTCCGGCAAGAAATGAGAGCAACAATCAAATTGCCGTTACACAAAAAACCAACTTCATAGTAACAAACATTGACTTAATAAAAAAAGGAACAAATTCATCAAATTAAATTTCTGAATCTCCAAAGTACTCTCTTGGTTAATAAAGGCAGCAAATCTTTAGAGAGAGCTCACCAGGTGCTGAATCTAATTTTCCTCACTAATCTTATGATGGAATTGCCTAAAGTTATAATTGAGCCTTCGCACATAGCACAGGGTCCTAAACCCTTTCCCGAGTTCTGCTGAAAATGAGCTAACAAAGTCTACTGCAACTCGAATACAGCATGTCTCTGCACTTAATGTTCTCGATTAGGCACCACGAGGCTCGGTGTTTTGCTGTAACACTCTGCAATGAAGAGAGGTGTGAAGAGGAACAGAATAATGCTTGTAATGAGGTCAGCGCAGTGATTACACAGTCCGGCACCTGAGCCGCCGCCTTCTGTCATGGTCAACTCTGCGGTGTGTGATCTGTTTCCGTGGCAACTCGGCTCTCTATTGAAACTGGGTGGACAAAAACAAAACTGAGCCACTAAAATCAGACCACGCTTCCTGCTGTCGGTGTGAGATCTTAAAGTGTCCTTCTTCCTTTTTTTTTTGTTTCCCTGCTATGTGCAGCTCGATGTCGTTTTTTTTTTTGTGCTTTCTGCAAATCTGGCCTTTTAAACTCTCTGTGCTTCAATGGGCAGAGCTGTGACCAGGGTAGCCCCAGCCAGACACACAGCCCCGGCCCAAGCAAGGGCCGAGACTGGACATGCGGTTCCGAATGCCGGTCTCGACAGCCCGCGGGGCGAGTTGTCAGAATACGCTTTGAATGCATTTTTACCTCCGAGGTTCCTGAGGAAGTCCAGCTGCACACCGATGCCCCGTGAGTTAACGCGCGCTGCTCGTGCCAACGGCGACGGGAGCTGGGGGCCCCGCTCTGGCCAGCCGCTGGTCGAGAGGTGGCCGATCAGAAAGGTCAGGCCAGCAGCTGCCGCAGGTCCGGCTCCAAGCCCTTCTCGCTGAGCTGCTCCAGGCTGTAGTAGCGATGCACCACCTGCTCCTCGGTCACCACCACCACCCTCACGCCATGGGGGTCCGTCCCAAGCTGGCAGCCAATGGCCGAGGTCACGACCATGTCCAGGCCGCCGTGCACCCCCCCGGCGTTGCGGTGGTAGTGTCCCGAGAACACAGCCTTCACTCCTGGAGCCGAGAGAGAAAGACACAAGGTCAGGAGGCCCAAACGCAAACCCCACCACCAGATACACTGTTGCCGAATCCGTCGTTGATGCCCTCCCTTTAAAATCAAACTGAAAAAACACACTCGAGTTCTGTAAAGTCCTTTGCCAGGCATTTAACTCAAGTATAAAACCTATTAATGTATCACTGCTGATGTGCTGCTTGAAAAAACCCTCCCCTTCACACAATCTCACGCTTTACATATTGAGCTTCAGGGGTGAGACAGCTCATTGCTAGACGAGCAATGAGTCGTCTCTCCGGAGGGACATCAGTATGTAATACTGTGATTTAGTGAACAAGCTCCATTACCTCGTGAGTCTCAGTGTTGCCAGAGAGCTAACCATTATCAATGAGTCTGTAGCAGCAGAATTCAGTGTCTTGATAGGATAAGGATGAAGCCCGCATTCAGACTCAGTTCACCTGGGTGCTTAGATTACTGCCTAGCTGTACAGTGACATGTTTGTCAGCAGCTGAGCTACCTATTCCAGTCCAGACGAGAGAGGCACCTTTTCTTTCTCAAACCTCTGTACTAATCTGCTGAGCTGTCAGCAAAAAAAAAATCACGTTCCCAACTTCAAAAAGCATCAGACATTTATCAGCTAATTGTCACTTCTGCATTCTGTTTTAGAGATGTGTACACACGTTTTTTTGAAAAAGTAGATTCTCTCCGTTCTCTGACAACTATCCGTATCCTAACGGCCCAGCAGTTATTGGAATATCTACATAATAGCTACCCTGTTATGCATTAAGATCATGAATTTATCGTTTTAAATAAAAATGATAGTCAAAGCAAGAGCAGACTGCAACTATGCAGACACAAGTGCTGTACATGTACCAGGTGTGAGCACATTCGAGCTCAGGAGGCTTGCCGATAATATTTTGGAGCCAGTTTATTCTGGAATGACACAGTGACAGTTGTTTGGTTGAGCAGGGGGTATTTCTGCTACAAGCAGAGTGTGTATGCAGTGTTTCTAAACACAGGGCTGAGGCACAGCTGTGAGGACGCCATCAACAAGTGCCATCATTCGAAAATACCTCCTGTGGTGCATTTTGATGAAGAAGGATGGAAGAACTTTCCAAAGGCGAGCGGCAATTTATCTTGTGTTACAACATTGTTTTTATGCAGAGGTGTTCATGACTAGTACTATCACTTAATGATGAGTGACCTAAATGACATATGGAAAAAAATGACTTCTACAAACACCTCCATCGAGGTAGCTATGTGATGGCATTGCCTGTTGGCAAATACTGAGTATTTTCTGTGATCTTTCCAGAATACACACGCTGACATTCCAGAATACCTGGTGTATTTACACTGGAAAACGTCTACCAGAATCCTAAGGCTTGTTCACCCTGGCTAGAAAACAAACACAGCTTCCGAGAGAACAGGAGTTCAGACAAGAGAGGATACGGATTCTGGAACACGTGCAATGAAGTTTCCAAAAATAAGTTGGCAGGAAAATGCCCAACTGTGTTCTCTTTCTGAAATATCTGTGCTTCTGAAAGATCTCAACGCGGCTTTCTAACACAAGAATCACCACCATCATTGCAATAATGAAGACCGAGTCAAAAGTAAACCTGATCTGGAAGAGAGCTAAAACAACTGTTGCTTACGCCCGAAGAAGGCTCCACAGCCGAAACGTTGTGTTTTCTTTCTTCTCTTTTCAGCTTGGAATAAACCTTTGCGGCCTACGCATGCTGACGCAGCTACCCACCTGAACTAAAACAACTGTTGTTTTACAGCTTTTATTAAATTGACATTTCTTTTATACATTACATCCTTTACAACCATTACCTTTATTACAATAAACCTTTTCCCGATGATAAATTATTTAACTGAATGTCCTGTGTTTTTATACAAAGACCTTATTTGGTATATTCTGTGATATTATCTTCAGGGGCACTGAGCTCATGTGCACACTTTCAAGCTCCTCAACTATGTGTTTTAAAGACCTGGGAGAGAGAGGAAGCCATGAATCACAAAACAACTTTAAAGCAATTCTTTCTGGCATCTGATAAGGCAACACTGACATTTTAAAAGAGATTTTCATATTTTCAAAGCTAAAAATAAAAGGTGTGATTTGAGAAGGCAGTGACAGTAAAATGAAAGCATCACGTACAGTACATCTGCTGCCTGCAAATGTACCCTCCTCCCAGGTGAAAGCCAGGTTGCGTGTCACGATTTTGAGGATGATGTTATAGGATGTCAGTGATAACCTGTTCCTCAGTTCTTCAGAGACTCTCAGGTGTTCAAACATTTTTCTTAACACTCCCTCTGTGCCAGTGTTTTTTAACACTTTTAAATCATGTTCCATATTAGTCTGGAGGGTACCAAAACAGAACATTATTTCATACTAGAGTTTCAGAATTTAATGACTCATTACATTCACCTACATTATCCTACTGGAACATCTTGAACGTGCTGGCTGGCTTTTGATCCGCTGGTTTCACAAAGTCAACACAGAACGGTAGCTGTGTTATTAATCAATTATGTATAAAGTATTCATCGCCGGGGCTGACTGGCCTTCAAAATAGAATACACCTCACCTAGCACTCCCCACCCCTGGCAGGACAGAGCAGAGGTCGGCTGCCCCTCTGCACTCTGCCTCCACAGAGGTGCGGGATCTCGATGCGGCAGAGTGCTTACGGCGATTCTACAGAAGCCCCCCCGCCCAGCTAAGAGTGTCCCTCTGAAGCAGAACTCGGAGAGCTCTCATACAGACCACGCGTCAGTCAGCAGTGCCTGTCTGGACTGGAAGCAGCTCCCAGCCTCTTCCTGAATGATGGATATTGGAAGAAATGTCCAGCCCTGAGCGGCAACAGAGAGTGATATAAATGTGTCATAAATTGCTACCACTTCCTCTGACAAGAAAACAGTTCTCAAGCATATTTATTGTTTTTTTTTTTAATTCTGCTGCTTATTCTATGCAGATTACACCCCTTACATGAGACTAGGCTAATATTCCAAGTCTCCTGAGCTTAAACATGGTTTTGATCTACCTACAACACAAACACAGCCTCTTAGCTAGATGTTGTCAAACTGCTAGTAATTTGAGCTTGATAATACAACACACTTGACGTTTTTCTGCTAAATAAATATTCATGAAGTAGAGGTTAATTCTGAAGCACAGATGGACTCAGTTACCCAGCCAATACAAGTGCCTGCCAATATCTCGAACCCCCAGGGTCAGACAATAAGCAGCAATTAGAAGCAAACTAAAAATTAAATTAAAATGGTGCACATTCTGTCACAATTAAAAAAAATCACAATTTAAATTACCACAATGCAAAATAGCTTTTTTAAAATGCAGCAATATTACATTATAATTTTCTCCATAAAACAATCACAACATAGATCAAAAAAGAAATCCAAATACCTAGTCTGACAATCTCACACAGCACAAAAAAAACAAGATCTGCCTCTATACAGCAGCAAAACAGAAATAAGGAGGGGTTACCTTCATGTTGAAAAATAAAAAGGACCAAAAGATCTGACCAGGATGAGTGGCCACCTAATACTACCCTGTAGCATTTAGCCAATTTCTAGGGAAATCCTGGTCAAACAGGGCTCACTCAGGCTCAAACCCCTGAACACGGAGCTCAGCCTATGACATCTGGGTGAGTGCCTGCACTGACTGAGCCACGGGGAGGGCCCCAGATCTCCAAATGTTTGCTGATCATGGTTCTTATATAATCTCACGAGATACAAGCTCTGCAGTATGACGTACCCTGGTAAGATTCTACATACATGAACACAGACTCCAGGTGAATCACCTGAGATCCACAGGGCTTCCATTCTTCCGCAGAGCAGCAGACATACATATTGGAACCCTCTCTCTCTGAACACTATTAAATATACCTGGTGCCATTAATCCTAACTGCTATCTTGGGAATATATCACTTTAACCGAATAAATGAATAACATTATTTTAAGGATGTGATGAAATTAGAGGGCTCAAATATCATCCTCTCTGCAGTGAATTCTCAGTGTTGCACTTTCTAACCTGACCTTGGAAATACCCTAAATTTACCAAACCAGAACTGTACAATTTGGACAGGTACAAATAATGGCTGAGGCTCTTTTAAAACGTCCTTTAAAGGCTTGTCAGCAAGATAAAATATATAATGTATATATGTAATTAACTTTGAAGAGTCTGGTTTGGAGAATTATCCAAGAACAAGTGTGATCAGGAACAAGTATTATCTCTGTACAATACTTTCATGAGGCCAGTAATGTCAAACACTTGTCTCTTGAAATGAAGGAAGAAATACACAGTTTCTATTATACGTTGCAGGTTCCTACTGCTCAGTCGCTCTGTAACACACAACAGCAATTTAACGTAATTTTTCCTTGGGTCCCTTATCTATCCAATATACTCCCCACATACATTATTCTTCCAGAAATTCGACTTAATTTGTCTCACAATCCGAGAGCGACTGCTCACTCAGACAGAAACTCTCATTTCCGAAGAGATCCCCAGGGAGGAATTAAGAAGCAAAAGCGATCAAACAAAATGCCAAAATGACAATTACTTAAAAGAATACAGAACGGATACGCGTCACATATTTTACTTAAGAATTTTTTGTCCTTAAAATATTGCTGTACAGTATTACATGTGCCGCTCAAAGGAGTATAAATAAAACCACAGACTGCGACAGAGATCAAACTGTTTGCAATTGCAAAACATTCCGAGTTGCACCTGTTTCTAACATTCACAGTAGCCGGCTTTGATCGGATGGCTTTCTTAACCTCAAGCCTCAGACAGGTGCTGACTGCAGGAAGGCCAGGGATGAGAGCTCTTCCGTCTCATCTGCACATCTGCTCTGATTCAAGATTATCGGAGACATCGAGATTCGCCACGTGTCTCTCCCAGACCCACCTCTGTTTTAGGAAAAATGGCCTGACTGTTCCACAGACATGAGCCTTTACCTGGTTCGACTTCCATGTCCTCAACCATCCTGTATGGCAACACATAACACTCTGAAATGACTCACCTGGGGGTGACATTTTCTTTCTGTGCACTATTTATAAATGAAAAAAGTGCCATTTGGCTATTTTTTCTCTTTGTGAGGCTTTCTATTACTTAGCACTTCACTGACTTATTTATTTATTAGCAGCACAAAAATGTACTGACACTTTTTTTTCTGCGGTGGTAGCTCTTTATCCTAGTTTTCGGAATAGAATATTTCAAAACTTGTCAGCCTAACTTTCCCACTCAGACATTAAGCAACTTAAATTGAAAGGGAGTCCCAGTGCATTAATTATCCTACTTAGAAAGCTATATATAAAACATTAGGAAGAGTGTCAATGAGCACAATTACACTGACATTTCAAGCTGCACCAAAAACCTTTGCTTCTCCCACTGACATTTCTAAAGGGCATTCAAGTTTTTAACAATGTTCTAGAAGACAGATTAACTCAAAAAGAAATCAAGATATACATATAAAAAAAAAACTATGTGTCCAGATTAGTTTGAGGATGATAAACGTGGGCTGGGATGATGGATGATGCACTGCAAGACTATTCAGGCATCACAAAGAATATTTTACTGCGTAGCTTCTGTTATAAAGATCACAGACTGGCAGAGCCTAGTGATCTGAAGGGGTAACCACTTTAATTTTGCACGCAAGATGTAACAATGCCGAGAGTCCTGTTTTTGTACGCGCGCATCTGTTGGATCCGATTATTTGATCAGCCTAACAACGTCAGAAGCTCGACGCAGATAGCCGAGACGCATGCAGTCAAAATCAGCTCGCATGCCACCAGGGGCACAGGTCCCCACAGCGCCCCCCCCAGTGGAGGTTATCTGCGGGCCTTGTCTCTCCCCACCCAGCCTGCAGTGGCCAATTAACCAAGAACCCTTTAGTGCACATAGTTAGATCCCGATGCTTCCACAAGTGAGCAGCGCGGCTCAGCTATGCTCTATGCTACTTATTTTTTATTGAAAAGCAGTAACACCTCTTACAGGTTGTGACGGCCCATCAGGTATTCGGTTTTTTGTTCAACTTCTTCTTAAGCGCTCTTTATTGAATTCCTCTTACATGAACCAATTATTGACTTAATTGCTACGAACTCGGATGCTTTCCTGGTCTTTAGCCACTGTGGTTTTTAAGATGCCGGCAAGACTCGTGGGGCTGCTGTTCACTGATCAGGAGTTAGATGCAGTGTTAAACACCAACGGAAAGCAAACGGACTAAACAGCAGCATGATTCTGACTGTCAAAACTAGGATGCCCATCTTCGGCACTGAGAGGAGGGTTTGGTTTTTCACGTGCATCCGGCAGCGCAGAAGTGTGTGGCTCTTTAGTGTAGACGGTCACGCACTGTATCCTGTCGGGTGTCTGTCTGCAGGCATATCCGTTAAGGAAGGACACTGCGTCTGCAGCTGCAGCCATGCCGTCTCCTGCACAATTTCAAAATACTGTATATGAGCCGAGATTCCGGCAAGACCTAAGAAGAATTCTTCTAAAGCACTTCATCTCGGCTGTCTGGCAGTCAGACGGTGCACAAGCTACTCCACAAATGAGAGATTACGGATGGAGTCCTGGTGCAGCGTGGAGATTCCACTACTATCACAAAATAACCTGACAGCCTTCCAGAGGGGCCTGTTTACACTCGCCGTCTTCTTCTGCAGTACGGGTAGGGCCCGCAGGATAGAAGGATAGGATGGATTTCTCTCAACGAAGCGGGCACTGCTCTAGCAATGCACGGGCTGATGGCAGTCATTAAAAAGGAAAACAGTATTAAAAAGACTTCTTGTTCAATCTAAAAGGGCAAAATGATCTTGGTGCCTACCAGGACTAGGTCTCTAAATTAGCCCAGTTTGCCAAAGCTTGGACCAGCTGAGGCATAAAAAAATCTGCTGGGCTGTTCGGGTCAAACACTTTTTGTGCGCTGGAGTGCTGGGGTGGGACAGGCAGCCCGAGCTTAGAAATCACATGGTGGAAACCCACTCCTCTCCACCAGCTGTAGAGGACTCAGGCTTCCAGCAGGTGGCAATCACACGGCAATGCTCAGCCATCCAAGTCACCCATCATCCCAGTCACACGTCTGTGCGCCTTTCAGCTTGTCAATCTACACACATGTGATTATATACGGTACAGTACAACAATGCAATGACAGCCCACTAACTGCAGTCTACAGCCTTATCTTTCTTCCATGAGGTAATTAGATTCCAGCTTTGTTAAACAGGTGTGCAGCTCAGATATACAAACCGTACTGTACCTCTTATTTAAACTGTGCTACAGTGGTCAAAGACCAGGACAGACTAGTCACAATTAATCACGAGGGGGTCCCTATGGATAAATTGTATGATGCGAGGAGAGACAAAAAGAAACACAGTGAAATAGACATCAATGACGCCGACCATAAATCACACTGATTTATCATCCGGGAGCTGCTGCTCTCTGTGTGGCACAGAACTGTTGTTCCCAGCTTATCCATCAACCCGCACGCAGGACTGATTAACGACAGCTTGCAATGAACCCCTCGATCTTTCGTTTTAACGCCGCAAAAAAATGACAACGCGCACAGGCACTAATAAGAGACGGCACCTGGAATAAATGAATATTAGTGCGAGTCACCGGCACAAGGGTAGCAAGACGGGCAGCTGAGAGACTTACTCCAGCTTCCTCTGCGACTGCGAGTCGGATCTGCACACCGGGATTAAAACAAAAACACTTCATCCAAACCGTCCAGAAAAATCAAATAATCATATCAGGAGGTGTTATGGACTAGGTGGTACAGCACTAATTTAATAATACAAACCAACCTATCAAGCTCTATTTGTCATGACAGTGGAGTTCAATTCGGGTTAGGCCTGCCCTCACTCTGGTTGGCCGTGACACCTGCCTCACCCCAGGCTGGCTGGTGCACATTTCAACGCGGGGCTGCAAAGGGGCGGTCTGCGTGCCCAGGCCCCAGCAGTCTGTGAGCAGTGGACCTGCCAGACAGTAAATCAAGGATGGCACAGTGTCCGCAAGGCAAACAGACAGCATTGCGCCCGGGATGCCAACAAGACAGCAATCCTTACAGTGCAGGCATCAAGCAGCAATCTGAGCATGCAGAAATGCTGCACCACAGAAGTAAGATAAGTATATTTATCATGATGGTTAAAGCTCCCCCAACCTTTATTATACAAATAAAAACAACAACAACTACTGCTACTAATCCTGCATTGGTGTGAAATCTGAATATGCTGGTTTGGTTATGGTGATGCAATGCATTTCTCCTTAATGTTCATTTCCTTTTGAGTTTTAAGAAGGCCTTTAGACCACCTACCCTGACTGCCGCCCTCTCTCAAACAGGTTCGGAGGCGATCTGTCCGGTGTCGGGCAAATTCAAGAAGGAAGGGCACCCCACGAAGGCGGCGTGATCGTTAGAAAGTCCTGCCTGACCTCACATGCTCCCCCAGATAAAAACAAAAGAAGGGGAACAACAGTACCACGAACAGAAGCTTGCAGGTAAGAGCAAATATCCAACCAAACGGAGTCGGCACAGCTCCAATTCCTTCTGGAGCTCATTATGAGTTCTCCTGTCTCCCCGGAACGCAGCACCAAGGGAACAGCAAAAAAGAGAAGCAAAGAGAAAGATCTTTCTACCAGGAAGATCAATTCCTCCTCCAAATTCCCAATTACACACTGAATAAACTCTGAGCGTGGTGTGACACACATACCCCACAGGAATGTCTAACTCTGTCATCCTTACCTACAGCACCATTAAATCATGCAGTTTGAGTGGAGGCGAAGTTATAGCTCACACAAAGAGTGAACTTACTCTCACAGAAACATTAAGAGGGTGAACACTGAATTTGGGGATCTCTACTCCCTGCACTACAGTTAATAGCAGAGAAATACAGTGCCTTGCGAAAGTATTCGGCCCCCTTGAACTTTTCAACCTTTTGCCACATTTCAGGCTTCAAACATAAAGATATAAATTTTTTATTTTATGTGAAGAATCACCAACAAGTGGGACACAATTGTGAAGTGGAACGAAATCTATTGGATTTTTGAAACTTTTTTAACTAATAAAAAAATGAAAAGTGGGGCGTGCAAAATTATTCGGCCCCTTTACTTTCAGTGCAGCAAACTCACTCCAGAAGTTCAGCGAGGATCTCTGAATGATCCAATGTTGTCCTAAATGACTGATGGTGATAAATAGAATCCACCTGTGTGTAATCAAGTCTCTGTATAAATGCACCTGCTCTGTGATAGTCTCAAGGTTCTGTTGAAAGCGCAGAGAGCATAATGAAACCAAGGAACACACCAGGCAGGTCCGTAATACTGTTGTGGAGAAGTTTAAAGCCGGATTTGGATACAAAAAGATTTCCCAAGCTTCAAACATCCCAAGGAGCACTGTGCAAGCGATCATCTTGAAATGGAAGGAGTATCAGACCACTGCAAATCTACCAAGACCTGGCCGTCCCTCTAAACTTTCAGCTCAGACAAGGAGAAGACTGATCAGAGATGCAGCCAAGAGGCCCATGATCACTCTGGATGAACTGCAGAGAACTACAGCTGAGGTGGGAGAGTCTGTCCATAGGACAACAATCAGTCTTACACTGCACAAATCTGGCCTTTATGGAAGAGTGGCAAGAAGAAAGCCATTTCTCAAAGATATCCATAAAAAGTCTCATCTAAAGTTTGCCACAAGCCACCTGGGAGACACCCCAAACATGTGGAAGAAGGTGCTCTGGTCAGATGAAACCAAAATCGAACTTTTTGCCCACAATGCAAAACGATATGTTTGGCGTAAAAGCAACACAGCTCATCACCCTCAACACACCATCCCCACTGTCAAACATGGTGGCAGCAGCATCATGGTTTGGGCCTGCTTTTCTTCAGCAGGGACAGGGAAGATGGTTAAAATTGAGGGGAAGATGGATGCAGCCAAATACAGGACCATTCTGGATGAAAACCTGTTGGAGTCTGCAAAAGACCTGAAACTGGGACGGAGATTTATCTTCCAACAAGACAATGATCCCAAACATACAGCAAAATCTACAAAGGAATGGTTCACAAATAAACGTATCCAGGTGTTTGAATGGCCAAGTCAAAGTCCAGACCTGAATCCAATCGAGAATCTGTGGAAAGAGCTGAAAACTGCTGTTCACAAACGCTCTCCATCCAACCTCACTGAGCTCGAGCTGTTTTGCAAGGAAGAATGGGCAAGAATTTCAGTCTCTCGATGTGCAAAACTGATAGAGACATACCCCAAGCGACTTGCAGCTGTAATCGCAGCAAAAGGTGGCTCTACAAAGTATTAACGCAAGGGGGCCGAATAATTTTGCACGCCCCACTTTTCATTTTTTTATTAGTTAAAAAAGTTTAAAAAATCCAATAGATTTCGTTCCACTTCACAATTGTGTCCCACTTGTTGGTGATTCTTCACATAAAATAAAAAAATTATATCTTTATGTTTGAAGCCTGAAATGTGGCAAAAGGTTGAAAAGTTCAAGGGGGCCGAATACTTTCGCAAGGCACTGTAAGTGCTCACTTCTCTGCTCTGGCAGGTTAAAATGCTGAACATCGGGGGTGGTGGCGGGGAGTCCCCATTACCTGTAAAGCGCTTTGAGTGGAGTGTCCAGAAAAGAGCTATATAAGTGTAATTATTATTATTATTATTATTATCAAAATGCAATACATAGTTGTAAAACACACTTGTTTTTTCAATTGTTCATTTAGGAAAATAAACAACATGCACACAGCTAATCAAACTTTGCACAGAACAGAAAAGAAAGGACCTTTTGCACGTGGGGGTTTTGCAAATCTCACAATCTTCATGTTTTAAACCTGACAATGCTTTTTTTTTTTAAGTTGTGTCATTCATTTTTCAACAAAAAGGTTAGCTTCTCTTTCTCAGTGCTGCACAAGGAAAAAAAATACAGTGACAGAAAAAGAGTAGTGTGTTATTTAAACTAGTATCTCACACCACAGAGCATCATGGTTCCTAAGTTGCTCAACCAGCACATGCAAACATGCAGTAAGATTCCACTTGTGGAATCTTCAAAATCCATTAGTCAATTAATTAACGGATTAATTGACGGTCTGTTCCTTTGAAGTATCCTAGGAAATCTCCAGGTTGTTTCAAAATTCTACAACTCTTTCCATAACGGCCTCAGATGGACATCTGCCTGATTTCCAGCTGTGATCCAGCGACCCAGGTCCTGTGAAGCCTTTACAGACCAAATAGGATATTTTCAGCAAGTCCTACAACATCAGGCTGTGCAGTGTTTCAGGCAGTCCTATTTTCTCATACACTCCAGCTCTACAGTCATTTTCCAACACAGCTGAAACTCTCAGCTTTGGTCAACCACTTGACAACTACCCTTAGCTAATGCAGTTTACAGTTACTTTCGGAAAACAATTTGAGTGTCATAATTTCTCAAAGCAAGCACACAAAAAATGAAAATAACAGTGTGTTACCATTCGCTCTTGGGGAACACATTCCAAAAGTACTTTTCTCAGGAGAAAAAAAGTGTGTTTTAATTGCCTCTAATTGCATGAGCCGGCAATGTGGGCTGAAAAGTAATGTGTTACAACACTCCCTTATTGGGGAAAGGTCATGAAGACCCGACCTGTGTGTGAAAAAAACATTTTATATACCTAGATGAAATGCTGCAAATAGCATTACATCCCAAATTGCTTATCAGTGACGTGCCAATTTTCCAACACAGAAACAGCTGCCTAATGCTGTTGGCTGGAAATGAGGCGGTAGGTGGGATTTCACCCCTATGTGTTAGATTGAGTTGTCAATCTGATCCCAGTGGCAAACGGACACAAGGTGTGACTCCGACAAGTGACAGCACAGCTAAAGACATTCACAGCTCTCCTGCAGTGCGCCCATTGGCACTGCATTTTGAACAGTAAATTCTTGCATAGAAGGTGAGGGGTGTCCAGAGACAACTGTGAGGGGATTTTATTGAAGCCAGTTCGCTAGGAACTTCCGAAAAATGGTCGACAGAGATCCTAGGATCAATAAACTACCAGAAACCAACTTGCAAAATGGGTTAAATGGCCTCATCACATTTGTAATCTTTTTATGTTGTTATGCTCTTAAGAGGACTCATTTTTCCAGGGCATTTGAGACCCAGAAACTGACCAATCCAAACACGATACTGTGCTCTTTGCATGCTGAGAAGCTACAACCAACACTGCAACTAAAATTCTGTTAAATCTGTGATACAAATAATCTGTTTTACTACCTTGCTGGTAGTAAGTGGTGAGCTACATCTGTTTTAAATAATACATATTGTTTTTAAAAGTGGTGCAATACAGTAAAATGCTAGTTCAAACCTTTCTAAAAATAGTCATTTAGAAACAACCAGCTGGGGCTCTTGGTGTTATCAACAACTAAAGGGATCTGTAATCTCTGACAAGATGAAAAACTGTTCCTACTGCTCACTGTGAAGTGATGCTGGCAGAACAGAATGCACAGAATCGCTTCCTGACAAACACAAAATGAACAGAACTTTGTATCATCAAATCCAAAACAAAGATTAAAGTCACCCAAAATAAGGCAGGCCATGTGACAGCACTCAGGTTTTTATTTCTACACTTTTTAGAAGGTCACAAATTAACTGTTTGCAAAAGTATGACCGCTTAAAAGCAAAAAAAAAAACTGAAAGCACATAATTCTAGTGGAAACTCTGCCGAGACAAAGATATCTTCCCTGACCAAAAACAATGGGACGTCCCAGGTTTGTGACTAAAGCTAGTACAGTTTAGCCCACACCAAGAGGAACTGCTTTTCTGTACTCGTCCAGATCTGACCATTACCTCCTGAGATCCACACAAGATCTCACTTCTCCCCTCTTGGTGTGGAGATGCTGCAACATCTAAAGAGTTAAGCCAGACGGGATAAAGAAAATATACAAACTGTTGAGCAGAAGATCATTTTACCAAGCTGATCATTACTTCTGACCTCCAGAGCAGATCAATAAGCTCCATCAAGAGAACGTTTTTTTTTTTACTTTCACCTTTTGAACTGTTTGCAGTTAATGAAGAATGTGTTTAGTCAACACCAGCCATTACGCTGGGTTTATAAAATGGTCTTCTGAGAGGTCAAACCAGGTCCTCCAGGTCTCTGCAACTGGGCCACTGTGCTCTGTCCTAAAACTAGCCCTCCCAGAAACAAACCCAGGTCTGTTAGGAAGAGGGTGTAGAAACACCAGTCTCTCACGGGAGAGCTGATGTCAGGAAGTACTCACATGCTCGTGCTTGTGCCCGGTGAGGAGTGAGGAGATGAACGAACCTACGTTTCAAGGCTGCTCATTTAAATATGCAGAGGCTCTAGATAAGACGATCAGGAAAACAAAAGAAGCCAGAAGCACCAAAAAGCATCACGCGCACATCTGCAAATCTAAGACCAGAGTCTGACAGAATACCGTCCCTTCCCTAGTCCCACCCCAGGTCGCCTTCTGATGTTTCGGGCTTCTGATTTTGTTCCAGCTATTTTGTCCTGTCCGGCTGTCATTGATATGAAAAGAACAACAGTGTCCGTGTGAATCTGGCCTGCGGAAAGGCACCCCTGGCTGCTGGAGACGGCCCCTGCTTTCACTCTGGGTGCGGTGCAGGGTTCTGTTTGGCAAAGCCAAAGGCGCCATGAAAATCTCTCCGACCAGATTCAGCGCAAGTTCTCTGAGCTTTTCCACTGGCCTCAAAGCTGTGATTACACCCCAAAGAATAATTTCTGCTTCTAATTGCCAAGCCACCTCTAATCTCAATGGTAAAACTGTTGTGGCATAAGTGTCTCTGCAGCATGAACAGCTGTGACTATAAATACAGGCACCCTGTATCTCAAATTGGTTAATTTACTAGAACATCTTAACGACTACTTGCTTGAGCGCACGAGTGTTCCAAAAGCACAGAGGAGGCATCATTGACAAACAACTATAGCGGAACACACAGTATTAATCACTCATAAAACATGTAAATAGACCGTTTTTGAATAAGAGAAGAAGGCTGCAACAGTGCGGTAGCTGAAAAGGCTTTTTTTTTTTAACTGATGTGTGTGTGGAGAAAGTGTGCACAGGCCGCAGAAGGGCCAAGCTGAAAAAGCGAAGTGAAGAGTCTCCTTCAGAGAAGAACTGACCACAAAACTCCCAGCACCCAGAGAATGAAGAACGGCCAGACTGCTGTCGCAATTAATTACAATTACAATCTACAGGACAGCAGCACACGTACTGTACAGCCCCTCACCTCACCACGAAGAACACAAACCTAGAGGAGAGATGCATGCCAGTTTGGCAAAGACCAAAAAAGCAGACATACACCCCCCACCGCGCTAAAAGGTTCCTCAGTTTGTTATCTGCCAGGTTGCTTCCTCCTCTCCCTCTATATTTAGCAGAGCTGGAGAAAGCCTTTTACACCGAGACGGAGGTGCTGAAGTTGATAATTTGAGGCCGCCGTGCTGGGAGGAAGAATAATTGGTGTCGCCTCCCATCTGCGAATCTGTCGTACCTTGATAACTCTCTATTTGTGCAATTCTGACAATATTTTATTGCTGCAAAGGAAAATAAAAAGTCCCCCGGGACAATGAATTCATGCAATTTGGTATTTTGTTGCCAGGGAAACCGCACAATCTGAGATGCTGTCTTTTTTTGGGGGGTTGTTATTAATATTTATTATTATCAATATTATGATGTTGTTAAAAGCTGCCAATGCATAATGAAAGTAAGAGAATCCCACATGTCACTTTGCCTAAACCGGAATGAAATTTGTAATGGACTGCCTGGCCTCTTCCTAACCTCAGCCTTTAGTTTGTCAGGAGAAATGAAACAGTGGAATCAATTTCCTTGACTGACGTCATCTACTACACTAACAGCTGCCTGAGCTTTGTATTACCTCCGCTTGGTTGTCTTATAAGAACTGCATGACTAACTGAAGAATTTCAATAATTTTACTTCCGAAAAATCCGAGCTGACATCTTGCGGTACTATGATGCATGCATCCGCTTACGTCTCGCAGCAGAAAAGCCTGAGCCCGTCTCTTTATGTCAAAAAAACGTACACTCTGAAGTGCGATTTCCCTTCACCTTCTCTTGTAGCCCCTAACTTTTAACATTTACACATCAACGCAGCGTTCAGAGTGCTCAGAGGGGCAACATTTTGAGGGGGATCAACATAACAATCGCTCACTGGGCACTCCTACTGCATCTACACGAGGCCGTTTTTACAGCAGCAGAAGGTGGATCACAGACGTTAAGAAATTCCTGATCCAGCAGCTTCCCGTCGGAGACTCCGTGTGCCTTGAAAGGCAAAGAGCGGAGGGGCTAAGGCCAGGGAGCAGTAGGAGAACCACTGGGCCCCACGTCTGGGGTCTCCCGGGGGGGCTGTCCCCTGCCTCATCCTCACACAGCCCCACTGCTGGCACTCAGTAAGGGTGCAGTGTGGGTTACAGAACAAGACGCCTGCATCAGAGAGGCTGCTGGGAATGTCAGCAGAAGATCCCCGAGTCCACTGTAGTGGCTGGGCAACTGTAGGAGACAAATGGCCACGTCTTCAGCCGCATTAAATGGACACTGCTGCCCTGGTGGACGCGCAGCCAGGTCACCTGCTCCTCAGAGGACATGCCGTGTGAACCTCCAGCTCACCTGGGTCAGCCAGGAGCACGGGGGTGAGGCAGGTTCAAGCATGAAGGCTCCTTTTGCGTCAGGCAGGAAACGGGTCACCTAATATCTGCCCCCCACTTTAAGCGATAGACAAGTCGTGTTTTGCAGCTGCGCGTCTATGAAGCCAGGCAGAAGAAAACTACAGCAGGGATCTCAACTAAAAGAAAAAGTCTATCCATCTGTACCTGAGCTTAAAATACAAAGACACAACAACTTTTATTTAGATTTATGGCTCTTATCGTTTGCAATGATGCACTAAAGCGAAACCAAGGCTCGGACGCGCTGCCCAATTCCCTGCTGGATTCGGTAGTTTTCAGGAGAGGAATAACTGAAGTCGTTTATTTTAAAGAAAGCGGGGCAAGATGAGGGAAAGGCAATAAACGCATTTTTCCAAAATCGATTCCAAAGGAAACGTCGGGTGGACGGGGGGAGGAGGGTTAGCAAGAGCTGATTAAAGCAATGAGGGCTGGATTGCGAAATTGATGATTTGAACCGAAAATAATTCCGACACGCAGCCTCATACAGTACACAGGCAGCGCCGCTCTATGATCAGAGACATGCTTCCAGAGGGAAAAGGCTGTTAAGGTTATGAGCTTCCCACATTCCAGGGAGATTATATAAAATATTGTTCAAGTCATATAGATACATTTTTCAACATTATATTGCATCTACGGAATCCAACACAGGTTTTAAAATTAACTTACAGAATAAGCACTTTTATGCTATAAACCCTCACTGAGACATCAGTTCTGCTTGTGTTTCCCATTGCCGTACACATTGGAATCAAGACTAAAGAAGGCACAGAACAGCTCTTTTTTATTTTAAAGCTGCTTGTGCGCTCTTTGCAGCCTGAAAGGTCCGTGAAGCGTGACGTGACGGCGATCGCCTTCAAACGCAGCAAACGGAAGCGAAACGGGCGCCTTTTTTCCCCCCAGTCGCCATCAAAAATGTGAAAACAACATGCGTCCGGCTCATAGAGAGAAGCCCAGAACAGGTGATGGCAGCCGAAAGCTCAGGATCCCCCTGCTCTGTGAGCAAGCCGGCAACACAACCAGATTCTCATGCTGTCTACAAAGCTGGCCCAGGCTCCAATGGGGTGGCCAAAGCTGCACGCAATACCGTAGATGACTTCTGACTACTATATTGGCCACATTTAACATAATATCCCTTGATTGCGAATGCTGCATTTTCACAACGCATCCAAATGTGGTGTTTGCCTTTTCATCGCTTCCCCACCTTGCATAGAAGATGCACATGATGTGTCAACATAGACAAAAGTCTTGGATTTCCCCATCCTCTACTAATGTTTTACACGTTTCTTCTACCAGCATGTAACGCTATGCGCATAAACGACTTCTGCCAGGTGTTTTTGCCCAGGCTGGATTTCTACTGCTGTCTTTTGGAATTTCACTTGTCACTTTCCTTAAAGGGACCACCAGCTTCCCGCCATCTCCCCTTGAACTTCTCGTCTTCCTGCTGGACTGGCACCGGGAAGCAGCCGGCTGTTACATCTCGCTCAAAGCTCGGTCGCTGTGCTGTTCGTTTGGAAACTGCTCCAGAAAAGATCCCATGGGGCTGTGATTGAGGAGAAGACGTGGAGATGCCCAACAGCGCCACAGACGACCCAGCTACAACGCCTCATCTACAGGCGTCTCGACATTCATACTTGCTGAACTGCTGCCCCCAGTTCTTCATCCCTTTTTTCTGTTTGCAAGGAAACTATATTTAATCATTAAAAATCCAAAATGTCCGCAACCCAGCATCAAATCCAAATCACATGAGAGGATCAAGTCAGCAAGCCACAAACAAATATCACAGGAGAGCACACATAATAAATTACAACAGCATTACTATGTTCAAGTAATATATTGTTACATTACGTGACATTTCAATATCAGAGTGGCACTTTGAGTCATTTACGTTGCAGGCAGTCCCCTTTCCTAATTTGATGTCAAGGTGCAGGAGACAGATCTTTTGTGTTTCAGCTGAGCGAGCTGCTGCCTCGAGAGGGGCAGCTGGGAGATAACAGAGCTATCGTCACGTTCCGCTCGCATTATCAGCTGCGCCGCACATGGCGGACTGTCTAACGCACCGAAATGTCCACTCGCAAAAAAACGACGAGCGTGTTGATCTCGGGGAAACTGGCTCAGATCGTACCCGACTGGCTGACGGAGAGAAGCAACTCCTCCCGGACGCCTTTCTTGGGGCTGACATTTACAATGCATCCAAGAATAAAATATTAGCATGTGACCTTGTCAGGGCCTTTGAGAATTATGAATACTTGGATCAGGTCCCCTTGTTGTTTCCTGTGTTTGAGGATTAAAAGGATTCAGATCTCCTCACCGGTATTGCAGGACATTCCCCTGTGGCCCTAGGATGCATCTGGTTGCTCTTCCCAGGACTGATCCCAGAGCAGAAATCATTTTTGTAACGCAGCGACCAAGACTGTACACTGTATTCTAAACGAGGTCTTACTAGCGCAAGGCAAACTTTTAACATAACATCCCTAGATGTTGCTGAACTGCTTTTCTGCAGACACACAAGATTTGATCAAGGGGCAGCCGCTGGCACAAGGCAAATCAAACCACAAGCCTGACAGCCATACAAAAATTAATCCTTAATCTTTTTCTCTTTAAAGTCTTCAACCAAAACCTTTCATCTGCCTTGATGTCCTTCTCAATGTAGGAACAGTTCCCCTTATTTCACTTCTTTACACACAAGACATTAGAAAAGATTTCCTACACTGAAAGCTAATTTCCTTTTAACTTCAACAATTGAGAAGAAAGGGGATCACAAGACGAGCTCTGCACTCATTACAAAGAAATGAGCTGAGCTCTGCCATGGTGGACACGTCGTGAACACATTTCTTTTTGCGAGTTACAGTAAAATAAAACAGAAAAGATTCCGAGGAAAGCGCCTTAATCACGGCATGGAAGCCTTTAATCAATAATTCAGAGGAAATGTAACACTATCTTGATAAACTCTATCTATAATTGATGGAAGGGCATGAGAAATGTGTATGAATAGGGAAGAGCTAGTATATTGCACAGCTATGTATCACTTATGATTGTGAACCTGGTAAAAGTTTGAAAACATGCACAATATCTCTTGATATCATTAAGGCCTCTCTGTCTTTCTTTCCATCTTTCAGTCACACCCAAGCTGCAGATTACTAGGGCTGTAGGTACTTTACAGCACACATGGATCTTGTGAGTTCTTGTGCGTTTGGAGCATCTGACAGCTTTGCTGTTCCTGATCCGAAAATTGGCAAAAGTCACCGGTTTTCAGAGTGGCAACATCTCTCACTTCTCTCTGCAGTACATCCAGGTTTTGAACTGAGTATAACTACAAAATAACAAACACATTCATTGCCTTCCCAGCATACAGCCACTGCTCTAGTCAGGGCCACTCAGCGGCTTTCAGCTACACAGTGCAAAGAGCACTCAACCAACACAACAGGCCATGCGACAGAGCTGACAGAGCTGACACAGTGAGGTCTGGTCTCCAGTCTGCCTTCTAACACAACACCCTCGGCACAAACTGGGCAGAAATTGTTAAATCAAGCTTTTGGGAAAAAAAAAAGAAAAGAAATTGGAAACCCTAATTTGGGAGCTGAGCTGGAGGGCATGACAGCGCAGCAGCGAACGTCTCCTGAGAAGCGTGGGGGTGGGTGTGCAGGGGCCCCGATTCCTGGTCGCCCACACGTCCTGCAGCTGTGCCCTCAGACTGAACTTCCGAATCAATCCACCGATGAACAAGCTGCCGTCGGCTCTCGCGGGGCCGGAGTTTGCAGGGGAGCTCAAATTTGACACCTCGCTACTCGCTGCGGGTTTTTTTAAGGCCTGAAGATGCGACGATCTGAGCCGTCCACGCCCGCGGGCCGCGGACTAGCGGAAGTGGGCCTCCCCCCCCCCCCCCGACCCCGCCATGACCCACCTGCCTGGGCGAAGCGCTGCAGCAGCGCCTCGCGGACCTCCCGCTGCAGGTTGAAGTAGTCGTGCTCCTCCGCGGGCGAGCGCAGGAAGAGAGGGATGTGCTGGAAGACCAGGACGTGGCGGGGGGCCGCCCGCCGGGCCTGCTCCAGCTGCCCCGCCAGCCAGGCGTCCTGGGCGTCCCGCAGGCCGGGGCAGGCCGTCCCGTCGAAGAACAGCTGGGAGTTCAGCACCAGGCACAGGACTCCGCCCACCCAGAAGCTGAAGTAGTCGTCCCCCCAGCTGCGGCGGTACTGCGCGACGGCCTCGGGGGTGGGCGTGTTGCCCAGGTCGTGGTTCCCGCTGACAAAAACCAGCGGGATGGCGGGGTCCATCTCCCGCAGGGCCGCCTTCAGGTCCCTCTCTTGCTCATCCCTCCAGGGCGCGCCTGCGGAGATGCGGAAGGCAACGATTTTCCGTTTTATTCCGCTATAGGTTACCACTTCAATGTTTTGCTCGTCTTGCATTCCATTTAAATTCACATACCGACATATGCCGGCAATAATCAATAAAGCCAACTGAAAAAAAAACAAAACGAGAAAAGCGTGCACCGGATCAAATGTCTCTTCGTATTCAGGCTGTGAAGGAAACCAGAATTGTTTCTGAATAAAATTAAATTTTCCAGGCAGTCTTAAACAGCAGTGCAATTCAATACTTCCAATAACAGCCTTTGCTCATTTCCAATTTGACATTCAAGTCATCTAATTGCCCACTGTGGATCCTTAACATGCAAAGTGGAAAGAAATGATGAAAGGTGTTGGGTTGTCTATTACAGAAATAAAAACAGTAACGACAGAGCTAAACAGCAAAACAAACAGACGACCCTACCATTTGTTAAAACTGACATGCACCACGCTGACATACAAACCATTTACTTTTTCATTGCAAGCTATTTTTACACCTCATCAACACAATAGGCTGTAATCTTCCACACACCTGAAACCTCAGCCTGTGCTCGAAAAAAAGGCAACAAGTCAATTAAAATTAGTTACAATGTAACAGACAGTAGTAGGAAATACACTGTACATTAGATTTCACACTTGACCTTCAGAAGTGGAAATGATTTAAAATCAGAACATAACGCGTTGCAAACACTAAAGCATGGTTCTAAACACTATTATTTTAGAAACATTCCCGATGGTGTGATTTAACCATTGCTGCCTTAACGCTCAGAAATTCTATTTTCCCATTTTTTCTATAATTCCATCCATTTTCTATCTGTTTTATCCAGTACAGGGTCGTGGGGGAGCCTGAGCCTATCCTGGTAAACAAAAGGTGCAAGTCTGGATGCACACCAGACAGGATGCCAGTCCATCACAGAGGAACTAGCATTCTAAAGAGAATTTAAACCATTTTAAATTGTGCCCTTCTATGCTCATTTTTGCTTATGTAACAGGACATGTTGTTGTTTAATTCAAGTGCCAAGCCATGCAGTTGAACACAACACATAGTGTTAGGTCAAAGTAATGTGCTGTGTCAGCGTTCCTTAGCTTACAGGACCTAAAGGATGCTCTGAGAGGCTGAAAAGACCTGTCTGCCTGTGCTGTACTTAAATTAGTTAATGTACCCATGCATGAATGACAACTTAGTTCAAATACAGACTGGTTTAAGTGACAGATTCATTCAGATCACGTTGTCTGTGCATGTTTTATGTTGTAAAAATGAAACAAATTCTAGAAAGACTAAAAGCAAACCCTGTGCACAATGGAGGATACAACGCAAACACTGCTATAAAGAGATTAACATTAAGAGGTAGCCAATGTGTGGGCACACATGTACAGGACAGACTATGGCCCCCTAAGTACAAATACTCCAGTGAAATATGTCATCTTGCCTTCTCAGACTGCAAAGAACCATATTAAAAGACTGAAAGTCTGTACAGACAGAGAGTCTCATCAGTAAAACACACAGACCCTCTTTCATTATTGATTCCCCAGGTCATTCGCAATGATGTGCTGCATGGCCTCTAAGATCATCATATTATTCACTTTAAACAGTAATTAAAGAACTCTTTATTGGTGCTTAACGCTTATTAGCACTCAGGACAAGAGGCTTAAGAACTGCATTTGCCCTGCCACAGCTGAGCAAATCTTCACAATCACCGTTTGATTCGGCCACCTCAAAAACAATGACTACCGCGATTATCTGATCCGTTTTCTCCAGGTGACTTGATTACAGGAAGTCGTTTGTTTTTTAAGGACGTCTGTGAGAAAAGTAAAACAAGTCACAACTCAGTGCCCTGTGCTTCTTGGATAGGTTCTGCGTCCACTCCGAGTTCACAGCCCTTACCGGGGCAATAGCTTTCGGAAATTGGATGGATTAGCCCTTAAGCAGCACATGAGACACTACACTGAACAGAGTCCTGAGGTTTCGAGGGTCTCATCAATTTACATTCCCCACAAGAACGTGGTCACTGGTCCGTAAACTGCTCCCTAGATAGTGCAGTGCAGTGTTTTCATTGTAAGGAAAACATTTTTCCCCGATATAAAGTGAAACAATATCGCTTTGCATGCTTCAACTTCACCAGCCTTCCAGAGTCAAAAAGGCTCAACGGTAAAAAAAATAAAATAAAAAAAATCTATGTCCAATATGAAACCATGGCAAGGCCACAAGCCTCAAGCTCCGAAAGGAACACGTGAAGGACAAACATGCACAAATAGGCAAGGAAACACAAACAGTGAAACACATCATCTCGACAAAAGAAATACACAGCAAGGGGACATATTTAGGAGCCCAGATGCGTTGATACAGGCTCATACGGCTGGGAGGAGAGTGGTGGCTGTAACTGATGTGCTGATTAATGCAGCTGGCACACACAACCTGTCCCACGTCCTGATGCTAATCGATGTTGACACTGAGCTGTCTGAAGGCTCCTGACCCTTGCTCTACACTTTCTTGCTGCATTAAAAGGCTTCTCATCTCCGGCCACCTGCAGATTATGATACATGGAGACAAGGGGCTCTGCGGGGATCTGGAGAAGTGATGAGCTCCTGGAAACGATTCTGATCGTCTAAAGTGAACTGCTGTCCAGCCTTCCATCCAGTTCTATACGGGATCAATTTACTATTATTACCAACACCACAGCCATAAAATGATTTTATTTTTTAAAAATGAGGAACTAATCATCACAGGTTAGCTTTACCTAACGCAATTTATCCTCTGTTGCTATTCTCTGTTGCTTTTCTTCAGTGAGACAATCAATCAGGACTTGGTGCTCGGCAGCAGTATGCAGACACAGTTTTTCTGGAGGTGCAAAAACTCAGCATGAGATATTGCCCTAACACACTGTCTGACTAGGATTTAATCGGAGTGCTGAAGCTCCTATTTCCCTATTGGCCTATATGGTTTCATCTTCCCTCCACTTCCCAGAACAGTGCAGGGTGTCAGCACCCTCGGGACCTTAGCACCAATCTGGGTGGTCTTTCGTTAACTCAAAACGGAAGCAGGCATGGCCCTGCTGCACATTGCATCTCCAGGACATTCAGATGTGAATTTCATGATCTCCCCTATAACTATCTCTGCAGAGCCCAGAGCTTTAATTTGTTGCTTGGCCCACAGCTTGTCTCCCACTCCAGATTTTAAGCTATACTAAACAAACACTCATTGCAATGAGGTGTGTAGCCAAGGGTGTTGGGGAACCCGTCACTTTCTTAAAAGAATAGGATTAATTTGAATCTCTTAATTGTTTACAGTGCCTTAACATTCTGGATGCTGACATTCAATTATTGTGTCTCATAAGTAAAGATTACTTCTCTTTTGGGCAGAAAAATGTCTTGCAAAGACTCAGTCAAGCAACTTGCTTCAAGTAAGAAGAGAGCTTTAAGATCTCAGTCTGTACCCATAACTTTAACAAAACAATCTAATAACATCTTTCACTCTCTTGTTAATTTATTTTGTTTTTGGAGGGTGGAGGGACATTAAACTAGTTTCTGTGACCAGTGTGGTAACACTCCACTAAAGAAACATTTAATGTGAGGAACAGAAAGAATGGCAGAAATCCCATTGTTAAAATGGTTTGCCAACTTTCGACAGGCACTAAAAGGAGCTATTATTCGGTAATTCACAAGGCTTGGGCAAAAGTCCAGCCCAGGCTGAAACAGCAACAGAACCTTCTGTGCATGGCACCAGTTTAGCTAAACTGTTCTGGACTCTTTGTCTATGTGCCTATAAACACCAGCAGCAGTTGACAATTTCCGCGTATGATAACAGAATAATGCATTTCATTCTCATAACAGAGGTAACAAATGCAATTCTGTTTGTTATGAATAAGGTAAGTGTCTGCTGATGCCAGCTGGTTGGGAGGTGGTGTTTCTCAATCAACAGCTTTTTTTCCCCCTTGCGTGATATCCAGCCTCCTTCTCCCTTCCCCTCATTTATGCACTGAGAGCGTGCCAAGAAAGTCACTAAGGTACTGAGGGGAATCAAGACATATTCCCACGATCAGCAGTCTCAGAGGTGTGATGCATTTTTATTCTTGCTTACAGCCACCTCTTTACTTCACAACAGTCAGATAACTGGACAGAAGGCTGCAGCTGATGACCTCCTGGAAAACAAAAAGGAGTCTCTGGCCAGACAGCCTCTACATTGATCTAAAACTACAGACGGAATGATCAAACAGTCCTTGGAGGAGGAAAAAATAAATAAATAAAAGGTTGTGCACAGAGCTTTTCTGCAGCTTCCTCGTGGCGCCACTGAAGGCAGCTTCCCAGCCTCAGCAAGAGGAATATTAGAGCTGTGGCAGAAGTGTTTGTTTTCGGTGGGGCCAACAATGCAAACACTACTGTACAAATATGTGTGAGGACAGGCGTGACGAGACGCACATGCAGACGGATAAGAAACACAGAATACATGTTCAAAAAAAAGCACAAAGAGTATACAGGGAAACATTCCTTGCTGTATTTTTTAGTTTGCATGAAGACCTGCCTTAAGATGTTTTGACCCCCCAGTTAAAGGGTTGGAAACGTCCTTGGGATGGGTTTAGACAAGCCTGCCTCGAGTTTTCTAGCCCCTGGGCTCCTGTGCGGCTGGAAATTGCCGTCTCCCTTGGACGCTCTGCTCTCTGCAGCCTGTCAGGTCCTGGCCTCCATTATGTAGAGGAGCATGGATTGGTTTGGAGAGCTCCAGTGCATTGTGGGTCCCAAGGGTTAATGCTAGTCTATTTTTAAAAGCTGCTTTTGACCTCATATGCATAATAAAAGCGACCAGACAATAGAAAGGTGAAGGCTAGAAACAGTATTTCAGCTTTGCAAATTATTATAATTACAATTACCATAATTATCATCATCACCATTAACCATATTAGCTTGTCTATTGAGAACATGTGTAAATGCTGCACAATACAAAAAAATCCAGGTATCTCAATTCCAGTTTAGCAAAATTAATTAGCTGAACTGTTACCATAACATCTGGGGCTGCCGTATGGTCTGATGGTGCTTCTTTAGCAACAATTTCATTTTTTTAGGAGAATGAAAAGTTTACCGGGAATCTTCTTTATAAAAATTAAGAAAACAAACCCATGTTTAACAAATGAATTGTAAGTAACAGAAAAAAAAACAGCACTACAATATCTCACAATAACTGGGCAATTGAAGGGAATCCATTGTTATCAAAACAAAACAAAAAACAGCAAAAAAGATGATCAGGTTAAAGAGTATGCAGGGGATGTTGTTTTTCAGTGCATGTAGGCTCGAGTCTCTCTGATTTCTTCACAGATCTTCAGAGTAATTCAAGACAAAGGTGTGAGATTAAACAGCATTCTACCAGTGAATAAAACTAGATTAAGGCAGAGTGAGCTAATTTAATTGAGTGGGTGTTTTATGTTTTATAATTGAATCACTGAGGATAAATACTCATCTAGCGATTGCTGAAAACATCTGGTTCTGAGTAGGTATGTTTTTTTCTTCTTCCAGGAACAGAAGGTTTTTATAACTATTAGAAAAATGCATCCTATCATGCACTGTGCACACAAACACAAAGAACGCTACAGGCGAGGGTAAAAGCCTTGATCTCGATCTGTGTTTATTATTTCTAATACCTAACGTCAAACCTACAAACAGCAGGTAATCCCCGTACTTCAAGTCTAACTCTAACTCTTTAAAACATTCTAAACCCCAAATGCCCCTGAAAGAAGACCCTGGACTCGTGAGGTCCCCCGTAAATCCTACAGCGGTTGTCCTTCAGGTGCAATGTATCCAATAAGACTGGCCACTTCAGCCTTCCACAGACTGCTGCCTGACCCCTGAGCCATTAGTGGTACTATTTAAAATAAATCTCTACAAGTCATCAAGCACAGAAGGGGGCGAATAAAAGAAAATGACTTCATCTATTAGTGCTGAATCTCCAGAGTTGACAACCCAGGTTAATTAATTAATGAATCAATTCATGAATTGCTTAAACTTATATAGCGCTTTTCTGGACACTCCACTCAAAGCGCTTTACAGGTAATGGGGACTCCCCTCCACCACCACCAATGTGCAGCCCCACCTGGATGTTACCCCACTTAGACCACAGTCGGCAGAACCAAACACACACACACACTCCTGTAAGAGCCTCTGCGATCCCTCTCTGTCCCTTCAGCCCATGTAAGTGCAGGGAATTAAATTTATTAGTGGCTGTTGCTCTCATTAACGGTTCTTTACTCTCTCATTTGCTCCTGGGAGCCTGTCCTCATCACGGAGATCAAATCACATGACGATAAACCTCCGAAAATACAAACAAAGGCAATATCACGCCCTCTCCACACGGGCAGATAAGAACAGTACATCTCCCACACGTCTCTACCATCCCCACACCCTGCTATCCAGTAGACATCCTGATTCCAAACCCTGACAAATGTCTTGTCAGAAATTCCGGTTTGGATCAACGTGTTTATGCCTCAGCTGTCAGAGCAGAAAGCCCGTAATTGATTTGATCCCATCTTTGCGCTCGTAGCTAATCTCGTGTGCAGCGCGCCAACAATGGGAAAACACGATTTCCCGATGCAGCACAAAGATTACACCCCATTACTGCCGACTCGTTACGCAGTACAGACCTGTGGTCAAAGGTAATGGGCTAAGCCTTCTCTTAATTGCTGACTTGCCTTTTCAAATAGCATATATTTAAATATTTTTAAAAAGTGATAAAAGGATATACCATATCTTTCAATTTGTTATGCTTTCTGGGCCATAGCAAAGATCGAAGATAACATTAATATCCTCTTTCTGCAGGCAAAACTAAAAGAAGCACATCTATCTCTTCTGCAGATAGAGCTTGTGTAAAACTACCTTGAAATTCCATGCATCTAGGAGCTGTGTAAACAAACTTTTCCATCAGGACTGCAGGCTTCTGGTACATGATTTTGGAAAAAAAAAAAATTGACAGCAAAGCAGATTTCTTACGGAATTATACAATCGGTCTGATAAAAATAGGACAGTGTGTGTGAAATAAGTACTTCATAATATCTCCCCATTCCTCCTATTCCATTTCAAAATATGCACCCCTCTATGTGATAGCAGCATGGGGTTGTGTAGTTCATTCTGCTTAGATTTTTATTTGCTGCACCAATTAACACTTTAAAAAGAAGCCACAGAAGGCTTAGAAGGCATCTGAAAAGTGAAGGACAGGAGACAGGCTGGGAAAGCATTGCCCTGCTGCCCAGAGCATTTTTGCCATTCACTACTCAGCATGGTTGAGAACACAGACTCTCTTTCCCTCTGCACTTCTTGGCTATCAGCTTCTGAAGCTAGCTGGTTCAGAAGCACACCGAAAGTCAAACTGAAATTAAAACCCAAAACCCCAACTGAGCACAGGCATCACAGCTAATGGGTACAGCAACTGGTCTAAAAATCAACTGAATGAAATATGCAGGCAATGGAACCACTGAAGCATGAATTGCTCGCAAAGGAGCTCAACACATGCAAACAATGGAGTAGTAATGGTCTTCGTCCGGTCAAAGTCGCCAACCCACAGTGTTCACGCATCCTCCCAGTAGTCACACGCTAATGGCAACATGCCATAAAGGCTAAGAGGGCTCAAGTCTGCAGAGTATCATCAGCTTGGGAACATGGGAAAGGTTACAAAAGAGAGGAAGCCATTCGGAATATACAGCCCATCTGGCAGTTAGTAGCTAACTGATTCAAGGATCTCATCGTCCTGAAAGAAGGCTGCCTATTGGCTTCAATAACTTGGCTGGTTATCTTGCTCCACATTCCCACCACCCTGTGAGCAAAGACGTGCCTCCTGCTCCTGGCTTTAAATGCACTTCCGTGTAGTTTCCACTCATGCCTCCTGATTCCTGTTTCTCTGTTCATTCTGAAGAAGGCCCTGCTGGGTTGACAACACACATTCTAAAGGGAAATGCGAGCAGCCCTCACTGCAGAAAGTCTCACCTAAGCTGGGGCGATTCCACAAAGTCGGGGGACATACAAGAACAATTTTTACACGGGAGGTGTGCGGCCCTCCGGTGACCGTGGTGCACAGAGCGTGCGTGTGCGGCGAGTCGTCCAGGCCAGGCAGCAGCAGCAGCAGCAGCAGGGGCAGCCCTCCGGCTCTGCTCTCCTGCCAATCCGTCAATCCGTCAGCCCGTCAGCCCATCCGGGAGGCCGAGCCACTGCAGGCAGGGGCCGGGGAGGGAGCGGCTTCAAGGCAGAGGCGCTGTGCTCGCGCGCCGTCTGGAGTGAACGGGGCTTGGCGTGAGCACACGCTTCTCCGCCAGCCCGAGCAGGCCCTCTCCTGCTACACTGTGTAGTGTAGCAGGCCCTCTCCTGCTACACTACACAAAAGAGAACTCAAACCGACCGGCACGGGGTTCTGGCTCTGCTAAGGATCTGTGAGGAAAGCACTCAGCAGCGCGTGCTCTGGCCAGGGCGGAATGGGTGGAAAAGCATGGGTGTTCAAGCAGGTGTGGGTGTCATCAATTCTACGTCAATTGAATTCTCCTACCCCCCCTCTGAGAATCTGAGAACAAGTGAAGCCATCACTCCCGCCAGCACGTTGTCAGATTTCTTTTAGGCACTGGATTCCGAACGATCCGATGAGAAATAGTGGCCACGCATTGAGCTCTCGCTGACCCCTTGAGAAAATCCCCCCCATCTTAGCCGGTATTTCTCGAGACAACTTGCAGGTGCCTCGTGGACTAGCACTGTAAACACAGCGGATAAACACCTGCCCTGCTCGGGCAGAGAGCTGGCGACACATTACATTGAGCGGCCCGAGATGGACCGGTCACAAGATGGACCAGTCACAGCGGCGCCAAACACCTTGCTCTCCAAACCATACTGGCAGAAAACCACTGAGTCCCGACATGACCAAGCAAAACGTGTTTTTCACTGAGATAATTCTGAGCTGTTTTTAATTGAGTTATATGTCAGGGAATTTTAAATTGCTAGGAAATTGCTGGAGTGCTGGCAAAAAACCCAGAGAATTATAAATAATGAAGTTCGAGCTGAAGCTGAATTTAATTTTCTTAATTGAAATGAACAAAAGAAAAGTGAAGAAGTGATATTAAAAAAAAAACCTATGTGATAAGGAAAAGGAGAGCATTTCCACCCTGTAGCCTGATCTTTCCATGACTCAGAAGCTATGCAAGGCTGGTCAGTATTGGGATGGGAGACCTCTAAAAAAAACAGGAAGTGCTTTCTTTGTTTTTGAAGTGCTGTCCAGTGACTGCTAGGTCTTTAAAGATCCAATGAACAATTCCTAGGAACTTGGTATCCTGGCTAAATTCAACTGTGATTACCAAGTAATTTTTCACTTTGCCTGATCTGATGTGCCGTGGGGCTGCTGTGGATCACCCAGGTGAGGGCTGTACTTCAGTGTTGGATGAAGTTTTCAGTGAAGGCTGACAGCCTATCTAGGATTTAGAATGGCAAGACGTATTCAAACAGAGAAGAAACCTGCAAATTAACATTTTAAACTCCTTGTATCAATCTTTCTGCACTTTTCACACTTTTTGGGTTGGGATCAAACCCATGAGGCACATTAGCGACATCCATTATGCGATTGCGCCCTGGATAAGGGCACCGCCCAAGCAGATAAACAACCACCACAAAGAATGATGATGAGGACGATTTCAACACCACTTACTCAGACAGCAAGGAACTTCGACTGCCCCGTGAAGCTCAGCATGCTCACAAACAGGTGCCAAGTTATTTAAAAAAAAACAACACAAAACACAAGTGGGAAGCCAGCAGGCTCCTGTGAGGACCAGCTCAGCGGACTTCCAGAAATGAGAAAGAGTGACTGCTTGAAAGAAACATTGACCGGAGTGAATCAGTGCAGTGAGTAACTCAAGGAGCAAACAAGTCAATGAACAGGAGGAGCCATTCCCAATAAAGCACAGCCTATACAATGCAAAGCACAGGAGGCTTTCTATTCCTGGCTGTTTCTGCACATTTGCTCCTCTCAGTGACAATGCAGCAGCTCCCCTGTGAACTCCTGGCCACCCTGCAGATCTATACCGACCGCCGCTGAAGAGGCCGGACCCCTCTTTCTGCATCCCACCTTCCGCCGCGAGGACAATGACACATGCTTCAGCCTTCTCCACTCGCTCTTTTATCTGCCGGAAAAAGAGGCTCCCCCTGCCTCCTGCCTGGCACTCTCATCCTCTCTCCCCCGCCTCTATCCCTCCGCTCCTCTGATCCCACTATCTCAGACGCCAGCTGACGTGCCTGCTCCTGCCACACAGTTCTTCCAGCTGACTGCGGGGACAAGGGCCGACAGTTGACTTTGGCGTTGGCCGCAGGTACTGGGTATCCAGAGCACCTTACGTACCTCTGTTAGGTTTGTGATGGTTGTTAGACGTGGCTTATTATTGTTTTTTTAGCCAATGTCTCCATCCCTGATGTTATAATGTACTGCGATGCTATACAGCACCTTTAAAAGGAATCGCGCCACAGCAGTGAGTTCTCCTACATTGAAAACAATTTCTGCACTGTCAAACAGTAATGGTGCAAAACACGCAATGTAAGGGGGCAGAAGTGAAAAGATTTAGCCACAACGTGAGGTACAGAAACCTGGAAGAACCTGAGGATGGACTGCCCGGTTCCAATATTGTCTGAACATTTCCCACTGGAAGGCATGGCTAGGTCTAGGCCTGTAGGCTGGCAATGTGGTGAACGTCTGTATTTCCCTGTGCTAAGCTCCCCTGCACATGAAGGAGTGCAAGAAGTAGTAGTTCTGCCCACTTTCCACCTTTTGTCTTTCAGTGGAGCAGTGAACGTATTATATCAATGAAACACTCCAAGATGAAAGGCAATGAGCTTCCTGCTTCCTCTGATATCAATAAAGGGCTGGCTCCGCAGCACAAGCATGTCTCCTTTGCAACAGGCTTTGAAGCCAGCACTCTAGAAACCAAGCAAAGAGACGATTGACGGCCTGGGATTAATTCTGAACTCAAGCAGGGCCCTGTTACAAACTCTGCATGTACTCAAATATGCCGTTTCTCAATGCATTAATAAGTGCTCTGTGCATTCTTGACCAGTCAAAACTCATTCCTATGACACGTAGTCAAATGCTCACTTTCTGTTCAAGGTAAAGGGGAACTTCAGCTAGAAGCACTACTGTAGGAATTGCCAACACTGACCCTGGGGAGCCACAGACCAGCACCTTTAATTGTGGGTCACCATTAAATCACCAATTTCTAAAGATATGGAACAATTCCATTATGATGAATTAACCAGGTGATTTGTTAAATTGAGTAATCTAGATATCATTTAGCACTAAAATCAAAGCCCTCTTCAGCCCTCGGGCATCAGAATTTTCTTCCTGCACTGGATTAGGACTCTCCAGACCCAGCGATGGAGACCCCTGGTCTCAACAATCTGCTAGAACAATCTGAAAATCATTAAACTTGCCCCCTCTAATTGTCCATGTATATACAGATGTTTACTATTGATCACACGTTTTCAGTGTTATTTAGATTTACTGTTTGTTCATGACTGACTGCAATTCACTTGAAGGGAGTCTGGTGCAGAAGTACTAAATGACCTTATTAATGAGAAGCATAGGCAAAGAGGGGATTGAACATTTTGAATGTCAAGAAGGAACACGAAGGAACCAATATGCCCCACTTATCAACAGAACAGCACCTTTGCTCCATCGGTATGTTAGGGGCTGCAGTGAGTGACCTCAGGTGGACTTGGCAGCATTGGGAACAAATTCTCTTTTGCGCTGTGCGTGTAACAACAGCTTTCTTGCAGAATAAGACGGTGAGACTTGGTCATTGGTGCACACTTGCCACACTTGTCTAGCCTTTTACCTCCAGTACTATGAAAAAAATCCTGAGACAGACCTACACCCTTTGCAACCTGATTTGATCAGATCTCAGGAGCTCAGCAAGGCTGCTGCTGATAAGTACTAGGATGGGAGACGCTGCAAGTGGTATTGGTGGACCAGCAGGTTTTGCTCTTGACTGTGAACCATAATTAACAGAACAAGGCCTCAGAATAAGGAGTGAAGACACTGTACTGTAGGCTGTGGGGTTATTCTGATGAGATGCTAATATATAAGATGAAACATTAGCCTGTTCCTATGAAGGAAACAGATTAAGAATAGTTCAGAAACTGAACAGGAGGTGAGGGCAATTATAATTTCCTTCTAGGTTTTTACGCTTTTTTAAAGTACAGAATTATTCTTCTTAATGTGCTGTAATGTCAGGTGTTTAAATATCTTGCAACAGCTGAGCCCGAAGCTGCTGAAAAGGCGATAAAATCATGGGAAATGGTAACCACCTATTACAGACTCAGTGTTACGGATCACCATTGATATCGGACTTACAAAGAGAAAAAAGGACCAGTGGAGTTCTCAGGGGTTCATGTGTTCCAACAGAGGGTTATACAATCATGTTTGTTCAGGCACATATAAAAAGTGAGATATTCCTGACCAGCAGCCTGGACTTTCCCAAGTATAGCCAACTGAAAGACATCACTGCAGATGAAAGCGTGACTTTGCTTGGACACAATTAATGCAAATGATAAGGTGTCAAGTCAATCAGCCAAGTCACTGCAGCTAGTACAAGAATCCACCTGCAGTAAGAAGAGCACTGAGACCACTGACACTGTATCCCAAACTGTACTTTTCACCCACTACAGTTCTACAACCTATACCGAGCCCCCCCCGCTTACTACTGAGGAATTATGCCATAATTCCAGGCCAGTTCTCACAAAGAATGTCAGAGTGGCTCAGATGGTAGAAGCCCTGCCCTACACGTACTGGGTCAGGTGACTAGCTGACTGGGACTGGGATTCCTAAAGCGGAAATAGAGTATTGAGAAAAATGAATCGGAGGACTTAGTTGGCCAGGGTGCTCCTGGCTCCCAGCAACCCGCATCTTTTCCTGCGGCCTCCCTGGCGTTTGCAGGGGCACGGGGCTGCGGTGCATGAAACGTGTTCAGAGGCGAGTGGCTCGAAGGTGGAGTCTGCCATTGTCTCCCCACTCTCCCCCGTGTGCCGTCGTGGGGTACATAGTGGCGCAAAGACATAAAAAAAAACACACACAACTAACAATTCCACATTGGTTTGAGACTAAAAGAAAAAAATATTTGGTGAGTCTAAATAAAAAAGGAATTCATGCACACCTGGAAGATGTTCCCTTGTGGCTTTTGTTAACAGATCATGGAGTCAAGGAATTATTAATAAAGTAGAACTATATGTAAGTGAATAATAACTTCACCACGGAAACATGCAGCACAATGACTGGGAATCTGATGTATCAGGGCAGTCACATCCTTCACAAACTATTAATACCTACTGTAACACCAAATTAACAAAATCAAAACAGAATAAAAAGGGACCGAATAAAAGGATGTTCTTTTTTTCCTGTCCTGAATTTAACAATGCTGCTTATTAATTCCAGCTCTGTCTGACTGATCGCTTTTGCTTTAACACTAATGCAGTTTGCTTACATAGAGAAAAACATTTTATGTATGGCCTGGGGGCACCTATCAAAGTCTCTTCTCTGCTGACCCCTTGCACTACTGTCATCTCTGTTGACAGACTCTTGCCTGTTTCTCCTCGACTCCCTCTCCTATAGCCTGCGTTGTCTCTGTGGGTCACTTTTGCTCACGACGGAAGGAAGGAAACTTCCCCTGCGGCCACTGGGTGCCGTGAAACAGGGAAAGCCTCCTGTAACACAAAGGTCTATCCTCTTGACAACAGCACAAAAACTGCAGATATCCAAATGACAAAAAGAAAGCATTCTCATAGAGTCGCCAAAGCTAGCCAAGCACGGACAGACGAAGAAGGAAATAGAATTGCCTTAACCATGTCCTTCAATAAGATGACACACTTCAACTGCATTGCCAGCTTAAGCTGCTCAACACATAAAACCAATGACAAGGTACAGACCCTCTGCCTTTGAGGTAGTGCACATTGCTTTAGCTTTTGCCGTCTTACAGAGTCTGCAGCTTGAGACAGCTTAATATTGTTTGCTTTATCTTATAAAGCCAGCTGGTAACACTGGTAATGGGAATAGAGAAACCAAATGCCTTTGTTTCTTTATTTCATTTTCTTTCTGTGCAGCTAAATTCTGTCACTTTGCAAAGGAGTCCCTAAGTGAATAAAAACGGAATATGGCCAAGGAGCCCGATCGAATCTGACTGTGGAGCACGGGGCATGCCGTTTGCTCTGTGTGGCCAGGAACCATCACACTCTCTTGCTTTGCCAATTAGAAGAGAGAGCTGGGGGACTGGCCAGCGACCCCTGACCCTGCACCCAGGGTCACCACACAGGAGACGCCAAAGCAGGAAGTGAGCTAACGCAGAGGAATGGACAACTGAGTTTTTAAAATAAAATTTCAAAAACATTTTACAGCTCAAGCATTTGGTTCTTTTGAAATAAGGGTGGGACAACTTCTATGCTATTTTTTTTTATAAAAAGGTCCTTAGAGTTGCTGCTTTAAGTCACTGAATAGGCCAACTCCCTGGCAAACTCATGAAGCCTCCTGATAATACACATCACACGAGAAAAACCCTCAAATATCTGTAAAACCACACTAAAACTACTAATCTAGTAAAAGATTTGTTTAGTAAAACAGAGAAAAAATGGGTTAGGCGGCAAATCCTGATAGACTGTTGCTTTATGTTGCCGTTTTCTGAACGGTACAAGGAAGAGCCTGATTGTTCCAGCCTTCTCTCGGCCACTGAGATGGGTTAATGCCTTCATCTTCCTTCCCATAAGCACCTGTGTGCAAGCCGCATTAACACGCTGGCTGACATTAAACGCTGCTCCACTCCCCATCTCCCACTTCACACATCTTTTAAAGGATTAAGTGCAACCATTTTATAATCTCTTGTACCGTGTAAAACGGGTTTTAACATTCTCTATTTTTAGATTTGAACAAAAACATGCACACTCCGCTCCACTGTTTAAGGAGGCAAGAAAAAAAATCCCCTCCTTTTTCTTGCCATCCCTGGGGACCAGTGGAGAACAGATCTGCTTTACTCAGTCATGAGAATGCAAGCATTCATTAAACAGTGGCTTGATAATTTTACCAGGTTAATGGTAAACTGTGGGCACAATACAACCTTGACCTTGAAGGTGTCACTTATGAGTCTCTGATGTGGCAAAAGATGAGGTAAAAATTGTTCAAGATTATTTTATTTTTTTGCCCTGAAATGATTCTAACAAGAAAAGCAAGCTTCTCGCCTGGCATGAGTGACAGTTTTAAAAATACAGTATGTTGTACTATTTAATTGTACTTCAGGAGTGCAAAATGTACCCATCTGCTGGATTCTGCTCCCAAACTAGTATCAGTACACAGTCTTGGAGCTCTCATGTGCTTTATGGATCTATTTACTGTACTCTGTTTTGTTTGCTCTTTCCTAAAACACAATCAATGTAGACCAGACTGTTCTCTTTCATAGACTCAAGGCTCCTTCTCCCTGGATACTCAGACTTAAGGAATGGTACCGCTGAGAGGAGTTACTTAGTGTTCTTGATCTACAGCACTATATATACCTCCCCTCCCTGTCTACTCCACCACAAAGAGCTTTAATGAGATGTCAGAACCAATAACAGTTTCTCACGCCTCCCATCACCATCCTGTCCACGCACTCGGAGCCTTTGTTTAAACCTGACAAGAGGCTTCTGTGCAATTCCCTTCCATCTCTCGAAAAAAAAAAAACCTCTGCTGAAGCCTGCCGAGAAATCAATTTGCTTCGGCCGGACTCTCTTCTGCTTCCTCGCACCGAGGAAGAAAATGACAAAACCGCGCGTGTCAAGTGGGCAACAACTTTGTTCCAGGGCTAATCTCACGGGCTACAGGTGTGCACTCAGTCATTGCTGAGCTCACATCCACCTCGGCATGTTCATCTATCCCTGAAGTCAAGAGTAAGGACCAGGGAGAACAGGGAAACCTCACCAGAAAAATCCCACAGCACAGCGCAGAGCACTTCCCACTCCCTAAGGGATGAAAGGCCAGTCAGCATTCGGACGGGATCAATGTGCTTTCATCTCTCATATCCACACAGAGAGACACTCGCCCGAGACAAACGCAGTGTGTAACTTAACATAATCTGGAAGAGAATGAGCAAAAATTAAAAGTGCGAGCTAAATTGAAAGAAAAGCTTGGAAAATGGGGAAAAAAAAACAACATTTAAGATGATGTGCACTATCCCCTATTTTCAGCCTCACAACTGAACGTTCCAGAGGAGGCACTCTTTCAATTAGCATTTTAAAACTGCACTAATAAGGCGCTGAGAGGAAAGCCAGTTGCTCTTACATCACCTGCATGGTGAAACCTGGGACAGGATTGGGCCTGGGGATCCCATGGGGTTGGGCTGCTTCTTGCGAAGGTCTGTAACCTCAAAGAAGGTCTCTGTCAAGCAGGTGGGAATAGGGGAGGGGGAGGGGGCGGGGACTTCCAGCTGGCTGCCATGGTCACACAGGGATGGGAGATACCCGTTTCCATAGCAATGCTGAGTGGCTTAACGCCTATCAGTCAGACCGCTGGCTTCACTCACCTGTTCTAGTTAAGCTCTTATCAAAACAGCCAGACAGCTACTGGAAATGAGGACCAGCAGGACGTCTTGAGTTATTCCCCATTTAACATTCAGCTGCTGCTACATTCACACTACTGTAGTCTGTATTATTACGCTTTTGTCACTTACAATTCTTTTGTATTTAAATAAAGTATTTGGGGCCCGACTACATTTAGCTGAAAATGTCTACAAATGCATAGGTAATGACGTTTGAAGCTTTTCTAGGAAGAAAGGTTTATGGAAATTCAACAGGAAAAAAAACAGGTAACCCACGGAGTAATCTGAAACACTCTGCGATAATGCAACTCCAGTTCATCTGAGAGATTAAATAGTAACACAAAGGCATTTATTTTAGAAATGAAATATTAACGCCACTATACAATTTCGGCAAGGGATGACAGTCTCTTGGGTTGCAGAGACAGTAATGGTTATGAATGTTGCTCCTCTTCTCAGCAGTCACAGGTACTGTACTTGGGAGAGCTTGAATGAGCTCCGTGCAGGGAGGGAGAACCCCCCCCCCCCAACAAAAGACCCTCCATCACCCCCCTCCTTTTTAATGAAATAGTTACAACATCGCCATTTGAAATAGCAAGAGGAAACAGAAAGAAAGACCTAACAATGCGGATGAGGCTTTTTTTTTAGCCGGATGCTTTAGACAGATTACACTTAGCTTGATTTTTTAGTAATCACTTGCAATGTTAAAAGTGGAGCAAAAAATTGCCATCAAGGAACTGTTTGGGTGTAGAGCACGGCAATCGTGCTATTCAGAGTTTCTACCAGTGGAAGACAGCTAGAATTTTGATTGTGCAAAGATCTGCGAGCGTCTTTAAAGACATTTTATTACTGTACGTGTGATATCTCCTCCCTAGGTACCTGCGCTGCCATGTGAATGCTTCATGACTCACGTACATCATGTACAGACAGGTATTAAAATGCAAACAAACAACATCATTCATGTGTTTCATCGCTCCCTGTACACGTCTCTGTTGGTGCGTGTTCAGGTGTGGATTGCCTTGTTAGGAAAGTCACGGCCCTGCACTGCTCCTGACACAGTGTGTGGCACAGGGCGGTGACGGTCTGCCACCCCATGGGGGGGCCTCTACTCAGAAAAGGCTGGGAGCTCAGATTATCGTCTAAGAAAGCCAGCATGCGAGTCTGCTTACCAGGCATGGCGTGCACCAGGTCCCCGCAGACCACCATGAAGCGCGGCCGGGGGCTCAGTCCGCTGACCGCCCCCGCCGCCTGCCGCGTCAGCCGGACCTCCTCGGACCACTCGTCCCCCCCGCCGTCGCAGTCCCCCACCGACCAGGCCTTCATGAGCCCCAGCTGGGGGTCCGCGGCCTGAATGAAGCAGAAGGGTCCCTTCCACTCGCCCTGCTCCTCTGGGGAGGATGAAAGAAAGGGGGGGGGGGGGGATTGTTACTGCGCGAGTATGAGGCGCTCTCTTCCCAACGGTCAGCAGGTGTGCGGCTTCATTCAGCCAATCCCAGAGCCACCCCCTCCCCGATCACAATGTCCCGTTTTTTTAGGTCCAGCCCAGGGCAACTGATGCACGAATGAGGAAGATGAAAAAAGTGACCGTGCTCCCAATTCTTGCAATTCTGACTCCTAATCGACAGTTGCAGATGCCTAATGCATCTATAAAGGGTAGTATTTCTCCCCAGGAGGCTCCCTTCACGTCCCCCTCACCTTTCACTGCCAGCTGAAAAACCCTTCGTCAAAATGATGCCCTTTGTGCGTTTTCCCATCCAGCACCTTGATATACACAGTGGTACTCGAACCTGCAAGCCGGTGACACAGGACACCCAAGGTGCTGATCCTGGCTTCCCGCAGAGCATCAAGCACAGTGCTGGATCACACTGACACAAACTGAGGGCTAATAAGCCTCAGCCGGGACACCTGGTGCACCCAAGGGTGTTTGATGTTGAAAGAGAAGGAACTGTGTGGTCTGGCAGCAGCTCACTGTCTGAGCAGAAGGCATTACAGGGGGTGGTCAGATCAGCCCAGTCCATCACTGGAGTAAAGCTGCCCTCTATTTTAGACATTTTTACTACTCGCTGCCTCAGGATCACCTGGTTCCCCAGCACTGATTCACAGATTCTGAACAGGTGCCACTTGAGGACCTGATCAGTGGAGCTCGCCAACTGGATCTGCCGACTTTGGTTCTGCGCCACCTTCTAGAAATCACTGGCGGCCTAAGCCGACAGCGGCGATTTCACTCCTTTGGGTGCTTCTCAATTTTCTGTGGAGAAATTCAGGACGCACGGAGCAGTGCAGCGAGTAACTCATCCGCTCACTGGAGCTGCTCACTGTGGCCACCCCTGTAGGCTCCCCGGAGTCGCAGCTCAGCTGCCTTTCAAGCATTTAACAGGCGCTCCATGCATCCTCCTCGCAAATGGGTTTATGGTAATTATCCGCTCTTACGCTGGAAACGTTGGGGAAAAGTGTCCGCTGCTGGGAATTCCCTAACAGGTTCTTGACTTCGCAATTATCACTTCTGAAAGCAAGAGGAAAGTGTCTTTCCGCATGGATGCTAATCACAAAAAAAGAACACTTTCTGTATGAAATGAGACCTGGCACCACCTACATACTCCAGCAATTTAATTTGTCTGGTCTAACTTCTTACTCCTCTCCCTGTCTTCATGAACTGTAATTTGTCGGCCCAACGTCCAGTAGACGTAGAGATTAATACTGGTCAAGCCCCCTTCCTTGGGTCTCAGAAGTGCCTTGGTGTTAATACAATTATTAAATTGCAAAGAATATCAGAAAAAATACAACTCTCTGTCCTTAACATCCTCCTATAACAATAGGTCAAGTCTATGATGCCCTACACTGTTCTAATAAACAGTGAAACACAAATCAGAGGACGAATGGGGAAACTCAGAGCAGGAAGTACTTTTTCCACACAAACTACGGTGTTAAAGCTGATAGCCTGCAATAGATCCGTGGATCGATTAGCTGTTAGAAACCAAATGAGCTCGATGTCCTCCTCTGCAATCTTTATGTGCTCATGCTACTGAAGAATAATGCATAAGGGCGCGTTTCTTTAAAAGAGCAGCAATATGCAGACTTTGTAAAACGAGTACTAGAGGCCTTCAAAGTTTAACATAAGTGTAATAATGTAAAGAAAAACATTTATAAAAAGGTTCCTAAAAAATTAATCGCTCAAGCATTAGCGTTCACAAGAACACTTGATGAAAAAGTTATCTGTCTGAACAAAGGAGTGAGACAGGGTGCTCTGTCTTTTTCAACATACTGCACGCATAAATCTGAAGGAATGATTTCTGAAAGCAAAGCTCAGGGAGCTGTGGCAAAGTCTGCCGCAGCCCCATGGCATCCAACTCCCAATACAGCAGCAATTTCTCCTTAACGACTTTAATTAACTCAAAAAAGAAAGGAAGTCTACTGTGATTCTGTTCACATAGAAAAAAAATGCTTACTGCCTCAGAAGGATGTTCCCTGACGAATTCCCACCAAACCAGAGAATGAATGCGAGCAACAGCAGCCACAACTGTTATAGCAGTAGGAATGCTCAAAATTATAGCTGAGAGATTTCTCTATTTATATTACAGTTATTTGGAATCTTTTGCACACTGGATTCTGAGAGGATGCTGGATGCTGTAGTGAGGCTCTCGGGAAAAATAGAAGAGCGTTTTTAAAAGCTCTAAATAAATAAATTAATTTTGATTCATTTTGTGTCAGTGGTCTGTATTCCCATCTTGTTCTCTGGACAAGCCCCACGATGATTACCTTGCAATCCACTGCGGGAGCACACAAAACTGCATCACCTGCCAAGCGGCTCAATGGATGGGCTTTCCTGAAACCAGACCACAGAGCGCAGATGCCTTGTGCACACATCTCGCCCTCCAAACACGGCCAAAGGCTGATGAATCTGACTCATCTCTGGGCAGATGTGTAGGGAGAACATGATGCTTCAGCCTCAAACCTACCCGCATGCAAATTCTCCTTCCCACCACCTGCAGATGAGCTCTGCCATACCTGGGCACAATCAATGCTTTTCTCCTCCATGTGCCAATCCATCCCAGGATGCAACGGGCACCTGCTTCAGGTCTCAAGATGGACAATAAGAATGTTCTACAGAAGAGGAACTACACTTCTCAGGTGTGCAACTCTAGTGAATCTCCCTGGTTCTCCCTGCCCATACCACACAGGTGTTCTCGGAATAACGCAAAAACAAGGGATACAGCACACGATGACTACTTGAAGTCAGTGGCTGAAGAGGTCAATGCAATCGTCTCTGAGTCACGTGACCCCGGGGTGGCAGCGCCCGATTGGCTGAACTCTGCCGGGGGCGGGGCAGGATGAGCTGCCATTATGAGCTGGGCAGAGCTTTCTGGACCCCCAGCAACATGGGGACTCCTGGCTCCTGGCGGGCGTACGATGCCATCAGTGACAGTACAGAGCTGTGGAGCCTGTGCGTGCTCATGGGATTCAGAACAACAAACCCTATTCCAAACTGGGTAGGTACAGTTTAATAAAAACAAAAGGCGGTTCTAAATTAAAAAATATATATAACGGCAGCAACAGCATGACGCACAGACACGAAGGTGACATTCAAATTTAGAAATATGTCTACTGTGTACTTCAGTAACTTAATAAAGTGTTTGACTGGGCCCTTAGATATAGTGGCTCGCAAAACGAAATGCTGCCCAAGCCAGACGTTATTGTTCTACAAACCATCAAATCCCTAAGAAACAGTGTAAGGTGTTTACAAGCAATTTAAGACCATGAATCAAAAACACAGACAAGGATTCTATGAAAACTAGTCCAACGAATCTGCTACATCTGCAGTGAGGAAAAACCTCAAAACAAATTACAGTGTTTTCTCATGTGGCATATGGTCCTGCCAGTTTCAAACAGTATAATATCATCTGGAAAATAACTCAAGATGAAGGGGGTATAGATTTTCTAAATACAGTTTTAAATAGACAACTACACAAATACACCTTTGATACCTTCATTAACAGATAACTAATTATCTATTGAAGACATTATTTTACCCATGAAAGTAGAAATGTTATATCTATCTAAGATGTAATGAATAAATTATAATATTCAAAGAGTTTTCATGGAACGTTTTTTCAGAAGTTTTATTCTTTTTTTTTTTTTTAAGTCACTAAGCATCCTGTTTTAGGCTAAAACTGAGCCAGATCAAAATGCTATTGGAATAGATAAATTCTGGAATTCCCCCTAACGCCGTTGCTAGGCAAACAAAGAAGCAGAGATTAAACCAGACTGTCAAGCCACCCAACCAACATAAACTCCTTTCAATGACAGCTTTCACAGACTTGCCCCAATGGAAAGCTGCCGCCAAGTGGTGGCTGGAGGTTTAGCAAAACTACCACCGTCCTCATACACAGGACAGACCAGAGACGGTCTGAGGATCGGTGTAAAATCATTTTAAATGGACACAAAGCTGACAACCGGAACAAGACTCCAAATAATATATACTTTTCTACTTCATTAAGCTTCAATAAATACCGGTTAATGACCCCGTTTGCACTTACATTTTATGCAAAGTCTGGCATTAATCCACTGGCAGCACTCATTTTAAATGGCCAATTATTAATCAAAGCCGGGGCGAAAGAGCACTCTCGGTTACTCACGAAGACGAGTCACAGGCGCGGGGGAGTCTCAGCACAGCCCCCTCCTCCACAAGAGACTGCCCCTCCCTTTCCTAGCCACCACTGTGAATCTCTTTAAACAGAGGAGCCCCACAAAACTGTCAGATGTCTTGGGGGGGGGAAAGGATTTAACGAACTTTGGGATTCACAGATCAGTAAATTGTGGGAATTCGGGGGAAACTGCTTCTTCGACATTGCCACAGGCGATAACGAGGCAACACTGTCTGAGGGGGGCAGTGAAAACACAGCTTTGCCCTGCTGAGCGCAAGAGAATATCATCCTGAAGGATCGGATCCCAGAGGGCTCCACATATAGGACTGGCCACTTCCACCACCCGCGAAGTGCAGGTCTCGCCTGGGAAACACCTGGCTGCCTTCCTGTACCTGCGACCCCACTGCAGAGCAGGTCACATGGGCCAGTGAGACGTGAGAAACTAACTAACTGGAAACAAGGGGTTTTAGGAGGGTTGTAGTGCGCCCCATACTATGGCATTTGTTTGTTAATAACGGTCCACAGAGAAGGCACCCGCTCATGGTACACCAAGCACTGAAAGAGGCATTTATCTCTTTGGGTTGCTAATAGCCTAAGAAAGACTGGTGCCCCCTCCAAGGTGGTCGCTGTCTAGCGCCCCCTGCTGGCCAGGATAGGCTCCGGCGACCCCGCGACCCCGTACTGGATAGACTGGTTAGAAAATTCACGGTTGTGTTGCCAGTAGCTAACTGAACCGGAGATCTCTTCCAACTGTTCCTCGAAGCAAGGCAGTATCTTCGCAGCCGAAATAGGTACGGTGCTATGGTTATGGCAACCTTCCGGTTCTCAGTTTTAAACACACTTCCGCCTAACTTTCACTCGTGGCTTCAGGAGAGCTCCACGGCTTGAGTGCGTCCGAGGATTGGGAATACCTGAATCCAATGCCCTTTCCTGTTGATGACCAGAAAAGTTTCACGTTTTTTTGCCTTCCACACTAGGGCATTTTAAACCAGGGAGTGTACGTGAAAAAAATCACTGCTGGACAGGACAGCATGTTCACACGTACCGTTGATAAAACTAAAAAGGTACTTGACTCCAACTGTATTCATTAAGACATATTCCCATAACATGACAGTCGTGGAAGCAAAACCAAGCTGAACGCGAGAACAAAAACAAACCTTCTCATCAGATACTACAATCCATCGTCATATGTTCTCACTGAAATGCTCACATTAGCCTTTACTAATGAAACAAGGCTCAGAAAAAAAAACTCTCTCCCCTTTTGGTACAGAAAACAAAACCAGCTCCTTTCAGAGTTGAGAACTTCGTTTGCTACTGTTTATTCGTAGTCCCGACAAGCACATTGCTGAACAGAAAATGAAGTAAGATTACAGCACATCGTTTTACCTTGTGTAAAGCCCGCATATGTGCGGTTTTTCGCTCTGAGAAAAATGTCCTGGTCCGAAGCCATGCTGTCTGTGTATTATCATACACCAATTCGCGGTCCCTTGTTAACACCTGTGATAGTTATTCTGTCGTAGAAGGTCTTCAACTTCCTCATAGATCTACGATTGATTACATCGGTTATATATTGTTTCTGCCTGCGGAGGCGCAGTCTGTGTAGCCGAACTGGAGCACAGAAGCAGGCGACGCGGTTTTGGGTTTGATTGGAGCAGATAAGGCGTGGAGCCTGTCTTTAATGATGCCATGTAAAACCTTTCGTATTTTTGGTACAGTTTGGTTCTGCACTACATTACGTTTCGCACAGCAGTAACACGAAGAGAGAAAGGTGGAGGGTGATCCATTAGCGTTTTAGCCCCCTTTTAACTTGACGACACTTTAAGTTGTATGAAACAGCAGGTTTTCTTGTTTTATCCATTTCTGATCTGTCTAACAGATAGCAGCTGCTGTGGTTGATGCTTTGCATGAAAACAGCCCAAGAGCATTTGCTGTTTGAGCTTAACTGGGCTGTTCGTTTTGCGTTTTAGAACCACGTCTTGAGAACGCAACGACATTAAAAATGCAAAGTAAGAAGCTTGTTTCGGGACACTTACTGTAGAGTACCACTCTCCTAAACACCCGGCTATTACGAGGCATTTGGGAACTGCAATAAAACGTGCCCTACCAGTGAACTGGCCCAGGGTAGACGATTCGCAAGCGTGGATAGTGTATTTCCCCACATAATGTCATCCACTCAAACGGAGTTTAGAAACCTCATTTAGCAGCAAAGAAGAGCAATCTAAGAGCAAAGGAACATCCCGTTTGACGTTGCTGCATAATGTAATAGACCCGAAACCGATTCTGATTTACCCTTTAAAATGTAAAGGGAATCTCTTTTATATCTTGTGGGATTGTTAAGACATTTCAAATACAAAAATCTCCATGTGTGAACACATTTAATTATTAATTTCCATTTTTTTTTATTTGTCCGTTAAATTTGTTAATTCCCCCAGCCTGATCTACATTTACAATAAGAATACTGTAACGCTTACGGCCGACAAGCAGTGTGTGTAAGAGCCGGCGTACCAGAGCGGGTGACGTCACCGCCCTTCCCTGTGATAGCAGGACCACAGCTACTGGGCTGTGGAGAGATCTCTCTTTGGCTCACGGGGCTAGGTCGCTGCAGAGAGACGCGGAAGTCCCGGGTTCGAGCCTCCAGTCGGGATGGGGCCGACCAGATGCGGCAAGGGCGCCCGCCTGAGCCCCCGTTGCGTTACAATACATTTTGAATGCAGTACAGTATTTGCCTTCTATAGGCACAGCATACGCAATTACACCTCTAAAACAGAGCATGTGCAGTGCAGTTCCGCATATCAAGAGGAAAATCTCTATGAAAAACTACTCACAAAAACAAGAAGGATTCTCAACCGCTGTTGTGAACCGAGTGTGAATGAAATTTAAAAAAATCCTTCTGTCACTTTAAAGGCTTATCGATTCCCTGTTGACACCAGGATCTTTGTGTGTTTCTACTGGAAGAAGCCTGTTGAACTTTTTAAGTGATTTTGCAGTCCTCTGCCGTCCACTCCAGAAGACCATAAATTGCCATCAAGAGACGGAGCTTTGCATACTGACTTAAGAGAGACTTCATCAGCCCTTAAGCTAATGGTCTCTGAATGCTCTTAATAATTAACCAATAATAATATAATAATAAACCATAGTTTATTATATAAAAAATAATTATTCAGACGAAAATAGCTCATGCTTAGCTTTTTTGGCAGCAGCGTTATCACGATCTAGCCTGTCCTTCCTGTCGGGAATCCTGAGCCTGAACACTACTGGAAAGGGAGGGCGCTCAGGAAAACCAGGTTGCCTTTCTACCTCTAGAACCGGAATGTCCTCACCAGTGCTCCAGGGTAGGGGGTAGGAGGTGCAATCAAACTGAGGTTCTGATTACTTGACTATTATGCATTCTATGGTGCTGTCTATTATAAACTCCAGTGTCCTGGCTAAATTTCTCTCTGGACTCACAGACTTTAACTTCCCTAGTCGCCACTTAATCCAGTCTTGTGAAGTGTTCACTCGTGCACCTGATAGAGGTGAACTGGGTCCTCTTCTGTATGTAAACTGGGTTCCTTAGCATAAAAAGCAGTATAAAAATGCAAGGAATTACTATTACTGCTAATATTGTAATGCTGATGATGGCTACTGATAGCACAGCACGTGAGGGGCATTGTTACCATGCGGTGTGAAGTATTCAGGGACAAGAGAGGCGTTGGCTGTTTCAGGACACCACAATATCATATCATCAGCGGACGTGAAGTAAATGCCAAAGTAAAATCCAAAAATACTTCACAGTACATGTACAGTAAATGTGATCATGAACATTAAAATGCTGACATAAGGGGATCTATTTATGAAAGCACAAATACAGTACGCCACCTGTTCCCACCGAGGTGTTTGCGCCATGACTAACTTTGTCAGATTTGAAAGTTTCCTGACACATTTGACTTGCCTGTGGAGAAACACAGCCTCTCTCTCTCTCTCTCTGATGCGCTTACTTTCTCGCTCAAGTCATTTTCCAACCCACCCACTCCCCTATCTGTCTGCCGTCGGACTGCTGCCTGGATTGACACAGACCTGGACGAGAAGTTCATTAAGCCGAAGCTGGGGCTGTGCACCTGGAGTCACCTGTTCTGTGGGTTCTGTGTAAATCATGGGATACGCATGATGCCGATGATAATGATAATACATGAATAAATACTACTACTACGTCTACTACTACTACTATTGATAATAATAATAATAAATTAACAATAATAAATGAAAAGACAGTGGTTATACAGAGAGAATGTTGAGGGCTTACAATGTGTTGTTTGGCTGTATGCAGGCTTTCACTCAAGTAGTATTGCACTGACAGCAGTTTGTTAAAAACGGGAAGACGTTAAAAATTCATGCGCACACATTGAGTTATTAGTGAATTATTGAAACATGCAGGCTCTATTGCCAATTACCACATTGAAAAAATATTTACTACGAATTGGACCCAAAAAACGCCGAATTCTCATCTCGGCTGCCTCAGTTATTCTCAGCCGCCCCTGCGTGGACAAGCTACAGTAAGAACCAGTTCAAAGAGCAATGAAGCCGGTGGAGGAAAGCAAAAGAATTGTGAAAGAAGAAAAGGTAACAATGCAAAAAAGGAGTTCAAGGCAGGCGGCTTTCTTTTGTTATTTTGGTTTATCTGGAAAATAAATGTGGAAAGTACATCATAATAACTCTTTTGCTCTTTATCCCAGACTAACTCAACATAATTCCCTCTTCAAGGGTGTTGGCCAAAGTCAATAAGTAGGCCAACTACCAGTTTGCTGAGGGCACACCTGCAATCAAACACAGATTAACTGGGTCACAGATGAGTGATGTCACATTCCTGGCCCTCACTGTATCCACCTAATGTCGTCCATATGGGCTGAGAGCGAAGAAGCACAGGAAACTTTGCTTTTGACCTGCGTTTACATAGAGAAGGAAAGATTGCATCTCTTCGGCTCTTGTTAAACAAAAGTAACACTGACAATTTATCTGAAAGTAAGTGGTTATTACACAAATCTGTAGTGACTTAAGTAAAATTTGAATATTAAAAATGCTATGAATGTACCACAAATCTTTCTGTGCTCAAGTGCTGCTTTTACCAGAATGGCATTAGGTCTGTTTTAGGTCTGTTGTTTGTTTTAAGTGAAAAAACCTAAAAAGTCAGTCCAGTGTTGTGTCAATTTGGCTTACAATGTGTGGAAAAGCAGGAATTAAAAATGAAGGTGGGTGAGTAAGTAGGTAAATATTTGCTTATATGTCTTTAAAAACACAGATTAATTATCACATTTTTATAGGTTTTTTTCAGACTCTGAGAAACACTGTTTTCTAATGCTATTTAGCAAAACAAACGCAGTGCCCAGAAGCCAGTCCTCATGAAAGAATCTCAACCACTTCATGCAAATCTAAAGGCATGAAACGGCTGAGCCTCGAGAAGTGACAGGATGTCAGCGCAGAGAACAAGGACCAGGCAGTGAACTTTTGCTTTATTATAAATTTTAATGGAATTTGTCAGCTCCGTTGAAGTTGATATCAGGTGCCTGGCTTGCACAATGAGATCTGTCACACCTCTGTGATTGGGTGGAGGGAGGGGAGCAGCACTGCTCTCACAGGACCATAACGTTTGGTTTTTTAAGCGGAACTGCAGTGCTCAGTGCCCTAACCTTATGAAACGGAATATCTAATTACATGATCCGGCAATAGGAGCACTATTGGATGCAATGTAGGGACCTTCCTAAATCACAATAAATACGGTGTTTTCTTAACATGCATAAATAAAATATAATTTTATTTTTAATTACTTTATTAAATGTCCTTCAAGGTAAATCTCCAAGTGCTGGACAGAGAAACTAATATACCGATTATGATAAAATCAAGTTAAAAATACAGTGGATGAAAAAAAAAACCAAAATGAAGTCTTAAACGGTACCATTTTTGGAACAAGTACATTTTAGGAATTAATTAGAGGAACCGGAATCCTGAGTTTCTTTTGCAAGAAGCAGTTCAGAGGCAGCAGTGAAACCATGCGGAGCTCCAGAATCAACAGACTGAAGATTGCAACTATAAATGTAATCAATTTGAAGAGCTGGCAAATAATGTGGAGCATGACCAATCAAAACTATAAAAGTCAATAACAGAATTCTAAAATCAGTACAAATTCCACATGAAGCCTGTTCCAAAAGTAGGAGTAATATGATAACTTGAACTAAACCTGGTCAATATTCTAGCTGCTGAGCTTTGGACATAATGCAATTTTGTAACAGGTGTTCTTAGACACCCTTCCAAGCAGGGCATTACAGAAGTCAAGACAGAAGACAGGGTTTAAATGGGAAAAATTAACTGAGACTTCAGTTTAAATGCAGATCTGGTAAATGCCTCTACGCATACTTCCAGGGAATGTGTGTCTGTGAGTACCTTGGTGTTTATTTGCTCAGCTCTTCTTGGACAGGCAATTGCAAAGATGTTATTTAGTCGGTGCAAACATGTTGACAATGCAGCAATAGGAAATCACACCAGGCTAAAAAGAGAACTTTCCTTGCTCCAAAGTGATACAAAGTACAGTCACATAAATATAGAAATAGAAAGGTTGTTATTATTGTACAGCGAAGCTTGTTCAAAGTGAAGGAAGCTTTTTTTCAGGTCCATTTAAGATACACTTGTGAGCTATTGCAGACATCACTTTACAAAGAGCGTTTATGTTCAGCAAATGAATCAAAAGTGCATAAAATATGAATGCGGGTCAGTCTGAGAGCAGAAGCAAGCCTGTCAATTTGAAATGCTGTTATGAAAACCTGGAACAATTGCATGTCATGTCTGTGCCTGCACTCGGCTCCACCGAAACAGAGGAAGAGAGGCAGAGCTGAGCATTAGATTGCAGAGCACTCCTGGTGTGTGTCTGCCTCATAACTGAATGCTGCTAATGTTTTACACATCTATATGTCACAGAAATGTCTGATCATTACAGCTACACTCAAGCAGCTTCTATTTAAGCGGGTCCGAATGACCCGTTGCCCTGACAACCTTTACCTCTGGCTGATCATTGAAATTTCTACAGCTGTCACCTGAGCCGCAAATTGTGCAGCATTTAGACATCTAGAAAAATCAATTCAAAGCAAGCAATGTCTTTTCAATTCTCAGAGCCTCCCCCCCACCATTGCATGCAGAGAATGCCTGTGTGTCAAATACTTGCATTTTTCCCCTTATCACAGCTGCTGTGTTCCAAAGGATAGATACATGCAATAGCTCTGCAAAGGCTGGAGAGCTTGCATTGGTAAGATGCAATATGATAATAATCTCACACTTCTCAGAGATGGACCATAAATGTTCTCAAGCCTTGAGATGAACTGGTTCGGGGTTTTTTTGCTGCTGTTGTAAGTGAACGGGATGCATTGATTATTGATTATACCTGGATTTCAAAGTAAATTGGACCATAACGCAAAATCGCCGAGCAATCCGAAGGCACTTCTTTTCTTCTGCCTGTTACAAAATCAGTGGGTGAAGGGGCTGTAATTCAGGGCTGGGGTCCTCACGTGATTTCTTCGTTGTGAAAAATGTTCCAAAAAAATAACCAAAACCTGATCTCACACTTTACAGTTTAGATCAGGAGTTCTGATCTTTTGCCTTAGGCTTAGAGGAACGTGTCAACAGCTTTTATTCCAGTTGAGCTCTGAGCTACTTAATAATGATGTTACTAACTGTACCTTTTTAAGTTGCCTTTTGGTTCTTATGTTTCTGGAGTAAAGCCTTCTGACTCGGGGGGATGTCTGACAAGTGTGGTTTTGGTGCCATCACTCCTGAATGGCTTTTTCTGGGACACCTTTAATTGTGTTTGTTGGAACTAGGGAGAGGAAGTCAGTCCTGGATTCAGAGAATGTCAGTCTCCTTCAGTCATCAGCGTTATAACACCTGTCGTGTTTTGGTCAATTTAGGAGGAAATGTGTTAATGTAAATCAGGGATAGACAGTTGTGGTCCTATAAGACTCCTGTCAATGTTCACCTATTCATTCTACAGGGACCCTTAAGTGCATTAGACGAAATGTCCTATATAAGCAGTATATAGAATATTTAGAAACGGCTCGTTTAAGAGTGACCCATAAAGCCAGCTGGCCTGTAGCTCTCTTTCTCCAGGTGTGGCCGCCCATGGCATTAAGGAAAAGAATAAAGACATCAGGCTCATCAGATGAAGGTTGCATGAGCAATGCACTCACTTCAGGCAGGGGAAGAGATGTTCGGGTCTGCCGCCCTGAAGACATGCTTAGTAACCCTTTCAAGCAGATGCGCGGATACCATGGCCTCCCTTCTGAGGAAAAATCAAGGCAATCTCCGCTGAGAGCAGCCAAGATTCTGGGAAAAACCGGCTCTAAAAAGATGTTTGATCTCAGCTGTGCACTCTAATAAGGAGAGGATCATTACACACTGAAGTTAATTAGGTGTTTTACCAATTAAAGAATTATGAATAATTCTTCAGAGTGTGCATCAGAGTACCATGTATAGAATCAGGCTGTAGTAAACACTGTGTTATGACAAACACTGCAATAACATTTCTTGCTTCATCTATACAACTTTTCTAGAACTGCATTGTATAGTACAGTAAGTTGGATTTAGTTTTTTTCCAGGGGGTAATGTGGTCTAGTTTACCATGAAGAACTTACATCATCACCATAATTTATACCACTTAAGGAACAAATGATAAAGTGTTAATGACCAAAGTCTGAACTGGTGCACCATCTCTGTTTTGAATTTATTGAAACCTTTAATAGTAGTAAGTTACGTTTAGTGAGTTCATAAACGACTGTGTTTATAGTGATTTCATTGCCGAATGTACACTCATGCTGTAGCACGTTGAAGCCTTGAAGAGAAGACAAGCACTTTAATGTGTTTTTCCCTGTTCATCAAGCATTTCCAAGCGGCAATTATCCCTTACATCTTGTCTGATAAACCAAACAGGGTTTGAGATGAGAGATGGCCACCTCGTGGGTTGGTTTATTGAATGCTAGCAAACATTTCTAAATCTGTGTTATTTAAACTGAGAGCAGGACCCAGTGTCTACTAATGCTTAATAACAAGGTTTCCTTCTCTACTCAGTCGGCTTCTCCTTGGTGGCTTCCGTGGAGCTGTCAGGCTTGTGCAGCTGACAGTTAGAAATACAGGTTGTGACTGCGGAGGTATTAGAACATACAGTTACGCTCAGCCTCCTTAAAACAGCGGAGCTAGAGGACTGACAGAGGAAAAACAGAAGCTTGTTTGTGACTTATGACGCAAAACCTCTGGGACAAACGATACATTTTTAAATCCCCCAACAACAACAATAACAACAAGAAGAACAAATTACATTAAAGCAACCGGATCTTTTGGAGCACAACAGCGGCATCATGGCAAGCACTGTATGTGTGGAGTTTGCATGTTCTTCCAGTATGTAGGCAGGTGGGGGTGGTTTCCTTGCACCTCCAGCAGGTATGCAGATTAGTCTTGATTGCCTACTATAATCTGGCCCTTCTTAGGAGGGATACGAGGGAATCTCACGCTGGAGCGTAGGAGCTTGTTTCCAGTACCAGCTTTCTGTGAGCTTGATGGGACTGGAGTGTGGAAACAAGACTCAACAAGCACTCCGTATACACAAGGTAAGGAATGCATAGGCCTTACGTACAGCATATATCTGAACTGATGTGCATCTCCCTGTGTTTCACAATGAAGTGCACTTCAGAGATATTTTTAACTCTGCATATTAAGATGATTAATTTATTCAGCGCTAGGTTCAAAAGACAAACGCGTAAAAGAAGAGGCCCTATCTAACAAACTAGCCACCCCAGGAAAAAGGCATTGCCTGCCTTTCACTGAAGGGGTGTGGTCGCTGTGCAAAGTAAGAAAGAAATGCAATCGAGGCCAAGCAATGTGTAATACAGGCCTGTGACCCGAGAAACACTTTGTGTCGGGGATGGCGGCTTCTGTCCTCAAGAAACGGAGGCTGACAAAGACCTGAGAGAACAGGTGACCTGCGGGGGGAGGGGAAACACAGCGGCCTGCCCCTCCCTGCTTTCCATGTACCAGCAAAACGGTATAATTGATCGTGTATTAGCAATTGAACACACCAATCACTGCTGCCCGGCTCCGGCTGAGAAGGGTCGCAGCCCATCTCCTGTTCAATGAGCAGCAGCAGAAGACGTTGGCCAATGTGCGAATCGCCCCCGTGCACCTGGGTAGATAAGAGCTCGAGAGCTCAAGAGGGCTGAATGCCTGAGGACACTGTGGCCCTCAGGGGTCGACGTCCTGCACTGTGCTGGTGTTGAAGCAGAGAGCCCTCTGCAGGCCTTAGATCCTCGGACCCTCACGGCTGCTTTCCCTGTGCTCATTCACGGAGCCACGAGGAAAACGCAACAGCTGTTCAGTGGTTCTTTCTTTCTTCCTCTCTTTTCTCTGCCCCCTTCGTCTTGACTCGTTTGCCTGGGCCTACCCACACAGCAGCTGTCAAGGGAACGAGGCAGATGGACACACTACCAACATGGCCTAGAAACGGCAACCCTCCGTGTCGGGCAACAGGGGCAGATCCTCATTCTGAGAGAATCGTCTACAGGGCAAAGAGAGAAGGAGAAGGAAGGGGAGCTGGAGAAGGAATTTAAGTGGGGAGATGCCAGTTCAGCGCACACACAGCCTTCCACTGAAAAGGGAGCACAGTAAAGACTCAATGCAACTAAAAATAGACTCTTCCTTTTGTTAAAATACCTCGCTGCTCAGACCACAGACAGTCCAGCTCACAAAAGCCAGTTTAGCAAAGAACACCCCCCCCACACACACACACATGCAATAATTGTGGACACTGTGAAACCACAAATCTAACAATTAGAAATTGTTTGCAACAGATTACAAACACGTTTTAGTGTTTATTTCAATTAAACATGAACATAAACACGAAAGTGTAAAACAGATAAATATTAATAAGTTGCTCGAAATGTTTTTGCATAAGCTCCGTGTATCAACCTTGAACACTCGGTTTAATACCGTCAGTTGCGGTATGGGCTTCGCCAGAATGCGAATTTTGAAGACTGCAGGTACAGATTACTCATATGGGGAGTTCGGCATCCATTAATCCCATGAGCTCGAGGAATATGTTGATTGTGCCTCTGAAGTAGAATAAAATTATAATGTTTACCCCCCAGTGTTGAAAATCTATTGTGGTACTGATTAAAAATAATTGACATTTCGGTGCAACTGCGGGATTTTGAAACGAACCTGATGTGTAGTTAACAGCATTTAATAGGGGTGTGTGATTCTATAAATAAAACCCCGGATCCCGCATGGTTGGGCACTTGGCCGACGTGAATGGAGCCTGTTCACGGGCTCACGGTTTAAAATTAACCCTCTTCCCTCACAGCTGGGGAGCGGACAATGCGGGAAAGCTCGAATCTGGAAAAGGCTGGCTTTTCCTGAGTCTTTGAATAAAAGGTTTCGTTCCGCAAAACCGAACATACAATTACCGAGTCTATTAACGGGGAAAACCCGTTTTGCTTATGCGTGGAAATTAAGGTTTAATTGCAGCCACCTGCGGGGAATGCGCGCTTCATGGTAATCGTGTATCAGAAAGTTATTACGTGAAGTGGTTGCAGTGCCCTTCTTGGGAATGCAGGCGCTCAGAGGAACGCTCCAAAGGCTGTCTGATTAATAGTCTCCCTGAAAAAAAAAAAAAAAAAAACCGAGCACACGCACAGGTTCGATGACCCGAACTGTATAGGGGAGCTGCGTCTGTTCGCGCGTGTTTTCTGTCTTCGTGGGGATGTCTTGTCAGAGACGAATTCAAGTCCGTGCGCAGTCCGAAGGCTTCCTTGGGTATTGCAAGGGAAGAAGAAGAAGCAACAGAATCGAAGCCTTTCGGTTTTTATGTAGACGGACGGTGTCTCTGAACACGGCGTGGCAGCGCGGTCATCTTTGGAAAAGAGAGCAAACACTTTTTCTTTCCGCGTTTGGCAGTGCGCGCGTTCCTCCTTTCCTTGGCCTCCCATAAAATACTAACGCTTACGGCCAACAGGCACTGTGTAAGAGCCGGCGTACCAGAGCAGGTGATGTCACCGCCCTTCCCTGTGATAGCAGGACTACAGCTACTGGGCTGTAGAGAGATCACTCTTTAGCTCACGGGGCTGGGTCGCTGCAGAGAGACGCGGGAGTCCCGGGTTCGAGTCCTAATGCGGCAAGGGCGCCCGCCTGAGCCCCCGTTGCGTTACAATACCGTAAAAAGACATTAGACACGACAGTCGTGTCGTGGGAAACACGGGCAGGGAAAGAGGGTCCCTTATTATCGGATAATAATAATAATAATAATAAGACGTTGATTCGGGTTTGCTGAGCGGAGCCCGCCATCCAGATTAAAGCCCAGATGAAGCGAGTAGCCCGTGTGACAGCAGCTGCTCCAGTGCACGTTTCCACGTTAATTGGTTGGTGTGCTAGTGAACTGGACAAATAACAAACAGATCGGCAGAAAACAGATGGCAATGAGAGGCGGGTCGGCGAAGCCAGAGCGCGGGCAGTGCGGGATTCAGCACCATGGACAGAGACCGAACAGCCTGTGCCCGTGTACTGTCCGGTACTGTCGTGTACTGTCCGCACGCTGACCTGCGTCCCCCAGTCTGTACATCAGTCCATTGTCAGGACAACCTGTGTCCGGAAGCTGTAGTCACGGCTTTGTCTTTCTTTTAACCCGGCTTCTAAAACACGGGAGGGCTGGATCACGGCAGCCTGGGGCCGTGAGGAAGCACCGAGCCGCGCCCTGGGCGCTCCCCGGACTCCCCCGCCGTCCTGCGTGGGAGAGCCACGCGCGTTCTGTCCACCAACCAACCCCCCCCCCACGTCCTACATTTCAGAAAACTAGAAGAAGAAAAAAAAAACCCAAGACTACAGAAAGGCCATTTGAACAGCTCGTTCCAGAAGTCAGACTGTCGCTTCTTCTCATTTCACCTTGCTGAGAAACACTCAGGACTACCCGATGCAGAAAGACGCCCTAAGTCGACTGTTTCGAGACTGTTTCGCTAAAAGCACCACTTACATAACAAATTCTGCGGCTCAGTTACAGGTAGCTATAATTATTCCAAAGTCTTTGCGTAGCCTGCTGTACACAGCTGAAACACATTAGACGCAAAGGAAGGCACGCAGTGATAATTCAATCGTCTTTATTTTTCGCTTATGCTCTGTCGCCACGTTCCTGTACTGCTTCGCTAGTTGCGAAAATCAACTCGTCGTGTGGAACTGTTATTTCGCATAATCTAGTTATTTGTGTCGATTGTTTCCACTCTCATCGAATCGAGTCACCCTTAAAAGAGATCAAATAGAAACAGATACATATTGATCGAAGTTCTGAATGAAGTCGTTATTTATAAGCTTAATGAACCCTGTCAGGGCGTCTGCGGTGCTCCTCTCTGAGACCGAGGGAGCTGGTCTGGTCTCCATCAGGTGGTCTGCTCGGTGCACTCATTTTCTTTTAGCACAAACAGGAAAAAACAAAAAACAAAAAATTTTAGAAAACACATTTTGGGGTTCCTCTGCCTTTATAAAACATCATTGTAAAGCGCGAAGTAAATACGTGATCCGTTAAAGCACACCAGATGTGTGTGTAACCTAGTTCATGAAGTCGATATACTAGTGTGTGAAATCGGTTTTCGCCTTGATCGTCCCACGCACGGAGCCAGCTCTTAGCCCTCTTTTCTGACCCTGGGACCGTCGAGTCCACGCCGAGCGGTGAACCTGTTCCGGGCCGGTCTTCCGCGGACTGGCCGCGCTCTCCCGTGCAGTGCGTCCGCCACGGCGCATCTCTGGAAATCGGCTTAGCGCCGGAAAGGATTCCTTCTGTACCTTTATCCATGATCCTTTCGATTTTTATTGGAAACTCCCGCTAGCACCCTCTTGTACCAAAGCTGCCGTTGTGGGCTAAGATTATGACGGCGGCAGTAACGCGATCCGTTTGCCAGCAGACCAACATTATCTCCTGTTCATTCTTCAACTTAAAACTGAAGACGGGCTTGTCAGCACCTCGCGCACGTTGAGCGGCCGTGGTCAGTAGTATAGAATCAACCAGAGCGATTAACCAGCGCCGGCACACAAAGATACAACTGGAGGCAGTGGTAGAGTAGAGAGCTCATTTATGTATGTTTGGTTTCTATCATTATATACTATCACAGCACTATGTCATTTCTACTTTTGTCAGATGTGTAGAGATAGTAGCGCAATGCAGAGTTAAAACAATCACAAACACAGGTGAGTGGACTACTTCCTCAAGCAATGTTGTTGCTGTTGTTATTATTACTGATAAAATTATGTTGTTGATCTGTGAATCCCTATCACAGTTTTGCGTCGATTTGTTTTTCGATAAGTACTCAGCAAAAAAAAAAAGAAAGAAACCAAGCAGAAAGTCTCCTAAAATATTTTTAACCCGAGCCCGTAATAAATCAATTGACCGAACTACAGGAGGTGGTTTATAAACGCGATCACCGAGACTCCTGGTGGGCGAGCGCTGTTAATCACCCACCGCGCCGTCGGGTTGGGAGACCCAGAGACCCGCTGTCCGGCCGCAGGTCCGGCAACTTCTCCGCCGCGGTGAGCGCCGCGTCAGGCAGGGCGCTCCGGGCTCCTCTGCGCGATGGGAGCAGAGCTCTGCACCGACTGCACCGGCCGCGCACACGGACCCCCGACCGCGGGGTGGTGAGCGAGCGGGAACGGGGAAGCAGACCCCGTACACGTGTGCGTGGAGACCGAAAGTAAGGTGGGCGGGCAACGTGGGCCGTGGCGACCCTGCGGCTCCGATTTGAAGATGATCACAGCCATTAAGAGGGGGAAACAGACGGGGGGAGAATTGTTTAGTCGGTTTTCAGCTGTTGCGCAGTCTGATCTTGCAGGACAGACAGATTGCACGTTGTTCCCTTTTTCCAAGCCACCCCCCACCCCCCTCCTTTGCCCTCCCTCCCTCCCTCGCCAGGTTCTGTTTCTCTCTCTCTCTCTCATTCACTCACTCACTCACTCTCAGATCTGTGTCGCTCGGCTCGAGCGCCGCCGAGTCCAAAGCGAGCTGCGTGAGAGAGCGCGCGCTCCGGGAGAGCGGCGGGGAGAGCGAGGCAGCTCCGACCGCGCGAACAGCAAGCACGTGAGGCACTTGAGCAAAAAAAAAAAAGAGAAAGAAAGAGAGAGAGAGAGAAAGAGAGAGAGAGATAGCGTGCGTGCATGTGTAGGACCTGCAGCCCCGAGAATTCGTCACTATAACACGCCGCCAACATCTCGATAGCACGCCAACCGACAGCGCCTCGGAGCTGCGTTTGGCGACATTCTACATACGTGTAAAAATGCTCATCGTCGCGGATGGCTGTGCCCTGCTGCTTGTGGATACGCGTCTGGGCTTCTGGTGAGACCAGGTCGTGCTCACGTCCCCCTTGCCGTCTTTCGTTCGCCGTGACAGGCAGGAGTACAGGATGGAGAGCGCGGGGCTGATGCTGGGTTACTTTCTGGTGAAAGTTCTGGCGCTGGCGTGCAGCGCGCAGGGGGAGTCCGGCCAGGCGCTCCACGGCTTTGTCATGGTGTCGGGGCTGAACGGGTCCCGGGACGGGGACTCGGACGCCCCGCACACGGAGGAGGAATGCCTGGGCTACTTCGACGTGATGGGGCAGTGGGACCCGCCGTTTGTCTGCAACACGGACGACTACCTGTACTGCTGTGGGACCTGTGGCTTTCGCTTCTGCTGCACGGTGAAGAGCTCTCGGCTGGATCAGAGCACCTGCAAGAACTATGACACCCCCTTATGGATGATGACCGGCCGACCCCCGTACAAAAAGAACGACCCCGCGCACGACCCCACGAGGGATAAAACCAACCTGATCGTCTATATCATTTGTGGAGTGGTGGCCATCATGGCCCTGGTGGGGATTTTCACCAAGCTCGGGCTGGAGAAGGCACACCGGCCCCAGCGGGAGAACATGTCCAGGTAAACTCCAGCCCCCCCCACCCCGGCTCGCGGGGCTGGCTCTCTCGGGCTCTCTCGTGGGGTGCTGCGTGGGGCGCGCGCGCGCGCCGCGTGGAACGAGGTCGATGATTAAAAAAAAAACAAAACAAACAGCTGCACGCGATGCTCCGTTCCACCCCCTTTCAGAACCCCCCCACACACACACACACAACGGACCCTGTTTGTTCTCTCTCCGCTGCGTTAACAGGTTCATGAAATGCTGCAGAGGTTGGGTATTTCTGCTGCAAAAGACGCGCAGTGATCATTCAATTACCGCCGCCCGAGCGCTCTGCGTGTAACAGGCGTCCAGCGGCGCGAGGTGTGTGAGACCTACTGTACCTGTACTCGTCAGAGAGCACAAGGTACTGTAGCTTGGGCCCAGGTTAGGAAGCAGCCTGCGGTGTCTAGGATACTGAAACAAAGCTTTATTTTTTTTTTAACTTACGCGGTTTGGAAACCAGTAAATGAAATGAGCTTAGCCACAGCTTTCCAGTTCTGCCGAATTTCCGTCTACAAATATACACTATACAGTACATGTACACACACACACACACTATTCCTTTCACGCGCATCTAGGTCAGACACAACAGGTTGTCCGGGAAGACAAGACAGGACATCAGCTTTCAGTGGCCACAGACAACCCCAACACGAATCGGTCTCTGTACGATGTCTCGTTTTGAACAAGCAGGCTGTTTGTTTGCTTGGCTAATTCACGCGCATCCAAAAAGGACGCACACGCACGGACAACTAGCGCTGTTGTTGGAACAGTGGAACATAAAACAGCGACATTTTCAAAATGAACTAAAAATACGACTTCGTTGTGCGCGATTCAGACGGTATAGACAAAGTGTGTCATACGTGAGCTCGTTAAACCAGTGGCTTTTTTTAAAATGAAGAACAACACTCGCATGTACAGCGTGCGTTTTAAACAGAGCATTCTGCGACTCAGTTTCTATTTTCCCGTTTAAAAATGTCATGCTGAATAGGTCGGATATATGGAATTATTGGGGGATGACGCACCGAAGGCTCTTAAGGGTTTAATGTTCGAATCTAAACAGCGTGGCAAAGCACAATCTATAGATCACAAGCACAGGTGGAGCTGGCGCACTGAGCACGTTACACAAAACCCAGGTAGCCCAGTCCTCGCGATCCGAGTCCTTTCCTTAAGTCAATCTCGCGCGTACCGAAGAGGAGCGGGTGGGAGAGCCAAGACTTTCAGAGATCTCAGAGATTCTTTTTAAACCCGCGCAGCAGGAGCAGGCCTTGGTCCAGAGACTACGCCAGCGCCATTAACTATGAAGCTATGCTGCGACGGGAACAAGGTATCTAACGAGAGACAGACCCTGGTCGTTTTTTTCTTTTTCTGAAATCTAAACAAAGTAACGTAAAATGTTTGTAAATCTTTTTTGTTGTTGTTGTTGTTTTTAACAACAGAACAAAATCCTAACACAACCACACTCCCTACTCCATGAAAACGTTGTTTTTGCAAACTTGTATCGGGCACGACTGTATATTCTCTATAAACCTGTCCTGCACACTGCTTTCTATATAAATGCACACATTTGACTTGCATTATAATGCAAATCAGCAGGGAAAATCTTAGATTTTTTTCTCTCTCTCTTACTCTTTTCACACGTGCTGGGTCTATAGAGCTCATGTCACAAATGCCATATGTCATTACACACAATGTCTGCCACATGTGCACACTTACATACTCATTTCTAACGTACGCACATTCGCAGACATACAGTACATACTGACAACTGCCATCACCAGCAATGCTGATCAACGGTTTACTCAGCACAATACTTATGTACATAATTATGTACATATTGTTAAACGATACATATTTGATGCTAATAATAATAATAATAATAATAATCTTCCTGAAATTCCTAAGCTTATGGCACGTTCATTCACCAAAATATTTAATTGATTAATTCACGAAGGTGAATTCTTCAACAAAGACATGGATCTCAATGAAATTGGATATTTTGACAACAAAACATTGCTTCTTACTTTAAGTAAATGATAAACTATATCATTGTTGTTGTTATTATTATTATTATTATTATTATTATGTTCCTTTGTGTTGCTTTTTCATCTCAAAAGACTGCATTTGCGCAGGCGGCTCGCTGGACCCTTTAGCTGGGTTCGACAGTATGTCAGGGGTGTTTGTCAGAGTTGCGTCACCAGAGCCGACAGCACAGGCGAGACCCCACCCGGGGAAGCGCGAGAGAGTGACTGCACCCAGTCAGGGGGGTGGACTGGACGGACAGGGCACTCTGGACTTGTTAAAGACGCTACACCCCGCCTCCCCTTGTGGCCAAGTCTTTCTTTCTATAGGATCCGAAAAGCAAAAAAAAAAAAAAAACGAATTGAGAAAGAAACTCAACGAAATGTTTTGTGCACAAGCAATTACTGCAAACTCATCAAAATCCCGGAGTGACTGTACAGTATTTGTGTGTTCGGCTACGCGGGCTGAGCACCGAGTGTACGGTACACGTCTGTTGCTGAGTAAGGATTCAGCTCCGGGCGTCGAGTGCTGCAAACTGACCCCAATACTGTAGATTAATGTAAAACAGAAGACGGTTTTATTAATTACTCATTATTTTCTCGAGCTGTGAGGTACAGTATCTGGATCAATACCGTGAAAATACGGAATTTAGAACGTTTTAGGCTCGAAACATCCGTGGGAAAGGATTCCATTAAGTTTTGAACATTAAATATAGAACATGTATTACAAAATATAAAATAAGATTAATACTGAATTAGTATAATCCGTTTCGTGCCGCCCACGCGATGGCTTATGCGCTCAGCGGTCTCGGCGCGTGAGTGGAGCCCCCGACCGGGACCCGGGGCAGCGCCCGGTCATGAACTCCGAAACCCCTCGTCTTGTGTCTGATCGGTTTTCTGCCTCTTTCCGCGGGCAGGAAAGCGGGGACGGCAGGCGAGCGCGTTGCCACTGATCAGAAACTACTGGAATTGCGCCGTGATTTGGTGTCACCACAGCCAAAACGACTCGATTTTTATGCGGTGCTACGTCTCGATCCACTGAGGGATACAGCCCTAACTTTTTAAAACCACGTCCCGCTTGCAGAGCTCCGTTCACGCCGCCCACCTCTCCGAAGCATTGCTGTTTGGGCTATGAACTAGTTAATCGTTACTGAAGTATTTTTAACGGATCCCTCGTCTCGCAGTGAGGCTATATTCAGTATTACACAACGCCTCCTCTCTCCTGCCTCTGTCTCTTGCTGTCAGCGGGGGAGGGGGCGTAGTTCTCTCACTAGCACCCCCCAGGAAAGAAACTTTAAAAGACCGGTGACGAAACAGCCGTGGTACATGTGTTTTACACTGACCTTCGCGAATCAGTACGTTATTTGTACGTACATTGAATTTTATATGTGATGTGTATTTTTGGTACGCTCTTCAATTCTCTCTATCCAATGAATGTGTACATAATCCAGTATATTTTTATAGCTTTTACTGTTCTTTCCACATATAGCCCGCATATGTTAACGCCAGACAAACACATTCCCATCAAGGGCCAATTTGTTGGATTTAAATGTTTAATTTTAACAAACTAACTCTTTCATAGCGGGTCCAATGCGCCTGTTGAACTAGACAATGATTTAAAAAGAATTACAAACGACTAATCCAGACTTTGAAAAGCCTGACGCAAATGAAAGCGGTGCCAGAGAGGCAGATAACACAGCTATACGGCAATGGCTGTCTTCCACCTCGGAAATCCTGTCAGTTATCAAAGCATTACGGACCCCGCACATCACGGGTAAATTGGATCAGGGATGCGGAGGTATTTTGGGATATACAGTATGTGCTTTAGTGTTTAAGCTTGGTATGAACTGTTGCCGAGCGCAAAGTTCGCGTGACGCGGGTCTCCGAAACTGCGTCCCGCTCGAGGTTTTTCTTAAAATGGAGAAGAACGTGGGAAAAATGAGACAGTCTGGATTGTTTAAAAGAACGGAAGTGATCAGTTCTTGATAAGTTTTTAGTTGCCCCGTATATACAGTACAGTATAAACAGGATGACACAGGTGTGTTGAGGCAGTGGTACCACAATTAGTCTTCCCAGACTAAACACAGAGGGGATCTTTTTCTGCTTCATCGAACAGACACGCGATTGATCTTTGTATCTCTTAACTAGCGTGGACACTATTTGTTTAAGACTCGGCCTTTCAACATATTCACACGGAATTAATGAGCAGTGCAGGCCTGTGCTGTTAAAAGCTATTGCGCCCATGTGCGTTTCCAAGAGAAACGCATTCATCGGCTCCTTTAATAGGGCGATTCTAAACGAGAGAGAGAGAGAAAAAAAACAGCAATATGCTACCATATTGTATTTAAGTCTGATATTATTGACGACTGCCCTACCGACACAACACGCTTGAGCGCCGCCAGCTACAGAGCGCCGCGGCCACATCTGGCGGCACCGCGGCCCCCAGCTGGAGAGAGGAAAGCCCTCTATCACAGAAACGTCCCGTAGAATTCCCCCCCGGATCCCGGCGCATAGCCGGCGCCCCTGGCTGACGGATCGCCCTCATCTTCTGTAGCCCTCATTTCCCCGAGCAGCGTGCGTCACGAAGACTTTCAGTTTTAGCAGCAAAGCCTCGCTAGCACCCTGAGCAGGTGTTCTGCCGGCCAGCTCCCATTGTTGGTCAATGCCAGGCCTTCACGTATTCTTTTTAAAGGAGGTCATTTCAAATAATACATTTGCCACGGGCGTATGTATGATGCCACGGACCGAGATCACTACAGGAGCTAGATCTGCAGGCTTAGCCTAGCCCGTGTGCGCAGAATGCTTCGTTATAGCGCGTAAAACCTCGCCGAGCTCAGTTCGTGGGCGCCCCGCCTCCTCTCGAACGGCGGTGCCCTCCAACAGCGTCGATCACCGGCCCCGTCTTGTCTCCGCAGGGTGCTGGCGAGCGTGATGCGCCAACAAGGCCCGTGCCCGGGGGAGCATCTGGAGCGCGAGGACAACCTCGGGGTCCACGTGCAGCACTACGAGAACATCCAGGCCAGGGCCGCGGTCAACAACCTCCGTGAGTGAACGCAGCAGATTCGCTGACTTGGTCCCGGTTCTGCACGGGAGCCCCGACGGGGAGGGGGCTTAGGGCGAGGGCGTGGGCTTTGCTCTTCGGGTCAGAAGACATTTACAGGGGGATGGTACCGGGGTCTTCTGGGTCACGCCTGCGCAAAAACAAAGAGAGCGACAGGACGACATTGATCCCAGCGCGTGTGAGTGAACGGAGAGCGTGGCTGGCTTTCAACAGGTGTCCTCTCTATGCCGCGTGAACGCGCTCGCAGAGATTACGACCTTGTATTGCAAAGGAGCTGCAGAACCCAGCCTTCCAAGAGCATTAGAAACACCGCGAACTGTTGCTCATTCTTGGGAAGCTCGAGGAATGTGTGCTGAGCCAAGCAGAAGTAGCTTTGTATCAGGTGGCACAGCACCCTTCTTTGATATTAGATGTGCGTTTCTGGCCCAATTATCAATCAGGAGGGCTGTGCTTTAATGTGTTAAGAGCCAGGCTCTCATTTAAGACAATGCATTTGTCAGATCAAGGCCAAAGCTGCTGAAAGTGTTCTGTAAATTGCTGATGTTGGAAAAAGGTGGCTGAGAACACACAGACAGGCTTTTTTGGAGGGAGTTTAAAGACGCAAGTAGATCAGTACAAGAAGTCCTTTGGGTGCTGGTTAGCGCTGTTGCCTCACACCATTTGGACCCTGTGTTTAAGTGCAGCCTCGTGTGCCTTCTGTGTGGAGTTAATATGTCCCTCCCGTGTCTGTGTGGGTTTTCCATGGGTGTTGCGGTTTTCTCCTCCTGTCCAAAGCAACGTGGCCAAGGGTATGTGATATCTCTGCGAGTATCCTTCTGCGGACGGGCATCTCATCCCAAGCGCATCCTGCCTTGATCCCATGTCTGCCTCCGTAGGGTCCAGCTCACTGGGATCCCGTGTTGCACTAACCAGTTATTGAGAATGGATATGGATGCGTGCATGCTCCGAAACCTCTGAGGTCGAGGGCTATGCACGGCTGATTCCGAACAATCTTCTGGGAAATACAGTGAGAATGGAGAAATGTGTAAAGACATTACTTCAGTGGTTAGACTGATAAAGCAACTTATTGTAGTCGGTCCCCAGGGGAATGAATGCCTGACTCAATGCAAATCTTTCCAGGGATTACAACTAAGAGTAGATTTCTTCGCCACCAGGTGCATAAAATGTGATTAGGGTGAGGTATTGAACCAGCAACAGCTGATTAGGATATCAAATTTTAATCTGGGGAAGCCAGCAAATCAACAAATATTGGCTGTTGTCTGGTGATGGAAACGAAACTAGGGAAAATGATCTGATTATATGTTTTGTATTCAATATAGAATTTAGCTGGGTTATTGATTTATGCTTCCCAGCGAAGCAGCAGAAATGCAGATGGAGAGAGAGGGAGAGGCTGAGAGAGGAGAGAGAAGGGAAGATTTGGACGAAGAGGGGAAGGAGGAGGAGAGGACGATGGACTGGTCTCTAGCGTGTTGTGTTCGTCGCGGTGTCTGTCGCCGACGCACCTTGGCCAGGACGGTGGCGTGTCACGCTTGGCAAGCTGTCTGGGGTTTGGACGTGACAGGAAGAGTCCTTTCCCGGTCAGGGGCGCAGCTTTCCCACAGGCGACGTCACAGCAGGACTGCCCAGGAAGAGCTAAGTAGGGCTGGCAGAGGACTTCAGCTGAGAAACAGCTGCTCTGATTCACACCCAGTAATCATCCCTCGCTGGTTTTGTGTAGAGTTCAGCAAACGGACTGCCAAGGGTGTCAAGCCAGGGACCAGTAACCATTGAACGAAACAAATCAGCACCAGCCTGACAGCCTGCGAGGCTGAAATATTTGTCTTTTTAACCTGTAGATACACCAGTCTTTCCAATTAGGCTATTTATTAAATACACTGTATGAACTGCAATACTCGCCTTATTGCAATTCGGCCTCGAAAGCAGAACCTGTATATCTGAAATATTGTGACGGATCTTAAAATCATGTTGATCTGTTGTGATCTGTTCATCATTCCATCACCTGTGAAAGTCTGTGCGGTGCTTCTTAACGGACTGCAGTGTTTACACCGCGGAGAAGACGCTGTGTGAACCATCTATTTCTGGTTAGTCCCGTGGGCAGGAACAGCTGTTGCTGACATGTATGTTAATCATTTAACACCAACAGTAATTATAGGACAACAACTATTTCTGCTGCTAGATGATATCAGTAAAAACACACACAAATAAATAAACCGCTTCAGGGTGAGGCCTTATTAGGGATTTTACTGATCATATCATTTTCAGCTGTCGTAATGGTGATCTTTAATCTGAAATTCCCCTGATTTGATCTGTCAGGTTGCTATGCAAAGACAGACGGCTTCTGGGCATTCATTTTTTTCAGCTCATCCTGCAAAAGTACATACTTTACCCCAAAGGGTTCAAACATCCCGCGCCTGCAGAAAATAACAAACCAAGAAAATTGGCAAGACTGATAAATATCCTAGGCTTTTGCTTTGCTTTATAGCTTGCACCATTTTCAGTTTGGAACAAGGTAACACTGAGACAGAAATATTCAGCTCGTTTGCCGCTGTGAGCAGAGCAGATAATATTTGTATGTCTGCAGTGTTCCTAAAGAAGCAAGAACGTGTCTTTCTTCACTTGAATCTGAACCAGTGCATTAGTAAGGGTGTTTTTTTTCTCAGAGCTTTGCTGAAGCAGCCACACAAGTAACTATGAGGACCAGGGTCAGTTCTTGGCTCTCATCCTCAAGGGAGGGGGTAAAAGCCAATTCAAATCATAATACACTGCGATTATAAAGTAATATAAAATGATCATTGTGCCCTGTGCTGCTAATATGCAGATTAGATAAGCAACCAAAAGACATAGCAATTATCTGTTAATTGATTGATGCCATGCTCTCGTTTTATTATTGGAAATGCTATCAGCCTTGTGTGCTTCTTACATAATACCACAAATAAAACTAATTAAGGACACGCAGGAAAGTGGCTAGGCCTGTCGATACAGCTGCTTCTAGTCATATTCGTTATGCAACAGGAAATGTGGGTTCTGCTCTCTGAGTAGTGTGGAACAGTTGATCTATTCCAGCCCAGGGTGCCTGTCAGTGGACAGAATACTGCGAAGGAAGTGGGGAGAGACGAATTACTGAAGCCTGTGTATTTCTTTCACCAGCAAGGGCATAAAATAATCGAAAGGGCTAAATTTTGCTGCCAGTTCAGTTTCATTCCATTGTCGGTCTTTGTTCCAACTAATCCTTGTATAATTAAATGAACTGGAGCAGCAGGGTCAATTAAGTGATTATGAGCCAATTACATAAATTAACAGAATGCAATAGGTCTACCTATGACTGCACCTGAAGACATTGACCCTGATTAATGAGGTAATCGCACTTGATTATCAACTTGTACTACTGCATAGTAGCTCACTGTCCACTTGATGGTGATTCATGGGCAACAGTCATGGGCTCCAGAAGGCTTGTGGTATATGAGAAGAAAAGTTCAGCGCTGGTGGACAGTTGTGAATGCCAAGGCATTTGTGACTGTGCATCAATACACTTGATGCCAGATTGTTGCTGTCTGTTAAAAATTAGTTTGAACAGCTCTCAGGAAAAAAACAACAATTCCCTGCCAATGCTCAAACTACTCAGTCCCTGTCCTTTCCAAATGTCTGACAATATTTCTGCTTCAATTGTTTCTGAATGGTTTCTCAGAGTATTGGCCCACATTTGAAAGCACTGTGTTCCTTACATTTCTGGCCTTTTATGGAACGCAGACAAACCAAGTCACTGCTCGCAGCATCCCCACCCCTGGCATCTAAATACACCTCTGCTTTCGCATGCAAAAGCTCACAGGCTCCCTTTTTGCTTCTGATAATGAAAGCCTTTCCATTCACTGTAATGAGTGAAGAAGCAATTCATTTATCCTTCACACACTGCACTAATTAATTGTTGCAAATCCCCAACACTTAAGGTGCCTGGTAAAATACAAACTCATCATCATCATCCAGGAATGCAATATGTTCCCTCAAGTCTCTGCCTGAGTGGAGAGGTGAAGGAGAGTCTGGATTCATTATATTGCAGCTACTATTGACACATAAGAAGCCCTCAAGACCACATGTTTCCATACCTGGTAGCAGCAGGTCCAGTTGAAAGGCAGGCTTAAGAGGCATCCAGCTTTAGGAGAATGTACAGTACAAGAATCAAACTTGTGTGGCTACTAGTCTGGGAGAAGTAACACGAGTGGGGGTGTCCTCACAATAACCTGTGAACTTTCAATATCCTGAATGAGCAGCAGGTTAATAAAGGTGAAATGTCTCCTGTTGCCATTTGCCTCATCAATGCTAAATTGATTCGTGTGGTGGTGTGCTATAACGCACCTTGCCATGAGCTTTGATGAGGAAAGTACAAAATACGCATTTCTATGGAGAATTTGTCTAGCTGTTACAAAAGTCTTCTTTACTGCAACGGTAGACACTGAGAGAGTGTACGATAACTGTCCGCGGCGACATCTGCGACACAGAGATTCTCCTCAATGCGTGTTGATGTTTTGTCATGGAAATGAGTGGCAACTAGCTTGAAAGCGTTCGTTTTCAATATTCAAATGGATGCTTTCATTGCCAGTTTCTAATTCTTCTCATTTGGCTTTCGCAAACAAAAGAGCCACAGTATAGGCCTAGAATTTCAATCACTCAACATCGCAATCAGATTCGGCTGCTTCTTGACTGAGAAGCATTTATTTGACTTCATTTGTGCGACTCAAAACAAACATCAGCGAATCAGTTCAATGGAAATGCCCCCTCTGTCACCACCGGAGTGTGTTGTCCAGCCCGAACCATTCAGACGTCTCAGACTACTGCACGGTCTTTTTCTTTCACTTGTCTGGTTATTCGGCATAAAGCGTTCTCCGACTAGCAGACCTCATCATCTCTTCAGCCGTCAAAATGCCTGCAATTCCCAGGACGCATTTGACATTGAGCTTCCTGTGAGCTGGACTGTGTCCCACCTGGCTGGCACTGGAGAAGGAATATAACAGCAGCCATCATCCCTGCAATTAACCATGCTCTCCACTCCACACACGACGTTCAGTGTAAATATTTATGCGTCTAAATGAGTGGGACATGAAGAGCTGTCATCAGCCCTGAAGGCCTGAAGGAGAGTATGGTCGAACAGCTGGGTAAGCACACATATCTGTCTTTAATCATCGAGAGCACCCCAAGGAGGTCTCCCCAGGGAACCATCACCGAGAGACGTGGGGTCTCATTTTCGCTCGCAGCCCTCCAGCACTCTAGGCTCTGATCCAGAACGGGGAAGCAGGCTCTGTCCAAACGAGGGGATGATTTCAGACCTGTCAGGTAGCCTGTGGACACCTGCTGTGATGTGACGAGCGACCCTGCGTTAACGGCCTGGGTGCCCCTGCCAGCTGGTGCTGGAGACTCAGACGTGCTGTGCAGGGGATGAGAAACACTGGAGAGATGCAAGGGGAGCAGCAGTAACATTTAAGATGGCTTAAAGGACATTTTCACATGTGAACGAAAGCAGAAACGTCCTGAAATCCTGCAGCATTCGCCCTGTGTCTTATTCTGTAGCACAGTGGACTAACTCGGATACAGACTGCCACAGTAGACTCTCCTTCCAGGCCAGTAAGTGCTTTCTCAGACAGATAGCATCTAATCTCAGCGCCAGAAGCTTAGAGCTTAGAGCGTGAAGGAGGAGGTAAAATAGCACATGACTAACATCAAAAACTATTTTCAAAACATCCTGAAAAACACTGTATGGAGGTCATGAGTTAACAAATCAAGCCAAGAACATTTTCCATAAATGTATATCCATAATTAAACCTCCCTTCAGTACCAAGTCCATCTCCAGTCTTGGAAGTAACTATATGGTAGATGACAGAAAATGTTTCACCAAATGCGTGCCAAGCAGTTACAGTAAATAAATAGGGATGAGTGAGGTAGCATCTCTGACCAAGTGGCTTTTAGGTAATTATAATTATCTATGGATGCTGTGCTATTGAAGGATCAGTTTCTAGGAGCTGGGAGATGATAACAGATTTACTCAAATGGTGAAATCAAACTAATTAACGAAAACAAAGAAGGACTTATCCTCATTATTAACCCAGTCCTTTGCGTCCCAGGCACACGGTGGCTCTCTGAAACATGCCGACCCCACAGTTTCACTCTTTGGTAACAAACAGCAACTTAGTTAAGGGTTTGTTAGTAGTAAAACGGGGGCAGAGTAGTCGGCGCTGGGAATTGTTTGAGGAATTATTATGAGAAGCCAGCTCTCCTGCCGTGTGTAAGTAAAGCTTCTTGCAGTCAAGGGCTCCACTGCCAGGAAGGGTCTGCGGTGATAGTGTAGAATGGGTCTGGGAAGAGAATTGCCCCTGTATTTAAGAGCTTGAACTGAACTCAGCATTTTAGGCCTCTCTTTCACAACCCCTCTTTCCAGGCGATCGGAACAGGATGATCCCAGGGCTATCTGATGCTCGGCCACATTGGCAAACAACAGCTTCTGTGCAGGAGCTCAGTTCTAAAATGACCTTGTGAGTTTGAGGAGAAGCCATTATATGCCAAAGCAAAGGATCGTAAATAGCAGAAATTCCGAGAAAATTTCCCTTTTGAGATGCGAGGCTTGTGTCTGGGGTAATCTGTGGGGCTTTTTCAAAAATGTGTTTCTGTAGCTGTTTTCACTGCTGTTAAGGTATCCATGGTGATTGTAGCTTTGGCTGAGTGTTTGTTGTGTACGATTTTACTGAAAGCTCTGTGCTGCAATTGCAACCCAAGGTCGAAAAGACTGTTTTTTAAAAAGGGAATCATGCCATTCCATCTCCCTCCTGTCTTCTCTGAATGAAATCTGAATGTTGAGTTAACTTTCCAATACAAGCCGTGATCAAAATGTTGCTCTGGTCATCCCAAGAGCCATTAAGTTAAACATACTTTCAACTGTGCATGAATACACGCAGCTCAGAAGTGATATTTATATGAATACAGCGTTAGTGTTAGGCTGCAAAGTTCAGTCCAGCCTCAGTTCATCACTGGCCAAGGTTACAGCTGTTTGAAGCAGCCAAGGAGAGCATGCAGTTTCGGTGACTAAACAGAATTATTGGCAGGACTCCCTGTGCCACTACTAGGGAGCGTTTTCAACATTTGTTTTTTAACAGCTAATTAAACAGTCATTTTTAATGCATTGAAATGTGATTAGGGAGTGGTACAGTGGCTAGCATTCCTGCTTTGCAGCGCTGTGGTCCTGGGATCAATTCCAGATCATGGGTGCTGGCTGCGTGGAGTTTGTATGTTCTCCCTGTGTTTGCATGGGTTTCTTTGGGGTGCTCTGGTTTCTTCCCACAGTCTAGAGACATACCGGCAGGTTAACTGGCTTCTGGGGAAACTGGCCCTGGCGTAGGTACAGTATGTGCTGTGTCTGCATGTGCCTTGTGCCTGCTGCTTGCTGGGGCAGGCCTCTGCTCCTCTGCAACCCTGAATTAGACAGTGCACCTAAACAAATGGATGGACAGATGGACAATGTGATTTCTGTTACAGTGTTTCTTGTTTCTCTGTGCCTTTTCCTGATGTGGCATTGTTTATGCACAAGGGCGAACACGTCTGTGTTTGACTGAACCAACAAACAGTTTTTACACATGAAGAAGAATCCCAGTGCTGACTGGCCTGCAAGTACAGAAATCCCTGTTGGATGGATGATATGATCAGATGCTACAGCTTTCAAGTCACTTTCAAATTTAATAAATTTTTAATTCCGGAGGAGATGAAAAACCCACTTCTCAAAGCCTCTGCTTCAAAGCGCAGAGGAAGAGAGACAGAGGGAGAGAGAGCTGTGTCAAGACAAGGGCACACTGGGGAATGAGGCAGTGTCAACATGCAAAATACTCTGCTAATTACCAGCTGATATAATAAACACTTTTGTTACTAATAGGACCGAGAGAAATACTGTGGATACTACTACCTCCTTCTTATTCTTACTCACTACGTTCGGCAGACTTTTGTGAAGTTTGTGTGTGTAATGGCTATAACTGTTACAGAGCTGACTTTCAGCAGGCAAATGGGGTGAACACAACAGATCACCAAGTTAAACCGATGCAGGAACATTAAGAATTGCATGCATGTGAGTAACGAGAGATGAGAGCAAAACTGATTGCTAGGAGGCTGGCTGTGTTGCAGACCACAGCAGTAAAAAGCCATTACAATACTTGGGCAATTTAGTCTAAATCCATTAAGGCTTTTATTGTAGGAGCACAGGGAGGCCTGTTGATATCCTCAGCACAAAATGTTTCAGAGTGGGTTGCAATTGTTTAAAACGAGGTTACTTCTCCTCACAGAGCCCTGACCTTAATCAAGTTGAAGCGGCCGAGGAGAGCAGGTTTGGTGACCAAACACGATTATTGGCAGGGCTCCCTCTACCCCTCCTAGCGTGTGTTTTTGGACAGCTCATGCAGAAGCTTCCAGACCATCCTGTTTTTCCTTTGACCAGGGGCATAAATACAGAGGCTTTTTATACTGATGGTACCCATTCCTCAAGCCAGGAGATCGGGTCTGACACATCGTGTCACTCTGAGCTCTGTGCTGCCGGAATAAACCCATTATCCTCAATTACCTGTCCCTCCAGCTCTGCCAGGCCTGTGCCTCCATGAACCAGTCAATCGCAGCTAATTTTTCATTCTCTCTCATTGCCACCCTGCATTTCGATAATAGCCGCTTCAGCTGTCCCGTCTCAGTTCTCCACCATGCATTCCTCCCTTTTCAGCCTGCTTATCCAGGACACAGCTGTGGGGCTCACCACCACTGTAACCTTAATAACAACCATTTGCTTCATACACACTTGTCTGCTGCCGGAGTAGTGCGCTCTGAAAGACATTCTCAGTACCCCGGCTTCTTTAGTAATAATCTCCCTTCTCTACCGTGCAGCTGTGTTAGCTCAGTACTGAGCTCCAAGCACAAGCTCGTTGGCTGTTTTTGGCTTTTCCTGGGAAATGCTCCATACCGAGCTCACCCAGGAAAAATAAAGTGGGGGAATATAGCGATAAGGAACTGGGAATAAAAAACGTGATCAGTGCGCTGCCTCTCTCTTGCTTCAAACTGCCTTTCAGTCTCGTTGTGACTGAGATCATAGAGTGAACTAAAATTCACCAGGAATAACAACGCCCAAGAATGAAACACGTTGGAGAACGCTTAGAGGTAGATCCAGTATGGCGAGACTGGGCCCCAGGGTGAGGAAGTGAGGAGTGACCAAGGGGCAGCTGGACAGGTGGAGATGGGGTGGAGGAGGGATGCAAAAAGACAGATTTAGGTATGGCATTTGTATTTTTCTGGAAATCGTAGCAAGGATTATTGATAATGATTATGTTAGGACAGCTGGGGTGAAAGTGATCATCATCCGTCCTGATTCGTACAGACGTCTATTGAATGGGAAGGAGGGCCATAGTCGTAGTTTTTTCTTATGCCAACAATCATCAAACCTGCTGCCCCCTACCTTTGCAAAGCAAGAGCCCTGGAGAGCAGGGGCCCCCTTTCTGTGTGCTGAGCACTGGGACCACGGCTCTCTGGGACACATCAAAGCTGCTGGAAGGTGGAGAGGTCAGCGGCCTGACCATTTCTCCTTCGACTCCACTGAGCAGGAGGGACTGGTCACCCCGAGAACCTGGAGAGGTGCAAAACTCTGCAGACCAACCAAATCAGAAAGTCTTTGCACCGCGGTCCTGAAGGCTGGCGGGAGAAGCTTCTCTGCACCGCCATCGATTCAGTGTCAGTCGAACAGCTGATATGCTGTTCGCTGCTAAGTCTGAATGCGCAACATCTGTGTCACACCTATGTATGACAAATAAAGTCTGCTGCCTCTGCATATATGACACACTTACAGCGTATTTAATTCTGTCTTTGAAACATGTTAAAATCACTTTACGTGAATTTGAATAGGGCTCTCCATAATGCAAATGTAGAAAACACCGTAAAGGGTTTGCATTACAGTAAGTGCAGATGTTAGCAATACACTGGAATCCTCATTGCAATGACCGCAGTTTTCTTTCACACCAGGGGCTGAATTCACCCAGCATTTAGCTTCACCTTCCGTTACTTTTGCTGAGTTACGTACAAGTTGAATTGGAGATCTTTTCATTAACAGCTCAGCGGGTGAAATCAAGTGTTTGATCATGGCTTTCTCGGCTAGAAGCTTGTTTTTACTTTTACAACCATGACGGACATGTACTGTAGCATGAGACTGTGTTATCGGCCAAGAAAAAGGGCAGGGCCACTCACCACTGTGCTTTTATTGTATCGCTGCCAGCTGGCGCTGTGCATGTCCTTACACATTTCAGGTGGGGAAGTACAGTATGAATGTAGCCCACCAATCTCTTCCAGCACAGTGGAAAGGTCAACTAAGGGGAATGTTGTTCATGCTCTAAGAAAACTGTAAATTGCTCAGACGCTTAGCTCTGTGTTCTACAACAAAAGTGATGCAATATCTTTAAGAATGTTTACGGCATTTCAAAACTTGTTTTGAAATGAGGAACTTGTTTTTGTATTCTCATTTGTCAATACTGTATGCAATTGGGTTTCCGAATGAGAAATACGTTAATTACAGGCAATTCTGGTCACATATAGTTCATTAGCAGTTTTACTTCCCCTTAAAATGTGCTGTGTTATTAAATTTGCTGTGTATCCAGTAATGAGGGAGAGTTTGGGTCATCATGCCTAAGTGTGGCTGGGCTTCAGAAGTTTGTCAGATTGCACCCTGTAGTCTTCATTACCATGGTTACTAACTGAGTAATGAGAATACTAATACTTTTGGACTTGTGTCATCGCTTTTTCCAACAAAACAAAACTGTAAGATGCAGAAAATGCAACATCTTGCTAATTAGGTGGCTTCTTAAGAAAGTCAATCTCTGTGCAGCAGGAAATGCAGTCGGTAACTTTATTTAAAGGCTAAATACGCATTAAATATTTTATACGACTTCTCACGGCTCCTGGTGTTGTTAGATGCGCAGTGAATTTAAAGTGTAATTAGTGCCTGGAAATATCTTTCCATCCATCGTGTCTCACACTACACAGTGACTCTCTCAGGCACCTCCTTTCCACATGTTCCTTAACTCCAGAGTCCAGGAATTTTGCACTGCAAGTGGAATTGCATGCTTGCAGATTGCTGTCCTAGCCATTTGTCTTCTATAGTTTCTGGCAAAAGTGTCCTGAGAGATTTTCTTCAAACTTCAAAAGCCATTTCTGGTAATGGGCATACCAAGGAGCCTTACTGCATTCAGACACACCGATGAACTGTCCAAAGATATGAGATGTGCAACCGAAAAGGATGCTGTTGTGTCCAAGCTCTGTGACTGGTGAACACAACGTTTTGGCTGTGGAGCCTTCTTCGGGTGTCCTTTTTTAAGCTACACCTGGCTGTTGTCATTCTTAACCACTGCATTCCAAAACTATGGGATCTTGTTCTCCAGCACAGGTTCAAAGATGAGCCGTGTGTTTTTCAGAAGTTTTCGAGGGAGGCTGCTCTCACGTAGACACTGTTGCACGCACGTGGACTTGCATTTAAAGAGTGGTTTAATGGCTTTCTGAGTGGTGGTGTTTAGTGCTTCCATTAACTGTGAAGCGAAGAGGTGCTTAGTGGAATTCTCAGCCCTGCCAGATGAATAATACATAGACTGTATCACTGGAGCGCAGGGAGGCAGCCTGGAGCACAGAGCATTCCAGAGTCTCCCGGCCGTGTACAATACCCCGCGAATGATCACCAGATGCTGGCTTTGCACAACACAAACATGACTTTCTATGTCATTCACACCGACTGGTTTCCGTTCCTCCCCAGATTTTCCACAGTTCTCCACTCTCCAAGAGATATCGGCATTGCCTTAATCTCGGATTATGGAACATGAAACCTTTTACCCTGAATAGGGTAAAGAAAACACATACTTAAATTCAGGGCCTCCACGACAGGATGCTATTTAATTCTTCAAATACTAAATAGTATTTCACCAAATTGCTCAGATGTCTTCTATCAGATTGTGTCCTGGCAAGAGGAGCAGCAAGACAACTTGGTTCTGCTCACCCCTCGCTGGCCAGAGCTGAAGGGAGGAACGCGAGTATGAAGTGGGCTGCTTAATAGAAGAAATTGCTTATTAAATTGCTTTTGTCTAGCTCACTTCACAGCTTTCTTCGTCTTAAAGAACACGGACAACCTCTGGTGTGAAGACGGAGCAGAATTAGGCTTGACTCTCACCCAGAGCGGGACAGATAATTATTTAGCTGGTGGGAGCTCAGTCCAGTCCCACTGTGCATCGCTCAGATTTCTCGTGGCCAGCGTGCATGTTTCGGCTGCAAAGCCTGGGGGCGCCCACAAAGTGGACAAAGGTAAAGACTCTTCGTGGTGTGCAGGTTCTCCTTCTTAGCGTCCAGCGCTCTGTGAAGCCTTAAAAACCACAACTCGCCCCTTTGTCTCAGGGAAATTCCCATTCAAAACACAATAAAAGGTCCTGTTGGCTTATCCTAGCTCCTCTTGGTTTTCCTAAACAACACTGCTGGCATCGGAAGCAGCCGATGTGAGAGAACCCACTATATCTCTCATGTGCCCTCCCTTCTTTACTTACCAGAGTCCATCCCATACGCAAGACTGGCTTCACTGTCATAAGCTTTTGCCTGCATAAACAGAACTCCCTTTTTCTGTGGACACCAATGTGTGTCCTATTAGTTGCTTTGGCACTCTTGTCGCGAGGGGTCCTGTTCCAGCTCATTGCTCTCCACTCTTTTGTTATCAAATACTTTTTCACAGAGCAGGCACTCTGAAAGTCTCCTCACGGGGAGAAAGGCTGCTTTGTTGGGAAATCGGGGATTTGTTTTGTTAATCCTTGAGTTTTCTGGATGGCGCATTGTCCCTTCAACACAGGAGCGGGGAGATACTAGAGTTGGTCTTTTCTAATTAAATTGCACAATCCAATGCCTGGCACAAGCCCAGGAGGCAGCAGGGCTTTTTCTCAGATTTCCAGGGAGGACTTGGAATGAAAGCAGGACTGCTGGTGCTACAATAATATTTGACTTTTTTAAGGTTTTACTTTTTGATAAGTTTAGTTGTTTTTTTTGTTACAATTTGAATATACTCTTTGCATGTGGAAATCTTGCACTGATCAGGATTGGTAATGTACTAATTCATATGGGATCAAGGTACAGAAAAGTTAATTCCCTACCTGTGGCATGGGCCCAGCTAAGACTACTGAGGTGAAATCAGCTCTCTGCAGCTGAAAGTCCAGTACCCAGCTTTCAGCCTTACAATGAGACTAGCTTCTCCTTAGAACCTCGTCACACATTACCCAGGAGCAGGCGCAGCAGGAAACACATTTTAAGATCAGAAAAAAAGGGGAAAAAAGAGGTGATCGCGTTGAATACTTTGTTGACATTTTTAGTAGCAGTTTTACTGGAAGGACGAGCAAGCAGATACGGTATCAATACGGGAAAGTAGATATCATTTGTAGTCAATATGGGGCATAAGAGCACAGACATGAATGAAAAAACAGCCATTGTCAAGAAAAGCCATTTGTGTCATCAGAGCTCTGTGCTTGTGAAGAGGAAGAAAGAAACTCTATCGGTCTAGAATTGATTTCTGCAGAGGGAGACCTCTGGGAATCCATAACTAATGGCTCCCCTCTCCATGGGCAGAGCTTTCCTGCTGTTGTGGGCCAGGGTGTGCTGAAGGGATGCACTCCAAGCCAGACCTCTTGAACTTGGAATTCTTTTGCGGGAAAATCAGAAAACGCTACAGGAGCTCTTCGCGCTTACTACGGTGGAAACATTTTAATTGCCCCTTGCTTTATTTCTTCTGCCCCCAAGCCCCTGGATCTGGGATCACTAATTGTTGATTGACGGGGTTCATCTCTGCGTCCCGGACAAGATAAGACCCACTGTGCGTGTGCACAGAACAAGGCTCTTGCACGGAGCCGCTACAGCAGCGATGTCACCTGGCTGGAGGACCCATCCAGCTGTCACTGCAGCTCTGAAAGCCACAGAGCCGGCTGCTGCACTGACTGTATACAGATCCACAGAGCTCTGACACGGCTTCACCACCTACCTCATAGCTCAAGGAATCACAGGTTTAATAATAATAATTCCTTACTCTTACATAGAGCTTTATTGGACACGGGGGAGTCCCTTCCACCACCACCAGTGTGCACCTGGATGATGCAACAGCAGTCAGAGTGCACCAATACGTTCACCACACATTAGCTATCAGTGCAGAGGAGAACAGAGTAATAAAGCCAGTTCAGAGATGGGGATTATTAGGAGGCCATGACTGGTAAAGCCCAGGGAGAAATTTGTCCAGGATGCTGGGGTTGCACCCTTGCTCTTTTTGAGAAGCTCCCTGGGATTTTTATTGACCACAGAGATTCAGGACCTCTGTGTTACTTCTCATCCGAAGGACGGTGCCTTTTTACAGTATAGTGTCCCATCACTATACTGGGGCATTAGGACCCACAGAGACCGCAGGGTGACACCTCCACTAACACCTCTTCCAGGTGCAACCTTAGTTTTTCCCAGGAGTCTCCCATCCAGGTACCGGCCAGGCTCACACCTGCTGAGCTGCAGTGGCCTGCCAGTTGTGAATTGCAGGGTGATATAGATGCTAGCCAAAAGTTTGACCCAGAGATCTCGGGACCGCAGGGCCCGCCCCATTCTGAGTGTGGGCTTGACTGGTTGAGTGTCTGTGTCCTGAAGAGCACTCCTCCCATGTAGGTTCTTGTTATTCTCAGCCGAGAATGCAGAGCTCTCAGCCAAGACGCTGAAGGAAGGGAGCAATTAGCAGAGCTGTGTCCTGCAGACAGACTGTCAGAGCCCCACCGGAGCACTCTTTTCCTCGGGGAGCACAGCTTGTGATCATCCCTCCATTCGATTGTGCTCTCCGGTGAGGCTGTTCAGAGTTAACTTCTGTTTCTTCCACAAGCACTGCCACCGCGCTAATAACCAGCTTTCAAAAGAAATCACTTTTTAAATGCTGTGTGGAATGGCGTTTTAAACAGCAAGAATTGCTTTATAAGCAGTACTGTGTTCATGATTACCACCCAAGAATCTGGGTTTTAAATCATTTTAAAACACAACAGCCTCCGTTCTGCCAGCCAGTTTTACTCTAGAAGGCAAACACACCGTCGTGTTTGATTGAGAGGGGAGCATGAAAAGAGGCAGGACCACAGGAAGAGAGGGTCTGAAGAAATATGTCCTGATACAGGACATACAGGACAACTAGTAAGGTTCCATACTAGTTGATAAAATGAGCAGTCAGTAACACCCTTTATGGTCATTCCCCTCTCTTACACAAGGCAGAACTCCGATCTCTGATCCATGAGATCTCCACAGAGATATATACATCACATAATGCAACAGTGACATTTAAGAACAACACCAGGCGTCCATCTGCCCCAATGAACAATTCACCTTGAAAGTACATATCATATTGATACTTCTATTTACATATAATAATACGCAATACCTCAAAGAGCTTTGCAGGACCAGACAAATAAAACTGGTAAATTATTTGATCCCATAAAACAACACAATACATACCCTAGTAAGGGTGACAGGTCAGTTCCTGAAAGTCGAAGTATAAAAGCAAGTTTTCAGAAGATTTAAAAGCAACAACTGTCTCACCTACCATTATCACCTTCAGAGTGAGAAGTCATCCCATGAGGCATCATTCGCAGTGTCATTTCACAGACTACTTGCTAAACCTCAAGAGGCTTGGTCACTGAAAGAGGATTGGTAACCCCCTGGTATTAATGAAGAACCAGAATCAGGAGGTGGATAGCTACTGTATGCTCAGGAGAAAGCTTGATGAAAGAAGCCCAGCAATGAGACCAGGTGCTGTCCCCCGTAGAATTACCGTTCAACTGAAATACAGTCGGTTGACGGAGAAAGAATGCAGAGTGAGCACGTCAAAACGTTTACCCAGATTGCAAAAATTGCAAAGCCTGGCACCGTTCTCAGGCTTTTCACCTCTATCCAGTGGGAAGACTGCACTGGGCAGTAAGGCGAGATCAGCGGGCTGGTGGACGTGCCGCTTCGGTCCAGCGAGGGAGTACGGTATTACAGAGACCGGGATGGGGAGAGGCTCAGAGTGTGGCCTTGACTCTTTGAAGATGGACAGCAATCACACTGTAATCAGGCTGCAAGGCATCCCATTGCTGTCACCTGTCAAACCCCACCCCACTTTCGGAGATGGTTAGGGGCAAATCTTTTGGCGTTCTTTCTCAATAACTAGGTCCCTTATTGGAGCTTCTAACAATAGTACTGGAAACCCGTGACCTCCAGGACCATCCGTGGAATTTGGCCCTCTTCCATATTTGTGTTTGGATTCAGTGCTGCAGACGTGCTGAAGCGCTGAGGGATAGCAAAGGCTGTTAACTGCTGGTTCCAGGGAGGTAGATGATTATCTCATGGGGCAGTATCAATGTGTGTGTTTCGAAAATGAGAAGGTGCAACTCTTAACAGCGCCGGATGCAGAAAGCTGTAATTAAAGCAATGTGTCACGTAATTAGTGGGTGAGATCTTTCTCTGCGGAGAGGGGTCTTTTTAACAGATTCTTTCAGATGTACGTAAGAAGACATGTACAGGTGCAAAGCCAGCAAAAAAAAAATGGCATGGGGAGATTTCCATGTATACAGTACCAGTCAATTAACAAAGAAGCAGCCTTCACTCATGGGATATTCGAGGAGGTCTGGGATGCTTCATGGCCAGTCAGAGGCCAGGGCTCTTTCCACATAGACCGATGATGCTGAAAGTGGAGCGGTCTGTTCAACTGGCTTGCCTCCTCTGCTGCTGCAGGCTCGGGTGGCGGGACAGACTCACATCGGCGAGAGGTATCACTCAGGGGCTCGTCTTTGGCCGAGTGATGTGCAAACTCCAGCTTTTAGTTTAAAGTGAAGAGTTGAGCGTCACCGAACACCAAGGCAAACCCTCAGTGCTGTCCTGCATTGTGCCTGGTGCCTCTTTCTTTAGCCTTTTTTATGTGTTGGTGGTGTGTCATCCCTTCACGATTTGGGCACACGCACAATCAAGGGGGTGCCAGTTGCACTGGTGACACCAATGCGCAGTTAATTAATCACCGTGGTCCCTCTAACCAGGGACCCCCCTCCTGGAATAATTAACAGCTCGTTATCCAGCAGTTAGTCACGGAGCCACTTAGACACGGCGGTGGGGGGGGCTCCCAGCGGAGGAGACGCAGCAGTCAGACAGGCGCGGGAGTTTGATGCAGATCAGCGGGACGGTGGCAGGGATTGTAGATATCTATTCTGAGGCTGATCCGTCGGGATGTGACATTTGTTTTGTAGAGCGTGTGGCGCTGTTAACCAATCTATAAACATGTCAAGTTGAACTTTTCTCCTCTTTCACCTTACTGGGGCTACAATCTAAAGAGTCTGTTTGAAGGAATACAAAAAAACTCCTCCTTGTGTCGCTGTTTGCATAATTCCTTGTGAACTGTACATATCTGAGCTTCTGGAAATATCTAATGAGCTTGATATGCAAAAATATTTTGATAGGAGTTGAAGAAAAAACAATAACAACGAGAGAAAGACCTCAAGATCACAGGAAAACATTCTTTTTTTAATTGGAACAAAAACTTCCGGAATCCCACATGGACTTAAACGAAACCTTTCCGCTAAGTTTAATTATTATTACTACAGCTGGAGCCCAATACCTTTCTTCTTTGTTAAAAAGCAAAATTATGGCTAGGTGAGTCATTCAGGAATACAGAAATGAATAAACTGCGTAAACTCGAACAAGTTTCTTGTTCCTTTTCATCCATCTGTCCCTGGAGAAGCCAGGAACTGTCTCAGATTACAACAAGAGTTTGTCAAGATGAAACTGAAGGTCGTGTTTCAATCCTGTTATGGTTTTTGTTGAATGACCAGGCAGCCCCATATCTATTAATGCAGAATATCAAGCTGGACCCTGAGTTCTCAGACAGACCCTCACAGTTTAAGTGTACAACTCCAATGCAAGAGAAGACACTAAAAAGACCATCTTTCATTTACAAAGTAAATACTGCTGCTACGGAATCACGTCAGAGAAGAGCAATCAGATTTATACCCTGACTTGAAGGAATGACAGAACCGAATCCTTCAGCCTTGAAGAGAGAAGACCAAGGGGGATCTTATACCAGTATTCAAAATCCTCTGCAGAACTGACAGAACCCAGAGGAGATCTTCAGAATCAAGAGTGAAACAGGTACCAGGCATTTATAGCCAAGAATGGAAGACAGTTTTTATCAAATGACTCTGGAAATCTAATAAAAGCTACCTGGTTGTTGATTATGATACACTGGCTTTTTTTCAAGAAACAGCTGAATGACATCCTTGAGCTACTAATTCCCAAACAGGCTAAGTTGACCACTTGACCTGGTCTTTTCTGAAAACGTTTTTTTTTTGCATTCTTATGTAGTGCTGAGCACTTGATCATTCTTAACAGCTCAGCAAAGTGACTGTGGCACTCTCATCCGGTCCTGCAGTAAGAGCCCCTCAGGATCAGTCCATGTAGAAATCCGTGGAGTATCCCTGCTTCTGGAGAATGGTTAACAACTTCAAAGCAACTTTCCTCCTACACATTTTTAGGGAGTTTCTTCGGTTGCTGGCTTTGTGGATCAATCTAAATTAGTGTGACTTTCTTCCCCCCCATTTATTTTAATCTAAACTAATTGCTTTCCTCTTATGTTTCACCATTTGCATAAGCCGGCTTCATTCCCCGTGAAAACTAAATTCTGGCTCTCTGGAAAACCTGCCAAAAACTGAGCGCAGGTTGTTGTTTTTTTCTGTGCAACCAGATTTTTCCCTCCAGACTCTTCCTGAAAGCAGCCAGCCTGAAGGCCTGTCCATCCTGTCTGGACCTCAGCAAGATGTCCAAAGGGCTCACCGCTCATGGACTTAACTCAGTGTTTGTTCAGTGTCTTCTCAGAGGAGGAAATCAGCAGGACATCCTATTCACTTTCACTCACACTGTATATCCTGCATGTTCTCCAGTCTTCTCTGAAGCTCACAGGACCCTTGCCGTTATTAGCAGGAATAAGCTCTGTCTGCAAGATTCATGGAGAGCAGCTTTGGGAAATCAACAACAAGGTGATTTCATTACAGCATCTACAGAGCTGGGTTAGCATGGTGGCAGGTGGCTAGCATGTCTCACAGCTCTGGAGCCCCTGGTTCAATTCCTGGAGTGCAGTCTGCACGGAGATCTCATGTTTTCCCCGTGTGAGCTTGGGTGTCTTTCAGGTGCTCCAGTTTCTTCCCACAGTCCACGAACATACTGTTACTGTAGGTTAATTGGCTTCTGGGTAAATAGGCCGTGCTGAGAGAGTCTCTGTGTTTGTGCCTGCCTGCCCTGTGATGGACTGGCAGCCAGTCCAGGGTGTACCCTGCGTAGTGCCTGTTGTTGTCTGGGACAGGGTCCTGCTCCCTCCGTGACCTTGTATTGGAAGTACTGGTTAGACTGGTTAGACGAAGGATGGACGGAATAACTGTGCCTGACGATTGGCCCTGTGCTCTGACACCAGTCGCAGAGCAGAAGGATTAGAGGATGACACCGAAACACACAAGAAACACTACAGTTAAAGTAAAAGGGCAGGTTTGAAACTGTTGAAATTGTGGGTTGCAGCAATTCCAAGGAATATTAGATTAGTGAAAGCAGCGTTTGAGGTTTTTAAAGAGCTTTGAATCAGAGCCCAAGAGCTTGGCACACCTACATAAGAACAGTTGCAAATGAGAAGAAGCCATTTGGCATATCAAGCTTGTTTGGTAGTTAGTAGATAATTGATCCAAGGATCTCATCCCGATGTTTCTTATTATAATAATAATAACTGATAATAATAAAAAATGAAACCAGACAATACAGGAGAGACTGTAAGGCAATCAGACATTGTCCCTGATTAAAAGGTGAGTTTTAAGTTTAGATTGGAGAAGAGTCAAGTAATTTGACTCTTGGAGAGTCAGAGGAACAATGGAGCAGTGACAGGAAAGGCACAGTCTCTGAAAGAACAAGATTTTGTCCCCGATACAGTGAGCCTCAACAGCCTACTGAAAGGAGTGTCAACATGGAGGAGCTCAGAGATGATGGATGATGGAGCCAGATTGGTAACTTTTAGAGCCTTGAAAGTCAGCAACAAGATCTTACATTGAATACATGCCTTAAACATAGGAGTGATATGCTGCCAGGGTCTGGTGTGAGTAAGAAGTCTACCTGGAGAGTTTTTTACATATTGCAACTTGCTGAGAAGAGTGTTAGGATCTAATAGACTTGCAGAAATCAAGCGTTGGAGTTGTAAATGCATGGATCAAGTACTCAGCCTCAGACTTTCATAAAAATGGACTAATGTGGGCAATATTTCTAGGGTAAAAAAAGGTCTTAATAGAATATTTGACAAGATGTTCAGCCCTCCCAGATTCCTGATACATTAAGTGAATGGGGAAGCCATCTGTGATGACTGTCAAGCTCTCCAGCTTTTCCAGCTGCCCACATTTGTTGCCCAACAGTACAATTTCTCTTTTGTCACTGTTTAGCTTCAAGGAATGTGATGTCAACCAGAGCCTGATGTCACACAGATCAGAGATAAGTGATGGAGGGGGGAGACCAGGGTGGGAAGACGTTTTAACGTAAATCTGAGTATCATCTGTATAACAGTGAAACTGCAGACCGTGTGTGTATAATCTGACCAAGAGAAAGCATATAAATAATAAAGTGCAATGGGCCCGAGACTGACCCGTGCGGCACACTGTGATTGGCTGGGGCCAAGAGAGGAATTTACAAGGACCAAGAGAAACAAAATGCTTGTTGCCAGTCAGATAAGAGCAGAACCAGCTACAACCAGTACCACTGATAAACAAGAACGTTTGCAAGTGACAGAGCAACAGAAGTAGCTGTATCAAAAGCTGCACTAAGATCAAGGAGCATAAGAATACTTATAGCCCCCAAGTCAGATGCAGTAAGCAAATCATTCACACCTCTGACAAGAGCAGTCTCAGTGCTGTGATTAGATGGAAAACCAGACTGGAATGGTTAAAAAAATCATTAACTATTACATGAGCCCGTAACTGATGTGCAACAATGTGTTCTAAAACCTTAGATATAAAAGTGCTAAGTTAGAAATTAGTCTGTGGTTCATTATTTTGTCAGGATCCAGAGCCAGGTTGCTTTAGTATTAGAGTGACTGATGTACAGTAGTCTTTAAAGCATTGTGGACTATGGAAAGGGAACTGTTGATAATATTGCTGATTAAAGGGCATGGATTTTGAAAGAAGTCAATGATATCAGATTCCACAACATGAATGGTAGCTTCCACAACCCTCCCATAATCTATAGTTATTTAGACCATTAAAGCCAATGTTTCCAAATGTCAGCAATGTGATGAGTTTCCTTGCACGTGAAAACATCTTTTCCTGTATTAAGTCTTGTCATCTAAGTAAAATACATTGCTGGCCTAAAACTGAAGCCTGTACAGCTCTCTCCTGTGGCCTGGCCGGATCAGACAGGGGCAGCAGTGACCTGACCACTTACTCTTGCAGGTTTAAGAATCCCCGTTGTAGAAAGTAAAATGTGCATTTTAAAAGCAATAACTCCCCTGACATACTGCAGTCCTTTCATGAGATTGCACATCGTGCAGAATCCTCTTTTAAGCCAGAGAAAGTTGACTATCAAAAAGAAGATACACCCCTTTGTACCTATGAATCGTATCTTGAATCGTGCTGGACACTACAACGTGCTCTCCGCTAAGCTGTGTCTTTTGGTTCGAGCTAGTTTACGACTGGAGGGGCCGTCGTTGTCTTCAGTGTGAAATATGGAAGGAGGTGTGCGGGGCCTGTGATTTATAAAAGGAGCTGTTTAAAAAAAAGTGGTCTAAATGAAATTAGTTATAAACATATGGGTATTTTAACCAGCTAGCTCCTTTTACACTAAAATATTCAGCATTAATGCTCCAGAACTACTATAATCAGCTCTGTTCTCATCATTTATTCAGGAAGTACACATTAAATGTGACTGTAGGGGCATCTTCTGGCTATATTATGGCTTCTGGGTGGCTAAGATTATTAGCAGGACAAAGTATCTGGGGGGGTCATTAATTCCTGCTGTATGCAGAAAGAATGCTTCCTTGATGCTTAAACAGCACCTAATCAATCTAATCTTTTCAACAATATTGCGTCTGTGCATTTTTCTTTTCATAAGGCACCTCTCCCAAAGGCAACACCAGAGTTAATTTTAATCGGCCGAAGACGACTACGACGGCAGCTATACTGACTTAATAGCATGATGAATGCTTAACGAACTCCAGCGTTAATGAAAGAAACGCAGAGCTCCTCTGTCTGGCTCCTATAAGTGCCAGAAGCGAGTTATAGAGGAAATCGCATCTCCTGAGGCTCCTGGGAAAAAAAACCAGAGAAAAGTCTTATGAACCTGTTTTACCTGATGTCCTGGACAAACTGCTCTTCCTCTTTGATTCCCATGTTTACTCTTATTTTAATGAGCTGAGAATATGACATACTTGCATCATCATATCCACCCAGTCCTGCCACAACAGCATTCTGCCTTGTCACATGTTGGCTCTATGACATAATTATGAACTTCAGACCACATGAAAAGTGACAGAGAAGAGGAGGGCATTTGGTTTGGTGTGGCAGATTGATCTCAAGATCTCCTTGAGAGAAGCCAGGGTATCGGCTTCAGCAACCAGGTCGGACAGCCTGTTCCGAACTCTAATAACCAGGAGAGTCTCCTGTTCTTGGTTTTAAATGTACTTTCATGTAGTGTCCACTTGCTGTCCTCTAGTTCATGTTTTTGTCTTCCTTTTGGAGAAGTCCACTGGGTTGACTTCATCAATGCCTTCAGAGATTTTGAATAATTCCTGCGGGTCCCATCACAACCTCCTCTGTTCAAGACCGAACAATCTGTCAGTGTAGGACTCTCCCAGAATGGCATCTGTTGGTCCTCTCTGATCTGATTCCAGAGAAGGAATAGCATTTCTTTTAATGATTTAATCATTTTATTAATTAAATTAAATATTTCTTTAAAAATTGTTTTTTCAGTGGATGCTGTGCTCTGAGTTTGTTTCATTGCTTACTGAGAAGTCCATGGAGATCTGCACAAGGGTAAATTGAGAAAACTAAGCCTATCTGGTGGCCAGAGCAGTGCTGCAAAATTCCGATGTGCTGTCGTGGAAAGTTTAATTATTTGATGTAGGTCCAGGTCCCATTGTGAACAGACAGAGATTGATGCCAATACTCTTAGGTCATGAGGTATATTTCAGGTAATCTGCTAATGTTATTCCCTGTCCGCCAGGTGGTGAAATTAGCAAGCATGGTACGGTAAAGTAATTAAGTGGTTGTCCCTGAGCAACAGCAGACTCAGGTGACACAAGACTCTCGAGCCCCTTGAATGTGACCAGGCACAAGGCTGTGGAAACGAATCTGTCAAGATAAAGGGGAAGTTCGTTTACACCAGTTGTAGAATTGCTACAATAATGTAGCCTGGTTTCATTTTGCAATCCACATTTTCTGTTCAGATCTTCCAAAACCTGTTTTTTTTAAACAAATTGCGAGCTGTTGCGAAAGTCAAGACTCACCATTCCTTTGCAAACACACAACACACAACACAGATGGAAAGGGACAGAAATATCACATCTTTTCTCAAGGGCAATAGGGTGACAGAACTGCTGGGAAATCTAGGATTGTTCTCTGATGTTATTGGACACAGGCTGGAAAACCAGTTCCTTGAAATACTGCAGGCACATAAACTAATGTGACTGTGTCTGAGTCACAGAAGAGGAATTCAGAGGGCTTCTTTACTATTGAGTTCTGATGCATCTTAATCTCATGGCTTGGGTAAAGTCCTCTGGTCCTACGAGCCTTTCTTTATGATTTTGATAGTATGTAAAACTGCCTGCGGCCTGTAAGTGATTACAGAAAATTAATTTGGTTCAGTCTGCTTGTGCATCCTGGCTTTGAGTAGCCTTTTCTGTCTGAAGGAAGACCAAAAGGATAATGAAAATAAGCTCAGTTTGATGATTTAAGTTGCACTCAGAGAGAGAACAAACAAAGAAAGGAAGAGAGCGCAAGAGAGAGAAAGAGAGAGACAATTTGGTCGATTTCCCTCGTATGTTCACTCTGTTTTTAAGCTTCTAAAGCTCCTTCTAATCTGGTGCTTTTTTTACTTCGAGGCATTGTTTAAGGCTGTGAAGTCAGATGGTTTTGGTGAATTCATCAGGCGCATAAAAAGAACCAGAAAAAAGTCTGTAATTTAACTAACAGTCTTCTAATGCAAATGAAGCTTAGCACAGCCCTGTACCACACCATTTTTATTTCTCGCTAATTCTGGAAGAGTCCAAACACACACAGAGACCCCTGGGAATTTGGTAATTGTGGACGTTGTGGCACATTCAATTAACGCCCCCGGCAACATCTGTCAGCAAGACAAGTCTAAGGTAGCTCAAGCCTTCATTCCCAAATGTTTTTAGTACCTCCTGCTGGACTGCCAGCACAACAAGCAGCTCACTTCCCCCTGCCCGACACTAACACTTCGTCCTGTGGGTCACTGTGTTTTCACTATTGGATTCCACTCGCCTTACTGCCTCTGAATTAAGTCCGTAAAGTCCTTGAACAACAGCACTTCCTGATTCCCTCGCACTGCCTGTTGCACACATGCCTCCACACTCATTCAGTATATGAACCGTGTACTGCAAGTGTCTGTGAATACCCGAACCCTCCAAATGAAATGAAGCCGGGACATTTGGCTGAGTGCTCACCCAGTGAGGCTACAAACACTGTCCTTTCATTCTCTCCTCGCGGGTTTGAAAACCTGCGATAACGAGCGTGTTCCTTTCGTCTTCACCTTGCCCTCAATCCTCTGAGATGCAGCAAAAGTGCCCCGACCCACTGGTCCTGCTGGTTAACTTTCAAGGGGCACTAGGATCGGAAAGGCTTTTTCTTTTTTGCAGAAGTGCAGAGCCAAGCCTTTCTGGAAGTCTCCCTTGATTCGGTGCACTCTGACAGATCTGTTCTTCCTCTTTCTTGAAACAATCATCATCATTTATTATAGGGTGACCCCAGTGCCAGTGGCTTTAACAGCTGTTGAATGCAATGACAGTGCACTGCTTGAGATCAGCACTTAATCACACTGTATCTAGATCTCAGGGAGACTTAATGGACCCATTACTTGCCTCGATTGCATTTCCTGGAACTTTCTGCTGCTCATCAACATCTGCCAATAAAAAGCTATCTGAGCTCACACAGCCTACAGCCTCGCAGAGAGTCAGTGTGAGGAACAATGGAAACCAGGCAAGCTGGCAATACAGATCCCCCTTTCATTTCAACCCTACTGACAGTCACAGCAGACAGGGGGTGGGATCCTTGCAGTTCACCCAACACAGCAAAGCAGGTCTGGGTCACCTCCTCTTTGAAAGGCAGTATTTGAATACAAACATTAAAATTTGAAAGCGTTATGAAACAATAGTTATTCCTGTACCCATGATCCAGGGGGAAAGCTCGGGGGCTTCATTGCAAGAACGGCGTTAAATCTTATTCTAAAGTCCAGTGCTTCCTTGCCTTTCGTGGCCGGCCAGAACGAATGTCATTTCAGCACGCAGGCTGCACTCTCCTGTCAGTCAGCACAGCTGCGGTCCTGTTGAACACACAGGCCTTTGATAATCGTATGCAAATGCGAGGTCAGATGATTCCCCACACCTCCAGTTTAATATAATCTCATGTATATATGCAAATGCATTCCTGAAGCTTCTTCACACATATTGCTAGCTCAGTGGGGATTCTGACACGCAGGGGCATATGAATTTCATAATCTCACCTAGAATGTTTTACTCTATTGGCTGTCAAATGAGATTCTGCATCAGGTAGGAGATCTGTAATGATGAGTGGCGACTGCTTCAGGTCGGAAGAAACGAGCAGCCCCTTCATGCAGAGGGCTCAGCCTCAGCGCTGGAAGAGGCAGTGCTGTAACCCCCTGACCCTGTGAGTCTGGGCACCTCGTTTCTCCAGTGTAATGCATCGGTTTACGAGACTGACCTATTGACCCCGACATGGAGAAAGAAAGCTGAGATGAAATAGCTGTAATTCTCCACCCGAGCTCGCCAGATGAGCCGCTGAAGAGCTCATTCTTGTCACCTTGAGATCCACTCGTACCCACAGCAGAGCGCACGAGCAGCACGGAGTACCACGATTTTTGGGGCATCACCAGTCACCCTGCCCCATTCATTGTGGAATCTGCTCTGGTCAACCCGGGAACGCTCCCTTGTTACGAAAGTGGGATCACAGCATCCAAGGTGTCAGGCTGCTGTCCTGCCTTTGACACAGGCGACACGCCCTTCCTTTGTAATTTCTGTGCCCCCGAATATGTCAGGCTCTCAGACATGAAGCCCAGAGGCACAGCACCCGCCTCAGCACACTGACCAAAAAAGCAGATCTGCGGCTCGGCTTATAAAAAACACAGAAGGGATGATTGGAATCTGGAGATACCTATTTCCCAGGCCTCCTCCAGAAACCCCCTATCCAGCTCCCTCACAGTCAAATTCAGTCGGCTCACACTCCCTCATCAGCCGGGGGCGAAAGGACAGCCAGGAGCATGAGGCTGAAGCCAGTGCTACAGCACTACAGGGACTGTGAGCTCCCCAGTTCTAAAACTCTGCTTTGATGCACAGTACACTCCCGCCACACAGATACTGCAGCCCGTCTATGAAAAGGACTTCATCGATACGGTAACGTGTATTTTTTGGAAACGTGTCTCTGTTGTATGGGACAGTCTCCCCCTTTCAGAGATTAGTTTGCCTTTGTTTCATGGGGATTCCTGTTCACATGGCTAGGAGTGTAACACGCTGTGAGCCGCAGTGCGATTTGCGCTGCCTCTCCGATTCTCCAGGGGCAGACCGAGCCCCTCCCCTCCCCACAACAGGTCAGGCCTGGGATAGAGGTGGACACCTGCTGTCGTGACCAAGCTGGGATGCGAGTCGTCATCGACAAGATCAGTTAACAAAGATACGCAGTACAGGTATTTATAGAACCTAACGCACCATTCTCATACCATGTTATGGTAAAAAAATATATATATATATATGCACGTCAGTGAAATTGATTTTCATGGAGGAAAACCTATCGAACGAAAATAACTTCCAGAGCACCCCCTCCCCCATTCTCCCGCTAGAGCCTGCCTTTCCAACCTGCCCTTCTGATCCTCTCCATCGCAGGGCTTAGCTTCAACCAGGTATTTATTAAATCGTTAAATAGCTCATCAGCAGTGTCGCCACAGTAAAATAAAAACAATGGAGGAATATGGAGGCATCAAAGCACTGCTACAGAGCAAAATGCAAGGGATGCATGAAGAGTAGAGCTAATAATAATAATAATAATAATAATAATAATTTTCTGCTGTTTTAACAGCCCAGATGAGGGTGTGTAAGAGACTTAAAATTAGCTCCGTTTTCAAGGTCCCCTTTCCAGAGTCTGAGCTGGGAAAGTCAATGCAACAAGCCATTGAATGCACAACTGACATGTCTCCTTTGTGGCTCCCTGGTTTGAAACCTTCCGCTGTCTTCAAAGAGAAAGAAGGCTTGTTAATAGCAGCAGACAGCTCAACAGATTTGTACAGGTGTTAAACTACAGATATTGAAAGCCATTTGCTTTGCTGCGGATGTGTGTTTTTTCAGTTGCAGTTGTATTTCTCACCTGGTGACGGGAGAATCAGTCATGCACGATTGCAAGGTCATTATACATTATTGATGGTTTTCGCATTCCCTTGGGCTTTTGATTGGGCTACAGTACATCGAACAAATGAACTGCATTAAGGAGAAAGATAAACTACAAGCAGGAAAGAGCCTTTGTAATACATCGGATTCCCAGATGACTGGACTTCTAGCGCTGACATCAATAGAGACGATCTTGGATAGAAACCATTCATTGAAATGTCTTGGATTTCAATTGAAGCTGATTGCTAATAATTCCTCCACCCTGTCAGACCAATTTGTCTCCGTTGTGTTCCAGTGCTTTACAGGCAGCTAATCAGTTACCAGTCCGGACTGACAATTACACTCTTTTATGTCCTTTCTTACATGTTTATAGCCGAAGTAAAGGCAAAGTGTTAGACCAAACAGGAGGCAGGGTGACAGTGATTTGAGAGGACCCCACGAATGTTGTGAAGGAATTAATTTTATCACAACATGAAGTCAAAGTCGGTGGAGACATTTCTTGCTTTACTGTCCCCTTCATTGCTAAAGGAACTTTTCCTGCAGCTTTATTTTTTCAAATGACAGGAAGCTCACTGATGGAACAGGATGGTAATTAAGTTGAGGATCCAGCCAGAGTAAGCAGATATTCTAAGGAAGAATTTTAATTACTGTCGTTGTGCTTACTCTGAGTAGAAGCTAAAAACCACATCACTGTTGCTCCAAATGAGTAATAGTCTCGAATTCCAGACTAGATATGGAACACCTTTTTTACAAATACTTTTGAGGTTTTGTTTCTTATTCTGGTAGCAAATAAAGAAAGGGTTTTAACCAAGATGGACAGCCTGGGGATAGAGCTGTGAACAGGTCTCCTTGTGTCTGTGTTGGTTTTCTCCAGTTTTCTCTCACCTCCTGTAGGATCTTTGCTTTAATATTCTCGTATTAAAGATAACGTTCGGGAAGCACTGCACAAACACGCTCTCAAATGTCAAACTCTCCTGCCAGTATAAAACAATATAACATCCGGGTAACCACCACAAGCCTAAGTAATAAGTAGAGCCCTCTAGTGGAGTGTTAAATGTATTTCAGAGTACCTACAGATCCCGTTATCAATCTACCACAGCTCCTGGCTGCACTCTGGGTGTCTCGAAATCATCCCCTTGTGTGCTGCAAAGGAACAAGTAATAGGTTTATTCCATGCTGAAAAGAGAAGAAAGAAAACACAACGTTTTGGCCGTGGAGTCTTCTTCAGGTGTGATATATATATATATTTCTTATGCTTGTCATAGTGTCTTTTGAAGTGATGCATAAGGTTTGACAGAGTGCCCATGAGACAGCCAGTGCGATTTACTCCATGCTGAGACCTCAGGCTCATCTGCACTAGAACACCTTGGAAACCAGCTCGGATCCATCGGCATCACACCATATTGCCGATGGTGTGAATGTAATGTGCTAACAAAACAAAAGGAGTTCACAAATTAAACCGAATAACGTATGAATTATTAACAGACCGGAGTCTGTTCCAGCAGTCAGCGTATGCTTTACGGTGGACCAAAGTGTTGTCGTTTCGCTCCACACATCATTTGTCCTTGCAGGAAGGGGAAGAAATAAGCGTTAGTTAGAAATCTGCCCAATTAATGGTCAGAGCCAAGGCTTAGCAGAAAGAGATCAGAAATCAGATGTGCTGGAATTCGCAAAGGTGGCTACATGGTCTATTTCCAAGGTGTTGCAAAGCCAGAGACAAGCCTCAGGAAGAACAAGGGAAGGACAAGGACTTGGCAGACGTGGCCAGCCCTGACGATGTGTGAGCCATTACCACTAATTGCTCTCATTTTTCTTTACGCAAGCTTGCATGCTGTCCCTGTCACACTGCTTAACCAACTGGAAACCACTACGCTGTGGGTGCAAGACTTCCGTCGCTGGAACATCTGACGAGTATCAGCCCCTGTTTAATTAAGATCAGCCATCAGCTCTAGCAAATAATTAAGATCTATTCTGGAAGACCCGAAACCGCTTTCCCATGGGCTGATTGAAAGCCTATCATTTTCCTTCTGACTCCAACGTGGCGTGCGAGTGAAGCCCAGCTCGGCGGGCTGGCGGCTCGGTGAAGCGCAGCAGCACTAGGGACTGGAGCTCGACTGCACGGGCGGCTCTGCGTGCTCCTCTCGCTCCCCAGGCCTGAGCTCGCTCTCAGTCTCCAGGTGCAATCAAAGGGCAGCACTTGTGCCCGGAAGGTCGTGGGTTCAAATCCTCGGGCGAGACACTTGAGCAAGCGGCTTCACCTGAAGTGCTGCAATAAAATACCCAGACTGGAAGGGCAAATGTAAGTTGCTTTAGATAAATGTGTCGGCCAAACTAACTAGCAGTAAAATGAATGGAGTTTATTAACAGATGTTTGGGAGGATGTTCAGATCCCAAACTTGCACACCCAGATCTTTCCTTCGCATGTCTCTCTTGCATTCTCTCTGCCTCCCCATCTTGCAGCAAACTCCCTGGGTCTAGTGAAGGGTTTGGGAAGCCTATCCTCAGCTAGTCGAGTCACTCCAAACTCTCTATCACGGTCGTTAGCATGCTGAACTAGCTCTTGCTCAGTTTGATAAAAGACAAACTCAACTGCACATTTGCACCACAGAGCAAAGAGGTAAACAGCGAAAGGCACCATTCAAAGATCAATAATCAAGGTGAATACAAAGATCGATGTCTTGTTTTGTTCTGGAGAGTGTCAGGGGAACATAATTTTGTTTGGTCACACTAGCAGTACTAAAATTTAATTTACCTGCATTTATCCACGATGATTTATATTCGAAACGGTTGCTGTGCTGTGACGACATAAAACAAAGTAGCGTTTTTATATAGGGGAGTGGCGTGGCAATTTGAGAGCTTACGTTAATTAGATGAAAGCAACATGCAGTATATGAAATCCACCAGTGGATAATTAAGACTACGCGCAAAGTACTGTATAGTCTGCTTTAAGCCAGCACATTAACATGGAGTCTTTCTTCTGCTTCCAGCTGCAAATGCTTACAGTGAAACTGAACAGAAATGGCAGCTTTAAGATTCGCTAACACTGCACTGTGCATTTTTAACATTAAAGACCTGTTAGCAAGAGGAAAGCTGTTTGAAGTTCATGGCTAAGATCACAGGCATCATCTGCTCAGCATGGGGCCAGCCTTAGTGCTTTGCGGAGCTCAGGGGACGCCCCACTCTTCCACTGTCTTTTGGCTGAGCTGCTTTAATTTGGGGGAGCGCCGGGTGGGGGTGGCGGGGACCATGAATCACAGCATTTCAGGCGGGCTGCAGCTGTCAGTGCAGCCCCAGGTCCCCCTGCTGGGAGCCCAGACCACCACAGCGCTGTCTGAGGCCAGACCGGGGATAATAAAAGTGGCCGTGCTCGGCCAGTGTTCTCAAATAGCCATTGCAGCCTTCAAAGAAATGTCTTTTAGCCACCAGCATATTACTTCTAGTGCTGGTGATTTTGTAGTTGGTTATATAATGTGGGGATGCAATGCCCAGCTACCCTCTCTCTGCCTACCTCCTTTCCAGCCTTCCCCTGTGTCTCAGGAGCTTCTGATCTTGCGCTGCCTGGCAGGGGAGGGGGAGAGTGGCAGCCGAGCTGGGCGTGACTGCGGGAGGAGATGCCCTACTTGCTGTGCCGCACTCAGCCAGATCTCTCCCTGAGCGTAATGACTATCCCGGGCATGCAGGAGCGCGCGCCCATTAGCAGCACAGAGCCCGCGGTTTTCTTCTCCTTCGGCCGCCTCTTTCTTTTCCTTCCTCTTTGAGGCTTGTGATTCGTTCCGATTTCTCCTCTTCTGCCGTCCAGACTGACTGATCGTCGCAGTCTGCTCGTTTTCATGCTCTACACATAGAAAATTGACCAGCCTTTGCAACAGGGCCCGCATGCTGGAACAGATACATAATTCATAACCAGTCCATGCAATGGAAAACATGCCATTTTCAAGGGTTTTTAGCTAGTGGTGATCCCTTGAATATTTGCTCTGTCTCTCTCAGCGGAAATCACCACTGCTCACACACATTCTGCAGGTACAGAGACACAATGTCAAAAAGGTAGAGGAGAGGTATTACCTGCTGACACGTTTTATCACCTTGACATTGCCGTTTTTAAATTGGCGGTCCAGGGCCCTCGAGACTTAATTTGAAAAGCGTTTCTCTGGAGCATTTTCCCTGTGGCTCTGAGCTGCAGCGAGCTCTGTCAGGGGGATTGTATTGGCTTACTGTAGCCATCCCGTTAATCTTCCTTATTGTAAGGTGCCTTGTAAGAACGTAAGCTTTCTGCATCCCCCAATCCCTGCTTCCATTCTCTGTGTGTCTTTTGACAGAAGGAGCTGAGCTGGGGGAGCTCACGGGCCACACTCTTAAACACGTTTGTGTTGGGACAAAGGCAGAAAAAAAGAGAGGAAAGGCACCAAACTGAAAAACAAGCGCGAGTGCGACAGAAATTAGCATTTCCCCAGTGGCGTTCTTTGTCAAATCCCGCTCAGGTACTGCAGGCAGCTTGGATGGAGACAGAGAAATGAGCTCTTTCTCATTGTTAAAGTGGAGCTGTACTGTCATTTGGGTGTTTGGTTTTTTTTTTTGAGACTCTGGATACCAGGTGTGTAAGCCCCTCTATTTCCTCTGAGCATGTATGTCAGAGGAGGCACTGTGGGGGTACAGCATCAGAGCACAGAATTCATTTATCGCACGCATGGAGCCCCTGAGTATCACTGAAAAAGAAATATTTACCAGAATAAGCTGGAGATTCTCCCGAGTTCTCCGTGGAATGGCATACTTGCACGCAGACAAAGCACATATTTTTAGAAATGACTAAAAAGTACTGAGAGCTGTATAAATGGTTCCAGGATTTTTGCTGTTAAGAGGCGAGATGCAGGAGTTGCAGAGGAGAGTGGTTATTTCTTTAGGTATAAAAGAAAGAAGAAAAACACAAGGTTTCAGCTTCTTCAGGTGTGGCACGTATAAACAAATGAAAGGCTCCGGCTCATTAGGTAAAGTGTAAGGCCGTGCCCTCTGCCTCAGGCATTTCAGCATGTACCCACAATGCCTTTCGTGGCGACGGTTTATTCCGTCGGTGCTGTGCAACAGGAGGACGAAAGGAGATCTGCTAGCACAGCCTCTCTCATCCTGGGAGCGCAAGTCACATAGGATATGATAAACAGAAAACAAACACATTGCGCATGGTGCTCGGGTTTACAGCTTGACGGCCATAAAAAACAAAGCTGAGAGAGTCCAAGCCCATCCTGCCACGCTTCAAGGGAAAACTCTCTCAAACACTGAAGTCAGTTCTGTTAATGAGATCAATAATAACGATGTGGACAGGGAGGCAGTGGTGTGGGGCACAGTTCTGGTATGTGTGAGTGTGCAGAGGCATGAAAAAGGTTGGGAAACGCCTGCACTAGCAGAAGGGCAGACTGCTGTGTAAGTGATAATCTGTGTGCCGAGAGTACATGAGATCCCTCATGAGACCGCCCATCATGCTTTCAGCTTCATAATATCAACTGGATATGTTTTTACTGCACAAGTCTGATAAGACTGAAAATGTGCAGGGTTTTTTTTTTGGTCAGTGCGTGTGATGAAGTTTTTGGCAGGTTATGTAATTGCAGAGATGCTAAACTCAGCAAGGGAACGGCTGGGCCCGAGGTTGCTAGGCAACATCAGAATGGGGGCATTCCCATCCCTTCCTGTCTGAATGCCACACCAAGGCCCCTGAGACAGAGAGAGCGTCTCCCGGCACAGGACGATGCTGGAATAGCGCAAACTCAAAGCACCGAAGACCGAAAACTGTAATTCCATCGGTGGCCGACTCTTGTGCATCATTTCATATGTATTAATTAATGCCTGGGAAGTCTCAGGTCTGTCCTTTAAACCAAGATGAGACACACCCTTGTATGTGCGTGGTGTACTCCTTAAGCAGAAGTCACACAACATCTTACTATTTCTGACCTGTCTGGAGATCTTATTTGAATGCGTCCATCAATAAGCCCTTTTTAAAGCGGCAGTAATGATTTTGTGCCTCTGGTTTTTAAATTTAAGTCCGTACTCATACAGAAGTGGGGAGTGTGTATGTATGTGTGTGAGTCAGGCCTCTGGTTTTTGTAAAAGTGTCTTTTGACTTGTAAGTCAAAAGACATCATGCCTGTCCACCAGCTTCCAACACGTAAGCAGGCAGGACTGTGACCTGAATCCAGGCCTGTCTGCTCTGAAGAAGTTATTTCATCCTTTCTGATGAGTGAGTTCAGCCCTGGCCGTTGTTCACTGCTACTCTGCATGACAAGAGGCTTCCAGAAGAGACGTGAAGAGAAAACTGCTGAAAAAAAGAGCCGACCACTGTTCTTCTGCTAGCCTACAGTACTGCTCTTAACATTACAGATAAAGCTACTGACTTTGCACACTGGTTGGCTGATAATCTCTCTCAATCAAGGAGGAAAGAGCAATGTTTGACAAATCAATTCTCCCACAAATATTTCCCTCATCTGGCCAGATGTCAAGTCAGACAGATATAGCTTCTCAAAAGCAGAATGGATGCACCTGCACACCTTAAACATAAAAGTAAACATTATTCTGATGAGTGGGGGTGCCATGCACATTAACGATGAGGATTTCTGTTCAGCATTCTTTTTGTTAGTACTGTGTATATCAATTACCTTCAAAGAGGGAGCACTCTGTACCATCAGGCTTGAAAATGTATTTTACATTTCTCTGGGTCAGGGGAACATCCCTGTTAATTCATCAATGGATGCAATATTACCTCATGGCTATTCAGAATTATGACACGAAGGACACAGGCAAACCAATTCACCTGATTTCTGCACCAGCCTTTATGGCAACCTGCTGGCTGAGCTTCAGGAGACACAGCAAGATGGCCTGCCTGTTAGAATAAAGCATCTCTCAATTAGAAAACAGTAAAACCAATGACCCAGGTTTAATGGCAGAGGGGAATTTTTACAGGAGTAAACAGCGCCGTCAGAGCTGAATGGCTAAGGTTTATTGCCTGGGATGAAGCCGGTTGGAAACAGTGTTCCAATACAACAGGAGAGTGAGCAAGAGGTAGTGCCGACTCTGCACCAGCTCTCTGAACTCGCCTTGCAACACTTCTCTTGCACAGAGAGACCTCAGCATGGCTGTCCTGCGGCCGAGTGGTCACCACAGGAAGTGTTTTTCTGCACCCAAACTGCAAACCGATGCTTCACTGCTGTTAATTTTTCACTTTCCAGCCTTTGAGCCCATAAAGTGACAAAACCAACGTCGGCGCTCTGTTCACAACCCATACATAATGCAGTAGGCCTCTGCGCCGCATTGGAATGGCTACAAAAAGACTACAGCAGGTCAAGACAACTGGCGAGTGTGACCCCCTCACCAGTCATGAGGGCTACTGGATTCCCCAATCCAAACCATAAGAAGAAATACAAATAGTGTGAGTGTTCTTCCCCTGGAAGTATTGGTTGATGACTAGAACAACTGGCCAAAGTGTGCCAGCATCAACCAAATGGAGACGTATTTTCAGCATCCCCAAGACCCCAAGAAGTGCTTGTGGCCAGAGGGCTGTGGGTCACCCACACTGACTGAGCTAGTGGGTAGGATGGCTCTTGATACCAATATCCTAAAGCCAATCTTCAAGCAATGCACATGCTTTATTCACCTTATACACAGGGTGTGACACAAGGACTGTGGGCTCTACAGCTTCAAAGCAGGGGGGGCTTTTTCAATGAGTGACTTCATCTTGTTAGCCAGACACGACTGGTACTGATCCACCACTATCACCTCCACACCGCCCCGCTAGACCACCGATAATGAACAAGACAACAGGCAGGGTGTGAACATTTAGTCACCTGTTAGTGACTGTTTCTTAACCAGCAATTCTGCATTAAAGGCAGTGGCGGAAAATTAAAAAAAGAAAAGCTCCTTAATTAAGTTCTGATTATTAATGGACCGAGAAGCACCACTGAGTGTTACTAATAGAAAAAATAGCAGTGGAAATAAAATGAGTAATGCTGATGTTTGTAAGAAGAACGAAAAACTCATTTAAAACACCAGAAAAGGTTGTAAATTACTTTAAGGCCACAAGTTCAGTTCTATAATGAGCTGAAAAGACATGAAAATGCTATTTTTCAACAACCCCCCCCAACATTCTCTGGAGGTAAAAATTTGTACTAACTGCATTACAAGTGCTAACGATGAAGCTGTCACAGCTGTAGAGACATTTTACAATTTGCAATTTAAAATAGTTGAACCAAAATTGTTTTCATTCTTGGCAATGAATCGGAGTTTCCCTACTAGATGCCTGACAGTACTGTAGGATAACGAGGATTCGAGCTGAATCTCAAATTCATACGGAAAGACATTTCCCCACACAGGCGATCATGAAAACCGCCTCCTGTAAAAGCAGACTGCGGACTTTTTTCCACCATGCAACAGCATTCTTCAAAAGCCTGGCTTTCATCCAAATCAGGAGGTCATCACTAATGCTGCAAATATAATTTTTTTGCCGCTTATCTCTTAATAATCACACGAGTGCTTTCTAATCATTTGGCAGGGCTGCTACCGTTTGTACTGTGTTATGGCAAGAGCTTGCACAGTGTTCAGTAAAATCTTTGCTCTCAAGTCCCAAGAGCCAGGGCTTTCCAGCCTGACTGATTGGACAGCTCCGGTGTTCAGAGGTCCCCTTGCAGAGAGCAGGATGGAGCCCAGTGCATCCCTCTCTCTGTGTCCCGCGCCTCGCTGAAACACCCCCTCTCCTCCCCACTGGGACTACAGGCGTGGGCGATGTCCACAGCAATAAATGAAGCGAGCTGTCCACGTAGTAGTAGGCTGGGTCCATTTTATTTCATTTTATTTCGCTCGTAATGGAGACGAAATGAGAAAACACTAAATGGGCATGTGTGTTTGGCAGTCATTAGGAGACTGGAATGGGAATTTGCAGGCAGACCAGACGAATGATTCTTCTTAATCATTACAGCACTCCAGGGCCGGGGGGAGAGCCGCCATCTCGGTTTATATACGTCTGTCATTATCATAATGCTGTGCGAGAATCAGAATCTGTCTTAGCTTGACATTCTGCTGCACCGGCTCTCCCCCCACCGTCCTCTTGCTTAAATGAGCACGTGTAAATTAAAGCACACATGTCCAGTCCTTGCCTGCAAGCTAGCTGGGCCTGCTGCTAGAGGCAAAGAGCTGAGATCTTTGCTGCAGGGGGAGAGGTGAGGGAGACAGGTGCCATATGGGATTCTCCTCCGACACACTTTACTGTGCAAGGAAGACTCCCCCAGGCAGCAGTCTGTTTTCTCACAGACCCTGGCCTTGAACCCGCAACTCTCCCCCTGCACACCAGTCCTCCACTCCAGGCTCTCCTTCGAAAGGGGCCAGCTAGCCCAGAATGAAACCGGCTTCTGCTGACACTCAGGACACTATTGTCAAGGATTATGGGAAGATTCTGAGGTGTGCCGGGAGTTGCATAGATTCCCCAGAGGACTTTATAAACTCTTTTCACTGATTAATGATAAAACAGCCTTGGGCCAGTTCCCTAGTGGGATTAGGGCTTTGGCTCCTCTTGAAAATTAATGTAAAACCCTGTATGTTTGCCTGGTTCCTGGAGTGCTCTAAGCTGGAGTGCTGTAAGCATTGGTCTCTTAAACAACAAGGAAACTTAACTTCATCCAGTACGTCAGTGGCACAGAGCAGGTGTGGAGGTGAGAGGAGATCATTGAGCCCATTTTGATCATTCATTTGCTTGTATTTAAGTTCTCCAAGAACCTCATAAAGCCTTTGTGTGAAGAATTCCATTGACTCCACAGGTACAGCTGTGCACTGCGCAGCCATGAACAGTCATGATAATAAAAGGTAAAACCACAATATTTAATCATTTGCAGTCAAATACTTTCTCGGGTCTGGTGCCCAGCTCTGTGATGTAAATGTGGCATGCAGAAAATCACTGCGGAGTTCTCTAGGGCATGGCTGAGGTGCACAGATGGACTATGAACCAGCCTGAGATGTAGCATTGCCAGCCAGCTTGGCTGTTTTTTTGGAAAGGTTCCCAGATTTTGGGAGTTCTGCCTGCAATGTTCCTCAGCCCTGAGAACGGCTTGGGCAGTGTCCAGTCAGAGTTTTGTCGCCTCAAAACCCCTGAATGAATGGATTTGCCTGCTGGCAGACACCACGATGAGAAAAGAGGTGTTGGAGCCAGTCAGGAGATCCACAAAGACTTCACAGTATATCATGCAATCCCATCAGTCACGCTTTTGCAATGAAAATCTCACCTCCTTAGATCTGCATTCCTATGCCAGAACTGCAGTAGTTGATTTATTATTATTATGGTTACTATTCATCACTTTTATCCCAAAAGGTATCCCCCGAATGATCTGAAAGAATCAGTTAGGAAACAGGAATTTAAATTCAGGACGAATAAGAAGACAGAAATGATTACAAATGAGCCATTTGGCACAAGTACAGTAGCTGACTTGGCTGCTAGTGACTAATCTGAGGACTTCACTCAGTCCTTTCTTCAAAGAAGGTAGTGGATTCTGGGTAGTTTCTCCCAGACCCCCACAAGCACAGCTGCAAAGCAACACTTACAGCCAGGTCAGGAATGCCACGACAAACATACAGTAACAGTAGACAGAAGAAAAACAGGAAACCAAATGATCAAATAGAGATTTTTTTTTTCTTTTGCTAGTGTCTGAAGATTTATTTTTTAAAAATGATTGCTTATCTTCAACAGAAAGACATTAGCTGACCATTCTGGAAAACTCCTTCTAATGAATGCACAAGCTCATTCCTGTTCATTGTACAGAACCTAGGAGCTGAATTCAGTTTATAAGCTCTCTCTTCTCCTTGATCGTTGCTAAATAATGTGACCATGCAAACAAATTCAACAGGACGTAGCTTAGACACCGTTTTTTTTGTAACCGTTAATTCCATGGCTTAGTTTATGATGTAACACTTTCTGCATTTGCTGTCGAACATGTGCATCTGTTATTTCAGAAAAGAAGAATTTGAAAAGACTGGCATTCAACCTTGACAGAATGGTTTTCCTTGATTCAGTGTAGATTCATAATTTCACAACTGGTATTGAAAGAGCTGCACCTCAACAGAAATCCCACCTAAAGATGTAATGCAGAATGCTGCCGAAATAACTATGATTTATTGCCAAAACATAAAGCAGACATTATGCAATGTAACCGTTTAAGATGGGCATAACACTGCAAGCTCTGATTTATGTATTCCTCAAACCCCTTCCAGAGCAGTATTGTGTCGTGTTCCATAAAGAACGTTTTGATTCTAGTAATTTAACACTGCGGTGTGAAATGAATACAAAATGGTGGAAATTTGATTCTGACATCCCCCTAGCAAGAGAAGGAATGTGTTTCGACATTAACACATTAGTACTAATGGCCAGGGCACACTGTGAGCAAGCAGCCAGTCTAGATTAGGAACTGTGTTTTAGGAGTTCTCATTCTTCCCTACAGCCAGTCTGTGTACAAACACAACTGAAACAAAGAAAGAAGAAAAATCCACAAGTCAAAATGCAATTTTCCACATGCTGATAAATTTCAAATACTTTTGGAGTTTTATGATTTCACGGGTTCCCTACGATGCAGAATAATTTGACCATTACAGCTCACACGATTATGCAAACAGTGTGATATAAACATGTCTTTGCAAATGCTTGAGCAAGCTCGATCATTGTCGTCATTGCTCATGCTTGGTTTCAGGACACTGGCTTATAATATAATGGTGTTCAGTCCCTCTGTGCTTTGGTGCTGTTATTCTCCATACCTTTCTGTAGGGACTAGGCCTTTTCTGATTTCATTTGATTGAGTCCAATCAGTCGTCACTGTGTTTGAAGGAACCTAAATCAGGAAAGAGTCTGTCCATAGTACTGAAAGAACTAAATTTAATGTTGTTTGGAAAAAGGTCTCAGGGTTTTTCATACACAATGTCACCTGGGGATTTTTGTTACAGGAAAAAATTGAAAACCGATTACATAAAATGAATACTTAAAATAAGTGAAAAGAGAAATTCTGAAAGTGATAACAAGCTTTGGATATCTTTACATGTATAAATAAGAATCTATGGCAACTTTGTTTAACAAATATTTTATATTTAGAACCACATACATTTTGTGTAATTCAGTTCAAAGAATAAGAAATCAAGCATAGTTCTATTATGGTCTATATATGGTCATGAACAATATGTGGTTTGGATGCTGCAAAACAAAAACATTGTCCTATAAAATGCTGCAGTATTTACTATGGTGAAATGTTTTATTGCTAAGTTCTGTGCCCTGTCAAAATATTCTGCTAAGAAGTTCTTGCTCTCTACATACAGTCCACAACTACTGGCCAGACCTGAGACAGGCAGACCATGTTATACAAAAGCACAGGCTCCACAGAGTAAAACAATCAAGACTTTAAACACATTATTTTCACAGCTGCGTATCTAAATACAGGTGCCCTTCAGCAGACCACAGACACAATGGAGATGGATCACTTGTTTTCCTAGCTGCGGGTACTTTGGCCTTTATTAACGATATTGAGTTTGATGGAAAAGGAATAACTAGAGCTGATCATATTTTGACAGTGGTATTTTTTATGTGTCTGCCTGCAAGTGGGACCACACAGACACTTATCCAATGGATCAGTGGTGAGAAAAAATGTAAGCTTGTATCTTCAATCATGAAAGTCAAGGGCCCGTATTTTAAAATGAAAGTTTTCTCTATCCCCTCAGTTCATCAGCAATTTAAGACATGTACCATAGCTGGACAAATTATTCATGTCTAGAAGACACTCCGGGCTTTGCCTCTGGAGCTGGGGGCCCCAAGATTTAGGCATCTGACCAGTGTTTTCTGTGCTTTAGGTATTTTAGGTATACAGGCGATATAAATAGCTCAGTCGAGAGAGTGATGCTGGTTGTCACTGAGTAAATGATGTAGACCGACGTTCTCAAACAACATTCTCTCCTGGTCTACAACAACTCCCCACTGCAGAGCAGAGATAAAGGGTTCACCTGGCAAAAACCACACTGCCTGCTCTGAATTTGTAATATTTGAACGATACATGTCTAGGGAAATGAAACCAAACCAGATTCTAAAAAATGCACTGCAATAATGAAAATAATAACTACTAATAATTACTGTTTCAGTGTGTTACCTTAGGCATTATTATGTGGGACGATTACATGCCCCTCTGCAACCTCCTCCCTTCTCTGTTCGGCTTTTTGTCCAAGTTCACAGTCTCAGAGGGGAGTTCTCCAGCTGCAGAGAGCAGGAGTATCACTGATGCAGCCGCAGGGCCTAGACACTACCTCTGCATTCACACCTCTGTGGAGTTCAGCGGAGCAGAACACACCTGCCACAGGCAGGAGCCCGGCAGGGCCAGGCCAATGCGTGTGTGCAAATATGCGCACAGACACATACTGTTCAGGGTACACGACCGGCACATGACTGAGAATTCAGTGTCCGCCTGTCCCGGCACCACAACCAAACCAGTGAGCAGAGATCCATTTAAAGGGGAGCTATTTTTATGTTTTGTTGTTAGAAAGAGTCAGCATTGATGACTGCTTTTCACACCGCGATACAATATACACAGTAACTTGTAAAAACCTCCACAGTACGTCACAAAATAGACAAAATTTCCAGGTCTGTGCAGCACCACATTCTGCAATTCACGACAAGGCAACAAAACTTCAGGTGACCTGTCCGGCACCATTACACTGTAAACAACAGGCTTGTGTATACATCTCTTTTAATCCAGTAGAAATGTTGCTCTTCATTTTTAGATGGATTTGCCAACAAATACTTCTTACTTGTCAATTCTATTTGCTCATACATCACATTACATTTGTCATTACAGTGACTAGTGAGCAGGAAAGGCTTCACGTCCCAGTTCGGGGGGACTCGAATCCGGGTTCGCAACAACATGGCGACTTACAGTACTTTCACAAGGTTCACAATTTTGTGCTTAATTGGAAATTCGTAATTTTTTTCTGTACTGTCAATGTATTTATTTTGTTACTGAGATTTAATCATTTGGGACTGCAGTTCACCTTAAATATACTCACAAGAACCACTGATACCTGACACCCGAACCATGTTTCTCTCAAAGACTTCTGCACTTTTGCTTTTAAGTCATACCAGTGTACAACGCTGTAAGAGCCTTCCCAAGAGAATAAACATTTGACATTGTCTATTTCACTTAAGAGTACCTGACTACTTCTCTCAGCAAGCGGATCTTGTTGTGCTAAGTGCTCCTAAGCATGAAAAACTCGGTCAGAATATCTGTAGTGTGACCTGGTAGCAGTGGGGGATTTTTCAGAAATTATCTCTCCAAATAGAGAGGCAGAAAAAGTCATCTGGCTGCTGAGTGTGGCTCTCTCCCAGAAGCTTGCATCTTTGACGTTTTTCTTTCAGATAGTGGAGAGGTGAGGGTTCAGGCCTGAAACCAGACCCGTGGGATTGCAGAGGAAATTTCTCTGTGGTTTTCGTAGAGTGGCACTTGAACCACTGGTAGTAAGACACACTGAAGAGCTTCACACAGCACAACCATATCTGCAGCATTATAGCTCACGAACATAACAGCTGTGTTTCTGTTTTTCTGATTTCTCTTAGACAGCTGTATTACCTGCATGTTAAATTCACAGCCAGCTCGTAGTATTGACTGACATTATGTGGATTAATATAGATGTTTGTACTGTTGACCCTCTTTGGAAATGAAGAAATGATTAAGAAGAAGCTTGCTATTCTTATTTCTTTATCCACGTATATTACCCTTTTCTTCCCAAAGAATTTCATTTCATCCACCACTGAGTACATTACATGAGTAATGTGGTCTTACCTCACATCTTTATGTGAACTTTAGGTCTCTCTCCGCATGTTGCATTGGGCAGATATCGGTGCAGACAGGGCCTCAGGGCAGCTTGTCCTGTAAAACACAGCCATTTCTGAAGAGATACTTTGCATAATGACAGGGCTGGTAGTGAATGACAGCCACGCAGTAACCAGAGTGTCAATCTCCATTTCATCTAGGAATTCGATTTAAGGCAAGAATTCAAACATCTTTACTCTCAAGTTAATTCTTCCGAGTGCTAATATTTTATCCTGTAGGACAGCTTTGACTAAACATTTACTTGGTTCTGATCAGGTAAACAGAAGGGAAGGTAATGCTAACCCTATTTGACTGTGTCCTGCCACCCTGATCCGAGCAAACTGCTTATTTTAGCACCTGTGGAGTTTTTAAAGGGCAGCTACTGCAGCTACATATATTTCTTGCTACCAACACAGGAGATATTCAGGAAACTGTGAAACTGTCTGGTGCAGAAATTTGTTTCAGGTTGGAAAAAAAAACCTTGAATGACTAGCAAAGAATTCACAAAAAAGGTAAGAGTGTGAACTAAGGATTGTAAATTATTATTTCTGCCCAAGTGTTCTTAAACATATCTTGAGTAAAAGCCATGACTCATTCACGCAGCTGTGCAATACAGGAGTAATGTATTTTTCCCAGTCTGCTATCATTTAGAAATCTAAAAAAAATTCTCACATCCTTTTCTCTTTATAGAACACAGAAAGCTTGTTTTCCAACAGGTATGAGTGGGATTGGCCTGTAACACAAGCGCTGCTTTTGAAAGTCCATTCATCAAATATAACAGGAAAAGACAAGAAAGCAACATAGCAAACAAAAAGAATTGTGAAGCTGTCTTCATTTAGGGTGGTACAAGAATGTTAAAATTAAGGGGAGGCTGTCCAGGCTACCTTGTAATGTGATCTTTATCAATTAGGGTTGATATTCCAGATGTTCGGGGACAGGACAGCTGAGCTTTCCAGATGTGATTCTGAGAAGTTCATTAGGAGAGACACCTGAATCTGTTTTGCCTGAGGCCTGTAAAGTGATTACAATGACTTTGCAGACGGGCAGAGAAATGTAGAGGGTTAAAGACAAGCTGAGAGATATTGCTTTCAGAAGTAATTTTCGGTGTTGTTCTCCTTCAGACTCAGCTGCTGTTTCAGAACGTATAGCATCCTAAAGTCTGCATGCAACACTGCAATGGATTGCAAAAAAGTCCACAGAGACCTCAATTGCGATTATTAACAGGAAACTGCCTGTTCTCTCTAGGTACTTCCATCAGAATCATCCTGGTCCCAAAATACCCTGCTGCATTTTTTATGAGGAATAGAGAAGGTGTCTAATTGTGTTCTTCCTTTCTCTGTTTGTCTTTCATTCCATCTCTTTCTGGCACTTCTCTGTAACCTTGAAATCTTTCACCTTAAAATCAGATCTTAAAAGTTACACAATCCAAGTGCAAATCGGAGCCAACTTAAATTTCACCGGAGAGCTGGCAAAGACAGCCCGACAGAACACCAGTTCTTCCCTTGCCTCTTCTGGTCTCAAAGACAGACTTTCTGCCTTTCTAATCTCTTTTTCACACAATTGCAAAGATCATAAAAATACCTGCTCTAAAATATTTAGGGGTGCCAAACACATGAAAACAGCTGCTGTTGAAGTTTTTGCTGGCTGTTGAAGTAATTGTGGAGTCTGAGCAGAGTAGCCTGGCTAGTCTGTACAGCACAATCTGTTTTATTTCTAAAATGCACCAAAGACAAGTTGCGCACTTTCTGTTTAAGATGTGGGGTGACATTGGCATGACTTTCACAGACCCAGCAAATCCTTTATCCACCCGACTCCTGGTTTTCTGTGACTACTGCTGGAACATGCTGAGATGGGGTCTCACACTGTTCAGGGCTGAATACCTGTCTGCCAGGGAGCTTTTTTACAGATCCCATTAAAAACAGAAAAATAGATGCTCCCTATCTCATAATAACTAAGAGGCCCCTGTCAATACCCAGCACAATGGATACAAAGGATGAAGAGAGACAGCCTGCGATGTCACCTGGTGTCACCCAGGACAGAGAAGGCTCATCACAGGGCTGTGGAGGTGCAGAGCCTGTAGATAATAGAGCTTTCTTGGATGGAGGAACAAGCCACTGATTGGGCTCAGCTCCTGCCCATCAGCCACAAAGGCAACTGAATTGCTGCATTGCATCTGAATCAGCTGAGAGGTTTAGCAGGTGTGCAGCTGTGCACACACTCTTACCTTCCTGACACAGGTAGAGGAGGCAGAGATGGGCACGAGCAGGAGAAGATAAGAGCACTCTAGGCTCTTCCACGTAAGAACACCTGCATGCAAAGATAATTTGGCTGAGAGACAGACGCACACAGCTCAGATCCCGGTGTATGACACAGAGCGATGTGTAGTCCTTAACGGTAAACAGAGGGTAAATTTCAGTCGATATTTCTGCTAATTCAAGGAAAATCATTTATAGCGGTCTTTTGCTTACTACAGAAGAGGATGTTAATTTATTTGTGTGTTTTTTTCTCAGCTCGTTAAAGAATACAGAGACACACAAGAGGCATTACTCATCAGCAAGACACATCTGTCACCAACACAGATGGACTATGCGGATGGCACCTCCTGATTAACCTAGGAGACACTTCAACATCAAGAAAAGGATTTTCAGCACAGCACTGTAATTACACATCTTCCATAACTACACGTACCACAGCACAGAAGACTGCACCTTGTCCTGAGCGATTTTACATAGCTAACGCCAATCTCATGCTATCAATAGTTAATAATTGTAATGTATCGTTAAAATGTAGTAATCAATTGGATTTATGTAGTGATTTTGATCCCCAAAGTAGTCTACTTATAGGGGAGGGGCACGAGTGGCCCAGGCAGGTACGCTACACTGCACATAAGGTAGAGAAATGAGAAATTGCTTCACTAGTTGATTTAAGAAAGTCCTTTAGGGAGGCCATGTTTTAGAAACTCAGAGCGGAGTTTAACAAAGGTGCACAGGTAAACAGCCTTACGCTTATGAACAATGTCATGCACAAGTAGGCAGGATCTCAGTTTAGCAGCATGTGCTAGAGCAGTGTACCAGGATACCAGGATCAGTGTATCCATTTGGGAATTCTGATCCAGATGACAGGGCTCCACCTACTGGTCAACCAACACCACTTACAGCAGCAGCCCAGTTGCCTTAGAACACGTGTCCCATCCCAGTGCTGACGAGATCCAGTATTGCGTATCTTCTGAGGTCTGAAGAGATCAGGGTACAAGTGGTAACACTACTAATGTTAGACAGATCTCAGGCAGAGATCCATCAGATTAATTTTATGCAATCTCTGTTCTGGTTATTACTGTGCACTGTCCAAAACTGCCTTCTATAGCCAAACATGAAGTGATTTATACTTCTGACCAATCGTGAGGTTGCTTGAGGAGCAGAGGTCACATATGAATCGCTGGATATGGTGAAAGAATTTCAGCTGATTGGCTTTGGGAAAATTGTGTTACATCAGGGGATGATTTGAAGAAACTCTGAAATAATCAGAGCGCCAACAGAAATCTCTCCTACTGATGGAAAGTAGTGCAGTAATTGCTGATAATTAGCCACTCTTTTATTAATTACCAGCATTTGTCATTCTGAGTCTGTGCAGAAAAAATGGGAGTCCTTAACACACTGCTCTGTGTACTAAAACATCCTACAGAAAGCAGCCTTTTTAAGGAAGGTGAAACTGTCAGATACAACAGCAAAGGGAGGTGTAAAGCGTGGTAAAGTTAAGCAGTTCATGGCAAAGAAAAGAGTGGAGTGTTGAAGCACGGGGCTGTCTTATCCTGCGCCGTTTCCCCTTTTGTGCCTTCGCCAATATGCGGATTCGAAGCTGGTTTCGGCTCAATCAAGAAAACAAAACAACATATATGTAAAGCACAGGCTACCCTTTCTGTCAGGGTGTGTTATGCACTTTTTGTCTGCGTGCCAAAGCTCTCGTATTGAATATCATATACAGTACACTCAGGCCATGTTCCTTAGTAGATTAGCCCGCCGCATAGTGTCCAAGAATAAGTCCTGCACCCCCCGCCCACACCTCCTTTGACTCAAATGCACCTTCTTCTGATGTGTTAACACAAAGCCCATCCTAAATCAGGCCAACCCCAATTACACAGTACGTACAAGATTCCAAACTCTCTTTTCTTCCCCCTCCTTTCCTGTCAGCTCGCACTCTGCCTCCCCCTGCTCTACTTTTTTTTCATTTTTCTCTCACTTGCGCGCAGTGCAAAGTTCCACCTGTCATCATTTATTCAGGGCGGCCTGCGCCCGGCTCCCCCCCACCGCTCTCCCGAAAGTGGCAAGCGGACAGGGGCTCCTCCTCCCTCTCTGTGGCTTCAGCGAGGCCTCGGCTCCCAGGGACTGATCGCTTCTGTGTGTGTGTGGGGGGGGTGCGTGTGGATGCGTTGCGGTGCTTTGTTTCTGCCGCACAAGAATCAGAGTTGAGTTCTATTTTTCTCTGCCAACAAGGGATGGGAGAATGAGGAATGCCCTCCCCTCAGACTCGCAGTACCAACTGTTCTCCCGCAGCCCTCCTGAGGGGGCACAAGGGCCAGAGAACTGCACAGCAGACTGCAGTGTCTTAACCCTCTTGTTCCCTCAAGAGACAGAGTTCATGACTGTAAAATACCGCAGGGTTTAATGAGCCATTCGGATTCCTGCAACCCCCTTCAAGACGAGGCGTGCACCATGCAGTATGCTGAAACTTTATCAGCGATGTGTGCACAGTGCGCACACACATTTCTGTTTGATACGGTTTTTCCATCTGAGCGAGATCCCCGAACATAGCGGGACGTTACCGGTTCCTCGCGGTAGAGCATTTCTATTCCAGCTCACACTGAATGCGTCATTAATATCCCTGGAGTGAATACTAAATGAATGAATGAACGACTGGGTGAGGTCTAATCTCATTATCTTTTTTGATTCTTTTTGGAAGATGAATTACCTTATGCGTCATAAGTACAAGATAGAGCGGAAAAGCAGGAGCAAAGTGTCGTCCAATCCTGTATTTTAAGGCAATTTACAACCTGGCGTGTTTCCCTCCTGGGCACTCAAGTTATTTTCAATAATTGCATACAATTACAACACGCAATAATCCATACAGATGATTGTTGTGAGTGTGGAAATTGAGAGGGAGAATAAATAATAAAAGGCTGATTTTATGTTGTGCCAGAAGGAAATGTAAATTCAGTAAATATACAGTAGCAAAAAAAGATACAGATAAAGAAAAGCAATGTTTACTTGGCTCTCTCAAACAGGAGAACACACAAACTCAAATACCAGGATCAAGTATTGTAAAGCTTTCTGACTGGTGTTGAGAGTATCTGCCATGTCAGGGTGACTCACTGTATAGGCCAGTTAATAGCCGTGCTTGCCGAGCAATCTGTATTCAGCAGGGACTCTCAATGCTCGGCACCTGACTCCAGGTTTTCCTTCCAGAAATCCGGAGATTCACAACTATGTTCAAATCTCAATGAGAAACCAAGACTGTATGAAAAATAACACTGGGCTTTGTAATTTGGAACACGCTGTTGTTGTTCCTTTGTGAATAACTCTTTTAGACAGCGTTAAAAGGACAGCTGCTCCAGATGTTTCACAGCAGGCACTGGAACGCATATTAGCAATCGATCTGTACGCTAATACATGTAGCAGATGACTTTAGTGAACTGAGCCAAGCCAGTATGGAGAAAGTCAAGCAAGATCTTCAACACCCATAAGCCCATTCGGTTAAATCGAACACCCAGTGGGGAAAAAGTAAACAGCTGGCCTTTAGGGATACAGTTGTGCACACCAGGGGAGTCCCCAGGGTTTCAGGCAGTCGTGCTTAGGAGCAATCCCCTCGAAGGTGTAATTCAGAGGACATGCTTGCATCCCAAAATACAGCTGTGCCTGATTTCAGGGAGAGTCCTGGGATGACGGCACAAGGAGTAGATGATTGACACAATGTTGAAGGATATCCTGCAAATCCAGAGCACTCACTCAGCATCCAGCAGGGCACTGCTGAGGCTGGATCACAGCCCTTTTCTCAAATCTCTTCTTAATCCAGCAGAGTTTCTTTCCATATAGTTGTATTGTCCTTTAAAAAAAAACCTCAGCCTGCCTCGCCATTACTTTTTCAATCTATTTTTCAGAGCTGAGCAGACCCAGGTATCTGCCAGGCAATAATGACAGGTGGCATTTGCATTAACCTCTTGTAATGAAGAATTGCATTGCATCGAGTAGCCCCATAGTCAACCCCGGACACTGGGCACTCCGCTGCTGCAATGGCAGTTTAAAGCAGCCAGTCAACCACAGTGGGAGACAGGGGGAAACTGGAGCAACTGGAGAACTCCTCACAGCTACGTAGGAGCCCTCACTCCTGCCCTCAGTCGAACCCAGGACCCTGGACTTGTGAGTCAGCCAGGACCACCACACCACCTTGCCATCCTGAGAGGAAGGAAGCAAACCCCAAAATGAAAGCCCTCCTGTGAAAAGCCAAAGATGACAGAGTTTTATTTTCTCGTTGTGCTCACTGAGGTGACATTTAGGTGAGCCGACAGCTCTCGTCGCACAAAGCCTCGCTCTTGATGGCTTCCAGAGATTGGGTTCAATTACGTCCAGTTCTGTCAACCTGTCAGTTTTGCCATTTGAGACACCGTTTCTGACGTGTTTGTTGCTTGTATTTCCAAACCTTTCCTCTCTCCATCCGAGCAGCATGGTGACACAGAGGCAGGAAAGAGTGACCTGCCAAACAGCAGCAGCTGAGAGGCAGGCAATGAGCAAACACTAGCTGAGGAATGAAGAGGGAGAATTGGACTGGTGCTTTCAAAGCCTGCCGTTAACATACTAAAGATGGGGCCCTCTACAGTATAGCCAGAGGGGATGGGAATCGATTCGATCACAAGATTCAGAAGACGCCCACTTCAATATTATAAAATAGATCATACATACGATTATGACTAGATATAGTCATAAAACCTTGTATATTTAACTGACAAGTACAGCATACCCAAATTAATTTATTTGGGTACCCCCCGGTAAGGAAAATCCTCCAAGTTGCTTGACGTGACAGCATTTCTATTCTTTTACACAAAAAAGGAGTAAAGGACCCCCACGTTAATCTGTGCACCGAAACCATCCTTTTCTGAAGAAAATATCTCAGCCAATGGAAAACCAAGTACGAACCTTGAGTGCTTTTCATCTCTTTAAAATAAATTGTATTAAAATGAAGTTCCAGAGCAGGGAACACCTCAGGAGCGTGCTCTTGATGGTATTCTTTTCCCAGTCACATTCAATTCCTCCTGTAATGTCTCAATGCCCTAGGAGCTGTTGCATGGCAACACATACGACAAGGAACTCTATGCTGGAGCCAAATCATTGTCGAAGTGCCGCAAATTGGTACAAATAGGCAAATAATAACAAGGAGTGCGGTGAATAAGAATTTCTCTTCCGCTGCACACTGTCACTGTCTTCTGCGAACAAGTGAAGTCTGTCCAGAGTTATGGCCTTTCAGGGTAGAGCTGGGTCAGGAAGCTGACATTTCCAGAGCAACAAACACTTGGCAGTACTTTGGGCAACATTATGGGCCATAATGAGCCTGAAACACTTTGGAACTGAGGTTTTTAATGGCACTCTCAAACTCAAAGAAATTCAAGCCAAGGCACAGACAAAGTATTAAACCTGGCCTAAATCTTTTTGCATATCAGAACTCAGCTCTCATTACTGTGTCTTTATTATTTTTGAAACACACCATTAAATTCTGTAATTGTTTTATTACAGCATAATTAAAGCTTCCCTCTAATTTGAAAGGGAGAACAATACAAATATGGCTCATTTGAGGAAACTACAGTCCAGGGCTGAATTGGATATATCTAGGGCCCTTTTTCACCTTGATGGCCCCAGATTGAGAAGCTTTCGCAGAACAGACTGATTTACAGTTCTCTGGCCATCGCTAACAATCAATTCTTCACATCAACCAAAGTTCTCTGTTCAAAGCATTGGCTTTTAAATTGTAGACTAAAGTAAACATTACCCCCCACTTAGATGTTAGAGTACAACACCAATCTTGTCACCTTTCAAGTCAAAGTGCCAGACAGACCACCAACAGAAATACAGCTGGTAGGATAATATCAGAACCTGGAGCTTTTTATACAGTATATACTGTATATTAGACTTCTTCAGCACATGTTCTCAGCCAGATCTACTGAGAAGACCCTGCTTTATTTTCACGCTGTGGGTTTCACGCTTTGAATTGTGTTCCAATGAGAAGTGTGCTGTTTATACCAATATCATTTGTCAGCTGGGACATCAACAGTTGGGTTTTCATCTGCCTGTACTAGAATCCCATTTAGTCTCTGGATAATGTAGAGCACTGCAGGGTGACTCTTCGACTCAGAATCCTTGAATCTCATCTCTGTTGCAATGTTTCTGAGAATGGAGTCACCAGCAAGCACTCCTTCTGTCTTTCTTGTGGTTTTGGCGTCAATGGTGCTGATTGCCGGTGCTGTGACTGGTGTCTGGACTTCGTGTCTGTGATAGTAGGGACCTGCTGCTTTGTCATAGTTGCCTGTATCCAGTAAACCTGTTTGATGTAGAGATGACAGGGGGAAATGTCTGGTTAGGCTTCTGAATTGTACTTTTAATTTGTCTGTGTTGGTGCACTGAGCGGATGGTCATATGTCTGCTTATAGATACTGTATGTAATGTTGATCAGCTGTTCACAATAAAACCTAACCTGAAATGAAACTTTCCTAGAAATCAGTAGTCCAGCAGCACACACAGTCTGATCGTTGGTAGGATGAGTGAACAGCTGTTCAGTACTGCATGTTTAGTGCACACAGGCCTAAAGATCCAGTTTTCATCTCAGGAAAAAGAAAATTATTAAATCTACTTTACACTAAAAATCTTCAATTTTTAAAATCCCATCCTGTCTTCAAGTGGCCTGGTGAGTACAGAGTCATATGGCCACTCTACCCAATCACATGCTTTTCTTTACTAAATGTGCTGCATTCTCCTGTACGGACAAAACTACTACAGTACATGGCAAACATCTGTCTTTATCAGCTGAAATCCCAAGTTGTCAACATTCAAAGAAGAGGCTGGTTAGTGTTCTTTCTGGTTGTGTCTTTGGAAAAACATGCTGCATCTTGAAACGGACCTACGCTGTTTCCTGTGACAAGAAGAGGTGCTTTTTATGAGCTAAGGAGAGCAAAGAGGTCAGCTGTATCAGCAGGGGGTGGAGTAGTCATGAGTGTGTGTGTATGCTCTTCACAATGTACTGTACAAGGGTCCTTAATGCACCAATGAAATCATTTCACCGTAGAAGCACAGAGTATGCTTTCATCTCCACTCTCTCCCTGCCACGTTGCAAGACCTGGCACATGGTAAGAAGAATAAAAAACAGACAACATCTTCTCTACATTTCACAGTTCTTGCATATCTGCTGTGGCAGTTTTTATTTCAGGGGGAGATTCTATTGTATAAGTATAACATGTGATCACAGTGCAGTACGGTGTCTGATATAGGCCTTGGCAGTGCCATTGTTTCACGGGCACCCTTGCATTGCTCTATCTGAATACTGAACCATTCAACAGAATGAACAAGAGAGAAGGAGTGGTGTGCAAAAGTCGTTTTTTGTCTTCCCAGCCTCATGTACCAAAGCTCCTGCAGTCCCACAGTTTCAGAGCAGCTGTCGATCGATGATCACTGGTGGTACACTGTGGCACCAGGTAATCCATCAGTCACTTAGTCAGTCAATCAATCCTAATGTCTTGATATGCCATAAACGTATTAGACTCTAGATAACAGTAACTTAAAGTGGCTGTTGCCAACGTGCAGATCAGTTTTGGAATCCAGAATGCCCCTTTTTCTGTAAGCGTCTGTCAAGGCTGAGTTGCCTTGCGGCAGTGCCACACGGCTCGTCTGGACACATGGCCACCCTGCACAGAGCCACAAGGGCCGGTCCCTTGTGACCAATACCACGGGCAAAGGCTGTGGCAGTTTTTATTTCAGGGGGAGATTCTATTGTATAAGTATAACATGTGATCACAGTGCAGTACGGTGTCTGATATAGGCCTTGGCAGTGCCATTGTTTCACGGGCACCCTTGCATTGCTCTATCTGAATACTGAACCATTCAACAGAATGAACAAGAGAGAAGGAGTGGTGTGCAAAAGTCGTTTTTTGTCTTCCCAGCCTCATGTACCAAAGCTCCTGCAGTCCCACAGTTTCAGAGCAGCTGTCGATCGATGATCACTGGTGGTACACTGTGGCACCAGGTAATCCATCAGTCACTTAGTCAGTCAATCAATCCTAATGTCTTGATATGCCATAAACGTATTAGACTCTAGATAACAGTAACTTAAAGTGGCTGTTGCCAACGTGCAGATCAGTTTTGGAATCCAGAATGCCCCTTTTTCTGTAAGCGTCTGTCAAGGCTGAGTTGCCTTGCGGCAGTGCCACACGGCTCGTCTGGACACATGGCCACCCTGCACAGAGCCACAAGGGCCGGTCCCTTGTGACCAATACCACGGGCAAAGGCGATGCTGGCTGTCCAAGGGCTGTCCGATCAGCTCCCTTGTCTCCTGAAGGGGAGATAATGTTTCCTTCCGAGTGCCAATAATTAAAATTGACACGGTTTGAAAGTGGATGGATGGATTTATGGCGAGCTCCTCACAGCTGCAATACTGAAATGAACAACAGCTGTCAATATGTTTGAGTGGGTCGGAGAAGAACAGCAAGCATAACACTTCAGCCCCAGAGATTTAGAGCCGGATGCTTTTGAGCACACCGGGTTCACTGAGTGTTTTGTCACCAGTGCTGAAAGCAGCCAGCAAAGTTGCAGAAAGAGTCTGATAGCTCATGCTGATGATGATTGCATTAAATGTCAGATGTGTTCTAGTTTATTTCACTTTATGAAGGCGCTTACCTCACTCATTACCAAACCTACCAGATCTCATTCTTATATACTGTGGTTACCTGGAACCCTGGTAAATACAGAGACCTTGAGGAAAAGTTAAACATCTTTTGCACATGCAGTCGATGGTGAGCACAGCTGCCTCAAAGCTGCAAGGTCCAGAGTCAATTCTGGGTAGCAAGGACACCTCTCTGTATGTTTCTGTTGGGCGCCAAGGTTCATCTTCAATTACAGTTACAATTATGATTATGGTTTAAAATACTGTTACCGTTTCTATTCTGATTCCAGTTCTGAGTGTAGTTATGGCTACTAAACCAGTTCTGGTTATGATTACAAATATGATTGAGATGATTAAGATTACAGACATCACCTGTTCACTCCCCCACCGGGGAACAAGATGGAGAAACTACTACAGGTCAAATATTCTTGCTGGTTTACAGCCGCCAGAAAGTTCTGATCAAAGTCTGAACTTTGTATGAACTAGGTTTACAAGACAGTTAGAACTAAAGAAACCGGCATTTATTCAGGTTTTAAAGAGCCTGAACATAACCCTTTCTCTCAATTTGGAAGATGTCTGACAAGATTCTGTGACATTGGTCTCCCAATATAAAGTAAAATAGACCTGGAAACAGGTAAAGACAGATTATGTACAGTCAGTCTTTTTCACACTGTAACCTTTTTAACATTTAACACATTTAAGTGCTATGTATTATCTCTTTTGTTGCAAACTTGCTGATTCATTTAATACACAAATGGATCTACTGTAACAGCATGAGCATCATATCCATTCTTTTTCATTGTTTTTTCCCATCAAATTCTCATCTTGGAGCTAATTGAGGCTGTTTTGAAATGAGTCCCTGAGCAGATGAGGACATGAGTGGATTGAGATTCTGGGCTGTTACATGTCAAGATGCACAAGCTCCCAGACAGGAGTACCAGTCATCTTAAATCTGAGAATCTCTGTGTTACTGACATCTTCTTCCTGCTGGAAAGCAATTTATCTCGAGACACATCTCGTTATTTCCCAGAAAGAGCCTTTCTTATTGTCTTTCTTCAAAAGAGAAAAAGAACAGTCTGGCAGGGGTTTGCAGCACATAGCACCTCCAGGACCAAAGAATGTGAAAAAATAAAATAAGAACTGTTTTGAAGAAAGGCCAAGCGTGCAACCTCCCTGTAACTAGACCACTGATTTCACTAATCTTCTCCTTGGACATTAACACCTACAGAGAATTGGTAATCTGATTCCAGATGTTGCTGGTCCAGAATGAGCTTTAATCCAAGGAGTAGAAGGGAGAAAGATCCAGACACAGGAAGTGTGACATTAATGTGATTTTTTTAAATTTAAATTTAATTTTTTAAACACACAACCCAACTCTCCTCTGTTGAGTATCGTCGTGGTGTTTCTGTTAGTTACTGAACAATGGACTGATGTCTACAAAAACACAATGTGGAGTCAAGATTTGCTGAGTTTCTCTATATGCTTTTTCCAGGCCTAATATGATCAGAACGCCTCCATGCTCTGTTCTTCCTCTGCCGGAAAAGAGCTGGTTTGAAACTTGACTCGAGCAGAGCACAACCAGCACTAATGAGTTGCTATTTTTATTGCCACAAAGATGAAGCTTGATTCTGCTTTCAGCCTCCTTATAGTTGTAATTCCATTTATAACACAGAGTCCGGCTCTCCTTACTCATCAACACCCGCCTGAGACATCTCACCACCACTGACCCTGCAGCCTGGGACCCTCAACGCTTCAGTGTGGCAATTTGAACATCTCCAGCTTCATTTAAATCCTAAACTAATCAATAAAAAATATCTAACTGTGCTGTTGGCATGGGAATCTGTACAGTTTTCCCTTTGGGAAACATCAGAAACCTGAGAGTCTCAGGCACTGCATCCCTGAGAAAGGGAAAACTGTATTGTTCTCAAAAGCCATCCGTGTGGACCTGGACACCATGTCTGAGCAAACAGATCAATAGTTCTCTCCTATCGCCATCTCCAGCCCCGTAGAAATCCTCTGAATTCAGCGGAAGTCTGCTCAAGTGTGATTAATACTGCATTCAGCAGGCTGTAACTGGCTTTCTTGAGCTTTCCAGATGATCTACATCATACATTTCTGAAAAGAGAAACGGGCATGGATTTTTAGGTCTTAACTGAAACTATTGTAAATGTATCTGCATAATTGCTCTGAAATATGAATTAACCAGGTGCCAAAGGAGCTGAGCATTTGCAGTGGCTTAAAACAGATGGCAGCCTGCTCAAGGTGTCTCTTGCTCTCAGGGGTGGTCTGAAAAAATCAACACAGAACCGCTGATCCAGATTCTGCGGATGTTTCGCTCTTGATCATTGAGACAGGCTGTCGACTTAACCTTCATCAGAGTGCAGTTATTTTGTCTTTTTAATTGGGTGTCTTCACCTGCAGCAAGGCTCCTGGATTAATTGTCTTCCAGCAGTTGGGTTCGCTGCATTTCACTGCTAATACAGCACACTGCCTGTCTGCAGTTGAGAATACAAGGAGAGTTTTTGTTCCGGGCTTCACCCATAGAAACTACTGCAGGCTTGTCTCCAAAATGCACTAGTGATAAATTCTACTGAGACTAAAATACTCATGAATTGCACATTTTCCTGTGAAACCAGGGATAAAGTACTTTGTAGTCTCATTGATCATATATTATTTTGAACTGCAGTCAAGTAGACAGGCATACTATAATTTAATGCCTATATTCTGGAAAGTATAGTAAAAACTTTGCAGTGTAAAATGCAGTCGTGTTTAATAAAGGCACTATTCGAGTCATCTTACCCTACGTTAGTGGGGCTGTCAGCTTTCAATGATGTTACAAACTCATGGCATTAAACCGGTCAGGATGCATTTTAACAACGTCCAAGGTCAGTAATCACAAGGTCATAAACAACTTTTGGATGTTGAGTTCGGTTAAAAAACATAAAGCAACTATAAAATCATTTACAGATATCATGCACTGCTCTTTACATGTGAAAGACAGTGATGTACATTGCGCTTCGTAGAGGAAATGCCTTGCGGCATAATATGACCACATTTCCAGACAGGGGCCGTGTAAAAGAGCACAGCAGGGAATACCAGCGACTGCAGCCACAGCAGAAAACATTTCTCACAGCCTGAGGGTCTTTTCTTCCCAACATGGGAGTACATTTAAAGCCTTAACACTGTTTCCAAACAAATACATCCATTCTTTTACCATCAAACCGTTCCTTTTCCCTAAAAAACGATCTGTTATCCCACTCCCACACCCTCTCCCTGCACAAAATTTTATACACACGGATAACTGGAGAGCTTCGCTTCCCACCAGGGAACTGGGATTCCCAATGTCTTAGCTTCTCAACTCCAGGATATGAATGCAGTTTGTTATGTTCGAGAGCTGCAGATAAAGTTTGGGAAATCCTTGTGATTTAAGGCTTGATTCTGCTCCAATAGCATGTTCCTAGTCCATTCTAGATACCTGACTGCTAGAAGATACGTGATTCTGCTCAGAGAGACAGCGTGGCAGGTTAAGGTTGTATTGCCCGACTTTGAAAACTGTACAAGTGTCCTCCAAATCAGTTCAGTCCCAGTTTCTTTTGATCTTGACAGTATTTGGAGGTTTTGAAGACAAGGTGCACTTACTGCTTGTCTGAGGCTTAATGCAGACAGTGTTGGGATTTCACAGCCTCGCTTGGCCAGTTCAAAGAGGATTTCTGCCATCCCTCACCTCAGGTAAACAAGAGAGCACCGGCCCACACGAATCCCGGATCAACATGACAAAACTCTCCAAAAACAAACACAGAAATTCTTTCATGAGAGCTGGCTTCAGCCTGCCTGCCAGACACACAGAAGGAAAGCAAACCCAACCTCTGCTCTAAGGACTTTCCATCTGAAAAAGAAAACCCTTATTTTACCCATATTGTTTGTGATGTGGGTCTATCGCTATATTTAAATTGCTTTGCCCCAAGTACAGTATCAAGGTTAATGTGTGGGAAAGTGCTGTCAGATTCATTCGCCTGCACACACACAGGAAGTTCTGCACGGGTCACCCCATCTCCAGCTCAGCTTTACACCCGGATTGATTGCTGAAAGAAACTCGGAGCCGAGCCCACCTACCCAGTGTGGCGCAGCTCCTCTGGGAGATGCAATCTTGCAAAAAAAACCCTTGTAAACACCCTGAGTTTGGCACTCGGAATCTGGATCGGCAAACCCAAACTCAGACGCACCTCTGGGAACCCGTTTCACGTGAGCGAACGGCTCTGCCATCCCTAAGTCTGCCGACTCCCGGAGCTGACCACCAGAGCGCATACTAGCCCACCGGGGTGAGGCCGCGGCTCCTGGCTCATTATGAACTGCCGATGCTCTCTAAAGACAGGCTGGTCCAGTGACCTTCATTCGGGCCTTGGTAGCCTTGCAACAGCCTGTGTGGAACACTGTGACGATGGCTCATTCCCCTACGCCTTCCATGCTCTCCTATTTCTACGATCTCTCATCACAGGACTGAAATCACTTACCAAACCTTGACCCTTTGACTGACTCAAAGCCCGAAGCCTTTATCGCCTTATCTCTCTTTAAAACACGGGCGGAAATTCAAAGAACGGTAAATGACTAAACCACACATTTTAAAAGACAGGCAAAGCGCAGCGTTTACCCCCCTGCTGGGATCCAGCTAAAATCACCCAGGCGAGCGCTAAAAATACCTGTTTGAGCTGACAAAACCTGCTGCGATCTGGAAATTGGGGCTACAGTGCAGGCTTTGATATTGTTGAAAAAGGTAGTGCTTCTCTGTAGACATCATAACTTACACTATAATTAAGGAAACTGGGACTAACTAACCAATGGACAAAATCGTCTTTAATGGGTTTTAGCACATTTAAATCAAACCAGCAATGGAGGTAAATTGCTGCAGTAAATAGATTATAGTACCTCTGGGTGAAAGGAATGCATTTGCCAACTAACATCCAGCACAAGGCGGCTGTATTGGCACTGTTATTGTCTGTCCTTCTCCTGCTGAGCAAAACCATTGCAGTCAGTCTGCTTGCATATATTTTGGATTCTGTTCTGGCCCTCCCCCTTCTTTCCTCATTCCCAGTGCAAGAGGAGGCTCAGACTGGGGGGAGCTCTTCAGATCCCAGTCATTCTGTAAATGTGTGAGCTTACATTTTCTAATATGTAAAATTAGACCCTAGACATTCTCGAGTGCCAGAAAAGAACTTTTTTCCCTCTTTTTGAATTGCACAGCAGCGCTCTGGAAAGTGTGGGCTTGCCACTTTGTTTATGCGTTTCCACTGCTCTAAAAGGCAAGGCAAACTGGGAGAAGAGAAAAACATTTGCAAATTTATCCCGAAAGCCTCATCTTGCACGCGGCAAAAGAAAAAAAGAAAAACCCGTACAGGGAGGCTAAAATTGAAAAGATAAGACGTTCGCAAGGCTGGTGTTGTATCATGCATGAAACGCGTTTTCTTGAACTGCAAAAAAACTCTTCGATGTGAGGCATTAGCTTTTAAATCAGCTGTCTAAGTGACAAATCGCTGCTGTCAGCACCACAGCAACAGAGGACAGCAGAGTGAAAGAAGGATCCCCAGAGGCTTCGGTCCTTTCCTGGGTACTGGGACTTTTAACACCAGGGCAAGGCGCAGACGCTAGGAGGCCTTCTTACAGCCTCAGAGCCCCAGAGCAATTGACAGCTTCACAGCACAGTGCTGCAGCACGGCCTATTCCACTTTGGTTAACAAACGTGCAAACTTCCTGCTCATTTAACCAGTGGCGAAAACTTTTATGTGACTATGAATTAAGGCTATCGTATACATTTAAGATTTCAATTATTTAAATATTACAACCCTGAAAATGTCACACCTTGCAAGAGTGCATCCGAGAAAAACAAACAACTGCATACTTAGCGGCTTAAAAGCGTAACAAATGCTACGGACTCCAAAACTCATTTCTTGTACTTTACTTTACAGTAGTAGCAGTGTCAGTTATCTGTATTCCTGATTTATTTAGAAAGTGCATAAACTTTTATCCCAGCGCTTACCTGTGTTCGTATTAAACTTTTTCTAAGTATATGCAATCCTGCTCATTCAAAGTATCATCATGGACGTCTATACCATTAACTTATAGAAGCCATGCTGCCTCTTGAATTGACAAACAACAGCTGGGCCACAATTTAACTGTAATAACTTCCATATCCCTAGCCAGCAGAGAACAGATCATAGATCTGATGTGCTATAATGCCTACAGGATAGGTAAAATACTGTCAAGCTCTGAATTGATGTCCATCTGCAGGTGTTTAAGTGTTGCTGAGCTCATTTCTTTTAATTATGCGTACGTGAGTGTGTCAGTGCTGCCCCGTGTGAGACTGGAAGGTTCTAGTTAGGCACAGTATCCTGTCAGTCACCTGGCAGGTGTTCGAGACTCTGTTATTGCAGTGCTTTCATATTTCTTAAAAAGCACAGGGTTACACTCTGTCACATTGAAAGAGAAGTAAATAAAGAAAATTGCACTGTATTCTGGAGAGGGGCATCGCCCAGGGGAGGTGAATCAGCTTTGAAACAGATAAACAAACAATTGAAACAGTTACACATAAGCATGCAGATAGCTACTCCCACTGCACAATACTTTAGTCAGTGTTATGTACATCTCCACTGTGTGGGTTGCATGCGAGGTGCGGACGCTTGTTACATAAAAAAATGAACAGCATGCCTGGCTACAGAGGGATGATAAATATTTCAGTAACGGGAAACAGACGGAGCACGTTTTCGGGGTGCAGTGAGTTATCTTAAAGGCAGTTCAGAGTGTGGAACCCGAGTCTTAAGAATCTGGAAGCAGTAGGTTCATGCAGAATATGAAGGTTCTGGAGCAGAATGGGAATAGATACATGAAAGAAAGCAATACAGATAGAACCCTGACAGTTCACTGATGCTTCACATCTAAGGTCTGGAACAGGTTACATAATGTAATGCAGAACTCGGCTTTTCATTCATTGTGCAACATCTTTGTGATGCTGTAAGTGTGTAACATTTCATATTTATCAGGGGTCAACAGCAATCTCAGATTCAGCTCATGAAGAGCCTGACCTTAAAACTAATCATATGCCACCAAAAGGAAGTGTGAGTTATGCATCTATTTGCCTTGACTCTGCCTCTGCGTTGTACACTAGCCCAGCACCGTGAGACTCGACTTGTCTCTTTAACATGGGCCATGCAGCTCAATAAAGAGCAGGTGAATTACCTTCACCCTTGCAGGGCAGATGGTGTAATTAAAATCTGCAAGGTCAGGGTAATGAGGTGGGTTACTGGAGATTCATTCCCTCCTCCCATTACCTCAGGCCTTGAAGTCAGAAACATACAGTAGCCACGGTGGCAAAATATCAAACTAGCCTTGTGGACCGCAGACTACAGCAGCTTGGGAGGTGCATACAGCTTAGAACAAATGTGATGGGTTCTGTGCATCACACACTATGTGTAATGGCATACTAGAAAATACCTACAGTATTGTGACCTGAAAGGACTCTGAAATACAGCATAATAAGATAAGATACATTTTGCAGGTACAGTAAGAGCATTCATCTTAAGATCATTTGGCTCTAGTTCTTGTATGGATCTTGCATGATTCTAAGGTTGGCCTAGGGCATTTACTCCATAAATGTGCTTTAAGAGTAATACAATGGGGCCATTTTAGAAGATGCACTATGAGTTCAAGCTGTATTACAGGAGAGACCCCCTCTCCCCTCATGCCCTGTACACCATTCAGCCATTCTCCGCCATGCTGTTGAACGTGAAACCATAGAGAAAATGAACTCATAGAAGAACTTCCAGCTTGTTTCTGTATAGGTCAAGGCCCTGCTTTCCCTGCAGGAGGAATGAATTGACTCAGCTAGTTTCTGTCGTTTGTGATTTATGACAGAGGGTTCATGGGTTAAGTGCCTCTCTGTAGGACACAAAGCCAGTTGTGTCTGTCTCAGCATCCGTCTTCTCTGGACTCTGTACCTCCCCCCTCCTACTACTCTTACCCAGTGCCTTCAGTTGCTCTGGAACATTTAATTCTGACAATTAATTCTGCCCTTAGCATCTGATCAGTTTCCATAAGCCCCTGGGCAAGAGGCCAGACAGGCTGTGGCACTGGAATGCACTCTCTAGTTCCAGATGTCTGCCACTGGCTGACTCAATCTGCCGATATCTCCTGCTGTATTGATGACTGGCCCAGCTGTGCCTTAGACCGATAAGGCCTCTTGAGCCGGGCTCTCTTTGTTACTGTAAGCAACATTACAGGGACTCTGCACACTATTGCGTTGTGATATGTAGTGCAGGATATTTGTCAATCACAACTGTAAGTTTGAAAGGGATAGCAATAGTTTTAATTCAAATATCATTAGCAGTGAAACAGCTAAAACTACAACAAGAAATAAATAATAAGATATTAATAGTAATTACTGTGCATTTGGATGCATTGATCTCTTGTTCTGTGGCGTAGTCTACTCTAAAAGAGCATCGCAGTGCTGTCCATTTTGGGCCTGATCAATGTGTGCTTAATTATTTGGAACCTGGGGGAGGCATGAACTGGCATGTTGAGCGAAGAAAGTAAAAGCCATGTGGATCGATAGGATTGATCCAGCACCACGGGATCTGACTGTTCTCCGAGTCGTCTCCAAAAGAGAGTGAATTACTCGGGACTAAAAAGCCGTAAAGATTCCCTTCTGCCGTTAAAGAAAAGAAAAAAACGTATATTGGTTTTCAGATTTCTGGTTTAAAAATAGCCCCGCCTGAACGAACACCCAAACAAGGGTGATATTTGAATACAGGGCCGCTTTAACTGGTCACAAAAGACCTTGATTCATTTACAGCCACACGACCTTGGTGTCTTAACCAGACTGGAGTCCTCAGAGGAAAGTCAAGTTGCTGCTTGAATAGTAGTGACTGAGGACAGTTTTAGGAGGTTCCATCTTTGGAAGAGAGATTAAACCAAGAGCCTAAATACTTAAGGTCATAGAAAGATTCAATATTTGTAAGAGTAGAGGTGCTGAGCGCTGGTATCCAAGCTAAATTCTATTTCAGACATGTTTAGTCTAGTCTCCCTCAATTTCTCCACTGTTTATTTGGTGAAATAACTTCTGCAGCTCGTTCGCCGTGTGGTTCAGCTACAGGCGCAGAATGACTGCGACAGATCACCCAGGTGGGAGCTGCTCTCGATGGGTGGATGAGTCCCCTCCTACACTCAAAGCACTTTGGGATCCTTATGGATGAGAAGCCCAACACAAAAAGCAAGGAATTATGATTATATAAACAAATTAGAACATTTTTCCAGCTGAAAACAGCTCTTAGCATCACTGGGAGTACAGAGAAAATATAGAGTAGCAGCAGCTGCAAAACTTGCATAATGGCTTCAATTAACAAAAAAAAGTAATTAAGTCACAGTTAGCCTGTCTGGAAAACAGCAGCAGTTTACGGGGAAGAAATACAAAACAGAACAGGGCTTTCATAATAAGCACAACTTCCAAACCATTTACTGCTTAGATGTTTGGTTTGCATTGGTTTTATGAAACAAGGTTAAGTACCAATTAACCAATCAAGGGAGCTGTTTGTGGTACAGAATGGCGTGAAAGAGGTTTGATGATACCTCCTGAAACAGAAACGTTAAGCTGATTATAAAATCCGCAGTACTACTCGCAAGGCTTTTTCCTTCACAATGAACATGTTTGTTCAGCTTTTTGGAAAATAATCCCATAAAAGTGAAAAATTCCTGAGGAAGGGTCTGGTGAAGTTCGTAATGTGTTGTATTATGATAGAGTCAGCTAAGCCTTGCAATATGTTCCAGTATGTAAAAAACTCTCCAGGTAGACTTCTAACTCTCACTAGACCCTGACAGTATATCTCAATTAAGTCTCTGCAGACTAGTTGCCTATAAAGTCACATATTCAATACAAGATCTAGTTACTGACTTTTAAGGCTCTAAAAAATCTGGCTCCTTCCTTCACCTCTGAGCTCCTCCATGTTTACACTCCTTCTTGTAGGCTCCAGTCAGCTGAGGCTGGTCCTGTGCTCACCGTCCGCGGGACTAACTCTTGGACATTTGGTGACCGTGCCTGTCCTGTCACTGTTCCAGTGTTTTGGAATGACCTTACTTGCACTCTTAAAGACCAAACATCTTTAGGTAATTAGGTCCCCTTTTCAGGCTATAAAGGCCCACAGGGAACGGGGGGCAACGGGGCACCATTTTTCTTGACCATCCGACACTGGAGGTGGAGGTGATGTGGTCAGCATCACGCTCCGGCCGGCCTGTTCCCCCCGGAAGGATCCCCTACCTGGGATTGAACCCGGGACCTTCCAGTCAGGAGCTAGGCACCCTTGCCCTCTGAGCTACCACAGCTCCACAACATCTTTAACTCTCTTCAAATCCAAACTCAAAACTCACCTTTTTACCAAGGTGTACCTCTGATTGCCCACATCTGTAAAGACCTGAATGCTCTTGTTTATTTTTTTCTTCATTCACTTTTTATTGTACTTTTTTCTTTCTTCACAATCTACAGCATCCTTGGGTTTGGAAAGGCACTTTATAAGTAAAAAGTTATTATTCTTATCTTCAAAAAAATAAGCATCAAATTTCAGAGGGTGGGAGCATTGGAGATTTGAAATTGCCAGAAAAGTGGACGTTCACATCTCTTATTTCTCACAGATGCTATCATTTAGCATGTCCGCTGCTGTCCACTCAATCTGGACACTGACCTTCACAGCGACATTGACAAAGAGCTCTTCTGAATCGTTTAGTCATTCTGAAAAACTCGGCAGATTCCTGCTGCAGATGTGCTTCAGTCTGCATCGGTGCCGGTCTGCATTTTCTTTTGTCTTTGGCATTGTGCCTCAGACAGCCTTTACTGACCATTAGACGGTAACGACTTCAGGTTCAACATCATCATTTAGAATCCTCTTTAATACCAGTGAGACTGTAATTCGCAAAGCAGTGAACACTTGAGCATGTCCATGAGGAGGTACAAGAGATAGAGAAGTTGATATCCAATTAATACCAAGAGTAATACGGTATGATGCAATGTGATATGATAATACTTCGCTGCGGGATTTTTTCGGAAATTAGTTTGGCTTCCAAGCAGCTATGTTTTGCGCACACGGAGACTGACAAAAAAAACATGGAGCCAGTACAAATAAACAGAGCAATAAAAATAAATGTCTTTTCTGTTATGCTATATTAACCCATACATAGATTTAAGCCCGATCCAGACTCTTTAACAGGTCACGCGCGCCACAGGAAGTCCCCTCACCAGACAGCTCATGCCTCGCTCTGCCTCGTCTCGTTTCTCTCCAGAAGGCCCCCAGATGAACAACGTTGGCCCCGGCTCACCCCTCCTGCCCACCACGTCTCAGCCCCACTACCCGACCCTGGGCCAGATGTCCCACGCCTACGAGCAGCCCCAGGCCTACAAGGAGCTCAACAAGTACGCCTCCCTCAAGGCCGTGGGTAAGGACCCGCCGCTCCCAGACTCCCCCCCCCGTGTCCCCGGCCGGGCTGGGGATCAGTCCGGGCCCCGTCCGCCACCGAAACGCCCTCCAACGCAGGCTCACACCTTCAGGAGCCACGTTGTCACTGTTGTCGAGCGAAAGGGTTTTTATCTCACTGCCTCTCCCATGGCTACCCCTGCGACCCCTAACTATAAAGACTGTCCACATCTCTGTGTCATGGATCTTTGCTGAACTCCGAGCTCATTTTAAAATCTAATTTGATATTAGAATGTAATGTCCATCGAGAGTTTGGTCATTTCCACAGAGAAAGATGACAAAATGATTAACTGAGCAAAACCCAAAGACTTTTAGAGGTCCTCCCATTTGTCTGATACAAATTAACTTAAGAGGAATGCCACCATTTGTGGTATTTTAACTTCATGCAGTAAGCCCATTCACTCTCATTGTTTTGCTGTGTGTGATAAAGGCTTATCCTCCACTAACACACACGCGACAATCCTAAAGAAAGCGCATCGAGGAATTCGGGTAACCAAAACAAGTGGAAAATGACCCCAGTCTCCCAGAGAGCTGGAGTGAGCTGGTGTTATTTACTCCTGAGTTCCTGGTCTAATTGCCTTCTGCTCCGCAATCCCGGTGAGGCTGAATTCTGGGAACGGATCAGTCGCCGCTCTCACAAATCAATATGCTCTTCCCCGTGCCCTAGCGCCTCTCGAAGGTCACAGTATTAGATTTCTACCAGGCTCCGAGCAGCAGAGACTGGTAGCTCATAAAAAAGGGTAGCTGGGTCTTCAGCCTAAAGATGTTTGACCTTCCCACCTTGTTTCACATGTACCTGGGGCCAATTATATTTAATGTCAAGCATCGCCTTCGGTCAATTCAGCTCTTACGACTTGGGCATTACATCGCTGCTTATTCACCACCTGCAGTCAACTTTCACTGAACTTTCAGAGCCATTGCATCTTCATTGTCCTTACACTTCTGTAAGACAGCAATTCCATGGTCAAGTCGTTAGCAAAACCTTCACATTTCACAGTGTTGTATCCATGTTGTTTTCTTGCTGGCCTATGGTGTGGCGTGACATGATGGCTCACGATATCACTAAGAGAAGAAAGGGTGTTATCGTATGGACCCCGTCGCTTTTAAAGCCGGTGAAGACCGAGTCCCCCTTTAAGAATTCACGCGAGACAAACCAACATGGAGAATTTTTTTTTTCCCCAAGAAAATCGGAACGACGATTGTTTCCTTACCCAACTAATGCAGAATCGTCAGCTGCATGAGGCCCCCCTCTGTGGCTCTGACCTCTGTACTACTAGACAAAAGGAATGAGGATCTGCAAAGACTCTCCCACAGCAAACCCAACTGTCAGAGCCATTCAACCTCATGTAAGAAGCTCCACTTATTCTGCAGATACCCACCAGTATAATACCCCGCAGTGGAATCACCGATTGTGTTTTATACATCTCGGCTTACAGCTACGAACCCTGTGACCGCACACAGGGGAGAATGAGAAATTGTGGGCAGACTTCTCTGACCTGCCCGCCCTCGACCCCCTTCGTCTTTTAACACCTCCACGGCGTTACAGTGCTGACTGGAGGAGAGAAGTGTGAATTGGGGTTGGGGGGATTCGAGCTCCATCGTTAGGGGAACATCCGTCACAGTCGGCTGGTGGCAAAACCACGATGGCCGAGCTCAACCGGCCCTCAGAGAGACACCTTTGCTGGAGGAGCCCCTCGAGAGGCTGCGAGCGCCACCCTGTCCTGCAAGAGAGCTGATGCCAGCTGGAGAAGGGGTGCAGTGTGGTCACTGGCCCACAAGCCTCAGGATTAGCTAGACATCTGTGCATCGATACTTGTTGAGCCCCCCGGGAATCCCTCCCTCCCTGTCGAGATATTAAACTGATATGAAATTGCTAGAGCCACTTTTCCACCAACAACGGGAAAGGATAATGAAAAATGGGTTGCAAGTGCTTGCTACCAACTCCCATGAGCAAGCCTTGAAAGCAATAATTGCTGTTTGCACAACAGGCTGACATTCATAGAAGAAAATAGTACCAAATTAAACACCCTCAGTGGGTAGCTTCTTAGATGGACTCACCTGTGCAAGACTGTCCACTTAAACTGAATGGCTATAAGCAGGACGATAACCACACTCAGCGTGGCCTTGGATCAGAACTCAATCTCTCTTGAACACACGTCAGAGCAGGGCAGTGATGTGCAGGATCAGCCTTCGTTGAAGAAGGTGAACTCTGAGAGCATGTCAACTCAGAACTTTTGAGTGAGCTTCTAAACAAATAGGAGAGTCACATTGATGTTCCCAGTGTTTGGGATTCACAGTTAAAAGCTCTCTTGCCACATGGTGTAGGTAGATCACTTAATTTTCTTTACCACTCGACCACCCAAAGCAAACTTAATTGATACTACAAATCCTCAAAAAAAAACAATTTCCTACAAACTCAGGCAGGATCCTTTGAGCTTCCACAAGAATCATTTAGTCTGACTTCAAAGTCAACCTCGTAATAAGCCTGCAGTCAGCTGACAGCTGTCAACAAGCGCTCAAGCTTTCAAAAGAAGCTGTACGGCGAGATGTTAGAACTCAATAAGATGTTAGAATCCAGCTGAAAGCATTCAGCTTCTAAACCACTGTAGAGCTGTTCGACTGATAGATAATTAGGGAAACAAAGACAAGAAAAATTCCTTCAAACGAGATCACTCTCTGAAGACTGTAACAGAGACATCAGCCCTGAAAGTCAAACAAACTCTTTTGTAATGGGTTGCCGGGGAAGATTAAGGTTCTTAAATACTGTGCTTTGAGTGTCAGGATACATATTTTCTAGGACCATCTGGAGCCCGGGAATATATCAGTAGATCCCAATGCTATGTGCCGAACTGCAGTTCCCCCACCCCACCTCTAAAAAAGTTAGAATAGAAGGCTGACAAGGAAAAGCTTTCCTTTTTGGAATTGAAACTCCCGCCACTGTTTTACATTAAGGACATGGAGACAGAAGTTGCTTGTCATCTCTCGTCTGCGTATTCATTTTAAATGCATTTAAAAAACGGTAGCAGTTTCCATCACATGAGAAAATGCTTCTAAAGAGAGCAAGGAGTAATGTGTAAAAGTACCTGTCATGTTTTCAGTTTACTGCAGTGACAGATACCCGGGCAGCTAAGACAATATTTGCTTGAAATGGACACACAGGCCTGCTGTCACAATTAACCAGAGCTAATTAAGACAACCAGATGGTCACCAAGAGGAACCCAGGCTGGCCTAATCATTGCCTAATCCTCTTCTCCTTCCCTGGAGACTACCAGAACCAGAATTGCCTCTGGGCCCAGGACAGACCCAGAGCTGGGATGAATACAGGAACAGAGCCGAGGAAGGAGAAGACACAGGTGTCTTTGGGAAGCAGCACTGCCCCGTTGGCACGTGAGTGGAGAAACAAACACACATCCAGGAAAACACACACTTTACCAAGTGGAGGGAGGCTGGCATCTATCATCCCAAATCCTCATTAAAAGGGAAGACAAGCCCTCCAGCGATTCTAATGAGTTGTTTACCAGCAGTCAGATGTGTGTATGTTTCCCAGGGATTGTAGTAATGTAAATAATAACAAGAAAACAAAATGGCAAAAACAACACCCAGCAGTACTTGGACGATTATAAATAATTCAAGTGACCACCACTGGACTGTACCGTCTTGGATGCTCAAATGCTCTAATTGCTCAGAACAATTGCATGCAATCTATAGTTGCACACTGAAAGCTTTTCTGCTCTGGCAAAACTGTTTTCATTTGCCATTCACCTACAGCACCTGTGTATTAATATTGGGCTGGATGGCTTGCATGGACTCGCAGTCACTGTTTGGCGTGCCCGTGTCCTCAGAGGGGTCTTACACCGTTCAAACAAGAAGAGGAATATTGAACTTCCTCTGTACCGAACACGTGCTGGAGTTTTTAACTTGGGTAGAAAAAAGAAGGCGACGCCACTAGCAAAAAGCCGCCGGCGCCAGCAGAGAAATCACAGCACCCCCACAGAGCAGAAACCCCTGCAGATCAGCTCATCAGCGCTGGAGCTGTTAACCTGGGCTAAACACCCCTCGCTTACCACTCAAGCAGCAGAGACACACAAACAATCAAATTGGCTGAGCCACTGAGGAAGGCCTCATTAAAATCCCTTATTAAAAATGACTGTTGGGGAATTAAAACACAGGAAATGAAAAGGCAACAAATTGATGTTTCAATTAAGGGCACGATGGAGCAGGGCGATGCACCTGGTAAGAATTCAGGCTTCACGCCATTTAACTGTGATGGAGGTCTGGGGAGGGGGTGCAAATGTCTCTTCTTCTCCAGAAATGCGGTGCTTCTCTCCTGCAGCTGCAGTTATCGTTTATTCCTTACTTTCGCAACCAGACAGAAGTGCAGGTGAAACTGCACTTTGATGTACAGTAATAGAGCCTCTGCTTATGAATGCTTCCTGCGATATACCGTAATTAACACAGTGGTTCACCTGTGGTTTCACCACGCCTGCCATCCATCCGGCTCAATCCACCATACCTTTGTTCACCTTTCCTCTCTCTCTTTCCATTTACTATGGTAATTTTTACTTTACTATGCCTGTACCGTGGTTTACTGTAGTAAACTTTTAGAATTACATCTAGGCAGAATAATACTTACAACAGGGGCTCACTAGGTAACATCTGCTTATGTAGACTACATCTAGAATTAAGGACTATTGATTGTCTTTCAACGGTTATTAAATGTTGCCAGCGTTTATTCTTTCTAAGATGTAATTTTCTTGTTTTGAGAAGTACAGTATATACGACGTGTTGCTCAAGACGTGAAAGATGTCTGCTCTTTCATGCTTATTACTGCCAGAATATATCTGTAATTGCAAAAGAAGCTCATGTCTGCTGCTTAGACTGTCTTGGATAAGAGTATAGTTATATAACATTCAAGATCACAGCTTTTCATTAGAGCTGTTATCGGCGTAGACCTCATTCCAATATCAAGTACAGTATCAGTCTTTTCTTGTTGTGAGCATTATAGCATTTCCCTGTATCCAGGACCATTTGCGTTTAATGTGTTATTGTGAAACATTAACAGTTGCAAGTGTCGTCCTAATTAAAATACGGGATGTCTCTGTGCATGCCACTTTCGCCGCTGAGGAAGAACAGAAAAGAATCTTGCTGAATCTCTTCCGTTGTGAACACTGCAGATGGCAAGTCAAGTTTTCAAAATCCTCAAAGATACTTCCAAAGTCGGCCCCAGTCACTGCCAGCCCATCAGTGACACACTGAGATAGGATCGCAGGTGGAAAATAAGAGGCAATTAAGAAGGCACTTTCTTTGTGCACGGGGTTATGAGGCTGGGGAACAGACTGCCAGGACAGGCTGTTGAAGCTGATACTCTGGGATTCTTCCCAGAGCGGCCGAATGAGATTTTGGGATCAATTAGCTTCTGGCAGTGAAAGGAGCAGGACGTGACCTCTGCCATGTTTGTTCTGCAGCCAAAGTGCACACGAAAGAGTCTGTCCACTCTTCCTGTGCTCCTGCCCTTGTCAGTGAAGCCGAGGAGAAATGGGAAACAACTTAAAAGAACAACCAACTTCATTCTTGTTAAGTAACCTGCATTCCTCATTGGCGGAGTTGGGAGTGCAGTCCGTGGAAATCTGCAATCCGGGATTACGCGTGCCATATGCCTCTGCCACGTCACAGTGAGAGGCAGACAGAAAAAGGCACGCGGAGAATGTTTTTTTTTTTAAATCACTTCGCACGGATATATTTATATCTCCCATCTCTATTTCTAGGCCTGCCTGTCTGTTTGTTGCGTCTGCTAGTTTTTTTGACTCATTTCTCTCTGCATATTTCCTCATCTCGGGAGGTCGGGATGAAAGCGCCGCTCTTGCACGGCTATGCGTGTCACGAGAGGGCAGGCCGGCGCTCCCTCAGCAGGGCACAGAGCAGCAGGGGTCAGTGTAGACGAGGCAGCCCTTCCCCATACTGATCCTGAGCCAGAAACGCAGAGGAGAGGAGCGTGTGGGTGAGGGGAGCGTGAATCAGAGACTCCGCACTCACGGCAGCCCCCACAGCACTGAGCCACGCTTGTGTGGGAAAGGAACAGAAGGGGAAAGGATTTCGGCATAGCTGTGTAGACAGCGATCCCTGCTCACACAGCAGGGCAGAAACAACGGCCTTCTTTGGCCACTGAGCTGGCGTGTGTAATAATAAGGAGTGGAGACGAGGTGGGAGTTTCTTAACGTTCGGTATTGGAAAACGAAAGTTTCCGGCCGAAGGCACACTTTCGCAGCACCATCTAATCTAAACAAAGGAAGGGTTAGAAAAGAAGATTATAAGAAACGATGATGTTTATACTAAGTATAAAAGTTATATATAAGTAATAAAGTTTCATTAAGCTTTCCTTAATGAAAATAGTGTTGTGTGCCTCCATTAGTATTCACAAGAGATTTGTCATCTCTGTTGCCGGGATGGCGCCGATGTGCTCCTCAGTCGCCCACACCTTACTTCCAGCCCTGCCTTGGCAGAGTCACCCTGCTTCGGCTGTCAGAGGGTTGCTTTCACCCCCCAGGCCTGTCTGAATCACCTTAGCACGGCTACACAGCAGCTCAGCTTCATGGCAGTGGTGCTAATCAGTCAGGCGTTGACCGAGGGAAACATCCGAGACCACAAAGCAGGCCTACTTGGCCTCTTGCCCTGGGAAAATCCTATTCCTCCAACCCCAGCAGCCTCCAAGTTTCTCATGCAAGTTAAAAAGGTCTCCAGACTCAGCGTACAATAAGACAAACCCTTCACCAATCAAGCTTTACATCAAATTGGACAAGTCATGCAATGATCACTCTTCATGCTGGGAAAAGTGGTTCTGGTATCACTCAAACCACGAGCAATGGCCATTTCCTGTCCGCTAACCCCTGTGATCTTTCTGTCCCCCTCCCCCGCCCTGTCTGCCCCCCTGCACGTGTCTGTCTCCGGGCCGCCAGCGGAGAAGGCGAACGACGACTTCTACTCCAAGAGGCGGCACCTGGCCGAGCTGGCGGCGAAGGGCAGCCTGCCCCTGCACCCGGTGCGCATGGACCACGAGCCCAGCCTGCCCTTCAGCCCCGAGGTGACCTTCAGCAAGCAGAACGGCCACAAGTCCAAAACCAACAAGACGCACACGCACCCGCTGGTCTACGGCTCCAACACCATCGCCAACCCGGGGGCCCTGAAGGGCTGGGGCGACACGGAGACGATGGGCCGCCGGCAGATCTACGGCCCCAAGAAGCCCTGCATGGTGGAGCAGGTCAACGAGCTGCAGAGCGCACGCAGCCAGCACTACCTGCCCCCGCAGCCTTACTTTGTCACCAACAGCAAGACGGAGGTGACAGTGTGAGAGCGCCCCCCCCCCCCCACACACACACCCACCCACTCCCCGCGGCCCAGCAGTGAGAGCACGAGAGTGGGCGAGCGAGATGGACGCACGAGGGGGTACGATGGAGCGGGGGGGGGGTGGGGGGTTCGGGGGGCAACACTTTTTTCGCGGCTGTGGCTTTGCCAAGCGGCTGGCCAGGGGCGTGGCGCGGAGGGGGCGGCGTGGGGGACCCCAGCAGCGCAGCCTGCAGACGCGTGCGTCTTCGCTTCGCGTGTGAGTGTCCGCCTGCGGCAGACGTGCACGGGACTCGCTCGGCGCTGGGGGAGCGGGAGGGTCGGGGAGAGGTATCGGGGGGAGAGCACAGTCATTTTAAGCAGACATCAAATAACACACAGCTAATAAGGATAGTCATCGTCGTCGACATAATAATAGCAATGATTAACAACGTGAACCATAACTGGAAACACAAGAAGACGGACGGTCATGGATGGATGAACCAAAATACACAAGCAATACATAGGTGGTTAACTAAAGACAGCGACAGCACTTGACTCACGGCAGTTTGAGGGATATTGTCTATAAGCAAACTGCAGTACCTAAATCCACAACTGTGATGCACGAGGAGCTCGTGACAAACCGCAGCGAGGGGCACGAGGGGAAGGGCTCCGCACGAAGACCCCTCAGCAGCTCTCTTCTCCGCGGAGGCCTTGGAAACCTGGGCTTCAGAGCCGCCTTCGCTTCCTGCCTTGTGTCACGGCCAGGGAGCGGGCTAGACGGGCTCTTCCCAGGCCTGGAGCAGAGGGAGGGTCACGAGGAGGGGGGGGGGCACGCTCTGGAGCTTTGCATCGGCGGGGGCACGCGCGGAACCCGAGAGACGCTCTCTTCTCGGGACTCTGGGAACGGCACTGCGGGAGCTGCCTGCCAGTCGCCTGAGCAGATGGGATCCTTCGGACCTGTTTCTATGACGCTGGGAGGTGCCTTTCTTGTATTTTTAAAGAGTTTACAGTTAACTTCCGTCTAAGAGCTGAACTCTACAGGCTATCGATGTCTTGTACGGATACAGAAAAAAAAAAAACACAAAAAAAACACAAAAACGAAAAAAAAAACTTCAGCCATTGCAGTTTATGGTATGACGTACTTGCTGTTGATTTGTAAACTTTAACTTTCCTTTCTTTCAGTTGGTAAATCTTTCTGTCCATCGGCTGTGTTAACACACAGGAACAAGAAAGAGAGAATGCAGGACAGACCTGGGCTTGATTTTTAATTTTGGACCCAGGTGCCACTGCTTACAGCTCGAGTTTTGTCATGGCTTCCCACAGATCCACCCAGTGCTGTGAACCAAGGGACTCCTGTCTGGTGTGTAAATTCTTCCAGGCTGTGTTCACAAGGCTTCTGTTGCTGGCGTGGTTCCCAGGCAAAGAAACACAGAGTGAACTCACATAAGTCTGCTTTATTATAAGTACAGCAAGCTGAAAGCATTGAGAAAAAACTAAAGCAGGTAAGTCCAAAAAAAGAATCGGAAGATGGCGAGTCTTCAAATGCACAGCACTGGTAAGGGATAAATCCTAGATGTACTGTGCCATGATACAATTTCATTAAGCACTGAGACAGTGAGCCCAATACCCCTCCAGTGACACACTGCCAGGAAGGCAGGTATAAAAGAATGAACCTGGTCCTATGAAATATTGGTCCCATATATATATTTCCAAAAATGCCTGAGCTTTTTTAACCAGAACTGCTGTAAATTGCAATCTAGAAACCTGGTGACTCCAGATCTTCATCATTTGGCAAGGGGTTAGGTGATTGGCCTAGAAAGAAATTCTGGGAGGAGGGATTCTAATATGGAGGCGATCAGTCCTAACCCCACAGATGGAAGCTTCACTCTGCTGGCTCCACAGCCAAGAGCAGAAACCATGTCTGAACCTGCGGTTCCTCTTGTGCCGAACTGGATTACTAGTGCAACAACAGCTGTATGCACGATTGTTCTATTCATCAAGCGCTGCGGTCATCATCAGTAGAGAAAAAAACGGCTCACGTTCCCCGTTAGTGGGTGAACATTGCAGTGCTTAGTGAAATCCTCTGTGCAGAAATACAGTATATCAAGTATTAATGCACAGCTTGAGGCTCCAGGATATTTTTTTTAGGGGGGGGGGGGGGTCTTTAAAATACAGGGGGGCTATGGCAACATCTCCGCAGTCAAACACATAACCGGCACTGGCCAAATCAATGCAAAAGGCAGGGTTTTTGTTTTGTCTAGCTAAGCTCTGTTAACTGAAGAGCTTGGGTACTGGTGCTCCAGTCAAAAAAGAATCGCAGCTTACTTTGGAGATACTGGAAGGCATCAAGTGTTTATTCAACAGACTTGAGTGACTTCTAACAAGCTCCTGCTCCCCATGTCCCCTCCGTCTTTCTCAATGCGGCCTAATTTGAAGCTGTAAAAGGCAGCAATTTACAGCTCATTCAGGGGGGAAGCATGGAAACCGTTTGATTTCTAGATGAGGGTCATGTGTTTGTAGGCTGTGACAATAGCATCTGCATTCATGAACCAGAAAAGCCAATGTAGCTGCCAAGTGTTTGAAATAAGATGTCAGAGATGTTGAGGCTGTTTCTGAAAACACAAAATCTGTTTGGGTTTGATCCATGCTTTCATAACAAAGACATGCAAGCTTCTTTTGTGGTCTAATCAATAAAGCAATTTAAATGATCACACTGTAATTGAAGAAAATAAATGAAATCTTCATGGAAACAAGAAAAACAGTATTCCGTTAAGTAAGAGGGCCAGGAAAATGTACAATATGAGGGAAACCAAATCTGAAATTTTCAGCACCCAACTGTTCACCATCATGGCCCAGAATTGCACCCTTGTAATGCAAAATTCTGTTCATTGTCAGCACAGGATGTACTGTAGGTTTTACTGGCACGGTGTGAAAACCAGCTCCCTCTCATTGATTTCTTGTTTGTTAGTTTGAAATTAGGTGGAAACATGGAATTATTTCTTAATGAGAAAATCTATTTTTTGCTAGATAATGTACAGCACCAAATTCAACTTGTATCACCACAGGCTTTTCTCACACCCTCTGAGCAAACCTGCTGCAATCCTGAATGAATGTACTACATCCAGAAGAGGACAGATCAGACGTCACCGAGTTCAATCCCTTTCTCCTGCAGTCTTAGTGACGAACCGCGACACACCGATTTGTCATCAGACTCTTTATCACACCTTCTCAAATTTCTCTCAACTCCTTGAAACTCCTTGTCTTTCAAAAATGTACATTTTTTAAATTGAAATCAGGAACAAAGAGAGAGAGAGAAAGCAGTTCTGAAGGACTTGCTTTGAAAGAGAAATAGATGAAAAAATCAGTTCAGAAAATTCTAGGACATAGAAAAAAAAACACAATATGAAGTGGCCTTGTGATGCAGTTCACTACATTTTTAAGTTCCACTTTCATCAGTGCAGTAGTATTGAAAGAACCCCACAGGTTATCTGCACTCATTGGTCATCACACTTGTATTTCGAATGTGCATCACAGTCCCCACCACTGTTGGGCTCGGGATAAATTATTCAAACTAGGCACTGCAAAAGAAAAGAAACGTTCCACCCTCTGCAGAAGGAGACATTGTTGCTTTGTGCTCACTCACAGGGCTCAGTGGGAACCTTCTTCCCAGTCCAAAGATAGAGAGCAATATTATCTTGCCAGCTGGGTATTTAAACACAATCACAATGGCAACAAGGAGAAGGAAGCTGGAGACCAGTTTTCCTGTTCCATTGGCAATCAGTTTTCATTGGTGTCGCTGTCTAGGTTGAGTTTGCAGTATTTTTAAAATGTTTCAAAAGACGCTGCAGATGGGGACACAGAAGGCAATGGCTAATACGTTGCTTTAAAGAATCAGAAATCACAGGACCGCCCTTCCATTACAGAAGAATGTATTTCCATAGCAGGAAGAGAACGCATGTTTCAATGGTCGGGTTATGATGTCAGCTGGCAACATTTAAAGCCATTTTGATAGTCATTGGACTGCTGATGTGTTGACAGTGGCCCATCAGCGCCCATCAATTCCTCTTCAGTCTGTGGCGGGCGGGCTCCTGGGCCAGAGGAAAGAACGCTGGTACTTGGAAATTTGCAGGGCAAGTACTGGAGGGGTTGCTTCAACAAGCTAGCCTTAGCTGGCCTCCATGCTGTGCAGCCAATAGCTCTACAGCTTTCTCAGTCCCTGTCTGTAAACCTGTCCTCTTCATGTGCCCGATTGTTGTCTTGCAGAAGGCATTCTCCCTTTTTTAAACGTTGTGCTTTGGGGATTAAGCTTTCATGAGGCAGCCTATTCGATTTTACTTCCAGGCCACATAAAGTGGACCGGTCAGGGTTGAGGGGTGAGGAGCCGCAGGTTCGAACGGAAAGGGCAACAGATGAAATATCCCACAGCACACAAAGCAGACGTTGGAGCACATTTCAGCCACACGTTTCCACACACATGCACACCTGCCCTGCGAAGCCCCATATATCTTCACCTCACACCACCGTGTGCTTGAGGTGAGGTGTGTGTTGAGTGTCAAGTTTGTGCGAGGCAAAAGGATGTATAACACAGGAAAGGATAAAGAGGGAATGTGGACCTCTGAGCAAACTGCTAAAACAATTTGAAGGCGAAAGAGAAAAAGAGAATGAATTTTCTAGCAAAGAACAGAATCCAGCATCGATTTACAGCTGTAACTCTCAACTACAAGACTCTTTAGTAACAAACACTGTTACCCATCTCTTTAGACAAAGTTAGCCACTTTTTATCAGAAGCTTTCCAAATGTAGGGGTGTGAGTCTTCTGATTGAGGACTCATATCCCTTGCACGTAATTGCAAGTCTGCAGGCTAATCCAAATTCTTTGCTGGCTCTTGTTCTCTGTAGAACAGGTGGCTGGAATCAGACAGCAGATGAGCAGCCCTATTTCGGAGGCAGGGCAGTGAAAGATGCCAAAGTTCTGCTCCGCCGAAGAGAGAGAGAGCTAGATTGTGACTGAAGGAGCTTGTGCTCTAATTAGAAAAATCAAGTCCCCCACCCCCCCCAGCCCCATCAGTGATCTGTAATGAAAGAGAACTGAAAAAAAACAGCAGAAGTTTGGATCGTTTTCCATCAGCAATCTTGAGCATTGTGTATGTTTGTAATTTATAGTTCATTCCATTGACTTCACCAGGCGAGTGTAGAAGACCATGTATGCATTACTGTCTACAATGGTCTCGCACCTAAATCAGGCGGTTTGGTTTGCTGATAAATGCAGTGCTGAATGATGAGCTCATATTTTAAATATAGTAACTTTTATGTAATTTAAGTCATCTTTCCTGCCAAAGGCAGAGGAAAACTGTGTAAAAAAAAAAAGAAAAGTGTTTTGATATACCGTATCTATTAATAACATCTGTTATTTCCATTCAGAATCTTCAAAGGCAATCAACACAGAATACAAGTTGAGGACCAGTGCAAAGTGTATTTAAATCAATGCTCCTTTTTGGACATTAAAGCATTCTACCAACTCTTCCTGCAAAAGAGAGCTCTGATCTGGACACTAGAGCCTGTAGCTGAGGCTCCTAAATCCTCTGGTAGGCAGGGGTTTATACTTTAATAGCCCTGGCAATGACATTGTGATTAGCAGAAGCTGGCCTGCTCTGTGGAAGAACGTCACTGGATCTGTGGCACACACTTGTACCATGTAATGAGAGCTAATCTGCTTGTCCAAACTGTTAGTTTAATGTCCATGTCAGCTCAATTAACAGGGGGGTGCTGGGTCTTTCTTCCTCATGAGCCCCACAGATTCTCAATCAATTTCTCATTTGGCCCAGATGGTTTTATTAAGAAAAGAGTAGGCTGACCTTTAAATGGAAATTGTTTTTGCCTCCTTTGCCCTTATCTATCATTACTGCCACGGCATCTGTCCCCCAGCCAGGGAGCTCCACTGAGGAGAATGCCGCAGCCCACTGTGTAACCATTTGCTGTCGTTAGCAAGACGCGGGCCTCAAATACAGCTGTCTCCCAGCGGCTTGCTTCTCCTCTCCTGGCCACATGCACGCTTAAAGCACCCGCAGAGAACCCTGATCATGGGGTTTGCTTATCCTTTACATTGGGGGGGGTGGGTGGTGTCCCCTAGATTTCTGTCAGAGTTGATGCAGACGTGCGGTCGTTCCCTAATGCCCCTCAAACGCACTGCCACAGCCTTTCCTCAAATCTGATACTGTATGTCCCAGCCATGGAGTCCCCCAAAAATACTGATTAACCTGGATAAGAGGACTCTGCCTAGTGGTCTCTGAATATAAACCTCTTCTTGCTAATACAGTCTGTGCTCAAAGAGAATACTGATCATATCTAATGGCTAGGAAGTGCTTTGTATTAATGCAGAATACCACACCGAAACGTCTGCTACGGTATAATAAATAAATGTTTTAACTCTGGCCTTGCTGTTATGGTGTCTCACACTGTGCTTCCATCCCGATTTTACATGCTGTTAATAATGAAGGACTGACTGCTTCTGTTTGGCAATCATTAATTTTTCAGCAAATCGGCCTATAATTAATGTCAGATTAATTTTTCCGTGAAAAGATATATTAGATTTTTTCCAAAGGGAGAGCACATACTGCAGAATTATGTATTCTGTTTAAGGGAGAAAGCTACATACTGTATCTACCAATTATATCTGATATTCTTTAATCATGACGGTATTCCAATACGAACTAATCTTCACCAGGTCCCACACTGAGCCACAGGTTACTGTGTGCAGGCTGCCTGTGGCCAGGGGGTTAGTGGAAAGAGCTTTTCAGTTAGCTCTCTCAAATTCTGTCAGGGAAAAAATACTAAACACACAGTTCAAATTCCCCCTTTTAAGAGAATGCTCACAACGAAAGAAAAGATCAAAGAATATTTTAGTACGTCTTCCAGTAACTCCAACAAACCAGCTAAGACTAGAAAGAGCACATGTGAACTGTGCACAGAATAAAGGTAAACATACAGACATACTGTTTCTGAGCAGCACTCCTCATTAATTGGCTGGTAGTCTAAGGAGTTGATCTGCAAGGCCGCTAACCTGCGCTGGGTGGAGTTTGCCAACATGAACTGCGATTCATTAGAAGATACAAAAGCAAAGAATTGTTTATGACATTAGTTACAGTTTATAGTCTGCAGGTTCAGCAGCCTCTGTAAAAGCACAGAGAACACATGCTTTACTCCTTAACCCTACACAGCATCGCTTTGCACATAAGCACACACCCAAGATCCTGGAGAGCTGCTCATAACACACATTTCATCACTTGCAAAGCAGAAAAATTAAGGGCGAGAGATGTTGCCACATTTTATTCTCCTCACATTCTCCTCTTTGCTCTTTTTTAAATATATGATACTACGTATGATACTATGTAATAAGAAGGTTGTAACATTATAATACCATTGTAATTACAAGGGTGTAAAAGAACTTTAACAGGGGTGCAAGGCAAAGTGCTCTGGATGTGGTACTGGGTCATGTCAAACTCTACCACTCACTTTAGGTCCAGAGGAAGTCCGAGCTTTCCAGGAAATATATGGAATTGTCCATCGGATCAAAACGTGATGTTGTGGAACTGTTAGTAGACGCAGGTGCTGGCTTTGGAATTACGGAATTGTCTGCAGTCTAAAGACGTGCGTCAGCCAGGGCAGAGAGAGAGGATGCAGCAAAGAGTCAGATTTGCTCTGACTTCAGAGACAGACAACATGTCTCGCTGCAGAGAAACTGGCAGCAGACTCGCTGAATCGCCCCTTCCATTGCAGGGCCCTGTAAATAACCTGTGAGGTGGGAACCGACAGTTATTGTCATGTGTTCATTTGCTGCTTTTTGATTTTCGTTTGTCAGAGAAAAGTAACGCTTTTGAGTAGAACGAGAGAATAAAGACTGTGGCTCAAAAGGAAGAATAGCTGAGAAAGTGTATTCGGAGGTTTTCATACGGCTCCTGTTCAAGACGTGCGACTCTGGAGGTACAGAAGTTCTGCTCGTACTGTTTTCACAAAAGTTCAGACCAGTTCATTTAGCTCTTATAAAACAACCATACACATTTCACTCGTTTTTTATGAATTGAGGCTGGTTTTCACAGATTAGTGTTTTTTTTTAAATATGGTTCTTAAGAAACAAATAACTTTGAAAATGATTTTTTTCATGCTGCAATAATTCTCCGTCATCACACTGTATGTGGAATAGAACTGAAATACATACATATCTTTACATTGAGAAAGTGCTACAGCAGGTTTTCACAAAGTTCATATTTTCAGCTGTCGATTCGAAATATTTCTTATTCTTCATTTCCCCTACGAGTGAGTTATTATTGAATCAGACCATACTGTAAGCACCTCTGCCAACCACGGACAGATTCATATAGCAAACTGCAAAAAACCTGGCTTTGGTGCCGATGGGTGACAGATAACCATAATTCTCAGCTAGACATATGGGGGCTCTGGAGAGCCGCAGACTGATGACCCCCCACCCCCGTCCCCCATTACCCATAATTAAATCCCCAGCCCGTCTCCCACCTGCTCTCAGCTGGCTGTGACCCTGGCCTGGCTCCCCCTGTCTGTTGGCACAGCCTGGACTGAAACCTGCTATCTCCTCCCTTTGTATAACTACAGTAGATTTCCAAAAACTGCTATAGAAAACTGCCATAACGCTTTTTAAACCTGTCAGACTTCCACAAAAGAGAATTATTAGTGTCCGGGCCGAAACAGGAGCTCCAGAAACTATGCATTATTGTTCAAGCCTCCTCAAGGCTGGAACTCAGCCTGCTCTGAGATCGCAGTGGAAAAGCTACCATTTCATTCCCACGCAGAGCTGTAATATACCTGTGAATAAACAAGACTGTGTCAAATGCCAAGGGAGACATCATTGCAACTGTTTGGTTTTTACTTCAACCCAACCCCTCAAAAAGACTCTATTTCTTTTCTTAGCTTTGTCCTGTTTAACTTCAGATATGAACTAGATTAGAGACCTATTTATCATGCAGTATCAGAGATTAAAACTCTATTTTTTGTTATTACTAAAGCCGTGACTTCATATCGCATTTGGGTTTTTTTTTTAAAAAAAAGCTAATAAAATATTTAGCTCTTTCTGTGGTCTTTCCTTTCGTTTTCACGATTACTGAAGTGCATAACCCTCTGTTTCCAGTCCTTCCCAAAAGCCCCCGCCCTTCTTTAATTTGTAAGATTAATCAATTGAGTAACTGTATGTTTTGTTAAAAGTGGACCAGTGTTTGTCGCATCATATCACGGGCAGTTCTGCTAGTGTTAATATATTTATTTCTCTGCCTACTCTGATTTTCTGTTGACTGTTTGGGGGTTTCTCTCAGAATGTTGATTTGTAACCTATCTATATTCACTGTACAATATTTACATTTCTTACGTGGCAATAAAGCGGAATACAGACCTTCTTTGGAATGGGCTGCCTGGTTTGTGCAAGGCGATGGTCTCCGATGCTCAAGCAGAAGATGATTTCATCTGCTATTATTGTAACTTCAGGTTTGTCTGCAACAGGGTTAATAAATGTGACATAACCAGTCCACAATCTGAGCCCATCCATGTGTTTTCGACTGTAAAAACCCAAACCTCCCGAGCTGCAGCGGACTTATCTCTTGTCCCTGAGAATTTGATCTTCACCATCGAAAATTCCACGGCTCTTACAAACCACTGAATATTCATACCCTCACTCTCACGGGTAAATCAGACCCAAAGCCTAATGATGCCTATAGCACATGAAAGTGCTGTCTGAAAAGTGCCCTTGTTTCAGAACAACCGAGCTCCAGAGAGGGCAGTGTGGTAGATGAAGACGTCTAAGATTTCTATCGTTCTTCCCTGAGATGAGGATTGCGAACCATCCCAGCTAGGCACATTGCAGAAGCTGAGACAACCAATGTGCAAGGCTTCTGTGGAAGAGCAGAGGAAGAATAAAATGTCTTACTACCTGCCAGTCCTACTGGTAATATGAGCACCACACCCTGTGCCCGGATACTTTCCCTACCTTCCTCTACGACCCCTCTGTCCCTGAACTGTAGCTCTCAGCAGGCTTGAGGAGAAGAGTCCTCGCTGATCTCCTGCTTACAAGATCCAGTCAAACCTGGAACAACGGGAACCATGCTGCTTGAGAATGCGGGAACGATCCTGCCCTAGAATCCCAAGGGGTGCAGCGCCGATGGTTTGGTGCCTCCATAAGGCAGGAGGAATTACTGGCTTTTCATTCCCAGAAAACGAGGATCAGGTGAAATGTGCAGGGACTGAGCAAGCGTATCATAACGCTGTACACCTTTCTGAAATGGACATCAATACAGCAAGAGCATAAATATCAATCATAGCACACCCCCGGAAAAAAAAAACCTTTTGGGGTGGATGAAGGTGGAAAGTGTGTTGAATGTGCTACAATATCACATGACAATTTCTGCTACAGCCTCAGCATGGCTTCTTAACACTGACTCCACTCTGACAGCACTGTTGGTGAAAAGGCTGTTCCAGTCACGACGCTCAGCTTAGGCGATTTGTCTTCCCTTGGAGTGAATGGAGGGGATTCAATTTCCTTATTAAGAAGAAGCTGTTTAACATCCCCAAATAACTGTAAGCTCATTAGAGGAGGAAGCTCATTTTCTCCCTTCACCTACCAGTGGGTTAGGCTCTTGACGAGCGGGCCGGGTGGAAACGGACTTTCCCCAACAGTGATCACAGCCTGTGAATGAGGAGCGGTCACTCCTACAGAGTGGCCACACGCAGGCAGCGCGTGTGAGACATCGTTTGGCATAGGTCACGCCGCTGAGGGAACAGCAATCCGACCTCGAGGGCGAGGCTGACCGAACAGGTCGACAGGAATGAGTCAGGGAGCTGTGGCAAGGGTGCAGGGCGACAGGAGGGGTGTGAGAGAAATGTCAATGTCAGAAAAGCTCAGGGAATATATATATATAAGGTGAGATGCACTGTATATAAGTCTGCTAATGGAAGCATGTGAGATTAGGATCTGAATTCCCTCCTGAATGTATGTAAAAAATCTCCACATGCAGTCAAACGCTTGCAATATTTGTTACATTGCCAGTCTTTCAAATGCAAAGTCAGGGACTGCAACCTGAAATCCATGTAACAGTTCGCACTGTTGCACTACACCATAACCTTCCTTTTCCACCGACCCGGTGAGCGACAAGTCCCTATTCCTGTGTCTTGCCAAAAGTCGGATGCCTTTGCTTCCCTTCCAGTCTACGCAGCAAGCAGGGAGGGATTTTCAAAAGCTCCCGTCCTCACAGGCGGTTTTGATTCAAAAGCAGAGGCACCCCCGAACTACAGTGCGCTTCAGACGGAGAGATGCCCCAGCGTCCGACGCTGCTGGCTGGGAGGCCGGAGGCACTGCGCGCCAATCGCGCCACCGGCCCGTCACCTTCCTTTGTGCCGCCTAGCTAGGAGGGAACATGGCACAGGAGAGGTCAAGCGCCCAGGTAAAGCTGGCAGGCTGTCGGCAATCAAGCTCCGCAGGTATTGTGCCGGCCGACAGTGGGAAACCAGGACGCGGATCAAACGCAGAAGGCGCGCCTCCGGCCCATTACTGATCACGCGGGTGACGGCTTTTCACCAGCTCTGCTCCCCAAACGCGGCGGGGTCGCGTCGACCTAATAACGACGCAAGCGGAGTGAGCGTCAAGTGCGCTTGAGACGAATTCGGTGTGCCGGCGATCTGTCTGCAGGGCGGAGAGCCGGCCCAGAGAGACCGAGGCGCCCCTGCGGCAAAGCTGGCGTGACTGCCGCCGTCCTCTCCCCCTCTCCAGTCTCTCCGCATCCACCGGCACCCGTTCCGATCGGACTGGCCGGGCACGGCGACGGGGCGCGCAGGCACATCCGAGGGATGTGATTCGAAGCAGGCACATAACCAATGATGCTCCAGGAGGAGAAATATTTCGTTTTCCTGCCGCCCTCGCAATAATAATAATAATAATAATAATAATAATAATAATAAGCCAAGCCTAACTCAGTAGGAGTCGCTCATGCACTGGGTGTTTACTGGGAAGAGGGTGGACAAGACAGCTGCGCCAGTCAGACACACTGTTGGCACCCCCCAAACCTCCGCTCTCCTGCCCTCTTTGCTGTAGCTGATTAAAGCCCTTGATTAATTAAAGCCAGTGTGAGTTTAGAAAATTATGGTAATTTATTGCTGCTGTCTCTGACAGGACTCACCATGAATAGCAAGATGTCATATTTCCTTGAACCCGGAGCATAATTACAGTATTTATTTAAGGGATTTACAGGTGAATGTGATGGCCTGCACATTCATGTTTCTGCGTGAGAGTGTTTGTGTCGCCATCATTTCAGATGTTGAATTCTTACACCCGGCCGCGTTTGAACTTTCTTTGCCCAAAATGTCACGTTAATTACCGTAATCCGTACAGCACATGCAAAAAAAAACCACCCTGCATTCCGAGCCTTACAGCACCATCAGGCCAACAGACCACTGGGTACAAGACAGACACGAGATCTCACATGAAGGATCTCCATCATCCGCCACAGCAGTGAATCCCTTAATCGCAAGGCACTCGTCGAAATGAATTAGGGGAGCAAACACGGGGGGAGTTGTTGTCTAGAAGCTGAAGTGGAGTGGCGCCTTCTGCGGGTGATCAATCTGAAATGCTCCCCGAAAGGAAACAAAATACCCCCAAACTCTGGATAGAAGCCAAACGTTGCCACGGTGACAGAACGGGTACTGACTGCTCAGAAACCTATTCCTGTGTTGCCATGGAAACAACACTGGATCAGAAGGTTTATGCCATATGCTATATATCTTTAAATACCTGCCCTGTTTATCTTTACACATATGTTGCCTGGATTAGATCACAATAACCCAGATGCCAAAATGACGATGTTTACCGCAACCGCACACGCTGTATGCGTGTTGTGGAAATGCATTTTTAAAAAAAAACAAATCTATCGACATCATAAGCATGTCAAACATTACATTGCAACGCGTTTGTGGACACTCGAACTGTAGGTTCAGCTGAAGTGGGGATCATTTTGTTCAATGTCTCGGAAACAATACTCTCCATCGCACCCAATCCGGCAGAAGCAACAGTTATCTTATTGTAGCTTTACTCTTGCAAGGGTTTAGTCTGGGTGGCGAAGTTGGTAAATTGCATTAGGGCGCAGATGCGTGGTTCTCTGAAGTTTTTCAAGAAAGAAGAAAAAACAGGACACAGTTTACACTGAGTTTTACCCCTAATTGTTTTTTGTTTTTGTTTTTTTGCAGCACAGACCGTTTTTTCCCCCAATCGATTCTCTAGTAAAACCTCATCTTTTCTAATTTAATCTGCTTCAGCGACTTGTGCTCAGGATCATCAGGCAAGGAAGGCAAAGTATTCTTTTTTTTTGCTGCGAGCACTTTAATAAAAAGAAAAAAAAAACATCGCTTTGAACCGTGTGCCCCGTGTCGTGTGGGAGAGCTCTCCACGGAGATCGGGGCTGAACCCTTCAACGGTACCGAGCCGCGATACAACACGAGCAGCAAAAGCAGATCAAGCAAGACACAAGTGACCGCTAATTGATATTTTGGGGAGTTTCAGCCATTTTAATACTCCATAATTGCTATTACCTTCAGCTCAGCTTCAGAGACGTCTTGGGGCTTTGAAGCTGCGCTGGTGGTTGAAACGTTTTATTTCTAGACGCGTGGCGCAAACAGGCGCGTCACGGGTGCGGGCTGTCAGGGAGCGAGGAAAAAAAACAACTTAAGAGCTGGAACAAGGCGTGTAGTCTTTTTCTAAAACTGAAAAAGTGCGATTAACGGTTTTTTTTTTTAGCAGAAACCCTAATGCGGTTTTATACTCGCCACCTAATCAGTTTGGTGAACTGGAACTGTCAGACGCTTCGCGGAGAAACGTCAGTCACGGCACCACAAAGGAACGAGGTGACTGAAAGAGGATGTTTTAAAACGGACCGCAGAGCACATGCGTAAACGCAGCTCCTGATGGAAGGTCATCACGCACGGTTTTAATTAACATTGTTAATTGACAGCTCCCTTCTCTACTCAGCCTTGATCACCATCAAATTAAGCGACTTTCCGTAATTTCTTCATCTGAACTGCCAAAAAGTGACTTGAGTGAGTGAGTGTATAGCTTTTCTGCCACAGCAGAGACAGTGGTTGTGAAGTTAGAAGAGCTACCCACACAGCAAGGGCCAGAGAAAGCTGGAACTGCTGATGTTGCAGAAGTCCAGAATTTTAAAGAGGTTTTATTTTGGCCATGATCATGTTCACAGTCTCATATAAAATGTGCCATGTACAGTAGTTTAGGGGCACTAAGCAGTTCTGCGATGATAATTGCTTGAATTCCTTTCTGCTGTGCCGTTTCCCTGCCTCCTGGCAAAATTCATTCTTGCATTGTTCCCCCTACTTCTCTTTAAATGAAGTGTCACTCAGCGACGTGTGCATTATTCAGGAGGCGCCCTGCCTGCTAAGCAAGGGCTCATTTTCAGGGCCGCTGGGTTCAGCACCATCACTCCTGCATCAGGTGCGAAAGTTTTCTTCGTCAATCCGGAGATCCAATCAAGTAGGCATCAGGTGATCAAAGGCAAAATCGAATGGCACAGAATTTACTTTTAATAGATCTTGCTGCATAAACAGATTTGCTGGTCCAATAAAGAAAGTAGAGAAAAAAACCTTTGGAGCCTCCTTAAGAAGAATGAAGGTCACCAAACAGATTCAGGCTGAACTGATCACACTTATCTGGTTAAATGGTGAATTTACTAATCCAAGAGCCTGATTATTTCTTCAAAAGTCTTAAAAAGACTGCTCACAGCATGCCTTGGTGGTAGGTTTGATATAAGGGGTTTCTTGGAGAAAACTGCTCAGTCTGAGTGAAACATGCTGGGCAATTCTTTCTCTGTCACTGATCTTTGCAACATTGCTTCTAATCACGTTGCCTAACAGCCCACACCCAAAAAACTTTTTGCAGCGAGCAAAGAGAAAGGAGATCATTTTCTGTGCAGCTCATTTCCATTATATCTGAAAATTCAGCCTGCCCAATTAAAGCTCTTAAACCGGAGCTCTGCACTGCACTGTTCAGCACAATCTGTAACCAATGTATCATCTGCAGAACCCACCAAATGTGGGACCTTTTGCAAATCACACATCACTAAAATGAAAGGAAAGGCACAGAGCAGAGTCTGTATCCCAGTGCTGTCACATCATTAGCATGAAGCTCCTAGCCAGCTCACTGCTCAAGGATTAGCGAACACCTGGACAGCAGTCCCTCAAAGACTCTACACTCTGTAGAATAAATAGGCTGTTTTAGAAATCAACGCAAGAACACAAGGAAACAAGAAAAGTTATAACTTTTCTCATAGTTATAACTATGAGAAGTCAGCTCAGCCCATTTAGTTGCTAGTAGGAACACCAGGATCTTATTGACTGGAAGGGGAATATGTATTTAAAGCATTTTTTTAATTGAGCTTCTCCTTCAGGAGCAAAGAAAAGTTGGGCTGGGCAAAAACACCACAGTAGCATTTTAACCCTTTACAATGCAAGGCTGTATTTTCAAGAGGTACTCCTACTGTACCACTTAGGAAAACAGACTTGCACCAGGGTCACTTCCAATACAGTCCCCACATGTCTGTCACTTTGAGCTCATTGCTGCTGCAGATACTGTGTTTGAGAGATTAAACTGCTAGTGGGTAGCATTCCCCTTGTGTGCTGAAATGAGCCGCATCCATCAATCCACCGTTATTTCCTACGCGGGATGAGATGGCATCCAGTTGGTGCGGAACTGTTGGAGCCGTGCTGCACAACGGATTCTCCATGGAGCATTCAGTTTGGTCTTTTCCAGCAGCAGCGCTGTTTGGCCAAGAATCTGTCACACACCTGAGCCCTTGCAGGGAGATCTCCTTCTGGCCTGGAACACAGGTCTATTTCTCATCATCGCCTACGGACAGCATTACAGAGCTGAGAGCTGGGGTTCAGAGGCCTGAATTTCAGCTCCCTCAGTAGTTCCAATATACAGTACTTAAACTACAGCCTCTTCAAAATAGCATGGAGCATTTCTGAAGTGTGGCAGAAATGTAAATAACAACCAGGGGAACATTTACCGAAATGAACGGTCTATTAATTTCGTTCTTTTACAGAGAGCCGTCCTGCTGAACCACTTTGCCGCCAGTTCTGAATAAAGAGTGTGAGCTTTATTCTGCTCCGCCAAAAACTAGACGCTGGAAAGTAAATTGGCAAGACTGACGTGAATTAACCTTAATGACAAGCCCTAAAGTGCAAATTGAAAGGCGTTGCATTTAAATATTGATCTTTATTATGCTGGTGGTGAGGATGCTTGAATTCAGTAACGCATTTGCCACAAAAAGTCATTCGGTTTTGAGCCTGGGCTGGACAGAGAGGGCCCCTTCCTGCTCTCTACCAGGGCTCTGAACCAGAGAGCCCCAGGACACTTAACTGGACTGTGGTATCCTTTGTCTCTCCTAAGAGCTGAGAAGAGTTGTCCAACAAGGAGAGCGCAGAGGCTTCTCAAGAAATTAAAAATACCTTTAATTGACCATTTTGTCTGCAGCGATAGGAATCATTCATTCTCTTTCTAATCTGCTTCCCTTCAATATCCTCTGGTGATTTACTCAGTCGATTCCAGACAGAACAAATGAAAAGCACGTGCTCTAAAATTTCCTCTAAAAATACGAATAAGGAAGAGGATTATACTTATAACAGTCTGGAATGTTTCGATAAAAAGCTTTTTGGGGAGATAGCTGGAATATCAGTATATTACCCAATTATCTGTTTAAACATTTAAATCTATTCATCTTAAATTGCTGAAGTTCTCGTGCCCCATTATATCATTCTAAACAAAAAAACATTTTAAGAGGGAAAATTATCAAATATTACTCCTCCAACAGAGCACATAATCACATTTTCTCTATCTCAAAAGCAGTTGTTTCCCTCCCTCTTGTTAAACGATACTGCACGAGACTGAAGTACTGAAAAGAAAGGCATTGATTCTATTCTTCAGAAAGGCCTCCATCTTCCTGGTGACCTGCAAACACTCACTGATAAGCCAGATCCCTATTCTACAGGCTCCTGTAGTTTTCAATCAGTCTTCTCCATCTGAACGCAGATTGCTTTTGAAAGAGATAAGAAGGGAAAAATATATCCTGTTCTCTCATGGTAAAAAAAAACCATGAAAGTCCTTCACACAGAGAACAGAAACTTACATATATTATCAAAACATACAGTAGAACTGCAGCTAGACTGGACATCATATCCAACTAAAAACCCCCTGGTGTTGATCACTTGTTTATTGTTTTCCAATCAGTGCAGCTATGACTCTGTATACAAGCATCTCAGTGCAGTGTTTCAATCGCAGTTGCAGTAAGAGTCCGACTTCTCAAATGCAGGAGTGGAGAGTAAGGGGGATGGAATGCACACACAGTCCTTGTTTGGCCCCTAGAAGACTTTAAAAAGAAAAAGCACACCCAGGTTAAATTAAAAAGTGTGAAGTGATATAGACCTCTCGTTCGCTAAAGCCGAACACGATGTATATCATGTTTAGCATATATGAATAGCAAATGTTACGTATATGACGTAAATCATGTTTTGAATATTTCGCATCCCACAGGCTGTCTCAAAGAGCCGCAGACTGTCTGACTAGAGCTTGAGTTCAGGGGTTCCCACGCCTCATTCCACACCTGATGTGTCCGAGATCTTAAGTTGCTTATAAATTGCAAAAGTCGTGATGCAAATCCCAGCGTGTTTCCAAAACTGAAAACAATTCCAAGAGTCCCGTGATCCCGTCAGTCCGTGATTGCATGATGTGACTGGGAGCTGAGCTGGAGGAGAAGCCAGCAGGTGAGTGGGATTTCCCAGGTCTGGGTCAGGAACCCTGCTCAATGGGCGTGTGGCCTCTGGGACTGGACCCTGCGGAAAGGCTTTCTCTTTGTTTGTTTCTGCATCAGTGCATGAAAATACACATGCTCTTGGGGAGGGAATGATTCAGTGGCACTGAACCGAGGGGATAAACATCCAGTAAAAAAAAGATAGATTGGAGGACACCGCACGAGGACATTGGAATAGTTGCGGGGCTGATAAATGTTTGCCCTGAGCGTTTTCCGTCCTCCAGGCAAATTGAAAAATAGGCCTGTGTTGCAGCCGAGAGGAAGGGGAATGTGAGTCAGGAGTCTGCATAATCTAAATGAAATATACAGAGAGGGTGCAGAAAAACCCACTCAATTCCACTGCCACCTCCTCTCCAATTCTTACGAAGAAGAGGCTTAAGCCTGGGTAGGGGAGGAAGGCAATCAAAAGAAAATCCAGACATTCATTCTATTTCTCCTTTGCGAGCAGGTATATAATTCACTTTAGTTCCCGTTGTGTATAAAGTTATCTCTCTGCCCGTGCTGTCTAGAGCTACCAGGTTCCCTTTCTCTCCTTCCCCCTCTCTTGTCACGATGAGAACATTCGCCTTTTTTTTTTACCCAGTGCAGCTTTTGTTCTCGGCCTCGTCTCTTTTTAATCTCCGTGTCAAAAAAAAAAAACAAAAACAACGACCCAAGGGGTCCCTCGGAATGCACGAGGAGCCAGATATGAGAAATGAAACTCATCATTTCGCACGGAAATAATACCAAATGAATTAGAAGCAACTGCCGCCTCGAAATTTAATCAAGATGCATGAAACGCCGAGTTTCCGAGCGGCAGCAATGCGATCCCGCCTGCCGTCTGAGAGTCCGCAGTACACGTCTCTGAGCTGAGCGCTGGGGGAGCCATTTCTATTTAAGCACGCAGGCAGAGAAGAGCTGCTTCGGTAGGTACGCCAGTGTACACGTACCATGCCCATTGCAAATGTCTGACTTTTCATTACCACAACCACTGCCTCCCCCTCAGTAAATTTCACACCCCGTACTGGAGCTGACCTGGCCGCACTCCTGTGACAGCTTGTCTGCCCCAGGACTGGGCCGCAAGCCCTCAGTCACAGATGGCCGAAAGGCAGAAGGAGCTGCTAATGCTAAGTTAAATGAGTCACAAATGGACGATTTGTTATAGGTCCGTTATGTCTAGTTTGGATCAATAGATTTTTAATCCAATTGATTACTCGATTGGCGCTTTGGCCAATGATGAAGGCAAACAAACGAGCCATGTCCTTGGAGGCGAGCCTGCTTGATAGCAGGAAACGTGTCTCCTCTATGTCAGGACACAATTAGAACAGGAATCCTGATTGGACAGGGGGAGGGGGAGAGGGGTGCTTCTGTCCCGCTGGTGACAATAAACGCCTCAAGAAAACATTTTCATGACACTAACCTCAAAGACGGCTTGGCGCTTACAAGATGATGTAATCGTCTACGGAACCGGAGAGGGCTGCGTTCTCCTACAAGGAGCAGCAGAATTCACGGCTGTTCGGAGGAGGTGCTGTGCGGCACCACAGCAGGAAATCTGGCTGCTCATCCGCACGCTTGTTCCATTGGGCTAGCATTTGTGCCAGGAATTCCCGCTGTACCTGACGCTATGGGCATGATTTATGCTCTAAGTTGCAAGTAAAGGATGAAATAAATCAATCAGTCAAGTCATCGTCCTAGTCTGTGTGCAACTGAGATCACACTTAATGCTCTGATGGAGCTGCTCAGGGGGGAATCGATCTTGCTAGGATAAAGGAGAGCTGGTAATGCTTTAAATTGAGGTGCAAAAGATGTTCTATGAGTGATTAATGTACAGAATGCAGCCTACAGTAGAATGCTAATAAAGATTCTAAACATGCACAGTAGTGGGCATATTAACCCTAACACTAAAATGAACACTAACTAATTCAGCGTAAGCACTGCTGAAGAACTCCATGCACTTGTCTGTTTTCAGTCTGCTTGTCCAGGGTCACAGAAACAGCATGGCGAGAAGGGAGGAACAGATATCAGATATCTCTCTCCTCCTGCAGGATACTCAAGTGTTCCCAGGCCAGCTGTGAGATACAGTCCCTTCAGAGTGTCCCGGGTCGGCCTCGAGATCTCCACCCAGTGGACAATCCCAGCAGAGCTCCAGCAACGGACTGGAGACCCATGAATGCTTTACTAACATGCGATGGAACCAGAATTTAGTGTAGTTACATGACTAATAGAATTAAATCTTCATTTACCCAACTTAATCTGAAGTATGACCAGTGAGGTTGTGCATCAGAAAATTGAGGTCTTATGTAAACATCTTAAGACAATTTAAGAATATGCATAACTATATTCTGTATATTCCAGCATATCTTCAATAACTTGTAATAGAGGGCAGTACAGAGTTGGATCACTCTATAAAGCAAGTTTGGCAAAATTGAGTCCTGTAGTTCCATTGCTCTTCAAGTCTAATAAGTTAAATGACCTAATTAAGTAAGCTTCAGAAATGTAATCAGCGAAGTTAAACCATTTAGAACACAGCTGTGTGAAAGATGGAAAAGGAAGGTCTAGATTTGTGATACTCTACTGCACACTAGCTGAGAGGGAGGACAGGGAATCTCAGCAGCATCAGTGAGGACACCTGGTGTCAGAGAGCAGTGTGGCGTAACTATTAGGACTTTCCTACATACTGTAAGTGTGAGTCCGGATCTGCAGTGCCAACACTGCTATTGCATCCCTGAGAAAGGGACATTTCCCTGACCGATCCAGTCCACACAACTTTAAAACAGGGACAAGCCTGCAAACTCCTTAGTACAGATCTCCTCCACAGCACTCAGGCTGCGCTCCCAGAGTTTCCTGGTGCAGGCTCTGGGAATGCCAGTAGCCATCTGCGGCTAAGAGCTGCCATGGATGTCCCGTTGGTGGAGCGCTATCCTGGCAGCTGGACTGATGCTAGCTTCGTTGCAAAAGGTTGAATGATGAAAGGAACCGTCTCCTTCAAGGAGGAGAGTCTGGTGGAGGGGGAGCACGTTGATCACCTGCGCTCTGCAAACTCTGTGGATATCTGAAGATGTCAGGTTTGCATACTTGTGAAAGTTGCAGTATCGGACTATGACACCATTTCTGGCTGATTGTTTAGCAGCAAAGCTCTGATTACGCATTAAGTACAGCTGATATGGTAAGGCTAGCGTTTGGGCAGGGTTGTGATCAGTTTCGCCAAGAGTGAGCGAAGTGAACACATGCAGGAGTGCACACAGACTTCTTCAGATCTCCTCATTTACATCCATAGTCAGCTATGACAAATATGCCCTTAAGCTGAGGCCGGGCAGTGTGCTCTGTCCCACTGACCCCTGATGATGAATGACACATCAACAACACCAAGGCTTATGCTAATCTTCCTCTAGTGCTGTCTGCAGGCTCAGCACCACTCTTACCCACTGTTCTTTAAAACACATTGGCACCTTTATCAAAAGGCAGTTAATTTATCAAGGACCCATCAATGGATTAATTCAGCATCTTTAGACATTGTGAGTGTGATTCACCCCCCAATTAACCAGAAGACATTTCTCACAGGGTGGACATAGTTAAAGGAGTGACAACAGCTCATCAGAGTTAGCAAGCACAGCAGGCTTAAAAAAGCCAGCAACAGAGTTTTTTCGAATCCGTCAGAAGTCACAGGAGAGCAGGAATCAGAATCTATCCTTGGTGTTCTGAGAACTTGCTTCGGAAGAGATTGTAGGTCCCTCCAGGACTGACAAGCCAAAGTGAGGAAGATCAACATACGCATTCCCCACGCTGCAGATAATAATAAGAACGATAAGTCTTCATTAATGCCAATTAAAAACCTCAAACGAACACCACAAGGTAAAACTATCCACACAGTGGAATTAGGGACAAATGAAGGTGGCACAACGCCCAGCATTCGCAATTAGTGGTTTTGCTGTGTCATGGGTCTTTCTCTTCTAATCTAACAGAATGAAAGGTAAAAAGCTCTTGTCAAATTATATTTCATTTTCGAGCTCCCTCCTCGAGACCGAACCTTTTGTTCTGTTTGAGTATCATGATGCCCCACATTCTAACACCCAGCAGGAATTAAACTATCTGTAAGTGCTGAAAATAAAAAACATGACTCCCCGTCTTTGAGCAGAGACAGGAGGAGACACTTGCTGGATGTCATGTGGAAGACTTCAGCTGCCGAGCAGCGACAGGAACTCAGGCCAATTAATCTCACACCTGGGGCGAACTAGATAACTCGAACTGACTCACGTCCTCCAGGGAGCGCCCAGCATTTCAAAAGACCCCGGAGAACAGCTGGATAGAGGCAGATTCATCCTCCACAGGGGGCTTGTGGAATGTCAAGAAGTGTACAAAACAACATCCACTGTTATATTTAACAGGTACAAATGTAAAATAAATTGTATTAAAAATCCAAAGCCGGATTTCTGAGCATGCTTATCCGTTTTCAATTGCTGCTTGGTTCCCTGCAGGGTCCTTGTGAGTGGGATCAAGGCAGGATGCTCTCTGCATGGGACACCGATCCATCAAGGAGCACACACACACGTGTGTGTGAGGTAATGCAGAGATGCCAACTAACCTAGACTGCATGAGGAAATTGAAGCCCCTGGTGAAAACCCATGCAAACATGCAAACTCCACCCAGAGGGCATCGGCATCGGACCCCAGGCTCCAAGATCAGTAAAACAGCAGGGCTACATGCACTGCCATATGCTTTCTGCACAGCATTCGGTGTCGCCGAGTGGTAATTAGAAACATTCACTCTGGCACGGCTTTGAACTACACCTCCAGAAAGTCAAAATAATGGTTTTCGACAAATACATGCAAATTAGTGCAATTGTTTATTGGGTCCGATAACATTATCACCGTCGCTGTTAATTGGGGTTTTCGGCACATTTGCTGCTAGCAAAAGTGGAGAGAATTTCCGCTTTTGTTCGTTAAAATCAGGCAGAAAGTCTTTTGCACACGTTCCCTCTGGAGCAGCAGACAACTGGGACAGGCTCTGCTACACACAGCTGCCAGCACACAGCCTGCGTTAATAGGGGCTGCGCTGCAGATTGGCCATCTGATTGGACAATGAATAAATCCTTTAATAAACGATGATGCACATTGCTGCACTCAATTACACGGTTTCCAACCCGTGCACAGTGTGGGTAACAAAACCAAAATCTCACTAATCCTATTCCAAACCAAGACCACCACAAAATAAATAAAATCATGTGTGGGGTGAGGGCAGGGGTGAGTACAGTTTTACAGCAACACTGCTGCTATTTCTCCCAATCGTCCTTTTCATTCTGGACGGTCACCATTCTAGGCCGCTAACTGGACATTTGTATGGCGGGGTGAGGTTGATCTCATTCAAAGGGTGCTTTTGCAAAGGACTGATTCCAGAATCAAACGGGCTCACTGGCAGCAAAGAGAACTTTCCGAAATCCGACGATTTAAAGATCTAACCCTCTCCTCCCACGGCCACCGGTAAAGCACGAAGACATAGCAACCGGTCTGCGATTGAGCCGTTAGTCTGCTCGACCCACCAAAGCAGGGCCACATGGCTGGCCGAGCCCCACGCCACCACTGAACAAAATACACCACCGCGATTCCATTGCAGTGCCTGTCTTTTCCACTACAGGTAGAGTGCAGTTCATTTATCTACGGCCACACTCTTTACCTCTACATCCCTGGTGAGCTAGAATACAGGGCCTAGAGCTAATGGCTGGAGAGAACGGAAGGAAAAGGCTGCTGCTTGTTTAAGCTGAGAACAAAACCACAGCTGCTTGCTTCCTTAAGGGTTTTGGAGAGGACAGAGCACAGCCTAGAAAGACATTCCCATTTAGTAACTAGACCATAAAAGGTTACGCACTAGGGTGGAAGATGTGGAGTAGTGTTTTCCCTTCGAATATCTGAATCGTCTCTGTCCCCCAGAGACCGATTCTGAGCCAGCGCGTTACAGAGAACTTCAGAAAGGCTGATGTTTTAGTGCTGATCTCTCAGGAGCTGTTGGAATGATGGAGGCACTAGTGTGTGTACTGCGCGTTTAGCAGTCTCCCCGGCTGCCTAGCCAAGCTGAAACTGACTTCATTGAACACTGAGTGACAGATGGACAGCACCCCTTTTATTAACAGGAAGTGAAATTCAATCTGACAAAGTTAAGCCTTCAAAATCAACTTGCAAAGCCCTGGTGTTTTCTTTCAGTTGTTTGTTTTGATTTTTTAAATCTGCTTGTCTTCCCCTCAGATGTATGCCCCTTGGTGTTGAAAGCTGCAAGTCACTTTATTTTCTGAGAGCAATTACCCCATGTAGCAAAGATGAGCTCCACTGTGCAGTTTTAACACATACACAGAGAAATAACAGAATCCTGTGAGGCTGTTCTAAGTTCCCCTTAAAACTCCAACATCCTAATTTTTTTTGTAACCACTTAAGGAACACATTTCAATTGCATATTTTTGGCACTGAATATTTTTTTGTTTTTCAAAACATGGTCTTACACAGTACTAACCTACCTCTCCTGCATTTCAGTGCACTACAGTTGAAACAGATGAAGGGCTTGATTATTTATCTCAATGTACATTTAAAATAGCCAATTACAGTTTTCTGCAAAACCTCACTGCATGCCTAATAATCTGTATTTATACAGTGGTTATGTTGTAATGGAAAACACAGAGAAAGGATAGGCTGTTTCAGAGGAAGACTTATGTGTTATGTTGGCATCTCATTTATATCTCCTAGACAATGTGGGGAAGCAATTAAAAAGGCAATCAAAGTATTAGGATACATAGGTAAAGGCACAGAATTTAAATCAGGGGAATTAAAAAAAACGATGTAATGTACTAGTCAAACCTCATTTAGAATACTGTGTACATTTTGTGTACACGTTATAGAAAAGATATTGCTGCCCTGGAATCAGTCCAGAGTAGAGCAACCAGATACATTCTGGAGCTGAAAGAAACGTCCGACACTGATGGGCTGAGGAAACCGAAGCTTTTAGTCTTGGACAGAGAAGACTAAGAGGAGACCCGATACAAGTATTTACAACCCTCAAGGGCACCGCCAAAGTCACATCTGCAGACGTCTTCTGAATCAACAGTGAGAAACCAACCAGAGGGCACAAGACGATATGTGGAAGTGCCTTTAAAACAGAGGACAGCAGGCTCTTCTTTACCCGCAGGGTTGTGGGAGTGTGGAACAAGCTAAGGAACCATGTTGAAGCTGATACCCTGGCTTCCTTCAGGACATGGCTGGATGAGATTCTGGGACTGGATAGCTACGAACAAGGTGGGCCTCCACTCCTTTGCAGGCTTTATGCTCTTATCACTAAAGGGTGAAAACCTCTTGTCTCTCTCCTCCCTCAAGGACGGACATTTCTATTGGTAGAAATGTGTGTGAGCTCTGCTCCAGCAAGGCATGAAATGCTTTTGAAAATGTCCGGGGCAAAGGGGGAGGCGGAATGGTGCCCATTTCGGTCTCATTTAGAACATTTCTGCCAAGAAAATAAATTAAAATACTGCGAAAATGTCCAACGACACAAATGGGGTTTTTGAGGAGGAGTTTCTCATTACGGAAACTCGCTCAAGTAAATTCTGTTAGAAGAATGGCCGTGCTGTTATTTGTGGTGTACTGAGCCGAGCAAATTGAGTTTTGGAGAGATGATCTTTTTCCAGAGGTCACCGAGCTTCTTTTAAGGGACGGCAGGAGCAGAAACAGCTGGGGAGGGGGACAGAGATGAACGTGAACAGCACACGCTACACGGCAGACATCCGAGAGAAAAGCTGTGCAGTCTGGCCACCTCAGCGCTTGGCTGATGAAGTGTGACTCCTTTGGTAACTGTGGGAAGGTAAGACTTTCGCTCAGAGGAAAGACAGAAGCGTAAGAGCTAATTATCTGTGACAAAGCCTTGTCTACAGAACCAATCAAACAAGCCGGTGCCCAGGCACTGAGTACAAGGCCGAATCTGGAGTTCTTTTCAAGGACATTAGAGATTTAAGAGAAAAACAAAGAACAATTATTTGGGGATATGTATGCAAATCCACAAAGATTTGAAAACAGCAGTATTGGTACTGTTCACTTGAAGCATCATTCTTCATTGGGGTCCAATAAATGCTATTTAAATAAGCTTTATGAATTATCTTAGTGGGGCAGGCTGCAGGTTCAGACAGGGTGTGACAATACTTATTTCTGCTGCTGCACAGACATCCATGGTATCCTGCAGTGTTCTCTCGCGCACGTCAGAGGTCTCAGACATGTGGGGGGACACATGTGTGGCTAGGGTTGAGACCGCAGGGAACAGGAGGGTCGAGAACAGGAGTAGAAGCAACTCGATCAATTCAGGAGCGGTTCGACACGGCTCCTGGCACTCTCGGCAGAAATGACTGCACTAGCTTCTACAGTTCCATTTCCCCTTTTCCTCCCGTTAACAATGCATAGCCTGAAAAACAGTGATGGCTATATCCTGCAGGCGAAACCACTGTATCATTTCCTGGGGAGATGGGCTGAAATTTATATTTGCTGAAGCAGAAAAAGTCAGGCTTCAGGACGTTCTTGGATTGGCCAGGAGCCTGGGCACACTCCCCGGAGTGGGCACGGACACCCACGCACGGTTGCATTGCGGAGTCTCTCTGGACTTCTGAGAGCAACTCCCAGTTGCGTCACGAGTTTCACTTTGTCAGTCTCCGATTTTGGTTTAATATCAAACACTGTTATTTCGTTTTCTTCAAGGGTTTATTCCAAATAATTGAATTGAAGTAAGAATGAAGGATTCTAGATCTTAGAAGAAGGATTTAGAAGGGTTTTAGAATGTGAACTCCACACTGAGGTGAGTGCTGTTTTAAAGAGGTTCCTGCTTATTCATAATTTCGAATTCATGTCACTCATGATGCAATGATGAGAAAAGCAACTTCTGTTTATCTGTAAAATAGAACTTCTCAATGGTTTTCAAGTAGCTTAATTACTGATAAGAGAGTCATTGATTTGCTGTTTATAGGCTGAAATAGATCAGATTCAATGTGTGTGCTAGGTCATATCCAGAAATGTGAAATACAATCGAAATGTTTCTTTTACATAGATGTTTTGAAATTGCATGGAAATATAGGTGCAGCAAAGCAGCTGTATAAGGTTAAACTAACTAACACCCCTACTCTTTCAAAAAGGGCCATGTGCTGTTTAGTGATAGTTTAGTGCTGTTTAGTTAATGGCATCACCCACAGCTGGGGGATTGTTTGAAGTTTGTGAACTAGACAAAAGAGCGCCACCTACTGGTCCACTAGCAACCACTAGTGTAGCACATGATTTTTCTCCCATCCCAGTACTGATCAGGCCCAGCTTTGCTTAGCTCCTGAGATGTGACGCGATCAGGCGACATTCACAGGTAGGTCCTAAGGAGAATGGAAACCCAGGTTGCAAAGTGAGCAGATAACCCAGTATCAACGCAACTGAAAAGCAGAGCTGCGATATTACGGCGCACACACACAGAGGCAAAGGGATCTGTCATTAGCTTTCACGGCCGCTGTCATATCTATGCAAATTGGGCAGCAGGCAGCTCAATGTGGCTTTATTGATTCCCCTCTGATTTACTTGGCTGTCCTGTTCCATATGGCTGTTGTGGCATTCAAGTGCTAAGTGTGAGCTGTCAGGCAGTGCCATCAGAATATTTCACAACATTTAGCACAGGCTGGAAGTCAGGACGTTTCGGGCTCAGGAGCAGAGCTGAGTTAAACGTAGGTTGCATGAGTTGGAAAGGGCAGGGAAACACCCATGTGGTCTTTGTTTAAACACCTGGGCTCGTCTGTCAGCTCCGGCACACCTGCCACCCCTGGCCTGGCACGTTGTTCATCTTGTGAAACTTCGGAGGCACCTTGTCAAAGCCAGCTGAGCTTGATTTATGTTCAATAAACCAGCCTGCCCCTCTTTTCGATAGCACCAAGTGAAGGAGGAGGAAAGAGTTGCCACGACAATAAACATGTTGAATCCACAGAAGGGAAACAATGGGAGGCTTCTAGGTCACAGCATTATATAAGGGATCGGAAGCGACACCAGTTTTCACTAGGCCAACGAGAGTGAAAAGAACAGCAAACAGCCTCAGACCATGGGAAGGCCTGGAATGAAGTCTGTATTCATTCTGTGTTCACTGACCAGACTGAGTGTTACACACTGCCTCCTTGCCTATAACAGGTTCCAGAACGCCTTCAGCGAGTGTCTCATGTCACAGTCTATCACAATATTGACACCTGAAGAAGGCTCCATGGCCGAAATGTTGTGTTCTCTTTCTTCTTTTTTTCAGCATGGAATAAACCTATTACTTGTTCCTTTGCAGCCTACGCATGCTGACGCAGCTGCCCACCTGAACTATCTATCACAATGTCTGCTAAATCCCTATATACATACATTATGCCAATGATAACACGCAACCTGTAGCTTCAAGGCATTGTAGAGGAAACGGAACACAAAAAAACCATAAAAATGCATGTAATAGTGTCTCAGAAAGACTACTGTTGATCAATGTGTAGTACAGATAACACAAACCTCACAAGGACTTTAAACCACCAGCTCCTAAGTTACTGTATTTTTCTGAGCTCAGCATGTTTGAAGTTGCTAACTGCTAAAATCTTGTTGCAATAAACAATCTGTAAAATAAATCGTTTGCAATCTCAGTTACATATGGCTTCATAAAACAACACCCCCAAAAAAATGTAAAAAGAATTCTAATGACAATTTAGAATACTATTCCTGCTAACAAAGCAAACTGGAAAACGCAAGCGAACAATTTTTACTCAGTGTAAAGTGATTATAAGTTTTAAACCTCAAATGGTATTATCAGCAGAGGCACAACTCAGCAAAAACAATATTGTGAAAACATTTCTGAATAATTAGTAAAGTAATGGGAAGGAAATATGAGAGAAAACATTGTGAATTAAATCAAATTAAAACAATATGGAACCCGTTTCCGCCAGGGAGGAAAAAAAAAACGCGCTATGGTATCTCAGAATTGCGACTTAGCAACTCAGAATTGCGACTTTATATCTCACATTTGTGACTTCGAAATAGCCATATTTCATTGTCTGTCCTTTTGTTATTGTAACGGATTCGGGTTCTAGGGCTTGTGCCCTCGCCGCTCCCACCCTAGTTCGTGCCTCGCTGCACTGGCTCGAACCTGAGTCTTGCCAGCTGAGCTAAAGAAGACCTTCTTTTTTAAGTAAAAAAGGACATACAATGGAAATACGTAAAAAGTATGTTTCAGCTTTTATAATTGTGAATTCTTCTGGATGTGAAGTGCCTATTTCTGTATCTTATTTCATATTCTGTCTACGTAAATAAAAACTATTTTTAAAAAGCCCACCGTGCACTATTCAATCCGGGTACTATGGAAGCCTCACTGGCGGAAATGGGATTCTATAAAAATTAGTGTAATTAATTTGATTTTTATCAGGGCACTGTACAGGACAAGTCTTCAGGCTTATAGAGCCTATGATCCTGTACGATTCATGAAAATAGTGTAACGAAACGGCCGACATACAGGTTGTACGATCTGGTTGCAGTACACCACCCTCCCCTGCGCATAACAGGGATGCTGGCCGCCGGGGCTAAAGTGTTCTTAAAGAAAGTGAGCCAGTGCAGCGAGGCACGAACTAGGGTGGGAGCGGCGAGGGCACAAGCCCTAGAACCCGAATCCGTTACAATAACAAAAGGACAGACAATGAAATATGGCTATTTCGAAGTCACAAATGTGAGATATAAAGTCGGAATTCTGAGTTACTAAGTCGGAATTCTGAGTTACTAAGTCACAATTCTGAGTTGCTAAGTCGCAATTCTGACTTACTAAATCGGAATTCTGAGTTGCTAAATCGCAATTCTGAGATACTAAGTCGCAATTCTGAGATACTAAATCGCAATTCTGAGTTGCTAAGTCGCAATTCTGAGATACTAAGTCGGAATTCTGACTTACTAAGTCGGAATTCTGAGTTGCTAAATCGCAATTCTGAGATACTAAGTCGCAATTCTGAGATACTAAATCGCAATTCTGAGTTACTAAGTCGGAATTCTGAGTTACTAAGTCGGAATTCTGAGTTGCTAAATCGCAATTCTGAGATACTAAGTCGCAATTCTGAGATACTAAATCGCAATTCTGAGTTACTAAGTCGGAATTCTGAGATACTAAATCGCAATTCTGAGATACTAAATCGCAATTCTGAGATACTAAATCGCAATTCTGAGTTACTAAGTCGGAATTCTGAGATACTAAGTCGGAATTCTGAGATACCATAACGCGTTTTTTTTTTTTACTCACTGGCGGGAACGGGCTTCCATAAAACCAGGCTCTGAAAAGCTATATTCTTTTGTTCAGATTGAACTTCTCCGTCTTCAAAACAGACCACAACACAAGGACATAACCCCTAATGCTCAAACCAACAACTCAAACCAATTTCTTCTAAGAATCTTTAAAAATAATAATAATCCTACATAAATAATAACTTAAACCAACGTAATGTGATTTTACCTGCAAAGCCAACAGATTCATTCCTGTATCCGGGGGGAATGCTTAAGGCCAAAAGGTCACATGTGAAGGCTGTCTCTTCCTGTCTTAAAGTGACAGGCAGCTCATTTTGTAAGGCAAGGTCAGCCCACTGCACTGTGCACAAGGTAACTCCAACTAACGAATCTCTGAATCTGCAGAGAGAGGCGGCCTGGCCTGAGCCCAGATCTTTCATTTTCATGGATTCGACAGTCAGAATCATTCTCCCTTCACAAGAACAGGGAATCTCAGTTCTGTGGAGGAACAAGCAATGACATTTAAAGATTTATTTTTTCCTGCGAGACCTTCAGGTGGGTGTTATTTCTGTGACTGGCTTTCATAGAAAGGGCTTTTTTTCCCCCTTCTTTTTGTGCTACCTCGTCCAATTGCTCAGACTCTTCCGAGTCCGATATTGTGAGTCCTCCCGGCGCGGCTCGCTGGGGTTTAGAGAAATTACACAGGAGTTTACCTATTTGAAAATAAACATTTAATAGATTTCCCGCTGGGAGCACTCCTGCAAATGCTGTCCCACAAAGAAAAGGAGGATAAATAATTCATCCCATCTGATATGTGTATTTTTCATTCCCAAACTCCCCGTGTTGGGCAGGTAATATGTTATTTCTCCTAGTCATATCTTTGTTGCAACAAAATACCTGTGTCTGGGCAGGGGATTAGAGAGCTCACATCCACAATGAATCCATCCGAGCCTTTTATCTGGTGTGTTAGCCTAGGCTGTTGAGCCACATTACAATTTGCTAAATGAAATAAGCTGGAAAAAAAAGGCTTTTCTGCTTTAAAACCCTTGGATCTGATCTATAGTACTTTTTTAAGTATGAATGTGTTCAGGTTTCCTAAGAAATAAAGAACATTAAATCTGTGCAATTAGAATGTAGATGGGTTTTTGTTTTTCAAATTGTTTATATTGACTTTTCCGAGAAATAAAAAGGCAAGAGAGCATCAATTCCAGCAGGATCGCTTGGAACAGGCCATTTCTGGTCGTTCTGCAAAAGCCGCAAAAACGGAATGAAAGACCCCCCCCACGCTCTCAGAAGGAAATCTCACTGAGCCTCTTCATCGTCTTGAGTCAACCATGAACAGCTGTACCCAAGACCGAGAGCGTCGGAACCGCGTTTCTCTCGAAGGGAAAAGCACAATAAAAGTAGCAACCTCTCCCCAACCCACCTTCCCTCAGCCACTTCCGGAAAATGATTTGAGAAAGTGTGCCTAGGATGATAAATGCATCAATTTTCAAAAACCCAAAGTGCAGGCTGGCCTGTGAACAGTGCCTAGCCCATTAATATAGAAGCTAGAAGCTTGTTATCCTCAGGGGGCCCCAGTAGCTCTCGTTCAGTGGCGCTATCAGCTCGGAAGGAGATGTATTCCTGTGCTCAGGCACTCTTTCCCTGTGTGCAGAAGGTGTAACCTGCAGGGAAATGCAAATAATGGGCTCAGGTAAAGGGAGGCAGAGTGAAGAGATGCAGGGAAGGGGGGTTATCAATTTACTTTCGGGATCAATAAAGTCTTATCTACTGTACCTCTCATGGCTTCCCTCTGGCACTTATTGTTCACTTGCTACCCAGGGAAGTGTTGACCTGCATTCCCATGAATTATAAGGAAAGCGGTCTCTAGCTCCTGTGCACCGCGGCCTGTCAGACAGCCTTGACGTTCACCACAATCCCCAGCAGGGGAAATCCCTTTGAAAGAGCCCATGGCCTCCTCTCCCTCTCACTGGCCCCCGTTTCCTCATTACCCCTCAGTCGGCAGGCGTCTGATGAAATCCTTGACCTCCAGCCCAGAGCGAAAAAGCCCAAAATAAGGACAGCAGCTCCTTAGAATTGTGTTTCCTGTGGCTGTTCCCTGATTTCCATCTTTTATGTTATCCTTGGGACAAGCTGTTATATTGTGAGATTCTGAACATTGCGATTTCTTATGTTAAAATCGTATTAAGAAGACATCCAGATTTCATTATGGGAGCGCTATGTCTAACGCTTAACTGTTTTCTGGTTTTATTAAAGAGCTGCAGTTAAATCGGGTCATATTCACGGAGTGGAAAAGCCTTGTTGAGCTCTGTCTGTGTCTCATTCTGTTACCTGTCCCCAGCACTGTGGAGGGTTGACACCAGCGCTCAGCATGTGCTTGTTGCGCGTCAGGAGGAAACACGGTATTAACTGTATGTCACCCCGTTACCACAACACCCTGCGAGCATCGGTCTCGTTCCTCTGGCTCTCCAGGCACACTGCAGAAGACAACACTCACCATCTGCTAGGACATCAGCCTGAGACCGAGGGTGTTGGACAACATGGGAGCAGACACTTGACGGAGGTGTGTATTTCACAACTGCCTTGTTCGTTTTCAGACATCCCCGCAGGTCCATGTTAGCTTGTTAACGACCTTATGTTATTAATTACGTTCCTGTTATTGCTAAACTTCACAGAGCAGGTTTGAGTGGTAGCAGGCCCTGATGGGGAATATAACCAAAGGCACTGGCATCAACAGCAGATTTCTGCGTTTTTCTCATTTTACTGGGTCAGTCTTTGCTCAAATCATCAACCTTTCAGTCTCGTATGCAGCCTCGTGACTTTCCAGACAAAAGACAAGACCCCTGACTGCAGCATTCTCCAAGAATTGTGACTCTTGTCCGTTGCAGAACCATAACGTATTAATAAATTCCTTTTTTAATAAAAAAAACTGATTTGTTATGCATGCAATGTCTTGTATTAAGCAAAAAAGGACTGGATAATTAGGGTTTTCGGTAAAATCAGTTCTATGCAGAATTAAAAAGGCAGCTCCAATGATCATTAAAGTCAAATGTAATCCAGGCTGGGTTGTGCACTATTATCATGTATAATGAATGTAGTAAGGCCAAATGTCTCCCAGCCATCTGTAAGACACAAATCAACTACAGCCATGCACATAAATTGATCAAGAAAAGATTCAGCTGAAGATCAGGCTGTAATTAAAGAAAAAAAATGGATTCATTCCCTTTTTGTTTGACAGTCATTGAGACTGTCAATGCTTGACATGCTCTGATGTCAGAAAACAGTCCACCCTGTGAAGAGAGACATACAAACACTGAAGTGACAAATACAGCAATTTGTAGCAATCATGTATGTAAACAGACAGTCATCTTGCAGATGCAATGCCATCTTGCAAAAAAAAAGTTCAAAGTAAACATTCATTACAGAATGCGCATAAAAATCCAGCAACGCTCGAGATCAACGCTAAATCCAAAACTCTGACAGTTCATTTGTAAATCAAATAGTGCCTTTACCCTACCCACTAGCATTCACACGTGGGAAAGGATCTAAACACACATCCTTCAGCATCACTGGGACCTAAAACTGTGGCTCACTTCTCTGCCCTCTGCAGTCACTTGTGTACGGAGCGCCAAGCAAACCTGCTGGGAAAATAAACAAGCAGTCAATAGCTTCAGAGCAGAAAAAAATAAAACCAGCTCTATTGACAAACACTTGGTACACAACCTTGTGCTCATGTAAAAGGGGCTGTATGACATTAATTGAGCTAATTAATCCTGTGGAATAATCAATAGGCCCTTCTTGAGCGTTAATTAAAAACCCCATCACAATCAACAGCAAACACTTGGCCAAGCATGAGAGTTGGTCCCTGAGGGGCACTACATAGTCAGACAGCAGTGGAGGAGAGCTGATAAAGAAGGTATTACTGATCAATATGGGGAAATCAAAAAATATATATATCTATTGATCACAGTACCTTGTTGCAGCTTTGCAACACACGTGCAGCGTTATCTCTTTAAATTTCTGACAATACCGTCTCATGACATGTATATACATTTATGCAATGACACAACCGACAAAAACACTAATTAAGCAAATTGACTGATGCGTGGTTAGATTGCCTTAGGCTTACACAATGTTTATTTCCCTGGAATCTGACAATCACACAGAGCAAAATCATCTCATCAACATTGCCCCCTACATAACATGTAGCAGCAAACCCTCAGACACCCCACATACGCAACGCAACACCAATCAAAAATACTAACAGTCTCCCGCCCACATACATTATACAGCTTAGATGCAATTAAACAAATGTCACGTCTAAAATTAGAACCTTTTCATAACAATCCTAATCAATAAAAGAAGTAAAACCTTCAAAGCTTCCTGTCTAGCATGCTAATAACAGCCTACCATCTTCCAAAGTCCACATGACTTCTCCTTCTGCTCACTCCCACCAGGACTCCTGGAGCAAACCTTTAAGAGACAGACTGCACAGCGATCACACCGCCCGCCAATCAATGCATCATTCACCTTCTCCACCCTGCTCTTCATTAGATCTCGCTTAGCCAGCCACAGTAACGTGGCTGCGTCAGAGAACTCTGTCCAAAGGGTCGTAGAAACACTCCTAGGGAACCCCAAAACTGGCAGAGATACAGACAGAAGTGTGCCCCTGAGCAGCCAGTGGAAACCGCAAATAGTCAGAATCCCAGTTTCCATCATGATCCTCAGCTGTGCTTAGAACTGGAATGCTCTTTGGGGACACCTGCTCTGGGAATGGGGAATCCTACACACATCCCACATCCTAGAATTAACAGGTGGGAAAGATGAGAGCCGAAGAAGACTCAATAGGCTCCTGCACGTTCAGACAGACCTCCTCTGCTTGGCAGCACATCCTGTTTTTCTGTTCCAGTCAAAGTTTTGGGCCCCTTCACATTGAATAAGAATGGCAGAACCACAATTAGATCAAATTGCCCAGCCTTCACCACCAGCATCTGCTTCAAACTTAACAGCGGCATGTGTTTTTCTTTCTGAATTCAACAGAAAGCTGTCAGAGGCAATGTTTAACATTTAGCACTTAGAATGATGCATGCACTTAGAATAAAGGACCACTAACTGCTTTCCCACATCCTCAGCCATTAGTCTGAAATATGGTCCATTACCGCTCATGCATGCCCAGTATGTTGCGGGCATTAGCTGTCTCAGCTCACGTGCTTTTTCTCTAGGGTCTGCTACCCATCTGCGCAGGCCAATCCGCACAGCCCTCACGGTGAGGCTGACAACACACAGTTACGCGTTCATACCTGTTAATAACTCAGTCTGCCTAATTGTATTGGTAGAGACCTTTCATATGGATCGATATTAGATGTTCCTTTCATTTACCAAATGTACCTGCATTATTAACCTAATATTCAATTACTTCTTAGATTTTATTCACTTGTTTTGGGCATTTCGCATTGAATGATAATGGCCAGATCACTACAGGATAAATTAAAATCACCAAACCTGCCCCACCTGCATTTGAAACCCCCCCAGGTTTCAAACTGGGCTCATGAGCTACATGCAGTCTGACCAGTTGGATATATAAAGCCTCTGGCCTTTCAGAAAGTCAGCATGAGTTTCCCCCAAAAAGCCAGTAGGGGTTTGGCCTGCCTGCAATGTGTATTTACAAAGTTTTATGTCCCAGAACAATTAATATTATTTACTTGACATCTGATATATTTCTTTAAATCGAGTTCCATTCCTTTGTGCTTGTCTTTTCCTCCCTCCTGAAGACTCTTCCGTCAATTTCCCTTCTGGATTAATAAAGTATTATCTATCTATCTAAAGGTGCATGTTAAATAAGGCTGCCCTTTCAGTATCAAGTCCTGTAGCGCAGTTAGAGGACTGGATTAGGAGAGAGATCTGTTCGCCCTTAGTAATGGAACCCTGGCAGACGTATCCAGTTTAATGAATGTGACTGTCCTACTACAGACACTGGCAATTGATTACTCTGCGAGTGCAGGCAGACCTAGTCCACTCACGGTAATTATCTGTGAGCATTCAGTTTATCTCAAATCCAAATTAAAAGAAAATGTTTCTATTTCTCATGGGTTGTAATGAAACATTGAGCTCAAGTGACAAACAGGTGAAAGCTGTCTGGTTCAATACAGCTTGTGTTTCCCAGCTCTGTACAAGAGAGCTTCTTCAATAGCCCCTGCCTCGACATTTTTACTCAGATATCGGCTCAAATGTATGAGCTGTCCTGGTTCAGTTAGTTATGGAACCAAATAGAATCTGTGACAGAATATGGAGCAAAGTTGTAGGGAGAGGAATAAGACAAGTTATAGTCTCTCCCCCTGTAATTTTCTCATTAGAAGGGGCTGGGACTACATCTCCCAGTAGGCCATAGGAATTTTAGGGCCAACTGTAGGATGTTTCCCCGAGTTAATCGATCTCAGGTATTGTCAATCAACTGCATAAAAAAGGAACAGATATGTTTTTGTTTCGTATTTCTGATCAGTTGTTTTCACATGAGCTCTTGCTCTGGTACATTGTTGGATGATTTTCAGTCAGTGATGAAGAAATGCACAGACCTTCACTGTCCAACCCAGGAGAAGCCAGATCCACAGAGAGCCCCGCTGTCGTGACCAGCTCCCACAGTTCCTCCCGGATCCCTTCAGAATGTAGTCCAGTGAGCAGGAGGTTTTGATTACAAGTCGTTACCCAACTCACCTCGAGGGAAAGCAGCCGGTCTGAGGAATGTGAATGCTTATTTTCAGCAGTCGGAATCGACAAAACGCAGACGCATATTTTCTTTATCTCCCCCTCCTGTATTTTGGAAACCTTGGAAATAGCTCTCCGAGATATTCTCCATCCAATTTAAATCTGCTTTGAATAGAGAATGTCGGAGTAAAAAAAAGGCATGCAAAGATAATGAAAAGCAACATGCCACTACCCCAGGAGAGGAGGAAGACATGCAGTACTGGGGAATTATTCTAGCCAGACTGGGTATCCGTTGCGGTCTGAAATGCATTAGACATGAAGTGAGCACATTCATTGTGTAAATAAGGCAGGAATTGGAAACAAGAGACGGCAGAACGGGTTCATCTTTGGAATACCTGAACGCAATACATAACAACAAGTTGCCTGCTAGCTGTATTCTACATCATGGGAGCCATTTTTTATTTATTTTTTTACTTCTCTGTTGAAATCTGCCTGTGAGAGTTTGGCAGGAAAGGGGACATGAGCAAGCACTCTGGGTCCACAGTTCCTGCCAAAGGTGGGCTGTGTCTTTTGATTTGTGCCCCTAGCAACGCTGCTCGCAAGGTTGTTCAATGTTAGTCAGATAGGAAACATATCTCTCTGCTTCTCCACGGACACATATTTATCTAATGGGATCTCCTGGGCGGTGAAAGGCATTCAGTGTGACTGGTGGAAAAGGCAACTATTAATCTGTAGAATCCACCCCAAGATTGCTTTATTTGTCCAGGAGGCCCGAGACATACACAGCTAGGTGCTCCCCAGAAGCTCATTTGGTTTGAAGTGCAGATACGGGCCAGCTGCTGAGCCTCTCCATCACTGTGTCCGAGTGTGCTCTGTGGAGTGCGCATGCCGCTGTCCAGAGTGCTGAAATGCATGGTACAGTAGGTAACAATTCAAAGTTGTTTGTCGGGAAATTGTGATTTAGATGTGCTTTTAAGGCCTTAATAAGAACTGCTGTATTTTCCCTGCCTCTTTTCTTTGTCTGTCTCTGGCTCGCGATGCTTTGTCTTTTAGTTACGATCAGCAGAAAACGAGCTGCTCCCCAGCGCAGGCCATGCAGAATGATTTAAACAGATTTTCACACACATTGCATATCAAGCCTGTGCCAAAGCGCAAAATAAAATTTAGCCAGCAAATCAGTTTTAACTCAAAAGACTTCCCCGCACATTTTTTCTTTCAACAAGAGAGATGCCTAATGAAATTATAAATCAGCCAGGAGGATTAATTTAGTGCGATTTCACATAATTCAGTTTTTCACAGTTAACATACACAGGTATAGTCTCGGTGTGACAAACGTTCAAAGAAGGATCCTGTCTGAAAGACACAGCAAATGAATTTCCTTAAAGGTTTCTCGTTGTGCTTGTGAGGTACCAAATGCATTTGTTTGCAGTGATAAGTCTGCATTACTAAAGAGATGGTGTTCTTTCCAATGTACCCTTGTAAATTAATTCCTCTTTTCCTGTGCTCTACACATAATGAAGTGAATTTTATGCACCCCACAGTTAATACTTTGACTCTTTCATATATCTCTTAGAGTGTCTTTAGCAATGCGATCTATACCAATTGAGACTTGCCCATTCCAATAACATATAGCAGATGTTGATGTGTAACACACATTTCATAGCAATAGACTTCTGCCCCTGTGGGCACAATTGCTGTGGATGAATTGCTGGCCTCTTTTCGATTTACTAACTCTAAAGAGCTTTAACACTGTTTCAAAGGGAGAATACTTTAGCATGAGCTCTATTAATTATACAGGCAAACAGCCTTGACATTTGTACATACATGTGCTTCACCGGGACAGCTGGGGCACAGCAGGGCTCCTCAGACAGTGTTTAGGATTTGCCCCTGGGAAGAAAGAAAGTGATTTGAGATAGATGGATCTGCTATACGGTTTTTGTTCTTTTGCTTTTTTCACAGCCTATTTGTTTTAAGATTCTGGCATTGCACTCAACAAAATCAATGTATCCACAGCCCTTTTGCCTTGCCGGGCTCTCTGTGACAATGTGCATTAGGTTCAGAGCATGGGGGTGGGAATAACTGCATTTGTATGAGAGAGCTCAGCTGGCTGCTAAGTCTCCCCTGAAGAAAGCTCTCTTTTCCTGCAGGCTACTGCTGATTGGAACTCCATACACTGTAAATTGCACACCGAATTAGATTAGGTTTCAGTAGACAAAGCATCATGACAAGGGACAGACCCAAGACTGATGCGTGCTTTGCAGCTGAGGCACACAGAATCGGGGGAAGCCGGACCCAGGCTGTTTTGGTCTGTGCGCACAAGGTCATCTGCTCAAACGCTCTGGTCCTGGTGCGCTGGCCAACAGCCAGGTTTGAATCAACAATAAATCATCCCGCATACTCTAAAGCGTGGACATTGCATGACAGGCATTTTGAGTTATGTCAGTATTTTTCTGGTAGCAAAACTGCAAACAGAAACCAACCTGGGGAAACAATAGCCAGTGTCTTTGAGTACACTTTTAACAACTGGGAAACAAGAGCTCCCTGTCCAGTGCTGGGTCTGTACTTTGAGAATGGATGACAGTTTGACTTCATGCTGTTACGGGTGCCGGGTCAGCCTCCCGTGGAAAGTGTACTTAAGACCCAATGCAAGGCAAGGAAACGGACTTCAGGGAAGACACGCAAGGTTAATTAGTGCTCACTGTGATAAAAGAGGAAGTCCGTGCAAAAGGGAAGGGTAGGTATCCAAAAGCAATCAAATCCATGCCAGTCTAAATGGAAACAGGAACAAGTCCGTAGGTCCATTGCCGAGAATTCCATCCGGAGACGAACACAGACGCAAACACACGAAGAACAAGAATATGGGGCTCTGCTTCATGCCCCAGGCTCAGAGGGTCAAGCTAGCTACACCAGGCCTGTGCCCTCAGGCTCCCCCCGAAGCCTGGCAGTAGGCGGGCCATCAGGCAACCACCTTCCAAAGCTGAGCCCCGAAGGCAGGAGGAAGAAAACAGTGAGAAGAAAACTAGACGCACCAGGAAATAACACGGGTAATAATTAAAGGAACTGTCAAGAGAGGGTTAGAGCGCCCTCTGGAGGAGGGGATGCTGACCGTGACACATCCGGACCTTCGGTGAAGCTGAACGTTTCAATGCAAGTCTTCAGACCTCTGTCAGTTGACATTGAGCTCTTCTGTATAGCCTTTACACCTTCCTGCTAAGCTAACGGCAGTAAGGAGGATAAAGCCCTAACTACAGCAGAATAATCCTGCAGTTACAGATGGATTCATTTCTGAACAGCAAGGGTCTTAAACTTCCTGATTTATTTCATGCTTTCAATCTGTTTTTTCATTTAAAAAAAAGAGCATGCCGGATTTAAAACATGAAATTGTAAAAAGGTCACCTCATTTTTATTTTTGTAATATTTGTAATAGGACCATAAATTAATCAAACCATTGCTAATGGTTTTGTATGCATTTTATTAAACTTTCATTTCAATGAGCCTCATTAAATTCTCTGTTATGCCCATTTCTTGGAAATGCCAGGAGTGATTCTCCTTAATTAGCAAATGATGTTTTTTTGTTTTTGCCTTTTTGTTTTGACTTTTTTATGTATATTTAATAACCATTAGTAATCCTGCATTAACACAGAGCAATATGCCGTTCTCTGTAGGGAATGTTGCTCTGGAGGAAATCCCTTAAACATTCTGTTCCTTACATACTGCAATGTACAGTTACAACAGTCAGAGATCTGGCTTCATCACGCTGTTCACAGAGCAGCATCACGGACAGCAGTGTGGAGCCATAGGTAGAACTCGTAACTAGGAGATTACTCTCCCAATGAATAAGATCCTTCGCTCAGATTGTTCCACTTATGTTTTCAGCTGTCTAAATAGGTACACGTGCTTGTGGACAGAAGCAAAGCCAAGTACATAAGTGAATACTACTTGAAGATGATTGGATTTCTCTTCATCTTTCCTGGGGACGCCCTGTTCACCTCACACACCTGGCTTGAGTGGGGAGGGGGCTCTGTGGACCAAGCATGTGGGCGCCCCGTGGAGAGACAGGTGTCCTTGCATCCCGTACTGGTAAGCACACTGACCCCCTCCACCTCCACCTCGGGTCATCGGTCACTCCCCACTGCCCACGGAAAGCCAGGAAAAATGAACGTTCTGCTCCATTTGGCACATCTGTTCAGAGTCCAGTGCCCTGTAATTGGCATTGGTGAGTGGCATCCATCATTTAATTTAGGTGCCCCCTCACCCCCACCCCCAGAACTCCGAGGGCTGTTGCAGCCTGCTGTCGCTGCACAGCTGAGCGCCTCCTCCACACCGAGCAAACCCTGAAGCTCAGAAAATGACACCTTACAAGCACGCCGCGAGATCCGTCTTGATTAGGTCCTTCCTCTGCAAAGCGCCTTTAGCCGTTCGTGCTGGTGTGGAGACAACGCGGATGTCGGATTAGAGCAAACTGGTGAAAGGGAAAGACGATACAACTGGCTACCAGGTGTCAGTGTGTAAGCATGAAGGTCAACTGGGGGTATTTTTCGCCCATCTGCGTAACATCCCACTGTTCCTGCTACGCTCTGACCTTCTGGAGCTGAAATGTCGACACGCGACTTTATAAGCCTTTACCGTAAGGCCCCACGTGCTGCTGTACTTAGTAAGGTACTGGACAGCAACACGCAGTGGTGTGCATCCCGTGTCACAGCTGGGTGCATGTGCTCAGCCATGCAGTGCAGCAGAGTGGTATGGTGTTGCAACTGGAAAGTTCTGGGTGAGGCATTGCTGGTGTGAGGAAAAGCACTTCGCTTGAGAGGTTCTGGTAATGTCAAGTACAGCAGTTTTGGATAAAAGCATCAGTCAAATGCATTACTGGTAGATATGGCCCTCTCACAGATGAATTAATTATTAATCACTCCAGGAGGCAAACTTCATTTTGCAGTTAAGACTGAACGCAGAAGCAGGTAAGGAAGAAGAATCTCTTTGTATACGACAGCATGCTATTTTAGTGATAGCGCAAGTCTTACATCTATGATTTTTTTTTCTTAAGGAAAAGTGTTTTCAGGAAACAGTTCACAAAAAAAAAAGCGATCCGTTTGGCATTAGCATCCCATCAGAATTCAGGCCAATCAGGTATGTTTCAGAGGAGGGAGAGAACCAGTTGAGGACACCTTCCTTAAATGGTGTTTAAAGCTTACAGACTGAAAAACTACTGAAAAAGACTTTCTTCTATTCCAGGAATGGGCTGATGTGTAATTAAGGTGCTTCTCTGTTAATTGCACGTATTGTGTGTGCATGACGGTGTCAGTCAGATAATAAATAAACAAACTACTCATTAGAAAAAAGGAAATAACTGGCAGACACTAGAAGCTTTCCTTTGATCAGCCGCAAGTTCATCTCCCATCATTAGAAGACATTCAGAGCCTTGTCTAGAATGTTTATTCCATCAAACCCTCTGATATCATTCCATGTACAGTACCTGTATGATAATTATAGAATTCAGACCAGCAGATTGTAAAAGCAATAATTACAGAGCAAGGATGGATTTGTGGGGTTGTATTTTTGCAACAGAACCAAGATTTTTTTATAACAGGTTACAAATTGGGGACAGCTTTTAGGTTTTAAAGATGTATTTAATGGGGAAACATTTTAACTACCTCCCTTCCCCCCCATTCAAAATACCTACACCATCCCAGAAAACATGATTTTCATTTTATGTAAAGAATTAGACTGAATTAGGGAAGACAGCTGAGCTGCATCCTATCCTACACTTTAACTGGCGATGTACCATTGCCTGATGAAAACAAAAAACATTAGAAAGCAAGGCGCACGGACCAGCCACCGGGCGAGAAACTAAGATACAGAAGCTGTCAAAGCCTAACGCCGCTTTTGAAATATGTGCTAAAGTCTCCCAGAGGTTTTTAAATGGAATAAAAGCGACCAGAGCTCGGAGAAGATATTAATCTGTCTGAAGGTCTCCGAGGAGCCGCGGGCTCCAGTCAAAGTCAGGAGGCGGGAGGGGGCTCGCGCTGCCGCCGCGTGAACGCGGTTCACGGCCGCGCGGATGCGCCCGATTCGGGGTGGACCTGCGGGGGGGGGAGGCGTGAGCGACACCCCCAGCCCGTCCTTCCCAGAGGGTAGCTAGCTCACCCCGGCCTCATGCAACTAGATCACACTGAGCAGACCCACCGTACACACTCATCAAAGACTATTCTCTTGGTGCATTCATTCCTGATCGATCAAATCACTGTTTTCATGCAGGAGTGGTCCTCCAGCGTGTCTCCTTGCTGTTTAATGCTGGCCATAACCACACTTCGTTGTAATTTCGCCGAAGTCTTGATTTTAAACTAAATTATACATTTTTAAAGTTTGCAAAAGCTACACGAGACTCTGCGCCGTCACTGGAGAAGAATTATTTTTGGCTTCACTGACTTCAGGACCCTGATATACTATACAGCGCCTTGCAAAAGCACTAACCCCCTACCAGTCATGTCTCACTGCGTTGAATCACACCATGTGAGTTTTAGAGTTGCATTAAAAACGCAGCACATATTGCAGTGAATATTTCTAATTAAAACGCGGGTGACCTCTTTTAAAAGTGAAAGACGCTTAAGGCGCGCAAGAAAAATCTGAAACATACGTTGAGCGTTGAAGTACTTACCCCCTTCTTGTCAGGGCCACCCTAAATTAAATGAGTTCAGGTGCGCAACGTTAACACTGACGAGTCACACGCTTAGTCGAGGGGTGCCTGGCCGTGTGTTCACGTGATTTCAGCATAAACGCACCTGTCTCTTTAAGAGCCCTCAGCCAGGGTCGGCTGTGGAGGCCAAGACTGTCAGAGCACCAGCACCTAGGATGTTAACTCATGAGCTGTAGTGACTGGTGCTCTGGACCCAAGAGCAGGGGCATGAGAGTCCAGTCCTGAGGCCGGCTTCCTCTGCTTCTGGAGGACAAGAGCATGAGGGCGCAAAACCAGGGACAGGGCAGGGCAGGACAGGACAGGACTTGGCAGTGTTTCATACCCATCACAAAGATGACAGAAACGTCACAGAATCCCAAGCAGCTGAGTGGAAGTGGGACACATCTTGGTTGTGACCGCATTCTCAGGACTGTTCCGCCGTGCTCTGGGATCTCCACGTGTGCCTTCTCACTTTGTGTCTGTGCTACTCTGCAGGCCCGTTTCTGTAGAAAGACTGCCGCCGTGTTTTCTGGGTGGCTGGGAATCTGCTGTGCTTTGGATGCACTTTCTATGGTGTGCTCTCACCCCACCACGCTCTGTAACTGAGGCCCCCCCCCTCCCCTACTCCACCAACACAGGATTATTACAATCGCCCCTTAAGTAAGGCTGCTCATCAGACCTGTAATTAGCTTTGCATGCTACTGTAACTAGGGAGAGCTGAGTAGGGCCCGGAGATCTGTGGGATGGCGGGAGACTCTTCGCATACACTCACAGCACACGCTGGAGAGTACGGCACCTGGCACGGTGGTGCTGATTCATCTCCTAAGTGCCTCTGAATGACGCGAGGGCTTCTGTTTCAGAGCGCGAAGGGCTTGTTTGGTTTGGGCACAGCGCCGACACTCCCCCGGGTCCCGTCTTGGGGTCAGCAAAGACAATCCCACCCCCCCCTGAGTGCATGCTGATCGGAGGGCGGGCAGCCCTGTTTGTGGCGGGGCGGTGAGGTGTGAAGAGATGCGTATGGTTCTGATCTGGGGCCTCACATCCTGGGGCACGCTCTCCCTGTCGTTGAATCCTTTCCACCGACCCCTGGGAACAGTCCAAGGAGATTCCTTTGGATCCCTTTGGATTCTGCTGGATTCGATTCCTTGTTCTTGACTTCTACCGTTAGTTTCCCGGAAGTCAGAGGCGAAGCGTCCGGCGCCACGTTGGCTGGAGAACAGGCGAGGCTCCGCGAGCGAGGGCAAAGCCGAGCCGCTGTACGACACTGTCACGAAGCGTTCTTTCAGGACCCTATGCAGACAACACAATCCAGGGGGGAGTGGGGGAAAACACGGGGGAAAAGGCATGCAAGGGAGCTGGCAGGAAAACAGGGGGCGTGTTCATGGAGCGCTGGTGTTCGGGGGAGGTGTGGCCGAGGCAAACAGTCCGAGGGAGTCCGAGATAGTCCAAGACCGGGTGATCCATCCCGATGAAGACGAACAAAGTTAAAAGCCGGAGCGGGATCCGGCAGAGTGTCGGGGGAATAAAAAGGGGGTAACGGGACCAGACGCTCCCTAATCCCGGACCCAGATGGTCAGGACGCCGTTGTGAAGCCGACGCCGTCGAGTCGCTCCCAGACTCGCGGATAGGCGGGCTTCCGGGCGTCCATCTTCCAAAGCTGAGCCCAGACTGGCATTTATAGCACGCGGGGCAGGAACCAGAGGCAGGTGCAGGGGATCAGTACAGAACAAGGAAGGGCTGGAGCGTCCTTAAGAGGGGGGGTTTACGATCCTGACAGACACCGAATGAGGTTTTCGATTCCTCTCCTCATGTTTCCATTCTCTGGCGCACTAAGTCAACATAATAAATCAGAGACTGCACATAATCCAACAGTAAACAGGCAGGCTAAATCAAATACATTTTCAAAAAACGGCTCCCTAGATTTGATAGCATTAGGGCCCCTAATATGACTTGAAATCAGGACAGGCATGATGACGACGGGCCCTGACTCTGCGTTTAAATAACTTCTCGTTGCCAGACTTGCAGCAAGGTGTCTGTGATAAAGCAGCAAGGACAGACACACGGACTAAGAGAACAGGGTGACGGCACACGTGCTGCTAACATCGGGCGAGAGGATCTCCCCACCAGGGAAAAGGCTGAGGGCCATTACAGTGAGACATTACAAGAGGGAAGACCGAAATCAGCTCACAGAAGAGCTCCAGGGATCTCTACTGCAGTAAATCGGATGTGAAAAGCTGATCTAGAGACTCAGTCGGAACCAAAGAGTGGTAACAAATATGAAACAACTGTTGGCGTATTTGACACGCTGGCTTGCAACTGATGTAGTACAAGTCCCTTGTTATTACTCGCAAAATCTGCCAACGTATGGGAGTGCGATTGTTTTTAATCCACTTTTTAAAATATTTATTATTTTAAGCTTGGCCTTTGGGCTGTGCTCCAGAGCCAGATGCCCTTTCCCTCTTAGCAGAGCCCAGCCTTGTGATAAAACACACTTCTGCACTACGGCAACCTACCGCAATTCCCTGCTGCAACCAAAACAAACAAATGAGCTTCAGAAACACGACCTCCTCTAAAAGCAAGGTCAGACAAGGAAATTGGTTTTTAAACTCTAATACAGTTACAGCAGCGAACTTCCTGATGTGTGTCAGTGATATGGCATTAGAATGAATGCTTTTGCTGTAATTAACATTCAGCTCATTCAGATTGTGTGACAGACAACTAAATTACCAACTATTTGTAGCAGCAGCTTGCTGAAATATGCAGAACGCACCAAACAAAAACAAGGTTTCTGGTAGCAAAGTTACAGAAAAATGTCTATTTTACGATACATAGAGGCCCACGATTTTTTTTTCCAATTAAAATGTCCCACTCATTTCCACTCTGTAGTGCATGTAGCTGTAAATAAAGCCAACAACAATCACAAGAAAGCAAAATTCATGTGCAATTCTCATATCGGTAGAGCAGGGGGGTTAGATTTTAGACCACTTCAGGTGTTACAGGTTTGAGTCCAGGCTGTGCCACTTGGCCGCTGTGAATGTGATTGCCCAAATGGTAGCAGCTCTGACACCCCAGGGGCTGAGTGGCTTGAGTTGTCCAGGATGGGATGAGCCAGAAACATGATCCAGTAATCGGAGATCAATGTAGTCAATAAAAGAAGTATCGGTCCTCGCAGCTGAAGTTGACTCTATCAGATTCACTGTGTGCAAAGTGGCCGATGGTGCCAACACCTGTGAACTGGAGACACCCTGCAAGGTCCTGCTTCTTCCCTAGAGTGTTCTTGAGAGCTGTAGAAGCAAGCTGCCATAATTGACAACTGGCAATTCCAAGTTGGGAAGGTATAAAAAGGGACATAATTGGTGATTCCTGGTTAAAATAAAATTGTAGGCAGAATGCACTTTTAATTTTAAAGCCAATATCGGTCTTTTCAAATGATATCTTAGTTTGCTAAAGGCGCAAACCAATTTTCTAATCGAATAAAACAGAATGTAGATTTATTCTCTTGTAATTATAATAGTATGTCAGGCTGCCTGTGTATGTTTATTGCTTTATTCTATAGCCCACTGCCTACACTGGGACCCTGACTACAGCAATATAACATTGCCAAGTCAAACATCCTAATGTCATTAGGAGCAGGGTCAGTTGCTCCTGTTCAAGCAGGGCGCAGCAGAGCACACAGCCTTGATATCGTAAGCGCCAACCCGCCTGTCTCAGTTCAAATCATGTGGACAATCATCTGCTGGCAGTTTTCCGTCTGTCTTGCGGGACGCTTGACCGAAGACCGGGGCTGTGTGTTGCAGTGGTGGTTTCTGAAGCCCCTGCCCGAACGCATCACATCTCAGTCTGCATGCCCTGTGATGAGAAACAAGGAGCCCCTGGGACCCAGAAGCCATGCTCGAAATCTGTGCTAATGTGCTCAAATAAAACCATTTAGTGCTAAATTGTGTCAAGCTGACAAAAAATCTCAGAGCACAGAGGACCGTTCATTGTGCATGCATACCGAGACTTGGCTTTCTAATAGTCAACAGCCTGTTGTTAACTGTTGCTCACGCATTTGCTAAAGGGGCCTGTTCCATTTCTTTGTCAGTCCGGACTGACCTAGCGGGCTCACTCAGCTCCTCTTCTGCAGGAAAGTGCAGATTTCTCTAGTTTTGTCAAACAGCCACACCTGCAGAAAACAGAATACTCCTGGTTAAATACCCTGAAAGAGAGGCTGTTCTTGTCCATCTGGAGATGAGCATTCATACAGCCGGGCGGACTGGAGCAACTGGGCTCAAGTGCCTCGCTCAGGTACAATAGCAGGGCAACAGAGACCAACCTGCAACCCACCAGTCCTACATCTAGAGACTTGCTCACGTTGCTATGCTACTTCCCTTTCTATGTTAGGATGAAAGAAAATCCAGTACCAAGACTGCCGAAAATATGAAGTTGCTGTTGACAGGTTTGTATTAAAAAACCCGTTACAATGCCTCCACAAATCTAATTCACGCTCACAGAGACGGAGCTGGGTTGTCCAGCGCTGGCTCACTGTCACTAGGTCTTATTTATGGGGCTATGATATTATATGACATTGCAAGAGCAGAAACCGATGATCAAAGAGGTGGACCACAGACTTGTTCTTCTTTTCAAACTATTTATTCATTCGCCTTTTTCTCCCTCATGCGGTGATGACTGATCTCCTCCAAGACTACAATCTCATTGAATTCAATATGTGGTGCAACATGTTTAGAACCAAACCAACCGTATAGAAGATCGTTGCACAAGAACAGAATGTGTTCCTCATCGATGATAAAGGCCTAGACAACACTAGGGAGAGAGCATGTGATAGCACATCTGTCAGAGCACAGCACACTTGAAAAGACAACACTTTTGTACTAAATTGGAAGTCTATTAACAGGCATCAATTAACTTTTAATGAGTGTACAACTGATAATGCAGTCATACAATTATGCTTTTTTCTTTGTCTGTTTTGTGTTAATTGGCATGCGTTAACAATTAATAGATCTTTTAATAACTGGTAATATCTCCAGTGCCACCCAAAGTCATTAAAGCAAACAACATTCAGTTGGTTTGCACATTAAAGGTTTGTACTCATTACCTCAGCAAAGTGGGGAGACAGGTCAGGAGACCAAAAAGCAAAGTTAGAAATGTTTCTTTCTCATCCATGGCTGGTTTTGTAATTCTGCACTATGCTATAATCCAGGCAGAGAATCAGCCCCATGTTGCCCAGCACAATGAAGATTTTAGGCAGATCGTGCTGTCTGAGTGTGCAGAACTTTCTGATAAATGAATAAGGTACTGTAACTGCAAGATCAACATGCATTCACACACTGCATCTCACCACGTTATGAAAATACCTGCCTGAGTAGGGCACATTGCCAGGTGCCTCAAAATAAGCTGAATAACAGATTCACGCGGGGGGCCATCAGCTCCTGTTTCACATATGTTATTCTGTAGCTTTTTGGGAATATCTGTCATTATCACGTATAATGAATTCAGGTCAGGGAAGCACGCTCTCTATTGTTGGCAGTGAACCAGTAGCTTCTAAAGAGGTGCATCAGTCCAACAGCCAGTTTCAGCAGCACAAAAATACCCCAAGAAACAGAAGCAAACAGCACTGGGACTGGATCCACTTTTTAATTTTTGTTTGTTGTGGAATTAAAAATACCTGCAGGTGGCCACTTTCAGGAAAGGGGGATTGTTTTGAAGGGAGAGAAGATTTTAGAACCAGATTGGGAGCCACTTTAATCAAACGAAAGTCTCGTTGTTTGTTGTTTAGGTGGGACCGGACTGGCTGTCAATATATCTGGCAACAGAGTAGTTCCCTAAAATCAGAGTGCGCACTTTTTCCCTTTTACTTCGGCTGTTGATCACTTGTGTTTACAGCTTCTCTCACATGCTCTCCCATGAACGCCAAAGCAGCCGCCATTGCTGTGACTGCAGTACGCCATCCTGGAAGGACGTAGACAAGCTGCGGTTTATAGTGGTGTTTTTTTTTTATTCCAAAAGATAAGCTGGAAATATTTTGGACAAAAATATCATGAAGAAGTACCAGGCAGAAGCTGGGCACCCCCCCCCCCCCCCCAGTGAACAAAGGGCCTGTCTGCTCTTTCACTTTTCTTTTGGGTTGCCATGGTGATACAGAACGTGAACAGTGCTTTAGGAGAGAGGCAGGGACACTACGATTTAAACCCTTTCAAAATAAACAAAACTTCCCCGCCCCCCGAAAAAGACAGGCAGCCTACATAAAGTCATTAAAAAATACCATCATAATTAGGCTACTGGTGGTTAAAAATACTGCAAAGCACCATCTATCCACCCAGGCACAGCGTCATTTATAAAACTGTTGATGACTTTGAACGAGCGCTGTTAACCCGCCTTGGGTCCTTGAATATTTCAGGAGCCCTCCATAAACCTAACGAGGGGCCGCTGCTCTCCTGGCTGCAGAGGCAGAGCGCGCCACGGCCTCCTCTTCGCTGTCTTCGAGCGCCGCAGTCAGCCGGAGAGGGGGGCTATCGAGCAGGCCGGACACATCCCGCGCCACTTCCTGCCTGAAGTTATATAACCCAGCGCAAGCAGCGCGAGACACAGCGCGGGCACTCTGGCGAATTCCTAACAAATACAGATCCGTAAGAAAAAATTAACTAGCATTCTGTCCGGGTGGGGGGCGTATTGTACTGAGACGTCTGGGGGAGCCGGTAAGATCGCAGCTAGCTTGGACTCCACAGTGCTGGAGAAACATGGCACCTTTGGGAAACGTGTGTAACGGCTTTATATGAAAACTGAAGCAATCCGCTGTGAAGAGGATAAGCTTCACATCGAGTATTCCACTTGGAAGTGAAAGGCGGGCAAGGAGCTGCCCTGGCTAGTGGGCTGATGGAGCACAGCTGGAGAAGCAGCAGAGGTGGAGGCCCTGCGCTCATCCCGAGTGTCACCATCCCCTGGAGGGCGCTGCGACCCTTTCGTGTGTTCGTTTCATCGTCACGTACACCTCTCCCTGGGTTCACCGGTTTTTTTTAAACCCAGTGCTCTGGAAGCTCGTGGGCTCTGCACTGGAAGACGGACGCCTGGAGGCCCCATCTAGTATCAAGGTGCCCCAACGTCCGCGGCTTGAGGGCTTAGGCCTCCGAACGCCGTCCGGACCAGCTGAGTCCGGGGCTCGGAGCGCCTGGCCTCGATATCCTTTTAACCTTCGGGTTCCTGATCGAGTTCCCCTTGTGTGATCAGTAAATGCTCGCCACGTCCTGGGGCTGGGGGTGCTGTTTTCACAAGAAATGAGAAAAATCTGAAAATCTTCCCCCTCCCTTCCGATGTCCCGCCTGTCACGTTGAACTTGGTCAGGTCCGCTAGCCTCCCTCCTGCCACTCTCTGTACAAGACTCTGTCATTTTATTCTTTTTTGGGGGGGCAGGGAGGAAAGAAGAGGAGGGAAAGAGCCATCATTTTCAAACCCCCCAGAGACCTGTTAAGATCACTCTTGGGTTTCTGCTGCACAAGGGGGCTTTAACATTGGCCACTCACAGCCACGGTGCTCCGAGGGTTTTGTGTCAGTGTCACAGCTCGGAGCTCAACTGTTGCACAGAATTACAGAATGTGCAGCTCACAGAGCTCTGGTGATTGGTCATCATTGTATAAATAGTGCAAACAGAGGGCCAAGGAAATAACATAGATTTAGCACGACAGGTTTGAGATTGTGGAGAATGAGCATAGAGGATTATGCATTTTTGTCACCTGAGAACCAGCCACGCAGAGCTAACTCTTAATGCTCAAATTCTTTTAAAACTTGAGAACTGTATCAAAAACCAACTTAAATAGCTCTTCCGGTTAGCTGTCTCTTCTGTTCTTTGTTTCTCACATTACAGGGATGGCTGTATGCTGCCTGTTCTGTGCCTGAGCCTGTGGTGCGTGGTGTCAAATCCATCGCAAATGAATGAGTAATAAGTGATTTGAAAGAGGCTTTATCAGGAAGGACTGTGGTCTGCCTGTGTTAAAACCTGCCCCAAAGACGGAGACAGAACAGCTGCAATCACAGTAATTGCATTGATTGGCTTTCTGCTGAGTTTCAGTGTTTGGAACCGAACGTTATCCTGTGTTATTCTGACACACTCAATGGGTCTTGGACACAGGCAGAGGACAATAATCCTCATGTGATTGGAAATGTTTACACTGTATTTGCTTGTATTTAATGGGCTCTGCTCCTGCTTGACTCCATCTGATCTTGGCTGAAGACTGTTGCTTGTTTTGGCAGTGGATCAGGCCCTTTGTTCCCAACACAGTGTTCTCTGCAGCCTGTGTGTGCGGCAGGCTCCATGTGGCAGCAGCAGACTGGGCTTTCTAATTCCGTCATCGACTGTGTGACGGAGCGGCCAGCTGGTAAGACAGGGGACTGCGAAGCCCAGTTCGTGCCCATGCCTTCGTGAGCCCAAGCGCACTGCTGTCTCACCATCTCGGACATCCCATTGATTCCATGACTCAGCGGGAGGAAGACTCTCTTGCGGTGAGGAATTGTGCCTCACCCTAAGATCCTTCTACTCTTCCACAACCTGTAGTAAATTGTAGTTCAAATGCAAGAAGTTCAGATCTTCCAAATACTCAAATATTGTGGCTCTCAGCTCTCCCTTTACTTAACCACTAGCAACGGCGTGACCACAATGATGGCACCAGCTGTCTTGTCCCATTGGCACTCTTACTTATGTTCTGGGTTCAAAGGGAAACCCTCCCCTGTCCCTAGACCATGTGCAGGACTACACAGCCTGTCTTTCAGGTCATCCTCAGCTGTCACTAAACTAAACATACGGCAAAGTACATATAAGGCATTTTTAAAAATTTTCTTCAGATACAACATATACATATTTGTGCGAGAATGGCTCTCCTTTGCTTCTTGTAGGCTTTTTATTAGAGATTCTATATGTGTTTTATTTGCCATTTGTTTTCTACTGTATACGTCATGCTATCATCAGGCCCTTTTATTCCGGCTTGTTCACGACCTACTGTACCCCCAGTCTGAGACGGCTTTCATTTCGTTCAGTTGGAACAAATATGAGAGGCGTTTTATCTCATCTAAGATAGATGCACTCTGATGCTTCAGTCAGAATCAGTTTCATCACGACCGCTTTGTGAAATCTGATTCCCCTGCATGTTCACAGACGCGGGCATGAATCGCGCACCGTCCCATCACACCACCTTTCCCCAGCATACACACTGTCAAACATCATAACGCCTGCAGCCACGGCCATTCAGGGCAGTGAAGCATAAACCCAAGAAAGTGCTTTCCCACGAAGAGGACTGGATCACCGCCTGTGGCAGAGAAAGAGGAAGAACCTGCAACAGGAAGACAAGGTGCATGAGAGTGAAATATATCCCATCAACTGCACCAGAGACGCCACACTTATCTGCAGATAGTAAGTGACTTGCTTTATGACCACATTCATGCCCAGGAGCTACAGACATCAGACTGAACAGGAGTAGTGGTTCCTCTGCACTATCAACAGCTCTCCAACTAGCCGTGTCCAGAGGCTCTGTCAGCTGGTATTAACCAGAATAACAGGACAAAAGGCCACAGGAGTAGGTTCTGTACATGTGAATTGCACCACTTCGCTCATTGCAAGTGCGATCGGCTCCCTGGAGTCGATGCCCGACAAGCCTGTGAACCAGGCTGCACTGTGACTGTTGTGCCTGGTCTTCTGGGTGTGCGTGGTGTGTGGAGAGCAGACCCAGAATTCAGAACACTGACCAATTGTGTTGTGATCGGGTGGAGAACGGGACGATTTTATATCCTCAAGTGGCAGTTTTTGAGAAGTGGAAAAGTGGGCCCAAGCTGCGTTGTATTCCAATGACCTCCAGGGCAGTGAGAGTGAATCGTACCCATTGATCACACTGTGTGGATACTGCTCTTTTGACCTTTAGTTGAAAAAGGGTGCTCCACAATGCTGTTGAGCCTGGACTGGCTTTTTTTCCAGCATATTGAGAGCAAGCCTTAGAGACTTCAAGTGTTGACTTAGCACATAGATATATAGAACCAGCTTTTCTAAATCCAAATTTGAGTGACACAGAGCTCTTAAAACCTCCCATTCAATTATCACTGGTATGCAGAGAGCATAAAGCTTTAGAGCAACCTGAATTAAGAGCCTTAATTTCCTTGAGAAATGAAGTGAATGCTGATTTGACATTGGAAGAGACATAACAATTATATATATAAATATAAAGGCTACAGCATTGTCCACACAGATATTAATGATGGAGGAAGAACACAACTCATTTTTCTAGCAGGGTTTTCGGGCTTTTCAGTCAGGTTACTAATTGAATGTTTGAATTTCTGGATGAATCAAACACATCTCTGGAATGCAGCAATCTGAAACGCATCCTCCGGGGGCAGTGATGTTTGCTTTTGTGTTGACCTTTTCCCATCAGCCAAAAAGAAATGATTTCAAATTCCACCTTTTCATTATGGGGCTCGTGCTGCTAGAAGTGTTTGAGTTTCGGGCTAGCCCTGTCCACTGATTCAACACTGGTCCTAGATGCAGGTGAGGTGTCCCGTCTTTGTAAGGAGGAAATGGGGGAAAGCTGTCCTGACCTCATGGCATTCAGCTCAGGTCTGGGCTCAGTGCATGTGCCTGCTTTCTGGTTAGTTCTCCTTCTGGGTGTCGGCTCATGCATCATGTACAACAGGGCATGATTATCTATCCATTAGGCTGTCCTTGTGAATATGTTATATCTCTTTAAAATGTCTAATAGCGAAAAAGTCGATCCTTCTGGTCCTTGTGGATTTGGGGCAGGTGGAGGGACATTCAGCAGGCCAAGCTGGGAGTGGAGTTGGCTTTCAATCTGGACTCTCCATTATAAAGGGGGATCTGGGGGGCAGAGTCCATTCTGAGGGCCTCTGTCATGAAGAGATACTTTCGAATGACTGAAGAAAGCTGTTTCAAAGCTTGTAAAACTCCACCCTGACCTGTAGGAGGGAGCAGGGAGGGCTGGCCATCCTTCACTTACTTACTCATGGCTTTTCAGCTGTCAAAGATGTGCTGGATGGCCTTCCGCAGCACAGAATGGTCTGCTGCACAAAGCAGAGAGATCCTCTCGTCAGATATTGTTCAAAATGTGTCGCAGTGTTGACAGCCTTCACTGGCATGCTTCAGTAATGTCTGTGCACAGGACAAGAGCTCTCTCTGGGCGGAATGAACTGAACAGTACGGCACAACCTTTTCCTCCACAGAATCTTCCTGCGTGTGAAAAACAGTACAGTATATTCTCTCCGTCTCTCAGCCTGTAACTAGCCCCTGCATGCTCCTTGGCACACAGCTGGAGCAGCTCCCCTCTCGACTTCCATAAGGAATCTGTGTTCCCCTGGGAAAGGGCTTCCTCAGTGGGCTTGCCCAGGATAGCTCACCCAGTCCTCCTCGGTAGTTAGCTCACACGCTTCACATCATAAACCTCCTCGACCTGCACACCAAAAAAAAAACCACATTTGTTGAAAACCAACTTTTGATGCCACTTACAATAATTACAATAATACAACAAAAGGTGTAAATGATCTGCCCTGTAGCCTTTGCTAAATTTCTTTTAATTAACCCCCCTTGTTGTGCAGTCATTTGTGCTACTCGCACACATGGCCTTCAAGCTGGTAATTATGCACGGTCATGCTCGCAGGTTCAGATGTGCTGACACACTCATGTTCTCTGTCTCAGTGGCATATTTCTCTCGCTCGCTCTTCTCCATCTTAATAGCTAAATTGTCTGAAAGGCCCCGGAACTCTGGAGGCATCTTAAGCAGAGTAATTGAGAGTCCAGGTCAGAGGTTTGCATGTGGGAGCGCGGAGCAGTTTGAGGGATTATGGCAATACAACCAAATGCCTCACACCCTCGCTGATCTCAAGCTTCCCTGTCCGTCCGGGAGTCTTCGTCTCCTTCCAGGGTTCATCTTGCATTCCCTCTGCTTTTAATTTGCTGCTCCCCACATTTCACTCCAGCGCTTCTTAAATATTGCCGATGGCGTCTCATCAGCCCTGCAGCCCTGCAAGGCTTGATGGACAAACCGTGACTCATACACGATGGCTCGGATGGATCAGCAGCAAAAGGAAGGACCGGATCAGGGCCACGGTGCACTGAAGGCTCTTGCTGAAAGTGCAAAGACAAAAGCTTGTAAGTCAAGCGAGAGGGACCCCTGTGGTGGGAAGACTGAAGTGCAGGTCCTCAAGTGGTGTTCGGACCAAAGTGAAGCCTCAGACATTTTTGACGAAGGCAGTTTTACCTGCTGTGCTGTATCAGTGTCTGCATGGTCAAGTCTGCTCAGGTCACACGCCGACCAGGCTGTACTGCATGTATATTCAAATGTGCCCAGTGACCAGGTGGCAGCAGAGACAGGTGATTGAGCCTAGAAGGGGGGTGGGGGGTGCTATCTCTCCTATGGCTGCCTCTGTTTGACATTTCCTCGTCTCCCAGGACTTTTCCCAAACGGACACCTTGGAACCCTGCCACGAGGCTGGCTCGGGCTCGGCTCATAATGACAGAGACAGGGCTTTCATCAAGCCCCCGGGGACAGATTTATTCCAAATAACGCAGACGCTTTGAAATATCAGATTGCTAATGTTTGTGGCTGCAGTGCTGGGTGGGGAGGGGAGAATCCAGTGTCTGCGCTGTGGGCACAATAAAATCAATACTTCATCTATTCGGGTCATTTTAATAAAAACAGCATTCCTAAGCCTGCATTTTATTTGTCTTCTAAAATAGCGCTCTAGTAGTGTTTTGTGTTTGTTTCATCGGGATATGGGAGGGGGAGGGATGGGGGGTTGAATGGAAACCAGCTGTATATTTATGAAACAGATTAAATTACATTTGTGCAGCCAAGGCAGGAATTATCACCTTTTTATTAATGTGATGTTGCATCTCTACTCTGTTGTCCCCGGCTCCAGCTGGCTGGTAAACATTCGTTTTTCCGTTCCCTGGAGTACACAAGTCATAAGTGATCAATGGACCCATCAGCTCTCCAACCTCATTATTCTTTGACTTATGGATGGGAGCGGCTTTATCAATGTACCTTTAATCCTACAAGTATAAAGAATGCCAATTCAATACAGTGCTGTGGGAATCCAGACAGAATCAATAGATATACACTGTGCTTGAGCATCATGCTTCCACATTTGAAGGGTTTTCGATGATCACCTGTTAATTTATGCCACCCCTTCCTTCCTATAGCCAGGTGTGGGAGGCAGGAAACTTCACTGCTTGAACCACAGCAAGAGAAAACGGGGCAACTCTGAGATAAACCCATGCAAGCGCAATAAGAATGCTTCAGTGAAATATGAACTCTGGAGCTTGCAGGGTTACGAGAATTCCTGTCGCTCTTTTCCCTCTATCGTTTTGTACCCAAAACCAGTCTAGCAAAACACCCTTACTGTAGCTGAATGCTTGTGGGGTTTATTATACACAGTATGTACAGTATATATATGCAAAGGTCACCCTATATTCGTCAGTTTTCTTCCTTGAGTTTTGGAACGAATATTCCTTGAAAATGCGGATTGTGGAAGGTAACGTACATGGTTTTGCCAAGTCCTTGGTCTTGGATCCGTGCCTGGGACACTGGAAAGAGACGTTTTAATCAAAACAGACAACCATTGCTTTTTCAACAGGATCTGTGCACATTTTCAGGGACTTGCTTTGCTCACAGGCATGCATTTCTCATAATTTACATTTAACAAACAGCCTAAATAAGATATGAACCACAATTACTGTGTAATTTGCATGCACAGGTCTGATATTCAAAAAAAAAAAAGGCCTGGAGGAAAAATCTGTAACATTACCATATACATTTGCATAACTACTAGTGGGTGACATTTTCCCAAAATTGCTGCAAATGAGGAAAAAGGTCATTTGCGAAGTGTTGCGTAATTTGAAGCAAGATCAAAAGCTTTGGCCTGGAAACCGTATCGGCTCCAATTGCACATCAGAAACCCAGAATCAGAGCAGTTTATCTGTTGCGAGCTCAGTGCATGAAAAATGAAGGAGCTCTTGTAAGAGGCCATCACAGTGTGTGTGTGTGTTCAGGTGATGTATTACAAAGGTTCAATTCCTCATATCCTTTGATGCCCTGCGTTTCATCTTGTTTAAGCCAGCGTAAAAGAAGGCAATTCAGCCTTCATGGCCGAGGTCTTCTAAGGATACAGACACTGCACGGGTTGAATATCTAATGACTTTGAAGAGGAATCGACACAAGAGTCCCAAATCATGCCAGTTTATTGTTTGCTTTCCTAAAGGATGCTTCCGTTGTTGTCCTCCTGGAGTTCTGTCCGTGCGCTGCTTGGTGTTGGGCGCGCTTCAAGACAGGGGTCTCCACGCATAAAGACGAGAAGAACAGGGCTTTCTGAGCCCATTCCAGTCACACCAGTCCCCAGAGGAAGTGCTCAAGCCCTCGTGCCAGGCTGCTGGGCTCTCGGCTTTGTTCGTTCGTTTGTGAACACCTGCAGAAGTGCACAGCTCGAGCAATCCGAGGTCTTCCTGAGAGCATGCCTCAAACACTGCGGTCAGGCTGCACACCCTGCAGCACTGCAGAATCTTTTGTTTTTCAAAAGCAACAGCCTTTGATGAAAGTTAAAAGTAGTGTGTGTGTGTGTGTGTGTGTGTGTGTGTGTGTGTGTGTGTGTGTGTGTGTGTGTGTGTGTGTGGGGGGGGGTGGGGGGTAAGATAGCTGCCTTTTTAATTCTGCTACACCTTCCACTGGAGCCTGTAAAATTGCTAATCTACTGAATGTTCCGTTTTGTTACCAGCTTTCAGGGCTAGAACACCCCAGTCTCCAGATTCGGGAGATGATCTGAAGATAGTCATGATGGAAGATGTACTGACACGATAACCAGACTACAAATCGTATTTTAGAAGAATGGTGTGCGTGTAAACTGAGCGCTGTTCTATTTGAAGTGTCAGGGCTCATAATCTAACGCCAAACCACTTCCCACACATGAAGGAGCGGTGATTCACTGAACAGGCGCACTCGTCATTGACCGCTTTTGAAATGTGCCTTCTTCGTCAGCCAGGAAGATTTCAGTGAATTTGTGGCAGTTGTACTGATCTTTTCACTTTCATTTCAAGCAAAATTCTGGGCTTTTTGTGCATGGGTTTCATGACGCGTCTTTAACCTTTATTACATAATCAATTGTGTGTTCAAGTCCCACGTTAATGGACAGATTGGGTTTATATATCCTTATCAGACAATGAGGCTTATATGCAAATCACTCCACAGCTTGCCTTTGTAACTTGATTCCTTCCTTTGCTCCTTTTAATTCAGATGCAAAGACTGAAAGCAGGAAGTGTCCTGGGTATTTTTTCTCAGTCTCAATACAGCAACAAGTCTTGGACAATTAACAAACCTGGGAAAATGTAGGGATGGTGATGTGATTGACCCTGTTCTATGAAGGAGCATTTATGTAGCTATAAACCCTTAACTCTACATATTGCAGGGAAGCTTTTGAAATAATTTATCAGAATAATCAATCAAATTAACAAGATGCCATAATGAATGCAGAGGGCTTTGTTAATGAGTGGCAGAAGCTGGACTCTGAACTGTTCAACTTCTGGACTGATTCCAGACCAGCAATATCTGTTCTGCATGGTGGTGACCAAAATTGTACACTGAAGACTTGAGAGTGCATCCTATAGTTTAAACACTACGTGCCATGGTTAAAATTCTACATTTTGTAATGTCCTTTTTCAAAAATACCAATGCAATCTGTTAATTTACACACCTTGGTCTTTTTCATAGCTTCATGTTTAGTGTTTTTCAGATAGTTTTTCCTACCTGCATTTTTGGTAAAGCCCTGTACTTGTTCAAATTAATCTTGATTAATCTTTATCTTGATTTTGTCGAATTTCCTGTGTGGCTTGAAACAGTTTGCTAATCGTTCTATTTTAGTATCCTCTGCGCACTTGCCTGGTTTATTAACTATACCAGAATCTAGATCATGGGTATAAATTAGGAACCGTGGTCCTAGTACAGATCCCTGTAGTACTCCACTAATGACGTTGCCCTGAATTTGAGCATTCACCCATTTTGAAGAACATTATCTATTAAAGTCCATGTTTAAAAGTATGCTCAAAATAACGAGGGCCACTATGAGCCCTGCAGTGTTCCCTTGACGTGCGTCTGGGTCAGAAAGGAAGCTAAGAGAGCTGAGCTCATTGGCTGCTATAAAAAAACCCCTTTCCCCAAGTAGACTCACACAGCCCCGTCCCTGGAACATGCAAAACACCAAGGAAAAGAGAGAATCATCCTTCGTGTTGCTCTTCATTTGCAGACAAGCCAACTTCCACTTTTACAAATGTTTGGTAGATTAAGCAGACTGTGGAGGCTGGGCAGCGGTTCATTATCTTCAATATTGTGTGTGTATTCTCATCCATGGGAGCTCCAAATCTCCACAATTAATCGTAGTAATCTAGGGGAGAGACAGTGGGCTATTTATCTTGTACTTGGTAATGGAGAAGTGCTGTTCTGAGCAGCACATCCCTGAAATAAATACAGCAAATAAACACAACCCTCAGCTTGGGAAGAAGGTAAATAAGTCTCTACATTATTTAAATGAAAATATCAGGCAACAAAAACAAGGATTTATCTCTGATCAGTCTGGCCTACTAAACTTGAGGCATATCTGGAGAATGAGCCTGAATTTGTAACAGAGAAGCCTGGTTTGTGAGAGAAGGCTATAGGTTTTAATGATTTCATTCTGAAAGTACAGTTGTGATTTTAAATACTTCAGTTTGGTCTAGACGCCGTTTTCTGTGTAGCTGCTTCAGTAGTGTGTGTAATGTGAGGTTTTCCTGACTCCGCTGTCTTCCTGCGCCTCACTCTCCAGGTTGAACAAGAGCCCAGAGCTCTGTTCTCTGCCCGTTTGCTATCCCTCTATAACAGACTGTCCCTCCCTCCCCCTCTCGTGTGACTCGCGGTGCTCTGTGGGGAGCGGAGGGCTCTGGAAACAGCTCCTGCCCCTCTCTGTGTGTAGCGCGGATCTGGGACGTGCCGTCCTGACCTATATTTCAATTCCAGACAGGTCCGGAAAGTTTCAATCTGGGGTGGAGGGGGGAACAAACAAGCCCAGGACTCATCCCACACCTGCTGTGGCCTCTTGTTGAAATTAGACATGAGTCTGGAGCTTTCAACTACGAACAGACCGCAAGACGAGGAGACAAAAGGAAGACCGTGTCAGCCCGAGCTTCAGTTAACTCCTGGCACAACATCTGGAAAGACACTTAATACGAGCTGATCAGCTGATGCTACATGATACAGCAGCATCCTACGAGTGGGTTTGGTTTTCAATGTTGTTTCCTGTTTATTCTTAACTGAATTTCAATCAGACGAGCTAGCCTCTCTCGTTTGCAGCCTCTCTTGTGTCCGATGTTGAGTATATCGCTTACAGCAAGACAGTCTGAACTACACATATCAGGTCTTGTCTATCAGCCGCGTCTCTAGGGCAGATTTGCCCCTCAGCACGGTTCAGCTAATACAGTATATCTGTGACATGAGACAATGCTGATTGATTCCATGTTTGAACCCCTCTTTTCCAATACAAGTGGTGTCTATTGCTCCAAGGCATGATCTTCAATAAAAAAAAATACAGTAGATGTGTTGTTCAAAAAAATAGCCTTTTTCACGATCTGTACTCTGCGGGGTTGAAAGAAATGTGTTGCTGCGCGCAGTCTCGACAGTGGCATTTTCAAAGCAGGATGCTCGACAATAATACGGCTTCTTTCCATACTGTAAAGGAAAAAAAACAACGCTATTTCAAATAAGGAGCAATAGCAAAGGTTGCATGGAAATATTCCAGAAGAGAATGGATTTGGTTTCAATTCCCAGCATGCACTCCACCGCCATTCGGCAGGGGGGTGTAGGGTTAAAGTTCATTAGAGTCTTGCAAGCAGCTTACGACTGGATTAAACGTCCAGGTTGCTTTGAGTGGAGAGTGCCCCAGTGAGAACAACACTCTGGCAAGAATAATTCTAAGATCTCACAAAAGGATTTTCAGAATAAAGTACTCCCATTATCTTTTTAACAAACCTCCACAAGAAGCAAGATAAGCCCTAGTTTATCACCACTCGCAGGGGAGACTTAGCTAGGTGAAAGTGGTCACATTTTAATGAGCTAGTGTTTAACTGTGGTCTCTGGGTACACTGCCGATAAGCTCTGTTTCATTTCCAGAGATCAAATCATGCTTCACTTTGACCACAGGTCTGCTCTGTAGTTAAAGACTTACTTACTGTCTATCTCCTGCCTATCTGGGAATGAAAGAGCTTGAATTCTTTTCACTAGGCTGAACAGAACTGTGCATACCACATGCGTCTTTCTGACCTTATAGTGTAAGGAAATGCCCATCCAACCTAGGAGCCATGTTCTTAACCGACTCCATCACAGATTGAGCTTGGAAAGCTCAAATTTCACCACTTCCAGGCTATGGATTGGTCATTCATTCCATTCGTGTGGGATTCTCATTTCTTGCTCCAGAAGAACTTATCATGCAGTGACAATTGACTGATCAAGCAGGAGCCACAACTCAAAACACAAATCTGTGCTCATGGTTGGGAAATTTTAGTGCCAAATGGAATTAGTGTTGCCAACAGCTATAAACAGGAATGTTTTATTGAATGCGTGGCAACTCTGAATCATTAGCTCTTTTTTTAAATGCTCGCTTTCCATTTAACCAGCATGACCAAAACAACATGACCAAAACCCTTCCACACACTTTAAAACCTCTTCATCATGGGGGAGTCAGAGCTTGTCTCAGCAAGCAATGAGCACAGGGCAGGGTACACCCTGGACAGAACAGCACTCCCATCACAGGTCAGAAACACTCACACCAGGGCTGATGTTTCCCAGAAGCCAATTAACCGACCAGCATGGCTTTGGACTGTGGGAGGAAACAGGAGCACCCAAAGGAAACCCATGTGAACCTGGAGAGAACATGCAAACTCCCCACAGACAGCAAACCAGGAACTGAACACAGGGCCCCAGAGCTGCAGGGCAGAAAAGCTAACCACTGTATCACTATGCCACCCTACAACCAACATGAAGACTTTCAGTAAATTTGAAATTGAAGAAAAAGCCCTGCAGATTTGGTGTGGCCCTGATTTACAGTATCTAGCACTCGTGAAAGACATCTTAGGAATTTCTCCTGTAACCCAAAGTCTATCCCAGACTCTTAGGACACAGGGTGGGAATTTCTACGGCATATTCTAATGACCTTTGCAGCTTTGGCTGCCCCAAATGAAGGTATCATAATTAATTTGATTCCTGACCTGCTTGCTGATGTGTTACATCAGAGGTTCTAATTAGAAGCAGGTAACTTGTGAGGCTCCTTTTGAAAGAGGCCATGCAGTTAATGAGATGACAAGCGAGACGTTCTGAATGCTTTGTCTCTCCCCAATATGTAGGACATTTCATTCAAAGTGAAAAGAAAAAGAAATTAACTCTGTCCTCCAGAGAATAATTCGCCTAAATTCAGTACTGCACCACCCAGGTATATTTTTAGAGTACCTGATTCTTACTTTAAAAACAAACTGTTTGTCTAGCTAAGTTTTCTGTGCCACAGCAGTTCCATAATGGCCTGGAGGGATAAACGTCACTCACTGCGTTTGAAGAAACTGTGCAAAGACGCTAGAGGCTTGCTTCATACAGCAAGGTGCTTGTGAGAGTACCAGCACAGCCCCCCATACACACACAGCCAGAGGGGTCTCTCTCTACGTGACGAGACCGATCAACTGAATAAAATCAATCTGAGTCCGGCTGCTGACGACCACCAGCTACAGACAGGGGCAGCTCAAGCCTCTCTTGGCAGGTCTAGAACTGAGGATTTAAAGACATACCACAGCAGTGTCCTGTCCACTGCAGGGCACACACGTGCACACAACCGTGTCAGCTCACATAGACGCAGACCCCACTTCTACCGTACAAAAACAGTGCAAGTTCAGCATTGAAAAGAAAGTCCTGTTTATTTTATAGTTGAGGCCTTCACCCGGGTGAATACAAATAGGGTTAAACACATCTGAACCCCTCACGGAAAATCTAATTGGGAAGTCTTTTAAAGAATATATACTCCCATCAAAGTGATAAAAGCCCCCAAAAGAGAGAACAACGGTACTTTAAATGCCGTTGCTCTCATTTACAAAGGCCTGTAATCACCTGAAGGAGAGACAAAAGTCAATTACAAGAAGAAAATTGCAAGAGCATCATTGTGGCTGCAGAATCTCCGAGGGTTTGCTTTAAAAAATAATGTGGCGACGGTATCTATCTCACACCTGTGGAAAGAAAAACAAAACGAACGTTCTCTGGAATGTCAGTTTTCCTCAAATGGCTATTTTCTGGCAATTATCGAGACAATTCAACTTTGGCTTCAGCATTAAGGTCAAGCGTGTCAATGACTGACGAGCTCCCACGTGGGGCTCTGTCTATGTATATCAGCAGATTTACTGCAGGCTACAGGCTTCTTTCCTCAGGACAACATAACAGGGGTCACTGAGAGCACTGAAAGATGTGTAGAAAAACTCTGATTTCTGAGCCCCAGATCCCCCACAATACGGTCCACCCTACTGTGGAATTCCAGTATGGCTCTGCCAAGTGTCATGGAGCTCACTTGCAGAGACATTGTTGTTGCTTCAAAGACACACGACATGGGTCAGCAAAGACCAAATTATATCTGCTCTCTTTCTATTTATTGATCTATTGAGTTACGTCATTCTCGATTTCGTCACAAGTGTCATTGTGATGAAAGGTGCTATCGAAAACTAAATGTGATTTTTTTCTGTCGGATGAATCGGAATTGCCAGTCGTCGAGACAGAGGTTCACGATGGCGCTGATGTCATGGCAATGGCTGACTGGGTGTGAAGGGGGTGGCTGGCATTCGGTCACACCATGTGTCTCTGGGCTCGAAGCAGCAGCCCCAGTGTCGGTGCAGTCAAGCCCCTGAACTCACAGTCTCGCAGTCCGCTGGGCATTCCTGCAACTCCTATTACAGACCCGGCAGTAAGAACCGACAACATTCCACAAATCAAGAGCACTGCAGACCTCACATCTCCACATCAGAGGAACATGAATGAAATTCTACAGCTAAGAATTATTAGTTATATATATATAACTAATAATAAATTTAAGATTTTTGGAAAAAATACATCCAGCTTCTTCATTCACATCGTGAGAAGTTTTTTACACTGGTATAGACTACAGTTTCCCTCTGCGGCTTCTAATGGAACCACAGGAGACTGCTCATCTCTCAGTGTCCTGTGGCTCCCATTAGGAGGTTGCTGTATATTGTTTTCTGTTTTGTCAGTCAATTCCTTGGAGATGTGTTGCTTAGCAATTTCCATCTCCTTATTTCCCCAAAGAAAAAATAACGACAATGAGTGCATTGGAAAAACAATAAAAAAAGAACAGTACTAGTTAATCCAAGTAATTGGATGACTTCTGCCTAATTATTGTCAATAAAACCCATTATTTCTCTCATACTTCCTGGGAGCTTCTGAAAGTGAGGAAACTGAAATGAATCCCAAGTGGTCCAGCAAGTGCCTGGCTCTGTGTTTCTGCATGGAAAAGGAAAAGGATGAGCCTGCTCTTCACAGACAAGCACTAGAGAATACAGACCTCTTACTGCCCCGATCTCATTGACAGGTGGATTTGGTCCTCCTGAATGGAGTTCTTGGGCACTGTCCTCAGATACGCATTTTTGTAGGAGGGTAGTTATTTTTTATGTGACTGTAAAAACAGTTTTCTCCACACTAGCATCAGAACATGTTCTCTGCTTGCAAAGCTTCATTGTACTTAAAAGAATTCCTGTCATGCTTTTGGTCTCTCAAATGAAAAAAAACAATTACCAATTACCCATTACTCATTACATGTTCCCAGTGCAATCTGTTTAATAAGCACCTGTTTAATAGGAACTGCCTGTTCAATTAGCAACCCAACTGGAATATTGAAAAGTACAACGTCTTTACGAGAACACTATCACTGTTGAACTACAGATAAAGTGCGCTATACACATGTATTCTTAAGAATTAGGAATACTGCTTCGACAACGTAGTACATTATTAAACTGAAACTGTTATTGAATTACAACAAAAAGACTTTGTAGACCATTAATACTACTGACACCCATCACTTTTGAGTTACTGCTACAATACCATATGCTACAGTGTTCCACATTTTCACTATTTATTTTTTGTCACCTGACATCTCTTAAACTTGTATTTGTCTGTTTCTGTTTCTCAGGTAAAAACACAAAACCTCTTCAATTATTGCCAGAGAGTTTAGTCTCCTCACGTTTTCAGCTAAGGCTGATCTCTAATCCCAGAGCCTTGTTCTCTTATCTTTTGTCCTGCCGTTTACCAGCTCCTACTGTACATGTGTTTGTTGCGCATTTATTTTTGCCAGCTGCTGAAAAGGACATTCTGACAATGTGTTTTGTAAAGTGAATAAAAACAAATATACGTTAAAATAGAAGAATTCTGATTAACAATGATGAACACCCTTCACCCAGAGGCGAATTAATAAGTTTTGCTCAATTGGAACCAAACAAAGATGCAATGACTGTTAACTGAAGGTAAGTACAATATCGAAAAAAAAAAACATTTAAAATTCAGAATGCTTGTAATAAACTGCTTGTTGCTCTATTAAAGCTATGAAACAAGTAAATTATAGACCTTTGCAACTACTGAATTATAAACGCTATTCTATTCATTTAAAGGCATGGCATTGCAACTACCATACAGAACATTGTAGACCAATATCACTGTTGAATTTTGACTATAAAACACAGTGTAGATATTATATCTCTGAAGGAATAGGGGCATGAAAGACTTAGAAGCTGATCTTCAATCTTTCAGTCTCTTTCTATCAATTTGTCTGTGTACAATTAACATTTCTTTTCTACTACTTTGTGTCTGTTTCAAAGCAGTCCACAGACTCACTGATATAGTTCACTTGCAGTATAGACACAGAAGTGCAGGCAAGCTTATTGCAAAGGATTTTAGAGCACAAAATCTTTGTGCAAAATTTGCATCAATCAATTTATGACCGTTCCTTTTTCAGTTTCCAGTTTAAAATAAACACTGCAGATTTCTGGGAAAATGTCAAAAAAAATAAAATTCCCCCAAATTCCACTTCTTATATAATCTCCTTGTTATATAAGAGAGGAATTTGCCTCACCCATACTGGATCATGAACAATCTATGCTTCACTGAGCTCCTTTTAAAAAAAATTGCTAATTGAGATGCTAATAGGTGCCTCCTGGCAGCAGTTTCACTTTCAAAAGTGTGCAAGGACTTAGTTGAAGAGACTTGCAAGAAATATATTTAATGTTCCTTTGTTGTGCTGCACAGCCCATTAGACAAAATTTCCCAGTGCTCATTCTGCATCTTCACCACAATTAAACAGCCCCCTGTTCTGAAGCCCACAGCTCTCCGCATCATAATCACCTGTGACACAAGGTGAGCTGGGAATGCTGTTATGGTCTTCTCTCTCTCCTGCAGAGTCCATCCCTACAGAGCTGTGGATATCATTCCCAGCAGAGACTTATGCTGGTGATGCAAATAGTCATGACCATTCAAACACATGTCAGGGATTTGCTCAAATATCTCTAGAGTTCAAGAAGCACAAATTATTTTTCTTCATTTACACAGATCAAATAACAAGTAATTCAACTAATTTTCAGGGAATCCTCAATACAGTGCAGCAGTTTGTTCTGTACATTTCCAAATGTTTGTGCCTCCTGTTGTCAGCTTTGAAGTTGTATGTTGTGATTTTGTTTTTTAGCAAAACTGTAATTTCAGATGACCTAACATCTCAGGAAAGGGAAAGGGTTTTTTCACCTACATTGCTTTGTTCAGACATTTACTAACTACAGCAGGTACAAATATCAATAAGGATGGATATTTCATGTGTTTAATAAAGTTAGGGAAAAGCCAGCAGATAATGACGAGGGGGAAGATAGGGTTCATCTATACTTCACTTATCTAACAACACTTTAAACCAGAAATTAGCACGCCAGTTGATCCTTCTGTCTCAAGCAGTGCATTGCAAAAACAAGTTACAAATGAATGACTTATAAAGTACACATTACACTTATTTATCTGACAGGACAGGACATGTTGATACAAAACAAAATTGCATCTCTTAATCAAAAGGCTGTACAAAATATGCACATTCTATATATCACAGTTGTCTCACCCATTTTCACTTTTAAGACATTTTTATACCTACAAAATTGCAGTCTCTGATTATCAGGAAAGAATAATGAAAGTGCTGATTGACACTGTGTAAATCACTGTTACAGATGTTTGGAAAAATATTAATTTCGTATTTGCTTTTAAAGCTGAAGTTGAACTTCAAGCTTTCAGAAGTCAGACAAAAAATACTTTAGCAATGTTGTTGAATGACATCAGCACTTTTTAGTGGCAACTCTTCACCCTTAATGTGCAAATGAAAGTGTCTGTGTTTTTCAAAGCACAGTCTTTCTACATGTTTTGAAAGTAACATTCCAATATTTAGAGTCTCTCTCAGACCTCACCGAGGTGCAACGAAATATTCATCCTGTTTCTCTGAATGGCTACTCCTGTATGTCTCTGCTGTATTTCATGAATGTCAAAATGTTAATTTGTTTTTCTTCTGTTTTCGTTTACACTGCAAATTTCCTTTCCCGTCTCCCCCCGATTAGCTTCCTGCCAGCACAAGAGGCAGAGGGACGCAGTTGTGAACATCAGGCTGGTAAATTCTGCAGATCCTCATTTCTTTTCTTACACTTTCTTGTTGTCAGCTTTCCTTTTATTCAGCCTGAAAGCCGTTAAAATAAACAAGACAGGGCTTTTAGCTAAAAGGGGTCTTAGACTGTGGCAGGAGATAAACAGCTTCCTGAAAAGTAGGTCTCATACTTTGTATGTTAGGCGGCACATTAAGTAAATAAACTCAGCTGTCGTCGGTTTTCTCTCTGCTCACAGTCTGTGGGCTTCTCTTCATGCAGAATAATCTGAGAGTGAAGGAGGGAAGGGAATGGCTTAGCTACTTTCCTCACTGTTCTTCATTCATATTTTAATGACCGTTAAAGCACGTAAACTCAAATTAAAGGATAAGAGAGACCCTCCGAGGAAGCAGGTGATGTTGAATTCCTTCAGAGCTCCTTTAGTGGTGCTGGCCAGCTGTCTGAACGTCACTCCCCTGCTCTGTAACACGTGCTTTAATGCTCTAGCCAATAAGTCACTGGTGTAAACACTCCCTGATTGGGACAAAGGGGAGGAAAGTCTGTGGGCATGTGTTTTACTTCATGGCGGAGAAAAAGCTCATTTGAAGTTAAGCTTTGATCATCAAGCCACAATGTGCTTCTCAGTTTGGCCTTTACGCAAGCCTGAAATCCAGACCGGATCGATTTCAGATTCATAAACTGCTCTCCTGGGGGGACGACCACAGAGGGGTGCAGATTTCAACACCAGGAGAGCAGCTTATAAATCTGAAATCGATTCGGTCTGGATTTCAGCAGCAGGGAAATTTCCCTATTGGTGCTGCCTCGTCATTGCTGAAGTCCGCATTTGAATGCTGGAGTGTACGCTTACGCATGGACTTAAAGGAATGACGTAATACCTAGCTAGCCTTCCTGGATACCCTGCGTGCACCAGTGCTCACACTGCACTGTCTGAATACGAGCAGGACCCCAGGAGTTTTATTTCAGACCCCAGTCAGCAGAGTAATCAGATCTTGCTGGAGAACCATAGCAGGAAATTGACAAAGCCTGAAAGAGGAGTGATGTAGACATTAGTATCTGTGCTGCATATAGGTTTATAAAGTTTTACTCTGACTACCATGGTTAAGGTGCTTTAAAGAATAAAGGTGCAGGAAAGCACCACAGAAACCATTGTGACAGTGCTGTATGGCATACAGAGGCACCATAAAGAATAACATTCATCAAACAAAGATAATAGAACGAAGAATATATATGGTAAAATCATAGAGCACTTGCAGAAATGATGTGCTCATCTGATCAATTTTCTCTCTATCACCTAGGTTGCCTGGAAAGGCCAAGCAGAGGTTGACCGAGAGACCGTGTGCTGTAAAAGTGCAAAACTGTGTCTCCTGAGATAATATGAGCTAGATGAGGGTCCCCATGGATCTTCTCTAGCTTGACTGGCATCACAGTCAGGTCTGGTAAAACTGTCAGTGAAATTTTAATCCCAGATTTAATTCCAGAACTATATGAACTGCAGTCGTACATACCTATATCAGCAATCTGTAGAAAGCAATTTCACACTGGTCAGCTAAATTAGATGAGCCTTGCATTCTGTCTGCTCCAGCTCCAGAACATAATAAGCTCTGTAATTAGTTCCATATTTGATTTGTATCTTTACTCAGCAGTGCAAAGCTATTTAAAGCACATTAATCAGCAAACACAGAGTACTACAACAGATGGTCGACAAATTTGAAAGGTAACGTATAGCCATTTATTACGACAGGCTCTCAGATGTTTCAGACGTACGAACAATCAGTAAGTATGTCGAGCAGATTTGCTTATAGGAAACTAATTAGTCTGCAATTACAGTTTAATTAAAGAAATTCACTGCATATTTATTTTGTCATTTTTACTTGGGGGAAAAAAATCTCTATTCCCAAATCACATCCCAATTTGTAATGTGTTTTGGAAATGCACTGCTTGAGACAGCAGGCTTTGGTGACATGATGATTTCAGTCTCACTGTGTCGATCCAGGGCTACACTGCCTCATGGACACACTGAGTGTGCACAGCCCGGCCCAGCCTCCTCCTTTCAGGACGAGATCTGTTCTGCATTCTGGCCAGGTCAAAAATGCTCTGTGTGCTCATCGGATGTGTTATGAGCGTCTGTGAAAATGCAATATTCCCTTCCTCTTGGTGCAAGAGATAGAGCAGTTAACTCATGTAGCAGTTGCAGAAAGGAACAAGATGGCACGCTGAACCGTATCAAAAAAGCTTAGAAGGCAAATTGTTTTCCTTTTGAACTCTAGGTTGCCCGTATACGTAGCCTCCTGCATTTTTTGGTCACGTGACTGTTCCTTTTAAACGTCCATCCACTTTAAAACACTTTATCCAATCCAGGGTCGAAGCCTATCCCCAAGCAATGGGCACAAGGTGAGATACACCTGTTCCAGACACCACTCCATCGCAGTCCTTTAAATAAGTCTTCGGCCACTTCTGTTTCCTGATTAAAAACTTAACCTTCTGACTGTAAAATAAGAGGAGCTGCTTTTCATATGAGGTTTCCCAGCCTCAGGGTTTTTGTTTCCTGAATCACCTGATCACGGTTTACAAGTGACTCCGGTCAGAGTCTGTTTCAGTCCTGCAGGTTGCGTCTGACTCGGGATCGGGATGCATGTGGATTCTCTCATTCTGGTTTCTGGTTGTTCCAGTAGAGCTGCAGAATGATGGTTAATAATGATGAAAACATCATCTGTATTCAGAGGGCAACTGATACAGTACATTTTATCCAGAAGGGGAACTAGATCTGATTGCATTTGGACATTGTAAAATAAACGAGGAAAACCCAGACCGCTATAGTGTATATAATGAGTGAGTGTAGGAATTGATACTTATTATAATCACCACACTGTATATCATCCCTTCAGGCATCTTTCTGTGTCAATAATGAACACAGTCTGACAGAAAATGGCATCTGCGACCGACAGCATCTTTCTGACCAGCTGGTAATTCCAGGTAACAACCTTGTGTCCATCTAATGTTCAGGAAAGTCAGTCATAAAATTCAGAACAGGCTAGGGGTGGAAGAGAAACCGTGCTCTTCTAATATGACTCTGGAAAGCCCACAGCAGGATGTCTCATTTTTTACCTATTATTTGCATGACTTTTCTCTTCATTCTTCACTGAGCTGTGATTAGCGACCTTGCCTTGACACTTCCATGTCCAGGAGACGACAGAGACGCCTGCGAAGAAGCCTCGCTGCTCTCCTGAGTGCCAGTGCAGGAGCTGCCAGTGCCAGGAGCTGCCAGTGCAAGAGCTGCCAGTGCAGGAGCAGCCAGTACAGGAGCAGCTGGTGCATGAGCAGCCAGTACAGGAGCTGCTGATGCAGGAGCTGCCAGTGTCAGGAGCTGCTGGTACAGGAGGCTGTGTGTGGTTGAACTGTGGCAGAACTGTAAGAATTACTGCCCCCCTCCTCTGCCACTAACCTGAGCCCGTCCACACAACAAAAACTAATTTGCAAGTCTTGGAAGAGCATTTCAAAGAGAAAAAAAAAGCCCTGCACTCAGAGCGTGTGACAAAAAATGTACCCGCAGCTGTCTGAAATTTTAGGAAGAGCTCCCAGAGCATCTGACAGCTGTTAACACACGAGGCAGCTCCTCTTTAGAGCTGCGCTGGCTCTGTTGTGCGATTTTGTCTGCCTTTCATGAACACGTGAACGAAAAAGAAAACTTTCTAACACAGTCCCTTCCTCCTCTCATACAAAGAAGCCTTTGGGTCAGCTTCTGAATGTTCAGCACTTCTTCTGGAATGAGCTGCTCTCAGGCGCTCACTGCACTCATTTGCTATTCAGGCAAGCAAGTGGGAACCAGTGCTCCAGTCAGGAAGACAAGAAAACAGCTTTCGGCACCTCACTCACTCCAGAATCATCTCCTCTAGGGTTTAAAGGGGAACACAGTCAAGAAGAGAGAGGGGGCACCTCCTTTAACTTCTGCAGGCTGCTGGCATTATTTATTTTATAGGAAAGGAGAACTATATTCATATTTGTTAAGGCTTTCTTAAATCGAGTTGCAGGTTCTGCTCACCATCTGCCAAAGACGGGGGAAAGCCAGAATACTGACCAAATCAGGCGAACGAGTAGCTCAAGAGAGGAACTCAGGTCAGGACAAAAACCTGAATAACTTTAGTCCTCCATGATCAGATCCCAGGCTCTGTTGGTATGCAAGCATGCAGGTGTCATGCCGGAAAAGGCAGCTGTTATGTAGCGAGGCTAGCCACGTGACTAGAAGTCTGTAGCCTCAGGTTCCAGTCGTGGCAGTCTGGGGGACACAGCATTTGGGGGAACCTGAGCTTAGAATCCAATGGCCACAACACACCAGCCTGGAGCGTGCAAGGCTGTTTGACTTGAATATCACTTCTCAATTTAAACATTGTCCCAGAAACAAAAGATGTCCTTTAGTGTACACCCGGGACTGGCAGTGTTCTGCTGCTCTCTAGTGGCCACAACGGGACAGTACACCTCTGTCCCCCTCTCTTGAAATTCCGGGTTCGGAGACGCAGCGTTGACTGACAAATGCTTTATTTTCACAATAAAGACACATAAACAACCTCTGATCAGATGGGGCTCAGCCCTATCATGCCGACTCATATCATTAAAAGCGATTGTGCACTTTGAAACTGTAAGATCGCCATTATATGAAATGTCCCAAGGCTGTAGAATAGGTTATTTTACTTTACTAGTTAGTTTACTACTTTAGACCAGATGTGTAATAGATGTAAACAGGCGTCCATGCGTACTTGGCATGTCTTTAATTGGGGACGTTTTAGACTTCTGTCTTTGAAACTGAGTACAGTCTGAGTACAGTAGGGTCTGAGTGCACTGTGAGTACAGTAGGTCTGAGTACAGTCTGAGTACAGTAGGGTCTGAGTGCACTGTGAGTACAGTAGGTCTGAGTACAGTCTGAGTACAGTAGATCTGAGTACAGTCTGGGTACAGTACGCCACCGTCTTCGTCTTGTTTTTCGTAATCATCGTCTCTTTACAAATGATTATTTTGTTTTTTGTTTTTTTATGCGCAGGCGAGTTGCTCTTGTAATTGCTTCACGCATCTGAAAACTCTGACGTGCAAAATCACGTATTAAGGGGAAGAACCTCCCTCGGCCCCGGAGACGGCGGTGCTCCTGGCCGGACGCCCGAACCTGCCCGGGCGGTCGACCCACAATGCCCCGCAATGACACAAACGCCGCTGTTGCAGGTAACTACCAGCCTCGTCTCGGAGACCAGGGCGCCTAATTGCCTTTACACCACCCACCCCTCCCTTTCACATTTTCAGAGTAGCTCATCCGCAAGCAAGACAACCGCGGTCTCGGTAACAAAGCTGTTTCTTCAAAATGATTAATTGTGCTCAAAAGCCTGACAGGCTTTGTACATAAAGCTGTTGGAGCTTGTAAACTACTGATTTAATTGGTTTTTATGTTATTTACCCAACAAATCATCGCCTATTACGACGCGCTCAGCACGGCCATGACAGGTCCAGGGAGGATTTCGCTACGATAATCAGTATTTATAATGTTTCAACCGGTGGTCGCCGGTGTCCCCAAAACACTGACGAGTAAAACATCACGACTCATTTTTCTGGTCTGTTTTTTTTTTCTTTCCCACTAGTTTACTAAGCGCCGTTGATTGAGTTAGCCGGTAATTACAAATACAAGGGAATTTCACGCTCTGCTGGGATAGGGAAGAGAGCTCTTCAAGTAATCGGTTTAGCGAACAACGGGGCTATTTCAGTGAAGCCGCCTCCATTGTTCCTGCACCGGCAGTCTGTGCTTAATACCTTCTTAATTTCCCCCCACGTTATTAATTCTCCAAGTGTTTCGCAAAGGCGTTACACGTGTCGAAGTGATTAGAAATACGAGGGAAAGGCGTTTGAAAGTACTTGTCGCCAGTGTTGACTCCAGTGCCGGTGCTTCTCTTGTGTCTACCCTGACGTGTCCCTTCCCAAAACCCCCTCCAATCAACCGGTTGCCATCGGGCTCCCAGTGTTTCGGGGTCCTGGGGTACCTGCACCTCGGAGGCAAGGCGCCCCCCGAATGTGTGTGTGAAATGGAGTGTCGTTTTATCTCTCTTTCCGAACCCAAACCGCTAAAAGATTCTGTTGTGGAAGATCATGCGACCAGCCCGAAGTAATACTGAATGAGGACGCCCGTTGGTTGCTGCAGGCAGTTGAATTGAGACACTTTCGGGGATGGGACGATACAGTTGCTTAGGTATCACCCCGAGTGATACCCTCTCCGTCTCGGACTCTGCTTGTTCGCATACCCCAGCAGGTATCGCATCTCTCTGCCCGGACTGCCCCAGCTGGAGCTCCGCTTTCAAATGACCTCTCAACCCATCAATTGACCGCCCCCCTTGTTTCAGTAGATATAACACAAGTGGGGTTTGGTTGGCTTTTACCGACATCTGCCGGATTGTGGGTTTTATTTATTTTCCAGTAACTGTCGGTATTAGCAGTAAACTGGTGTCAGCACAAGCCGCTGTCTCATATATTCGTGAGACGCGTGAGTTTGGAGTCTTGTGAGTCCAGCTATATCCAAGCGAGGGTGAGACAGTATATCAGTTTACTTACAGGTCCTCTGTGCACCCCAGGAGGGTGTTTGTGCCCAGCGCCTGGACTGCCGTCCAGTCCTGTCTTAGACGAATGCATCATGTTAAGCTTTTTGCTAGACTTAACCAGCCTGCGCTGCCCAGTTAGGTTCAGCTTTAAGAGCAAGCAACTGGTGTTCCTGTCCAGGGCGCAGCCCGGGTCAGACTCCGACTCACCGCTACCCTCTGCGGAAAACGTGACTCCCGGAAATGGCTGGAGCTGTAGGCTCTGGCTGGCTCCTTCCTCCTCCACCCCGGAGATGCGATCTGGACACCCCGAGTCCCCGAAGCCCGCCCGCCGCACCTCCTCCCCCATGAGATCTGGTGTCTGAGTCTCTCCTACTTGCGAGCGGTAACTACCTGAAAAGCGGGCAACAGAGAGATGAGTCACCACACGCTCAACCGAGATACGCGGCTGAAAGTCTAGGCTGGCACGGCCGACGCACACTCCTTCCCAGAGAGAGAAAGGCCCGGCCAGCCTCCTCCGCTCAGACCCACCTGCTCGCTCTATTCTGGGGAGCGACTGAGTCTCACACCTCCTAGGACAGAGAAGCGGGGGCCGCCTGCTACTTTTACTATCTGACGGATTAGCGCGTCGCAGGAAGGAAAACTGCACGCATGAGTCACACTTCGTCATATGAGCGTTTTGTTCTAGTGTTGAAGGAGCCCCTCTTTTAACCGGTTGCATGGTTTTTATGTACTGTTGCTTGCGCATCATAACAATGCCTTCATTTGATTCGGATGTATTCGGAAGAGCAGATCCTGACAGTGTGCATCATGTGATGTTTGACTATATAATCGGATTCTTCGCACCCTGTGTTCAGTAGATCCACATCTTGGCAGTGTTATCCAATCATTTGAAAAGCAGTTCCTTTAATTAAGAAGCTGAGAGCGTAGCTGGAAGTCGTTGAAAGCACTCCAGAATCTAACAATACAGAGACTCGAATCTGGCCCTGTCGAGACTGATCGTTCATGTTGGCTGGACCGAACAGATCGGGTGTGGTTTACACTCTTCCACGTACAAGACAGTGATATTCCCCACCAGAGCCTCATTATCTTCATCGAGGAGTTGTGATGCCAGCAGCCGCCCCCAGCACCAGCCCCTCGAGAGGAAATCCACATGGAAAACCAGAGTCTAATTAGAAAACACGAGCATTGTAGCCGGGCCGTTTCTTTGTTTTCTGCACTGCGACCTGGCGCAGAGACAGGCCAGAGCTCGTCAGAGTTACTTTAAAACTGAGCAAAGTGGGGGGAAATACCTCTCTCCAGCAAAGGTTTTATTGCTGTAACAGCGTCGGTCAATTCTTCGAAGGTTAATTCGTCCTCGGAACAGAACAATAGCACCACCTAGTGGAGGCAGTTGTTCATGTTTTCAAAAAACGATGCAGTCTACTCTGAACCGTATCATTTTCCAGAACGTGGGATAAGATAACGTGAATCGACCGAGGCATTATTTGAGATGAATGTGTTCCGAAGCGTATACATGCACTTATCTGCCAATACAGACGCAACGCTCTCTAACCGATGGACACAAGGAAAAGCAGAGGTATCTTATATTTTAGATGTTTAGTTCTAACCCCCATCCGGCAGAGGTCGCTGTCGCTGTTTCCGCCTCCCTGTTCGAAATGTCCCCGCAGGGCGTCCGTCTTGCTCCGCCGCTGGTGTCAATCACGTGATTTGGTGGCGAAACTTCAAAACAGGGGGTCTCAGGCGAACGGGAAAGCCGGCGATGTTAAAATATCATTAATTAAAGGGGAGAATTTCAAATACTGGATGGATGCTTCGTTTTTATGAATGTTCGGGTCGTTTCATGCTGCAAGGAATACATAAAATGCCCTCCTTCAGCCTGCTTCATGCAGCTCTTTAAAAGGCAGCGATCTTTCAAAGAACACGATGGGATGTCAGCGCCGTCCGTATGTTCGAAAAAGTGCACGGAAAGAAAGTGTCATAATAATTTGCAATACAAAACCTTCAGTAAACCGTTCATTCCGAAGCCCACAACAGCCACTTTGACCAAATAAATCCTGCGATTTCGTACTTCTTGGACCTGCACTGATGTAGCTCGATTACGTTCGCTCTCTTGCGCTCAGTTCGTTATTTTTCGCCAGATATGAGCGTCTGACCCGCCTGTCTGTGGAGGAATCCCTGTTTGCTGTGACCCCCCGCCGGGCGAGTGCGGGGTGATCGCTCACAATGACGGGTCCCCTGCTTGAGTTCGAGACCGAGATGTTCCTCTCGCTGTTCGGTTCGGACGGGCTGCTGGTCACAGCCGAAGGTCTGGGCCTTGACCGGATTCTGCTGCAGTTCCTGCGGGTCTATTCGGAAGAGGGGAGTCTGGTGCTGTTGCTGAACACCACCACGCCCGAACAGGTGAGGATGCTGTACACCTCTGTCCAGCTCGTGGGTCACTTCTCGGAAGGTCGCTCTTGTTCCCGAAGATAAGCAGGGAAAGTGACAGTCGTATTAAAAATGCTTGCGTGGCTTGCCACGAATAAAATCATATTATATGTATAGAATCATACGCCCAGTGCGTCTTTGTCATTAAAGGTTTATGATGAAAGTTTTCTGCACTGGGCTTTGAGCATCGCTGCCTTGCGGTGTTTCGGGTTCAGTTCCTGGGGTGCTGTCTGTGTGGAGTTTGCATGTTCTCTTTGTGTTTGCAAGGGTTTCCTCCCACCGTCCAAAGACACAGTGGTAGGTTAGTTGGCCAGTGGGGAAATTGGCTCTGGCGTGTTTACTGTGTGTGTGTGTCCTGCGATGGACTGGCGTCCAGTCCGGGTCATACCCTGCCTTGAGCCCATTGCTTGCTGGGACAGGCTACAGCTCCTCTGTGACCCTGATTTGAAAGAAGCAGTTAGAAAATGGATGGATGGATTTCTACAGTACTGAGTATGAACGGACAGGGTCGATAGCGTTTATATTTCCACTTATGTGGTGGTTCAAATGTTTTTTAAAAGCCGAACACCGCCTAAAGAAGATACAAACGACATCCTTTGTATTGTTACTGCAGTCAATGCCTTGAAACCTGTCTGCACGGAGTAGGCTTGTGTTGTTTTATAAACCACTTTGCTAGTGGTGGTTGGGTTTTTACAATATCCTGTAGAATCCTCGTCATAAATTGGGTATGTCAGTGGGTGCTCGTGTGTATAGAAAGGTACGTTAGGTATGTTTTTGCCAGTGATGGTACACCTTCCTCTGTTGCTCATTCTACTCATGAATGTCTGGAAAAAACCCACAAGCCCAAACTGCAATCCCCAGCCCATTGTGACCTCTGCCAGCGCGCGTGTGTTTCCAGGAGTTCTTCACGGAGAAGCTGCGGGCCGAGGGGGTCTCCCACCTCCCCAGGACGGTGACCAGCGAGGTGCCGAGCGGCGAGCGCCTGGACGTCTACACCCGGGGCGGCGTCCTCTTCGTCACCAGCCGCATCCTCGTGGTGGACTTCCTCACGGACAAGATTCCCGCCAGCCTCATCACAGGTCAGCCACGTCGGAACAGCTCTTCCGGGAGTTTAACAGCCGGTCAGATTCTTCTTCGGCAGCTCAGATTCGCCTGCGTCTCGAGATGGAAGTGAAGAGGCTGAAGGCGGCCGCTTGTGTGAACTGTTATGCCCTTTGGTCACCACACAGGGTGCTCCCTGTCATTGCGGACACAGGCACGATCGTTCTTGCTTTCCGATGATGCAGAAGGGCTGAATGAAGTTAAATAGATAACTGTATTTTTGAAAAAATGCTTCTAGGTATTCTTGTGTACCGGGCTCACAAGATCATCGAATCCTGCCAGGAAGCCTTCATCCTGCGGCTGTACCGACAGAAGAACAAGACAGGCTTCATCAAGGCCTTCACGGACAAGCCCACCGCCTTCAGCTCCGGCTTCTGCCAGGTGGAGCGCGTCATGAGGAACCTGTTCGTCAGGAAGCTCTTCCTCTGGCCCAGGTAGAGACTCGGCCTTCGCTCCGCACGCCCGGGGCTGGAGGGGCACCGAGAGTTGCACAGATCGGGCAGGGGTCAAGCACGGTGCCTACGACGAGTTTGTCGAGCACAGGCAAAGCATCATCCTCCCCTACCCAGCATCCTCACCTGCTAAACCAAAAGATCAAGGGTGAGGCGGGTTTTGGAAACCACTGGCAAGCTCAGCTGCAGCGCAGCAATGATACCAGCAGCGCCGAGAGCCCCTGTCCTCTCTGTGTGTTTCAGGTTCCACGCGGCCGTCAACTCGGTGCTGGACAGACACAAGCCGGACGTGGTGGAGCTGCGTGTGTCCCTCACCCCGGGCATGAGCGCCATCCAGAGCTCGGTGCTGGACATCATGAACGCCTGCCTGAAGGAGCTGAAACGCTACAACCCCACGCTGGAGGTGGAGGACCTCTCTCTGGAGAACGCGCTGGGCCGCTCCTTTGAGAAGGTGAGAGCGCTGATGTCAGGCCCTGCACCTCTAGGAACTCACCCTCGCTAACGGGCCGTCTGACCGCTTGGCCGGAGGTGTGGAGAAACTTGAAGAAAATCAACAGATCAAAATCAGCTTGTCCGGCCGCCAGGAAGGCCACAGGTCTTCATGAAACAGCCAGGGAAGGCAGGCCCCTTCGGTTCAGTGTTCACTGCACTCGGCTGCTGTTTTTTCTGTGGGTCATTGTTCTTCACTTGTTGGTTGATTGAATGATAAATGTGTTTGTGCAGTGTTGCTGCTTTTTATAAGAGGTGCACGTCACCAAAAGTGTTGCCCCCCCCCACATCGAACCCTGCAGAGCTGAGATTTGTCTTTGCTTTGGCAGACAATCCGCCACTACCTGGATCCGCTGTGGCACCAGCTGGGGGCGAAGACCAAGTCCCTGGTGCAGGACCTGAAGATCCTGCGCACCCTGCTCCTCTACCTCACCCAGTACGACTGCGTCACCTTCCTCAACCTGCTGGAGTCCCTGCGCAGCAGCCAGAAGGCCTTCGGGAGCAACTCCGGTAGGAGTACTGGGAGCGAGAGAGGAGAGAGCAGGACAGGAGAGGTGGGGGGGGGGAGGTGGTTGAATCTGGGGCTGTCACGACAGTAGAACAAGCGATAGAGTTTGAGCTAGGGTCTCACAGCGCCTGTGAGACAGAAATATATCAAATCAGATTCTGTACAGTGAAACCACCCTTCATCTGGCAAGCAGAACGTGAGGGAGCTGAAGGTAAGGAAGCCTGGACCCAGTGCGGGAGTTTCCATGTAGGTTGAGGTGTAGAAGATGTTTGCTCTTCAAGTTGAAAGAAAAATGATTTACCCTCTGAAAAGCAGCAGTGATTGGTGTGGTGTTAAATTCCTCCCTTCCGTGCAGCAGCAGCCATAATGTGTGACGAGCATCGTTAATTGTCCGTTTAACTGTCTTAAAAAGCTGACCTTGGATGGCATGTGCTCCACAGAGCATCAGGGACACAGGGTAGGAAAGTCTCTAAGCTGAAGCGTTGTTATGACTTTGTTCAAGTTCAAGTTCAAGTTTATTGTCATTACACTCATATACATGGTATATGGTATAACGAAATGCTATTTAGCTAGCTCTCGGACATAAGTAGTACAAAGAGAAAAAAAAACACAACAACAATACAATTGTGTAGCAAAAGAAAGACAGAGACAACAGGCAGTGTGCAAAAAACAACAACAGACGATGTGCAAAAAAAACAACAGGCAATGTGCAAAACAACAAAAAAAGTAACAGGTTATGTGCAAAAATATGCATCAACAGAATAAAATAAAGGGATAGAAATTATTCGTTCTTGTCTAAACTAATTGCCGACTTAAAGAGCTAAGTGCTAACGTGCGTCGAAACTTCTGTTCCTGCAGGCTGGCTCTTCCTGGACTCCAGCACGTCCATGTTTGTGAACGCTCGATCGCGGGTTTTCCGTACCCTGGAACCAAAGGATGGCCTTAAAAAAAAGGCAGGAGCCACGACGAACCAGGAGCAGAACGGAGAAGCCGGTGATCGCAAAACCGCTCGTGCAACGCACCACACAACACTTCTAGAGCGCTGATGTTCACACCCAGCCTGCCGCACTGCGCCGAAATGGGTCCTGTTTGTGCGTGTCAGCAGGGTGGCTCGTATTTTACCTCCCAGTTCCCTTGGCGTTTATTGCCTGCGCTTCCTTTTTTCTTGTTTGAAAGCAAAGGGCAGGAAAAATGTGTTGATAGGCTGCTACACAGGACGTCGCTGGGTGTTAAAAATATCTCCATGGAGCAGAATGTATGCACTCCGGTTCCGTTTAATTTTGAGGTTTTGCACTCTGTGCTGAAATCTGTGTACATTTGTATGCCTAGGAAAGTGTAGATTGAGGACTAAGCCAGGGTGTCGGCCTCAGCAATATGGCGGGGAAGCTCATTGTGGCATACTCCTGCAGCCATTTGCATAGAAATTCAATTCAGACCGTCTGGCTGAAAACCCAGGATCCTAACCGCCAGACCATACAGGAGCACACAAAGTGCTTTCTGTGCTGAGTTTTAAATACACTTCCCCATAGCTTCCACTTGTGGCCTCTTTGTCACTTTTGGGTTGTGACGCTAACATCCTGCGTGCGTGCATGTTGCAGAAGTGAAGAAGGAGCTGGTGCTGGAGAAGAGCCCCAAGTGGGAGGCGCTGACAGAGGTGCTGCAGGAGATCGAGAAGGAGAACAGCAGCTCCGAGCTCGGCCCAGGTCAGACAGAAGCACAGGTCCTGCCTTACTGGAGGAAGTACGGGACCACACTGCGGCCGATATACATAAACACTAGATAAACTGGATCAGTGAGCCTAATAAAGATTTGATTAATGATGGGTTTCGATTTTCCAATCTTCATCTGAGAAATTTAGCAAAAATTCTGTTAGATGATTTAAAATAAGTAAAAAGGTTCAATTTGTCTTTGAGGGTTTGGGGCGTAAATTCACTGATAGCACTGAGCGAACCATCTTGGATCTTTTTAATTAAAGGGTGATTAATCTCTCTGATCAGCTCCTGCTGATCGGAGAGATTGCGTTTTGCGTCTGCTGCTTTGCTAGTTCCAGAAAGGAACACGTTAAAGATGCTCCCGTGTCTTGTCCCGGTCCCTAGGGAGGGTTCTGATCTGTGCCAGTGACGATCGGACCTGTGCCCAGCTGCAGGAGTATGTGACCCGTGGCCCAGAGGCTCTGCTAAACCGGCTGTACGGTCGCACCTTCGGCAGGAAGGAGACGCTGCTGGAGCTGAACGGGGAGAAGAGAGTCCCGGCCAAAGCCAAGGGCAAGAGAGGAGCAGAAGGCGGCACCAAGGCCAAGAAGCCCAGAGCCCAAGCTGGGAAAAAGCAGAGCAAGACGCCCGCGCTCACCCTGACCCAGATGGTGGGGAAGGGAGACGGCAGGGAGGATGGGCCGGCAGAGAGGGAGCCGATGGGCAGCAGCGCAGACGAGGAGGAAGGGATGCCGGAGGAGGAAGAGGGAGAGGAGGAGGAGGAGGAAGGGCTGATCCTTAACCTGTCCTCGGACTCCTACTACGGCGTCATGAAGGAGCCCCTGACCGTTATCCACCCACTGCTGGGCTGCAGCGACCCCTACAGCCTGACGCGGGTACTGCACGAGGTGGAGCCGCGCTACGTGGTCCTGTATGACGCCGAGCTGCCCTTCGTGCGCCAGCTGGAGGTCTACAAAGCCAGCCGGCCCGGCCAGCCTCTCAGGTGCTCCGAGCTCCAGCCCAGCGCGTCGGACCCGTCCCGTTCCACACAGCCCCTTCAGCTCCCAGCTCGCCCCCTGCTCTGTTTCTTCAGGATGAGCGTCACTTGCTCGTGTTTGACCAATTCAGGAGGCGGTCTGTTCGTTTAAGGGTGCTGTGATCCCAGAGGACTAGAGAATCTTCGGGATCTTGTTCCCGAAATTGATCCCCAAATTACAAATCATCCGTTTAACTGAACACCGTCCATTCGTTCCATGTCTTGAGCAGCTTACAATTCAGTAACTCTCTGTAGAACCTGCTGGATAAGGGCTAGAACATAACACCATAAGAAGGCTTGTTAAATTCGGCTCGTCTAGCCCGTTTCGTAGTCAGTAGTTCATTGATCCCAGGATCTCAGCCAGCTGTTTTTTGAAGGAAGCCAGGGTATCGGCTTCAACAGCATGGCTGGGTATCTTGTTCCTCACTCCCACCACCCTCTGTCTTTGCCCAGAGGTGAAGAAGTGCCTCCTGTTCTTGGTTTTAAATGCGCTTTTGAAATGTACTAGTAGTTTTCACTCGTGGTTCACCGGTTCAGCTCAGTTTATCATTTATTTGACTGTTAAAAGTTAAAGGCTGGCGGGGGTCACTCAGAGCAGGATGATCCTTTGGTGCCTCCGAGAGGATTGAAGAACACTTTGTGTGTCGTGTGCTTTTGTCCACACTCCGATATTACACAGAATGTTAATTCTGACCTGAAGAGTCTCACCTGCCTCCCCAGGGTTTATTTTCTGATCTATGGCGGTTCCACTGAGGAGCAGAGGTACCTGACAGCCCTGCGCAAAGAGAAGCAAGCCTTCGAGCACCTGATCAGGTGAGCGTTGCTGCTGAAAAAGCAGGAGTAAAAAGTGATAAGTGTTCCAGTGAATCAAGCGGCCATTTCCTCAGAGTTCCGGATGATTGAGCAGCGAATATCTACCATGATTGGATGCCAGAACAACTGAATCTTTTTTGCTCTGTCCTTTCCGAATCGAAGGCTGATTTCTGTATGTCCGCATGGGAATGTCAGAACAGTAACTGGTTGCTTGGATTGAGACTCTCAGACGTGTATCATGGTTTCCAGAGCCGGCGCAGACCGGGAGCGTGCAGCCTGCTGTTTGAGAGTGTGTGTGAGAGTGAGATGCCTTAGTGCTGGGGGTCTGAATCCGAGGGCTGTGTTTTTTCCTTGCCGGGTGGGCTTGCTCAGGGAGAAGGCCAGCATGGTGGTCCCGGAGGAGAGAGAGGGCAGGGGAGACACCAACCTGGACCTCGTCCGAAACGCCGAGCCCGCCAGCGCCTCCACCAGCACGCGCAAAGCAGGCACGTCTTGCGGTCTCGCGCGCGCCGACCCCCGTCTGCAGCCGTGAGAACACGCGCCCCACGTTCGCGGATTCTCGGTGCGCCGGGCCGCCAATCGCTAAACGCCAAACCCGAGAGTACTGCCTGCGTCTACTGTAAGTAAGACACAGCGCAGAGGTGAGCAGGGGGCCTGGAAATGAGCCCTGAGCTGTGGACTCCATGGATCCCCACTGCCACCCAGTCGGGAACCGGCCAGTCCTGTCGTTCCCGAGCCTCGCCTTCTCGCGCTTTTCCGTGCGCCAGTGGTTCATGAGCCACCCCCTACACCGCTCCCGATTTATTTAGTTTTTCAACACGCTACGTGACATCAGTTTCCGCTGTTTGTTAGAGAGAGGCCAATCATCAGCGCGGCCAGTCATCTGCCTGCAGTTCGGCCGCGGCGGTCTATCGGACGACCGCGATGGGTCTTTGCTCAGTTACTGTGGCCTCTCCGGTGGCCCCCCCCTGGGGATAACATCCGCTGGTCCCCGGCGGGACGCTTCCTCCGCCTCGCGAAAGACGAGAACGCCCGGATCCGGGTTCGAAAGGCGGGATCTGAGGTTTTTTTCGGTCAAAACACTGGCGAGAGTCCCCCTCCCCTCCCCCCCCCCCTCTGACCAGCCCCTCTCGCGTGTCCGGCAGGCGGCCAGGAGGAGCCAGCGGCCTCCCAGCGGGTGGTGGTGGACATGCGGGAGTTCCGGAGCGAGCTGCCCTCCCTGCTGCACCGGCGGGGGCTGGACATCGAGCCGGTCACCCTGGAGGTGGGCGACTACATCCTGTGCCCGGACACCTGCGTGGAGCGCAAGAGCGTCAGCGACCTGATCGGCTCGCTGGGCAGCGGCCGGCTCTACTCCCAGTGCCTGGCCATGTGCCGCTTCTACCGCCGGCCCGTGCTGCTGGTGGAGTTCGACCCGGCCCGGCCCTTCTCGCTGGTGGGGCGCGGCGAGCTGCGCCTGGAGATCTCCGCCGGCGACGTCACCTCCCGGCTCGCCCTGCTCACCCTCCACTTCCCGCGGCTGCGCCTGCTCTGGTGCCCCTCGCCCCACGCCGCCGCCGAGCTCTTCCAGGAGCTGAAGCGGGGCCGGCCCGAGCCCAGCGCCGGCGCCGCCCAGGCCGTCGGCGCCGACTCCGACACCGTGCCCGAGGCCGCCGCCCTCTACAACCCGGGCCCCCACGACTTCCTGCTCAGGATGCCCGGCGTCGGCGCCCAGAACTGCCCGGCGCTGATGAGGCACGCGGGCAGCCTGGCCGAGCTGGCCGCCCTGAGCCGGGACCGGCTGGCGGAGATCCTGGGCAGCGCCGCCAACGCCCGGCTCCTGCACCAGTTCCTCCACGGCACGGCGAGCGGCCTGCAGCCCGCGCGCGGGGGCAAGGGGGAGGCGCAGGGCAGGAGGTGACCGTGTCCGGCAGTGGGGCAGCACCAGTGGGGGCCTGGCAGGTGGGCGAAACTGGCGGGACGTTTCGGGAAGCGGGGCGCCCTGCCTGGCGTCCCGCGGACTCTGGGGAATGGCTCCAGGACGAGGGGCCCCCAGCGGCGCTTCTGGGGGCCCCAGGGCACGTTGCCCATCTAGAGAGCCTGCAGATCTTGATAGTGTCGGATCCTAGAAGGTGGGAGATCCATTTCTAGGTTTCTTATTTTTTTTAAAAAAAAAGTCTTGTGTGTTTTGTAGCTTTTAGACGAGCTTCATGAAGTTGAAAAATGTCCTTTTTTTTTTTGGTGCCGGTGCCCTGTCTGACTTTCCAAGCGTTTTATTCCCCACGGGGGAGCTGACGCACCCCCTGCGGATATACATGAACTAAATAAAGACGAGCTAAGACGAGCTGGATCGACCGTGTGGTTACTGGTGCAGCACCACAGAATTTCCCATCGATCCGCGGCCGAATCACCGCCTTCCTGTCCGCGTCGCTCACGAGTGATGTATACCGCCGCTAGGTGGAAGTAGAGCCTCAAGAACAGTAAAATCCAACCTGCAAATCGGAGCCTTTATTAAGAACTGCGCACAATACAAGATAAAATTTATATTGTCCCCCGAGGGAATTTCTTTACGGGCACCCAGCACTGCTGTCCATTTAATTAGAATGCAAACAAAAAAAAAACATAAACATTGTCCATTATTCTTTTACAAATAAGAAAAACATTGCACATCACTCTATTCTAATATCTACTCTAATATATATATATATGATCTCTAATCTCTACTCTAATATATTGATTAGCACTAGTCCTCTGGCAGCATGCATAAACTTGAGCTGCTCCTGAATTGGCCTCAATATAGGGCAGGTTAAGAAACAATACAGGAGGTCAGCCGGGCTGGTTAGAACAGGCACAAATAATCCCGCTCGTTCACTCTTCTGGATTAATGCTCTCATCCCAACAGACGTATAGTTTGTTTACAAAAGTAAATGAAAATGTTTTTTTTTATGGAAAGGCTGTGTTTTGTTTTATTTATTTATTTATTTTTGGGGGTGTTGTAGTTTAGCCGGCCCGTTTGTGCATTGTAACACAGAGCAAGATGATAAGGATAAGTGCTCATTTATAATGAGCAGGCAGACGGCGTCCATCAGAGGCAGGTCGTAGGCTCGACAGTGCGAACGCAGTTTGACGACAGCCCGCCTGAGGAGATTCTCCGATGCCCGTAAAACACGAGGCAGATCATGCCGTGTAAGGTGTGAGGTGTGCTGTAATAAATCCACAAAGCGTCATCGAGGTGCCCGCTGCTTCACAAGGCAACATTGCAAATGAGGACGATAACTTGTAAGTTTCGTGAAAACGACGCTGCGTGTCCCGCACTGTCACGAGCCCGCGGCCGCTCTCGCGACCCGCGCTCGCTCCCCTCCACCTGCCCGCCCACGCGCCGCACGACCGCTGGGCGACAGGTTTTTCTTTAAGATTCACTGGCGCGTTGAGTCGCATGCGTGTGTGTGTGTGTGGTATACCTGTGACCACACCATCGGTACAGGACCGAGCTGAGAGAGCGGCTCAGATCCCATCAGATTCCCACCCGAGGGACGTCCAGACGCCGGTCCCTGCGCGGGCGAGCCGACAGGTGAAGGACGGCACAGGTAAGCGCGCTCGCAGTGCTGCTCCTCGGGTGCGAGGAGGGCGAATAAACAGGTTTGTGGTGGGGGGGAGATCAAATGAAAATGAAAGGGAAAATGCACAACTGGCTGTCCTGGGAAACGAGCCCGATCCGTCCTGTAGAGATCACAGAGCGAACGGGACTGCGGTGAAGATCGCGTCACGGCAGGTGTTGCATCGTGCTGCGCCGTGGGGTGTCCAGCCTGGCACCCCCCCCCCCCGTGGTTACACCGCAGGAAGGGGACAAGGCGTGTGCGTGTTGGCGCCGGTCGGGAGCCCGGCGGGGGGCAGCGGCCGACAGGGCTGCCAAGGGTTAACGGTGCCGACAGAGCCCCCATGACGTCAGCGCGCTCGGCAGTAGCAGCAGCAGCAGCGGCGGCCATCTTCTCCCCGGACTCGCAGCTCCGCTCCCGAGCGCGGCGGCCAAGCACACGCACACACGGCTATCCAGGGCCACTGGCGGGGGCCGCCCGGGAGGCTCGCTGAAGGACTACAGGGTGAGCCGAGCGCCGCCGTGTCCCGGGGTGCGGGGGCGGGGGGGTGTTTCTCCGGCGGTCCCCCTGCGCCCGTCACAGCCCGGGGTCCTTCCGCAGGCTCGTCTGCGGGGTGGGAAGGCGCTGGGCGCTCCGGTCGAGGCTGGGGGGGGGATCGGTTTAGGGAGTTTTCTTTAAACAAGGGGAACGCGTTTATCCCCGCTGCCCCCCCCACGGAGTGTAGGACACGCTCGCGGCCGCGGCAGGGACGCCCCTGGACACCGGCAGCCGTGGGCGAGTTTCGTGTGTGTGTGTGGGGGGGGCGAATTGGCTATCGGCTGACTCATCCCAGTCCCAGGGATGTGAATTGGGGGGGGCAAACAGCCACCTGTAAGGTGCTGCTCGGGGACGGTCCGCGCGCGCGCTGACGGCCAGATGTGCGGGGCGCGAGCTGGCCGGATGCGCAGCTGCAGCTGCGGTTGGGGTTGGGGGGGGGACAGTTTTGTGGCGTCCACTTCAGAAACCCGAAAACTGACCCACCTTGGCGAGCCTGTGCGTGGGAACAAGTAATAGGTTTGTTCCAGGCTGGAAAGAGAAGACAGAAAACGCAACGTTTCGGGGGTTCTTCAGGCGTGAGTCTGTGCGCGTCCGAGCTGTGGAATCGCTGCCCGCTGTTCTTTCGGACGTCGGGACCCCCTTTCTGTGTCGTGTTCCGTTCAAAGCCTTGCGAAACGGGACGCCGGACAATCGTCTGTTTATATCTTGATGCGTGCATACGTTCTGGGTTTTGGGAAATAAGAGATTGCATGTTCAAGATAGGACAAAACAATAGCCTATCAGTGACGCGTGTAGAGGGAAATGGACCAAAACCCGTGGCGTTACTATAAACACTCGTCCATGACTCCCTCCAGATAGTCAGGACGCCCGCTAAAACAGCCGCAGGAAGGTTACCGATTCCTGTAAGCGCTCCTCTGCGCTGCCTCCTCTCTCCCCTCCCCAGCAGGAGAGGCAGAAGTATTGTCACTCTGTTTACTGGCTCGGGAGAGGCAGAAGTATTGTCACTCTGTTTACTGGCTCAGGAGAGGCAGAAGTATTGTCACTCTGTTTACTGGCTCAGGAGAGGCAGAAGTATTGTTACTCTGTTTACTGGCTCAGGAGAGGCAGAAGTATTGTCACTGTTTACTGGCTCAGGAGAGGCAGAAGTACTGTCACTGTTTACTGGCTCAGGAGAGGCAGAAGTATTGTCACTCTGTTTACTGGCTCGGGAGAGGCAGAAGTATTGTCACTCTGTTTACTGGCTCAGGAGAGGCAGAAGTATTGTCACTGTTTACTGGCTCAGGAGAGGCAGAAGTATTGTCACTGTTTACTGGCTCAGGAGAGGCAGAAGTACTGTCACTGTTTACTGGCTCAGGAGAGGCAGAAGTATTGTCACTCTGTTTACTGGCTCGGGAGAGGCAGAAGTATTGTTACTCTGTTTACTGGCTCAGGAGAGGCAGAAGTATTGTCACTGTTTACTGGCTCAGGAGAGGCAGAAGTACTGTCACTGTTTACTGGCTCAGGAGAGGCAGAAGTATTGTCACTCTGTTTACTGGCTCGGGAGAGGCAGAAGTATTGTCACTCTGTTTACTGGCTCAGGAGAGGCAGAAGTATTGTCACTGTTTACTGGCTCAGGAGAGGCAGAAGTATTGTCACTGTTTACTGGCTCAGGAGAGGCAGAAGTACTGTCACTGTTTACTGGCTCAGGAGAGGCAGAAGTATTGTCACTCTGTTTACTGGCTCGGGAGAGGCAGAAGTATTGTTACTCTGTTTACTGGCTCGGGAGAGGCAGAAGTATTGTCACTGTTTACTGGCTCAGGAGAGGCAGAAGTATTGTCACTGTTTACTGGCTCAGGAGAGGCAGAAGTATTGTCACTCTGTTTACTGGCTCGGGAGAGGCAGAAGTATTGTCACTCTGTTTACTGGCTCGGGAGAGGCAGAAGTATTGTCACTCTGTTTACTGGCTCGGGAGAGGCAGAAGTATTGTCACTCTGTTTACTGGCTCGGGAGAGGCAGAAGTATTGTCACTCTGTTTACTGGCTCGGGAGAGGCAGAAGTATTGTCACTCTGTTTACTGGCTCGGGAGAGGCAGAAGTATTGTCACTCTGTTTACTGGCTTGGGAGAGGCAGCTCTGCGTCTCGAAGACAATCGAGCTGCGGACGGAAGGTCTCCAGAAGAGCACGTCTGTGTCTGCCGCAGGACACATGCGGGCTGTGTCTGGCGGGGCGGCGCGGCACTTCTAAGCCCAGGTCTATTTCTGGCAGGCAAACACTCCTCCCCCCCCCGGGCTGTGTTTTCGACACGCCTTCGGCCCAGCTCCGTGTGCAGCAGCGAACGTCGCGCTTGCTCCCAGTCCGCTCCGGCGATCGCTGGTGGGGTTTGGATTCTTGAGAGGCGACTGTTGTCCGCGCGGACAGCCGTGGGTTTTTTCGAGCCATGATGTGTGAACTCGGAGACGAGGACATTGCGCTGCCTTTTTTTGTTTAAAAAAAATCAGCAGATAAGCTGAGTATCTGCTCCTGGAATGTGTGGCGGGAATCCGCTATTTCCCTCCCCTGGGGGGGGGGGGGGGCTGTTTCCCACACCCCGGCCCGGAATCTGGGGAAAGGGGTCCCAGCTCTCCTGGGGTGCCGGTCAGCGTGCAGGGGGCAGGTGGGCTCTTGGGGGGCTCTATGTTCTGTCCAGAGTTCGTTTTTCTTCAGGATGTGACGCGAGCCATTCTAGAACCGCAGATACTCATCTGGAGGCCGGGCATCTGCTGAGCGGCCCGTGTGTCTTTTCTGTAAAAGAAAGAGCAACGGCGATCGAGTGGATTGGAATTCCTGCTGCAGGAAAGGGCCGGCTGAGATCCAGGGAGGGGCAGTTAGCTGCAGGCACCCAGAGGGCTCTTCCCGCTGGCGTCTCCTGCGTTGGTTCTGACCCGGAGTCCTGTCGCGGGCCTGACTCCCCGGAGAGCCTCTGACCCTCGGCCGTGACGAGGGAGCACCTGCGTGGGGTGGGTCGAAAGAGCAGCGTATCGAAAGGCCCTGTAGGCCCTGGGTGACGCGCAGCGTGTGTCTGAGCCAGTGAGGGAGGAGACCTGGCCAGGGTCGTGGGGTCACGGGGTCATGGGGTCGCGGGGCGCAGTCTTCAGAGCCCCTCCTGCCTGCTGGCACTCTGCCCCCGAGCAGGGGTACAGCGTCCCGCGTGATGATATCATTTCGGACTCTTCCCCCGAGACGGGCAGCTCTCTTTCTGTCTGCTCATAATGCCTCTCGCGCCCACAGCCCCTCTCCAGCAGCATGACGCCGTCTCTGCTGGACTGAGCCTGCCCTCGAGGGGACCGAGCCCGGCCGCGAGAGACACGCCGCAGAGGAAGCCCTGATCCCCCGTCCCCACCCAGAGTGAGTAACGACTGTGGCGGCTCGTCTCGTGGGGGGTGGGGGGGTGGGGGGCTCTCCCACCCGGCGCGAAACAACGTCTGGGCCGCGGTGGTCTCGGGTCCGTGGTTTGCTCTCGCGTTCTGGTGGAGGCGCGCGGGGGCGCGCGGCGCTCGGGGGTGGAAATGCGTGCCTTTCTCCCCCTTTCGGCTGGAAGCGTGCTGGGTCCTGAAGGGCCCTGGACAGGACTGGTGCTGCACCAGGGGTCCCTCGTGGTGTTTCTGAGCACAAGGGCTGCCTGCTTCCAGGACTGAAGGCCTGAGCTCTTAATTGCATTGCTCTTAATTGCCGTGGGAGACCAGAGCCCCAGAATCCCCTCATTTTTTCTTCGCTGGGGGCGTCCAGTTAGCTCTGCTGGGGTTAACCTTCTGCGTTCTCCCTCTGGAGTTCCCCTAATTTCTGCTGTGACTCGGGCGGTTTTATAGTGCAGCTGGATCCCCATCAGACGCAGCTTGCTGTGAAGTGATGAAAGATTTGCATTTCTTTGGTTAGTTCCCTTTTTTTTTTAGCAGCGAGTGTCTTGAAGGCCGTGAAATGAGTTCTGTGTCCTGTTTTCAGTTCCCAATTATTCGCTTGAATTGCATCCAGGGAGGTTTCAGTTGAAGTTCATCAGCCTGTGTTTGTAACCAGCTCCCACTGTACGGTATTGAATTACACAGTGAGTCTGTGCACTCCCACTGTACAGTATTCCAGGGAAATAGGACGGGCCGCTGTTGCACAGTGGCTTTATTTCAGGGCTTGATGCATTTTGCGTGCACAGGGCATGGCATCTCGAACCCGTGCCCAGTTAGTGCAGCCCTCTGCCCTCTAAGCGATTTTTCTCCTTGCCAGCAAATCAGCATGCTTCCCTGTCTGCTTTCATTCTGCCTCCTCGCTCTTCACAGCTCTGACTTCTGGCCTCTCTTTACGTGAATCTGTGCTTGAGCCTTCAGTGTTAATTTCACTGAGCTGAGTAACGTCGGACCAGCATTTAATCCTGGGTTTGCAATTGGGGTCTTTTCCTTGAATATGCAAGTTATTTTTGCTTGCATTATCAGATATCAGATCTGCATTATATCAATATAGCGCATAAAGAAAAACACTTTCGGGGTTTTGATCTACTGCATTCATCAACGTTAAAGATGACAGAGAAACATCAGTACTAGATTGCTCGGAAAGTAGGCAGTCCTTCAATTAAGACTGTATAAGATAATGTGCATGACTCTCAGATGCTGCAGTACATCAAGGTACAAATATACTGGCGCGCAGGGTTAAATCAAAACGTCTACAAGACACTCGCTGTGCGCGCACTCCCCACTGCTAGCAAGCTGCAAGCCGATGCTTGATGAGTTCTGGACTGCTTGCTGAGCGGATTAGTCTGGATTCAATCTGCGCGCAGCTCAAAAAAGGAATGTTTTCCCAGTTTGTTTTACTCCACTGAGCTACAAATAAATCACGCCAGTATGCATGAACATCATTGGAAAGGAACTCCGGCTCGTTTGGCTGTTGTGTTCCGGAATCGGTGGTCCGCTTTTCCTCGGATACGGGATGCGCCGTCTGCCGTTTCCCTCTCCGGCGCAGCCCGTCGGCGGCTCTGCCGGTCCTGCTGCTGGAGGTCCGAGCTGGGGGGGGGAGCCGCCCACCTGTTTCTGTTCTTATCGCCTCTCCGGCGCCCTCCGGAGCCCAGGCTCAGCCGGCCGGGCGCCGCTCCGGTGCTGTGGGCGTTTTTCCCAGAGCCGCGCGGAGCAGGAACGGCAGAAACATTCTGAAAGTCCGTCTCGTCCCGTCCCGCCAGGGAAGGCCAGCGGTTCTGATTGGAGCAAGCGATGCAGGTGGGCTCGGGCCTGTAGCAGCGCCCGTCCATACCCCTGGGGGGGCGCAGCTCAGGGGCGCCCCCTGCATTCGTTGGCGGGCTGCAGCTGAAACGCAGGGGAAGGGAGGTGACTCCTCCTTCTTGTTCCTTGTCGTGGAGCGTCTGTCCCCCTGGGCATCACTTTTTTAGGGTCCCTTGTTGCCATCATGTTGTCCCACCCTTGAGCTTAACATGGTTTGTGCGTGCGTGCGTGTGTGCGTGTCGGAGCCAGGAAAGGCGACAGGAAAGCAGAAACCTGTGTGTTCGTTGGTCTGAGCAGGAGGGGGACTCAGGCTGCTCTCAGAATCGCTCTATTTTGGCCCGGGCGCGATGCCGTCTTCGAGAGTGAATAACTGGGCTGCTGCTGAGCTGCTGGAGTGGCTTCAGATCGTACACACTGCGGGCTGTACTGCAGACTACATTCTCAAAATGGGGCTCTGTAATTCTCCCTTTAACTGCAGAAACGAGCTGTCAAAAAATGAGTTAAAATATTAGTTGTACCTAATATTTGAAGGGCAGAGGTTCGTTGTGACCAGTGTACTCGGAATGAGTTTGAAATGTGTGGGCCGCAGCCAGGTGCTGTGCGAGAGCCTGCAGCCTGTGAAACCTGACACGGGCTCAGCTGAAACGGGAGCCTGTCTCTCAGGACGGACAGGCGGTGGAGATCAGTAGGGCAGCTCAGCCCACATCCCTTCCGTCCCAGTAAAGCTCTTGTAGTCGTTTCCTTCTGGTGATGGAGGACAGTGTCTCACCCATGGGGGTCCCGAACCCGGCCCCTGCGCTCGGCCTCCCTGCCCCCTTCCCCCGAGGGCAGATTCCCAGCGGGAACTCCTGCGGCCTGGACCGCGAAGCTTCAGCTGCGATTCGGGGTCCCTGCCACCACCCGGGGGGGGGCCTGACTCTGGAGGGCAGTCCCTGCGGCTCGGAGAGACGGCTCCGGGTACGGCAGGTACGACCCTCCTTCCGCCTGGGGGCGGTCGCTCTCGCGCCCGGAGCACACAGCGACCCCCCGGAGGCTGTGTGGGAGCCGAATGCCGCGGCGTCTATTTCTGTCGGCGGCTAAGCCGAGCCCCCGGGGGCGCGCCGAGGGAGGGGTCCCGCGGGGGAGCGGCTGAGGCCCTGTGGGCGGGGGCCTGCTGGTGTCTTGGCGGAGGGGACATGGCGGCGGACGCTTTTTGGAGGATGTGAAGTCATTCTGGGAGTCCCCTCCCCCCCGAGCGCTGTCAGACTCATGTCTCTGCGGGGCTGCGGCGGACCGTGTCTTGGGGGAGCACGGGGGGGGTCAGGAAGGGTGGAAGGGGGGTTCTGGTCCAGCTGGCAGCTCTATTTTGGCAGTTCCCCCGAGTTGCAGGGGGAGCTTATTTTTAGTCGCACAGCTGACCTCTTCCTGCTTTGTAGCCGCTCCGCCGGGGCAGCTGGGCTCCGTCTCGGGGCGGGCCAGCCGCGCGGGGGGCTGCAGACCCCCGCTTCTTCGCCCCGGTTTGGTTTTCCCCTCTTGGAAACCGGCCGCTCCCAGACTTTGGTACCGGCGTTTGCGGCGCGTGAGAACCAGTAACGCTGAGAAGCACACAGACTGGACCGGCTGCATATGCGTTTTTTCTTTCCTGTCCAGCTGAAATTTAACGTGAACCAGCGCCGAGAGTGACGGGCTGGTGGCAGAAAGGAAACACTAGGCAGCGAAGACCTTGCTCTCCAATGTGACACACCCACTTGCTCTTCTGGAAGGAAAATTCCTTTAAAACCTACTATTAAGTTTTTTAAAAACTTTTTCCGTTACTATTTGTCCGGCCCCCAGACAAAGAAATAACATCTAGGGTTCCTGCTTCCTCAAGGTGATAAGAATGGCTTTGTGGGTTTCAAGAGAAGGGGTCGGATTACTTTCGGAAGGCAAGAACGTGCCCTGGCTGAGTCTGTGGTTGATGACGGGCTGAAAGCACCACTCAAGGGATGTGTCTCGACACGCTCCTCCTTCCAGGAACGGGTCTGGGCTCCGGGGTACCGCGCACCCTTCATCGGTTCAGCTGCCCTCTGTGGGGACCCCACACCGCGCTGACAGCGGAGGGGCTCCTTCTCTTCCCAGAAGCCCTCTCGTGACTGGGGCAGGAGGGAGGGGGTGTGGAGCCAGACCGCTAGGAGCCCAGAATGCATCCAGTAGTGAACCTGAGCCCGCGTCCAGTCAGCGTCCGCTGCGGCGTGCCACGGTGCAGACCGGATCAGCCAGGCAGGCGTGGTCAGATCGTCAGCTCCTTGCCAGGAGAGGGCATCACTGCAGCCGCCGGCGCGTCCTGTCGTCAGAATCGCCCATGCCGTGCCCTGTCCGGTCTGTGCGTGGCGAGCTGCCCGGGGCGGTGTCCTCTCTGTGTGTTTCGCACCGGCCTCGTGCTGCCGGAGGGAGGGGCGCCGTGCCCGCCTGCTGTGGAACGGCCTCCTGGACTGCTGGCCCTCCTCTCGAGAGGCCCTCCTGTCTATAAATACCCAGCTGCCATTGTCTCCTCACTGCGGCTCTGCAGCTCCTGGCCGGGCTCGGTTTCCACAGCAACCGCTGGAGCTGCCTGCTTGCGTGCGAAGACGCGCCCGGGCTGTCCTCGTGGAACTGCGCCTTGTGAGGGCCGGGGAGCAGGTGCCCTGGTGTCTTGGGTGACGAGTGTCCGTCTTTCAGGCTGGGGCTGTGAGTCGCACCTAGTCTGGTTACTCCTGTAACTCGAAACCCCTTTACAGAGGACTGCAATGCTACAGGTCTGCTGGGAGATTCAGTGGTCGGCCTGGGGACAGGTGAAGACGGTATTGTCTGCAGCCACACCTCAGCTCTCTGTCCTGTCCTGGGATTTTTTATTTGTAGTTGGAGATTTCTCTTGTGTCTAGCTGTCACCTGCGTCTTATTCGATTTCTTTGATTCTGCGCGTATCGTCCAGTTCTTCTGCACAACACTCCTGCTTTATGGGCCACCTTAAAGCTTCTAGCATAGTTCAAGATTATTATTTTTTTTGCAACTTAGTCTTTTGTGGTTGATCCACCACAAGGATCCCAGTTCGCTCCACTTCCTCCCCCGCTGACTCGCTGCTGCGCGTCAGCACCCGCGGCCGAGCAGGAGAGGATGAGAGAAAGGGTTCCGCCTGCGGAGATCGGGGAGAGCTTCAGGACGAGCCGATTCCGGGTCCAAGCCCAGGCAAGCCCAAGCCTGCTCCTCTGGAGGACGGTACCTCTTGCAGCACGGAGTCTGTCCCAGACTTGCACAGCGACACGAGCCAGAGGGAGTCTTTCAGCCCCTCTGTACGCAGCTGCAGGATACCCCTTGAGGATGGTATAGCTTTGCCGGTTTCTGACAGGAAGGGAGGGAGCGTACCCCTGCTGCCTTGTCCTGACCTCCCTGTGTCCTGTTCCAGGTCGGGGGAAATGGCCTCCTAGTGTAGCAGGAAGAGGCAGGACTCCAGCCCGCTGCACCTCCGCCAGGTAAGACCCAGCCTGACACAGGGCAGCAGCAGGGAGGGGGCGGGACTCCCCAGCAGTCTCCAGGTTCTCCATTTTCCCCGTTCTGTGCTTTCTCACTGAGCACCTCTTAAACCAGAGCAGTAGCTCACCTGAACCAAAGCTCTACAGAAGGTGAAAGCAGAAGCTACAGGTGGCCCTGTGGCAGGAGCTGGCCTGCCGTGGGCTGGTTCTCCTGTGTCTCTGCGTGCGTCACTCTCCGCTTGAGAGATGAGCGGCCGCTTACAGCAGGGCCAGATCCCATCTTTTTAAATGAGGCTAGGATTTCTGTTCCAGCCACATCAAAGCTTATTTTACACAGCTTTGGCTGAACTTGCATAGCAGAAAAGGGGAGCTCGTCCTTGTGGCTGAATGTCGCAGTGCCCTCTGCTGTCAGTTCAGAGGTCTGCGGTGTGAACTCTGCAGCACGCCATCCTGCAGCGCTGAGACCTACTGGTGTGTGTGCCCCAGGCCTGGAGCTGACGTTTGCTGTTCTTGATCTTTTCATCTCCCGCGATTTGCAACCGGCTCATCATAATGTTTAAAATTAGAATTATTCAGATAGACATTAAAAGCATCAGGCAAAATAGCTCATTTCAAATGGCGCTTTTTTTTTTTTACAAGTATTAAAATCACTATGAATAATCTTCAAGCTTCCAAAAGAGTGCAAGGCTTAGATGAGAGGAGGGCAATACGTTTGACCTCCTGGACAATGAGCATAAATTGATTGGCTGGAAAATTAAAATGAAATTATTTTTAATGGGGGTGAAATAAGGCCTTGTCCTGCGAGAGCCGTTCGTCGGGCTGAATGCAGGAAATGCTCTCTGTACGTTAAGAGGAGGTCAAGAAGTCCCGGCAGGCGCAGCTGTGCCTCCGGATGGGAGTGGAGTCTGGAGATGGGAGGACAGAATGCCGATGAAGGAAAACCATCTCGTGGGCAGCAGTCGAGCTCGCTCGCGTTAATATCGCAGCGGCGCGGAGCACGCAGGCCCAGATCCACAAACGCGGCCCGGCCTGATCTGTGAGCCTGTTGAGACAGTATTTCAGCAGCAGGTTTACCATGACGTGACGCCGGCGGTTCTGTTAGAACTGACCCACAGAGCGGGTCCCAGGGTTGAGTTTCTTCTTGTGAACACGGGCTGCTTTCTGTAAAAACGAGTGACCGTGGGATTCTAGTTGCGGGGTTCTCCCCCGGCTCTGTTAGGGCTTGGTGACAGCTGGCCCACCGGGGGGGCGTCGCCTGCGGGTTCTGGAGATATCCCAAGCCCAGAGTGACGGGCAGGCCCCCGTGGCCTGCTGGGATAGCGTGCTTGACGAACTGGCAACACAGGGGGATGAGTGCATGCTGGGTAAGCACGGCCTGCAGTGGACCACCCTTCCCTGCCGTTCCCAACCCAGGGGGTGTTCATCTCCGTTGAAAGTGTACAGGACATGTATCTGGCTCAGAAAGCCCCCTCCCCTCTTCTGTAGTGTGCTGCTGTGGATCAGGTTGCTTTCAGAGTTGGGAAAGAGCCTTTGATCCAGTTCAACCACATAGTTCCCTGCCCCTCCTCCCCTCCTCGTTTTGTGCCTGGGTCAGTCCACCTCCAGTTCTGCCAGCTTTATTGGCGTGACCGAAGAGTTACCGTGCTGCCAAAGCAAGATCAGTTAGCAAGACGCCCACAGTTGTTTGAACCCAGAAACGGTGTTAGGCGAGAGGCTCTGTGTCAGTGCTTCAGGCTGTGACAGGAGAGCACACACTGGGCTGCAGAGTTGAGTTGAGTTTCCCCTCCCCTCCCCTCCCCTCCCCCAGTTGGTTTGGAAGCTCTTCTGATTCTGGCAGTTATCTCTTAAGACATCAGGACCTCTGTGTCTCCCTCCCCTTCCCTTACTGTCAGGAATCTGTTTTTTTTTTGGGGGGGGGAGGAATGTCACTTCAGTTGTGACCTCAGCAGGCATGCTTTTGTTTGAGAGATGATCCACCCCTCTTCATCTGGACCGCTCCTTGAAATCTGTTTCTGAACTGTCAGCAGCGTATTGGCGACGCCGGCTCTTGAGCTTGCCTTTCAAGAAGCGTTCCTTGGTCGTTGTCTGTTCCTGGTCTTTGGGGGGGGCCGGGGAAAGTGTACACGTTTCTGGTCGAGCTGCTGACCGAACCCTTCAGCTGCCTCCCCGCCAGCCTCCCGCCCCCCCCCTCCCCCTCTGTGAAGACCCTTTCAGTCAGAGGTGGTGACCTGAATGTTTCTGAAGCAGGTGGTCAACCACTGCCTGAAAAGGCGTGGCCATGTCACGGAGAGCAGCAGACACCAGCCAGTGGCAGTGCATTTACAACCGACTTGGCGTGAGGACCTGAGCTTCCCTACCTCTCGGATGCGCCGTGTCGGGAGGAAGGGCTGGCGTACAGGACCGAGAGGAGTCAGGCGGAGCTGTGGACAGCCCCGCTCTCCGCTGGATGGGACAGGCGGAGTGGGTCCTCCGGCGATCGCTGAGGGGAGCGCAGTGCCAGAGGGCTTGGCTGTCCTTTCACAATGGTTTTTTTTTTCTGTTTGTGCTGGCTCCTTATCTTTGCTCTCTGTGTTGCTTGGCGTGTGTCAGTAGAAATATTTACAAACTCCAGGGCTGAAGTCATCCTTGCTCCGCGTTTCGTGCTCGGTTCAGCGCCTTTTGTTAAAAACCGTTCGTTAAAGCATCTGAACATCGGAGCTGGGCAGCACGTCCGTTCACCACCTTGTTAGGCCACCCAATTCACCATTGAAAACATAAAACTCTTGTGTTTCTGATGAGATCACGTTGCTTTCCTTTAGAAGCGAGTTGAGTTCGTGTAAAAGGGGCTCGAGCAGGCTGGGGAGGTGGTGGTGATTGGGTGGGGGGGCGGGGGGGCTTGTTTTCTTCTCTTCTGCTCGTTTGCAAAGCTCTGGAATCGTTTAAAACTTTGCCAGCGGCATTTGTGCCTGTGGCCCGTTCGGGCTGTAATTCAAGGCTGATGGAGGTATTCCGGACCCCAGACGGAGCTCCATCCAGCCCACAGTTGGTTCACATTTCAGGAGCAGATTTCAGGACGAGTTGCTTTGTTTCACACAGTAATCGGGGCCCTCTTGCCATGAGCCAGTTGGGCCAGATGGCTTCCTTCATGTGTAGCTTTCCTTATTCTCTGAAGGCATGCTCGTCCTTGAGGAAGAAGGCGCTTTCATCAGGCCTGCGGAGCTAAAACTGTGTAAGAACATGTAGTTTGCACACAGTGTACCAGGAAGGTCATTTAGCACAGCCCATAGCCTAATGAGCCACATTAAGTAAGAAGTGCAATGGAAAAGGCAGATTTCCTAAGAGAATTGGAGCTATTTTAATGGTTTAAAGCTGCATGGAAACAACCTGTGTCAGGCAGGATAGCTGCAGTGATTGTTTCCAGTCGTGTTGCTAGTTGCCACACTTCCTGCGTTGTTCCCCTCCTATCAGAGTGTTAACCCCTTACCCCCAGATTGTTCCCAGGCTCGGAGCCTCTGTCCCAGTGCCGCTCACAGTGTGTGTGTGTGTGTGTGGCAGGGCGAGGTCTCTGGGTGACTGGTCCAGAATCCTCTCGCTCAACGAGACGGGACAGCAGATCGCCCAGCAAGGGGCTCTACTGAGCCGGGAGAGGGGCACTGTCGCAGCTTGAGTGGACATGAGGTGACGTCAGGCTGGCACGGCTAGGGCTGAGAGACCCGGAGAGGCCTGCCTGAGTGTGCATCACAGGGGGCAGAACCTGGCAGGTCTTGTGCGGTATTGCGTGCCACCTGACCTCTGACCTGACTGCAGGATGATGACCTCCAGACGTTTTCTCTGTGCTGGGTACTGTGCCGGGAGTCTGGGTAGTGGAGCCCAGGTTACACTCTTCTAATCATTTACTGTTTTTGTAGGTCTGTTCAACTCGCAGCGTTAAAGAAAAGATTGCTGCTTAATCCTCAGGGTTGCCAGGCGGGTAAACGTACAGTTCGGGCATTGTTACCCCTTGAAACTGAGCTTACCCAGCGTTCCCCCAGCCCCTTCGGCAGCCCTGGACTGGCTCGGATGTCTCTGAGAGGATGCTCTCCAGGCTCTGGGATAATCTTCTGTTTACGCCCCCGGCGCAGCCTGCTGCTTTTCATAGCGACACCCAGCCTTGCACAGTTGCCATGGCAGCGGTCCAGGTCCCATCCACTAGTAGGAGGCGTCGCCATGGAAACCCGGCTGAGTTTGCTGCTTTTATCTTTGTTTACGAGCTTCTCCCCCGAGAGGGCCGACCACCTTGCTGGCAGTGCTGTCCCCCATGTGTTTAACATCAGCGCTCCCTGCGCCCCACCACAACCAGCCTGGTGCCCCCACCCCCGAGGGGGAGGGAGCTCGGCGCTGGCAGCCTCGGCGCTCATTTTCATGCGTCTCCCTCTTTCTGAGCCCCTGAACCGCGAACCGGTTAGAGTCGGGATCGCGTTGAAGAAAAGGCCTTTATTGCTTTGCAAATTTAAAGACATGTTCCCTTGTGCGTCGAACTGAGCCTCTCGCAGGCTGCCCGAGGGGACCTGCACTCGTGGAGTCGTGGAGCGCAGGGTTCCTGTGTGATCCCTTTGAAACGACAGGGTGTCGCTTGGCGAAAGCAGCGGTAGGAGCCCTCTTCATGTCTTCTAAGCCAGATGCGCCTGCCTTGACTGAGGCCTTCGTGCTTGAGGGGCCAGTATGAGAACTGAAGCCCCGTGCGGGTGTATCCACCCAGTGAAAGGCTCCTCTCGGCGCGCGGTTTCCTCATGGGACCACCCACCCGCCCGTACCCGCAATCCCATCAGCCCCGGGCAGCGCGGGTCCTTCGCACGCGCGGGCCGCCGGCCGTGATGAACGAGACTGTAGCGGCACCCTCCCTCGGCCCTTATAAAGGCTGGACTTGCAGCCCTCTTTTCTGGTCCGAATGCCAGGCAGTATGTGACCGAGCGGTATGTAAGGCACACCCGTCCGTCACTGCCAGGGGCGAAGCGGCCTGAGATTGGCCGTGAGTTTGTTCCCGTTTCCCGCGCAGGATGGGATGCAGCTCTTTCGTTAGAGACTTTCTCTTAGCGCAGATGCGATCGCGTTGCTGGTCGTGACTTTTCGGGGGGCCGTGGCTCTGCGTCTCCTCTGTGAGGCCCGGGGAGGCCCAGCCAGACCTGGGGGAACGGAGGGCTGAAGCTGAAAGCTGGTAGGATTTGGCAACGAGGATTGTGGGTTGTCCTGCCCAGGCATGTGAGAACATCCAGAGCCACAACAGGCGTTCCCGTTCCTGTGCCCAGTGCCTGCCAGGACTGTCGTGGCTGCAGGCTTTCTTAAAAACTGCAGAGATGCTTCTCGATCTCGGGGGGGTTTCCGGAATGCACTGGGGAAAATTAAAAAGGCAAACGAAATGTGAGGGTGTATCGTTAAAACTGCATGATGCACTCGTGAGGCTTCGTTTAGGACAGTGTGCGGGCGGAAACAACGTGGAAGTGCATTTGGAATTGGGGGGGGGGGGTGGGGGCGCTTATCTACGCAGAAGGTTGCGGGGGCGTGGAACAAGCCGCCCTGCCGTGCCGTTGAAGCCGAAACCCTGTCTTCTTTCAAGAATCGGCAGAATGAGATCCGGGGATCTGAATGACAGTTCCAGGCAATCGGAACGGCCTACTCTCGTCTGTAACCTTCATGTCCTTGCGTCACTCCTGGAGTACTGATTCACAGAGCCAGACGCGTCCTGCTGCCGCGCCCCGGTGCATGATGGGCTTGACACCAGCGCCAGGCTGATCGGCAGCAGATGGAAGGCTCTCTGGAGCAGAGCTAGAGAGATTTAAACTTTAATTTCCTGTGACAATGGGTTTTGGCAGCAGCAGCGTGGAGCCCAGATCACTGCAGGCACAGAGTCGGCCTCGGCTCTCTCCTGGCAGAGCAGTACACCACTACCTGCTGTGTAGTGGGAGGTAGACTGCTGCCTGTCAGCAGTCCTGGACTTAAATTCACATGACTGCGATCTTGTGCCGAACAGCCCGGTACCTCAGTGTAAATCTGAGTTACGTCAGTGTGACTTTATTTACCACACAGCTTGTTATACAAAGTTAAATTAATCTCGAGTGTTATCGCTTTTATTAAACTATAGAAACTGGCAATGATAAAGGAGATGGTGAGCAAAAAAAGCTGAGTCACCTTAACGCCGGGTTTGTGCATGCCAGAATCTTTATCTGTTTACAGCAGGAAATATTATACAGTGAAACCGTGAGGAAATTTATGGCAGGTCAAGTGTGCAATACCACACGACATGCCAGTGCAACAGAGCCAGCTGTCATTCCAGTGATCGGGAACCGGGAACCTGATCAGGAATCGGGATCCTCTCTGGGGTGACTCTGTCCCCTGCTGGTGTGGGCAGGATTGAGGCTGACCGCACAGGGGGCTCAATTTTTGAGTTTAGCCAGTTTTTTGGGATCAACGTTTCTAGTAATTCCTGTTACGTGGTTAGCCCAGAAAGTGACAAGGAAGAGTGCTTTCTGTGACTCAGTTGTTGTTGTTTTGTTTTCTTGTCAAGCAGAAATAAATGCCACCAAACTTAGATCATTGTTGTTTAGCAGTCGTTTTTCCAGGGAAGAGGATTCCTGGACCCTGGCAGTGGGATGCATCAGCGTGGTGGCTGTTTGTTTCCAGAGGGTTACCAGAACAACCCCACAGCACTTGGTCAAACATAATAAGGCCCTTTCCAGGCGAATAGCTGACGCCAGGCTCTCTGAAAGTGCCCTCAGTTCAGACAGGCGACCCACCGTGGGGGACAGAAGTGTTTCTTTTAAAGAAAAGAGCTGACGGTAACAAACTGCTCTTGCTGCTGTCTAAGTAGATGTGTGCTTCAAAAGAATGCTTCCCCAGCCTGCCAGTGACTCAGAGCTCTCGGGCGGTTCAGCAGCAGACCTTGGGAAAAGAGCCGACATTGTGAGCGTCGAGCAGCCTCCCGATCCAGTCAGGTGTCCTCCGCTTTGGTCTTTCCTGCTGCCCGCTGAGCAGCCGAGCGTTGGGGTGAGGTCGGGGGGGCAGTTTTCTTTGAGCGGCTGTGGAGCTCAGCCTTTCCGGACGCTCCCTGTTTCGTCCTGCGGGGGGTGCCGTCTCGGTTGCGGTTTTCGCCGCCGGTTGGGTTAATAACGTAAGATACAGGGCCGTGGGGAGTGTGGCCACTGTCCTGTTGCCGTCTGGGTCGTGGGTACGGAGGGCTCATGGGAAAACAATGAGCTGGATAGTCAGGGTGGATCTCTCTGCCGAGAACTCCTGTTTTCATTTGTAAATTTCTAGCTTGTCCTGGAGTACATGAGCCTTCACTGCACAAGGCACGATCGGCGCAATGTAGGATTGTTCCCGAACACAATTCCTATCAGATGAGTGTTTTCCGTTATTTCACAAGGCAGCGTGTTGGCGTGGGCCGGAAATCGGCAGCAGGACCAGCGTCTGATACTTTTAAGCTTAATCCTTTCGCCTCGAGGCGCAAAGTCAACCATCACCTGGTTTCAAAGCAGAGTTTGGGGCTACATCCATGCTAATCCTGCGACCCCCCCGCCCCCCCCCATGTCTCCATCTCAATACAAGGGGCGCTCAAGACGTTTTTTAGTGTGCCGTGAGCTTCTTCTGACGCGCGGTCCTCCGGGGGCGGCGGAGATCGGCGCCGCAGGCCGGCGGGGCACCCAGCCGGGACGGGGGGAGACTGCAGACCCAGAGAGCTCGCAGGCGGACCGCGAGACGCCACGTCAAAACAGCCGAGAGCTGCCACAGACGGGAGGCGGGGGAGGGGGCTGCGTCTCCCCTGGGGAGATAAGCCCGAGTGATGTCATAATTAACGAAGCGTTATCTGTTTGTAATGCTGCTGTCAAAGCCCCGGGGCCTCTCCCTCTCTCAGCTGGCTCCCAGCAGGGGATTACCGCAGAGCACCGACAAGGCCAGGTCACACCGCTTTGTGCTTTGTACTCGCCAGCTAATTACAGCAAAGCTCATCATGCAGCGCGTGTATCGGGGACCGCCGCTGCACACCGTGGTACGCCCAAGCATGCTTTACGGTCTTGGAATGATCTGATCTGAACCCCCCCGCCCCCGCCTTACCCGGGCTGAGTGGTCGGGCCAGGTTCGCTCGGGGCGACGGCATGTCCTTGGCGTTTCCAGAGAGGGCGAACCGTCCGGTTGGCCTGAAAACTGGGCCGCCGAAAGGCCTGGCACGGGGGCAGTGATGGAAGCGCACGTCCGCGGTGGGGGAGGGGGAGGAACAGCGGGTGGCGGGCGCAGATGGACGAGGAGGATGAGAGTCCCTGACCCAGCGTGCGATCCTCTCCTTGCAGACCGATGCTCCCCACGGCGAAGGCGGGCCGCGCTCCGTAGGGGGGGCAGAGACGGGAGAGCGGAGAAGGAGCGGACATCCGCCCGCGCAGGCCGTTCCGCTGCAGGTGAGGAGAAGCGGCCGCCGGCTTCGGGACACTCGGGACGTGCCCTGGGAGTTTCAGGAGGCTAGACTCACGGGCTGCCCGTTCTCCTAGTTTCGTTTTTAAGTTACAAAACCATGAACAACCAGCTGTGTTTTTATTCCTCCTTGAGGGCAGAAGTTGCGTGTTGCGCCGGTGTAAAACAAAAACAGGCTAACTGCAAGGGGACGTGAAGGCCAGCTGTGAGCTCTTCCTGGGAGCCTGTCCACATGTGGCTCGCTGGGCTGTGCCGGGCGGCAGGGGGGAGGGGGCTGCGGCTTTCCTCTCTTTTCATAGCGGCGGGGGGTTCACTCCGTGCCGAGAAGGGAAAAGAATAAACCGCACAAGAGTTTGGAAGTGTAGCCTTCCCCCAGGTGTGGAGGAGGAAGGAGGGACAAGAGGGAAATAATTTTTCTCCTTGTTTTGCAATGTGGAATTAACCTCTGCTCTCTTCCTCTCCTGACTGCAGGCGTGTTTTTTGGTGACGGCTTAGATTTCAGAGGAGAAGAGCTCCCTTTTCTTTTCTTTTCTGTGCTAAACAGGTTTTTTTATTTGCAAAGCAGGACCGTGTGTGGTTCTTAAAATAGATTTGCCGTGAGGAGAATTTGCAGCGTTCGTCCAGTTCGTTAGCAGTTTCTTTTTTTGTTAGAGACAGTATTGGACAGATTGGAGCCTCTCTTTGTCTAAATCACTTCCTGAGCAATCCAGCTGCAGGAGAAACCTCAGAGACCGTGCTTTCTTTGGCAGGGCTCTGATTCAGGAAGAGATCTGTTGCTTTGCAGACATGTAGATGATCTCTGAGCGAGAGAGACCAGAGCCGTCTCCGCTCTTGACACGGGACGGTCAAGTAGGTTTTTGTTTTGGTGAGCCAGGACGGCAGCAGTCAGGAAGAGTACAGTTCAGAGCCTCGCAAATGGAGTCCCAGAGAAGCTGCTCGAGGTGCTGAGGTGACTCCTCAGCCACTGCAGGCGCCAGACTGGAAGTGAAGCTGCCTGTGGCACATGCCAGGCCAGACGCCGCTCTCCGCTGGAGAGCCGGTTTGGGTTTGCTCTGGAGTTGCCGTCGCTGCGCCGCTCGCTGCAAGACGGAAAGAGCAAAGCTTGTGGTGATACTGAGCTGGCGTGACGTCTACACTAAAATGGAAGCAGCTCGTTGCTTAGATTGTTTGGTTTAAAATAGGGTACAGCTGGCTCTCATTTCCCAAAAGATCAAATGCCCGCATCACGCGTCCGTTGTAGTTTAGCGGCGCTGGGAGTGGTGTCTGGGACCGTCCCGAGCCAGGTGATGCCTGATGGGGATTGTTGTGAAACTCCACACGCCTGCAGCCAGTTCGCCGCCCTTAAATTGATCCTCGAAAGCCACTTGTACCCCGGTGGGCTCCTGTTCTATAAGGGGAAAGGTCACGTGCCCGAGGGTGCCGGCGGCGTAGACGCGGACACCGCGCTGACCGCTGTCCCCGTTCGGTCCTCCCGCAGAGCACTCGCCGCTGGTGTTGCGCTGACCGTTGCCGGGGAGACGGTCCCCCTCCTCCCTCCCCTCCCCCCCTCGAGGAGAGATGGAACCCCGGGAGCTGCTGGGAGCAGAGGGGGATGCTGGGATGCTGGGCCTGCTGGTGCCCAGTCCGCAGAGCGAGGCCGTGACCCACGAGCTGGAGGAGCTGTCGCTGCAGCCCAATCAGAACCTGCCACCCCTGGACGAGCGCAAGAACGGCAAGTATCCCCCCCGAGCCGCCCGTCCGGCTGACCGCAGCTGCTGCGGGAGTGGGCGCTTTGCCGCCAGGGACTTGTGACTTTGTTCCCGCTGGCTGGTCTGGCCCTGTCCTGCCTGGGTCTTCTCGAAAAGCCGACTCTTGCTCGGCACGGACTCCGGCAAGCGGGACCGAGGCGTGGGCTGTCCCAGATGTCTGCCCGCACGGGAAACGGGTGCTGGGTGTATGTTCTCTGGACGTCCATCTCCCTGTGTGTGTGCGCCGGTCCTGCACTGGAGTGTGTCTGAGGGTCAGGTCCTGACGCACGCACACACTTCACTGCTTCGGCAGTCAAGGACTTCCTGCGTGATTCGCTGTGCTCCGTTGTTGATGTGAACCGCTCGCCTTCGGACCAGATGCACGCTCGGAGGCGATCTCCCTCATTAGCAGAGAACTCGAGATGAGTGGAGGGTTATAATGCAACACCTCTAGGGGGCCAATTTGCTGGCGCAGCTTAGAAAGGTTCAGTGAACTGGCTTTAACCCTTTCCCTCCCAGAGCGTCTCCCTGTGCTTCCACCCGTCGGTTGGCTTGTTTGTTCTCTGCCTCCCTCCCAGACTGCCTTTCGGTGACGCTGCAGTGGAGCTCGGAATGCTGTCGGAGCACTTTGGGGATCCCAGGGTGCTAGGTGTTATTCCTGTTATTTTTCTTTCGTTTTTTGGGCTTATTTTTTCTTTTCCCTAGCTGCCTCCCTGACCTTTGCTAAACCTGGGAATCCTTTGACCTTCCGTCAGCCGAGCCTCCCATTGGCTCCTCTGTCTGGTTCCCACAATCCCAGCATTCCCTGGGCCCCAGCCAGGGCCTGTCTGGAAATGATTTCCCGGTATGTGAATCCCGATGAGACGGAGCAGTGGCGGCTCTCTAGGGAACATCCAGGCTGACCCGCTCTGTGGCACTCTGACATTTGCGGAGAGTCCCTCAGGCGTTCTAGAAGAGAGGGTGGAGATCAGACTGCCTGCCTGGACCCCCCTCCCCTGCTCGCAGGAACGGCAGATTTGCCAAGAGAACGGGTTTTTTTCCCATACCTTGAGGAGAAATTCCTCGAACGTCACGGCTGTAAAATAAGTCTTGTAGCACCGAGTGAAAAGTATGAGGGCTGAGAGGGGGTTTCCTGTTCGCCCCTGAAATGAGATCGGACTGGGCCCACCACTCTCCGGCCTCGCACCCCGTACTTCCACGGTGAAAACACGGGGCCCTCTCGGCTGTCCGCAGCCAGGCCAGGGGGGGCTTTTTTGAGTTCAGACTGGCTCCAGAGGGGGCTGGGGTCTCCCTCGTGCTGCCAAGCTCTCCCCCTGTGTGGAAGGGCCGCGGGTCGCGTCCAGCGCGCCCCTTCAAGCGTGCCCTCCCTCTGTGTTGTGGGGTTCGGGGGTGCAGGGCCTCCCGGGGGTCGCAGGCCTGGGTGCGTCTGCTGCAGGGCCGCCCTGGGCTCTGAGGTCAGGGAACGCCAGAGCCTGGGGGTCGCGCCGCGGGGTGGAGGAGGGAGGCGAAATGGGTGCGGAGCCGCTCAGCTGGAGATCGACGTTCCCTGCAGCAGACACACTGATTAAGTGCTGAAGCCCCCAGAGTCCATTAATCCCATTAATCACAGGGCGTCTCGCAATCACTAGCAGTGCCGGGACATAGGGATGTCTGGGCTTGTAGCCTTCTTAGTCCAGGGAGACCTGCTCTTTATTCCGATTCCTGCTCTGCTGGGTGAATCTCTGCGTTTTAGCTTGGTGTTGCACGTGTGATATTAGGAAGGTTTCTGGGCTTCATTGTTCCAGAATTATTTTGGCTGTAATTTTATGTGTACTTTCTACGTGTGAATGATTGTGGTATACTATTAACAACATTAATAATATTGCTTTTAGAACCACCCTGTATAGAGAAATGCCTTTTTAAAAGAGCTGCGTGTTTTTCAAGAAAAACGAGACAATGGTACTAATGATATGCAAATGATTAAGACACGTCAGATGTAAATCCTCAGATGTTTTTTTCTGATGCTTGAAAGTTAGGAACAGTCCTAACTGGGGACAGGCGTTGTCACAGCCTGCCGTTCATCGCTGAAATCAAGCAGGACTTGCAAGCTGTCCTCTCCGGACAGGCGTGGGGCGAGGAAGATGCCGTCTCTGTTATCGGACCTGCGGGGGTCCATCTTGGTTCTGCGTGCAGCCACGGGCTCGAGCTGCCCTGTCTGGGCTGCTTCCTGTGTCCTCCGTGCTTGAAAGTGTTTACACTGCCGCCGGTGCGCACTGAGGTCATTCCTGGTTCAGCCAGACGTAGACACTCCCCTGTGTTGTCACAGCAGCGTCGGTGTCGAGTCCACGTTTCTCGGGGGGGGGTAATGGCCGATAAAGGTCGTTTTTACCAGGGAATGGTGTTCGCCAGAAATAAAAATCACACTTATCTAGTGGATGGCGGGAGTCTAGCGGTCTCCTTTGACGCGGCGTGCGCGCGGGCAGGAAGTGTGCCTGCCGCGGCTCTGCGTGGGCCGGTTTTCTCAGGCCGCCTCCGCCTTGAGTGACCACAGCCCGCAGCTCCGGGAAGGTGAGTTAGTCACCGGCTGGCGATTCCAGCGCGGCGGGCAGGACCCCCCCGCGGACGCGGATGCGCTGACGAGGGCGGCTCTTGGCGGCGTTTTTTTTTTTTAATCGTCCGCCTGCAGAGTAAAAACAAAAAGCGTGACCTCATGCTGCTGCTTCGCTCCCATCTGTGTGAAAAGGCGTCTCTGCTTGTTGCAGGACTGGGAGCGGTTCTTGGCCTCTTACCCTGATTTTGTGTAACCATTTCTTGAGATCCATATACCTGTTGGAGATCCTTTTGCTCCAGGGATAAAAGAGCTTAAAAGCAACTTAATATTTCATTTCCTCGCCCCCTAACGCCCGTTGTCTTCCTTCTGGGAAAATGACCTCCAACCTGAGTACTGTGTGACTCAGACAGCCCCATGGGTCAAATTACGAGGGCTTCCCTTTGAAGGGCCAAACCCCTCCCCGTTCTTGTGATTTCTAGAGAAGTCTTCTTAAAAACACTCACTGCTTCAGGGGCCTCGGGGGACATTTTGTTTTGTCAAGAGTTTCACAGCGGTTCGGAGCGGAATCTCCTTTTATTGAATTTTTAAAGCGAATCTGGACTTGAGCAGCCCTTAGCATAAAGCTACGCTGGCTCCCTGGCCGGGGCTTAGCAGGTAATCTGTGTCTGATGCCCAGCTCGATTCTCCCTCTGGCTTCGAGCGCTGCTGGTCGAAAGCAGTGATCTCTGATAGCGGTTTTTATGACTGCAAATCCTAATGAAAAAAGACGCACCGTGAGTTTTTTTTAAATTAAGAGACGCCTTCACACGTTTCTTTTCTGGGTTTAGCAGCACACACTGACTTTACTGTGGTGCTTCCACCTCGACAGAGCATTGGTTAATGTGATCGAGGTGTTACCTCCTTTGCATATCAGCCTGAACCGGCTTGTAAATTAATCCCCGTGGATGTTAAAGCCATAAAAATATTAAACGGTTTCAAACGTCCTGCATTGTCTAAATGTGGAGTTTCTATTCAAAGGGCAAAAGATATTCTGTGTGCAGCGGTAGCCAAGGTAAGGATTCACTGCTACTGTTAGGGCAGTGCAGTCCCTTCTTACCTTTTTATGCAGCACAGTAATGTTGCTGGCATGGCATTTAACTTGCATGCGTTTATGATTTTAATCGTAAAGACAAATACCGCTTTTGTTAAAAGTGTTGGAATGGAAAAACCCAAAATAGTTTGTCTTTAAAAGAAAGAGAGTGCAGACACCCTGTAGGTCTGTTTCTATTTGACTTTGCAGTAATTGAATCAGCGTGCTCCGGCCACACAAGAAGCCATTGCACAGAATTCTGGCACTTCAGAAAGACTCGGAAGATATTTTGTTTTCCCTCAAAGTGTCCTGTCTAAACAGGATGAGCTGATGGAGGAAAGACAGTGACTGCTTCCAGACAAATCACAGTGACATCGCTGAACTCACGTTTGTTCGACTTGTATTACTGCTGCTAAAAATGCGTACTTTTTTCCCCCCGGTGATATCTTACTCAGACGGTTTGGGTGTCAGAGCACGCAAACAGCAGCCAGCTCAGACCCCCCCCTGCCTGGTGCGCTGTGCTCTGTCCTGGTCTCTCTTGAGTGAGCGCAGCACTGCATTCCAGCTCCGGCAAGGGTTAACTGCATCACCCCGCTCAATAAAGCCCTCCCCCGGGCTCCCTCACTGGCTGGGCGGCGCAGGCTCGGCGCTGGAGAGCGTGCACATTCTTCAGCCAGTCAGACGGAGTGAGAGACAGAGAGAGACAAAGAGGGAGGCATTGCTCAGGGCCTTGCAGAAGGGATCAGGGATGTTCCAGACAGAGGCTCTTCTCCCAGTCTCTCCAGCTCCTCGCCCTCTTCCTCTTCTCCCTGGGCGGACTTGCCCCAGCGGCTCTCGGGCTCCTGGATTAGATGGCTTTCCTAGAAGTGGAGACCCACACCGTCGGCAGAAGCAGATTCACCTCAGGTGCACTTCCTGTCCTGCTCTCTGCGTCTTCCTGCAGGCCAGAGCTCACTGCTTTCACCTGAGGGACTCGAAGGGGCTTATGTTCCTGGTAGCTCTTGATGTTCCTCTTTCTTCTTTTCACTGATGCCTGAACTTTGTGCCCCAACGCAAGAGTTGCAGGAATGCGAGTACCTCGGGTTCGAACGCAAGGAGCATGGTTGCGTCTCGAGACTGATGGGGGAAAGGTGCCTCCTTATTTATGTTTTTTACCCAGAGTCTGCCATGCTCTCACTGTGAGGCCAGCCCTGTGGCAGAGAGTCTTCCTTGGTCTCTCACTTTTCTGCGAAGACTTTTAGATATGCTTCTGCATTCTCTGCCCGTGCCAGATTGCAATGCGGTCAGCCGCAGATTTGCTCAGGGAAGTCTGCCGCAATGGTGCTCAAGGCTGGGAAGTTGTAAAGCAGGACGTGTTGGACTGGAGGAGCTTCTGCTCAGTTGTGAGCTGGGCTTGGCCACGTGAGTGGTTCTCTGTCGAAGAGATGAAAGATTAAACGGCGCCCTTTATGTTTCAGAGCAGGAGAAGTGATAGGAACTGATGTATGCTAGTGTTTCAGTTATTCCTGACCTGAAAGGATGTTTACGCTGTGCTTTGCTGCAGTAACTCTGCCAGCCCCGTACTGAAAGACCAGGTGACATCAGATAGGTGTGTCGAGTTACTTTTCAGGAGGGAAATTTCAGTCTGACTGGCACTTGATTACTATTTGATAAAGTGGATTTGTATATATGTTAATGTACTTGCTAGTGCTGTTTTAGAATCCCTCTCCTTGCTCCAGTTCCCTTTAAAATCCCAAATCAGCAATTCCTGACAGTATACACTGCTGTCATTGCTTAGATGCTTATTGTAAACCCTTAAAAGTCGTAGTCCGACCCAGAGTTTTATACTTTATCAGCATTTACACAGTAACCATACAAGACAAATTTTCAATGTTTTTTGACTTAGATGCTCCTGTTTCATTTCTCTAAGTGTTGCTGTTTTTCAGGGTTTTCAGCACTGAAGGATGGTATATTGTTTTTCTGTGAGTGGAAGGTGAAGCCTTTAACAGTGACCCTTTTGTAATATCCCTTGCCAGCAGTCGTGTCTCTGAACCGGCGCGCCAGCGCCCCCTTGCAGTGCCAGCTGGTACCGCTTTGCTCTGGCTGCCCTGTGAAGAGAGGCCCCTCCGTGTGCAGGAAGTGTGTCGTGAAGCGAGACAGACAGACCCTTTGTCAGGTCAGGTGCAGAGAACCTGCTCTCTGCCTGAGCGTCCTCGTAGGGGGCTGCTGCTCCTCTTCCCCAACAGGGGGCGCCAGGGGGTCTCCTTCTCGTGTGCGCCGGCCGAGACGCCGTGACGTCAAACGGGTCGCAGGTGCCGAACTCGGTGCTCGGCTGTCCAGCCGGGGGAGACTGGGGCTCGCCAGAGCCCCCCCTGACTCCGTAGGGCGCGTTCGGGACGGGAGATGGGAGAGGAGGTCGGCACTGAGACTTTCTCCTGGGCCTCCCCAGGTGTGTGAAGCGGAGAGAGTGTTTAGCCCTCCTTGACAGGGGCGCGGTGTTGCTGATGCAGCAGGCGCTTGGTCCAGCGTGGCTCGGTAGGGCTGTGCGTGAGCAGATCCCGCCGCGCGGCGGCCTGCAGCAGGACCTGGGGTCCTGGGCCTGGGGCTGGCGGGAGTCCCCGAGGAGGGAGCGGTCCGGGCAGCTCGGGCCGCGGGACCCCCAGGACGCGAGGGGCCCTGCAGCGGGGAGGGTAGCGGATGAACGGATCACTGCAGCACGCTCCTGCGGGAGACCCATCGCTCACGGCCACGCTTGTGCTGCTGTGTGAAGAGCTGGGGTTTGTTTGAAAGCCTCTGCGCAAGGATCGGCATCATTCAGCCCTATTCACGCGAGCACACTTGGGTGTGTTTATAAACATTTACAGGCGAGGCCCGAGCGGCTTCCTTCTCGCTGTCCGCAGTCGCTCTCGCGCGGGAACTCCCATGGAGTTTTTTTTAAGGCTGCTTGTTGCAGCTGCAAACCAATTCACGCATCTGAGGCAGAGGGGGGCTTGCGATACAGAGTCTGGTGAGGGAAGTCCTAGGTCCCTGTGCACTTTGGGGCTTGGCTTGGTCCCCCCCAGACGTGGACCAGAGCGCCGTTTTCGCTGCGGTGATACCAGGACACGGTCGTCCATGGTGGAGAAACGCCAGGCTCTGGGCTGTCCCGGACACGCCCAGGGCAGAGTAGCGGGCATCTTTTTTTTTTTTGACCCAGAGATCACAGGGAGTTTTGAATAACACGGTCTAGATCCATCCCACAAATCGTCCGGTTCGGAAAAGGCCCGGAGAGACTCTGCTTCGTCAGGGCCGTGATTCCTTTGGTCCTGTGTTGTGCTTTTGTTGCCTCGTTGTAGCGGGAGCTGGGTTTGAAGCGTGTGAACTATCCTTTTTTATTGAACGGCGTCGGAGTGCTGGCCAGCTCGGGGCCTCTCTCACCTGCCGGCTGGTATTGTCTCGACAGTTTCAGAGCGAGCCGAGCAGGAAGTGTGTGGGACGGGTTTTGCCGAGCGCCTGGGTTTCCCGGCGCGGGGAGACGGGGTTGGCGGAGTGGGGGTGCACTTGCCGTCTCCTGTGCGCGCTGGGTTAACGCAGGCCACTTCCTGTTCTCAGAAAGCGGCGGCCGCCCCAGTCCGTACGGCGGGGGGAGGCGACCGGGCTGTTGGATCTCCGAGGCACGGCAGGCGGTGCGCTGGTGGCGGCCCGCTCTGTTGAAAGAGGCTGACCATCCTCTTCCTCTCTCTCCCTCCCCGCAGTTCTCCAGCTCCGGCTGCAGCAGAGGCGCACGAGGGAGCAGCTGGTGGACCAGGGCATCATGCCGCGTGAGTACTGACCCGGTGGGGGGGGTGCTGGAGGTACACAGGCTCCGCAGCTGCCTGCACGCTCCACCTACAGAGGCACAACCCCTAGGAGTACCAGTATTTGTTTTCAGAAAACTCAGGGGACTGATTCCATGTTCCCTCTGCTCTGTTAGTCAAAACCGTGCTCAGTCGCCTATTCTGGACCCGAGCTGACACGGCGTGTGCGCGGCTGATCTCCCTGCCCGTCTGCTCTCGCGGGTTATTGCCTTGTCCGCGCTTCACGTTTCGCCCTGACTGAAACTCTCCCCTTGCTCTGCCTCTCCTCGACGCGCGTCTGGCGCAGAGTGATCTGAATTATCGCGTCGCAGAGGGAATTCCACCTCATTTCCGCTACACCGCTGCGCAGGAACGGGCGTCAGACAGCCTTTCGCTCCGGGGAAGTTGGGAATCCAGGGATCCCGCTGTTCATGCGGGTCGCTGGATGTTAAAGGAAGGTGTTGCACGATGGGGGGGGCATAATTCTGCTGCTGCCCTGACCGCGCTCTGAAGGCTGAAGGCCCGGCTGCGCTGAAGGTGTCCCTCACCTCCATCTTTTCTCACACAAAGGCACGCTGCTCGGATGCTGGTGCCGGGGTCACGAGGGGAAGCAGTTGCTCTCGAGCGGCGCGGCCCCGTGGCGGAGCCCCTTCCTGTTGTTGGCGGCTGTGGGCTTTCTGGCCGGGTTCCTGTCTGGCAGCCGTGCTCGCGTGCTGCCGTTCTCTGCCCTTCTCCGCACAGCTCCTTCCCTCGTGCAGCCAGGGGAGACTCCAGGCAGCTCGGCCCCGTGCTCGCCCTCGCACACTCGGAGTTTATACCCCCGTCCTACAGGGGAGTTACTACATCGTGTACCAGGTGGATGTCGGTGCCGAGGCTGAGCTGAGAAACTGTATGTGTGCTCTCACTTTCACCAGGATGATCAGTTTCTTTGCAGCGAAGGGGCATCTTCACAGACCTGCGTGGCCAGCAGTGGGCTCAGTATCCTGACCCTGTGAGACTGTCGCAGTGGGTGATTTAAATTCACCGGAGAGCTGCATGTTCTGCCTGCCGATCAAGGCTTTCGGTATTTCCCTCTGCGGGCCTGCAGTGTTTTAATCAGAGTGGCTGCTCTGATCCTCGGACGCCTCGTGTCGAGTTGGCAGGGAGGGTCCAGGGGCGGTCAGCACCAGACCCTCTTCCACCCCCGACCCTGAGGGAGGCCAGGGGGAGGGGGTGAGAGATGTGTGTGTGAGTCTGTTCAGCCTGCTGTTTATAGAGCGAGGCTGTGAGTGTAGAGATAAGCCCTTGATTACAGGCTGATAGTCAGTTGCGAGGTGACTAACTCCCTTGTGTTGCCAGACTGTGCAGTTGCAGAATGACTCACCTGGGGCCGAAGGTCCTGCTCAACCGCTGCCTGATACTTGTAATGTGAATGAACTCATTTCCACCGTGAAAACCACTTCCTGCTGAGCTCATTCCCAGCCAATCAGAACGCAAAGTCTTGGGAGTCTGCATTACTTCATCATAAACTGATTAATTCAAAACGTCTCCAGTCTGCTGTTCCTTCAAGAGCTGTGCTCCCAGCCGTGAGCGCGTCATATTCAGGAGACCACATTCTCCTAACCTGAAAGTTATAAGATTAGGTATTATAACTAACCAGCCACTGAAGTCTACAGGGTCAGCCTGTCTTCTTCCCCTGCCTTCGTCAGATGGGGAAGAATTGGATGTAGGCTCATTATATCGTGTCACACCTTTTGCTTACGTTGTATTTTGAGTTGTTCTTTTTCATTTGATGAATAAATCAACTTAAAAGTTAATGATGTGTCCAGTGTTGTCAAAAATAAAACAAGACCAGCAGCCATCAATCCTGTTGATGAATGATGCACGAATGTCAGTGGAAGCCTGTGCGCTCTGCGCGTGCTTTGACTAAGCCCCTGCCTATGATCTCAGTGGGTTTCCTTGCCGGGTGCTGTAGTGTTGAGGCCGCATGGGCTGTTCTGAGTGGGTGGTAATCGGGCTGGCTGTGAATGTGTGTTCTCTTCCACAGCCCTGAAGAGCCCAGCAGCTTTTCATGAGCAGATCCGCAGCCTGGAGAGAGCCCGGGTGAGTCCCAGCCGACCTGGAAGTTGTAGTGGAAGTAATCGTAATCAGGAGAGATCCAGCGGCAAACCGTTCCTCAGAGAACAGTAAATCCAAAGGCTTTGTGGGAGCACATACAGGTCTTCCAGCAAAAGTGTCCCAGTCGAGCAAATCGATTGGCCCTGCTCGGTTATTACTCAGCTGTTCCTGGTAAGTGCCGCATTAGTATAAATGAATATTACATGGAAGAGATGCCACTGCGTTATTTTGCTAGGTCCTGCTCAGCTGACATCCTAAGTACACCTACCGTATGCTGACTTGTTGTTCTACGAGGTTTTTATCTGGCGCTCCAGACAGGTGAGCGTAAACACTCTTTTTCCTGTCTGACGCCCCGGGAGGCAGGATAAAGGGCTCTGAGTTTGCCGAGCTGGTTACGTCGATAACTCTCGAACAGTTACAGAGCTCATCTCGGCCCCTGGCAGGACGTCGGGGACCCGGTCCTGCAGACCATCTGCGAGACCTTTCATTTCTTAATCGACCCCGCTGTCGGAAACCAGTGACCGAACATAATTCATGGGTTTCAGGGCCTGAAGCGCCAGCTCTGCAGGATCCCGCCAACTGCACCGGCGTGCCGTGTGGGCATCCTGGGATCTCGGAAGCCCCCCACTAAAACCCTCCGTTTCTCCCCGTCTCTACAGACCGAGAACTTCCTGAAGCACAAGATCCGCAGCCGGCCGGAGCGCTCCGAGCTGGTCCGAATGCACATCTTGCAGGGTAAGGACGGCCGGGGTGGAGGGGGCGGGGGCGTGTTGAGGCGGCGCTGACTGGGTGGCACGTGCTGACCTGGCAAAGTCGCGCAGAGCCGTTGCCGTTGTTGTGGGACAAGAGGAACTGAAAGGTTATGTCCGTAGAAAAGCGAGAAAGCGCGCGCGAGGCGTGTCTCGGCGGAGAAAGATCTCCGGTCCTCGGCAGCCGCCTGCGAGGCCCCGAGACAGCCCGGGGCCGCCCGGCCGTCCGGGGGCTGCACGCGGCGCAGGCACTCACCCGCTCTTCGCTGGCGGACAGAGACGCTGGCGGAGCCCTCCTTGCAGGCCACCCAGCTGAAGCTGAAGCGCGCGCGGCTGGCCGACGACCTCAACGAGAAGATCGCCCAGCGGCCCGGCCCCATGGAGCTGGTGGAGAAGAACATCCTGCCTGTGGACTCCAGCGTCAAGGAGGCCATCATTGGTAAGAGAGGCCTCGCTGCCACCTGCTGGCCAGGGTGTTCGTTGCAGGTCAGGTCCGCGACGGGGCCGCCGCCCTCCCGTGCAGAACACCTTTGTCAGAGTGTTGCAGCAGTTTCTGTGCATCGCCTTCGAGTTTCCTGGGCCTCGGCGTCCCTCGCGAGCGTTGCCGATTAATAAGCTGCGCCCTGCGCTATCCCCGTGTTGATCCCGCAGTGGGCCAGGTGAACTACCCCAAGACCCTGGACGTGTACTCCTTCGATGAGGACAGCAGCGACGCCCTGTCCCCCGAGCAGCCGGCCAGCCAGGAGTCCCAGGGGTCGGCCAGCTCCCCCGGGGACACCGCCTCGTCCTCCCCCCTGCAGGTCTGCACCCGAGCGCGCCCAGGCCATCGCTGCCTGCCTGCGGAGGTTTCTGCCTGCTGATGCTTTTTTTTGGGGGGGATAGTGCTGCATTCGTGTCTGCTGCTGCGGTTTTTGTTGGGGTTTTTTTTTTAGACGGTTGTCTAAAGTCTGACTGGCAAGTCCGAGCGCCGTCATCTTCCTTCTCTCTCTCTCTCTCTCTCTCCACCACAGTATTACTCGCCTCTCATCTCACAACCCGCTCCAGAATTCCTCAAGCCGGTCTCCACCAATGAGCAGCAGGCTGGTCGCTTGGCAACGCACTCCCAGCCAATCACCACGGCGGCTCCTTCCAAGCCGGGTCCCACCCTCGTGAAGGTGAGTGCTCAGTGCTCAGTGCTCAGTGCTCAGTGCTCAGTGCTCAGTGCTCAGTGCTCAGTGCGCTGCCGGGCCCTCATTGTTGAGTAACGTTAATGCAGCCCAGTACAGTCGCCAAGCTCTTCTATAAACAAGGTGTCTCTGAATGCGCTTGGAAAAATGTTCTGTGGGGCGCTGTTCTGCTTCCAGCCAGCACATCATGTAAACAGTGTACGAACTGCACAGTGGCGTCTGTAAACAGCACTGTGCTTCAGCAGATAAGCACCTGTCAGGCGGGAAGATTAAAGACGAGAGGGGTTTGCGTGCCCCCGTTCACCGCGAGCACGCTGAGCTGACGGGAAGCCGCGGGGGGGGGATCGCGGTTTGGCTGGCAGATGCAGTCCCACCCCAGGATAGGGTTTCCACTAGTCGGGGGGGGGCGTCGCACAAGCACAGTGCGAGCTCCTGCCAGAGCGGTGGGCGTGAGCGCGGTCCCGCGGCGCCCCCTCTCTCGTTCCCCGCTCCGGATCCCGCCAGCCTAGGGACGGCATGGAGGTCCTGCGGTCCGGACCCCCGGACCCCGGGCAGGCTTTCAGCCGCGGCGCGGGCGGCTGTGGGGTAAGACTGGAGCTCGGCGGCGGGGATTTACAGACCCTTCGATAATCGCGTAGAGCACCTGGAGTTTGGGGGGGATAGACGTGACGGATAAAGAAGCCATTATCCTGTAACTTCCAAGAGCGGTGTGTGTGTGTGGTGTTCATCCTCTGGCGCTCGTACGCACGTAGGTGAATGTGTTTCTGTTACTGAAACTACTTTAAGATCCCGTCGGAAATATCAAAGTATACGTTGTTATGTGATGGGGTTTTTTTTTTTCCCCGCAAGGTAATTCTCAGTTTTGTCTGTGTGTTTCAAGAATTCAATCTGCACTGCCCCCGTAAACGTAAATTCAGATGCTGAAATCTCAATTTGTGTCCATGAATTTTTAATGTTGTCCCATTTTGAAGCCCGCCGCTTTCTCTTTCTTTATAACCACTGTCTGGGTTCACGCATTAGTAGTGGTAGTGGTATATTTTAAAGGTGCACTTAAACTTGTTTACATAGACGTTTACAGGAAGCCTGGGAACACAGTTTTGGTTTTTGTCGTCTTCTGTAAGGGTTGCAAAGGCCTGCTGTCAGATTTCTTGTTCTTCAGAATCCTAGAAGAGTCCTGCAGTTTAATTGTCAGAAGTCCGGATGCTGAGATGTCACTGTGAGCTGTAGTGCGACAGCTGTCAGCTTGCTACAGAGGGGTCGTTCCATTAAATACCACAGGACAGATATACGTATTGTGTCAACAGAAAGATGGGGGGTGTGGTGTTGTCACAGCTCTTGGTCCATTCTGGACGGGGGCTTTTGGATGTTTGTGTGGGTTTCCTAGCTCCTCTAAAGACATGCCGAGCTCCGATAGGCTCCTCTTTGCTGTCCCTTCCCCCTGTCCGTGTCCGAGGGCGGGGAGCAGTCATGTGTGTCCTGTCCCATTTTCAGGTACGGGCTTTCGTTAAAAACTGCACCCCCAAAACAGATCAGTCTGACAAGGTCAGTGCTCCCCCCCCGTACCCTGCAGCTGTCTTTTGCCCAGGCTGATAACTGAGCTTCATTATCTGTGCAGCAGCTGGAAAGGTGCAGTTTTTAAACCCAAGTATCAGAGATTAACAGCTGCCAGTGCGTCTGCCCGCTGGGGGCTCCGTGCGCGACCCTCAGCCGGCTCCCTCGCTCTCGCCCCCGCAGCAGAGCCAGCCCAAGTCAGCCGCCGACAAGAGCCGCAGCAAGAAGGGGAAGGAGGTCAAGCCCCGGGTGAAGAAGCTCAAGTACCACCAGTACATCCCGCCGGACCAGAAGTCGGAGCCCAGCGAGGTGCCCATGGACTCCTCGTACGCTCGCCTCCTGCACCAGCAGCAGCTCTTCCTGCAGCTGCAGATCCTCAGCCAGCAGCAGCAGCACTACAACTACCAGGCCATCCTGCCTGCCCCGCTCAAGTACGTCTCCTCGCCGCTGGCCACTGCCCACTGCCTCCCCACTCCAGTACCTCTCCCCTGCCCACTGCCCACTGCCTCCCCACTCCAGTACCTCTCCCCTGCCCACTGCCCACTGCCCACTGCCTCCCCACTCCAGTACCTCTCCCCTGCCCACTGCCCACTGCCCACTGCCTCCCCACTCCAGTACCTCTCCCCTGCCCACTGCCCACTGCCTCCCCACTCCAGTACCTCTCCCCTGCCCACTGCCCACTGCCTCCCCACTCCAGTACCCCTCCCCACCCCAGTACCTTTCCCCTGCCCACTGCCCACTGCCTCCCCACTCCAGTACCCCTCCCCACCCCAGTACCTCTCCCCTGCCCACTGCCTCCCTGTGCCAGTACATCTCTATGCGACAGGAAGACATTTTTGGCACTGCCCGATAGCTGTGAGTTTTCCAGGCTCTGCGGGAGTGTAAGCTTTGCGGTTGCGCTGTGGTGCCCTGTAAGTCATCTATCATGGAGGAGAGTTATAGGTCTCTCTCTCTCTCAACTCCAGCCCCGAAGCCCCAGACGTTCCTTGGGACACGAGACATTGCCATTCCTGTACAGACGCGACCACGTGAAACCGTCAGAATTCCAGACACCCTTATCGTGCTGTTCGTGCCCTTTAAAGCTCCGCGTTCTGCACCAGATGTTAATTAGCGCCAGGATGTTTACGTATTGCTCCATCGGCCGCCATTAGCGTCCCGGATGTTTTTTTGTCAACCGAGTTTCACAAAAGCTGCAGCTGCCCCGTTTGGTTTTAATGACCCCAGATGATATTGTTAAAAGCTCAGATGTTAACAACATTTAAGAAGATAACAAACGAGTCGTGGCCGTTAAAGCATAGATAGCCCTATTTTGGGTTGCTCGTCGCTGATTGGGCAGCTTGTTCCACACTCCCACAACCCCCCTGCACAGTGACTCTGAGTGTAAATGCACTTGCCCTTAGTGTGCTGCGCTTGCCCACACTTTCGCTTGTGTGCTGCGGTTCATGTCTCGCTGCGGATTCTTGAAGCTATCTGGCAGGTGTTGTGGCACTGGAGTACATGCCCCCTCCTCTTCCTCTCTCCCTGCCTCACAGGCCTGTGGCTGATGGCCAGAACAGCACTGCCAATGCCTCGCTCAACAACAACAACAACGTGCCCACCTCCATCGTCGTGTCCCTGCCCGGCGTGGGCAGCGCCGCGCGCCCCAACAACAGCCTGGCCCTCCGCAAGCCGGGACATCTGCCCGCCAACCTGGACGACATGAAGGTGAGCCCGACTCTCTCGGCCCCGTGTCCGTCTCTCCGCGCGACGAGCCGAGTCTCGCGTACGGCGACAGAACAGCACAGCGCACGAGGCGGGGAAAGAAAGAGCAGAACTGGTACAAATTCAAACACCGTCCCGGGACGAGTCGGTGTTAACGGGCAGAGATGGCTGAACCCCAGACTCTAAAACCTCAGCTTTGGGGTACGCTGCGTTTCCGTTAACCTGCTGCTTAACAGCTCCAGTCTCCTGGACTGGCACCCAGATACAGTACTTGATTCAGGAAGACGATGAGCAGTTAATGAGCAGGGAACTAGAACAGCTGGACTGAAGTGGTCATTTTAATCAGGCGTGTTCAGCTCAATGCCGGTATGTTTTTCGGGGACCCGGGCTGCGCACTTCCTTCCCCTCCGCTCCCTCAGGAAGCTCGCTCCCCCTCCTTCCTGCAGGTGGCCGAGCTGAAGATGGAGCTGAAACTGCGGGGCCTTCCTGTCTCCGGAACCAAGACGGACCTCATCGAGCGGCTCCGGCCGTACCAGGAGAACGTCGCCCCCCCGTCCAGGGGCGCGTCCGCCGGGCTGCCCGCCCCGGGCCCGGAGGCCACCGCCCCCCCCGCCGCGCAGCGCCTCGCCTCTGGCCAGCACGGGCCGGCGGAGGGCGGGGGCTCCACCCCGCCGGTGTCCCCCATGCTGTCCGAGCCCACCCACCTCGGCGCGGAGGAGGCCGGGGGGGCGGACCCGCCGGGCGCCGCGCGCTCCCCCCGCGGGGGGGCCCCCGAGGAGCCCCCCGGGGAGCCCGAGGCCTCGGAGAAGGACCGCAGGCTGCACGAGAAGGAGCGGCAGATCGAGGAGCTGATGCGCAAGCTGGAGCAGGAGCAGAGGCTGGTGGAGGAGCTCAAGATGCAGCTGGAGGTGGAGAAGAGGGGCCAGCAGCAGCAGCAGCAGCAGCCGCCGGAGCCCGGCCCCCCCGCCTCCGTCAAGGAAGAGGGCAAGGCCCCCCAAACCCCCACCCCGCCCCCCCTCGTCAAGCAGGAGGAGCCCCGCTCCAGCCCTCCCCAGCCGCCCCAGATCACCCCCTTGCCTCAGTTCTTCATCAGCCCCCAGTCGGTGCCACAGGTCCTGGCACAGCCCCAGACCCTGCTGACTGCTCAGCCTGGCACCCAGATCCTCCTGCCCGTCTCCCTCCCTGGCACCACCGCCGCCATCCAGCTGCCCGCGGCCAGCATGAATCTGAAGGTACGGCGCTCGGGGGGTGTGGGCGCGGTGCTGGGGTTCTCAGCTCCTGTGCAGAGATACTGCTGGACTCACACCACTGTAGATGTGACACTGAGGAGTGCTATTAAGGCAGCTTTTCAGTATTTCTCCCTCTCTGTCGTGCTTGGGATTGTTAAAATCCCTTTATCTCCTCAATTCAGGTTCATGGCAAAGGCAGGCGCCTCTGGTTTTCTGTAATCCACACGCCGTATTAATTTTCTGGTTTAGGGCAAAGGTGCACGATCGTGTGACCCATTGTTTCATCATGGATTAATCGTGATGAGCTGGATCTACAGATCTGAGTGGCTTGCAAAAAGCCATCTGCCTCTGGGATCCGTTCTGTCTGACCAGCGTGTGATTTTCCGCCCTGCAGATGCAGCCAGTTGTCCAGGCCGCCGTCTCTACTCAAGCCCCAGGCCTCGCTCAGGCCTCTGGGCCTCAGATGCCGCCCCACAACCCGGAGACGACAAGTCCTCCGCAGCTACCCAGCCAGAACCAGCAAGTGACGCAGGTGTGTGGGCACTCCCTCTGCGCTCACTTGAGATAAAACCATCATTGGCCCTTTTAGTGTCGGACTCAGAAACAACAGATCAGGCTCTTCGGTGAAACCAGCCATCTTCAAATTCTAGTTTCACGTTCACTGCGCAGACCCCTCTGCCTCCTCAACACATTTTTGTAGCCTATTCTTGTCTAGCAGGTTGCCTCTGGTTTTTGTATCAGGAGTTTTTTTAACCTTCTCGGAACACTTGACGGGGGGGAGGGAAGATGACAATTAGGGGGGGATCTGAAAAGCTGAGAGTGGATAAGTGCCCGTGACGTCGATCGAAGTGGTATTCGAACCTCAGCGCAGACGGTAGCCTGACGAGGGAGATGCACAGCAGTGGGACAGCTGAGGCCTGCCGAAATGCCACTGAGAATTAGCCCAGCTTCCAGACTGGTGCAGCTGAGAGAACAGCGTTCTGTTTTAACTGTCCCAGTAATTGACTCCTTCATTTGTTATCTTGACATTACAGTTGCTCGGTTAATAATAGCTTGGCCCTGATGACGAATTCCTTTCCTAATCACGTTAAACGTGCCCCTGGCGGAAATCTTGGCAGCTGTCCTGTTGCCAGTGCGCAGCGTGACTGACGAGGAGCAAACGCTCTCTACCAGCTTCTCTTGTGGGCTGGGGTGTCCTGGCCAGCGTTGGCTACTGTCTGTCTGCTCTGTGTACTGTTTCGTTAATGGCAGTTTCGCCTTGTGTGAATGAGGAGCTCCTTATGTCAATCTGAAGGTGCTTCCCAGTACGGCATCTTTGAATTATTGCTCCTGAATGTTGGTTTAAATCTCATCAGAGCTTTGCCATTAATTGTGGCTTTCCCAGTAAGTGTGATCTGAGCAGCGTTTGACAGGCTTGCATCCTGAAATTCTAAGCAGTTCTGCAGGGAGACGTTGTAACAAAGCCATTGAGGGAAATGTGGCAACAATCAAGGTTTATTTAAAAGGAGTCACTTCACCGAGCCTGTGTGAAACCTCATTGTGGCCAAATTCTTACTGAATGATATCCAGGCCTTATGAAACACTCGGGGGACAAAGAGCTTTATTTACCTGGAAAGCAGGAAGCAGGTGCACTAGTCCTGGCCAGGAAGTACAGGCAGCAGGGTGCAGCTGCAGATAATACACCCACTGTAGGTGTTTAAAATGAATGGCTGTTGTTCCCATTTACACTGGCGCGTTTACAGTAACAAAAACAATTTAATCAGCAAACCTGCTGGGCGTATTTTCTGTGGTGGGGGTTGGGGATTTGACACAACAGAGAAGGGGGGATATGAACTGAAGAAGAAAGAAGAATTATCTCCACCCATCTAAGGACAGCTCCTCCTCTCCCTACAGGCCTTCCCATCCTGCTCTGGTTTCCAGTTCGGCTCCAGCCAGCCAGTGACTGACATCCCCCAGTGTTTCCTGAACGCCTCCCCGGAGAGCAGGCCTGCCCGCAGGGCCTCCCCCAGCCACTCGCTGCCTAACGGGCCGACGCACAAGGTACTGCCAGTCCTTGGGCTGGGCCGTCTCTCTCGCAGCCCAAAGCTCCCGCTGAGCGCAGAGGTGGACTGACCAGTTGACAGAGCCCAAGTGGTTGCTGAGATCTGTATAAACAGTGGAACGCTTATACCGAGCTTGGGCTGAGCAGTTTAGGTTTTAAGTCAAAAGTTCCAAGTTCACGCCACATACAAGCATACAGTGGGACGAAATATCGTTCCTCCTGGTCCACGGTGCAAATACAGACAGGGCACTGTAGACTGTAGACATTGTAGACAGGATACCCGTAGTGCACAGTGCATGGAACAAGCTGTTGATTTTGCACAGCCTGCCTGTTTGGGTAAGCGAAGAGATTGCTTGTGGGAGTCGGGGTGTTGCAGTATTGCGGAGTGAGGAAGTCATGTCTCCCCCACAGCCCCCCTTTGTCCTGCAGCCCTCCGTCTTCCCCCGCCACCCCCCCAAGAGCAAGGACCCGCCGCGCTACGAGGAGGCCGTGAAGCAGACGCGCAGCCTGCCGGCGCACAGCAGCGGCACGCAGGTAGGGGGCGCCCGCGCCGGCGCGCACGCGCACACACGGGCCCGCGAGCCAGGAACGCGTCGCTCACCTGCTCCGCCGTCTGGTTTCCCCCGCTAGGTTCCCACGGCAACCAGTCAGCAGATGGACGACCTGTTTGATATCCTGATCGAGAGTGGAGGTGAGCATCTGTGTCTGCTGTACCGTCTGGCTTGGGCCTAAAGAAACTCGCTTCGTTGCACTTCAGATGACTGAGTGTGCGCGTGGCGAGCCTCTCGGCCACAATGAGAATCTTTTTTCCCCCCCCTCTGTGAGTGGGAGTCCTGATAAGAATTATGGATTGCTTGCACTAACCCCCAGTCCCTCCTGCCGTGCACAGAGATATCCCCTTTCATCGGCGAGGACCCGCCGGTGGCGGCCAAGATGATGCCCGTCACCGCCAGCATCACCACCCTGCCCATCAGCACGGTGCTGTCCCGGCCGCCCCCCCAGGTGCAGCTGGCGCCCCCCTCCTCGCTGGTCCCCGAGCCCGCGCCCAGCCTGGCCTCGCTGGCCTCCGACAACCAGCTGGAGGCCCTCCTGGAGGGCACGCTGTCGGCCGAGCCCGAGGCCCGGGCGCTGGGGGCGCCCCGCCGCGAGCTGCCCCTCATGGAGGACCTGCACTGCCCCCTGCTGGACCAGCCGCACTCCCCCATGGACACCTCCGACCTGCACTTCGCCGATGGCCCCCCCGCCTCCGCCTACGACCTCCACGACGCCAACCTGGACAGCATGGAGTGGCTGGACCTCACCGTGCCCGGCCCGGCGGGGGGACTTCACCCGCTGGGCGTCTCGCCTGGGGCGGGCGTCTTCTCCTCGGACTTCCTGGACGCCCCCGATCTGCATCTGCACTGGGACTGAGGTACCCCGCCTGGGCCCTCGTCCTGTCGTAATGAACGATCGCAGTGTTGTCCCCCCCCCCCCCCCCCTCCTCCCTCCCTGCCTGCCGGCCAGATCATCCTTTTCCCCTAGATATCGGGGTGCACTGGCGGGAAAGGGGCCCAGGGGCGCCTCTTGAGCGCTGCGCCTCCTGGAGCTCAGGGGGTGAGGGTGCGAGTGCAGTGAAGCACCATGGTCGTCCTCCTGGGTTTCCTCCCAGCTCCAGCAGGACTTGTGCCAAACAGGATAGGCAGCCCTTTCGAGACCGGCATCTCGATCTGCACAGGGAGTGTCGCCCTGGGATCTCGGGTTCGGGAAGGCTGGACGGGCAGCGCAGCCCACTCTCCGGCTCGGTGGCATTAAAACTCACCAACTTGTAGGGGGGAAAAGCCCCTAAGTGGGGGGGGGGGGGAGAAGGGAATTGGGAACGGCTCTTTTTTTTAAGATCTGAAAAGAGAATCGGGCTGGGAGTCCGATGCAGTGGTGCCTGCTGCCTTTCAGAACCGCACTACTGTAGACAGAGGGGCTCCCTGTCTGTGACTGAGCCACCACCCCAGTAATCGGCAGACAGAATTAAAAGGCCCGTGCCAACGTTGTCATCTTGCGTCCGAAAATCAAGGAGAAACAGTCAATGTTGCTCTCCTCCCTGCTCCTGTTCCTGCCTGGGTTCCTGTGGGAATGCACTGTGCCGTTGGCGTTGAGGTGATGCAGACAGGGCTCGGCTGGAGCTCTGGAAGTTTCCCTCCGGCACAGGGAGCCTTTCTCTGAAAGGCAGGGAGCAGCAGGGGGAGGAGGCTAGGAGCCGACACAGTACTAAGATGTTTTCTGAAACGGTGAATTCTAAGGGAAAGTGTTCTTTTTTTTTCCCCACTTTGTTTTGTTGGACTTTTTTGTTTTTTAATATGGCAGAATGTCCGTTTTGAAAGGATAATGAAATCGACGGCTCTAGGACAGTCCGTAGAAGACTTTGTAAATACCTTTGTAAATTATTTCTTTGAACGGCTTTTTTTTTTTAAAGAAAAAGGAATTTTGTAACTGCTGTACACAGAGAGGTTTACTGGATTGGTGCCTTGTGAAGAATAGCATAGTACCTGATCCCTGCGGACTGACCCCCCCAACGCTGCGGATAAAATCTGGGGGGTATCGGAAGCAACATCCCACTACAGCAGACGAACACGTTCACCTTGGGGATATTGAGCGTGACAGGCGCACTGACAGTTTCTTGAACCACCGAGACATGAGGTGCATTCATTTTGCTGACTAACGCTTGTTGTCGGCAGACGGAAAGCCGTACGGTACGGAGCTGGAGCTCCGCAGTGCCTGGACCGCCCCCCTGATCCTGGCAAGGCGCTGTGATTCGTGGTCTGTTGCAGACGGTGCCATCTTTCCTGCTGGAGCTGCCTGACTGTGACACGCCAGACGGCGAGCAGCAGTACGTGGGCTTAGCCCGGCCTCTGGCACACCCAGGGCACGTGGAAGCATGTTCTCTTGATGTTCAGCAGGCGACGACACCTCCTTTCCTGGGCCCAGCCAGCCAGTTGTTCTGGGAAACGGAGGGTGATTCCCAGTCCTGGTGCTGGGGACCCCCATACCTGCTGGTCTTCACTGCAGCTGAGCTCTCGACTTGAAGCAGTCTTCACTCAGCCCAACAAGTCTCTTGTCTGGAGCCTCTGCAGCATTTTTCTTTCTGTTCAGAGGTTGGCAGATTAACTCTGGAAACTCAGAAGTTAAAAAAGCAGCCTCCTACACATGTACTGTAGTAACTGAGAACGGAGTTCAAATTAAGGGTTTCAGTTACTTAACTGAGAGCTCAGGAACAAATCGCAGCGCGTGCATGGGTTTCCAGGACCAGGATGGGGAACCCCTGATTTGAGCGCCCTCCGGTGGCCGGCGAAGGACATTGCATCCAAGTCCCGCAGAGGAGCGGAAGGGGCGAGAGACCACAGGGCGAGCCGAAAGAGAATGGCAACACTAACGAGCTGAAGAAAAAGTGACACGGTGACGAGCCAGAGGCTTGCTTCCCCCCGCTCGCGCTGGGCATGGGCACCCTGGCGTCGCTCGGAGTTCTCCCCCATCCCTCGCACTCGCCGGCCGGTCTCGAGGCCGCCGCAGGCAGGCATGGCCGCTGCTCGTGCATCATTGAGAGCGCGCACTAATAACGCTGTACTTCCCCGACACTCCTCTAGGGGGCTCCCAGTGCAAGGACCCGCACTGCCCCGAATTTACCCAGGGGGGGTTAAGCCAATCCCACAATGCACTACATCTTTTGACGGCAGCCCAGGACAGTGAATCAGGCGCACATAGATTCATAGCATAACACTGGAAGGGAAAAAACAACGTTTCACATGCAGACCGCCATGCTGCTACTCTCTCGATGTCCTGTAGCGTCTGTATCCTCAGCAGTTTGAATAGCAATCTGACAGCAACTGGCAGACTGTAGACGTATTGGCATTAGTGTCTGGGAGGCACAGCGAGCTGCCTTAACTATTGAAGAATTGCTATCGCCTGTGCACACTTGCACGCTTGTTAGGAGCTGAGGACAGCTGGGCCGCGCTCTGACAGCAGAGCTGTTGCCCTGTTGCCACGTGACCTTCTGCCCCAAAGGTCACTCGGGACTGTCTCCCGGTGTCCAGAAACTGACTGAAGCCACTCGTTTTGACTGGAGCTGTCATCCGGAATGTGTGTGGGGCTCGGGAATGCGGCCAAAATCTGCCGCCAGGTGGAGGTGGGGTAGCCTGTGGGGGAGAGTGAGGCAGAGATGGGTGCTGGGTATTGTAGACAGCGTGGGGCCACCCGTCTCCGGCGGTACAGCGACGAGGCTCTTGATGCGCGGGGTCTGAGCTGCAGGTGCTGTTCCTCTGTGTGGGGCAGCCGACCAGGTCCCGCCCAGTCTGTGCTCCAGCTGCCAGGTGGAGGACGGATCTGTTCTTATTGCCAAGGACTCAGCTTTGCTGCTCCTGCTGCTGTGAAGGGAGATGTGAACACTAGTTTAGGAGCAATAAGAGCTGTGATGGACTGCTTGTATGTGTGACCCTTTTATTTAGGGCACTTGATAAGATGCAGATCTGATGATGATTGTGAAGGGTGGTGGAGTGGGTATTTTTTAATTGATTTTTGCAAACATCATCATCCAGTGTTTATCTTCGTGTTGAATTTCGCTTAGTAAGATGTCTCTGCGGAGACAAGCTTGCCTGGAAGAGCTGGGGGAGTTTCCTTTGATCAAAGCTCTGCAGATACTCATCAGAGGTTCTGTCAGAGACCACAACAAACACAAATCGTGCTGCTTATTGCTTGCCAGAAAGATAAAACAGTGGAAGGAAGCCAAAGATGAAAAATAGCAGGGCTGAAGGGTAAACCTAGCCAGTGATCAAAATTATATTTTTGTGGTGGAAGAAATGTGTTTGAGATGGAGAAGACTGCAGATCAGACCGTGAGCTGCTGGGTTCCCAGGGTTAATTTGGGGGTGGGGAAAACATTAAGAACGCATTATTAGCATCACAAACAATCCTTTGTACCTCATGGTAGGGTGGAAGTGAGTACTGAGCCTGTAGGCCATGTCACTATCTCCACAGCACTTCAAGATCTGCAGCAGTTGTGGTCAAACAGGACCCCGACAGGACAGGTGGCAGGAACACACCCACAGAATCATCTGATCCAAACCTGCCGTTGATTAAGCAGATCTGCTGTGGTCGCTAGGAAGGAGCCGGTGCGATCGAATCCATTCTTTTAACGGTCTGCATCACGGGTGATATTTTCCGTTTTGTATCCAAAGACAGACCAAAATGAGAGAAAATGAATCCTGCGTGTGTAGATAATGACACAGCAGTGCCATCTCATGGGCAACATGGGCAGCAGTGAAAGAACGTTTTATGGCCACATAAACGCACACTTCCTTGTCACCTGTGCACACAGAGAGACGCCATTGTTACTGTCGCCAGGAAGTCTGTCAAGATCGCTTGTTTCGCCTGGTTACCGCTGCCAGCGGGTGGCGGCGGCTGGGATCCAGACGGGTCCTGAGCCCGGGTGGCGCTGTTGCCGTGACGCCGGCAGCGCCCCGAGTGGCGGGGCGAGGGGGGGCCCGCTGACAAAAGAGAGCCGCGTTGTTCTGCTTCGACGTCGGAGCAGGACGGCGAGTCAGAAGCCGCCTGTTCGCACTCATCCGGGCCCCCTGCTCGCAGCTCCCGTTAGTGGGCAGTTTTCACGCTGAGGCAGCAGGCGGGCGGGCTGCTGTCAGGAGAGGCGGGAGGACTAGGGCGGGACAGCGCCCCCTGTGGCTGCCACACACACTGCAAGGGAGGAAAGGGAGGGGTCGCAGCAGGAGCTGCGTTGTTTTGCCAAAGAGGGCATTTCTGTGTGCTGTGCCCTTAGATTGTATTTGTAGGAACAATCAGAACGTGCTAAGAACCACAGATGGGGTTTTTTTCAGTTCAAAAGTGTAGATACCGAAGAGTTTTTGTTGCGCAGGTGTTTTATTTTTTTATCTGTCTATCTATACATGAGCCACCAGACACAGCACCGGGCCAGAAGTAATTAAAGGGAAATAGCTGTGCAGGGCTTCAGTGTTGGGGTCGGTTTCACTCTGCTTCCCTGCGTCAGTGGCTGGATCAGCGGGGATCGAATCGTGTGGGGGAAGCGAGGGGCTGAAGCCGTTCGCTCTCGAACCCTGTCGTCCAGGTGACCGGGGTCGAGGGGCTCTCGTCTCGTGGCGCGAGGTGGTCAGTCCTCAACATCCTGTCGGATACCCCCGGGAAGCAGTTTGTGAAAACGATTCACAGATGTGGGTTTCAGATGACTCCTGGAAATGTATCATTTTTAAGCACTTAAACACGACAGTTCTGTCTGCAAGCAGAGTCAAGCGTGCGGGGCTATATATACTGTATATTTCTGTTTCGTGCCTTTGCCTTGTTCCTTTTCAGTCAGTGTTCTTTTTCTGAGCAAGCGAGTCACGCGTTCCAGCTGGTGCCCAGCCTCGGTGCGGCAACACGCCTGCTGTTTTAAAAGGGCGATTTGTGTTGTTAAAGTGTCCTGTGCTCACCGGCTCTTTGATCACCTAAAGCCTTGTTTCTGCCTTTCGAAAATCAGCATTGCCCGCAGACCGGCCACAGCCACGCTCTTCAGCATGTGCTGACACAGAGCGCGAGTCCTTCTGCTTACCTCCCTCACAGGTGACGCACTGCAGAAGCAGACCTCTGAGGTTAGTTGGGAGTTCGGTCTTTGAACATTTCAGCATCCCCTGCACGTGGTTTCCAATTCATAGTTTGTATGCCATAAGTTTTGCACATTGTGTATATATTTATATATAAATGTAATGCGTATTTTTATACATGTGTAGCACATCTATGAGCTCTATTTTGTAAATAGTTGCAATGGAGAAACTGTTCGGTATATATATCTGCCTTTTTTGTGTCAATAAAAAATTGGTGACGTACTGTGATGAGTGTGCCGTCTGGAGCTTGCTTCCGAGAGCTGAGGTCAAGCTGGTGTCTCCCCTGTTCGCTGGGACAGTGAGGAGTACAAATCGGCCCTGGTTCGGGGGTTCATTCCCGCAGAGCTGGATCCGTTACAGGTACAGAATTAAACTCACTATTAATTTGAACTCTTTTGATTGGTTTCAGTTCCTTAACAGTTGCAGTTTAACCATTTGTGTTTAAGAACCTAAGATCTCCCAACGTCTGGGTAGGAAAAAACTTTCAAAGGTCCCAATTAATCAATGTTAGTTTTGATGGATCCCAGGAACAGGGTTATGAACCCCTGACCTACAGTTTCACCCACGGTTAAACAAGGGACATTAAGATCATGGTAGCGGGTCATTTCTCAAAAAAGACAAGTGCAACTCCAAGCATTATTTTTAACAGATGTTACTTTTATTTCCACTGTTTCGTTGTATTGCATAGGTAATCATAAAAGTTTGCATTTTATGCAAAAAAAACAAGAGATCTGGCTTTACAAGCACTTTGTGTGATGAAGGTTTTAAGAAGAGAGTTTTGTTCGCGCGTCTCTCAAGGTGCAGGCTGGGAGAAGTGGAGTGACGCAAGAACGGAGCTCTGAGGCTTCGTCAGCCCTGGAGGTCAGCAGGCAGGAGAGAGGACAGAGAGCCCTTCGGGCTGGTCAGCATGAAGCAGCGCCAGCTCTCCTCTCCTGCAGGAGGTTGGTGAATGTTTCAGACGTGCTCAAAACGGGGGAAAACCGACCTGCTCCCAACCAACGACTACAGAGCACAGCAGTGTCACTCACCGGCTGAGCCCTGCCCTTCTTTCGTGGAACTGAGCAGAATAAAACCTCCAGAAATCCGATTCAATCCTGTTGCGCAAGACAGCACAGGGGTTTACAATTTGTTTAATTAATGCAGATCAGCCCGGGTGCAGCTGAAGAGGACTGTTCTTCTGTTTGCTAGTGTCGTTATCTCTGGCTGATCTCATAACCAATTCCCCAGAGAATACAGTACAGAGGACTAGTGCGTTCTATTCGCTTCTTCCTTTAAATCGTCATTTCTGGTTCTGCTTACAGAAATAATATTCATTCATTTATCAGGTTTAAAACGGGAGGATTAAATGTTCACAGGACGAGCCATGCGGTTTCACGTCCCATGCAATATCTGTCTAAATTTACAGGCGTTTCCCCAACGCCAGGACAGAGCTGTACGAGTTCATCCGTGGTCCAGCTCAGACATGTTCCCTCGGGTCTACTCCAGTCCCTTCCCCCAGCCCTGTCCTGCTTCTCCTTGTGGCCGCAGAGCCGGGACTGCTGGACGGGCCCCCCGCCTCTCAGCACAGCACCGCCCTGTCCCCAGGTGCAGGCTTACAGCTTGGTGTTGGTGTGGATCTGGGCACGACACTTCGGACAATTGTGGACTACATCTTTAAACGTGTCGGTGCAGAAAGGAAGGAGACAGCAGCCGGCCACACACCTGGGGAAGAGCAAACAGGATCCGGCGTCAGGTAATAGGGCCGGAACTTCAGCTGAGGTCGTTAAGCGAGCTGACCCTTTGTCTCCCTGTTTAACCAATGGAGATGCTGTGCCACTGCAGCCTTGTACAATTCCCACAGGGATTTTTATGCCTTCAGATCACTGAAGCGTTAGTGATCAACTTAAAGCTTTGACCCTAAATTGATCAATAGTTACGTTTTGAAGTGGGCAGTCCTGCTGCTCCCACAACTTTTTCTAGAATATCTATTCAAAAGCAGATGTCCACAGTTGGGGAACATTAACCAGGCCTACAGGGAAATTTCTTTTATTAGTCATTTCTGTACTCACTATTCCTATAGAGCCGCCTCTGCCTAGCTAAAAGAAAAGTTAAACATATCTATCCATCTTTATAGTGTGCCCTTCTGAGCTCATGAATGATCTTTTAGACAGCACAACACAGGTCTGTGTAATGCTGTAACCTGAACAAGCTTATGTCTGTTATCAGACATGGATTATCAGCTTGCATTTGTACAGAATTTGCTCAATGCAAATCATGTGCGGCACACCTGTAAACAGGCATGGGCAGGGAGGAGGGTGGTATTCACAGTGAGGAACAACTGTAAAGAACCTCTCTTCTCTTTTCACCTGGGGGCTTTGCTCTGGCTGCAGAGTGGGGATCGGCGTCGGCCTGGAGAGAGTCTGATTTTTTTTACTGATACGCCGTAAACGTTACCCAGGCAGTGGGAGTGAGGGAAGAGGGGGCAAACCGCTGGGCTGTGGGAGAACAGGCGGAGAACTGGAGGTGAACGTACCCAAACAAGATGGACATGAAGCAGACCATCCAGGCCACGCTGCCCACCCTGGTGAAGACCTCCGTGGTGATGAACTGGTGGCAGGACGGGCAGCGCGTCTGGGACGCCTGAGGGGGCAGCATCTCCACATCAAAGATGACGGAGGGCGCTGAGGACAGGGCCACACACACACACACACACCACGTCATTTCGCTTCGGCACAGCGGTTCCCTCGAGGGGAGGGGGCTGCACGGCCCCCCTCCTCCACCTGCTCCGTACAACCGCCCCAGGCCAGAGCTGGGCCTGGCCGCGCCCCGAAAGGAGGGGAGCCCACAGGACGCGCCCAGACATGGGGGCCTCGTGCTGGCCCGGCGGAGAGCGGCCGGCGACGGGGGCGCAGAGTCTCACCTGGCGCGGGCGGGGGGGGCGGCACGTCCGGCATCTCGCTGCCCAGGCGAGGGAGGACGAACACCCCCATGCCGTTCAGCTTGGAGACCGCTGGCGGAGACACAGAGAAGAGCAGGTTTCCGGGGTGCCCAGCGGCAAGGGGAGAGACCCCTCGAGACTCGGGACGGCAAGTGAAAACAAGCCTTCTGCACCCCAGTGCACTGTACACATTGCTATTTAGCATGCTCAAGTGATGAATAACCTTCACCCAGGAGACATGAAGATCTCACCCCTGTTCCCCGCAGGTGTATGGGTGTGTGTGATCCACAGGTCAGTGCAGCTCTCTGCCTCCGAGACCCACCAGGAAACAGCCAGCTGCTGCTCTGTCCCCAAGGAACGCTTACTTTCCCTAAGCTGGACCGGACTGGGCTGTATTGTCCCTCATTCTCTGTGCTTAAATTTCGGGGGAGGAGTGCCATACCTTGTTTCTGACCATCTGGGTAGAGGATCTCTTCTTTCCTGGCAAGGAGATCCTCCTCCTTCTCCGAGAGAGCCTCCAGTTCCTCCTCGATCTCCTCCAGCTCCGATTTCTTCCCCGATCCGTCTGCGAGACACCAGAATGCGTTATTTGGACGCTGCGAATGAACAGTGGCACGAGGACGAATTTAACAATCGGCCAAAGCACAGCTCGGGTCTTGGCAAGAAACCTGGCTTTAAAAGAAAATCGGCGGGCGTGTGTGTTGTTAAAACAGCGGGTGCCGGTGGCCGGGGACCAGGGGACCTTTCTTCTTCCTGCCAGAAGGGGCGATGATCTTGGTGTCCTCCTGGAAGCTCTGCAGCATGGACAGCATCGCTCGCCGGTCATTCAGCTGCTGGGTCTTGAGCTGCAGCCGCCTCAGCTCCTGCTCGATCTCCTGCAGCTCCTGCAGCTCCTGCGGGCTGGGCATGCTGTGGCCACCTCCTGGGGACGAGACGAGGAGCTGAGGGAAAACGGAGCGCCGAGCACAGGCCCCTGGGGGCCAGCAGGCTACTCTACCTCAGGCCGCGTGGTCTCACTACAGCATCGAGCTCAGCAGGGCTTTAATCACAGGGCCCAAACTCCAGACCTTCACTGCTGACACAACTCTCCCCCCACCGCGCCCCAGGCAGTAAGAGAAAGAGCGAAGCTCCCAAGCAAACCCTCCTCCGGACAGAAGGCGGACCAGCTTCAACAGGACGTTGAAACTGCGGCGCAGAGAAGAGGCCAGGCAGCCACACTCCGCTTCCAGCCTGGGGCTCGATGGACTTCTGCTCCCGCATTGTTCCGATCAGGGTCAGGGGCACACCGGACAGGATGCCAGTCCCCTGCAGGGCACGCCCACGTACACGGGCAGCTTACAGACACCCATGACCCTAACCAGCAAGTCTGTGGGAGATGAGAAAACTCACCCCACCCCCAGGGAGAGCACCCGAAAGAACTGAACCCAGGACCCAAGAGCAGCAGTGAATTGGCAGTACTAACCCCCCCCACCCAGGTGCCAGCTTTCGAAAGTACAGGTTCGTGCCAACAGTGTGCATACGACGTTAACCAGCAGAAACACAGCAAAAAAATCGATACGTACATTCACGGGGAGGCAGATGCAGCTGTCTCAAGTCCATTGTGAAATATAAACACGATCAAATGATTTTTATTTTTGCACTTCAGCAGCATATAAGCACACGAAAAGCTTAATTAAAGGTATTCCCCAATTCTCCACCCTTCCTACGTACTGTACATCTTCAACAGTGCTTGCTTTAATAGATAAAGATGTTTCCATTGCCCAAGAGTTTAATGTTCTCAAGTGTTAAATAACCTTTATACACAAAAGCTGAAGATCTCACCTCTCTTCAAGCCAAGCGAGAGAAGCTTGTCTGTGCAACCCGAAGCTCAGTGCAGCTCTGAGACTCCAGGAAATAGACACCTGCTCTTTGCCCAGTATAGAGAGGAGAAAAAACTGTTGCAAACACCATATTTAAAGTATGTGGTACAGTACAGTGTCCTTTAACACCTTCACTTATACTTTAAAACGAGGCATAAGATGACGTCTGATCAGTAAAAACAATGTTAGTATACACATCTTCGGCTGTTTAACAAACTGCTATATACATCTATGCCCTAGGAACCCCCAAATCCCACCAAACCCCTGTATATATGAAGGATGGGGAATTCAAAGAAGCATCTAATTTGTTTGCTGTAATGTTTACTGAACTGTAAAAACCACAGGGGACAAAGGGCCATCTCTTCTGCCCAAACCAGGGAACATCATTGAACAACACACACTCAACAAGTGGAGCATTGCAGTTTTTTAATGCGGATTTTTCACTAGACAATGTGATTTTTTTTTTACACAGAGAAATCAATATACAACCATCTACAAAATGAGAAAAAATACATTTTTTTATGAAATCTCTATAAAACAAACCTAATTACATAACAGTCATACAAAGCATTCTCAGTGTACAGAGGTGAACGCTGGAGTGAGCAGAGGTGTATAGCTCTTCAAGGGGAGTGAGATGATCCTCACAGCTCCGTCTCTGCACACCTAAATCAACAAAACGTCCAGAGAATGACACGCTGACATTCTGTTAACAACACTAGCTTACCTGAAACAAACTAGTACTTTAAAGACAGCAAGTCATGGAGTACAGGTTTATCTTAAGTGGACTGAACTCCCTTCGTTACATCACTGGGTGCAATGTGTTTAACATTCTGCGATACATAATCCACTAGCGTCACCGAGAATTCAAAACAATGTCGGGTTCTGATGTCGACGATGTAAAACTTCAAAAAGACTCGTAAATCAGGACACACAAACTGCCGGGGCTTGACCAGCACAGTGAGCGCACAGTCGCCATTATAAACTTTCACAGATCTGATAGACATTTCCTTACAACACTTCATTTTGCATCTTTCAGATTTCCAGAACACGGTTCTGTATCGGTCATTTTGACTGTGAAAAAGCCTTAGAAAATGAGTATATAAAGGCTGAATCAATTCCTCAAGCACAGTGAAGAGAACTAATTTGAATATGAAGACATATATTCAAATGCGGTCTACATTTGAACTTTTTTTTTTGGCTTGGTGTTATTTATAACCCGGGTACCAAACAGGTCAGACTTCAGGAAGCAAGGCACCAGTAGCACCTCAGAAATGCCTGTGCTGCATGCATCCCACAGGGCCGAACTGAGCGTAGAGGAAAAGGAACCCAACTCGGGCAGAACTTCTTAAGTAACTGGTAAATCTGTAAGACGCTACCTTGTTTTACTTTTTCCTCAGTTTCTTGCCAAAAGTCACTTCATCTCTGTTCCTTATGCCGTAACTGTGCAAAGAAAAGAGAGAGAGTTTTCAGGACAAAGCTCTGGGGTTCCACACAAAGAACTCTCTCTGAGCAAACCTGAAAGTGAGGTTATTCCACACAGTTTTACCTCTCAACAAAATAACACAATCTCCACCCCCACCTGCTGCTGTCTCCTTTAAAACCCAGTAGGAACAAAGCACCTGGGATGGTCTGGTTCGAATGAGCCCTAAACCGATCGGTTATCTGCACATCGCCACATTCTGCAATACATAATCCACTGTTGTGTCCCTCGCTTCACAGCTCACAGAGCACAGACACTCGCACTCATCAGCAATGCCAGGGAAGGGGAATGTTTGTTTTTACTTACTCCTTCAGCTTCATTTTGTCGTCTTCCAGCTTCTCCCCGTTGAAGATTAAGTGATAGGTTCTCCACACGTACCTCCTTGAAAAGGCAGAAATCGGAAAGGACGAGCGATGAAGTTTACCTGGCACAATTACGCACAGGATGTGAAAGAAAGATCAATGTTAAAATGACCCTACAGTGATGTCTGACTTCAAAGTAATTCACGCTTCAGCGTCTTATCCCAGAGTTTTTACAAAAAAAGCATGCAGGATCTCTAGTATTTGACCATGTTGTCAAAAGGAAAAATTCCCCCGACTCCAGTCTAGACTGTTTTATTGTATTTTTTCGACTGCAGGACACTCTACCAGCTGATGTGCTTCACCCCTCCTTCACGCTGCTGTTTCAGCTCCAGGTATCTGCGGATGGCTTTCTTCAGGTCCAGCACGGAGGCGTTCTGCACCACCACGATCGCTGCAAGAAAGCACCGCTGTCTGAAAAAGAACCTCTCCTCTCATTTTCAAGTTTTCTTACGATCTTTAACTACTTCAACCCAGAGGGTCTATGAACCTGTCCTACACGCCTGTACTGAGTAGCTTAAATCACTCCGGAGTCGCTTTCACATCTTGTGGTTCACTAGTGACTGTGAATTCAAACAGCTGACAGCCACTGGGCCTGACCAAGTCAGTGACCCATCAACCCCACGGAGAACCATCTGGTTGCCTGATTTCCTGCGGATCATACAACAGGTTAAGAGGGGGGAAAAAGCCAAGAAACAAAAACTCGTGACTCACGCATGACCTCCCCGTCGGCCTTGCAGACCCGCACAGTCATAGCCTGGCCATACTCCAGAGCCACCTGAGAGCTCACCTCCTCCAGAGTGACCTGGAGTGACAGAAAGCCAGGCAGGAGGGTTCAGCTGTGGAACGCTCAGTCCCGAGTCCCAGAGGGTCGTGGGTTTGAAGGGTTTCAAAGTCATATTGGGTTATTCCCCCACCCCACCCCAGCTTCACAGCTTTCACACTTTTTCTATGCTGCACCCACACGTGCCCTCCAGTTTCATGTCAGACAGGGATTGCTGCCAAATCTGTCTTGCTGGGTTACACAGCTTATCCAGGATCCAGAAGCCGACGAGGCAGATAAACCAACCTGTATCGGCAGGTCGCAGAGCAGGGGGTCCTGCACTATCTGAGCCAGACCTTCCTCGAAGATGTCCAGGAACTCCGCGTGGGGCAGGGCTTCCTCATCTTCCTCTTCTTCCTCCTCCTCCTCGACTTTTTTGTCCTCCGTCTCAAGCTCTCCGGTCTGGTCCTCCTCCTTCACCGCCGCTCCTGCACCGAGACCCGGGGAACCTGTCTCCACCGCCTCGGCCATCAGCACTCGGGGGGGTGAACACACAGCGGGGCCGAGTAGACCTTAAAACAGGCCCTCCATTCAAACCCACACCGGCGGACTTCAATGAACAGACTCTGTGTGCAACATGACAAGGGGTCATCACTCATCACGGCCAGACGAGAAGAATTTTAAATCAATGCTTAATGGTTGCACTGAACACAACTCGGTCTATCATGAATCAACTAGATCAATTCTGTCAATTATAGTCACGTCAAGTCCAGTTATTGCAGAGTATTCATCACACCTCCAAAGAAAAGCCGCCACCTTTATAAAATGAGACGCTAAATAGCACTCACCACTGCTTCTACTCCGCTGTCTTCCAAAACGGACGCTTAAACAATTCTCGGGTCCGTTCATTTTCACTTCCCCAGAGAAACTAGGCGACTCTTGGACCTAGGACACTGATACTCACAAATATGGAATATAACAAAAAGTAACCTAATACATTTATACATTACCTAATATATTTCTGATTTGATAGTGGTTTAAACTGTTAACAGTTTCGACCACAAATGCGACTCGTTTGCAGGCGCTGTGGGAACTGTCTGAGTCAGGAATTGTTTCCTAGCGGACACTTAAAACTGCGTGACACGGGAGAGTTTGCGGCGTGCACTTTGAGGAATTCGCGAAAAACTCGTCTTGAGGTTCGAAGACGTTTTTTTTCAACAAATGCAGTTGTTTTTCTTCTGAGATAGGAGATGTTGCTGTTCTGTCCGACTTGTGGAAATGTGTTGATTGTGGAAGAAGGGCAGAAGTGTTACAGGTTTGCGTGTAACACCTGTCCCTATATACACAACATAACTAGGAAGGTAAGAGGGTCGACAAGGCTCTTGTTACATTGCGTAGGGTCGCTATCATCGTGCCTGAGTCGTATACTTTAGTATTTTAAGTCGTTTGTTATATTTTAATAATTGCGTTTGCTCATTGAGTATAAATGCGTCACAAGCAAACATATTAAGCGGTCCAAATTATGATGCAGCTTTTTGCTAACATTGTGTATCATTTTGTTAAGAGCCGCGTACAGCGTCTTTCTTGTTTTTCAGATGGGATTCATTTCTCTTACATTTTTTCCCCACTATCTCGAGTCAAGCGCAGTAGTTGGGCTGTTCGTATTTGTTTTGTACCCCCCCGGTGGCTGAATCTTCCTGCTGCTCCTCCTTCACGAGGGCAGCCGAATCCTGCGTGAAAGTAAAATCGTTTAATGAGTTTGTGGAAACCTGGTTTAACCCCCGCCCACCCTGGCTGAGGGCTACCCTCCCGGCCATGGGGCGAGGAGACTGAGACCCCATGCCCGGTGAAAAGGTGACCAAGGTGTAGTTGCACAAGCAAAGATGGGGATGGAGGAGTAGGGATGCGAAGCGAGCGAGGGAGACAACAGAGTGGCGTGGGGTATATATGGGAATCTGAGAATTAATGGCAGGATTAGTTGCGTGTGGAGTTTAATTAGTTTAATTTAATGGCGCTATGCGTGCGCCTCCGAGAGTATTCTCATGGGCGAATGTCACCTGAAAAAAAAAAAGACCATCGGGACCCCTATAATCTGGGCGAAAGGTCTAGAAGGTCTGCAGGGCGGGTGGTGCTCTGCGTGTAAGACACCCGTCTTGCTCGTCTTCCTGACGCAGCGTGTTCTCGATGCTGTAGGTCACCAACAGAAAGTACCCCAAACTGAAGGAGGTTGATGACGTTCTGGGCGGCGCTGCAGCCTGGGAGAATGTGGATTCCACTCCAGGTAATGTCACTCGAGAAAGGGGAAAACAAATCCCCGTTTTTCGTTATTCGTTGTCTAGTGCAAATGTGCCGTGGGCCAAAGATGGGAAAACTCCGCATTTTTCCCGAGGTGTCCAGTGGTGCGAGTCAGGAAGTCCGGTGCCAATCCTACACCATTTTGTCATCTGCTACCTCTGGTGTCTTCTTTCCAGAGACCTGCCCGAAGTGCGAGCACCCCCGAGCCTACTTTATGCAGATCCAGACCCGTTCGGCAGATGAGCCCATGACCACCTTCTACAAGTGTTGCAACCAGCAGTGTGGGCACCGCTGGAGAGACTGAACCCTGCAGGGACCGGCCCTCGCCTCGCTGTCTGATCCCCCCCTGCGTGTTAAACCTCTTAGAACAGGCATGCTGGCCATCCCCCCCCCAGGTTAGCGGCCATCGGAAATTCTCATGTGTACTCCAAGTGAAGGAGCCATGCTAAGTTTTTGAACAAATAATTAACGGTCCTGTGGCATCTAAAGAATCACTTCGTTGAAGTGATTCAGGGTCCCCAGCGGAGATATAGCAAAAACACCGTAGGGCTGCAATTGAAACATGACACTTGTCTGTCTTGAATATTCCCAGGGAATTTCTTGGTGTTGGATGCTGAAAGGGCTCTGAGGAATGAGCAGAAAGCCTGTTCTGTGCCAGACAGACCTGTTGTGGAGTAGCTCTGGTTGTAGTCGTATTTAGCTATTTAATACGTGTATATATTTGAACAAAGTTCACAGCACTGAAGAGATTACCGGGTGAAATATGAGAGGAAATGTGAAGCTGTCATTCTTTTACAGGTCTTGAAGTGAGCAGAATAAAACTGTGTCGAGTGATCCTGTGTTCAAAACCGCTGGTCATTCAGAACCAACATATTCTTAGAAAGCTAAAGGAAAGAGGCTGGTTCTCGCTTTGCTTTTTGTTTTTATTGTTAAAAGAATAATTTAGTATCCAGTGCAGTAGTAGTGGAGCAGCTCGCATGGCTCATCTTACGCAGCAGTGTAATTTACATGGCAACACAGATAGAAACAGAGAATACCGGTGACTGGATTGAAGGTGATCTCATTGTCTTTTCCTAAAAAAATACTTGTGCACTTCAACCCACCTTTAACATCACAGCCTTTCCACAGCACTGCAAGCCACTTCACATTGCGTACAGAGAGGGCTGGAGCGTACAATGTCAAAGGAGGCCAGCCTGCTTTTGCAAAATATCCATAAGAAGCTCGAACATGCACTGCCATGGGACATTTACGATATATCATCAATTCATTTTTACTAGCTGCAGCCGATAGGCTTTTTCAGACTTTGAAACATGCTAGGTAGTTAATAGCATAGTTTAAAAAATAGAAATATACTGGAAATAAACATACCTAAAAAATGTAATTAGAATGGAATAATTAAGGTCTGAATGGCCGACAGAAGCAACAATGTATTTTTCATTGAGTGCTTACTGGCAGGTGGCTCCACGGACAAACCACAAATCTTTTTCTTTACCACATTCAAAAGGTTTTGCACCCTGCAGTGTTCCTGCTTGATATCATTGGGCATTTGTGAAGAGGCTTGATCCTTGACACTTGGTCGAAGTTGCCTAATCCTGCACATTGGTGGCGGTGGAGGGGAGTCCCCATTACCTGTAAAGCGCTTTATAAGTGTAAGCAATTATTATTTTATACCAGGAAGCAGAGTTTCATCAAAACAGCTACTTTGTGAGTGTAGTGAAAACATTAAGAACAAATGTGAAATGCTACATATGAATTTCACCCAGACATAAGCAAGAACTTAACGCATTTCATACCATGACTTGTGGCAGTCAGACAGAACCAATAAAGTTATTCCTTAACAGAGTTGGTGCTTGGAATTATCTTATTGGTCTAAATGTCATCTAATTTTATGGCGAAGAAACTACTGAAAACCCTCTTTATTCAACACACTGCATAGGACTGGAGTGAAGAACACGTTTCCTATCTCGCGCCTGTGAAGAACATGCATCTGTGCTAGTCTGCAGTGATGCAAGTGGACCCGGTGACAGCTATGTGACACAGCATTGTGCAAGAAAGATTCTGTTAGCGGAATGGATCAGAGGCTCCAGAACAGCCGCTTACAGTACACTAGGTGGACACAGAGGTAAGAGCAGCTGGCGGGTCGTGCTGGTGTATCGCTGTCATCATATCCAGAAACAACAATGCTGGAGCACAGGGCTAAAGCAGCTTTCTTCTAAAACAACTCAAGGATCACAGTCCTAGAAACCTAGTCTTTGTCCTGGAAAGCATGTCAGAAAAGCACTACAGAATCTCTCTTTCAGTGATAGCAGGGCTAAAATAGCTCACACTTTTACTGCACTTTCCCAGTGGCAGCATGTAAATTCATCACCAGTGAGTGAAAACAAGCACACTGGGACTACAACACACACATGAATTCCAGAGATGGTCTGTGAGGAAAGGAGAAAGGAGGAAAAAAAGGTGATGCAAACAGCACAGAAAGTGAATAACCCTTAACTACCGGCAGAGAGAATTCAGCCTGCAACTTAATGAATTAAAGGGAATAATACTGATTGAGCTTCTGAGTGCCAGTTTGGTGTCAAGGTAGCATTCAGTAATGCTGCTTGAGTAAAAGGCTTTCTGATTAATACATTGGGTACAGATGACAGGCAGGAGACGTTCTCCATCTGAACTTGAGTGGGGTTTCCCCGATGTATGCCTGCAAGTGCAGTTCCTATTCGGGCCGTGACACTCAACTCGTCTAAAAGATCAACTTGTCTATTTCAGGTAAAAGTAATTCTTCTGAAAACAACAACATTTGAAATACAGTATAACTGTACATCTACAGTCTGATTCAAATCCAGGCATCATGGATCACAGATTACAAAGCTAAACCAACTACAACGGACCAGGGCACTGACCCTTTTGTACAAAAATGACATAAATGCACACTTAAAAGCAATGCGATAGGATGCTTCACTCATCTCTTCCTTATCAACTGATTATAAATTGAAAGCGTTATCAGACAGGATGTCAAACCCCCTTCTGTCGGTATAGCAATGAGCAGAAGCAGAGAGAAGCTGACGGCAACCGAAATTTCATTGCAACACGGGCCAGGCATGTGACCGAGGAATAACTGGCGTAGGATTATAATTACGTCATGCACTGGTGCAAGAAAGCAAAGCAGCTCTTATGCTAATTACTTGTCACAGCAGAAAAGCTCTTTGCTGACTCGCTGTTTGCTCTCTGCTGAGTCATTTCTATGAAAGGTATCTACAGCAGCTGCCTCATTAACGCCAAATAAATGTAAATTAAATTAATGCTTTGGGTAAACAGCAGTTGACAAATATTGTGCCAGATTAATGTGCATTCACAGAACTGAGAGAAATATGCAGCTAACACAAGCTAATCGGGGAAGAAATTGAAAATAAGCTACTGCAGATAATGTTGTAAGCCTTTTAACCATTTAAAACTAATTATAATGTAAATAACGTTAACACTGAAAACTTACCACCAATCATTTTAGTGACTTTAAAAAAATAAATAAAACGACTGCCTTTTCCACAGGGCAGATCAGTTTTAAAAATAAGTGCTAGTTTTAAACAAACTGTTACACGCATTTATCTTACGATCCAGATCATTTTTGCTCCTGTATCTTTTTTGAAAAGATGAAAAACAAAACCAGACCCCCTCTACTACCCCATCACCACATAAAGAAGAATTGTGGGTGTCCCTGATTAAACACGTTTACACAGAACCAAGATACATCTGAACAGGTGCATCATTAAAACCCCAAATTCCCAAGGACCAGGAACTGAACACAAACTACTGCAAACCCACCTCATACAACTCCTGTAATGACGGATCTGCATGGTCCTTCCACTAGTGCAATCATTTTCGATTGATACTTGTGTAAATATTGTGAGTGTTAGAAAAACATAAGATGAATGGCAAAATACAGTTTCATTTATACTTTTCTGCTCCCATACCGATGATCTCTGTGTCTCTGTTGAAGGACACAATACTACTTACTTGACTAAATCAATGGCAACAACGCACCATTAAGCTATAGATACTGCTTCCATAAACAGCACCGTACACTGCCCCTTGTCTACTGGGCCTGCTCCTCTATTAACAAGAGACTCTGAACTACAGTCAAGCTGCAGAACAGATAACTAACAAGCATATCACAAACCTCACCCTCTGAATTTCTCACAACGTTACGGGAAACTGCTCTAAACTCTTCCTTGTACTTTCCTCATTAGTTTCCATCTACATTGTAATCAACAGCCTAGTGCGGGTTCACTGCACAGGCCCTTTTGCAGAGGACGAAGACCTCTACGCCTTTTAATGCCCTTACCGAAATAAAAACAATCACGGTTAAAGTGCTAACGCAAGAATCAGACTCTTTTCCCGGAAACGCTGACTTGTCACATTGTGCAAATGTATTCTGTCTTTCTCCTGCTGCGACCGGGGAGGCTGCACGCAGTACGTCTGCAACTGTGCAGCTCCGCTTGTATCAGCAGCTACTGCTACCTGCTGACATTCAGTGCTACAGTAACAGACATCTCATTGAAATCACCTAAAACGCTTCATTTTAGCTACTTTAAGCGAGCCACATGGCTGTTTATCACCCAGAAGGTGGCTCTGGAGTTCAAAGGAACCCTCAGCTGAACCTGCAATGTTAACATTCAGACAAACTGTTATCCTTCTACTTCCAACAGCATACTACCTTAAGAGAAAAAGTCCCAATATGGTACTCTCTGTGGCTGCTATAATTAGTGTAAGAAAAAAAAGAAGCTCTTTTTCACTCGAGTTCACAATTTTAAAATCTCTTATAACCATTTTGTTTTAAAAAATTGTGATTTAGAAATCTTCCCGTTAATCTTCCAGTCCACAATAAAGATGTTTAATAGCACCACACTAATTTAGTCAAAGTGCCCTTCTGCTGACTGTGGCATGTTCAGAGGTAATCTACCACCTGAAAGCCCATCACAAAGATCACCAATAGTATAAAAAACCTCCACCACCCATTTTCTTCAGGGCCTTTTTTTCAGACGTGTGACTCTTCCAGTGAATTGCCCAGTCAATTAAGATCTTAATTTCTGCACATATGCATATATATATGTATATACATAGAAATGCATACATGCATATTAAATGCAGTACAGCTACCTAAAAAAACATCGCAGGGACTGTGAATGACTGAACATAAAGGACTGTAACTACCACAGACAAGATCTGACATTCCACTAGGGGGAGCTGTGACCACAGACGTAGCCCTGTTAGCACATGCGCTTGTATGTGTAGATGTAGCCCTTGCAGTAGGGGCAGGTGTGCGTCACGTCCTTGAGGTTGTCCATCAAGCAAGGGATCAGACAGCAGCCCATGTTGCAGCTGGGGAAAGGAAGACAAGGCAGAGGACAGTGAGGGGAATTCTTCCACGAACTGAACAGCTTCACAGCTCAATTGAGGATTTAGGGCACAACTGGTTCAACCCTGCACTCATCACACACTACTGTAGCACTACACACTACCAGCCACCCGCATGCAGCAGACTGAAGATCGTGGACTCTGTTCTGCCTTCACTGGGTTCACGTGGCCTTGCAGGGAAAGAAGACACTGGCAGGAGCCAGGGAGAGAATCGAGGAGCCCTACTCCTTTGATACTTTGATGTTTAAGTGGACTGAGCGGGGTGGGGGGGTCTCTTACCCCAGGAAGCAGCAGAAGAGGCAGAAGAGCATGTTCATGAGGCCGATGTCGTAGGAGACCCTGGTGACGATGGGCTGCTGGCAGTGCGGGCACACGGTCTGCACGGACACCTCCTGGAACATCTCCCCCTGCAGCACGGTCACGGTGGTGGCAGCGCCCGGCGGCACGATCACGGTGGCCGTGTGGCCCCCTGGGGCGGGGTAGTGCCCCGGGCTCGGCGGGTACTGTCCCGGGATGGGCTGGGGGAACTGCCCTGGGGGCGGGTAGAACCCAGCTGCAGGGGGAAACGGGAGGAGAACCTGCAGTTTAGTAGCTTCCCATACTAGCCCCTATACAGCCTACCAGCTGCTTCCCAAGCCTGTCGCCCCAGCGAGGAGTTCAAGAGGCCGGCGCGCCCCCCAGATTGCTGTAGTTAGGGTTTTGGACACCCCGAGTATGGAAGCCCACGGCTGGAGTAGATCACTTTACTTTACTTTAGATTTCTTTGCCCGTCGTGCCAAAGCCATCGCCGGCGGCTCAGACGCAGTTCCGCAGATAACGACCCTTCTTCACTGGACTGAAACCCCCCGGCTTAATCCTGCCGCCTGCCACCGACCGGGGGGGGGGAGACGCACCTTGGGGGGGCTGGGGCATCGCCCCGGCTCCGGGAACGTGGGGGGGAGGGAAGCCAGGCTGAGACACGGCCTCGTAGGGCGGGGGGGCGTCTTCCGGTGGAACGGGGGGTCCCTGCACAGGAGCCGCCATCTCGGGAACAGGCCCTGAGCGCGAGAGGAATACAGCATGAGCCAGGCAGCGACGCCCCCCTGTGCGTGCACCCCGCCGCCTCGCAGCCCTGTCAGCCCAACTGCGGCTCCTGCGCCCTGGAGCTGCCCTCCGTCCCAGAGGGCCCGGACTGGCTCCTCAAGCAGCTGACCGTGCGGTAGGCAAGAGCAGCACGGCTCATTTCAGTACAGGCTCGAGCTCCTCCAGTCAGCACTGCCCGGCTGACCACCTGCAACCGAGAAACGGGCAAGACAGCGGCCTGAATCTTGCAAGAGACTGGATCGCACTGGACAGGCAGCTAGCCCACGAGCCCGGAGGGATTTTGGATTTCAGTTGCGCTGCTGTACAAAACTGCGACGATGCAAAATCCCCACTTGTCCCCCTGCCCCTGAGCAGTATGCATTTAAAAAAACAAAATGACTGATTGTTTTCCAGACACCAAGGTCTCTTTTAAGCTAGCAGAGTGATAAAACAGCCCCCAAATCCTCTTGAAATCAGTATGTACTATAGAAGAAAGGTTTCTTTTCACCAGTACAAAATTAACATACTTCAGTGGAGCAGTGATGTTTTTTAAAAGTAAATGGGTTTGGTTAATACTGCCCCCTTCTACATCACTGTTATCCCAGCATGACCCGGAAGTTGTACCTGGGACAGGTGGCGTGCCGTTCTTCTCTTCGATGGGGGGAGCACTGGGGCCCCCTGGGTAAGGAGGTGGGGGGTCACTGGACATCCTCACGCGTTGGCACAGCAAAGACCTGGAAAAAGACCCAAAACGCTGCTCTAGGTCTACCCTTTGCACAGGTATCAAGTCCTCGCGAGGCCAGTGGGGTCTACTGGCTGCTGGGATACTGTGTGGAGATGTTTCTCCACACTGTCAGGCCTGGAGCACACACAGCTCTCCGCGGAGGGTGGGAGGAGACTGTGAAGCCCCCTGCACTGTGGCAGTGACCCCCCCCTGCTCTTCTTCACTCCTGCCACAGCTGTCACCTGCAGCAGACTCGCAGGCAGAGACCGGACCCCTGCCCCCAGTGCTGACTGGGAAGCCCCTTTGTGATGTTTGAAGGCCAATGGGAAATAAGCAAAGAAACTACAAAACTTGGCAAGCCTGTCCTGATGTTTGTGGGGTTATTCATGTCTGAGAAACCAAATCTAGGCACGAAATAGTAGAGCACAAAATAAGGAAATCTCACTACTGCTTCATGAGGCCCTGAGCCCCAGCAGGATTACAAGAGCGCTGTGAAACTTGAACTCCGCACACAGCGATAATAGGAGGCCACTGTGCCAGCAGTACGAGGCGGATTCAGTTGATGCACACCGAGCCTCCACTGGGGACAGAGAAAAACACATTGTATTTTTCGATAACGTAAATCCGTAGCCTGTTTACATTTCCACCCAGGTACCCTGGAGAAGAAGAAGAAAGGGGAAATGACCTGCAGATAACGGGGAGGCCTTGGCAGTCCGACCTGCTTCACGGGCTCTCTCTCTCTCTGGTCCACCCTCCTGTCGGGAAAAGAACAAAACACAGAGCGTGGAATAGCGGGGGGAAAAAAAAGACATTCTCAGTTTCTGGACCTGGGAGAGCTGGAACAATAGCTGCGCTCGGAAGCAGGAAGCAGCGCCGGGTCATTCCACCCAACTGCATTTCAGCACCAGCTGCATTGAACTTATTCCTTTGCGCAGGACGAACCTGCACGGGCAGCGCTTCACAGACCAACAGAGACTGCCAGAGGCCTCTGATCTGGACGGATCCCACCGTGCCAGCAGTCTCCATGAAGGACATAAGACAAAGTACACTCTTCAGTGTGCTGCTGTATTAGTTTGCACTGATGTGAGTACCGTCAGCGACTATAAGAAGCCTCTCGAGAGCCTGTTTCCTTTGATCCTTATATGCTTTTACTTTGCCAGGCAAGTGAATTGAGAATAAATTATTTATTTTGAGAATTGAGAATAAAGTTTAGACCACAAGGCTTCTCCTGGAGCAGTCTGAGTGAACTACGGTGGACACTCAAAGCTAGTGAGGTTCTGTCACTCTGAACCCCAAGATCCTTCAGTCCGGAGTCCAGAGCCCGGACTGCAGCTCCAGGCGGCCAGCTGTCTGGCTCCTCACATCGCTTTGCATTTGCTCACAAAAGGTCATAGCAGCCAGAAGCCCTTCCCAGAAGCACCGGGATCGCACCCTGGACAGAACACACACACACACACACGCACGCACGCACAGGGACAATCAAGAGACACCCGGTAACTCATCCAGTTTGCATTCTGGAAGGTGGGAAGTCACCGCAGAACCCTGAGAAACCCCTACCAACACAGAGGGAACATGCAAACTCCACACCGACAGTGACTAAGCCCATTATCAAACCAAAACAATCAGCTTTAAAGATGAGTAAGTCTGTATCCTCTGCAGTGCATTCTACCAAGACACCTTACTGTAGGTGTCATCCAGAAGGGCCAACACACAGCGATGCGAGGTCTTGCCTACAGACTCCGGCTCTCTCGGATATCCCCCCTCAGAGCACGCCATGCTTTTCATGGCTGATCCTCGGCTCTAATCCTGCATTCCAGGCCAGCAGGCCGTTAGCAAGAGCCCTTCTCCGTCAAGGCCAGCAGGCACAAAGCCCAGAGCAGTGAGGACAAGTAGACGCATCTGCAAAACGTGCGAGTACACAAACTGGAATGAAGAAGACACAGACAGAAACATTACAGTGGAGTGGAAAGGACATGAATAAAAAACCGTGCAAGGGTTTTTATTTTTTTTTATATTTTTTTTGGGGGGGGGTATTAGGCATAAATCAAAAATTAGGATTTGTGTATGAATGGAAGATGAAGGATAATTTCAAATGAAAATCCCAATGTCCTCTACCTTCTCATAGACTACAGGTAGGCGTCAGAGACTTGAGCCAATTAACTGACTCAATTGATCACAACTCACATGCGTTCCAACAAATTGTTGATTTAAGGATGATGTGCTAATGTGAGGGTACTGTATGTGGTTATCCAGCACCAGGACTGGGTCCCACCGCCTCGAAAGGTAAACTATCCTGGTTTATATTGACCAATATCATCCACACGCCTTAATCTGACACGGCCCGCAGGGATTGTAGTTCTCAGCGCGGTTAACAATCCGTTAGGAACACCTCACCAAAAAACTACAACATCCACCAAGACGGGGCGCCGCAGTGGTGTGTGGGAAATCGAGTTCCCCGGGTTCGCCAGCAGTTGCCGAGCAACTGGAGCTGAGCTTAAACAAACTACAAGACCCAAGCGCCCGGCTAGAGAACAATATAGACGCCTCAAATGACAAGGGTTCGGAACCAGTATAACGTTTTTTATTCATTTCACACGCAACCCGTATTATTATACATGCGAGGTGGGAAAATAATCTATTTTGTCGTCCCTACATGTGTGGTATTTTTTTTTCTAAAAAGCATAACTCCGTATCCTTATAAGAAACGTTCACCACAACCTGAAAATGAAGGCGAAGAGCATCGTTCGAGCTTTTGCGCCGTCTTGTTATGATGCAATAAAGGGATTCAATCCTGGTCTTACCGTAAGTGCACAGCGCCCGTATTTCCATTATTATTTTTTTGGGTGCGTGAAAACTAAAATTCTTCAGAGCGCTGGACGAGACCTGGGAGGTTTCCAGGGCCGGTAAATTCGCCTGCCGCTACCTAACGGTCTTCCAAAAGCAGCCGGATTAAATGCTCATCGCCCAAGCACCAGCCTAAATCTGGCCAGTGGACGCACAGACACAACAGCCCTCCTCCCGTTCCCCAGCCCCGCTCTGCCAGGGGAGGGGGGTATTTACCTGCTCCGGCGGCTCTGCTGTGGAGACGGGCTCAGGTCCGGTCGGATTGCCCCTGTGCAGCCGAGCTGTAATCGCGCCCGAACCTGTGCGCAGCATTTGAGGATTTGACGTAACAGATCAACAATTGGAAAGCACGCAGGAGAGACGGGCGCCGTGCACAGCACGTACCCAGGGCACGCCGCCGCCGCCGCTAATTATTAATTATGATTGTTGTTTTTATTATTATTATTCTCTTTCTCTAGTGTTACTGGGTACAGCTGAACGAGTAAGCTTTCCAGTACACTTGTTGTACTTGAATCTTGTTGTTGTTGTTGTTGTTGTTGTTGTTGTTGTTGTTGTTATAACTGGTCTTCATTTGTGTTCTGTTTAAATCCTGTTTAAGTCATTACACTGTACACATCTGTGTCCCGAATACATTTAAAACCCATCGCAAGATTTAACTGGAGAATGTTGTATCCCTTTGCAAAAAAGGCACCACAGAAGTCCAAACATCCCAAACTGGAAGAGACACTCTCCTCCAGCTTATTTTAATGTTTTCATTTTAAATAAAAAAGTCGTCTCTCCAGCATCGGTAACTGATAGGACACACAGTCCTTTAGCCTGTCTCAACAGCCCGTCTTTCATGTCCAGGAAGAAAAGGACAAGTGACATCGTCACCGCCGGCTCTCAGAGGCCGCTGGGGCGCCATGGCAACGGGCAGTTTCCCTGGGGGGGGCACGTTAGCGAGTGGGTGAGTCCCTGGGTTGTGGGTTCGAGCCCCTGCGGCCCCTTCGTGTCCTTGAGTTCACAACTCCCCACCCCGCTGGCTGGACGGGAACGAGCAGGGCTGCTGTGGACTAGCGTCCCATCAAGTTCTGGCTTTTCATTCTGTCAGCAGGAAGTCTGCAGGAGGACTGAGCCGCCGAATTCTGCACCCCAGTTTCTCAAGTGCATCCCAGGCCAAAGTCTGTGTCACGGGAGCTGTGTGGCCAACTCGGTGGCCAAAGGCGGGCACTGGTGTCCCGTTGCTCTGCCTGTCCTGCGGTCCCAGGAGTCCGGGGGCACCGGGCCCAGCTGCGCGACCAGCTGGCGGCTGGCGGCAGCACGTGGGCGTGAGAGGCCACAGGGGTCAGCGGCCCCAGCGCCAGCTCCCAGGCCAGGGCCCAGTCTCGCCACGGCCAGCCTGAGCGGGCAGGGCCCAGGCATGGGGCCGCTGACAGGAAGTGGCCGAGCCCTTGTCGTCCTGTGGCCTGGGCACGTTAAAGACAACCCAGCCCTCCCCCCTCAGAGAGAGCCCGGATCCCCAGCTTCCTGTGGGGCAGAGCTGACTTTGTTTGGGGTGTCTGTGTGCCTTCCGCTCCCCAAACAACAACGACAACAATAATAATAATCTGGGGGAGAACAGAACTCCCAGTGTAACATAACAGAGGAAATAAACAGGTGAGATGAAGGGAAACAAAGGGCAGGTTTATACAGGATGAAGGTGAAGAAGTGAAACAAGTCTCTTTAAAAAGGTGACGGTGTATTATTTCTTCTTCTATTATTATTATTATTATTATTATTATTATTATTATTATTTGCACTGACAGTACGTGCGGACTGCGGGGGAATTAACGAACAGGCTAGCATAGGCTGTAGCCTAGGGCCCCCGGATTGGCCGGGTTATTTTTTTAAACGGATCTGTGGCCCCCCATTGGTCCATAAAGACGTTGAATCATGCGTGAACCAATGACTGGTTCGATGCAACGGGTTCGCAGTTCAAATGTATTTCGGCGGATTCGTCGTTGATCAATCTGGTGCACGTTTACGGTAGCCAGCCTCACAATGTGCGATAGAAAATATGACAGCGGGCCGCAAAGACTTAAAGCAGGGCGGTTGAAAGAGCCGTGTGAGCAGGCTCTACTGAAAAAGATCCCCAGAGCGACTGGTTATTTCACGTTTGCTGAGCCGAACCCCGATCCTGGGTTGGCGGCTAACGGTGCAGCCAGGGCCACAGCAAGCGCGGTTGAAAAGTCACAGTAGCTGCAGCTACAGTAGCTCTGGCCTGGGCGCACACTGGGCTCATGAGGACGAGCAGCTCCCGCGACGGAGCCAGAGGCAGAGCCGTCCGAAACGCCACCGCCGTCCGCCGCCATGTCCGAGCCGCCGCCGTGCTGGTGCACCTGCAGCTCCCGCTGCCTACAGCTCGGCCCCAGCGTGCTGGGGTGAACCAGGTGGACAGCGGCGGGCATGCCGGGCTCAGTTGGGCCCGGAATCGCGTCAAAACCGAGACGCGGATGTTGCAGCATCGGAAAGACCACATCAACACCGAGAGGTATTTCTCTAAAACCCTCTTCAGAAGAAAACTCTGAAACGGCGAGTATGTGCCGAGAGGATGGCTGCTGTATCCCCTTCGAAAGGTACAGTGTTTTGTACGCAGTGCCGGCTGGAGCGGCCGAACCCGTCACTGAATTATTATAGTATTTTCTCTCGCTTTTTTTCTGGTAACGAGATGTGGGGGGTACACAACGTGTAGCCTAGGAGCCTCTGATCACATCCGCCACTGCGTGCAGTACATTTACAACGCAGAACGAATACAAAAGCCGTTTTATTAAGCAGCCAAAATAATTCTCGGGTGCAGATGCGACTGGTCTAGTGAACTCTTGTTGGCCACTAGGGGGCTCCGAGGTATATGGGCCCTGTCGGAGCCTGTAGGTCAGTTTTTTTTTAAAAGAAAAGAGAGAAATGCTCGTGTAGTATTGCTATGTAATTCAATCAATGTGACTAAATCCGGGATCGGCGGTCCCACACGGAAGCTCTCGTCGCGGGATCAGAAGCCCTTTGGGGAAAAGCTCCTGTACCGGCTCTGCCTAATGAAAGCCGTCTGCCTGCGTGACGCGCCGAGCCCCAGTGTCTGCATTCTTGTGAATTAATCTGGGAAGGGCGGCCGCAGCCCCGTTGTTTTCAATGAAAACACTCGCCGTGACTTCCCTGTTCCGCGGGCGGCTCTGAGTCACGGCACGGGGCTGAGGAGGGCTGGGCTCCCACTTCTGCAAAACTTCCTCGCCTTGCGCCGTCAGCGCTCAGGTCCGCGGTGACCCCACTTCCCCTGCCCTGCTCCGGGGGGGGGAGGCTGTCGGTCTGCTCAGGACAGCAGGAAAGCTGCCAGCGGGTCAGCTCGGAGGGGCGCCTCACCAGACGGGGACCCCCCTGCTGTAGCTGCGGCGGCCGGCCCGGGGAGCCCCGGCTCCGACGGCCGCTGAGCGCCTTGGCTCACTCCGATTTGCACAAGCTTCTGCACGTCCCGCCCTGCTCCCCTCCCTAAGTGAACTCCCCAAGATGAAACTGAGGAAAAGCAGGCAGGGCAACGTAAAAGGCTGCGCAGGGCACAGAATAAAAGAAGGAATGACTATTAGGAATGTTCTACCAGCAGGAATGGGAACACGGGCGGGAATGGGTACTGCCTTTCTCCTTCCTTTGCAGAAACCAGGGGTCAGGGCCGAACGCTCTTCATGGGGGGGGGACTAGAGAGAACACCCCTGTTTTTCGTGAGCGCAACCGTGAAAGAAAAAGCCAGCAAAAAGGCTACCAACAGGTTCCCCTGCCACCTTCGCAAAGTTTCCACGTGGAGGATCTTCACCGGGACCGAGCTGGGCTCGGAGGAGGAGGAGGAGGAGGAGGAGGAGGAACACGCTGGCGCTGCTGTGCCGATCAGGCTGCCCCTCCGGGCCCCTTTCAGCATCTCCCTTCCCGAGGGGCTTACCGCCCGTAGCGGAGCCCAGAATGGAGGCATTGATGGACGAGTCCTCAACTCCTTTTCTAAAGAACGGAAAAGGGAGAGGGGGAAACCCCCCCCCCTCCCCCCCAGCTGGCCCTCGCAGCCCGGCCCTGTGGGGAGAGCGTTGCTGTTGACGAGCCCCGACCGCCGGGGCCGCGGCCTGTTCTCACAGAGCAGGGGTGACGTAGCGGGAACAGGCAGCTGGGCTCCCTCGCTCCCGCTCAAGCGCAGACAGGCCCGGGCTGCGGGGGGGGGGGGGTGGCCAGCGCGTCAGTGTGTGTCTGTCCCCGCCTGGAGGGGAGCATGAATGAAATTGAATCTGCTCGGGGGATGACATCACCTTCCTGTCTGACACATCCTGTCCCCGTGCCATCCAGCCAGACGGAGCCATGGGATAAGACCGCGGCCCCGCGTCACTGACGCATCGAGTCACTGCTCACGACAGGGGGGGTGCGCTGGGAGAGAGGGGGGGTGGGCACACAGTTGTGTAATGCTGGGATAGCTGGTAGCAAACTGGACAACTAACCTTCATCAGTCAAGCACTCGGCACAGTTGAGCACCCCTGCGCTCTCACCCTGAGCTGCCAAACACACGGCAGCCCTGTGCTCTGTAGGGCACCCAACGTAGCTCTCCAGCTGATCTTTAGAAATGTTTACAGCAGTAGGTGATCTAATCTGCGTTGCCAGTGGCTGACACATCAGAGTAGAATCTCTGAGTCTTCCTGGATCTAACGCCCACAAAGAGCAGCGGGACACGTAAGGACACTCGGATCCCACTTCATTCCTAACACCCTGCCCTGCTTCTCTCCCGCAAACAGGCTGGTGGAGGGCCACTGCAGCAGGCAGGAGAAACACCCTCAGCTACCCAGGCACCAGGGGAGCCTGTCGGATCAAGCACAGCTAAGAGGACTTTTCCAATAAATTCAAATGGTTCAGATATTTTTGTTGTTCTTTTTTTTTTCTTTTCACGGCACCAATCTTGCACACGTTATGAGAAGTTCAAACTCACAAGAAGGTACGTGCATGACAAAACAAAATATCTAACAAATGAGCGACATATCGTTCTCTCTTGTTGCTAATGTCATTTCTACAGGCCTGTGCCAGAGCAAACGGAGCTGGATTACAATGAGCACTGCACCCTGGGAGAGAGAGGGGGCAGGCCGTGTCCCTCCTGCTTGACTTCCTCCTGTTTGCACGGGAATGTCCTGCTGTGACAGAGCTGCCAACATCAGCAGACCCCTGGACACCATGGCGACGACAGGACCCCCCCCGCATCTGAAACACTGCTCACTCACACAGGGAGCACAGACACAGTCAGACATGTGAGCCTCACAGTCATGTGAGCTCTGTTCCCGCTGTCTTTCAAGAGCAGGAAGCATGAAGCATTTTGTCTGAAGAGCGAGTAAGGCATTCTCCAAAGAGTGCATCACAGTTTTGAAGTATTCTCTTCAGTTTTAAGCGTAAGAAACAATGTGGGTTAGAGTGACTGGCTAACACGAGTCTGCTGTCTGCTATCGGACACAAACCGTCGCTGTTCAAAAAGACGAACCGAGGCACGGTCAGAGCAGAAAGCACCAGTGAGAGCCCAGAAGACGCAGACATCACCACACAGGATTTGAGTATGAGCAGTGCATGCAAGACCTAGTGGAACGCAGAGTGACTGGAGAGAGTCTGTAAGGAGTGAATTGCTAGAGGAAATAAAGTGTTTACCTGGCGTGCCTGGGTTGTGTGCTTTCTTGGCAGCTGTGCAGGGGGCACTGTGCCAAGATGGCACAGGGTTGGTATCCAAGACCCGCCCTGAGAACACAGAAACAAACAAGGCGAGGGGACGTGAGGTGAGGGGCTGTAGTTGGAGCACCTTCCGGAAATCAAAAGCCTTCCTGTGCCCGGAGAGATCTCGTGGAGACTAGGACACTGAAGAGAAAACAAAGGAGAGGGAGTGGAGGGCGAGGAGGAGTCTCAGGCAGTGAGGGAGAAGGACCAGGTAGCCTTAAGACACCCCAAGTCAGCATGTAGATTCCTAGTCTCCACCTGTGGTCAGGATTGCTGCTCTCGTAAGCTCATTGGAAAGCAGCCGCAGTGCCAGCCTGTGTGCACACTGACCCAGGGCCCGGCGGCACATCTGTGGTAGTACCGGACCGGTTCACTGTACATGATGTTCAAGGCTTCACTGCTGCTTTATTAACGAGTAACTCGGGAGGCGTTTTTCCTCTCCTGGGGACTGGAAGACTCACAGCTTGCTTTTTATAGGGCAAACTGCACCCCCCAGCTCCTGTACTCGGACCTGAGTACAGTCTGCTACCCCTCTGGTACCGGACCAAGTACCTCTCAGCCATCAGGCCCGGTTCTGCTTCCCTGCCCAGACTGCACTGTGCAATAATGACAGAGTCACGCAAGCCTGACGCAGGCGAAGGAATGGGGATGTTGGAGAGCCCTGGGCTTTTAGTTATATGATGATCTGTCTCGCACAGTCAGTGTATCATGGTTCCACTATGATTAAAGCCTTGAGTTCAGACTCTGGGGTTGGGTTTCATCCCTCGCTGCAGGTAGTTTAAGAGCAGGCAGCTCATGCGTTTTTTACAGGACAGCCTTTACAATGGGAAAGCCTCCAAATCAGCATGTTGGAGTTGGGCTTCAAGTCAAATACTGGTAAAAACACTGAATACATCTCAAAAAGCAAGCTTTCTATTTTCTTTAAAGTACTTTCTTTACTCCAGTATTTATTGCGTAGAGCAGGCCTAAGGACCCCTATCCCAACCAAATGATCCAGACAGGCCAAGTGGCCACAATCTGAAACCTTGAAGTTATGTTGAGAGAGAACCTTTGCTTACAGTATATTTATGATAGCTAACATGGGAGGATAATATCGGTCCTGTAAGTCAGTATATGGTTGGCACAGCATTGGGCCGTGCGAAAATGATTCACCAATTCAAAACTACCTCAGGCGCCATAATGCTCTGCAGGCCTGGGCCTAGTTCAGTGACCTTTCTGCCTCCTCATAAACTGGAAAGAGACAGTTGAAGGCCCAGAGACTTGCCTCAGCCCAGATTACGCCTGCCTGCACCACATTAAATACCCCCTAAGCCAGTGACCTCTCAGGTAAGAAATCTGCAGTCTCATCCCAGGCTTCGTAAACATTCAGTGGGGGTAAGCTCCAAAACACACCTCCGGAGGCAGAGTCCAGACCTTAATGTGCGAGTTGATGTCAAAGCAGTTCTGCTAGTTGAAACATTAACCAGGGCAGCTGAAACAAGTCTCTGACGACCTGCGTCTGGGGGCCAGCCCTAAGAGAGAAGTCAGGGCCCACAGAAAGAAGAGAAAGAGCAGCTCGCATTCACAAGCACAAAGCATTTTTTTTTTTTTAAAAGGTGCAGTGAGGAAGTGACTATTTTGCAATTGTAAAAACATTAAAAAAAAACACCCCCACCGCAGGAGACTCAAAAGACCTTGCAGTCTTTCTGCTAGTGTGGCATAGCAACTGCTTTTCTTTTAAAAAATAAAGACAAAAATCAGTTAAAAATTTGAGCCTTGCGAACCGCCGAAGAACACCGGAAATTCCCCAACTCGACACAAACCAAATAGTTGGAAATAAGGTTAAGGGCTACCTGAAGCAGACAGGACCCCATCCAAGACCAGCTCAGACACCCCCTGTGAGGAATTAAAGCGGAGGCCAGCAGGCATTACCAGCTACAGGCGCGAGGTAAAAACGAAGCCCCCCCCCCCACCACCACCACCACGCGCACACACAAAAGGAAGAACAGGCGTGTGCGTGAGGGCAGGGGTGTCCGAGCCCAGGGGTCGTGAAAGTGCCGCCGTGTGCAGGAGAGTTTTGCTGCAGCCCAGGCCCGAGCTCAGCGCTGCACCACTGGGGAGCTGCGTCAGCATGTGAAGGCTGCAAAAGAACAGGTACAGGTTTGTCCCCTGCGGAAAGGATGCAGTTATTCACGCGTGAAGAAGACTCCGCGGCTGATGCATCTCTTTTCTTTTCCTTTCAGCATGGAATAAACCCCGTTTATCTGTGGGTGCCACAGTGTTCCGTCTCCAGTTCATCCTGCAGTCGGGCTTCACAGGACAGGTATGTTGCAAGAGTAATAGTTTCCAAAGTACAGAGCATTGTGGCAGTAATTCTGTATTGTATTGTAGTTCTAATATAGTAGTAACACTGGTCTACAACGTGCTGCAGCGTAGTTCTAGTTCATTATATTGGACTGTATAGTTAGAATTCAGCAGCGGTTCTCAACCAAATCCACAAAGAACAAATTGAGAAGCGTGGTAAGGGGGTTCTGGGATTTGCGAATCGGCGGCTGACGAGACGAGACCTTCAGCGACCAAGACGCGAAGCAGCAGCTCACAGTGCCTCACTACGAGCGGTGTCTTCGGGGGGGGTTGTAAGGCGGGAAGCGAGACAGAGAAGTTTAAAGAGAAGTCACAAGACAAAAAAAAGTAAAATAGGTTGGAAAAATAGCATAGTACATTAACGCTCCCATAAAAATAACCCTAGTTTAACTGGTTTATACACCACAGGAGGCTAAAACAAGGCCCTGTGTACAGAACTCTGAAGCTGAATGGAGAAGGCTTGGGATTAGGACATACAATATTTATTTAGAAACACAAAAAAATGATAAGTTATCAGGTAGTCCACAAATATTGTGGGAACAGTATCAATACAGTCATAGTGGGAGAAACAAAATACATACATAATAACCATGTAGGAACAGGCAATCCTAAGACATTCCAATAAGAAAGAAAAGGTGTAAAAACAAAATGTAAAAGAATTAAATGATGGGTTACTGATAATATCTCGCTCAGTGAAACTGCCTGCTCTACCCTTTTAGAAAAAACTTCAAATCGACATTGAACACAAATATTAATGTTTTCGGCTTTTTTTGTTTTTCAAAGAAACAGACAGTCGAACATGAAAAGAAAACCGAATTAGCAAGGATGAAGACTTCCCTGAATTTGCATATTTTTCATAAATATCTCCCCTTCCCAATCAAAATAATTCAAAACCGAAGGATCTGAACCCTAAGTGAAAATAATCCGACCAGCCTCGGTTTTTAAAAACAGTATTAAACCCCTTATTTTTGTTTCCTACTTTCCTTCAAAGACGTAAGCCATGTACTATTAATTGGTAGATGTTTTTTTTTTTTTATAAGAGTTGTTTTCTACAAAAAAAGATGGTACACATTGGAACACTTCATGCAGTGGCACCTCTGTTTACAAAACATTTCTAATAGTAGTCAGGTTTTGTTTCGCTTAATCTTGACCCCTCCCTCCCCAGAACAAAAAAAAAACACAGCCCTCCCCCAAATAAAAATAACAACAAGCCTAAATGAGGATTTAAAAATACCTAAATCTGCAGATCTTTGCAGAAATAATATATATAGAGATTTTTTAGTCTGCTGTCATTCGGTGTCCAAATGCATGGCCTCTCCCTGCCCCGCCCCTCAGCAAAGCGAACAGGCCTCCTGTTGTCCCGGAGACGGCGAGAGCCAGCCGTTCCCTCTCTTGTGACATCAACCGTCATGTGATATCCTGAGGCAGGACGCTCCCTGATAGGTTGCAAAAAGTCAGGTGACAGGGGAGGTGAGTGACGGCCCTTGATCTGAAAGCAGGTCTCCACGGCCACTTCTGTCCAGCGGTGCAAGGACACCAGATCCATGGGAAAGACGCGTTCCCGTTACCTTGCAAGGTGCCGGCAGACCCCCTGCCTTCCGAAATGTCTTCGATTGAACTCTTCCGCCCGGAATCCACCATTTTCAGAAAGTAAAAAGACTCGCGGGTCTGTGCGCGCATGTGTGTGTGTGTGTGTGTTGTATTACTGTTGTCTGAAGTTGCTCTGCGTTTCCTCCCTCTGCAATTGTCCACTGTTCTCAATTCCTCAGACCCCCCACCTCCCTCCCTCACCCCCTCAGTCCCCAGCCCGTCCTCGGCAAGTTAGAGAAAGCCGCCCTGCCCCCATATCCCCCCCCAGCCACCCCCCACCCCTCCTCCCCTTCAGTGTGCGGCCCCCCCCAGTCCCGGCCCTCATCTCTCTGCCTCCATGGCAACACTGGCCTTCTGTTCCGAGGAGGCTTGCTGGGTGACTGTGGCGGGCCAGCCAGGAGGGGGCGCCTGTGAGGGGGGCTGCCCTGGAGTCCACAGTCCCTGCTGGCTGGGGGGAGGGGGGGTCATCGCCCAGCTGACCTGTGGTGGGGGGGAGGTTGCCATGGAGGCAATGGGGCTGCTGCTGCTGTTGAGGCTCTCGGAGGCCTTGAGACGCGAGAACATCGTCAGGGCGTCGGGGAAGTTCGGGGGCGTCGCCGGCGTGTTGGCAGGAGTGCACATCTGTGGGGAGAGAGACGGGGAGACCAGGAAAAGAAGGGTTACAGGAAGACCTCGGACGACAAGGGTTTGGCGCAAGGTCACCTGTGACCTCGGACTGACGCCACGCAGTGTGAAAGGCAGGCGCTTCTAGAACTCAGCTTGGTTTATGGGTAAAGGCAGAGTGATCTCGGCAGAGGGTTTCGATTTCTTCAAGCCAGTTCAGAAGCCTGCTGCTGTGGGTACTTTTCTTCCTCCAGTTCTTCTGCCAAAGCCTTCAAAACACCTCCCGCCTCCCTGGAGTCTCTGAAGACCCCGTCGACATTCCTCTTGTATCCCCCACCCCGTTAACCCCCCGCTCTTTATATATTTTGATTATTGTCCACAACGGCTCCTCTTCCCACTGGCTTACCTGCAACAATCTGTGATCTACCCCACTGACCTGCACCCCAGTATCTCACATCATGATCCCAGGCACCCCTAGTATCCCCCCCCTGCCGTTGCTGGTCTCCCGACAGACCCCCCCCACACACACACACTGGCCAAGGCCTTCCCAGCAGTCCCTGCCGCTGCCCGGCCCTCCTGCTCGGGCTGGCCGGCGCCGAGCCCCGCTTGCCTCCTCACACTGGCAACACGAGCCAAGTTAATCCTCTCTTCAAGGTCTGCCAGAAGACAGCCGGCAGGTGCCGCACACCAGGGTGAGAACTTTCATTATTTCAGTATTAAGAAGCCTGCTGAACGGTGTGGCACTCGAAGCGAAGTCGAGCCTTTTAGTGACGCAGACACACCTGCCTTGGGGGGTGAGGGGGGAGGGGGTATGACGATTGTTACTGGAAGTGGCAGCTCTTATCTATTTTACAAAACCTGTGACGCGGGAATACTTGCTTTTGCAACATGTCACAAGACCTTACATTCCCAACTGCGAATTTCACACTAGAACCGTGCCCAGTCCCACGTCGGTATTCGATTTGGTAGAGGGCTGCACCCACGCTGAGCTGCACAGTACGACACCGGTACCTAACAAAGGGACACCCAGGTTACAAAGTCAACAGAGTTGACAAAAACACCTAAAAATGTACAATAGTAAAACCATGCCAATAATATCTCATAGGTACAAATACGGAAGCACAAGTGGATATATCCTAGGCTGACAAGCTGAAGGACCAGAACCTTGTCAGCCCTCAACGGAGACGATTACGAGGAGACTCGGGACAAGGATTTAAAATCGAAGTCCACTTGGCGGGCGCCTCTGGAATGAACAGTGAGGCATGACTCAGAGGGCAAGTGGAAACTACTACTACTACTAGGAAGTGCATTTAAATCGGGAACAGGAGGCACTTTAAACAGAGGGTGGTGGGAGCATGGAACAAGCCCCCCCAGAGGATACCCTGGTGCCCTCTGAGAAACAGCGGGATGAGGTGCTTGGACTGCTCCGCAGGCCAGATGGGCCTAATGTCGCCCTCTTGCTTGTGACACTTCTCCTGCTGACAAACTGGGGGCAGTGCTCAAGGGTGAAGAGTGGCTGTGGCGGGTGGGGGGGTGATGGGGGCAGGAGCAGGAGGGGGAGCAGGCAGAGCCTCGGCGTGAACATCCGGAGCCCACGCCTCGTGCTCCCCTTGCTCCAGCTTGGAAAGGCAGGAACGCTCTTCAGCTGCCTGGGCAAAGGGAAGGGAGCACAATCTCCATCGCTCGCCCCACACCTCCCCCGCCTCTCGCCGGATCGTCTTACCGCTGACTCGACATCCGCCGCCAGATCCCTGACCCTGAGCCTCCGCCGCCGTGGGGACAACCTTGACTCTGCCCGGGCAAGAGGCATCGATCTCTTGTAAAAGTATCTGGAGATCCGGAACTCACCCCGTTATCAATGGGCAATAAGACCCACAAGGCTGTGCTGTGCAGCTACATCTCATTGTGCCCTCTGCGCGGTGCCACGGACACCGTCAGCTAAGGGGCTGAAGTAAGTGACGATTATTCCAGTGACGATCCATGTGGAGCCTGCAGCCCCCCCTCTACGCCTGGCCAGCGGAGGGCCTTGCCTGACCACCGATGGCGAGCGTGTCACGCCCCCCTTCCTGGTGCCCGATGCTCCCCTGCTCCCCCCCCCCAACTGCTGGCGCTGCCCAGGACATGTCCATCCCCAAGAGCTGCAGGCGCAGTGTTGGGGCCGGACCTTCAGGTCAAGACGACAAGACAGTTCCAGCCGTCAACAGGCTGCCGCTTGCCCCGGCGAGGGTGGGCGACCCGCCAGTGCCAGGGCAGGGCAGTAGGAGTACCGCCCCCTGGAGGGGACGCCAGGCCACTGCCGCAGAGAAAGGAACAGTTTGGTACAGCGGGACAAACCCGACTAACATGCCGTTAGGAGAAGACAGGGTATGAGAGCACCCGGACAAAACACGAACATGCAGACTCCTCACAGACAGACATATGAAATCGAACCCAGGTCCCTGGAGATTTAAGGCTGCAGCAGCACAAATCACCCTGCCACTGTGCCGCCATCAATACTACCCTAAAGAGATGCGGCCAGTCCCGTTACTCCGACTGCAAAAAGATGTCTAACAGTCCCCTCGTCAAACCGTACTCTGGCTGTGCGGAGACGCAGCACATGATCTCCAAAACGGAGAAGTGCACAGGCTGTGGTGACAACAGCCACAGAAGTGAGAAGTGAAAGGCAGCCGAGAGACAAAGCTGCACAAAGGTCTACGTCTGTGTCGGGTCTGAGCTGCACTGTTCCGACGAGATCTCTTCTAACAGACAGGACAAGGCCAGTGGAGAGAAGATTGGGACCAGTTCTGTCCACCTTCTCCTTGGGCTCCTGACTCCTAAACAATGACTAAACCTCGACTCCCTGCATGCATTACAACCCCCTTACAGGCTCTTAACTCCCTGAAGCTGCAGGAAAGAATGACCACACTACACTCTTGAGACTCTACTTCCCAGCTTAGCTCACAAAGCTCTCCGCCTCGTTGTCCACTGACAGACCAGCTCCATCACCGAAAAGAATTTGTGCTCTGTTGCAAACCGACGACAGATGAATTTAAGCCCTCTAACATCTGGATCAAAGCCAGTGGGAGCCATTTCTTTATAACACAAGGTGTGGGTCATGCAAGAAGCTTTTTTTTTTTTGCAGGAAGTGACTTTATTGCTACATTCAATTACGTTTTTATTTCTGCAGAAAACGCTCCGGACTTCCCTGCTGAACGGTTCTAGTCAAACTTCAAATTAAGGGAAGTTAACGGTTTTCCACTCATGCAGCAGGTCCTTCATGGCTTGTCTGAAAGCTTGAAGACAGAAAGGCAAAAACCCACTCGAGCTGGAAGCGCACAGACTCCACTTGACTGCAATGCTTAAAATACTCTGCAGCATTAACACAGGAACTTTAAACAGCACCAAACAGACTTTAGTACTACAATGGTGTCAGATTGATTTTGTTTTATTCTGGACAAGGCCAGTTGCCTAAAAACAAGATACCATTTGAGTCTGTAGTTTTCCTGCATAGATAAATGCACCCACTTTGATTTCAGTCTAATTATCACCAAGCACAGCTTAATAATTAACCTGCCAGCACCGAGAGGTTGACACAACATGCCATGTTTTTTTGTACAACGAATGGGCCTGTGTTAATCTTTAAAACCATGGCTGTCGTATCTATCCGTACTGTGGCCAAGCGCTGGAAAGCGCCTGTGCTAGATAGTGACAGCAGTAGCCAGAAACACTGAACAGCAACGGGGGTCTTCATTCCCGACGCACAGGAAGATGCCCTCTGAAATGACAGTCAAGGGTCAGACCTCCTCCCGGCAGGAGGGGAAGGCCAGGTCACTCTCGGATGGAAACACCCCCGCTCGTGCTGGAAGAGTCATGTTTTAAGCCGGGCAGAAGGAACACGACCCCGGCCTGGAACAACGGAGTCAACAATCAACAATCCAGAGTCCCCGAAGTGCGCGTCGGAAAACCGGCACCGCAGACGATTTCGAAAAAAGCAGGACGTGAAAGAATTTCGGATTCCAAATCCACCCAGGCACCAGCGTGTTTGGCGCGTCTCCCACTGGGCCACAAAAGCCGAGAGGAAACGATGTCCGTGCCTCCCGAGAGCGCTGCCCACGCCGCGGCTCCAGATGTGCACAGCTGCGGGGCCGGGATTCTCTCGCGCTCATCCGCTGTTCACGCTGCAGCGCCTCACCCCCCCCACCCCACACCCCGCCGGCCCGCCAGCCAGCCAGCCGAACTCGATGCGTTCCGGGAATCCCAGTTCCTGGAAAGCCCATAGCAGAAGCCAAGCCACTTCACAACAGAGCTACTCTTCCCAGCTAGAGAGCCGCGGATGAGAGCTGGATGTGCGGTGTGCCCTGGCATAATCGACCGGCGCCCCATGCCGGACGCCCACCCCGCCAGCCCCCCTGCCTCCCGTGGAAAGGCGTCCAGAACGTTAACGAGCCCAGTGCTGACTCTCGGCCATACACAGCACGGAGCTTTCCCGAGAATGCCCCCGAGCAGCCCTTTCACCCACAAGTCAGCCCAACAGGGGACCAGCTTAGACTGCACATATGAGAATAAAGTGAAATACATTTAATATGCACAGTCAAAATCGCAGCTTTGGGCACAGAGCGAATGGGTTGAACATAGCCGCCTCTGGGCCTGTGTCCGGGACCACGGTCTCCAGATGGCCTTGTGGTCGCCAGCCTGGAAGGGAATTATGAAACTGGGTTTCCGGTTGCATCTTCCACAATGGGAGCATGTGGCAAGCAGGCGCTGCCTTAGCCCCTGCCGAGGGAAAACTGCAACCTGAGAGTGAATCTCGGACAGAGAAATCGGGCTAACGATTCCAGCAGCATGTGGCCTTCAATGTTCACGTACTGCGGCAAAGAAACAAGCTCGGCAAGAGATCCTTCTGAGGAGGGCAACAAGCGGAAGGCCACCCAATCCTTTATCCTCTTGAACGCGGAAGAAAAATATTTGTGCTCCTCTCCCAGACTGGGAAAACAAAAGCACAGCGCTGCAAAAATAACCCCTTACTCGAGCCGCAGATACATTTGTTATGGAATGCGTCAGCGTCAAGGATGTTACGGTTCCAAAAGTGATCCACACAGCAATTTCTCGAAATGTTATCGGTCTCCTCCGTCTGCCCCCTTTTATTTTTTTTTATTTGCTTCCTGTCCGGTTTGTGACACACCGCCTACTCACACAGGGTGTGATGGTGACTGAGCTCTGAAGTGACCTTTGACCCCCAGCGGAGTCAAATAATGCCAGTTCTTCCGCAAGGAAAACCGAACCCGCAGCACTCCGGAAGAAGACGCTTCCCATCCTGATGTGACTGGGGAAAACAAATCTCTCGATCAACGGAGCTGCCCCCCCTCATTCCCACGTATCAATCTCCAGCTAGAAGAAAGCTCAGACACTTCACTTTTTCCTTTCTCGGAGCTTCTTGGAGAATTGTTTAAGGGCTCTTCTCTCAATACACTCACATCACAGTCTGTTAGTACTAACAGCTAACAGCCCGGGACAGAGAAGGCACGTCTGACTCGACTTCTCCTTTTTTATTTACAGTTTACTCTTTTTTTTGCCACCCACCCCTGGTTGCTTTCACATCCTGCTGTTGATTTCGCATTTCACTCCAAGCACAATGGCTCAGGCCATCAGTACAGAGCCCGTTTCCTGCGAGACTGAGCAGACCCGACCGCCCCGCCATGCCATTAAAATCGCCGTGAAAACTCTCTTTGAGAGGTCTGCTGAAACAGCACCTTGCACAGTCCGTCAGCTGATATTTAGGGAAAAAAAAACGTTTCCTGTGGTAACAGATGTGGATGCGACAGTGGAAATAACAGGACCAGTCATCAAAAAAAGCTCTGGGGTTTTGTGGAGTACAGCTGCTTCTTAATAATGGATACAATCTACACAAGGCAGTCAATGCTGCCAGAGGCCAACAAGATTATTGTATTCCTATTGGCCGCAATTACACTTGAACCACAGCGGCAGAGCTCTGCGTCTCTCAGCATGGCGACGGAGCGCGGCACGCAGCACGAGGACACGCGAGGGACACACCAACGCCGCGCCGCCCGCTGTCCACGAGCCGGACCGGGCACGGCGGCTCTGCCCCGGGAAGGCTGGCGGCGGGGGGTGCGATCAGTCCCCCCTCCCCGGTTCTTGCCGGGCCGCGTGGCTCCCTCCGGTCACGGGCAGGCCTGGCACCCGGCACCAGCAGCGGGCAGCAGAAGCCGAGCTGGCGTGCCACCACGTATCCGCGCCGAACGCCGGGGTCCCGGCGAGGGCGAATCAGTGGGTACCTGCTCTCGCCCCCTCCCAGGAGTCGTCCAGCTGTTCGTTTGTTTGTTTGTTTTTTTACGGGTACCGCTCTTTCGTATCCGTGACCCGGAGGGTAATTAACGCAGCAGGGCGTCCGCTGGAGCAGTCCCAGTGAACCGCCTCGCTCCCAGGGCACCAGAGCCGTGTGCCACCCCCGACCCTGCAGTCCGGAGTGCACTCGCCCGGGAGCCGGGCTCTACTGCACAGCACCTCCCTCCTGCACAGCCCCAGGCACACAGCCGGCGTCGGCCCCCTTCCCCGCTGCTCGAGGGGGGTCTGGGAGGGGCGCGGAGAATTCCTGCTGGGGCTGACAACACTCGGGCCCTTTGTCAGGGGCTCCATTCCTTCTCCCCGCCTCCCCGCTCCGGAGGCCGCAGGCCGGAGAAAGGAGCCCTTTTCTGGGAGCCCTGCCGCGCTTCCTGGCGGAATCAATAGCGGTGTCTGTGCCGAGGCGGGCGGGACACCCGGGAGAGGGGAGGGAGCCGGAGCGGAGCAGGGCGAGACGCACCAACGTGTGGGAATTACAAATGAAGCCGGGCCCCTGCAGGGAGGCGCTGCAAGGGCTCCTGGGACACCTCCCGGGAACGCGGGCAAGCTGGGTCCCTGGGCTGCACAGCCTGCGCCCACCGATACGCCCGCCGCTCAGGCTGCGTTTCACCCCGCTGCCCGTGGGGCCCCTTTCAGGCGAGTCCGCGCGCGGAGCAGCCACACCGTTCGCGATTTCTACGCCTCGCGGCGACGTTTTTAAAAACTTATCAGACCTGAAGTGCTTGGGATTGATAAACGCTGCTTGCCTGAAAAAAACGGTCCTACCAGCCGTCTCCTGCATCGATTTAAAGTCTCTTCTCCAAAAAACAAAAGGCTTAGCAGCCTCCCGCGTCGAGCCACCCGGGGTGCAATCCGTTCAGGAAGGTCATCGGAAAGGGGCGTGGGAGACTGCGAAGCACAATGCGGACCAGCAGGGCCGGATTATTTCCAGAGAAAGAAGCACCTGCAACAAGGAAGCTGCCACGCAGCTGAACCGGTTGGCCTTAGCAAAAGTCTGGGAGACCCCGTCACTGACCCGTTCAGGAGGACGGAGACACACACACACACACACACACACACACACACACACACCCCGAACTGGTTGAACAAAACTTCCTGCCTCGAAACACAGTTTTACACCGTCACTAGGCAAACACAGATTCCCCTAATAATTCTGGCATTCGAGGAATTCCCTAAGAGAGGCTCCGGCCAGCAGCTGCCAGCCACTCTTCATCACGCCCAAGCGTGCCAGCGAGCTGAAGAGCAGTCGTTCCCCGGAGACGATCTGCACACACAGTCCGGGCCAGGACAGGGAACACCTCCTCGCACAACCACGGGGGAGGGGCTTGTGGAAGGGGCGGGGCCACGAGTGTCCTGAGTCCACCTATCTCTGAAGCTCCCCCCCCCCCCCCCACCTTTGAAATCTGCTGGGCTCTCCCCTGCTACCCAAGAGAGCCTCAAGTGCGAGACAGGACACTAGGGACTCTCTCCCCCAGGTTTCTTCAGCAATGCTTCAAAGACATACCACAGAGTGCATTATCAGTGTCTTACACAGGGCCTCCAGTACAGTAGATGACCCCTCCCACCCCTCCCATAAACTCTTTGCCCTCCTACCATCTGGGAAAAGATATCGCCGTGTATGGGCTAGCTCCACCAGACTGTAAAAGGCTGTCAGGCTCCAAAACACCCTGGAATCTACTTGCTCCCAATCCAATTCCAGAAACAGGGTTTAAATCCCCCCAGTGTGTTGAGCATATTGTATCCTGTGTTTACCTTGTTATTTGCACTGTCTGCACTTTGCACTATGTGTATCATGTCTATAATGTCTATGTCAGTGCCCTGTCTGTATCTGCCCCGTGGACCAGGAGGAACGATATTTCATCCCACTGTCTACTTGTATGCCACTTGAATTTTTTGGTCCATGTAACCAAAGCCGTTCTTCATTCATCGTGCCAGTGCTACCCCCTGTTAAGTTATATACAGCAGCACAGAGCTGGTCCTGCCCGCACAAGAAAACACAGCTCTATTTTCAGACTGCCCCAGTGAAACCCATGACGAAGGCCGTCCCACAAGACTGTAACTGCCTGTGCTCTGACGAGCAGCCACAAGAGCAGGGCTCCACACCTCCCTCCTCTCCCCCAAGACTGTGGTCTCAGACACGCAGGCACGCTGGGAAAGTGTAGGTGCAGCCAGATGAGGGTCAGCTGGCCAGACAGAGAGGTCACACCAGGAGACAGAGGGGTCTCAGTGTGATGCAGCACGCTTCTCACACACACACACACACACACACACACACACACACACACTGCCACCATTCTGCAAAACGTCTCTCCAACCTCCTCTATGGAAACAGGCGGCAGGCCTCATCGTGCCGGATTTAAGGGAGCGACACTGGCCAGCTGTGGGGATTATCATCGAAAACTCAAAGACAACAACCGATTACAGAGACCAACCGTCTTCAACCACTTCGCCCTCGACTCTCCAGCTTCCCCAGGAGACGAATAAAAACAGCGCAAGGTCAGGCCGGGAGCAATCAGCCCTCGGAGCACCAGGGGCTCGGGCAGGGGGTGCTTGTCCCCCTCAAAGCGCGCGTGACCTCCTCACTTAACAAGACAGCAGTAATGACCCCCTCCCCCCCTGTTCACTGCGCGCTGCGAGACTGGAGAGCGCCAGCACCGTCAGATCCCCACACAGACACACAAGGACGATAAGGGTGGTGGGACTCTCTGATGATTTGCAGAAAATAAAAGAAACAGGCTTCGGCAGTACATTAGGAGATGAGCCGGGCCGATACTGAGTATCACTGCACTGAATCCATCCCACAATATGGTGCAAACTGTTCCACTTCCACTGTTAAAATCTGCACACATTTGGCCGCATAATATTTATCCCAGCACAACCTAACATATATCACAAGACATAACAACACCTGAGATATATCTCACAGCAGACACACCAACTGAGTTATTTTCTTCCTCGTTTTCTGTACAACAGGATTTACCTCAGCAGGATTTGACCTGAATATCTAACCATTTTATCTGACTTACTCTTTTCATTTTCATTGCTATAGAGAACATACACAAAAATGTGCTCAAACAAGAAAAACTGATTAGAAACCATCAGCCTGACAGTTTTTCACATTGTACAGACTCTCCTGTGCACAACATGCAGACAGATAGTATCACATTGGTCTGTCTTGCCAGTATCAGGCCAAGGGGCAGGGCTTTTTAGCGCTAAGCCGAAAATCCAGCAAGCAAGGCTTCTGCCGAAGCAGGACTTTGCAAAGGATTCTGGCAACGAATTATTTGTTTTTCGCTCATTTATCAGTTCAACTTCAAGCGCTCACCAAGAAGCAACCAGTGAGCCAGTAGACGTTGCGTGAGCAGAGAACATAAACAAACGTGTCAAAAGAGAGGCTGTTCAGCCCATCTAGTCCAACTTGTAGGAGATAGTTAACTGATCCCAGGATCTCATTCAGCCAGGCAAGTCAACTTCAACAACTTGTCTGGACAGCCTGTTCCAAACTCCGAAAAGCCCTAAACGACTGTGGGTGAAGATGTGCCCGCCATTCTGATTGGAGGACCTCCTCCAGCAGGTTCTTAAAAGAAGCCAGGATATCGGCTTTCGCAACTTGTCTGGGCCCCTTGTACCACCCTCCCGCCACCCTTTGTGTAGTGAGGTGCCTCCTGCTCTAGGGTTTCCAATGCACAGAGCGACAAAAAGCACAGCTTAGCCTTTGCCATGTCAGCTTCTGTCATTTCAGATAAAGGCCCGCGTGTGTTTGGGCAAACAAGAACACTGAACTCCCAAGCGCCCACGCCTTTCAGCATCAATGAAAGCTCACTACGGTCATGCTGAAAACGGACAAGACTCATTCTAGCCCATACACACTCCAAAGCGCAAGTTCCAAAGGCACCGTTCAGCTACAGTGCGGGGCAAATCTCTTGTTCCTGCTCTGTTCAGAAGGACATTGCTTCCTCCTGCACAGGATTACCAGAATATTCCTTAGCCTAGTAATTCCTGCCTGCCACCAAAGGGGCGACATTTTTCATAAATCAGACCCAGACGGAGAACATACACAGACAGATCTTTCAGTCTTTTGTTCAGCTGAAATGCTGTCAGATGTTAATCCTTCCAGATTTTCTCCTTTTTTTTTTTATAATGGGGGGAATCGGGATGTTTCCTGGCTACTAAACGGGAGGAGGAGGAGAGCTCAGCTGAGGCGGTCTCGCTCCCTTCTCCAAGAGCCGTGTTGAGGTATGCATGTCCGACACGGATTTCCCTCCCCCCAGAAATGCAGGGGGCATTACTCTCCTCTGCTGGAGCTCCTCTGTCACAATTGTCAAGAAGCGGTCTCTCCTCTTTTTTGGGGCGATCCTCTCATTAACGTTTCTCCCTGCACGACGCAAGCTTCCGGCTTCTTCCACAACGCTCCCGAGACAAATCCCTGCTGGGGCTCAAAGCACCCAGCGTCCGGACAAGCACAAAACATCCACCAGCGCCTCACAGTTTGTGCGTTGCCCAGGTAACAAGGAAACGCACCGCTTCTCCGGGAAGCAGCCCCCTGGAAACCGCCAGCATCACGTCTGGACAAGAAGTCTACTTTCTTAACACGGCTGATTCATACTGCAGCCCCCCCCGATTCACCATGTATCAACCGCTCTGAAAATCAAACTTACTGCCCCCACTTTTCTCTTTTGCATGGCTTTGGGGTGGCGGGGTGAAAGCGTGCTTTTTCATGCTTTGTAGAAAAAACAAGAAGAACAAAAACAGCACCATGAGCAGACAGAGCGAGACAGCAGAAAATGTTAAGAGCCTGGTCTTAATCAGAGAAACAAATATTCAATGACACGATCAACAGAGATCTGCAGTCTATACTCTGCGTTAGCTGGATGAACTCCACTGCACTGTGCATACTGCCTCTCTGCAGCCAAAGGCAGCTGGTCTAATACCCAAGGATAGGACAGTCCCCTAACATGCTGCCAGCTCCCTAGATACTGTACAAACAACGTATTTTCATGACATCTAATTATGTACCCAAACTGGCCATCTACACTGTACTTAGGAGAAATTACAGCTGAAAAGGTTCAACTAGCGACCAGTGCGTTCCCAGTTCAGAACTTTTCAAAACTCCGAAGAGACCCGTTTATTACCGCATCTTTCAGAGAGAAGGGCTTTTACATTCTGCTTGCAATCAGACGAGCGTCAGTAGTTGTCAACTCGTGATGGGTTTCACCCGTTCTCACCCGATAAAAACGAATCGAGACGGCCCGAAACCATTTGCCGATTTGTCCTGGGGAAAAAAAAAAAACACGGGAATTTCCACTCGGGTTACCCTACATCTTCATAATCTGTACCGTGTGCTTCCATGTAATCCGATAATGAAGAAGGAAATGAGAAAATCAAAACCCCACCCAGAACCCCCTGCAGTAAAAAAGCGGTTTGAGGGAGACCAATTACTACACTTCGAGAACTTTCTACCCCACAGTTTAATTATGTGTTTTAGGCTTCAAACACAAATGTCAGAGAGTGCTTATACTAATCCTAATTAATGTTTTTCCTCCGTTTCGGTTTCTTCGTGTGCGGCAGAAGCGAACTGTGGTTTCAGGCACTCGAAGGAGCGCGCATGGCTCTACAGCTACGCTTCTGTGGAAGTCGGGAGGTCGCACACGCCCCGTCAACAGGAAACTAAGAATCAAGACAACGATAGTCCTTTTCATCGTGCACTGTAGCTCTGCTATACTGCAGGATTTCCTGAAAACATATAGCCGTGTTCTCTTTTATTGTGTTCTGTCGAAACAATGCCCAAAACAAGCAAGTGTTAGAATTATCTGTAGCGGCAGCTTTTTCCAGCCTCCTGTGCGCCGATGACAAGAATGATGATAATTATAAATGTAACATTATAAAGATGTCAGGACTGAACCCAGAAACCGTTCATGCCGGTAGAGAGCATGTTGCGCTTTCTTGGAAAGAAAGCTTTTGCGCTGACAATCACAGCCCGAGAGCTGCCGGCGATCAGGGCGCCCCGTAAAGAAACGATTCACAAATAAGCTCCGTTTTCACTATGTCCACATCGCTGGCGTGAAACTGCACTCCCACCGCAGGACGACACGTCACGTCCTACAGAAATAACCGGGACTTGCCGTGTATTTGAGCGAACTAAATCGCGGGGGGGGTCGCAGATCCTGCTCCAGCCATTCATTTGCAGGTAAAAGCTGCAGCCAAAAGCTGTACCAGTTGGGTGCTTTTTTTTTACGTGTTGGCCTGATACGGGAAAACAGTTTACTACCCTGTTTCCAATATGCCACAGGACCCGCAGATTGTGATCCTGACCCAGCGCGGCGGTCAGTGACACAGGGGGAAGAGAAGAGTCCGGCGCTGCTCTGGTGTGTAAGTAGAGGGGGGAGGGAGGGGAGAGACTCGTGTCGAAACTGCAGACCGACACCATGTTCACAGTTTTCCTGGAATCACCCCCCCCCCACCACCCACCACCACAACCTCCTCTTCGGAGACACGTTTTCAAAACCGCAATTTTAAAAATAAATAAATAACCGGGCCGGAGAAGGAACCGGTCCTCTTGTAACCCGAGTTGAACAAACTCGACGGCTTCCTTGCGATAGCTCCGATCGATCATCATTTTTTTTTAAAAGCCTCCCCTCCTCCAGACAGAAAACTAGAAAGCTAGGAGAGCGGAGTCGGAACCCAAGCGTGCGCCGTCTTGTTTATGTTTTTATCCAGCTTCTAGCCCCGGCAACATGGCGGACACATCATCATCATAATCATAATCATAATCATAATAATAAAAGTACTACTAATCCCGATAATAAAGCACGGACATGCATGCACTGAAAAAAAGTATATACTCACCATCTGGTGGTGGTGGCTGTACGGGATGTTGGCTTCTTGAAAAAAGGCACTGAGCGCAGTCTGCAAGGGGAAAAAGCGTGAATTTAAGAGAGGCTGGTCTCGCCGGGGCCGCTCGCCGCCTGACAGCCCGGCGTGTCGCTGCTCGGGGGGCCGGTGCCCACGGTCACCAGGTCAAGCGAGCAGGGGGGGTCTGGTGTGGTGAGGTGAGGTGAGGGGGGGGTCTCTCGCAGTCACGGCACGGCGAAGGCAATACACGACGGCCATATATTGCACAACACCGTTCCTGCCCTGTGTGAGCCGCGCAAGGGGACTGTGGCACCCAGGGCACATTCTGATGGGGGGGATTTCGAGCTATATGGATGCACTCGTCCCCTCCTGAACACAATCATGCTCGCTACACGTAGCACCACATTTCTGCTAGACGACGCGGTGAATAAGAAAGGGAGCTCGGGCTGACGATCTCTTCAGTCCCGGCTTTCGACATCATTTGCAAATCAACCTTCTCGGGCAAGACACTAAACATGGCAGTCCTACGCACAAAGCACCCGCTCTCTCCCGCGGATAGACTGTGTGTGTGTGTATATATATAAACACCAGCTCCAGAGCCCATACCTCGAACTGCCAGTGTGCCGCTTGCAAGAGCTGCTTCGCCTGGTCCGCCGCGCACCCAGCCGTCAAAACAAACTGATTGATCATCACTTGGTGCTTTAGATCATCCATAGTCGCCGAAGCGGTAACCGTTTCAAGCGTGTCGTGTGATATTCTTTCTGCGTCTCGGTCCTTGCTTCTGTTTTTTTTCTCTCTCTCTCTTTCCCTTTCTGTCTCTTTCAGTGATCCACCATTACAGCCGGCTCAGCAAACACAAATATTTACTGTAGGATCGCCAGTCTAGAGGGCTCCTTCTGATTGACTGCTGACGGCAGCGAGGGGGAGGGACTGCCCGCTTGTGGGATTTGTAGTTTCTGAAAACCCCCGCTGCCCCCACACGTGTTTTCACGCAGTGTCAGAGAGCTCGTTTTGCACGACAGCCTAAGAACAGAAACTCCGGCGATTTCTCTGTTTTCGCGCGGGTCTGAGTGAGGAGTTTAAAAACTAAGCCCAAATACATACTATCCAAGTTCAATACAGTCTTAAATTCGGTTTATATCCAGAATGGTGACACATTAAGACGGCGTTTTTTTTCCCCCGATAACATTGAATTGGCCATATATTTACTGTATGACATTTAAATGGTATTTAGAAATACGTTTCACCTTTGGGCTCGACACGGTTTCTAAACTGTATATCTGAGTGTAGAAACGAATCCTGATTAGCTGTAAGTGCAGATCTCCGTTCCCCCCTTGTGTTATTGTTTGCATTTTGGACTACAAATCCCGGCACCACACGCTTTGTTTGTAAAATTCTAGAAAGCAAAACATTTTTTTTTTTGTGAATGACGGCCGCTCCCGTCCAATTCCTGGGCGCTTTGTGTCACTATCTTACCATATTAGGCCAACAAACCTCTGAGCGCCAATGAAAAGCGAGCAGGGGCGGGGCCAGGAGCTGTCAGCTGAGGGGCGCTGTGTGTAAGGCCGGTGTTGTGGTCCGGGAGTAGGGGATCTGCGCCAGTTTTGTTAGGACACGCTTGACCTCTGTGCCAATCGGCCGGACGGGCGTCCTCCTATGGCCGAATGTCAGATGAAAGACTGTTTTTTTAAATTCTCGGAGTTTGCCGATGAAAATATGTCGGTTCCTTCTCGCGTGTACGCTATCCCGTGTGGTTTGTTTTATTCCTCGATTCCGTTTTGACGCCTGAAAGACAACACTGTTTTGTTCCTGGGACTACAAGCCTAACAGTCTTTTTCAGAGCACTAGCAGCATTATTTCTGAAGAGCTGGTTGCTGTTTTTATTCAACAGTACGGCCGAGCAGAGCCCATTGTGTCTGGTGTTTGTGATCCTATCTGTTCTAGAATGAATGTCTGAGTGTGGCCCATGTGAATAGAGCTGTCATTTGTATATCATTCTGCATGTCTGTTTTATTGGTGTGTGTTGCCTCTGATTAATATTCCTGGAAGGGAAGTGAGGGAGAGAGAGTCACGCATTAAACAAACCCCATGTCAGCCTGTACAATCTGGACAAAAAGACGCTGGTATTTTGCAAAGAGAATAATACACTACTCACTATCAGCATATTCATAGCCACGTCACAAAACATCGCAATCAGTTTTTTGTATATGTCAACAAATACACGGTTGTAACTTCACGTATTGTACAATTCTGTCCACCCATCAGTCTGCTAACCTTTTCGATCCAGTTCGGTTCAGAGGGAACCGGAGTCCGTCCCAGTAAGGTGGGATACATCCCGGGCAGGACACCAGTCCATTGCAGGACAGACAGGCACAGGCGTACACACCAGGGCCAGCTGGTTTTTTTTTTTAACAGTGCAAGTTAACCTACCAGTGTGTCTGTGGACTGTGGGAGGAAAACCCACGCGGACACAGGGAGAACATACAAACTCCACACGGATAGGAATCGAATCCAGGGCCACAACACTGCACAGGGATGCCTAACCACTGCGTCCCCTTGGGCTACGATTAAGCAGTATTTCCCATGAGTATACTTTTCTCTAAACTCGTATTAATCGTTTTCCATCTGACGACTTATTTCTTTACAAGTCATGAGCTGCGTCAGCATGCGCAGGCTGCAAAGGGACAGGTACACGTTTATTCCCCGCTGGAAAGAGAAGAGACGCAACGTTTCGGCTGCGCAACCTTCTTCAGAACACCCAAAGAAGCATGGAATAAACTTTTCGTTGTTCCTTATTTATTTGCAACCCCTTTGTGAAGATATGTAGTCACAGAACAGTGTTTTTTTCATACCTATTTACACAGCTAGCTAAGTTAAGAAGGGGTCACAGCGGCTAAGCGCGAATATGATCGTGTTAATTCGGTCATAGAGGCAGCGAGTGAATGTCGACGACACTACACCCAGTCCTTTCCTTCTCCTCGCTCGTAGTTAAGTAGTGTTGTAGTTTCCATGGCATGTTAAAGGTATCGAAGAGAGCATGGCAGCCTCCTTCTGAAAACTACAAGACCCACAAGCCCCTGCCCATTCCGCGCGATGCTGGGAGAGTTCACGTATGTCGCGCGACACCCTGTTGCTGGGACGGAAAAAAAAACAACAACCCCGTTTCTCTCCCGTCTCCGTTTGTGTCTTCGAGGCTTCGGACTTCTGTGTTTTTCCGGATGAACCTCTGACGTCGTGGGACTATAAATGTAACTGAGGAAATATCGCTGTGCCTCATGAGAGAATTGGTAAAAAAAAGGATTAATCGCCGATCCCCGAGAAATCTTGGAATTCTCCATCATGTCCGACGGATTTCTCTCCGTCTGAAATCGTTGTCGTAGTCGCCGCCGTTTTCCTTAAATCGCAGAACAGCGTTCAGTCCTGAAGCGACCGGCGTCTCGTCGTCTTTTATACCGCTGCTGCCTGTGTTTTTACCGTTTGTAAGGTCGTGCGAGAAGCATGGGGTCGATACTTAGCCGGAGAATCGCGGGAGTTGAAGACATTGACATCCAAGCAAATTCCGCCTACAGATACCCTCCCAAGACCGGTAAGGACCCTGTTTCAGTCATGCCAACCCCTGGCTACTGAGTGTGTTGTCAGAGGTGCCTTTGCGTACCGCCCCAGGAGTCTAAGACTTTGTGTACAAACAGGAAGGCGGCCCCGGGGGGATCGGGTCAAAGTTCTCGTCTGATAGTATTTATGGGACACCTGCGCGTTATTGATGACCTGCCTCGCCTGTGAACTTACCGAGCAATGCCATTCGAGTAGAAAAGAAAATCACGTATTTGTATCGGCGCAAAATGAAAATCACACCAGCACACTGGGTTTCTGTGTGTTGCCTTAACGGGCGTTTAAAAATGGTTTGTGAAGTGCTTGTGAGAATGGTTGGGTGATGTACAGGAAGGACAGCGTGGATGCAAGGTGGTCTTTTACTTTAAATGGAATATTGCACGGTATAAAGTTTTGTTGTAAAGAGTTTTTGATATTTCATCACTAATTTCATGTTGCGTATAACCGAAGTGTTGCATGTACGCCGGTGATGCAATCAGTTTGGGCGAAAAACACCTGCTTTCCCAGCGAGGATTGCTGGTGCCATCCGCTGCTGTCATGACGACGGGAGTCGCCTGCAAGCGGGAGCTGAGGGCATCTTGGGCTTGTGAAGGTGCTGTCCTTGCTTGTCCCGCAGCGTGAGGGAGTGACAGCGGTCGATCACGACGTGACCCGGGTCGGCTGCCAGGCCATGAGGCACACATAGCAGGACAGTAATAAAACCGATGTCCCGAATCCCCACCGCGTACCGTGCAGTAGCAGGGATGTGGCAGTTTTTTTTTCCTGTCGCACAGGAGACTGTATCAAAAGGGAGAACGAGACGGGGTAAATCTGGTTTGTAAAAAAAAAACAAGGGGTTTTTGGAAACGGCTGCCACGCTTGCTTTCCATAGAATAGGGCTGCTGGTGCTATTCCATAGAATAGCACCAGCAGGCAAAGCGAAGTGGGGTGATGGAGCTTGACCCCCCCATGCTGGACTGATCTTAGCTGCACGCTGACGGCCTGGGGTTGTGTCCCACCTGCGCAGGGGACGTGACCTTGGGCCCGGCGGAGCTGTGGCGGAGCTCTTTCAGTTCCCCTCAGCCGGCGGGTGATGGCTGGGGCTCGTTCCTGTTTGGTGTCGGAGCTGGGCGGGAAAAGGAAAGTCGTTCCGCGCCCGTCCGAGCCAGGCAGGGAGGCCGGGCAGAGCCGCCAGAGAGTCGCAGGTTTTAAAACTACAGGCGCCACCGTCGTGGCGAAACGGGGACGATTGTTAGGAGATCGAGGATGCTGAAATTTCTCCGCTGGCCCTGAGTGCTGCTGTTGTCGTTGTTGTGAAAAGTTAGGGTGTGGTTGTGTGTCAGGGCCTGTGGGTGGGATGAGGGGAGAAAAGGTGGCAGCAGTTTCACCCCTTGGGCTTGGCAGGCTGGGCTGATGTGAGTGACTTTAAGATACAGTTTTGGACTTGGCGTTTTCCTGGGAAAACCCTTGTCTGTAGATTTGGGTTTAAATTCTGATCTGAGCAGATGGGGTAAGCTCTTTTTGTTGTTTTGGGCCCTGGGGCTGTTCTGGAGGCAGAGGAGACAATCTAGGTGCAGTTGTAAAGCAATCCCCTTATATTTCCGTGGTCTCTATGCCATTTACTCCACGATGTTGTCCATACAGTATACTGTAATGGAAATTTTGAAAGATCCCCCATGACTTTTCTGTCTGGCATTTCCTAGCGTGTTTCTCCAACACAGGAGATGTTAAATCGTGAAAGAAATTACCCTGAAATGTGTCATCAAATTAGACGCTGTCAGGGATGAGCCCAGTTTATCAACAGTATTTCCCTGCATTTATACATTACTTTTCATCCTGGTGGGCATCAATGTACTTGACATGTCAGCAGCACCCATCTGGGGTGCTGAGTGGAGTTTAGCTGGAACAGGCTTAACATGCTCACTGTTACGAGCACTGCTGCAGCATCTTCAATGACCATGCTGTGGGGCCCTCGGTTCAGCCTCTCAGTCCAAAGGAGAGCACCTCCTGCAGTAGCGTCCCCCATACGTGGGCATTAGTTTGGGAATTCAGGACCAGAGGGAGGCACGCCACCTACTGGTCCACCAGTACCGTCACAGCCTAACAGCTGTAACATGGTTTTCCTTGGATGTCTTCCATCTCAGTATTAGCATCTGAGATCTGGCGAGAACACGCTACAGGGTGGTAACACTGCTGCTTCATGAGCGATGAAGTACATTTGCTGGCTTCCATGTTTCAGAAGAACTGCTCGGGTCTCGGCCGCTGGGCTGGCATCTTCCTTTCTTTCAGAGATGCCTGACTGTAAAATTGCACCATCTTTGATTGTGAGCTCAGGCCAGACAGAATGTAGTTTTGTCAGTGAGTCCTTGATCTTACCCCTCCAGCTGTAAACTGCCTGTCTGAATGGGGAAGATGATGTCAGAAACCAGCTATGATGAGCCTGTTTCATTATAGCTCTTTGCTGTGGTCTGTAAGTGCAAGACTCTTATTATTAGCCATCTATGAGAGATTTCCAATGCAACTGAAGCCGCAGCAGCTGTTTTGAATGCTGCACATGACGTGGACGTGGCTTAATAACAGGGTATGTGCTTTAAAAAATATTTTTCTTCTTCTGGAAAAACAAATTGGATTCAGTCAGTCCTAGTGCTGTCTTCCCTTCTTACTGAAAACATGGCACAAAGGCTCTGGAATTTCTAGGAAGAATAAATTGCCGATGGCTAGACACATGAGGCACAATCCGTATATAATCACTCAGTCCATTACATTTTCAAGGACGCCGTAGCCCTGATATTACTCCCTTGCTGCTCAGTGCTGGATACCTGCCATACTCTTGAATTGTGCAGTGTAATTTGTGAGTTCATTTGTGAGTATGTGTACCACTGTCAGTCTGATTGTACTGCATGAGGAATCAGTGTCGCATCACTAGTCCTGCTTTGTGCAAAGCAGGACTTCCACTGAAACTTCATCCTCATGTGTGAAAAGGGAGTTTTTAGGCTTTTATATTCTGTACATTCCCAAAGACGAAGAATGTTGTTACTATCACAAGTACTGTGCTACAGGTATCTATGACTTTTACAAGTATTGTTCCTAGTACAGCACAGGGAGAGCCGGAGCTGAATTTTGAAGGTGATTTCAGAAGGAAGGAGTGCTGCTGTGAATATTTCGGGCTGTGTTTTTTCAGAACTGTTTGTTGGACTATAAATACATGGCACAGTTTGTTTTTAATCTGCTAAACAGGGGAGCTGTTAAATGTCTGGCTCACAAATGTAAAGATAACACAGCCCTCAGGGATCACGTCTTCTGTGATTGAACTGATTCCCTCCTTAATGATCAATAACTTTCAGTCTTTGAAAACAGGTGGATTGCAGTAAGGCTAAGTGGGCTGGAGCTCTCTAGGAGCAGGGTTGGAGGCACCAGTGTAACAGAGTCTCCCTTCTCACGTATGCCTAACCCTTTCTGGATACTGTTACCACTTGGTTTCGTATGGCTCTAAGTGGGTCACCTTTCATTTGCAGGGAACTACTTTGCCAGCCACTTTTTCATGGGAGGGGAGAAGTTTGACACTCCACACCCGGAGGGCTACCTGTTTGGGGAGAATATGGATCTGAATTTCCTGGGGAACAGGCCTGTGCAGGTAAGCTGACACTGAAGCAGTGCCTGTTTGCTCAGTCACTGATGTGAAGCTCAGACAGAGGTTAGGTAACCCTGACAAGTGACGCTGCCTTTTTCTGCAAGTGTTAAGTCTGCTGCTGTTCATAAGGAAGAAAGCAATCTTCAGTTTCACTAAGTGATCAATAGGTGTATTAGGTATTTTCAAGTCCTACTCTCTTGGGGTATCGTCTTTTTTAGAAATCAACTCCAGAAGTTTCTCTCTCAAACTGGCATATCCTTATGCTGTCTTAACGTTTTTTTTTATGTGTCCCTCAAGAATATGTTAGGTGTGCAGGATCGTGAATTGTTTCAATCCCAGACTACAGGATTCACACAGCTGGGGAAGTACCGTTGCCACAGTGTGTGCAACTTCCAGTGAGGGGGCTGTTGTGTGTGCTTCCTGCGCATTCGCCGCAGGGTTTCAGCTCCACCTGCCCACCTTGTTACTTCAGCACTTGCCTCCAGACAGATGACTGGTGCATGGAGATTTTCAAAGGCCGCTCTGCATCACTTTTTAAACACGTGCTCTTTTGATCGCTTCATGATCTCTTCACAACTGGAGGGGCAAAGGAACTGAATTAGCATGAAAGAGGGTTGCTAGTTCAGCGCAGACACCTTAGGTACATGTAGGACACGTTCCTCCTCAACACAGGGCTGCGTTGAGAGCCTGAATGCAGTGTGTGTTGTGCTTTGTTCAGTTTCCCTATGTGACACCAGCACCCCATGAGGCTGTCAAGACCTTAAGGAGTTTGGTCAACATCAGGAAGGATTCTCTTCGTTTGGTCAGGTGAGTGGTCAGCGACTTCCTGTGTGGATGCACTGAGCCCTAGCTGAATTTTAGAAGTGCAGATTTACCACTGGGGTGCTGTAATGCCTCATTTTTTTGTGTGGCTTTGATAGCAACTTATATACCCTGTTAAATGACCAGCCCCTTGTGCTGCATACGACCTCGGAACAAATGAAACAAGTTTTAATAATAAATGCGTTGGCTGCGCAATTTTCATCCCAGAACACCACATCTTCCACCACTGAAGTGTAGAACCCAGCATGGTGTTGTTCGGCTGTCATTATGGGAGAATAGATAGGCAGAGAAGTGTGACGTTGCTTTCCTAGTTGGAAACGTACGTGGAGAAGTTCCAGACTGAGACGGGCAAATCTTGTGCCAGTGCCACTTAAGGACACTTGAACCCCGTTGTCCCTAGAGGGAACCTACCTGGGCCGGAGACCTTGACAGCCTTCAAAGCATTCAGTTGCAGAACGCAGTTTCTCTAGGGTGTTGCAGACTGTGAGCGGTCCTGAGTGCTGAGGGGTGGGTGTGTCTGCTGTGTTGCAGGTACAAGGACGACTCGGACAGCCCCACAGAGGAGGGAGGCAAGCCCAGAGTGCTTTACGGCGTGGAGTTCACTTTCGACGCCGATGCTCGTGTGGCCATAACGCTGTATTGCCAGGCCTATGAGGAGTTCTCCAACGGCATGGCAGTGTAAGGCCCAGTTAACACTCCGGGGTGGGGGAACAGTGGGCTAAAGGACACACAGGGTGATGCCTGAGTGGAGTCAACTGCTCAGCCGTGCAGCAGATGTGCAGCAGCGCATTGCTCAATGTGTTATGAACGGTATAACTAGCCTAAGGGCTGTTTTTCCCTCGGTAAATTATGCAAAACTCTGTTTGGTCAGTCGGAACGTAGTAGCCCAACGACTCTAGTGAGAAACGACCATAAATGCAGTACTAGAAAGTTGTTAAAACATGCTTGCAAGCTCTCAAATTAGAGAATAGCTCCAGTAGTACATATTAGGTGCAAAAAATAATGCAATATAAGATGCATTGTTTAAGGGATGTTGCCAACATTGAGTGGGTTTTTTTCACTCCTGTTTAAAATACACAAAGCTCTCACTAGGTTTTTAATGTTGACATAACTTGAAGCCACTGAGCTGCCACAGTCACGTAGCCAGACGAGGGAAAAAAATAAATCTATAGCCCCTAGCAACTGCCGGTCTCCATGGATACGCAGGAGTTGGAGTTGAGCGCTGCGCGTGTGGAGCTGGCCAGGGCGCAGGTACAGCCTAAGCTGCTCCCCGCCCTTATTTTTAAGTGACCACTTAATGGGAGATCTAGAATGGAGATGCAATTGTATGGATTTAATAAAACACATGCTTCAGGAATCAAGAACAGTGCTTCACCTGTGTGCTGCATTATGCCTGTCTGTTAGAGCTGGCAAGTTCTTTGTGAAGTTCTGTTGTCTAAACGGAAGTAGAAGGATAATCCTGTAGTTTAAACTGTGAGGGCATGTTTATATAGCCTCATACACCAAGCATTTTAATATTTCTCTAGATGTTCTGCTCTGTGTGCGTTATGCTTGAAGTGCGGTGGTTCTCATTAGCATTGCTTACATTCCTTCACACCATGAGACTTCAGCTGCCAAGAAGCGCCGCAGCCTGTCTGCATGAGGCGAACGTGGCAGGCTGGCAGGAGCACACAGGTGTGAAATAGACAGAGCTCCTGCTACCTGTGGAGTCATATAAAAACGTCAGTTATAAAACGCCATTCCCGTTCTGCCTCCGTGCTGTTTGAAGGTACAACCCCAAGACCCCTGGCATGGTCTCTGAAACAGTTCACTACAAGAGAGGGGTGAGCCAGCAGTTCTCCCTGCCCTCCTTCAAGATCGATTTCTCCGAGTGGAAGGAAGAGGAGGTGAGTGCTTGTCTGGCAGGGGCTGCTGACTCCCCAAATCAACCCCCCCCACCCCCCTCCCTCCTTTGTGAGACTCGGTGCGTCTGAACTTAACTGAAGGGTCTCCTTCAGAACAAAGTGGGATTCTTCAAAGCAACCCTTGCGTTTTTTTTTCTCAGTGGACGTTAACAGTCTGGCAGCGCCCCCCACTGGATTAACAGCAGAGGACTGTGTTGTGTCTGGAGCTGGTTGCTATACTAGGGGAAGAGCAAACCCTTTCCAATAAATCATTACCAAAATACACTAACTACACCTACTGATAGATTAAAAGCAAATCACTGTCGACTTTAGAGCTATTACACTAAATAGCCTGAATATTGCTTTATGTGGTGCACAGCTCCTCTAATGCCCCGTTTGTGTTTGTCCAGTTTCTGTGGACCATATTTTTTGTTACGCAGTTACACATCCTCTTGAGAAGCTTAGACAGTTAAGGGTGTAGAGCTAAAAGGAAAGTTTGCGTTTCCGATGCCATTAGTTTTTTGGAGTGCACAGGAAAAGGTGTACCCTTCAAGAGTCCTGGTAGAGGTAATCCCGTCGTATTCAAGATGCAAAGTATCTGTTAATAACCATCTCGTTATTTTACTTACTGAAAACACTGGAGTTATTCAAAACAAATCTGGCCTGTACTATAGATACATCTACTGATGGTTTGTGTAGTAATTGAAATTCTGGGCACTCTGCCACATAACACTAATTGGCATTATCTATGGAGGGCCTGCTGGACGATGGGACTGAAGGAAGAGATGCTTGAAGTGATAATTATTCAGCCTGCATAGAAAGAGATAAAAAGCTCAGGTTTGTCGGGTGAAAACAAAAGGTGTGAGGGGGTTGTTATCAGGAACGCAATCACATATTCGTTCCCAGAATTCATCGCGTTGGGTGCATGCTGATGAGTAGTGGTGCTCCTGTAATTTATATCATTTCTGTTCATTTAAATCAAGTGCTTTCATATGGATTTTCAGAAGTGACCTGTGGTTTGATTAGGTGTTTTAGATACCAGTGACATCTGTTTGAAAATCCAGTCGATGTATTGTGAATGTGGCGCTTTTGATTATAGTGCTTTTCTGCCTTGAATGTAGATGATAAACTGCAATGAAACAGCAAACGTCACAGTATAAATGTTGTGATTGAGACATTTATTTCTGTGCAAAAATAATTTAGTAAGATGAATGTGTAATTCCTCTAGGCTCAGTTAATTCCTCTAGGTTTTTCTAAGCTTTCTTGACTTTAGATGGTCCCATTGTTGATGTTTATAGATTAAATCATCCAGCCTCAAGTAGGATATAGTTGAGTTTGATACCAACAGAACTCTTCAGCATCTGATGATAATTAGGTATCTAGTAGTCAGCCTCAGATTTAGCATTTAAGAAATGACTCTGAGGCACTTGTGGACTCTTCATTTGAATTGGCTTGAAGGAAGAATCCAGTTACCATCTGCGTCTGAACTCCATGAAGTTTCACATTTTTATTTCAGAACTATAGTATACTACTTGTAAGGTCCTTTACTTTGTACATTCTTCCTTCTTCAGGTAGAAGATAAATTCTCAAATTGTTTCAAGGACAGACTAAAACTAAAAAATGTGTTTTATTGATTACTAAAAAACAAAACAGGTTTTCAACATTTAAGCATCCTTTTAACACAGATCTGTTTTTTTTTTTTATTTGATTCCAGCTCAACTTTGATCTAGACCGAGGGATCTTCCCCATGGTGATCCAGGCAGTGGTAGATGAAGGAGATGGTAGGTAGAGTTAAGAGTTCCGAGCTCTTCTGTGCATTGGCCACATCTTCTCTCTGATAGTTCTGTTGAATGCTAGGATTGTGTTACATCCCCACACTCTCTGGAGTTGCCAGTCTCATGCTTTCAAGCTTCTGGTCAGAGCTACCTTGCAGCCTCACATGGGCAGAATGAGGAAGGGCAGAATGGCTTTTCTGACTTGCCCACCTCTGAGCCATTCATGACACTGATCGCTCAGCACCGATAACAGGAGCACACTGTCCCTGACTGACAGCACCGCGACCCTGCAGCTGCCTGGGATGTGGGCAGCTCACAGAGGCTGATCCCCAGCCTGCCTCAGTTTGTGGAATCCCAGTCACAGACCTCCAGTGACCTGATCGTCTCGAACCCACATTGCCTGGGTCATGGAGCATGACCTGTGTTTGGACGAGCACCACTATCAGTTGAGGCACCCATGCAGACTTTTAATAACATCTCTAGGACGACTGATAACGAACCCCTTGTTTTAGGAAGCAGGGGTCTGCAACAGTTAAAGATAGTGACCCATTAACAAGGTAAAGAGTAATTAATAACCTTCTCCCTTTCATTGCAGAGATCATGGGGCATGCACATGTTCTCTTGGCTGCCTTTGAAAGAGTAAGTAAGACTTCTGAAGTTTTAGGCATGAATTTTCATTTGGTTTCCTGATGAGTCATCAAGTCGCTATGTAAATCATGATAATCTAGAGAACATTAAACACTTCATCCACTGTATTTCACAAGGATTGGAAGTGTGTATAGGGTATTTCGACACATAAAAATATTTTGTTTTGTCCTCCCTGGAAATATACAGAATGCGTCTGAATATTTTCTTTTTGACTTTTTAAAAATGTTTGTATAGTTTTTATTCGTTTTCAGATGTCAAAAACACTTTTTTATGCTGCTTTTATTTCAGTGGTATTGGCTTCTTTTTCGCATGTTAACATATATGCTAATAATAAGAGGGTTAAAAATGCATTCCATCCATAATAAAGGGATAAATGGACTGGAAGACGGATGTCTTTGTTCACTATTCAGTGCTTAGATTTATTTACAAGTAATTCAAAGCAGCCCCCTCCAGTGACAAGAGCTACAATAAAATAATTGTTTTAAGGAACGTCTCTAACCTTTGCGAAATCCTGCGGTAAGAATTTTGCAAATTGGAAATAAATCAGACTTATGATAAGCAACCTGTTCTTGGACCCTGCAGCCCTTGTTGGCAGAGTCTGTTTCAATTAGAGGGGTGTGAATTCCTTTCCTCTTTTCCCCACAGGAATGCTCGGTCTTTTAAAACCCATTAAGCAAACAGTAAGGGTTTCCTTGCCATGAAAGCCACTGCTTGTTATGAAAGAGGCTGTATTATGTCTAATGGCCGCTGAGAGACTTTCAGAAACGATAATCCATTTGATTTTATTTTGAAATTGTATTTATTAAAGCCATCCTGGGAGATATTAAATTTCTTTGCAGCCATGTGGAGCCATGCTATTAGCTATCGTTTATTTTCTGTTATTTGGTTGTATTGATGCATCTGACATTGCAGAATGTAGGCAGAATAAGACATTGACAACAATTATATTTGTATCGAACAATAGAATATCAACTTGTGTTTGAAATTGAGCGTGTTCTCGGGGCTAAATTCTTCTGGAACCTTGAACTTTCATGGTTCGCACCATCAATAATTCCCTTTTCACCAGACGTCTCTGGTGTACGTCTGGATCACGGCACTTGTGGCCAAGTTAGTGGGACTCGGGTGTCCAGTACCACCTGGGGTGGGTAGACAGCACCTTCAGCATGTTGTGCAACAGCGGCCCCTGCTGGCGGTGGCGTGCAGTGCTCTCGGTGACATCCACGCCACTCCTCCAGGTGGCTTTGCTCTCTGATCTGAGGGGTCCGTCATTGTGAGAAAAAAAAATGATTTAAAAGCTCTTAACAACCAAACACGGGAGGTGTCTTTTTGATGTGGTAATCGGTAGAGAGGTAAGTATCCATGTGATGATGCTGTGGAGAACTCGCTTACGTTTCTAAATTTCTCTTTTTTTGAAAGTTTGGGCCCATAATGACCGTACACATTCGATCTTGGTCTGATAGACTCTCGTGGATGTTGAGCTCGGTACACTGCTATTTTCTTTCTTAAACTTTCAAAGTTCAAGTTCCTTTCGGCCAGGAGAAGGAAGCTGGGGGAAGCTGCTGCATTGGTCCAGATAAGGCAGCGGTCAGCAGGTTTAACTCGTTCAGAGCCCAGTTGGAATGACGCCCTGTACATACACCAGCCCCCCAGGACTGAAGTGCTCTACACCCATAGTTTAGGCCGTATGTGTGAAATAACCAAAATAGTAAAAATAATTTACCGTTTTCTTTCTTTCTTTTTTTGTCTGCAGCATGTCGATGGCAGTTTTTCAGTGAAGCCTCTGAAGCAGAAGCAAATTGTAAGTAATTGATTTGTTTCTGAGAGTACATAATATATGTAGACATTAGCGGATGTTGTGTCAGATGCTTTCTACACAGCGCTGTGAAAGAGTTATGGCAATCTAATTTTAAAATATCAAGGAACTGTCACATGTTACTAGCATACTAATAATGAAAGCCGCACATGTTGTTCTGTTTGCCTGTGGCTCTTTCTGTCTTGTCACATGGTGCCGTTGTTAAGTCAGCTAGTGTGTCCAAGATGGGAAGATAAATGGAGCTGAGACTTTCCAGACTCTTATCATAAGAATGTCTCTTGTTAATCAGTAAACCAGAGAGCCTCTGGAACCATCAGAATTGCTACAGACCATCCTGACAGAGGGTGCTGAAAAACCTGCACCCATTTTAGGTTGTGCTGTCTGCAGAATTTTGAAATGGCTTCAAAAGTGTAAAAAGTACACTGCATTCACCGCATAACAGAGCCATTGACTGGTGAAACCTTTGCTTCTTTCTGTGCATGTTTCACATTATTCTGGGCTTTTTATGTGCTTGGAGGTCCGTGGGTTTCCGGTCTTGAATCCTTTGTTTCAGTGGCTGATAATGTCTCTTTAAGGCCCTTGTGAACAGACTCTTGTGTTGACACTCTTAATTCTCACAATGTTCCTCCCCAAACGTCTGTCCTATCCCTCACTAGCATAATCAGATAGGTGTGCCATTGCGCCATCGACATATTCTCTCTTCCCCGGAGCTGAGTTGTAATTTTATGCCCCAGGTGGATCGTGTGAGCTACCTCCTTCAGGAGATCTATGGCATCGAAAACAAGAACAACCAGGAGACAAAGGTAGGGATGAGCTCTTATAATCCCAATGTTTCATCCTTAAAATAACATTTTAAACTCCCCCCCCCCTCCCTAAAATCCAAACTAACTTTGTCCTTTTCATAATAAAGCTTCACTTTATTACTTTGACCAGTTTGTAGAGGCTGTGACAAACAGCTGCCCATGTCAGCGCAGGTGAAAGATGTGTCATTTCTTGGTTGTAAAAGTCAGCTGCATGTTTGCAAGCATATTCATGAGTTAAACAGTTCATTTTTTCATTTATTTTCTTGCGCAAGTTTATGCCAACACTGTCCACATTCAGAAGACTTGGCACTGTGAAAGGATTGCACTTTCTGGCTATAGGACATCTGTTTCAGGGAGAGAGCAGAGAAGTGACAGGTTTCTTCCAGATCGTGATCCCCAGTCTGTAGTGGGAGAGCCTGTCAAATCAGATCAGATCACTTGATTGGCCCTATACAGTTTCTTGCATTAGGAGTTTGTCTTTTTCGCAGACCCCAACTTACTCCCCATGAGACACGCAGACAGGGAGAGAAGTTAGGGGTCAGAGCGCAGGGTCAGCCATTTATAGGGCGCCCCTGGAGCAGCTGGAGTTAAGGGGCCCAACGGAATAGGATTCCTCTGCCGGCCACAGGATACGAACCAGCGACCTCTCAGCCACAGGCGCAGATCCTTAGCCGCAGTGCCACCGCTCTGGCCCACCAGGAGCCTGTAGGGATGTGCCCCAGCTGCGTGTAAACTGACCTCTGCCTGACAGCCCTCGGACGACGAGAACAGCGACAACAGTAACGAGTGTGTGGTGTGCCTGTCGGACCTGCGGGACACCCTCATCCTGCCCTGCCGACACCTGTGCCTCTGCAACTCCTGCGCCGACACGCTGCGGTACCAGGCCAACAACTGCCCCATCTGCCGGCTGCGTGAGTTTCTCCTGACGGGGGGGGGGGGCTTCGAGGAAAACGGAGAAATGGAGCGTTGTCCTCATCACGTGAGCAGAATTCCTAGAGGGCAAGCATTCGTCAGGCCAGCCCCTCTTTGGTGTTGTCTCTAAATTTAGTGTGGCTCTGCGGTATTGTTCGGCAGGGGTTGCTTGTTGTACACTCCTCTTGGTGCTAAAGTCATTTGTGAAGACTTCCATTTAATTCAGATGGAAGATTCTCCACCCCTCTAGGTGCAGCAGTGAGCACTGTGCGCTGTGCACCCCTTCCTATCTTCTCTGCTTAATGTAGGACAGCTGCCTCAAGCTACAGATTTGGAAAAAAATGTCTGTCGGTTTTTTTGAACTTCCTCATTGCCAGGTAACAAGTCCGCTTAAGGAGGGTGTGAACATGTGGATACAGAGACACCTGGTGGGCAATGAGTGTTAACATGAGATGAAGAGCGCACAGTGGAAAATACAGATTGATTTTAATAATAATAATTGCTTACACTTACATAGCGTTTTTCTGGACACTCCACTCAAAGCGCTTTACAGGTAATGGGGACTCCCCTCCACCACCACCAATGTGCAGCATCCACCTGGATGATGCGATGGCAGCCGTAGTGCGCCAGAACGCTCACCACACACCAGCTCTTACACTGAGAGAGTAATGAAGCCAGTTCAGAGATGGGGATTATTAGGAGGCCATGACTGGTAAAGTCCAATTGGATTTTTCCCAGTATAGGAAGTTTGATTTTAAGAGTGTGGCTACACGCTTTGGTCATTAAGATTTAGACATACTATTTAATGCCATCTTCTATAATGTTTGTGTTAGGATATAACTGCTAAGATTTTTGTTTATATAAGACTAAAAGGGAAAGTGGTCAGTGGTTTCAGCAACAGAGTACATGTTCGTGACTTATTGCAGATAGGCTGAAGAAATGGATGAACACAGATTAAGCCAGTAGCTGCGCTGTCACTATTTGTGCAGAAATGGATGGACTGCAGGCTGAAGTTATGGAGTGACCTGGGGGAGGAGTCTTCCTCCTTGCTTTACTAATCCCAAGTCTTTTCCCCTCTCCCCCCAGCTTTCCGAGCCCTGCTGCAGATCCGCGCTGTCCGGAAGAAGCCTGGAACTCTCTCCCCTGTGTCTTTCAGTCCTGTCCTGGCACAAACCATGGACCACGATGAGCATTCGGTATGTCGGATGCAGAGGAATATTGATATTTACCCATTTGCTGCCCTCCGGGTGCAGGCCAGGTTGGACACTGCTGACCTGTACATATATCAGACTCTCAGGCAAGGATATGGACACTAAATCAAGTAAAGTGATCCAGGATTGCAGCTTTGTAAAACACATTTAAATAAGTAAAGTAAAACATTTAAATATATGTTCTTCACAGATTCAGAGTCTTTTTGTAATCGCAGTCAGTCTGTGTTATGTTAATGCTAGGGCGCGTACAGACATGAGCATGCCATTCTGTTCTGATGTGTCGGGGTCATTAATCAGTGAGACTTTACTGTGTAATTATTTGTAGAGTAAGAAAATTTTATTTTGAAGTCCAATGAAGCAGTCACACTGCAATATAACCAGTTCGGTAAAAATTATTTTACAGGATGTTTATCATGAGGTGCCTTCGATTAACGTTGTTTAAAAAATACTTCTTCCTTTAAACTTAGTCCATGTCTTTTAATAATCAGTAATGAGGATGTGGTTGAATTGTAAAAGAAATGAGACGCGCACACACTCGGATAGGAGAAGATGGACTAAACCTTTCATGTGGTAATGAGATCGGGACTCAGAAACATTTGGCAGGACTCTTTTAAGAACTTTTCCTCCAAGACCACAAAAAAAAACTTTGAGGTCCATACTTTTTAGTATTGTTCCTTGTTGAAATTCTGCAAAGACGTTCTCTTGTTAAAACTCCAAACGGCATGGGGAAACAGAGAGAGTCTGGGGTTTTGTTTTCAGGCTTGGTGTTTGGAAGTGAAAAGTAAGGTTTCTTTTTTATCTGGTTAAATGCACAGCTCTGCTCTGCAGACTATAAAGAGAACTGGCTCCTGTCCCAATCTACCCATAATCTAGATGGCTGGAGTGTTTTTTTTTATTTAATCATTTTAGGATTAGCCTGTATTAGAATAGACAAAAAGCCTTGTGACTGTACTGCAGAGTGCAAAGGCATCTTCAGAAGCCCGGTGTTTTTTTGTAGTTGCTTGAGAGCTCGTTTTAACAAAAGGTTTTCAGTTTTTGCTTCTGTTTTTTCCCCCCTTCGAGAACTCGGAGAACATACCTCCCGGATTCGAGCCCATTTCCCTGTTGGAAGCCCTGAATGGCTTGCGCTCCGTGTCCCCGGGGATCCCCTCAGCCCCCCTGTATGAGGAGATCAATTTCTCGGGGGGTCTGGGGGACCCCCTGCCCCTGTCTGGCCGGCCGCTTGGCTCAGTGGATCGTTCTGGGGACAGCAGCCTCCAGAAGAGCAAAGTCAGCAAATCTCCTGACAGGTTTGGCTTTTTACTGACAGCGCTTTGAATCGATATCTGGCTTTGCCAGTCTTGAGAAATGCTGTAAACCACGAAATGTTTGGATCTCTCTTTAGTCTTCCTGTCAATGTGTACAGACTGTGTCTCAGTACTGTGTAATACAATGTTATATTATTAGTAGAGTTCAGAAGCACATGAGGGTTATTTTAATCTCCAGCAGACGACTCTTTTCTTCATCATGCACACTTTCAGTTCACAGCTGAACTATATTTATCACCACTGCCATTGCCAAGTGGTTCTGGGGAAAGATCAGAGGCCCAAGCTGCACTAGGCTGACCTCACTGTCTGCTACTCCTTATAGCTGTGAGGAGGAGCTGCAGGCCCACATCCCTGGGTTTGCTGTACCTGTGTACAAAATTCTTGCAGGGTGCAGCTCAGGCTTAGTGATGGTTTCCAATGCCATGTGAAGCAGACATACCCAGGCCGCGTGGCCTCTGACACGCAGTGTCATTAACGCCCCATAATGTTGTCACTTAATGGGCATCTTTGGCTTGGAATATGCACATGCTGTCGTTCCTCCAAGTATATAATTCAGTGTTATTTATCTTTACCTTTAATCACTGTTGCCTTATCGTGAAGGTTGCTGTCTAAATAAAGCCAAAGCAACACAAAACGTCAGTGCTCCAGTTATAATTTACTTCTGTACGGGTTTACACTTTGAACCAAACAGCACATTAGGAGGAGTCATTTCTGAAAAGTAATCATTTACTGAAAAGTAATCGCGGTGTAATAATTCTAAAAGAATACAAAAAAATAAATCCCTTGTATAAGAGGCTTGTAACTGTGATGTATTACTTCAAAGTCACTTCTCCCAAAGGTGCTTGTTTTGCATCAGAAATACAGTAGGTTTTGGGTGCAAAATGTTTCCTTGTTCCATGAGCGACAGTCTTGTTAGCAGGAGTTCCACATCAGTGGTCTGGATTGTCCTCATGAGGCTGACTGCTCTCGGGCTCCTGGCTGTGCTGGGGGTGAGAGGCAGGGAATGGGAAACGTGACCCCGTCCCTCTGTCCCCGCAGCACCCTGCGCTCGCCCTCGTCTCCCATCCAGGAGGAGGACGAGGAGAAGCTGTCCGAGGTGTCCGACGCCCCGCCCCACACTCTGCTCTCCAGCAGCCCTGCTTCCACGGAGGTGAGCCTGGACTGCCCCCGGAAAACCAGCCCCGCCGCTTTTCACCGCAGAAGAAAGCCCAGGCAACACCGCCCTCCTGTTTGTTTCACATTCTCTTTCCATTCTTTTTCAAAGACTTGGAATTTCCGTCAGAACACCTTTGGGTATACGGTATTGAAATCAGTCCACGTGTGGGAGCTGGGGAATTTGTCATTGAATGTATCGGTGCCCTCCTTGAAATTGTTTTTTAAAAAAAAACCCCACAGGGCTCGTCTCTTGTTTCGTTTCACGTGAGTTTGTCATGTTCTCCGCAGCACACGGCGACAGAAGAGGCTCCAGAGTCTGTCACGCCCGATGAAGGTGAGGGGGCCCAGGCTGGCTCTGAATACAGTTCTCTTAAAACACTGTGCCCAGGTTTCTGAAACGTGGAGACCATGTTTTCCTGAAACATAATTGTCATAAAGAAATCCAGGCTTGCTTGACAGTATGTATGGTTGTTAGGTAGTGAGAGGCACATACTGCCTCATTTGTGAAAACAGTAGCTACCCTGTCTCTCGGTAGCAGTACTTTTCCAATAACATAACATAACATTACTTTATTAACCCTTTACAATTTCTTGCATTAGGAATTATCTTTTCGCATACCCCAGCTTGCTCTCCATGAGACACACAGACAGGGAGAGAGCTTGGGGTCAGAGCACAGGGTCTGCCATTGTACGGTGGAGCAGTTGGGGTTAAGGGCCTTGCTCAGGAGCCCAACGGAGTAGGATTCCTCTGCCGGCTGCGGGATTTGAACCGGCAACCTTCCAGCCACAGGCGCAGATCCTTAGTCACAGAGCCACCGCTCCGCCCCAATAGAAGTAACCCGTTACTTGTACAGTAGTATAGTGTATATATAGTGTGTATAGTGTATATTCTCAGCACAGTCGCTCTTATAGGGCGCAGATTTTCGTTTTCTTTTAGCTGCACGGTAGCGAGTGGCTGTTTCATGGCATCACACAGCACAAGCTCTTCCCTCTGTCCCTGTGCTTTCCCAGACGAGCGGCCGCGCTCCGTGGGGGAGATCCTGCAGGACTGCAGCAGCGAGCGCAGCAGCCTGACCAAGACAGAGAGCGACCCTCCGGTGGAGCTGTCCCTGCCAGGTGAGCACGGCTTGGGGCGCGGGGCAGGGCACTGCCCGTCAGCTGGTGCTGGGCTCCTGAGCGACCTGCCCTTGTGCAGTATGAGATAGGGAATAAAAATGCTAAGGAAGCCATGTTTGCATCTGTATTGATTCAAGTAGTAAAGGTGTTTCCTTATTGTATTAGTATAAAACAAGAATGGAAACCATCTTTTTCAGTGGTGTTCAGTGCGGAGGGAATTCAGATCTAGCACACTGACGTGCAGACATGTTTCTGATACCAGTGGCTAATTATAGATCGTCTTTGGACAATTCCCCGTCTCGTTAATACTTCAGAAAACAGGCCTCTCACGTCATTGTTGTTGTAAATATACTGTGCTGTTCCTTAATTAAGTCTCTGGACAGAGCTTATTATCCTGGGCTTGAGGTCTGCACACTGAGAATGAATGACCTTGATGATGCCACCTGAATGAATATATACTGTTGACAGTCAGAAGGTGTTTAGAATATGTAGGATTTCCTTTTTACATTTTCTCACGTGCTTTCAGTCCCTGGGCCTCACCTCTAACCTGTGTGCCATTGTTCTCCTCTGTTCTCTAACCCTCTCTCGCCCCTGCCTGTACCCTTCCCCTCGCTCCTCGCCTCTCTCTGGCAGCCCTAGGTCCTGACTCCTGCTCTATTGGTATTGAGGATTAACTCTGGTATGTTGCCTTACCTGTCTCGCTCTCAAGCAGCTGTGCTGTGTGTCCTTTGCTTTGCTTCAGTGAGTCTCTCAGAGCATGCTGTCTCGGGAGATCCAGTCCCTGGCTTGTCCAGGACAGTGTCTGCTGCTGTATTTCCAAAGTTCTGTTTTTCTTACTTAATTCGGATGTCGATCTTCAGGAAGATCAGTCCTGAAGCATCTGAGGTCAAATTGCTCTTGTTTATGACACTGAAAGCAGTAGTAGAAACATCCCTACTATATGCATAACCCACTGATCCGTGGAGTACACTGCTCTTCAGACACCAGTTTTTGCCTTTCAATTTGATTTTGTTTTTTGCATCTTGTAAACGACGCCTCTCCTTTCACCTCGTCAAGATTTGTTGGAAGGTAAAGCACAGCCAGTTAAAATTCCTGTGAAGGAGTAGACGGGGGTAAAAAACCAGTACATCTCTGAACACTGCTGCCGCTACGCTTGGGCAGTGATAACTAGAGACCCCGTCCTCTCCTCCTCGGCTTTCAGTCCAGTTTGCTGAATTTGTCTTGGACTGGCCCACTGCAGCCCCTCCCAGTACGTGTCCCTGCAGTTCCACCGTCGCTCCAGCAGGTGTCCTGTAACGTTGCCGCACTGCCGTCTGTCTGCAGGCTCGTCTGAGTCGACGGAGAGCCTGAAGAGCCAAAGCACCAACAGCTCCAGCCAGCCCCTCCTGTGTCCCACGAGCAGCCTGCACATTGAGGACGAGCAGCTCACCCCCTAAAGCCAGCCTGGTCCGTTTCGCCCCCGAGCAGTACCCACTCCTGGCCAGTCGCCCGCCCGCCTCCCTCCCTCCCTCCCTCCCAGATCAGCCAGCCCTCCGGGCCTCACCCAGGCCGGCCTCTGCCCGCCAGGGGCTGTGGTCAATTGCAGCTTTCCGGAACGCGAAGGCTGTGGGTTTCGGACGTGACTGTGCGATCCTTCGGGGAGCTTGAGTCCACGTTTGGCACTGCCGAACTGAGCAGTGGCTTGGGGAAAGGCTGTAAGACTGGCTCCAGCTGGAGAACAGCGTGAACCGCAGGTTTGGGTAACCTTGACTGTAATTGACAACAAAGCCCTGCGTCTCATCCAGGATAAGTGGCTTGTTTCCCCAGTCCCCCCTCAGTCCGCGGAGGGTCCTGCTCGCTGAGGCTCAGAAGAGCAGTTCCCCCAGCTGGGCTCTCTCCCCCTGCTTCTGCAGCTTCTGTCTCTCCAAGCCCTTCTGCAGCCTTACTGAGCCCCGCGAGCAGCAGAGGTTTGTCTGAGTGAGGCAGACGTGCTGCACACACTCAGCTGGGAAGAGCCGACGCGTATTCCCACCCCAGCTTGACATTTTATCAGAGTGCATTTATAAAATGTCATAATTATTAAGCTAACAAAGTGTTTAAATATTATTATAGCGTTATTTGGAAGTAAAAATTGGTTATCCCCCCCCCGCAGTATCATCTTGGCAGTGGTTATATGAGAGGCACTGCAATGCTTCACAGTTAACTGTATTGTGAAATATCACTTGTTTGGAAAAGGTTAAAGATGATGTTTAAGGTCACTACGAGAACTGCGAGATTACCAGCTCGCGTTGATTAATTGATTTTTATTCATCTGACTGAAAAGGGCACTCGTGTGTGACATTTGTTATTAATCTTCTGTATATTCACTACAGCCTGACCTTTTGAATGGATACAGAAACAAATCTGGCAATGACTGAGTAAAACCGTATAACAAGTAATTGCATGCTGCCCATCACTACTATTGAAATGCACTTAAGGTATTTAATGTTTTTTATCCGTTTGGATAAAGGTATTTTCATACCTTGATGTATTTTGAATTATTGACATGATTATCCGTAGAACTCAGTCAGTACTGAAAACTGGGAAAACTCAGAAAAGACACCCTGAAACAATATTGTACTTTTAATTGTCAAGTAAATATACTGGTATCTTAATAATGTGAAGGATAGGTTTCGTGAACAATTTTTGGTTTCTCTTAAATTGTAAAGCATCATCAGAATTTTGGAGAGATATAATCAAGATTTACTGTTGACGACTTTTTACATTTTGTTAACCATAAATCGCTATGATACCTTTTTTATGAGACAGTTGCTGATCCTATAGTGATTACACCTATACAATAAACGTGCGACTGTTCTTTTGTTTGTTGTTGTTGTTGTACATTCATGTAATAATATGTTTGGTTGAAAGTACTGTGTGGTCATAATACTTTTTCTAACCTCTGTGTTTCCGTCTTTGTGACAAGAACTGTACATTGGTGTCCAGAAAACATACATGTGTGCTTTTCATTGTGAAATGCTGGTCAGGAAGAATTTCACACTCAACCCATGCTGCTTCACTCATGCTCTTGTTGGCATGTTATAGGCCTACAGAGTCCAGTACTTGCATTGCAGACAGCTTTTCTATAGATATGCCTTTTTCAAGATCATGAGCTGGTGGAAGTGTTTCCCAGTCTTTAAGTGTTGGATAATTCAATAAGTGGAACGGTCCTCTGTTGGGGCACTGAAACATTATGGGGATGAAGTGGCTTAAGAAAGGCTTCAGTCCTGTGAGCTCCTGCTGGGTAGGATTGTCCCCTGAGTTGGTATAGAAGCGCTGTGTTATTTAAATTTACAGAGCTAGCCTCCTTACAAAAGCGAGTTTCAGATAGTCCTTGCTCCTGCGACCGTAGTCCCGTGCGTGCATAGAGGTATGTGTGCCTTTTGAAAATATATAATGTGGTTGATGACTGCTGTGTGCTTCTGTCTTCCCGTTTGGCAAGAAATAATTTCTAATGTAATAGATTTCAGCTTTGAACGACAGTAGCCATGAGGTGGCTTGCGTGTTCATATCAAAGTGGAACTGTGCTGTACAGCTCTCCATGATGGACTTGCCGAAGGAGGACTTAGGTTCATGTGAAGAGAATGCATACATGAAGGTTTATAAGTACTGCTGATTTTCCTTTCTGCCTCATTTAATTTAAATAAAATTGTTTAAAGTACATGTTACGCTTACAGCATATACAGTTGCTTCACCTTAAAATATGTTGCACAGGGCAATACTTAGTGTCATGACTGTCCTGTGGCTCAGATATATCTTTTAAACTGTATGTATATATTTACACTGTTACACTTTTAAGCTCTTTCTTGTAACATTCGCCACCTTGAGGGAGCTGTGTGTGGCAGACATTCTCTTGTAAATAGATTTTTTTAAATTGTTTTTCAGAAAAGTACTGTTCTAAAGACATTTCAATGAGATATATGAACACCATCCCACTTTCAGACGCAGAGATGTTGTTGTGCCTGAGAGCTTGCCTTGAGAGCTTCCCTGGTGCACTCTGGAGTTAGTGCAGCTGCTCGTTCCCCCTGCCCAGGCAGCTCGGGCCTGTCCGAGGCTCAGGTTTGAGTTGAAAGCGCTGGTGAGTTTGAAAGCCTCAGCTGCTGCCTGCTTTCTTGGCACCTCTGCAGGTTCCTGGTCGCTCTGGCTCTTTTCTATTCCAGGAATGGGTGCAGAAACCTTACAGCGGTGTTCCAGTTTTTCCCACAAGTATTTTGGGAAAAAATAGAACAATGTGCCAGTTTCCACACATTCAAATACGCTATTTAATTATCGCCACCCTGCCCCCTACCCCCAGAGGTTCTGCTCATCTTTGAGCATTCCTCTCCCTTCTTCCCAGAGCCTTGGTGCCACTTAAGACCAGTTAGTATTTAACCTGCATGTGTTTAAAGGGGTAATGGCATGTTTCATCTGTTTAATTACATTATCATAATACCGTTCAAGGTGTTGTTACAGGCCTTTTGAGATTCTTATTTTTACCAGCTTTTTGCAATTGCCTTGTTCTGCCACATCCACACACACACACACACACACCTCCAGCTTCCTTAACTCCATCCCTCTCTGGAATAGAGCTCGAGAGCTCGACATTCTTTTTTTTTATCCATGAGACTTATAACTGGGGATACAATTAAAAAAATTGATGGATATTAAGTATTTATGGATTGTCCATCTATAAATAGGATAGAGAAGAAGAAATATCTTGTGTTTTTGCGGTGTAATAAGGAGAATGTGGTTTAATAGCTGCTCTAGGACACTAGGGGGACCGAATTCATTCTTACCTCCCTGCTGAGAACAGCCTAAGTTTTGAGTTCACACATCACAAGCAGCATCTGCAGTATGTTCATTCATCAGGAGAGGGAGAGGTTGATGGTGGTGAGAAGCAGGTGTCTTGGAGAATCTCTTAGGCCTAGAAATTTGCTTTCTTATTTCTCTGTTTCTGTGAACTGACAGAACAGATTTTATTACAAAGCATACCAAGTCACATCACGACCAGCATATCGGAGGATAAAAGTTCATAACGAGCCTTTTTAATCATTAGTTGCACAGCACGTCCATGCTTTATCTAAAACTGCCTAATCTCAAAAGTTACGTTTTACTTAAAATGGGGCATAAAACAACAAACTTACAATCTCATACCCTCTTTCAAACCTGCAGAAAACAAAGCTTACCTGTATTATAAAATTGCATTTTCTCTTTAAGCAAAATCTTGCTGCATTCCTGTAATTCAAGGGAACGGGTAAGGTCGTTTTTTTCATCCTTTCTTGTTTTTTGATGGAAGTGCGTGTGGAGAGGGGCTTAGCTCATTAGTTTGGCAAACCCTATTGTAAGGGATTACGAGTGTATGCCGAGTGGCTTGTGTTTGTGTTTCAGTGCAACGCAAGGACCTTATACAGTGCCTTGTTCTATTTCTCATTATAAAACTCCAGCTTGGCATAATGTTGTTCACAGTCCGAAAGTAGCGTAGAAATCAGTTAGCATTTCCCTTCCCAGATAATGCCACATCCTGTACCTCTCCATCCTGGAGTACAGGACTTCCCAGACTCCTGCATGGAATGACAAGCGTTTTGAGTTATAAATTCGAAGGATAGTTGCACATGAGGTCCAATTGCTCGGTGCAGCTCAAGAACCAGTACGTTCGCGACAGACTGATGGCATCTTTATCCCCAGCTGGAGTCCAACTGTGCTGGACCTCCTTCTTCAGGCCAGGACACAGTTCTGCAAAGTCATGCCCTGGTCTAGAGTCCACTTTGGGTTTCACGGTCTAACGGATTATCTAGATAAGACTTCAGATCTTGTGTCACTGTATTGCCAACTGAAAAACTGTGTTCCTCAGAGCAGGGCTGATCACTTCAAGTGTAGAGTGATTGATTCCGGGAAGAAATGTGCACCTCCGAGTGTGTTTATTCACCATGCTTGTTAAAAACAAAAATATTGTTCATATTTTGAAGTTTGCATTAACAGGGAGAAGGAAGACTTGTAAGTGATTTAAAACTGACCCGAAAATCAATCCCTCCAGTTTCATTTCTCAAACTTTATATCCTGTTTCCTTTAAAAAAACAACCCATTGCTCAATGCCAGCATCATCTTATTTGATGGTAAGTCCTTGTTTAAAATAAACATACACATAAAATAAACAGCTTGCTTTCAATGGGGATGTTCCAGATTTTCACATTTCAGTTTTGTTTGTCTTCCTTTTCCTTAAAATAGAGGTCAGTTTCTGTGGTGTCTGAATTATTGTAGAAGTTAAAAGCTGTTTTGAAAAAAATATTAGTTGTGAATGTTGAACTTGGATTTCCAAAAAAAAAGGGACATTTTCGAAATGGCCAATTTATGTCTTTCCAAGTCTGGCTAAATGTAAAATACCATTTGGAGATGCTTTGTACCTAATGCACTTACATGGCCAACATAACTTTAGCGTTTCCTTATTTAAAGGAAAAAATACTGAAATCAGTGCTGAAAACCTGTGCTCCTCCTTTTACTGTTTCTGAAACTTTGCTTCAGTTTCTAAAAGTATGACAATAAAAGAAAATCAACTAAAAAGTTGTAAGCCTTTCTTTACAGAGCTACAAGTGTGTTTTGTAACTCCTGGGTGTGTTTGTGCTGATAACGATGCTGTTCACACAGTTATCACGTAATTAAGTGATACACATAAAATATTTCTTTTGGGTGGTAGCGTCCCGGTAGGTTTGAAATGCCGAGATGTGTGGAAGGCGATGAGTTGTAGTGATGGTGTTCTGCCACCTGATGGCGACCTAGGGTAAAATAATTTAAATAGAAAAAAACTTCTACGACCCCTTAAAGTGATGTAGCCTTCCGATTTTAATCGTATTGGAAGATTCCGATACAAAGTAATACATGTTTATTCAATTCGAGATTTTTTTTACAAAGTTTTAAATTATTCTAAAAACGATATATTCTATTTATTTAGCCGGTTTTTGTAAATGGTTACTTTGTCGACAAAAAAAAAAACGTTGTGGTTTTTCACTACAGTACGTCAACACCGCTCCGAAATCAATTTGAGTTTCGTTTTGTCAGAATGTTGACACCTGGCGTTATTAAATGCACCTGGTCATGGACATGACCAATAATGTCAGTAACCTGCATTTATCTGAAGCGGGGAGCCAAGTCAAGTTGATTCCAGGCTGAAGAGAGAAGCTCCACAGCCAAGACGTTGTATCTCATTTCATTTCGGCATGGAAGGTACATTTCTGGTCTCTGCATTGCGTTGCGCTCGTCATTGCTTAAAAACCATGGTTAGAAGATTACCCATATGCCCAGCAGACTATCTGGAATGTTCTAAGGACGTTGAGGTTAAAGTTGAAACAGCTCTGGCGGGTGTTACCTTTGCGTCGTCTTCCTTGTGCCGGCCCGCCTGGTCTAGAGCCCCGCCGTGCTCGCTCGCTCACGACACCTCTGAGTGGTTCCCAGAAATGTCTCTCTATCGTGCAAAGAACGGACTTTGGGAAGTCCGGAAGGTTATAAGTGTGGCATAGCAAGGGGAGAAAAAAAACTCCAGCGATTTTTCTTCTGCGTGTTATATCGTGTCTTTTTGTTGGAAATATATTAACGCACTTTAATGTGTTGGGTGGCCAGTAGGTGGCGCTCTTCCCCCTGGAACAGAATTCCCTAAACCAGAGGTGACCAGGGGCACTGTGCTGTAGGCGTGACATTCCTCAGACGAGATGTTAAAGCAATGTTCTGACACCTGCTCCTCTAAAGGCACGAAGTACTGTTCAGGAGACGGAGGCGTGAGCCAGGGTCTCCAGAGTCTGGCCTCCTGATTTTCTCCCTCCGCTCTCACCTGCCCTCCTGGTGGCAGCGGAGTAGAGAGGGGAGAGACCTGCCCTCCAGTGGAGTTGGGAAGGGGATCTCCGCCTGTAGTAAAGACCTTCAGATACCTTGGGATCAAAGGCATCGGACAAAGATAATTCATTCCAACATCACCTGATCCGTCGAGAGTCCTACGCTTTTAGCCATGTGCTCTGACACTCTGTTGGCGTTTCGAACTGTTTCCTCGCTTTGTCTAGCAGATGACGATGATGTGTCAGCATACACACCTCGGTCTTTTTCATTCCTGAACTCTGCAGGCTCGGTGTGTCTCCCCCCCGACAGCTGTCGCTCGTTTTCCTGCCGCCTGCGCGGACCATGTGTTCGCCCAGCCCTGTATAAATCCTCTGAATGAGAACACGCCAGCACGCCTCGCCTCTCTCCTCTTACCTTTGCCTCGAAGGCTGGGGACATGACCAGCACCCTGAACACTAAACAACCCTCCCCAAACGTCTGTATTTATCCTTTCCCAAAGGAGAAGAGAGAAAACGCAACGTTTCAGCTGTGGAGCCTTCTTCAGGTGTCGAAGGCTCCACCGCCGAAACGTTGTGTTTTCTTTCTTCTCTTTTCAGCAGGGAACAAACCTATTACTTGTTCCTCTGCAGTCCTGACGCAGCTCCCCACCTGTGCTTATACTTGTCTGATCTGCAATTTGTTTTTTTACTCGGAAGGAATCTTGAATTGGCCTGCAGCCAACTACCACCCGGCGGTGGTGTAACTGTAACCGTCCAACGCGACGGGAAGAGATTAGGTCTTACGTGCAAGTCGTCAGTATCGGTCTGAGTGCGCGCCGACACCTGTCATTAAGTGGTGCATTGTGCTCCTGCTCCTGGGATGTTTACAATGGCTGAGGAATGCGGGGGGGCAAAGTGCAGCACGCGCGGGACGCACTGGCGCGCGGTTTGAGCGCTCCCGCACGGGCTCCTGCCCGCTTGGCCGGGGTCACGGGTGGGTCCGGCCGCGCGGCGGGCGGGCGAGAGGGCGCCACTCCGCCCTCCGGCCCCGCGTTTTGCGCAGCGACAGCCCGTGGGTGGATGGGGGTGGGGGGCACCCTGGAGCCCTGCTGCAGCAGGTGAAACACATCGTGTTTCCGCGTCTTATTAAGACTGTACACTTCGAAATAAAGCACACAGCGTCCGGCTGTAGCCAGCACGGATATTGACTGTGATCGATTTCCTTAACAACCTTAGTACTCCCGCCAGTAATAACAATAATAACAACAGCAATAATAATAATAATAATAATAATAATAATAATAATAATAATAATAATAATAATAATAATAAAAGTTCAAGTAGGCAGCTGGGTCAGAATGCAAAGAACAGGTAAAGGTTTATTCCACTCTGAAGGGAAAAGAAAAGAGACACAACGTTTCGACTTCAGGTGTGACACCTGTAGAAAGCTCTCAGCCGAAACGTTGTCTCTCTTCTTTTCAGCTGACAGTCTTTACCTGTTCCTTCATCATCATCATTGTCATCGCGTACATGCTTTAAGAATTAATCTTCCTTTCCATTAGTGAGATCCAAACCGACAACTACGCATATTGTAATAGTCTTACTGCCCCCGTATCTTAATCGACTATAACGATCATGTAACAATTCCCATCATTGCCTAGCATTATCCAGATAGATTGTTCTAAATGGTAATAAAACGAATATCGATGAGCTATTAATACTACTATCACGGATCCTGGAACGCTCGCTTCCTGGCACACTGAATATTTTAAAGGGAAATTGTAAAACCTCGAGGGTTAAAGGAAAAATATAGAAGTGGAGTTGTTTTTCGAAAACAGATGTGACCGAAAGCAGCAAAGCGTTTACATGAATCAGGAGGTGCGTTGAACGGAATTCGCAGCGATGAATGCGAGGAGCAGAGCAAGGCGTAGGTTTAACTGACGAGTGGAACCCGGCGCTGCGTGCGCACAACGAGGCTCCTCCGCGTTGTTTTCGTTTTTAGCCGAAGCGCGCCTGTTTGACGTCGCTCCCTCACTGGCGCAGCCGCGTCCTCTCCTCCGGCGGAAAGGTGAAACCTGGATACCGGCGGGCCAATCGCAGGGCTGGAATCTGTTTAAAGGGCCACCGGAGCTCGTGGCAGACCTAAAAGGAGGCGATGTGACAGTTCTCTCGCATTGCTCCCCGTCGACACCCGCCGAGACCTCCCCGTGGTGTCACTTGCGCTGACACAGGAGGCTAGAAGAAAGAAAAAAAAACTGTTCTTGTTTTTTCTCTCTCTTTCGCACAACCGAGAGAGAAAGGAGGTTGGGGGGTGGGTGGGGGAGAAAGATTTTTCTTCTTCTTCTTCTTCTTCTTCTTCTTCTGCGAGTCAAGAGGGATATTGACCTCAGCTGGAGACTTGTATGCCTCGGCTCCCTGTGCACCTGTTGCGCGGAAGAGATCTCCCGTCAGCTGAGCCCCGCAGCCCCGCAGAGTCCGAGGTAACGACCGGGCCGTCGGGGCGCTCCAGCAGCGCAGGGGGAGGGGGGGGGGCGAGGAAGCTTGCGCCCCGGAAAAGTGGCACCTCGTTCCTAACTCCTTCTTTGTAAATCGCAGCCCAGAGGAATGCCCGGATCCGCAGCCTGTAACTTCTCTTGATTACAGTGATATTACCAAGTAGTGATGAGCAGATGACCGCGTCTCGGAGATCCAGCGGGGGCTGTCTGGCTCCGAAGCTACCTGTTAGAGTGAGCCATTACTGACACCCGGCTGCGTTCGCGCACCGCGCAGCTCTGCGCTTCTGTAGCGCAGCATCCATTGAGTCTGCTTTGAAAGTTCACGTTTGAAAAGCGTTTTAATCGTGATGCGACGTTAACGCGGTATACGCTTTTTTTAAAAAAAAAAAAACAACCTCTGTTCGTTTAACAGCTGTGCGAGAAGTGGACGCGTTTCAGACAGCGGCTCGTCATCCGCCGCGGAGCGCTGTGCAGGATGCCCGTCCTCATGAGCCCAGAGATCGCCACCAAGTTCAAGGAGAAATGGATGCTGCTGCATCCGGACGAGCAGGACAACATCAGCGGCTCCATGAACCTGGACGACAGCCTCACCAGCCTGCAGTGGCTGCAGGACTTCTCCATCCTGAGCGCTAACCTGGAGAGACCCCCCAGCTCGGGCTGCCACCCCCAGCACCCGCCGCACCTGAAGCACCCGCAGGCCGCCAGCGACTCGCCCGCCAGCCCGCCCGCGGGCGACACGGCGGCAACCGGGATGCCGCCCAGCCTGGGCTGCCCCGTGACCTCTAGCAGCGCCCTGGCCACCGGCGGCGGCGGATACCCGCCCCAGCCCGCGCCCTGCCCCGGCTACCGCCCGCCGGCGCCCGCGCCCGCCACCCCGCCCGAGGAGATCGACTACAAGACGGATCCCCGGGTGAAGCCTCCCTACTCCTACGCCACGCTCATCTGCATGGCCATGCAGGCCAGCAAGAAGACGAAGATCACCCTCTCCGCCATCTACAGCTGGATCACCGAGAACTTCTGCTACTACCGGCACGCCGAGCCCAGCTGGCAGGTGAGCGAGCCGGCCCGATGAATTATTTATGCGGTTTGGGAAAGACAGGGAGGGGGGAGGGAGGTGGTTTGGTGAAGAGGGGATCTGAGGAGTACAGTATCTGAAGTGCAGATGTCATTCTAGTAATTGCACTCAGGCATTAGGTATCAGGGAGGCAGCCCCCCAGCTCGGTGAAAACGACGGCGCTGGTCAGGCGCGGCCGGGGCTCTCCCTCCACCAGCCGGCTCGACGCGCTGGACCTCCTCGGGCAGTCCTGAGCCGAACGGGCTGTCCAGGGAGGGTCCACTCGGAGTCCGCGCCTGGTAAAGCGTTTCGGTGGTGACCTCCGCCCTGGTCATCTCGCAGATGGAGTTGGTCCTGTCGGGCTTGCTCACTCCACATGCCCAGCCGGCGCTGCGGACTGTGAGGAGTATTGCTTACAGTCCACAGACTCCCGAGTTCTCATGTCACAATGGGGATTTTTTCTTTTAATGGGGGGGTGGGAGAGAGGTCAAAGAAAAAAATGGCTTCAGGTCTGCGAGAAGTTTTCTGCGTCACGGACACACGAGTAACGCGCACGAAAACCGCTCCGTATGTAATGGGGGTTCGGCGGGTCTTTGGAGAGCCTACAGATGTTAGAAATGAACCCCCCCGGTTTGTTAAAAAATTTATCAGCTGCTCCTGGCAGCACTCGGCGCGTGCGACAGGTGTACGCCGGGTTACACAACCCCCCTCCGCGGCCGCGAGCCTGCCAGGTGCCTGGCTGGGAGAGAGCCGTGCACCTTCTTAAAGAGACAGTGCCCCACCCCCCCACCCCTCCACCTGCGCCCCAGGGTGCACAAGCTAGCACTGGGGTCACTGGAGCGCTGTCGACGCGGCTCGCAAAGCGCTTCGCCAACAAGAGGAGGCAACGGATATGTTTAAGATTGGGTTGCATAGTTGGAAGACTTTATTTCTGCTGGAAACTCTTACTCCGGGAGGTTGTGCAGGGACCTGGGTCCAGTCCTGCAGGGGTAGACGTCCACGTTGTCTTTGTACCAAAGTCCTTCATTTGATCATTTAACTAGTTATTGGCTGAATTGGACAAGTCGACAAGCCTTTCCTCGCTCTTAAGCAGATGGAGATTAAGAGAGAGCTTTGAAACCTGCTGTCTGGAAGCGATCTGTGGGGGCGGTGTTACAGTCTCTACAGCCGCTGCCTCTCTGTCTGCTGGTTTTCATTCCCTTCGGGCTCATCTCCGCTTCACAACTGCAAAACCGAACCTTTCACTGGGCCAGCAGCCTGACCGACATGACCTTTTCCATCGTTTCCTGATCCGAAACGGCGATGTTTTCAAATCTCTCGCAGTTCCAGAGATGAAAGTAATCAAAACTGTCCAGTCAGTTAATAGCTTTAAATCTGGGGTTTGATTGACTTTTGCTGAGCTCACCTGGAAGCAAAGCCAGCAGGTGTTGGGACCGCACGGGAGAGCCAGTCTCAGGTGTGAGCAGAGCTGCTTCTCCAGGGGATGAAGGACACGGGTGGCCTCCAGTGGGTCTGGAGCGCCACAGTCCAACTTTCAAATCGGCTTTCAAATCTATATCAAACTTTCCAAATCGACGATTTAAGAATGACTTATAAGACCTGCGGGATTGTAACTTTCTAGGTACAGAGCTATTTTCTCCTGCTTTTCAATTAAATATCCCAATTTGCAGTAGATTCCCACCTCATTCTGGAGCACATCGTCGATAAGATAACAGCTGCAATAATAGATCGATAGCATATCCTCTTGTCGAAACAATGAAAATATGCGTTGCTAGAGTGAGGAAGACAAGGTTCCGTTGCTCCCGCTGTTGTTGTCACCTTATTTCCCCAAAGACAATACCAAGACATTGGTACCTCTCACTGCCGACAGTTCTCTCGCTTGTTTTCCTGGCGCATTACACAACGTCTCCGGTAACATTTTTATTACCAAGAGCTCTGACCTTTAATCACGCCGTTTTGCACCTTCGAATCCCGGGAGTAACTGAAGAATCACCTCGCTGAAGCGAAAGGTGGAAGTCTTTATTTTTTTAAAGCTTTTTTTTTAAAGGTGCACTTTTGACAGCGAGCACAGGAAACGCTTCAGCACAGAACTGCAGTCTCGGGACACCGACCTCAGAACAGAGCACCCGCCGCTCTCTTGCTGAACAGCATTCTTATAGTTTAAGATGAAAGTAAAAAAATACGCGATTGGATAAAATATGTAATTTGAACAACTCGCAACTTGAATGCAGAATATTTACTGCTTTCTCTTCAGCCACGGTGTTAGCAGTGTTCAGTGCGACCTGCCTGTCTGTGAGAGAGGCCCTCCTGCCTGAAGAGAACTACCTAGGAATCTTTCACCAGGGGTGGTTTCAGGATCGTGCTGCCCCTCCACCAAGGCCATCACAAGAAAGTGCCCTTCACAGCGTTTTTCTCCTCCCGGAAAAGCTGGCTGCTTTAGGTGGAGTGGAGTGTCTCAAGGGTGCATCTACAATCCCTCATGCACACAGAGCCTCTGCAGATGAGAATCACCCCCACGTCATCCATGCTCTGGTGGAGCACCTCGAGGTTCAGAGCAGCGCGGCCTTTCTCTTTTCAGCGACTGGGGATTTGGCGATTGTCACTTCTCACAGGGCCACAGTCCGCTCCCCCCTCACGGCCTGTGTGGCGTTAGAGTGCCCCCCCCCCTCACTCCAGGAGCTGTGGGCTTGCTCCACGCTGCTGTCTTTGAGAGGTGCTCTCAGCTGATTGGCCGTGTGCAGTGGCGAAGCCCTGTCAGACTGGCCGTGTGTGTGGGAGTCTCACTCAGACCGAGTGCCGTTGTTCATGAGTACCTTCAACGCAGCGGCAGCTCAAGACCTGCCACACAGGACAGGACGTTCTGTCCATGCGTTTGTCAGGCAATCTGTCAGCTGCCTTTTCCCTGATCCCTTATCATTTATTGAAATCAAACAAGCACCAGCAGTACTTTCAGAGGAAGCGTCAAAAAGTCGTACGAGGGCCACAATCTTATCCTCTCATATCAGGGACATTTGGTAGTGGAGCTGTTCGTGCACAGCCTGCTGGATTTCAGCCTTTTAATTCTTTTAATTCTTTAGCATTAAACACCTTTTTAAATATCTAGAGAAGGTTCAAAAGCACTATGTCAAGATGATGTGCAACTACCTAACCAAAAGGGAGGAGTTTAAGCACTAACAGAATTATAGCCTCTGAAAATGAACCGAGCAGATATTACAAGCAGCTGATGACAGAGAGGGCTATTTACAGGCTTTTGAAGGTAACAGGTTTTGCACAAAGTCCGAGATTCTTTCGCATCAAGCACACAGTGAAACATGGACATTGTGAAAATGATGAAGGAACCTTCCCAAACTGCTATTCCCTCAGAGGTTAAAGGCCTCCATATTTATCCATGTCTCTACGTGCAGCGAGCTCGGCTTTGTCCTTAAGGATAATATCCTTATTTCCACCCATGATCCTGCTATAACACAGCCTCCCCTCCTGCAGTTCTTCATGGAGGTTGTTATCTGAAGTCAGCCTCACACACCTGTATCTGATCACCCCCCTGAGCTCTGTACATCTCAGACAAACGCCTCTCTTCGCGTTCGTCTCAAGCTCTCCTCCTATGTCCCATCTCCTCCTCGCCGCTGCCCCCTGCTGAGAGGGTGAGCGAGCCTCCTGGGGCTGCAGCTGCCCCAGGGTGCAGCGCTCGCGCGGGAAGCCCTTGCCCCCCCAGTGCACGGCGGGTTGGTGACGCGCCGTCTCCCCCCCTCTCTCTCTCCGCAGAACTCGATCCGCCACAACCTGTCGCTCAACAAGTGCTTCATGAAGGTGCCCCGGCAGAAGGACGAGCCGGGCAAGGGGGGCTTCTGGCAGATCGACCCCCAGTACGCCGACATGTTCGTCAACGGCGTCTTCAAGAGGAGACGGATGCCGGCCGCCCACTTCAGCGCCCCGCGCCAGAGCAAGATGTCGCCCGTCCCGGAGGTGTCCTACAGCCCGGCCGCCGGCGGCTACCAGGCCCTGAGCGGCCAGCTCGCGGCCGCGGCCCGCCCCCCTGCGCCGGCGGGCGGCGGGAGCAAGCGGAAGCAGCCCTCGCCCAAGAGGAGCGCCAAGCTGGGGCGGGGCCCCCAGTCGCCCCTGCTGGCGCCGGAGGCCGAGGCGCTGAAGGGCGACTTCGACTGGGCCTCCGTCTTCGACGACGTCTTCAGCGGCGGCGGCGGCGGCGGCACCTTCGAGGACCTGGACATCAACGCGGCCCTGAGCTCGCTGGGCTGCGACCTCGACCCCGGCCTGCAGGGGCGCCACCCAGGCGGCGGGGCCCTGAAGTGGGGGGGCAGAGGGGCGGAGCCCCCCTGCGGGTTCGCCGAGCTGGCCGGCGGCCTGGTGGGGACCCCCCAGCCCCCTCTCGCCCCCCAGCAGCAGCACTTGGAGGACTGGGCGCTGTTCTCCGAGCAGCAGCAGCAGCAGCAGCAGCAGCAACACCCCTGGGAGGAGCTGAGGGAGGATGCCCAGGCCATCCCTCTGGCCTTCGACCAGAGCTTTAACTTCTGCGAGGGCCTGTTCACCGAGATGCAGCCCTGGGACAGGGTGGAGGCCTACCTGTGACCCTTCCCTGCTGGTTGGAAGACTGACGGACCTCTGTTTTGCTACATTAGCATCATACCTTCCTTAGGAATATCGAACATTTAGAGTTTTTTTTTCTTAAATTTGTATTTACAGAAAAGAGAAGCTATTTCCATTCTTTTTTGAGCTGGGGGGGGGGAGGTTACGGGCCTGGTACACCGATAGCAGCGGAGGGGATCCTTTACAGTCTGGCTGAAGCTAGGGCCCTCCCGCTGTTGTGTGCAGAAAGGCTGGCAGCACAGTGTAGCTGGGAAAGACGATACGTGTGTGCGTATAGACTCACAGTTACCTGGCAGGACCCTCACGTCCAGGGTCCAGACAGTACAGAGACGCCGAAAGTGAAGGAAGGAGACCGAAAGCCCCCCTGACACTCCAGATCTCCTCCGAACTCGAAGTCATATGCACTTGCCACTTTGAAATCCCCCTGCTGTGTTTATGAAGATGACCCTCCTACCAGTACAAGGATATGCAGCTGCTGTAGAGAGGTACTGGAGTTGAAGAACAGCGCCGTTAGATTCCTCATTCCCCTTTTTGTTCTCCTTCTTTGTTACAGTCTTCTAATATGACCAGAGGATGCAATCTTAAACACTGTAGCCACAGGAGATTCCTCTAATGCAAGATTGAACTGCGGACTATGACTGTTATAAAGTTGTTTTGCCACTGAACCACAATGTGCTTTTCATATTGCAGCTCGTAAAAAAAAAAAACGTCTCCTGCAATTGACTTGATTGAAAATAACCAGCCGCATGACAGCATTTCGATTGACAGGAGGGATTTATCAGCACACACACACACAAACTATCTGGGACAAGAAACTAACATCCGGTGTCGAGCTGGTGGTGTGTGTGGAGGATGTGGCTGTTAGACTCTCAGACTCTCCACTGAAGTGCTCCAGAAGAGGAGCTGTAAAGTACAAATGCGATTCAGGGTGATGGGTTCGTTATCTTTCCTTGCCTTCATGGTAACTGTTCTCGGGTGGTCTTGTGCAGAATATTTCTCTGTTCTTAAGATGCATTTTCAAGACCTAACCCTCACCGGTATCTCATCTAGAGTTACAAACAGGCCAATCACCTGCTGTTTGCCCTTACAGCCTAGAAAGTTCCCAAGGGGCTGTTTTTCAGCTTTTAATCTGCTGCAATGAAACAGGCTCTTGGCTGGGTTTACTGTAAGATTGCAGCCATGCCATACTTCCATTACAAATCGGGATCTGCTGGAAGCCAACTGGATTTCTAAGGAAACAGAGACTTTTGGCATTCCCTGCTGCTTGCCTTCAATAAGGACACAAGCCTGGAGCTGTGATAGACTCACAACCGAATGGACGTTTCTCCACAGTAGAATGAAGGGTCTTGAGATGCGTGTAAGAAAATGACAAGTCAGATGTTAAGTGAGGTGTCTGTTTCCTGGAGTCACTGTGAAATACTGACTGAATGAAGCATCGCACCAGTGTGTGTGCAATCTAATGTTTTTGTATTCATAAGCTGTACGAAAAGCTTCGATGCAATAAATATTGTGGATTTTGATCAAGGGCGGTCTCATGTATTTACAGGTTTCAGAACACGTGCATGGAGAAGAGCTACTGAAATGTACCGTTTCCTAATTTCTTCTCCATCTCATTTCCTAATCTCTGCAGTGTGGTTTCTCTTTCCCTTTTGCTACATTAAAAACTCATTTTTGTATTTTTAATCATGCCGCATTTTAAATCTTGCCCACATTAAGTGCAATTGTTTTTTTTTCTAAGCGTTTGAGTCTATTTACTGTCCTACTGAGATTCACAATGTTCTGAAAATAAAAAAAGAAGCTTATACCACTGTCACACAAAGGACATATCTTCAGGTCAACAAGAGCAATACCCCTTCCTATGTCCAAGCTGCCAGAGTGTACTCCAGCATATACAGTATCACAAAGCCCCATAACAGCACTGGCAGATTTGGTCAAAGTGCAGAATGGGCTAGGAGCTTTCTTGACACCCAACCTTGCCCAGCGGAGTGAGGAAGAAAATGTTAAAAAGACAAAATGATTGATCAGGAGCCTGGTAGGCCATTGAGAGAAGGGTGTGTGGACAATGACTCCGGACTCCTCGAAGAGAGGGAGTCAGTGTTCGCAGTGCAGACACTGCGCTGAAGGCACTCCGTGAGAAAGTGGTGTACCTTCCCTGGTGCAATCAGGCTCGCCTTCAAGAGGCGTTTCGGTTCGTGTGCCAGGGAGGTCAGCCCAGAAGACACCAGCTTGCGATCAGCTGACCCCCCCCACTGCTGGCCAGGTGCAGCCATGCCAGTCAGGACCCCAGGCACTCCGCACTCCCCTCGACTTCCCACAACGCTCCGCTGCGCTTCCCAGACAGAGGACAGGGCAGGCAGAGCGCAGGGTCAGCCTGGGTTCAGGCAGGGCTATCAATCAGCAGGCACCTCCACCATCCAGGCAGACGGCAGAGGCAATGAAGGCAGAGGAGAGGCTGGACTCCAGAGAGCTGAGCAACGAGCAGCCCCGTTATTAGAAAAATGCTGCATTTCTATACCGCATCCACGCCTCAGTAATCGACACCCTCTATTCCAGTCATGAACCTGGCATTCAGAAGACTCTCACTGATCCTGCTAGTTACAGATTTTCTTTTTCCTCCCCCCCCGTGCTCCTTGCCTCTCCACCGCCCCCCCACACAGCCATTGTGAAGATGCCATTTTGGCCCCTGACAAGGAAAAGATAAATAAACCTCAGTCAAGCCTGAACTTGTTCCCCCTGCATAAAATTTCAACACCCAATTGGACAAATAGCTCTGCTGCGATTTCTGCTTTCTCCCAAGTCTGCTGTTCCGGTAATCTTTGCCTTGCACTTGGACAGCACGGCACTAGGTGTTAAGCAGAGTGTCAGGTGGAGGCAGGCAGGCCTGGGCTTGCCCAGGGCCATTGTGCTTCTCCGTGAGCGCGCCAAGGCCGCTGAGAGCTGGCTGGAAGCGGCGAGCAGGCAGCAGGGTGGAATGGTGCCGGCTGGAGCCCATCTCCTTCTGCAACAGAGCGAGGAGCCCAGCCTTCTGTCAGGGAAGCTGCGAGCTCTGGGGTACAGCTGACATTGGCACCTGTACACTAAGCAAACAGCCCATCATCCTCTCCTCATACCTTGAAAGGTACAGTATGTCACATTCCTCTGGTAACATTCACGTACCATGGCAATGGAAACAGAAAGCATATATACACACTGCATTTTAAAATGTAGGGATCCAAGATGTCACAGCAAACTTCAGTGAAGTTTTGAAAAGAGGATTATTCTGTAACAGAGATTTTTTCTCCCTATCTGATCTTTATACCATTGTTCACAAGCATCTTATACACTCTAAAACCTCTGACTTCTTAAAATTCTTACACACTCCACTATAGGTTCTCTAAATAACAGCTCGAGAAGCACATAGTTTCGGATCAGTATAATTAAAGCTCACTTTATAATCCTTTATGCAGGTTTCCATATATGAGACAAGGCTATGCCTTAGCCAGCCTAGCAGTCAGGGTCTTATCTGACTGCAACAGGTGTCAATAATCTTGTCTATTTCTACAGCACACAAGAAAATCGTGCACAGCTCATTTGTTGTGACATGGAGTTGACACTTTGCAATTGCCCTGAATAGACAGAGCACTCTGCTTCACCACATGCTCTTAGTAAGGTGAGAAAATTCTTATGGCATATCAGCAGAACAAAATCACAACACACGTCAGTGTAATACCCAGGGACATATATGGAAGACACATGCCTGACTTTTTTTTAAGTTGCAGTTTTCCCAAACACAAACTGAATGTTTAGGTTCGGTCTTAAAAGTTTCAAAGCGGTCATGTCAAACCAAGTCACGGTGAACAGAGTTATTTTGTTTGCGTAACAAAAGAGTAACACACACACACACGCTCGATCATGCTTGAGCTTTAAGAGAGCCCTGAGTGCCTTCTTACATAAAACAAAGGTGGTCATAAAAGGAGACTTCTCGGCCTAAAATTTGTTTTTATACAGGGAACAGACAGCAGGGTGAAACAGAAAAAAAGAAAATGATTAACCAGTCAAGATGGTTTTCTCCTCCTTCTGGCTAGAGGTAAATGTAAGGATCTAGAGAATCCAGAGAATATTTCACATTCCACCAGCACTCAATACTGGCAGTCTGGACTATTTTATTATTATTGTTATTATTATTATTATTATTATTATTATTATTATTAATCCGTGACTAAGTATCTGCACAGAGACACAACAACCACGTGATCAATCGGTAATGCTATGGTACAATTCTATGATTATATTTTCTGTAGTTTGGCCACAATCTTGTTATCAGCATTTCCTTACATCCTATCAGGATTCCAGCACCGAGGAGAGCCGAGCTGAGGTCCGAACCTCCGTGGGTGTATTCATGCTCCAGGAGGCCTCTCTGAGGGACCGTGGCAACATGCCGGTGCTGTACTAGTCTGCAGCAGAAAAGCTCCCTTGCAAAATCTGATTGATAAATAAATGTCATTTTTTCCGCTGGACTGTTTGCAGGCAGTTCCCAGTGCCCGGCAGTGTTAGATAAATGGCTTCTGGCCTCAGACCCTCCTGGCTTTTCATTGTTTTCTTATCTGTTTGCTTTTTGTCTCTTCACACGTCTCCCGACTGTACAGCGGATTCCCGGGTCTGGATCATGAAAAGGATGACCGCTGCAGCCCGGCCTGCCCCCCCTCCCCATCAGGCTGTGTCAGTGTGAGCCCCCAGCAGGCCTGCAGGTGTCAGCACGCTGCTCCCCGCGGCGGCGGCTCTCCGGGCGAGGGCCTGGCCTGCCAGATAATCTTATCTCCCGGCTCGCACGCCCCCAGTCTTCTTTCAGGCGCCCGTGTCCCCCGGCGGCCCGGACATGTGTACCTGTCAGCAGAACAAGGGCCGCTGTCAGGGCTCCCTGGTCCGCCGGTAGTTTATGTGCCCGCGGTCGCCCCCTGCCAGCGCCGGGGAGGTGCTGATTACAGGGGGGTGAGGGCACAGCCAGGTAGAGCCAACGAGCAGGCTATGCTATCGCTGGCACACTGGCTGACTGGGAGAGTAGCCCATTACTGCTTAGACACCCAGAGGGACAGGACGGAGCTGCAGGCTGAAATACTGACACCTCGTAGCTGAAACAGGGCCATTCACTAACTGACATAAAATGGAATGAAGATTGCCTGTTAATGTATGCTCATGTGTAAATGGCACCTCTGTGATGTTTATTTAACCCTAGTTCGTCTTTTCAAATGGTAATGAAGATGTCCGTCTGCATGCAAAAGAAGTGAATGACGTTTTGGGCTGCCCCTCGGTGTGTTTGCACTCCTTGTTTTTGTGAGGGACCTTCAGCTCAGCAGTCCACAGCACAGGCCTGAGACGTTTTGGTTAGAGCTGTTCTCTTTCGGTTTCGGACAGAGAGCGCAACAGCCTTGGGAGTTAAGACCAGCAGCTCCTCTCCAAGAAGGAGGGGGTCCCACACAGTCACTGCAGGATTGTTCACGGCGAAGCTGAAAAAACCCGAATTTCAGTTCTCACGTCCGACGATTTTATTTGCACTGGTTTGCAAGTCCATCTTGCTTGCATCTGGGCACTGCATGCATTCTGGCCTGAAAATGAGTGAAGCCAATTACAATGAACTTTAAACAAGGATGGGACGGGCTCTGTTTTTTGCAGCTTGATGTCTAAGTGTACTGCAGGCCTCTTTCATCTCCGGAGCAGCCAGAGTTGTCCTTTCAAGTGGGAGAGGGAGAGAGGGTGAATGGGGGGCCTTAGTGGGGTAGGAAGTGTTCGGAAAAAGCCGTGCCAGGAAAAACCTACAGTAAACCACAGTCACAGAAAGCTTTTCTGAAACCAATTGGCCACAAGTTGGATCTCCACAGATGTTGAGAACTCTAAATTCAGCCCAGAGTGCTGTCTGTTCTTTTCCTCTCTCCTTTGTTTCTCCCCTCTGTGCTCCTGCCCGAAACCCCAGGGATGCCGAGCTGCCTCTGAACAGGGGACACAGCCCAGAGCCCACTGAGCCTGCGGCCCGCGAGTACAGAGCTCATGGTTCCTGAGTTACGGCTCTCACTCCCACCCCTGCAGCTGCACAAAGACCAGGAGAGAGAAAGACGGAGAGGAAGCGTGGGAGAGAGTGCAAAAAAAATCTTTTATTATTAGCGAGCAGATTTGACAACGTTTTTTACAGGCTGGGCCAGTATGGCCTCCTCATTGGAGACTGACACAAGGCTCTTGTTTTCAAGCTGGTTTTTTTTTTGGGGGGGGGGGGGGGCTGAATGGCAGCCAAGCCTGAATTCACAGGCAGGTGGAGATGACAGTCCTGGGACAGGGGGCTGGGGTGTCTCTGGCACCCTCAGACTCGGAGCTGAGAACCCTGGGCCGCCACAGCACCAACTCGGAGGGACCACCCTGCGGGTCACGTCTGGAAAAAGAGCAGCTTTGCACATTGTTTAGAATTGCCTCAGGAACAGATGTAAGAGCCCAGTTTGTAAAGCCAGATCTCACAGGCAGCGTCGGGTTTTAGTTTATGAATGGACCTGGCTGTACAAATCTTTTGACAAACGTGCTCAAAAGCTGTTCTGACCAGTTTATTATTAACTAATGTGTTAGCATATCATATCAGCTGTTATAATTTGATTTGTTTTTGGGCTTGGATTTGAAGGGGTCCTTATTGAATAAAAGCCATAGAGAGAACCCCTGCAGAGCACCGCGAATGTTCGGCAGTCTAGAGTCTCCCTTGTTGAACTAGAAAGAGGCATGAACTTCAAAGGGAAAGTTAAAAAAAAAGTTCCTTTGCAGCACAAGTAGTGGGGAGACACTGCAGCCCATACCAGCGACCGGCCCTGGTCAGAAGTGGCAGAACGAGGCCTACACGTCAGAGCCAGACCTGGTGAGCTGTGGGGACGTGTGGAGCTTTCCGGAGGGCTGCCGCCACAGAGGGTGGGCTCCGGAGAGTAATAGGTGGCCCCTGCTCCTCAATGTCAGGAAGCGACTTTATCTTCCGTTTCAAAGCCGAGAGGACTGTCGCTGGGGGCGACAAAGGCGAGCTGCTGGTTACCGGCAGGGCAGGGTCAAAGGTCGGAGGCTATAGAAAGGGCTGGGGTCCACCCAGTTTGATTGCTGTCCCTGGCGGGTTCCCTTATCAAAGGCTGCTGCTGCTGCTGCTGTAAAAGCACAGCAACATGTAGGAGAATAATGAATGTGTGGGATTCTTTTGAGCACTGCACCCTCCATTTAGTAGTGGAGAGCCCGACCTCTGACTCACTTATACTAGATCACAGGGCTCACGCGGATCAGTCCTGTCCGAAGCACTGGCTGGTGTTGTAAGTTGTAAATGTGAGTTGCTGTGGATGGAAGCCTTAACCAGGTATCTATATAATATATACACACACTCAAGGGCTCAGCAAAACCTGCATGGCTGTGTTGAGCTGATCTGCTCTGTCTTGACCAGACGGGCTCAATGGGCTGACTAACCTCCTCGTGTTTCTGACCTCTGCCCCTCGACGGGCTGGTGGCCCTTCCCTTCTGAAGACACGCTCGGTCAGTTCACTTTCACCTAACAGGACTTTTGTCATTTGCTAACTCCCAATCTGAAGCCCACATTCCAGCCCTTCCTCCCAAGAAAATATTCGCCGATCACCAAGCCAATCCTGAGCCAATTCAACCCATCAGCTGGCCAGCAAAGACTCCAGTTCCACCCACAGCAGAAATTTCTGGGACACTAGATAGATCTAGTCTAGACAGCCACTGTCACGCCCCACACTCTCCCTCGCAATCGCCGTTACATTCCCAAACCCACTGTTTCACAATCTCATTCCTAATTGAACCCATCACATTCCCACATGCACCAGATTCCACAAATTCTCATGCCCAGACCAATTATCCAACCACGTCCCTTTCCCTGCAGTATTTAAAGCTCCCTCACACACCAACCCAGGCTCACTATTGAGAAGCCTCCTGTAGTATTCTCTTGTGTGTGTTTCAACCCCTTTTGACTGATCTCCTGGTTCCTGATCTTTGCTCCTGCCTTTTTGGTCACACTCTTTGGGTTTTGTTTTTCAGATTGGCTTTCTTGGATTTCCTTGGTTACTGGACCCATTGCTTCTCCAATTGACCAAGCCCCTGGATGATGTGTTTTGGATTGGCCCTGTGCTACTCCACATTCTGCAGGATTCTTGGCTATGCATAAGGATCCTCATGTTCTACCTATCGGTTCCCTGCGGTGCCTCTTTGCACAGTACATATGGAATGTGCTGCAGAGGGAAATGGTATCAGCTGCTGTCGCAGGGCTGACTGCTGATTGGGACCCACTTTCACCTCCCGTTGGAATGGGCCAAGCCCCCCTCCCCCCTGCCCTAGTGAAATTCTCACACACGCACAACAAACAAGGAAAAGGACAGTGGCAGTTTCCCGCTGGGTTTCTCAAGTCCCGGTTGCTGGAGAGAATTAATCACATGGGGAGGAGAAAAACCTCAAGATGGTCTCGGTGAGGGGGCCCTGGTTTGGTACAGTAGACGCTCCTTCATCTTTTCACTTGGCTGAAAAGTAGCTGTACTGTGAGGAGCTGAGGTGGCCTCCAACCTGCAATATTGACGGGCTAGTATGTGGGCAGTGATGAGCAAGTGAAAGGCAGAGGCGGCTGTCCTTGGGCTACTTGTCTGTGGCCTCGGGAGTTTATCAGCACGTCCGGCAGGCAGTCGAGCGCTCTGTGTTCATTCACTGATCAGGTGGGAACAAATAAGAGAAAGGAAAATGCTCCTTCACTAATCTGTGCAGGTTATGCTATTTTTGTTTCTTCACCATCATCCAAATGACATTTGTGATTATTTTTGCTAATAGTGATTTAAAGAAAATAATTCAGAATTGATTCCATTTGTGCATCAAAATGGTTTAGGCTACTCTGTTAGCATTATTCAGGAAGATTGATAGAAAAACAGGGCTGTAGTCCTGAGGGGCAAGTAATGCTTCAAAAGTGTGGCCTTGCTTTTACATCTTGTCAAACGCAAGGAGGTCTGGTTACTTACTGGGAGTAATGGGCAGAGCAAGAGCTGAACTAGGAACCTCTGGGTGAAGTGTTTCTTGTCAGCAGCTGGACCCACGGGCATCCTGATGTATGGAACCACGTAGCCGTTTTGGGCTCTTGTGCACTTGCTGAGTTCTGCTTTCATTTCTCACTGGTTTGCAGGTGCCTGTGCTGGTGGTGTTCGTGGGATTTCTGAGGGTAATAACTGCACTTTAACTACTCTCTTTCCACCGCTGCTGGGGCAACGTGAATCCTGTAAGCAACGGGCATCTTTTTAAACGTTTTTCAAGGTTTTAAAGGTCTGCCTTCTCCATTCATCACATTTATTGGGTCACTTCAGTGCAGGCCGCTGTCCCCTGGGGCACAGAGGGCTTTCTTTTTGATTTTGGACTTCGATTTTGTTGACTATTTTTACCAAATAGCTTGTACTGGACATGAAAAGAAGGATCGCTGCAATATATGTGAACTTTATCTGCAAAGCAAATGATGGTGGAGAGAGAATCTCATCGGAGGGGATTGAGAGGAGGTGAGCAGCCAATGGGAGTATAACTGAGTCACTTTGATGCCCTAGTGAGAGGGAAGCTGTATACTGTATCTCGGTTGACGCCGCCTAAACTGCTTGTCCACAGTGATGGACAGGGAGAAGAGCTGCATGCCAATACAATGAAATGAGTGACGGAGACATTCTGCAGTGAGTATGATTGAGTATTATTAGATGTTAGACGAAGTCCTGTTGGAGTTGTTTAGCCCGTTTATTCCTGAGCTCAGCTCCGAAGGTCCTGGTCGGACTATTTTCCCTGGATGTGAGACAAGTGCAATCCAAGGCAGGAATTTGTTACTTGGCTGGTGTGAGTCAGAGGGCGCCCCCCTTTCCTGGCAGTTCTGACTGTTCACTTCTCGGAAGAGACCGAGTCGAGAGGAGAAGGTTTTTCACAATGAGTCCTCCCACTGGAGGTGGGGGCTAAATCAGGTTGTTCTGTCATTTCAACTCGTAATTGAATGACAACCCCCCCACCCATATTAGCTAGCAAGAGTATTCTCCTAGAAAGCATTTTTGTCTTTGGGGAGAGAGGGTGAGGATTTGGAGGAGATTGGATGTTTAGGATTATAGGTGAAAATCGCAGAAGGTAACACACTGAACAGTCTAATCATGTGGTTAATTTAAGAGAGGTTCCTCGCCCCATGAGGGGATCACCAAAACCAGCAATTAAATGGAGATCAGATGTCCACAGGGAGACGTGGCCCTGCTAGGAGCTGGCAGGTCAATGATTCTGCAAGAAAATATTTGCAGCACCAGCAGCTAGAAAAGGCATGATAATGACCGTCACAAACAGAGTGGTTTATAATCCCTTCAATCATGAAAACAATTTGCATTGTTGGGGGTGAATATCTGGTTTCCCCCTCCCTGCTCTGATCTGGGTGTCCATGGAAAGCTAGCCCTCACATGACAAAGACAAGGAAGCACATTAGCATCACAAAGCAAAGTAAAGCCTGATAAAAAAAAAAAAAACGCATCCCGTTTGGAAATTTACGGAATGGCAGCAGTTCTGCTGGTTTGACCATCGTCTTCCGAGAATAAAGGCCAGCTTTATTTGAATATATTACGCCAAACAGTGACTCTTTGAAAAAAGCCTGTGTTTTCCAAGAAAAAAAATCAATATTCATATGGGAAAACCTATTGAATTTGTGCATGTAATAGTGGTGATTATTTTTAGAAAATCTTGGATATATAATGGAATTTTCAGATCAACACGCAATTCTTTTTTTTTATGTGGGTAAATAAACTTGCAGTCAATACAGCAGGGACTTGTCACTGCAGTGTGGGCATGCCTTCCCCAAGCTCTCTTGCTATCATGTCCTTCATTCTGCATATGCATCTTTCATTTACTTTTTTTATATTCTTCTACAGAACAATGAGCTGGCGATGATGGATAAGTACACGTACAGACAGGGTCCATTTAAGGCTGGTGTTCAACTCAATTACACACAGAAGCGTCGTGCTCAGGATCTCAGTGAAACTTGTTGGGGAATTAACTGGAGGAACTCTCTGACTTGCCCAGCCTGTTGTGCTGTGCGACTGTATAATTGCGTTGGGCTGAGAACACAGTGTGTGTGTGTGTGTTGTGCAGAGAATTCCAAAGTGTGATGCTCAGAGATTCAGCCCTGAATGGAGTTGTAGGCCTTGTGCTTGTTCAGTGGAGTCTGAAACCTTTTTTTCCTATAAATCAACCATTCTGACTGCGTTGCAATGATTAACGACTCCTCAATTCTAATAAGACACAACTGCCCCCCCCCCCTGCCCCCAATCTCTACTCCCCAATCCTATCCCAAAGCTGAAAATTCAGGAGGGGCAGACTTATTTTTTTGATGTGCTAATTTCATTTATTCCGACGTAAGCTCGCGCACACACACACATGCATTACACGCAGTGCTGTTTATGCCTTGCTCAGACTGAAGCGTTTCTGAAGTGTGAATGAGAACTGAGATGCAATTAGGGAAATCCGTGGAGTAAAAGGGGCGATTCAGGCGGCCCTTGGGGACGGAGGCTGGAGATTCTCACCATTTTCCCCTGGTTTTCCTCCAGTTCTTCCCAGAAGAGCGGGCTGTCACTTCTGTTAAACAGAAGGGTGGGCTTGCTTTAGAAAGCAACAATGCACTTGTTGTTAGCAGAAACCCACCACTACACTCTGGCTTATTCCACAACAACCCCCCCCCCACCACCACCATCACCACCACCATCACCACCACCCTCACCTCACAGTTAAAAGCCTATGACAAATGGCCAGTTTCCCCCCTTTTTCTCTCTTCTTTACTCCTTGGCACATCTTATTACATTGCTGGAGTGTGAGAAAATTCTTGGCCCTGAATTCAGGAGCTTTCACAGCCACAGCAAACACCACTACGCCACTTCTCAAACAGATGGCCACTCTTTTTCTTTTTTTTTTGTGGTAACTTTGTCACATTTTCTTTTTTCCAGGCCTCTAAAAATTGATATGGATTCAGAGCAGGAGGGAAAGACATCTAGAAGTCATTGACCTGCTGGGGATACAGTGGCGCTTGTGGAAGCCTGCGTGGTGTGAATGTACATACGGTTGTAAAATAAACTGTACTGTAAAGAACATTTCTGCAGGCAGGCACACAGGGTGGAGGGCTTGGAGACTTCCACGTGTTTTCAAAGAGAAATACTTAGCAGCACAGATTTGCCTGCAGAAAGGGGTGGACCACATAGTGTAACGCCGAGATGTCTTCCAACCCCCCCTCGCTCTTGAGGCCCGAGAAATCGAGCTGGAAGGGCTATGCCGCCCAGAGGTCATCTGGCCACGAGCGCAGTCTGAACTGAGTTGAATGAACAGGCTTTGTAGCAGCACAAGCTGCCATTTAGTTGCTCAGGTTGAGACTGAAACTGTGATGTAGCAGATAGCCCTGCAGCCTCCCAGTCCAGAGTTTGCACGGTCTGCGGTGGGCTTCCTGGAGGTGCTCCAGTCCAAAGAGGTGCTGACCAAATTTATCATCATCTGTAAGCCTTTTGTGTTTGCTGGGCCTCTGACACTGGGTACAGCCCATGTGGAGGAGCCAAGAGCCAGGAAGGAGTCCTGATGATATCCTTCCTCCTTCAGCACAACTTTGCAGCAAATTGCCTGCCCGATACATACAAGTTTGCTTCAGTTGCAGAAAACAATTAATTAAAAGATCTGCCCTGAAAATGTTGTACTGATACAAGCCATCATTACTGGTTAACTGTTATTTTATTACTAACAAACACTGTGGCTTATGGCTACTTCTAGCGGTGTGTAATGCATCCTTGTGACAAAATGTTGTCCCATTTCATTCTATGGTGCAAACCTTTTCGGTAAATTTACCCCATTATCTGCTTCATTCTGTACGTGTTCTAATCTACAGAATGAGACATACATTGGGATAATTAAAAAAAAAAACTAAATTTAATCACGAATACCTTGTGCCACTCCATAGCTCGCAAATTAAAGGAATACATCTATCCAGGCCCATGAGTAAGGTGTATACACAGAGGGGTAATAATTTATCTTGGACTCGCCTGTGAGACGAATCTGCTTGAGTCTGTACAGCCAATTTACGTGAAGTTCACAGATGGGATCATAGGTAATTTAGCAGCATCAGGAGAGAAAATTGCCACTTACAGCCAGCCATACAGTATATATAAAAACAATTATTTATTTTTGTGCGTCTTTTATAATCCGGGTGCTTGTTCCTTAAATGTTGATTAAATCCATGTGCTTGACAGAGCAGACCCTCCCTAAATGCTCAAAGCCACTTGGAACTGAGGGCTAGAGGAGAAGGGCTGCTAGTTTAATGGTGAGAGGGACACCTGCACCTGGTCCCCTGCAGACCCGCAGGCAGAACAGGGCGGGTGGGGGAGCCCCACATTGACTGTCCCCGTGTCACCCAAGAGGAGAGGACAGGAGGTGCATTCCTCCACCCTCCTCTGCTCCGCTCTGCCCATCTTTTACATTCGCCAGCTCTCCCCCGTTCCCCCTCGGAGCTGCATTATTCCAGGCCTTTCAGCGGCATTTTGGGGGGGCTGCTTCACAATCTTTGTATGGGGTCCTTCCTGCCTCCCGTCTGACGGCCGCCTAGCCCTGAATCGAGAACATTTACATTCAGAAAAAGGAGCTCTGTTAGCCCGCTGGCTAGACCCAGTAACCGGCCAGCCCGCAGCTTTCTTGAAGTACAGCACTCATCTCCATGAGTACCGTAGCGCCTTACTCAGTGTACTGCATCTGACACTTTCTTGAACCCACGGGCTTTAACTGAGCCCCGCCGCACGTCATCACCGCTGCAGGGCCTCTTCTGCACAGCTGCGGAGGCTCTGAGGCTCTCCATCTGCGGTGTTCTCTCCTTCGCCCGGTGTTACAAGCCCAGGAGTAAACTCCCTGCTGCTCAGCAGCTCGAAAGGAGCTTGAGGAAGGCAGTCTCGCGCAGCTGGTTCCTAACAACAGCTCTCTCGTCTGGAAGACACTTTCTAAAAGAATCAGGGAGGTGTTAGTGTTACTTTAATATATTCATTCATTAGGAGGAAGCTGCTCGCTGCTGGTATGGGTTGCAGGAACCCAGAGTAATCTCAGCATGTCAGGGTGGGACTATGCCTAAGATGGAATGCCAGTCTATGACAGAACACGCACTATTATAGGGAGACCAACCTATGCACACTCCACTCAGAATGTGCTGCAGGTCCGAGTCAAACCCAAGGGCTAGGCGATGTGGGGTAGCAGCACTAAATTATTTGATTTCGTTTAGTAATGAAACAACAGAAGGTATGGCCTCTTTGGCAGTTAACTGTCCTGCAAAAAAGGGCAGCAGTTTCACTTTTGTGCAAGTTCAAATGGGTTTTAGTGGGTCTGTTTCTGTCCTGTTTTTGTACTGTGGTGTGTGGGTGGCTGCAGATAAGCCCACTGGGCAGATCATGCAAGGATGGAGCTCTGCTGTACCTCACACAGGAAGCTGGAGTTTGCACTGCTGGTGAGAAGCATGCTTCTCCCTTAAAGTAATGCTTTGTGCTAGTTTTTGTGAGCTTCAGAGCACGCCACACAATATCTAAATTGAAACAAGCCCATACAACTAAAAGACAATTTCAAAAGATCAACAAGTATGATCTTTCGTAGTATTTTTTTTTTTACTTGAAAAATGCACACAGATAGCCCTGAGGTTAAGGGTTGCTCATGAAAGATAAATGAGGTGGAAATTGGAGTTCAGTACGGAAGGTGATGGAAAAGGAATGTGTTTATCACAGCAAGGCAGCGTGTTCTAATTACGGAGCTAACCCCATCAGAGAAGGCTGTCTCCAGTGCCCCACTGTTCCTCTCTTTCTCCATCTCCATCCTCAGGGCCAGGAGGAGCCAGTCGAGAGGGCTGAGCAGGGCCAGGGGTGGGACCTCCCTGTTGCAGAGGAACCACAGAGGTCAGCACAAGCAGGGGATGACTTGTGTGGGTGTTGTTTGTGACAGCATCTTAAAACCAGCATAACTTAATTTAGCCATATCAAACAAACACAGTATACCAATTTTACAGGCTGAAAAGGCCAGATTTTTTAACTATCGTGAACTTTAGTGAACAGTTCTAACACAGCAGGGGATGCTGCTAGCACACCTTCTGTAACTATATTAAAATGACTCGTTTTTCAGGGGCCTGTTCCATGCTTTCTAATCCCTGTGTTGTCTGTTTTTGAAGCTGCACCTCCACGGCTCCCGGACAGCAGTACACAGCATTCTTGGCATTTTGAATGAAGGTTAAATGGGTTGAAATAAGGTCTGTGTGGCTTTGCAAGGCACTGCATCGCATACTGTGTATGATTCATTCCCTTCATCCGAGCAATTATTCATCGCAATCTGAAGAGACTCTTGTTTTTAATCCCTGCTGCAAACTTGTATTCTGAATCTGTCTGTATTTTCTCCTTTGAAAACGGAAAGTGTTTGTAAATATCTCTGCAAACGCTCGGTGCTGGGTGATTCAGCTAGCATGAGAGAACGTATGACAATGGCTTGTCTAAATAAGGGCACGTGCAGCATGTGTTTGAGGTCAGTCTAATTGCAGTCAGCTGTGGTCCTATGCCCATGCTTCGTCTTGTGAATTCACCGTGCTGAGTGCACTTTAACCCTTACAGAGGCTTTGAAACTGATTTTTAATGGAAGCTGTTTTTCAGTGGAGAAACCATTTTCATACAGAGAGCACTTGTGAGAGCTTAGGCTCTCTGCTGGGAGAATTACAAACTAAAGTCATTGGGAAACATTATTATTATTCCTGAGGCATAATAAACCACAGATTCTTTAGCTGATTTCTAAGGATCTGCGTCATGTGTAAGTCTATCACACACAGCTCTGAGAAAACAGAAGGGTTTTGCGGTCTTTTAGGTGACTTAGGCTGAAGACAAGAAATCCTTTTCTTTTTTGTTTAAAATTTAAAATGAACATTGTTACCCTCACTGCTTATGTCTGACTGTAGTATTTGGAGATGTTCCTATAGTACAGTATATTATTGTTAATATTGCATATTTTGCAAGACATCAGTAAAATGCTAACATGCACAAGTTTTGATAATTTTTCAGTGGTATTTTAATGTCTGGAGGATGCGAAAGCGTTGACGTGGTGGTGTGGCAGAAGCCTGTGTTATAACAGGCCTGCTGCAAACCAGATGCAGTGGTGCACCCTCACACAGGCAGGAATGAATGCAGCCTTCACGCAGGCTGTGTCTGTGAGCCCCCTGTGTGTGTGGAGACAATGTAAGGTCACCTGGGTTGACCCTGTCCTTGCTCTGAGCCAGCGGAGGGGTCAGAGGTTGCATATCTGTTTGGTTGTGGGCCTATAGAGGCTGTAATTAGCAGCCTCCTCTTGACAGAAGAGGTGACAGACCACTTTAATATTTCCTCTTCTGCCAAAATGGGCCTCAGAGCCACGTCTGAGCTCTGTCTGCCGATGCAATCATGATCCTCTTGAACATGCAGACCCAGCCCTGTGTTCAAAGGTCTGAGTCTGCAGAGCATTATCACTCCAGCCTCATCCTCCTGGCCAGCCTGTAGCATGCAAGTGAAGCAGAAGGCATGAATATTATTATTATTATTATTATTATTATTGGGGTAAATGTGTTTTACCTAATGATGAGTGGGACATACTATTGGGAAAGACGGCAGACGGATACGATTTTTCTGTGTACTGTTCTGTTCTAGTCTGTTCTTTGTGTGTCCGGACTGTGAGTAACTCTTGTATTGTATTGTATGTATTGTACTATTATTATATAATTCGTTACACTGTGGCTGTGTTGTGTGTGTTAAGCTGCTGTTGCACTGCAATTTCCCTCACGGGATCAATAAAGTATCTATCTATCTAAGAGGAATAATACCTCTACATGCACTCACTACACTACATGACTGAGGAGTCAGAGGTGCATGCAGACTCACTCTTACCTGGCCAGGTATCCTCCCCTCATCCTCCTGTTTCTGGCACTCCTGTGTCATTAATAATGGAGAAGGAACAGGCCCTTTAGGCACAGGAGAGTCACAGAGGTGAAGCCCTAAATTATTCAGCATATATATAGGATGTAAATTGATCACTCTTGCAAAGCAGTGAATGCAGTTTTCTGAGGGCTTTTGGGGTGCCTTCATTGATGCCTTTCATCGTTTGAAAACCAACAAAGATCAAACTTACATGTAGGAATGTTCTTTGTTAGACAAAGTCCAAAGTTATCTCCTGAGAAGTTATAGCATTGGTCAGAATCCCTCTGTTCAAGAATTTGACTAACTGAAAATACACTGTCTAATTAGTAGAACCTTGATTGATGATTAAATAACTATTTCACTGAGTGAACTGGGCATGCTTGTCTGAACACTTACCAGGCAAGGGCAGCCAAACCTCAGAATCTGTCAGTGGGCTCTGCTGTCTTGGCTTTTTAGCAGCAGCCTATCCAATTAAGGAAAGCTCGGTGATGGCTCCTGTTTTCTGTGTTTCAGTGGAGGTCCTTATTTGATTAGCTGAAGCCTGTGTTAAAGGCTGCATCTGGCTCTCCAGCTGAGTGTATGTAACTCTACACCCTCCCTGGGGCTACTCAGGCCAAGGGGAAGCTACAGTCCTTTCAATACTATGCTCTTGTCCTCCTAATCCATGAGCCCTGCCAGAGGAGATGGTCAGGGCTCTGTGATCCACACTCTCACCTGCCGGAGGAGATGGTCAGGGCTCTGTGATCCACACTCTCACCTGCCGGAGGAGATGGTCAGGGCTCTGTGATCCATTACCATTTGAGGAATTTGGGTGGGCCATGTGCAAGCTGATAGTTAAATTTGGTGCAAAGATATTTTTTAGCGTTTTAACAGATTATTCTGCACACTAAAAAAGCCCATTGGAAGTCCTGGTTTTTTTCTCATTCAAAACTGAACTTTTTAAAGTTTTTTTGAGTCAGGCTTCCTGTCTGCACCTGGACAGACTTGCCCACTGCAGAGCATATTGTGTGTAGAGCAGAACAGTGACTTCATCCACAGAAATGTGATAAGTGCTCTTTGTCCCATCAATGGAACTTCTCACTGTTCCCATTCATAATGGATGAGAAGCCTACACATGTGGTCACTGTTCTGAGCAATGTTGTTTGAAATGAGGAGAGCTGCATGATTTTACCATTACAAGTCAGAGAAGGGATTATTGTCATTGCCCATAACCGGGCAGCAGTGTGGAGCAGTGGTTAGGGTTCTGAATGTGGGTTCAAATACCACAAGACACTGTTGTTGGGCTCTTAAACAAGGTGCTCACCCATATTGCTCTAATAAATAAATTATGCTGCTGTACAAATAGGTGCAAATATAAATTACTTTGGTAATCATTCAATTACAGCAGTAATAGATTATCAAGGGAAATCAGATTAAGCGACTTCTCCGTTGCTACTTGTATTAATCTGTGTGCTGCCTGCTACGTGTCTGTCTGTGCAAGACAATATTTCTGCTTGTTCGTCACGAGCATTTCCTACACGGTTACGTCCCCAGTCGTGCCAGCCCCGAATGAGGACTGAAACCACTAGAAAGGAGGAAGCGTTGTGTGGTCAGCAAGGAAACTGTGGGTGATGCACAGGACAGCGACTGTGCGATAAAACATCACAAGCGCCTACTGTACAACCCCAGGGGTGAGTGGGGAACTGGACTGCTGCAGCTTAGCTTGTGGAGACTCAAGACCTTGATCCTGGCGATGAGAGCACAAAGGGGTAACCTGAAACTGCTGATGTAAGGGCACGCAAGTGGCTTCTATCCAGCAATAACAGTCTTGGATATCTATAGTGGACACAGTGCAAGTAGGTGAGAAAACTATTTATGGGAACCATAGCTGAATGTGGGAAATGAAGAAATGGATTTAATATTTACTCAGTTATTTGTATATTCTGACGTAAATCATTGAAGTGTATTTTCTCCGTGCTTTTCTCTCCAGGTAACCTGAAACCACATCTGCTCTTTATCTCATTCAGGGAATTGTAGGGAGAATATTTCACACCCTGCTCCCCTCAGAGGAGAGGCAGTTATGGAAGGTGTAAATGTCATGTCTGTAATAAGACAGATAGATCTCGAAACCTGATTAAAAAGGATGGGCCTAGTGTGTGTTGCTCTTCGGGTACTTGTAGTCATTAATCTGTACTGCCGTGCCGCAGTGGAAGAGCTTTTCAGATTGAGGACCTGCTACGGCCTTCTCTTTATTCCTGGGAGATAAATGAGCCAATGCAGGTTAAAGGTCAGCAGGGTAATTAGAATGATTATTTAGAAGCCATGTTAAATCTGACATCGATGAGACATCAATATGAGGTCAAATTCTACACCAGAATCAATTATTCCAATGCAAGCTTATCAATAGTGCAAACAGCAGGTTTTCCTCTGGTGAAATAAACGGAATAGCACACCTTCCTGAGGGTCTACTGTACGTGGTGCACTTTCACTGTTGTTCAAAAACGTTAGGCGATGGAACCACTGATTGACTTAATAATAGGCGTAATTTGTTCATGATCAACTGTCGAGAAGTAGGAACTGTTCAGTCTGAGCAAGCGGCAAGCAAGCTGAGGAACAGCTGCATTAAGTTGTGTGTGCTGACGTTCTTGCAAACAGTATCCTAGAGGGGGGTATTTTTAAAACTCGGGACTGAGTGAACAAACTAAGTAAATACCGTCAAATAGCGCTGCAGGTGTAGATCTCAGTGGGGCTGAAAACCAGAGTTTGTTCCTTCGGGACCAGGGCATGAAGCACAATAAGTCAATACACCTGTGTACAGTACTTAATTTCTGGACAGGTCTGGTCTTAAAACCGAGACGTGTTATACAGACGTCACTCCCTTGCTAAAAAATTCAACGTGAAGAGCGATTGTTACAGAAAGGGAATCCATCAGTATATGCTGGAATTAAAACTTAAAGCAGCCCTTTGCGGCACCTGACGAATTTTACGAATATATTTTTTTTTTTGTCGGCTGAGCCCTCATGCACATCTACGTCGCGGTATGGCAGACATGACTAATTTACTTATTAATAATGGGAACACTGGTCAGGAGCCGCTGTTTGGCAGTGACGTTATTTGACGGGACGCCTGGGCTCTGAAAAGCGGGGTTGCAGCCGGAGAAGTCCCCCACTCGAGGGTCTGTTTTTTTTTATTTGCGTGGCTCCTCCCCGACTCTAGTTATTGGAAGTTGGCCTTAATGTCCAGCGACCGAAGTCAATTAGTGTTGCTGGTTATAATGGAGGGTGGGCCTGTCCGGGAGATTCTGGTGTTTTGTTTGCAAAACCGGGACGTCACGAAAACAACGACGAGCCTCAGGTACAGAGAGTCTTTAAAACTATTAAGAACAAAGGAGAAACTTTAAAGAAATGTCTGGTCTGATGACGGCATTTTAATTCATTTAAAGAGCTGATTAGCGTGCCTCCTGCGTAACTGATCCAGGTTGAAATTAGCCAACACCGGGAGCTGCACCTTAATTTCGTTAAATGGTTAGACGCGCTTGCCAGCGAGTGCTTCATAATCATTCTTAAAGTGCGAGAATAGCGTAATTGTACAAACAGCATGCATTTCATAACTTTAACGCATGAAATATTTGAAGCGACCAATTTAACACCGTCAAATTAGTCACTAGGAGCAAAAACAAGCTGCAAAACACCTCTGCTTTCAGTTTGTTTTTAGGAAAATCGTTAGCTGAACATTGAAACGTTACAAGGAATACTGTTTGTGCCTTTTCTTAAAAAAATAGTTATGTTTTTTAAACACCGCTTGCCGATCGAGTTTTCAGTACGTTGTTTTCAGTATAATTGTTTGTCTTTGTGCGTTATAAAACAAAAGTGCTCTAATGTTTCACCAACATTGCCATCCCATAATAACACAGAACCGGAAAGAAGGGTTACCAACCAAGTGAGGCCGTCTGGCCCGTCTAACTGGTTGGGCTGATGGTAGCTAATCGATCCATTTATTGAAAGAACCCGACGTACAAGCTTGGATACCTGTGTCACTATGGCCGTTAGTTTGTTCCATACTCCCAGGACCATGTGTGTGTAGAGAAGTCTCTTGTTCTGTTTTAAATGCATCACCCCATTTTTTGGCGGGGCGCACTGACAGCTGTAGCTGTATCAAGCTAAAAAAAAAGGGTTTTGTCCTCTGAGATTCCTCCTGTTGTTTGCCAAATCAGCTACCTAAAATTGAAATCACCCCCCTACCACACCTCAGGAAATTAGCAGTAAGCTCCAGCAAATCAAAGGCTGGCCTCAATGAAGAACAGGGAAGGGGGAGGGGGCGAGATATCTCGCTGATAACACGGTGATCAAAAGGTAACACGCTGGAGAAACACCTTGCAAGCTTGTAGCACCTGCCAGGGAGAGAGCACAAACAGCCACCTTTCCTCCAGAAGAGGGCATTCACAAGGGGTTAATTAAAACTGATTGGTTCTGCTGGGGTTACACCTGTCCCCGGCAGACTGCTTATCTGAGCCCCTGCCTCCTCCTCCCTGTCCTACCCCTTCCCTGCCCAGCTGCGAGCGGGGGGGGGGCTGGTCAGGGAAGATGGACGCCTTGTGTGCACTGCCGTTGTGCGTCCTGCGCTTGAGCTGCGATAACAGCTCTTCAAACATCCGTCATCCTTCAGAGCTCTCGGGCGGAGAGCGCGCTTCAGTCTCTGATGTTTTTCTGCTGTCGGGAAGCTATTTAAAAGCTCCCCTGACAGCTTGTAGCCTTTCTAGCTTCTGCAGCCTGGTACTGCTTAGGCAGGCGCGTGGCACTTAAAAAAAAAACCCAAAAAAAAGTTTAATAAATGGTGGCCGTAAAATAACATGGTCTCTTAGTGGTACCAGTGTCTGGAGAATGGCAATGAGTGTGTGTGTGCTTTTCTTCTCGTGTCTGCAAGCCCTCCGTGCGCTGGCTGTCCTCTGTCGCCTGTGGAATCGGTCTGGATCCACCCAGCGCCGGGGTTTCGTGCTTAGCGAGAGCGTTGCTCCTCAGCCCCCGCTGCTGTCGAAAGGTGGTTGGTGCTCTGAGGGGACGAAGTCTGCTGCCCCGGGGGGAGCCTGCCGTGCCTTTCGGGGAGGCCAGGAAGAGGCGGCTGCGCCGTCAGCCTTGCCGCAGCCGCTGCAGGCGGTGGGAGAGAGCATCTCGGGCGGCAGTGCCAGGCTCACGGCCTCTAATTGGACACCTGAGCACGGCGGCTGCCGCGCGTCTCGGAGGGGCCCGGAGGCGGGGTTAGCGTGCGCCGGGCGGAAGGGGGGCAGCGCCGTGCACTGGGGACGAGAGCAGCTATGTGTGTGTACAGGTGTGAGATCTATTTGTGTCAGTAATTACTGGTGCAGGGAGCAACACTGCACTCGCGGTGTTTGCTAACATCGGCCTGTTGTGTAACGCAACCTGCCTGTAATTGCTATTTTGGTGACGCTGTGCAGGGAGGCCTCGTCGCAGGACTCCCTGCGTTAGATTATCGATGCATTAAGGGTCCTTCAAAGCTGTTGTCGGGATGACCTTTCATCATCTAACTAGAGGCTGATTTTGCAAAGAAAGTGCTGTAGGTATTCTACAAGGCTACAAGATGATTGACTGTCTCCAGGGCAAGAGGCCTGCATCTTTCTTCATTGAGTTATAAACATTCTGCTGGAGACCAAAGCACGGTCCAGAACCTGAATTGGGCACACCCTTTCATGCTTACTGTGCCTTCTGGGCTGGACAGTTCACCTGTGGCCAGGCTTCAGCTTCCCGATGGAAGGAGTCGGAAGGTTTCTGCTAAACCTGTCGCTTTGCCCTGCTGGGGACACGACCACCTGGGGATGCAGCACGGGTCCATCTCTGTGCTTCAGCCAGGCTGGATGAGACACTCTATTGTTCCTCGTAAGCCTTGCCTCTTCTTGCCAGAGGGGGAAAGGTGCATCCCGGACTGCTGGCGGAGAGCCCCCCCCCAGTCTCGAGCTGCTGCAAGCTGTCTTTGTGGCTTTGTCTTTTAATTACCCCTGCGCTGACGGAGTGCTGCTCCTGGGGGCTTAACGCAGGCCATCCCCCAGAGTCCTGCAGCTGCCAGCGGTAATGGCAGGTCTGTGGTTGGACAGGTGCCCAGTGGGAGGGGGAGAGTGGGGTTTCCAGTCTTCGGATCTCTCCCTGCGCCTGTTACAGTACCTTTGCGGTCGTCTCCAGGGCCTGCCGGGTGGTGGGAGACCCTGTGGGAGATGCAGTAGGGCTGCTGCCTAGTAATAACCTCCCCTTGCAGTGAATAGGGGTTTTCTGTAGTGTCCTTCCAGCGGAGGCTGCAGAGTCAAATCAGCTTGACAGCGATTTACAAAGAACAGTCTGTGGGACATTAAAATGTCGGACAGGGTCAGCATTAATAAAACTAAATGTTATTTGCAGTCAATGAAATTGTCAAATTCATTATATATGTATATGACTACATAATTATTTAGACAATGATTAGATTAATTGTTTACTTGACAACTCGGGTTGGTTCAAAAGCCAGAAGACTCTTTCTGCAGTTGCTTTGTAGTTTCGGGTTCAGCGTTCGGTTTTGATGGCGTCATCTGTTGGAAGACCCCCGGTGTACAGTTGCTGCTTGAAATCTGCATAAATGCCATTTGACAGCAAGAAAGAGGTTTGTTTTCGCCAGTGTCCTGTACAGACTGTGGTTCTGAGACTCGGAATCCTTGTACCACCCTCAATGATAACTGGGAAACTGGTGGCACTTTCTGTAACCCAAGACCATGCTAGTTATCGGTAGCTGCCTAGTGTCCCCTGAGTTTGTAAGGCTTATAAGACCAAAGGTTATTTAGAGATGGGGTACTAGGAGTAGAGGGCAAGACTCGTGCTAACGATGCTGGAGGTACTGTTGCAAAAGGAGCCAGCTGTTCGCCCCAGTAGTATTGTCCCAACACGGTCAGAGGGACCGGCCTCCTCCTGGCACTGCAGGGAATCTCAAGGCATCCTGACCTGTGGATTCCTCTTTCACCTCCGGATGGGTTCACCTGCAGTGTGCACTGTTCTGTAATGCTCCACTCCATCTTTAAGGCCTATCAAACCTGGGAGCAAGATTCCTGAAATTGCATTCATACCTCGGTATGCGACTTAACTCCGAGTCGTGGATGTTTTTTGACTGGGCAGGCCCCTGTTGTTCCAGGGAGCTGTACCACGCTTGGGCTGACTCTGTCTGCTCCGTGATGGAACGGGCACCTGTGACTGGGATTCCTCTTACTGGACCAATTGCCCCAGTCAGCGTGATGGCTGCCAAAGCCAGCCAGCCAGCCAGCCAGCAGCAGGAGGGCACCGAAGGCCAATCGGCATGACGGCAGGTTTCAGCAAGTTTTCAGTCCTGATCGGGTCAGAGTCCACTGATCCAGTTTTCTCCTCGCCTGTGCTCATCACACATCTTTCCCTGTCCTCAGTGTACGAGGATCAGCGAATACCACCCACTAAAAACAATCTGTGATGCTATTTTTTGTCAACTGGAGAAATGCTAATGAATTACAGTCTAGGGGAAGCCAGTGCTAGGATTATATGTGGGTCCAGCACTACAAGATCCAGTTGGCTTCGGAAACAGAATGAATCCTTGAGCTCATCTTAACCGGAAAACTTCCCCACCACCACTTCCCTGGGAGTTTTGCATGTATGTTTGACTGTTTAAAAGGATCCTTTGTTCAGGACTGATTGCAGTGGCACTGAGCCCCTTTGCAGCAGGTGAGCTCACTCCCTTGAAACTCCCTCGAGGTGGTGCGCAGTTCCCCTGCGGGGGGAGACCCAGTGCTGTGGTTTAGCCAGGCTTGTGGCCGGCTGGGGAGCAGTGCTGTGCGCCGCGCACCAGGGACCGAGCCCCGGCAGGGGACCGTGAGCGCTCGGGAGTGAACAGGGCCTTCTCGTCTCCAGGGCCCGGAGTGCACCGGTGCAGAGCCCTGCGCGCGCGCCGTCTTCGCAGAAACCCCCACAGCCTGACGGGGGGCTGGGTGCCGTGAGATCATGTGACCCGCGCTCCCGGCAGGAGCTGGGATTCCGGAGCCCGGTGCTCCTCGCTTGCTCAGGTTCAAACCGCCGCAGCCCGGCCTCGGGTTTAAAAAGGGCGGTCGCTGTGGACACGGGCCTCCTGACCCCACTCGGCTGGGTGCTGTCTGCCGCAGGGCCCCTTTGTGCACGTTTCCAGCGACGTTTTGTTCCATCCTTTTCATGTCTTTGATGTGCACACAGGGTGTAGGCTGGGTTAAAGGTGCATCGTAACCTCTTCTCCCACATTCAGGCTCTCCAAGGTTCTCCCTTTTTATGCAAATATTGTGATTTTATGAGGCTGTACCTATAAACTCAGGAACGCTGGCTGCGGCGCCTATAAAGTTTGTTTTCAGACCTTCATTCTGGGATACAATCGCCAGCGCTGCCAGTCGACCTTGGACACGTTGGGGAAGGTCGCGCGCAAGATAATGGTGGTATTTTTTTAAAGAATATTTGCTTCTTTTTTTTTAAAAAAAAGCATTTCATTACCGGCCTTCCAATTAGTGGTGTCTTGTATCATTTCCTCAAGGTTCATCGTGGTAAAAGCTCGCTCCTTTAGAGCTGACAAAGCCTGCTGCATTTACTGAGTCTGAATCCGTCACGAATGGGCTGAGGCACCTGAAGGGATGTGATCGTGTGTAGGATTGTGTTAATCTGCTTAAAATGAATTTTCTTCTCACTTTTGCTGCAGTTGTGCTGAAGGAATTCGCAGATTCTGGATGGCCAGTGTAACCATGGCGATTGATGGAGATTTGTCTGTGACGGGGGGGGGGCAGGAATGGTCATTAATGTTCAATGCTTTACCGTTTCTCATGGCTGCTTTTTTTCCCTGGTTTTCAATTTCATGGGGCGCTTCCTCGGCGCCTTGCGTTGGCCCAGGTGGCCAGAAAGCCGAGTGAATTCTAACCCGGGACCAGCGGTGCCCCCACCGGGCTCGGTGACAGCCCCCAAACGCTGCGTGCCCACACTGCCCGGCCTGGATTAGCGCTAGACCGCCGCGCGGCGAGACGCTGGAGACCTCATTAAAACCTCCTCATTGTGCTCTGCGCTTCTGGCGGTGATAGTAAACAAGCTGCCAGTACAGGCCCCGAGAACGTATTTACTTCGTTAGGAAAGAACAGGGCAGGACCAGCGAGATGTGGTTGGAGCCACCGGGCCCAGAACCGGGACGGGCTCCCCTTTCTCCTGGAGCAAAGGGAACGTGCTCGGGGTCAGGGGTCATTTTCATGTTTTCCGAAGGAGGCTTTTGTGATGTGAAGGATTTCATTGTGCAAACACATTTGGATATTTTCTTTACATCTTAATCTTCTATCTATGTCTTTCAGCAAAGGCATATCCTCTCTCTCTCTGCTTTCCGTCCAGAAATGAATGAGCATAGTGAGTGAGGGGGAGGGGGCTGAATTAATTAAAGGAGTTAATTAGAGGATTTCCTTCTGAACTAATCAAGTGGTATTAAACACCCCTCAATTTCCACTACTCTAATTAAAGGTTTCTTTTGCCCTGGAGTTTGGAGAGGAGACCCACACTAGGGTCTTGAAAATCCCTAAAAAAGTCAGCCTGCCCTCTGAACTCGCCTCATCTCTAAGCAAAATGCATGCAGAACGAGATTCTCAGGAAGGATTTTGTTAATTAATTGGTTGTTATCGGGGGGGAGATTTACAGCTGAATGCTGGGTTTTTGTTAAAGGATGCTTGGTAAGAGGTAGATGCAAAATGTAGAGAACAAAGAGAAACTAAAGCATGAAAATATCACAGTAATTACCTATAATATAAAAATAACAGAACCTGTTAACAAATCCAGATAGTTCCTAAGGGTATTAGCCCACCTTATTACACTTTATTTGGATGGCCCATTGCATTCTCTCAGGGATCCTTTGGGGTACAAAGCACTATATAAGAGCAAGGTGAGGTGCTCACAATGAGTGTAACCACGTTGTTTTCACTTTGTGTAACGACGTGTAAGTGTTGAAAGGTTACAAACGAGCAGGCCATTCGGTCCATTTTACTGATTTGGTTTTCAGTAGCTAATTGATCCCAGGATATCATCCAGTTGATAAACCAGGGCAGGGTTTTAGCTTTGACATTGTGACTGGGAGGCGTGCTCCACACTCCCACAACTCTGTGTATAAAGTGTCTTCCGTTTTGATTCTGTTTTGAAGATCAGGGGAAGCCTCATTTCCACAATTGGGGTTGTTTACGTGCGAGTACTGCTACAACGCTCCACTACCAAAGAAAAACATGACGCAGAACGAAAAAGGGGGAATCTGCACAGTTGAAATGTTAATCTGTTAGTGTCTGTGGAAATGTTTTCCTGTGAAGGCCTCGAGCTTAGAGATGGGGCAGCTTGCTGAGAGAATCCTCTCTGTGTCTTGGCAGAGAGAAAAACCAAGTTTGGCGCGAGCCTTAAGAAAACTGTTTAAGGGCTTATTAATGATGATTGCATCCTCATTTTGATAGACTTGTTTTTGCCATCTGTGTGCAAAGTGCAGGGATGTGTAAATTTGACCCGGTTAAAGACCGGCCTTCCTAAAGTCCACCCTCAATTGGATTGGTGATTTATTTAATTTTGACCATTAGCTTCTGGACTGAGAAATTTCAACAGCAGATACAGGGGGTCCCTTCCTGTGTGTGAAGTACATTGGGGAAGCGGAGCACTATATTAATGCAAGGAAATATTAATAGAATTAAGTGACATGGTATTGTGAAACCTGTGAGTGCCTAGAGAGTACCTCTGCTCTCGGATTTATGATTTATCCGGGAGCAGAGGAGTGACTTTCTGGACCTTCTCCCTCTCGGTCCATTCCTCTGCTGTGCTGTGTCCAGGACCGCTGTTGTAATGACAGTGCAGGAGGTAGACGAGGGCTTTGCCCGCAGAGTGGGGCTGTGTGTGTGTGCGCGATTGTGCATGTCACCCGCGTGTGTGACAGACAGGGAGGAGGGAGCGGGGGGGGGGGCAGGGGTTGTGTGGAGCTGGGGAGAAACCTGAAACCGAAACTCAGCTCTCAAAAGGTTAAACTCATTAGTGGCAATTACTGTGAAATTAAAAACCGGGAAGGCTCATGAGCTGGATGGAACTTGATTAAGACAACTGTAATTTTCCCTAAAATTGGCTGTAATTTGCACGGGGTACAGGGGGGTTGAGTCCTGGGAGAGGAGTCGCTGAGGAAATGGCTGGATTGGGATCGGATTATTCCTGCGCTGTGCGGTCTCTGGCTTTCCCTGCTCCGCGCTCTCTGTCCATCACTAGGGCAGGTAGAAGTTACACTCTCTTGAGGAGGACACGCTAGGTTCTCAGTTATCGGTCCCGCCCCACAGTGAAAGAACCGATATAAAAATATCCTTCTCTTATGGAATACTGTGGGGATGTTATCCGTTCATAAGCTGAAAGACCAGAAGAGGGTGATGCACTATAGCTTTGCTCTTCAGTTTAGTGAGATCATATTTAATAATTTCTCCATCTTTCTAAAGCTGCTTCTGTATCTTTCCCAAAGTGTGCTGGGGTTCTTTGTGCTGCACTGGTAGCTGTTAATGGCTGTACATTGCAGTATTAATTGTAAACTGTCCCTGTTAACATGTTAAAATGAGCTCACTGTCAGTTTCTGTTGCGAGGAGGGTCCGTTTTGACAAGTGGAACGACCAAACTTTAGACTTCTTTATACGACCATTTATAATTTTCAATTGTTATATAATAAAAACATAAATTGAAGGAGACAGACATCACACTTCCCCCTGCTGGCTTCCCAGTGCCATGACACTATCAACTGAAGAGGTTTCAATCCCATCTGCTACCTTCATGACCGTAATAACCCCTGAGTGTTCTCAGATGGAGAACACAGTCCTCAAGAAGCCCAAAAGCATTTTCATCCAAAGACAGGATGTGCATCAAATCAGGGACAGGATTCGGTAATGGGTTTTTCTCTGCTAAAGTGAAATGATGTTGTTGAATTGTGGATCTGTTTTGCTGCTGCTGGTGCTGTTCCTTTTTACGCTTTACTGATACTGTTCCAGTAGACTACCAGTTCTCACAAATTGGTTCCCAGATGCTGAAAAACAATCCTTTTTGTCAAATAAAACGATCTGTGGGGCTGAAAAGTACTAGACAGTGATGAAATGAACCCTCCTCACACTACAGTTTCCATAGACGGGAAAAGCTGTAAACTCATCTTTCTGTCTCCCTGTCCATCTTTCCAGTTGTCTTGCTCTGTGGCTCCGGGTCCCAGTCGGACTGGCTGTGGAGCTCGGGGGGATGAGCAGGGAGCTGCTGGTTGTCTCCAGCTTACTGGGCTTGGAAGGAGAAGTCGGGTCGCTGTGATGCAGGAGATTTTTTTTTCTTTTCCAAGTCTTGGCAAGTATAGTCAGAGATTTACAGCGTACAGGTTACCGGGCAAGATTTCTGGGGTCAGGACACAGCGATTTTGCAATCTGGGATCCCCCCCTTGACGTGACTCTTTCTTCCCAGATGGAGCTGGGGGTTTTTGGGGATTGGTTACACTATAACCCCACCAGGAATCTCTGGAGGGACTGGATCTAATCGCACACGCACCGCACACGCACCGCACACGCACCGCACACGCACCGCACACGCACCGCACACGCACCGCACACGCACCGCACACGCACCGCACACGCACCGCACACGCACCGCACACGCACCGCACACGCACCGCACACGCACCGGTCTACTCAAAGACCAAGACACACCAAACAAAAAGCAGGAGGACAGGGCCAAAGAAGAAAAGGAAACGCTGAGACCAAGAAGGAGGGCTGCGCCACATGCCCTTTCTGCTTGCTTTCAGGGGCACAAAGAGAGACTGCTGGACTGTGTGCGCAGACTCTGAGTGTGTGTGTGTGTTCTGCTGAGGGAGGGCAGGGTGTGGGTGGGTGGGTAATGTTTTGCCTCCATTTTCTCCCGGTTTCCCTCCTCCTTCAAGCCAGGCGAGGGTGGCCCCACTTGTAATCTGTCACTGATTACTCGGCGAGTAATCACGCTGGAGAGGCTGAGCGCCGCTGCCTCGCTGGGCCCCCGAGTTTAACCCTTCTGGCTGCGGTGTGCGGGATGTGAGCGGCCAGTCGGTGCAGCCCCCGGTCCTGAAACGGCCCGTCCTGTTCCTCAAGCGGTTGTGTCGGCAGGGGCTGCTGGCAGATCTTCATTTCAAGCCCTGACCTGAGCCAGGCGCGTCTCCGCGGGAGTTACAGCAGCATTGACCTGCACAGCCTTTTAGCAAATGCCAGTTGCTTGTTGCTTGTTGGAAGTGTGACTCTTTTTTTTTTTTCTTGAGACCTTAAATTATCCCTGAATATTGCTTCTGTGTGACCCCTCTGTAACCTTTTGTTTACTCTAGAAGTTCTTGGTACTCGAGGGGAGTTTAAATGAACAGTTCCCCTCAGAAACTCAGCTCAACCTGTGCTTTTGAGAAATGGTCTGAATTTAAAAAAGTTCTAGTTTGTCTGTCCTTAAACCACCCTACATTGCCCTCCCCCCCCACCCCCCCCCACTTATGTAGATCTGCAAACTGGGAAGTGGGCTTGTTAGTGAGAGGTGTTAATAAAAGATGTAATTAAAAATGGTAAACATTTGCTGCTAGGCTACATTTTTACAACCTGACAGTCATTCAGCAAATCATGCATTAATGTTAAACTGACACGAGGGAAGGGGAAAACCAGTTTCTCTTTATTCCTGGACAGACCCATCCCTCTCCAGTCAGAATGCAAACAGAGATCATACGTCTTCCTTCTTCAGCCTGCAGTAAGTGCTCTGAAGCTGTGATTTAAGAGAGGTCGCTCCACTCTTCCTGGATAATGAATCCACAGGACCCTTTCTCATCTCCTAATCCAGATGTGCTTTACATGCCCTTCGTAAATAGACCCGGCCGAGTATCCCTGTTACTGCCATTTTTCTCCACCTGCTGCCGAATTAAAAGGGCCGTGTGGCATGAGGAGAACTGGCCCGATAGTCAGCAGGCAGAGGTTTCACAATAGGCGCTGGTTTTGAAACCTGAGATAAGTTTCTGAATGAGTGTTTGGCAGCGTTTACGAGTTCATTTATATTCATGTATGCCGCTGAATGGAGAGACACCGTATGATGGCCACCTTGAATTGCTCCAGCTGCATTTGAAGAGCAGGGGGAGGCTCGCGGGCGAGCGAGTGGCCGAAGCAGCGGTGTCTTCTCTGCAGGCCTGTGTGCCTACTTGAAGAGATACAGACGTCAAAAACAAACATCAGCCGCTGGTTCTGATGTCGTCTCTCGTGTCGGTGTGATGATGAGACCTGGTGTGACACTGGACAGTCCCCTGGAGCGTACCCCAGTAAGTCTCTCACTCCAGTCTCCCCTCCGCTCCTTTGAAAAGTTTGTATTTCCGGGATCTCTGGAATCATTCCCACATCGTTTCCGAGAGGGATTTAAGATGGCGTAATGAACCAAGCCACGAGGAGGAGCTTGTGTTCATAGCCTTGGGTGGCTGTGTGCAATGCACATGCCAGAAATGTGATCGAGTAGTTGGAAATGAAGGGCGAACGCTCAAAATGCACTTCTGATTTGTGAAGGTGCCATACCCCCTATTCTGTATCCCTGTTTCCGTAGGCGCTGGCCATCTGATTTCCTTGAACCCTTTTTTTAACATGACAAAGGGGGGCCGCAGGGAAGAGGGTAGGGATCTCTGCAATACGGTTGCTGTTTCTGTTTCTCGACGTGAGCCTGGCCGTCTCGGGGGGGGGGGGTCGGAGCACCGAAAATAAAATGAGGTTCTGTGTGAGGCCTAGTGTGGCATTGCCGCCTCCGTCTGCTGTACTTCACCTGTGAACACCCTCCTCTCATCAGTCTGGAGACGTGTCTGGGACCGGAGTCTGGGGACCTGGTGAATCTTCTCACTCTTCCGTTTCTGGTCTTCCTGTCAATAGAGCTGTAACCCGTTAAACCTCTTCGTGCAGACTGTAAATCGACTGCGTCGGTCACTTTTTTGCGAGTTCTGTTCTTCTGGGGGGCTGCGGCTCAAGTGCAGGGATAGGTCTAGGCCAGGTCCATTCCTGATCTGGGTAAAAATCACACTGTGGCACAGAAGACCTGTGCGATACGATTCCCTTTCACCAGAGTTCCTACAAGCAGCATAGTCCTCAGTCCATAGCTGGCGTTGGATACGTTCTTTCATGCCGTTAGACTTATCCCCTGAAATTGGACATTTTTACTGCACTGAGCAGCAGACTTGCATCTCCTGTTGCTCGTTTTAACCCTGTGAACCGTCCCTGACACCAGTGAGCATAACGGCCCTCCCTCATGGTGAAGGTGCACAGGTGGAATACAGCTCCTGCAAGGGAAACCTGCTTGGAAAACTGCAGCCTCGCCTTTGCTAATCCTTCTGCCTTTCAGGATAATTTAACGGAGTATGTTGGAAAGATTGGGAGGTTGCAGTTTGTTGTGTCTTTTATACAGCCGCTAGGTACAGAAATTAATAAAACTAACCGAGAATCGTTAGTATAAACGGATAAGCAACACCCAGGCCCTCCCCACCCTGGACTACACTGGTAATCAACAGATGTCAGAGTCATCTCAAATGGCATTGGGATGTTTCATGTTTTTGTTGGAAGTAATGTGCGCGTGTGTGGCGCGTGCCACATTGCTTTTAATAAGTAGAAAACTACGACGGCGATGAATTATTTTTATCACATTTATCGTGCAATTAATTTGGTGCTGCAGCTGAAACAAATGCAAGCTGTAACAGAAATCACACATATCTGCGTCTGAGGCTTGGTATCTGCATGTGTTGTAACTGAAATTCAAACACAAGTGTAGGTGTATAACGTTTTGGTGATAAAACGATTCATGGCGCTTTTAAGAGATGCAAGGAGAGTGAGCTGTCATAAGTGATGAATGAGGAAATGGGATTTCATTTGAGGTCAGCAGTCTTTGTGGGAGTTCATGCCATTTTACTGCCTGATAACATTTGCTTCGTGTTCCATTTGTGATTGTCATCTCCTCCTTTAGGGGCTTGACCCAGGCTGTTCCAAAATTACCAGAGCTGTAATTTTCGTGCTCTGTTGACAAGCCGGCCTGCCATTGTTAAAGGGCTTTAGTGAAGAAATTCATTGCGTGCTCAGGCTTCAGGAGGGCTCTGCGGGCGAGCCCAGGCTTGTCCCAGTGACATCACAGCCCGTCAGCAATGCGCTCCTCACCAGAGAGAGGCTGCTGGCAAGGGTGGGCACTGGGGGCCGGTCAGCGGAGTGCAGGCAGCGCTCGTTCTGCGCTCCTCGCCCCAGACTGCATGACCTCGGGGCCGAGAGGGTGCCGGAATTGGTATGAAAAGTGCTGAAACATTAATAGCTCTTGATCTGTGAAAAAGCAAACACAGCACCCTTAGTGCCTAGCCCACTTTACAGCGGGGCTGTTATGGCTGCAGTTTGGGTAGAAGGAAACATATTCTTCGATTCGTTCCTGCAGCTGTCAAAACTTAAGAGTTGTTACTGTGTTTGCTCCGAGTGTGTCAAACAAGGGAACTTCCACCAACTTTACAATTCCAGAATTGAGAAGGCAACTTTGACAAGTCAATTCCCCTGTGGCAAAAATGGAACCCTGGGTATGGTCTTCTGTAATTAGTAAAACACATTTTCCTCATTAAAGATTTAAATACTTCAGCAGAGAAGCACGTAGTGGGTTTCCTAGGTGTCGAAGCTGACAAGCCTGGCGTATTTCAGGAAACAGCTGGATGAGAATGAATCGGCTGCCAGCAGACACACAAACTACACGGTCCGAATGACCTACTTCCGTTTGTACCCCTTCTCCTGTCCCACTGACTGCGTCAGTTTGCAGCCAGACCAGCAGATGGCGCTGGTGGTCATAGCACTGGGGAAGTGCTGGGGGAAGTGGTTGCTGTAAGGCTCTGAATCAAAGCCGATGGCTGGAGTGTTTTCTCTGCCTTTATTGACGCAGGTGTTTTCCAGTGAATAGCCCGCTCTTTGTTTCCTCTTGTGCGTGTGTGTATGTATATATATATCTGCAGTTTGGCTGTTATTTTGTAGTGGGTGGAGAGCCTGTGTTTTCCCAGCAGCGCAGGACATGGAGCTGGCAGGGCTGCCCCAGAGCAGTGTGGCCGAGAGCAGTCCGAGTCACCGGTGGCCAGATGAAGCCCCAGTCAAGCAGTCGGCCGATGTCACACGTGACCCGGCTGTAGTCCCCTTCGCCCCTGTGCGAAAGCATATGTACAGTAAGCCCAGGATCTTCCTCATGACCTGTTCTGCGGAGCCCTTGCGCTATTCGTGTGCAAGGACTGTTGAGCCAGGCTGGTAACTGGACAGAATTGGCCTGGCAGGTCAGCACTGCTCTTCTCTCGCCTGTGGAGCTCTCTCTCGGTATGCAACGAGGCGTTCTCTCGTGACTCCACGTTAGGAAATCGTACCCTGCTTCACCCCACAAGCAAATCGGCTCTCCCGCAAATTGGGAGGTGAAATTGTTCTAGACGTGAGACCAGGGTGCCCGCCTGCTTAGAAAGGCAAAAAAGAATAGCTGGGAGATGAGAGCGCTTTGGTTTTCTGCTTATTTGCTCTTCAGATGTGCGGGGATTTGACATACAAAGATGATGGGGGAGGAGGGAGGAACAGCACTTTTTCACTTATTTTAGTTTATTACCACATTGCTGTCTGGTTTAACGTTCCGTCCCAATACAGGGGTGGTTATTTTGATTGGATTTGTTAGTTATCACTTTGCAAAACTGCCTAAAACGCTGCGCAGCCCTTAAAGGCATCGTCCATTGGCTTGTCATTGTGGCGGCAAGGCCAGCCAATAGGGACAGTTGGAGAGGAGGCTGTGGGGCCGGCACACCCTGTTCCAGTGGGACACTTCTGTTCTCCTTCCAGTCCTTGGGACCGCTCTCGCCTGTACCTGTCTTTGGTAGAATCCACCTGCTTTTGGAGTCGTGGTCTCCTGCGATGCACCTGTTCTGCTCAGGTCCTGTTTGCCGCTATCCGATGATGCTGTTGTTGCAGGACTTCCCCCTGGTGGGCACGGGTGGTATTGCAGCAGCTCAGCCGAGCCACCGTTGCTGCTTTTAGATCTCAAGAGTCGGGAGATTGCTCCGTGATAGGAATTAAAGCTGTCCAATAAAACTTTGCAGTGTAGTCTACGCGGAACTGTATGCTTTCAAAGTCAGGTTCCAGCGTGTGTTGAGAGAAGCTTTATTTTCCCAGCAATGGGCACAGCATTGCAGTTATCACTGCCGATGGAGAGGAGGGTGTGCTTGTGCGGAGTGGCTGAGCTCCGGACTCTGGCCCTCAAGCAGGCGGTAATTATCTTCGGCTCTCGTGTAGATTTGTGAACAATGACTTGGCTTCCAGGAGCAAATCAAGCGGCACCCTTCACAAATCAGGACTCACGACCGGCCGCCCTCCCTGCAGCTCAAATCATTTGTCAGCCCCGGGGGAGTTGGGCATCAATATTGCGATCCGATCCCCGTGATGAGCCCCACTGTAATTATTTTATCTTCCTGCCTGATGAAAGGAGAGAGAGAGAGCGGGAGAGGCAGGCAAGGCAGCGAATGTCGGCGTGCATGCGGGAGAGAACCGCCACACACCTGAAGAAGGCTTCGCAGCCGAAACGTTGTGTTTTTCTCTCTTCTCTTTTCATCCTGGAATAAACCTATTACTTGTTACTAATAAGAAAATTGTGTAAATGTAGTGGGGGGCGGTGCATGCGTAGCCGTAGCCTAAGTGGCTGTCGTTGTCGTCAGACGCTCTTAGAGCTATCTAGCGCTCGGTTTTTGGTTTATGAGCCAACATGGCAAAAACAAATGCATATGTCAACGTTTTTCAAGAAGTCGCGTGTAGATGACCAGACCAGTCCCGAAACAAATAAGACACATGAGATGCTACAGGCATCTTGGGTTTTAAGGAGATGCATGCTTGACCTATAGGAGTTGAGCACGAAGAGGTTCTAAAGTTTCTACTGCAAACAAATTACACGTTTTGGAATGCATGAATAACATTAAAGTAGTATTGACGGATAGATGCGAGTGTGCATTTTACAGATAACTATATCGCCTCTAAATGCCCTGCAGTATTTTTAAGTGAACGACGTTTACAGGGCTATTATACATCCAAAGAACCCGAAAAAACAAGGCGCTATATCTCGGGAAGGAAAGCAGCACAAACGCAGCACTAACGAATGAGGTGGGTTTCATCGTTTGTGCTGTCTGTAGGGGGGGCAACTTCACGGAGCTCAAGGTAAACCCTGCATGGTATTTTAAATATAATATTTCGGACGGATTTTGAATCTTGCGTTTTGCGTTGTGCTCATTGTGTTTTGCAATAAAATATTCAGAGTAACCCGTAAAAATACTGAACAATCTAAAAGCCGGCATATGAAATACTTAAAACTACTTAGAATACTTAGAACAAGCAACAGGTGAAAATGAGCTCTTGCAGCTTTTCTTTAGCTAAAGAAAGTCCGCACATGAGAGACCGGATCATTTGAACGGGAATTTGCCGACTCTCGGGAAAGTGACGAGATTATCGCCATATTCAATTCCAAGCCTCGACGCCTGCGTCTGGTCTAGAAGGCCAAACCCTCACTTTGTGTGTGTGTGTGCAACTGACGGCTACTACACTCATGAAAAACCTTTATCTCACACAGAAATGGAAAACGAGGACAGAAATGCAGCGTGTGTGTTGGGGGGGATCAGTTTTTGCACCGTGGCCTGACCTCTCTTGGGTCGGGGTTTCATTCCAGGCCGGGACTGCTGTGTGGAGTTTGCATGTTCTGTCCGTTTTCTCCAGGTGCTCTGGTTTCCTCCCACGTTCCAAACACAGGCTAGCTGGGTTGTCTGGGGCCTCTAACCCTGTGCGGGAGTGAGGGCGTCCTGTCTGAGGCAGATCCCACCCCTCTGATTTCAGGACTGGCTCCAGGTGGCCCTGACCCTTAAAAGGAAAAAGCATCCTTCTGGTAATGAATAGAGCCCCGATCTGCATACTCCACCGTTCCCCTCCTCCCTCCTGCCACCCCCTATCAGAATAAAAACAAACCACTGCTAGAAATTTACTGAGCTTATCGGAACATTTCCCAGTGAGGCGAAGATAAATACCCCAGTGTTTGGACCCCTCCCCTGGGGTCTGTGCTAGAGAGACCTCCGCATGTGTGGGTGTCTGTGCCAGCCTGTGGGGCTTCCTATAAATCTCCCCGTCGAGTCCCAGTGGGGGGGGAGGGATAATGACCCCTGCCTGGTGCAGATAAGGCTGAGAAAACAAGCCCTCATTTCAGGCCTGCGGCTGGCGAGCCGAAGAGCAAAGTGGAGCTGATGATTTTCCAACAGCTCTTGCAAATAGATGTGCGGGACTGGGGAGGTGTTGATTCCTGCTGCTCCGACAGCTCCCAGATCACTGTAATCCTCATTGTTTGATTTGCGCTTAAGAGCCGTTTTTTTTTCCTTGTTCTCCGCCCCGAAGTGCTCAAGGCAGTAAAACGGCTGTTGTGGTTAACCTGTGATTTGGGCCGCGCCTTCGGAAGCAGCAAGCCCGGACTTGTGCCGGTGACTGATGAGACCGCACCGGCGAGTTCCAGGCAGGCACCCTTCTGTACATTCTTCTGCACAATGGAGGTGGCGTTTGAGTTGTCACAGGGCCCGTCGGCTCTGAAGAGATCAGGTGAGCTGTGAACGCCGGGGTGTCAAGTGCAGCTGTGGCCGGCCGGACACATGTGGGCGCCTCCCCCCCCCCGCCCCCCCCGACAGTCTGTGTCTGATTATGTAGTGTCCTTGCCTGGAATACAGGTCCTACTGTCTCCTCATCTCCACAGCCTTGCCTTTACTCCTCTGTTTGAACAGGAACGCAGACAAAGTACACAAAAGCAGGTGGAACCCACTGTTCAGTAAATATTTTATTTTCAAAATGAAATAGGGAGTACCGTGCACAAGGCGGAGCCGACTTCAGAAGCCTGACGTTAGTTTGATGGATTTTTTGGGTGTGTGTGTGTTAGGGGGGAATTTGTGAGTGGCTCGAGAAAAGGAGCAGGTTCAAAGATGAGGTTTCTCATGCCAGAATGATGCTCCACAATAAAAGCCTCTTGTCTTCTCCGTCGGGAGATTTAATTTTGTTGTGTAATTTTAGAAATTGTGTTGGGATAGAATGGAGCCACAGTAGCCCTTCGGAAGGGGAGGAGACTTGTCTTCAAGATCTGCATTAGCTGTGTGTTAGGCGGTCATAGTAGGGTATGGGGGTGTCTCTGTGTACACTGCGGGTCTCGCTAAAGTCATCCCCGATGACCAGGCTGCGTGCGTGAGGAACTGTTAGCTTTCTCTGCAAAGAGAAGAATTAGCAGGGAACAGCCTCCTGCCGAAGGGGTTCAGAGCTGATGGAAGGCCGGGGGTGTGTCGGTGATGAGGCTGGTCGCGGGTGCAGGACCGCTGAACCCTGTGTGCGACGAAGTGGGGGCAGCCCCAGGACTGAGCCACCTGTAGAGAGGACGCTGAAATGAGCTCTCATTTGTATCCATATCACACCACTGCTCCGAGCTTCTGTCATTGGGATCTGTTGTTTCAGGCAGTAATTATTCACAGGCATGGTTTTGTTGCCAGTAATTGCAACAGCTTCCCTTCATGCCACCCACCTGCTGGCAAGCTGCAGTTAGAAATCGCAGGTCCGGAGTTGAGGGGTGACGCAATGGAGGCTGGTGTGACCCTAATGGTCAGTGTTGCTTCCATCATATAAGTGAGTACTGCCTGATCTTTGGCCCTTAGCATATTTCTTGAAACAATTCCTGTGTGTATTCGCCTAAGACCGATACACTCTAGCTCTCTGTTCAAAAACCTTATATCACCACAATCTTGCTAATGCTCCTGCAGCTCCTCTCTTTCACTCCAGCAGGCCTGCTGAATCACAGATTACGGTTTTGTTATGAAATTAGTCTAGATGACTGTCTCTTACAGGGGCAGTATCTGTCTCTGTTCCCTGGCCACTGTGGGTGACCCAGGTTTTTTTTTTATCAGTGCACAATAGCCCCACTCATTTCCAGGAGTCTGACAGCGGTAGGAGGTGGTTAGGAGACTTTCAGCAGCGTGGCTGGCTGGTGGGGTGTGAGGGAGCCATCGTCTCTCATTGTGTCTGCAGTGTTGACAGCAGCGTGTCACCCCCAGGGCGGCTCCGATGTCATCGCTGGAGCCCAGGGGGACACAGGGGACAGGCCTGAGCAGTGTCCAGCGTCCGCACTGCCCACAGACACACGAGCCTGGGGGTCGTGAGGTCAGCATCGCGCCTGAGGATAAACCAGTTAATCCATCAGCACCTGAGCATTACGACCGCACTGCTGAGCCTGGGGGGCAGCGAAGTGGGCGTTGATGGCGGTGACTGGGGGGGGTGAGATTTGGGGGCTCATTTATCAAGTCGTGCGTCTCTCTCGGGTGCTGCTGCTGAAGTGAGTGAGCGTCGCCTCTTTCCTGTGGTGACCGTCATTAACGTACTGATACGGCTTCAGTGTCTCGCGGGCCGGGGCGCGGGAGCCTGCCATGCTCTGGCGTCCCTGCGTGCGTCTGCGCCACGGCGAAAGGGTCCGTTTGAACACCTCCACCCTGCCCCGAGGCCTGGTGCTCTCGGATAAAGTCGGGGTGTACAGGTGGACAGTAATTCTGCGTTGCAAGTCCTCTTTGTTCACCTCGCAGGAGTTACCCAGGACAGGGTATTTTGCGGGGATGCTAGGCATCTGTGGGCAGCGTTAGTCTGATCTCGAACACCAGAAGACGAACGCAGCAGTTCTGCCTCCCGGGAGCTGCTGAGCCTGTCTGTGTCGTGGTGCTCGGTCCTAGCCCCCCTGTCTGACACACCACTCAGTGTCACGGCGCCCCCCCCCATTGCGATGCAGGCAAACAGGAACGCATCCTAATTAGCGGGTGAAATTTCTAATGGTAAACTCTGAGAGGGTCAGCAGGTCTCCTCCTCTGTGATGATTGGATGCAGATCAGTGGTTTCTAATATGTCTCTCTTCAGATCACATTATCGTCTCTTTGTGGGGCTGGAGGGTGAGAAGGGGGGGTGAATCTCGTTTCCTCCCTGGTGCTGAGATAAAGAGGGCCGCTCACTCTCGCCAGCCTGTGAAAAACACAGTGTCATTTAGTTTTCCTGTCATTTTTTTCCCTTTTACTTTAAAAGTTTTTTCTAATCCAAATTTAACAAGGGACCGAGTTCAGGTGTTAAATTATGGCCAGTTAATTTTTTTTTTGTTCAGCAATAGTTAAAAAAACAGGATTTCACTGGATAGGTGCATTAAATTGGAGAGCTAAATTGACACATTAATTATCCCTAAATTACAAACTCTACCCAATTAACACAGATGCTGTTTCCTTGTCATATAAAAAATAAGCTATTAGCATTAAAGATGAAAAGGCTAATTCTTGCCTTTATAGATTCCAAGTGATTAAAATGAAAATTGCATGCACTTGGTTGTGTTCTGCATTACCTCATTTCCTCTCTCAGCAAAATGTTCTCTTTGAAAACTCACTGGGCTGGTCCTTAACTCAGCTTACTGGCTCTAATAGCTGTGATCTGTTAGGAGACATTTCAAGGCACTGAAGGCTGCCTAGGTGAGATCGACCTGTGTTTTTCACAAGTCTAGATGAATATGTTAAACTCTGCAGGTGCCAAACGAGAGGGCTTATTGAATTGTATCTCCCAGTGCTTTTGTGCTGCTCTTGGGAGTGAAAAGGGGAATGTGGTTTGAGACTGCTGCACGGGGAAAGCTTTCCGAGATCTCGAGCAGCTGGCCTGACCCACAGTGACCCACTGTGCAGGTGTGTCCGATGCAGGCAATCGGACGTAGCAGGATAAAAACATGCTCCTTCACACGCCTGCCCTCCATGATCTGGCCATCCAAGGTAAAGACTTCAAGTGGGATCTCGTAATTTTCCAGTGACGTTCCTGAGTGAGCTGCCTTTGATTTCATTACTACACTTCTGTTAACTCGGTGAGACCCTTGTCAGCAAATGCATCCTGTGTTTATATTACTGATTCCGCATGCTCTTGACTGGCAAACAGCTGGCTCTGGGGATTACATGTAGGAAGGACATATACTGGTTCTAGGTCACCACCATGAAATATCCTGAATGGACTCCACCCGGGTCGTAGTAACATTACCCAGACTCAAACTCAACCTGCTTTTCACCATGTCGCATTTTGTTGGCTTCAAAATGCACTATAAGCTTTTTTTTTTGTTTAACTACTACTTATTACCTAATAGCAGCTGCTCTACAGCGCCTCTGTGGAGGCGAGTCTTGTCGGCCAGGTGGGAGGAGGTGAGGATATGTCTGGATATGATCATGTCTGATTTCCCCAGCACGACTCCTGGCTGCTCCGGCCAGCCTGCAGAGCTCTGGGCGAGAGTGGAGACGAGGGGGTTACAGCACAGGGCCCTGCCTGCCTCCTGCATGATTAGACTTATAAATATGGAATCTGGCAGATGGAGGCATTTCATATCCATTTGCCTTTTCACTTCCCGTTTAGAGTGTTCCTAAAATAGGCTTCCCTGACAGGGCTGAGTGTACCTGGGGTAATTAGTGCTTGATAACGCTGTAAAATCTTGTTTTTCACTCATGGGTATTCAGAGCCATCTGGAGAGATTAAAAATCAGGTAGACGGTAAAGGTCAAGTCATTCTTATAGGGAGAGCTTCTCCAGGCAGCGTATTAACTATGTACTCCGCCACAATATGCAGTGTGGCTCACTTGGAGGCTGTACTCGGTTTTGGACAGCTTGTGTGGTTTATGCGAGTTTATAATGCGTGTGGTATACAGGCAGTTCTCGTTGGAAATGTGATTAAAATGCAATCCCTGTTAATGCAGAGCAAGAGGCATCAGATCAGAAATTTAATAGAGAAGTAAAGAGCTGCATCTACATTTTTCGATTTCAAGTGTCTTCCTCTCCCTCGCTGTGCATGCTGGACAGGCTCTGGTGTTTAGACTTATTTTAACAGCCTACCAACAGCAGGTCTTCCTCTTGTAGGTGCGGGCTAGCAGGTGATATTTCTCCTCCCTCAGTCAGCGGCTGGGGACCAGAGTCTAAACCACTGATTCTCACCCCTGGGTGGGGTGGGGTGGGGGTGGGGAGTTCATTCCGCCCTGGACTTGATTTGAACGGATTGTTCCCTTAACTGGTTTTTATAACCACTGTTTCCAAGTCTTCATCCACTGAGGATTTTCAGTTACCTGTAAAACCTGGTGTCCTGTGGCCCTCCAGGACCAGAACTGAGAGCACCACAAGGAACTTATTGCTTACAACTGCAACAACCTCACCAACTCATTTTCGGGAAAATCTTTTTTTTTTTTTGGTAGCAGGTGCACTGACATTGTATTGAAAAGACACAACAGGGCTACATGCATTGGGCTGACTGCCGTTTGCCACAGCTGATCAACAGGGGGTCTGCAGTGAGCGTCTCTCAAGCTAGTAGGGTGGGCGACCACGCCTCTGGAAGCAACACGAGCTCTAGATGTCTGATACTTTTGCCCCAGGTTGCAGGTGCTGCCTTGTGGGGTTCTGGCCCGTTCCAGCGTGCACCCTGAACGAGCACATGCCTGTTCACCAGTCTCTGAGCCCTAGATGTCACGTGTCTTGCTAGTTTACTCCACAGGGCTCAGGGCTGTAATCTGGAACCAACTGGCATCAACGACGTGACAGTCAGGTGTTCAGGAAATGTTGACATCATTACTAATGTGTTTGCTTGTGTGCTTTGAGGTTAATCTCAGGCCACTTGCACCACAGCATATAAATCAGCCCTCAGCCTTGTTGTTCTCTTTCAGGATCCTTGAGGCTGGTGCGTGTCTTTGTGTTTGGTGATTGTGATAAGCAGCGAGCTGAGTGTTGGCAATCAGGAGCATGGTGATTGCAAGACTGATGTCAATGACTGGGGAAAAGGAGAGGATCTGGCACTGATGCCATCAGGAAGCATCAGTGTGTCAATTGTTTTGTCAGAGGCCTTTGGATTGCAGGTCAGGTGTTGTGCACACAACAGAATTATTTCTTTTCGTCCTAGAAAATCAGTCCGAGAGGTCTCGCACAAAGCATCGCAGTAATATTTTTTCTGCATCAAAAGAGACCGAGTATAAGTTTCCAGGGGTGTGAAAGCCATGCCTGATCTAAAACAGAGCACTAAGAAAAAAAAATAAAACTTTCTTTCCATACTGGGACACTCACGGGTTTGCCTTGTAGTCGGCAGGCGCGCCATGTAGCAACGTTTGTGCCGTTCTCAATTCCTGGGTCATTTACAATCAACATTATAGACGGATACCTGCCTTAACAGCAAAACACCGCTACCGTGTGGTAAAACGTGGAACTGCATCATCTCGGCCGGAGAAAATGGAAACCGCAGGATACAGGACGCTTTTCCTCTTTGCGCCCAACATGAATTCCCTTATAATTTCCATGTGTGAAAGTGAGTTAGAAATAGGCCCTCTGGCTGGCGCTGGTTTTGGTCCTTAAGATCCCGTATATTTGGAATTTCCTTTTATCTAGACTGAAGAGATTTTGCTCCTTTTAAGATGTCTGTATATGAGAACACTTTTATTTTAATTAATCATAAATATTTAAAGACCAAAATGTAACCTAAAGGAGATCTGGACAGCTTGAGCGTAACATTCCTGAATTGAAACTCCATATTTGTTCTGTACTGTATGCCCAAACATTCTGTTTGCTCAAGCTGAATCTATATTGACTGTTAACTAAAAAAAATATTTACAAAACAATGGCATTGTAAATGCTTTATTGTCCTTAATTCTGCCAGGAACAGTTAGGCAAGACTGATTAGTCTTTAGTTTCTGGTTTCAGTTTTGTTCTCATTTCTTGAATTGGGGTCCTGTCTGTGGGCGCCCCTGGCCCAAGTGCCAGCTGAATTATCCTCTCTGAGGGTCTCTGAATAACAGTCTTCATTTCTTATCCATTCGTGATCATTCTTTCAGGAATAGTTCTGTAACATGTTACTGCATGTAGTGCTCTGTATTAAATATTCATTTGGCATGTTTACTACATCTTTTTTCATGCTTTGTGATTTATACTCCTATTGTTTTTCAAACCAGGTGAGAGAGACCCACCCAGCTCCCAGAGAAACGGAGCGGTGTGTCCCTATGTCTTCTGAATGAGACGCGGATGAAGAGGTTCCCATCTCCTCTGCTGATCCCACAGGGCTGGTGGAAGGCAGGAGGTAAAAGACCTTATGGGGCTGCAGAGCTTTCCTTCTTCGTTAGAACGTAACCCTTCTCCAAAGGCACCTGAGGTGAGGAGTAAAATGCGTCAGCACTTCATGCAGCCCAGCTTACCAAACAGCAGCGTGAGGTGCAGGTGACACCTTAGCCATACTGTCTCATTGAATTAGCTAACGAACTAACCCTCTTTGTGTCTCCTGAGCAACTCGTGAGCGATCCAAACAAATCTCCACTCCCTGTGCACGCTAATCCTAAAGTCCACATGCCCTTGGTGTCTGGACTGGGAGGGGCAGTGATGGCACAGATCTCCTGGACCATTGGCACACTCCTGAGAGACAAAGTGCCAGGGACAGTGATGGCACACTCATGCTGTCAGCTCCTCCACTCTGTAGTACACTGTGCTTTTGCTTAGGCGTGCCGTTACATAGCATGGTAGAATTGCTCTCGGATTTGGCACACATAATGCCAAACTGATCGATATTTATACAAGTATGCGTGCAGTGCGTGATTTATTAGTGGCATGCAGCAGCACTAGATGAAGCCGTCCAGAAATGAGTCTTATTTTTTGTATCTGGGGTTTCCTTTGATTAAACCTTGGCCATTGGAAGATATTGATGTAGACGTGCAAACTGGGAAGGTGCACCTCAGCTGGGGTGGGAGGACTTTAAAAATCAAGATATAATTGAAGCCCCCCCACTCCCACCCCGCAGACCTGCCTGTGGCTGCCCTGAGACGGAATTAGTCCAGGCTGAGAGTCTTTCCGCAGAAGTGGCTGTATCATACTGATTTTGCTTCGGTGTCTGGATTCCACTGGCTTAGGAGGGCACGTGCACAGGCAGCTAACCCTCTTTGCTGTGGATGCTGTGGCGGGATTAGGAGGGTGTCGGACTGTAAGGAGAGCTGATCCTCGCTGCTAACTGGTGTCAGACTCCTGCTGCAGCTGGTGTGACGGCAGCTCAGACAGGGGCTTGCTGGGACTGGAGCCTGGGACGGGACGGAGACGGGCTCTTTGCAGCAGGCGGGCAGGCGTGGGGGGCTGACAACCGACAAAGGAACGGGAGACCCGGGCAGGCCTCCAGTCTCTCTTGGGTGCCAGGGAGAGAGACAGCAGGAGAAGGAGAGGGAGCACGCGCGAGCGTTAGAGGGAGATTACGCTAACTGGCTAATTGCCCGAGATTCTGAGAGGCTGGGTGTTCTGGTCCGCGGTGCGGCGTGTTGGAGGGCGCAGACGGCGGCGGCAGGGAGATCTCCTCACAGCAGCCCGTCCCGCAGGCAGACAGGGGACCACCGCTCCCCCACCATGGCCCAGCAGCAGCAGCTGTGCAGCTCGCCCTTCCTCAAGCCCTTCTTCCTCAAGGCGCCGGTGAGCGTGTCCGGCCGCGGCCGCCAGCGGCGCCACACCCTCCCCGCCAGCGAGTTCCGCAACCTCACCCCTCAGGATGCCATCAGCGTCTTCGAGATCGAGCGGGAAGGTAAGGAAGCAGGCGCCCCATGGGCTCGGGGGTAGGGGTGGGGGGACAGGGGCACAGGGTGTGAGGTACAGAACTGCCAGTCCAAGGGCTGTGGCACCATCGTGCACCCGAGGCGACGGTCATCTAATGGAAGGAACGTCCTGCTGGAGCCACAGTCTCGCAGCAGAACACGCCGATTGCCAGGCCCTGCCCTCGGGTGCCCCTGGGGTCTCACCCTCTAACTGGCTCTGTTCTGGCGTTCGCTCATGGCCCGGCCAAAACTGAGAGGCAGTTTTCAGAGACCGCGCAGAAGGGGAGCAGTCGGCAACTGCGTGGAGCAGAGATGAGCTGACTGGAGGCGTTTTTTTTTTCTCCAAACCTGAAAGGAAACATTTCCGCCGGTCCCATTTAATTCACTTAATGTGTTTCTCACCCCTGTGAAAATGATTTAATACAGAGTTTTACTAGATTTTAAAATGTTTCTCAACAAGTAGCAGTATCATATCACCTTCTTGTCTGGACAAAGGGCTCGTTCCCATTTACACAACTAGAGCTGTTCAAGGGGAAGCACCTCACTTAAGAGGCCACACTGCTGTCACAGGGTGTACTCACCCTGTGCTGTGTCAAATGGGAATGCATTTTAAGAACGTGTGTGTGTGAGATGCATTACACCCAGTCTAACAGCATTAATAGTTTTTTTTACTTGAAATGGTACCTCACCAAAACTGTTTTTTGCAAATTAAGTAGTTCTTACTATTGAATAAGTGATTACAAGACTTTCTGTAAGTAAGAATTCCATTGTACCAGTACCGGTTACATATGGCAATAAAGTTCAAGTTCAAGTTCAGTGTATACAGTACCTGTTTTTTTTTTCTTTTATGGCTGTGTTGTGCTAGTTTATAAATCCTAAATTAAATGTTTTAAACATCCAGGAGTAATTTTGTCAGAATCACGTCTCGATGTGTTACAACCATGCCTGTCGGGTGATGCAGCTTAAATTCCTGTGGAAATGCGACTTTTTGAAAACCTGTTCCATGCGTGTGTAGTCATTATCCTCTTGAATGTCTACTAAGTGTAAAATTACTTCTACACTATGGAACGATAAACTATATTCTGACTATAACAACAGCCTCTACAGTATAGCCCTCTGGCTAAAGCCGAGTTGAAACAGGCAGCTGTTGTCTGAGCCAATCGGTAATCGGTAATCCTCAAAGTGAAATTAAGATTTTGGACTCCTGCGGTAACTAATCTGTCTCCCTCTCTCCCTTCCCCCGTGTGTCTCCCCTCTCCACCTGTGTGTCTCCTGTGCAGCTTTCGTGTCAGTGTCGGGGGAGTGCCCCCTCACCCTGGAGGAGGTGCTGCACTTCCTGCGCCTGTGCCCTGAGCTGTCACTGGGCTGGTTTGAGGAGGGCCAGCTGGTGGCCTTCATAATCGGCTCCGGGTGGGACAAGGAGAGACTGGCGCAGGTCAGTGTGCGCCGCTGCTCGCTCAGCCCTCGAATATCCCTGGCACCCGCCGAACAAAGACCTTTACATCCCCTTCCCTCCACCTATATTAAATACAGCTAGACTGGGCTTGAGTTCTGCTTAGAGTCCCGGTCGATTCCTCTGCATAACGAACACACGTCATAATGTACCTCTTCATTCTTTAAAATCCCCAATTAAAAAAAAAAACGTTCCATGTTCTCTGGTCACCGGTGCAAATGAGATGGTAGTGACTTCAGCCATCCTTGTTATGAATACACAATCTCAAATTATTTCCATACCCTTTTTTTTTTTAACGCAGTGAGGAGTCAGCAGCTGCACAGCACAGCTGTTTAAAGTCTGTGACACTTAACCTTTTAACAGCCTGTTTCCCCCCCCGTCCTCTAGGAGGCGCTGATGACGCATGTGCCGGACACTCCCACCGTGCACATCCATGTGCTGTCAGTGCACCGGCAGTGTCGCCAGCAGGGCAAGGGCTCCATCCTGCTGTGGCGCTACCTGCAGTACCTGCGCTGCCTGCCCGGCCTGCGCAGGGCCCTGCTGGTCTGCGAGGAGTTCCTGGTGCCCTTCTACCGCAAGGCCGGCTTCAAGGAGAAGGGCGCCTCCGCCATCGCCGTGGGCTCGCTCAGCTTCGTCGAGATGGAGTACCCGCTCGGGGGGAGCGCCTTCGAGCGGCGGAACAGCGGCTGCTAGGAGCGCCGGGCTCCGCGGACGCCCCCCCCCACGCGCCCCCGTGCGGCAAGGTACGAGCGGCACTCTCCACTGCGCCCGCCTCCCCCGTCTCCTCGGTAACGGAACAGCCTGATGGGTCCAGGCTCTGGGCCTCCACCCTCCCCACTCCCGGATCGCGGGTTCGAGAACCGGCAGGATAAACGCCAGCGCGGGGCTGTCTTCGCCCCGCTGCCCTGCTCGGTCGGTGCCCCAGAGATCTGCTTGACGCGTAAAAGCCACGGCGGCCATCGCCTGTACAAACTGTAACTCACGTCAAGCTGACTGTCGCCCCAAAAAATGTGTAAAAATGAACCCAAGAAAATAATGCTGTTGCTTTTTAAACGTAGTCTCAAAACTCGTATAAAACGGCGCACAGTGGTTAGAATCTTTTTTTTTTCTGAGAGAGTTTGAAACTAACTGGTTCTCACTTGAAATAGCGGGGAAACTGAACATCTGAGTCCAGGCGTTTACGGCCTGTATTATGGCTCAGTGTCATGACGTGTTAAGGGGAACGGTTTCAGTGCGAGTGCGGTGTTTCTGTTGTAATGGTTGAACTGTGGAGTCAGAACAGCACAGCACGGTTGCAATCTAAACAGATGTCATCTGAACAGCAACAGTCATTTACTGTAAGGACTGCAGTCTGCCTAAATGAAAACAAATTAGTTTGTGTTAACACTGAGACAAAATTGGCTAGATCCAGCCTGGAATATTCAATAGTCTCGGTGCACATGCATTTTGTTTTAGGTGAAATTAACTTTTTGGCTTTTTGTGTCTGCTTTTTGGCTCCATCCACAAAGTGCAGTGTTACTCATTGTTGTTGTTTCTACTTGGAGATGGAAATTAACATGGGCTATAAGTGGCTGTAAAATGCATTTTTTGGTCTGTTACTAGCATCTTGTTTTCTATTATTTGTATATCCTTTTTTTGTTCAGTGTTGTTCACTTTTGCTTTGATAATTTTAATAAACTATAAAAAAAATCAGTTATAGCTGCAGCCATCCAGAATTCTTAATCAATCATACTAGGCCCTTTCAAATATTTAAGCCCCAGAAGGTTATGAATGGAATCTTACAGGTGCTGCTGCGACACGCAAATGAAAGAGACCGTCCTGTGTCCTCACTTAATATTGATTACAAGCCTGTGAATCAACAGCATGGTGCTGTATGAACCTGCAGCCACCCAGGGTCTGGCTTTGACGATCTTGTATCGGGTGCTTGCTGAGAATAGGCAGGTGGATGGGGTTGCGGGGAAGCAAAGGATAAATAACGGGGGGGATTGTTAAAATCCCATCCAGGGCTGAGTTCATGAATATCGGAGTGGGCACAATAAGAGACAGGAGACCCCAGCTGACAGAACAAGGGTTTCTTGCTGTATTCTCAGTTACAGGTAAGTAAGTGGTAGCTAAAACGCTACCTTTTTTTTTTTGTAACAATCACCACTACAGTAGCGGTAAACAATAACGGTTAACATGATCTTAGTGCTCAGTCAGGTGTGATAAAAACGTGGCAGTAGTTGGTACATTTATCATCAAGGCACTGAAGGTATTTTTTTGTTTCTTCCCCCCCCAGTGGAGTCAATCTGTGGACTAGTTTGGAAACGGTTTTAAAAAAATCTAAGAAAATACAAAATAATGCATTATTGTGCATAGAGGATTTGCCGAAACCTGTCGGGGAGCAGGGAAATGTCTGTCTAGACATCGTATTCTCTTTCTGGGGGGGGGATGGAACGTGTGGGACGGGGGGGTCAAACACTTTGAGGGGTACAACGCGCTGCTTGACGAACAAAAGGGTCTTCTTGAGATGGGAGAGAAGCCTTTTTGGCATCGCTCATTTAAAAAAAAAAAGAATAAAATACAAAGTAAAAAAAAAAGTCACAGTTTGCAGAAATGGGGGCTACAGTAGCGAAACCTGGAGGTACCCCCAGCCGTGAGGGGCAGAGAGTGGGAATAGCACCAGCCCAGCGTGTGGCCCTGCCCGGTCCCAGGGGCCCCGCTCTCAGTGCAGGTGCGCGTTGAGGTCGTACTTCTCGCAGAACTTGTCTGTGAAGGGGATGCAGGTGAGGAGCTCGCACCACTCGCACTTGATGGGGTAGACGTAGAAGAGCACCGCCAGGCCGCCGAAGAGCCCCAGGAAGACCACCAGGAACACGATGATCTGGCACCTCTTGCGGTACATGTCCATGCGGCCGAAGCTGATGTAGGGCAGGAAGGCGAAGGAGAGGAAGAAGCCCGAGACGAACCCGCAGATGTGCGCGAAGTTGTCGATCCAGGGCAGCAGGCCGAAGGCGAAGAGGAAGAGCACGACGGCCAGCAGCTTGGCGAAGGCGCGCCAGGGCCGGGCCAGGATCTGCCAGCACTGGAACAGCTCCACGAACAGGCAGGCCAGGATCCCGAACTGGGAGCCCGCAGGTCCCACCTGCCCGATCCACGCCAGGGAGAGAGAGGACGGGGTCAGGGCACTCATCATAAACCACCCATCCTGCATTGTTCCTGACTTACCCACACGTCCATTCGGATCTTATCCCTCGAGTAAAAAAGCAGCTCTAACATACAGATTATAGGAACTGACTGTGATGCAAAAGTAAAATCATTCTAACTCAATAAAGTGGTGCTGTGTTTGCTTCTGTCCTTGCTTGGGAATGAGGACGGCAATGCGCTACCTCAGCTCTGTAGGGCAGGAAGATGGCGCTGGCCAGGTTCCCAGTGATGCCGCTCAAGATATAGATGATGGAGATGCGCAGCCAGCCAGCCAGCTTCTCTAGGTCCCGCAGAATGGTCATCTGGAAGCACACGGACACCAGGCAGTGCAGGATCCTGAAGAGGGGAGGCAGAGAGACGCTCACACCTTGTCCGACACAACATGGCAGCGTGTAGACACACACCGAGAGACGGGCTGGAGCACACGAACTTGAGACAGGCTCCGCAGAAAATCAACAGACTCCCTGGGGCCAGCTGCATAAATCTTGGTGGTTTATATCTTCCCAGCAGGGAACCTCGGCAAGATGCCTACTGTACGATAAATTAATTGCATGGGCAGCTTGCCCATAGTCTGCACACTGGGAAAATAATGCTCCAAATTCAGTTAAGTATGCCTCTGGAAAGCCAGCTGAAGGGGTAGACAAGCCAAACACAAGAGCCTGTTAATTTCTTAGGAGACGTTTTGCCGTTGTTAAAGTTTTAGGCTCATAAATATGTAACACTCTTAGTCTGAGATATCCAAATAATGTTTGATAAAACAAGTAAACAACAAAATACATTTTTTTTTTCCTAAATACCTACAAATACCACAGAATGCTCAAATCACCCCCACGCTATGGATATGGCTCCCTGTGGGTGAGACAATTTCAGCTTTCTGGGAAGAACAGACACTTTAGTTGAGAGACGTGAGTAACTAGCTCACTGGGAAGGATCAGTTGCACTCTGCTTAACAAGGGGTTTGGTTCATCCAGAATTAATTACTGGAAGACAAAGAGCATTAGATAAGGCTCTTTTAAATCACAAAATGTTAAGACCTGCGGGTGTGTATGAGCTGGGCACGTGCCAGACTGCTCAGCTATCAGCTCAGTCAGCATTGGTGTGGGTGACGCAGATAAAACAGGTCCCCCAGCCTCCTCACATCACGAGCTCTCTAGAAGGAGATTACAACACCTCCCATCAGCACACCAGGCTTCCACGATGTAACAGTACAGCTGGGCCTACCGACCTCTTGGGGAGTTTGTCACTTTCACTCCATGCAAAAACCTACCATAGACTTGAAACACATCTGGATACAGCTTTTAAATTGCACTTTGGCAACTGCAAAATGCCTGTCATCAAGTAAAAATTAGCTAGCATTTGAGGTGCCTGACAATGAGCTGAATTAAGGGATTTTAACAAGTATTAAGAACTAATGCAAGATAGCAGAGGATTTCTCTACACGTGCATTCGTTCCAAGGAGCCAGATTATTTTGTTCCACAAAATGAACTCTGTCGAACCCTGTGCAATTCTTATCCATGGGTCACACTACCACAGAAACAGGACTTGGTGTGTGTCCAGCACTGTTCCAGGGGCCTGCAGGGTTAGGGGCTGGTCCACTCACCCAGCATGGAGGAAGAGGGACAGCCACAGCCTATAGAACTGGTCAGGGATCTCGGGGTTGAGGAAAGGCAGCAATCCGCACACGTCGTCCATGCAGTGCACCTGTAATGACCACGCAAGTCAGAAACCCGCCCGATGTTTTGGAGAGCACTTTTGCATTCGCAGAAACTTTCACAAGCTGCCTCCTTTTTGGCGCTCTAAGTGGATTTCTCACTCCAGCATTGTATGGTGAGCGTTTCTGTCCTGGGGCCCTGGTTTGAATTCTGGACCTGAGGATGTCTTTGTGTCGAGTTTGGATGTTCTCTCCCCCGTGTTCGCATGGCTTTGCTCTGTGTGCTCTGTCCAAAGACATGGTGCCTGATTCATTGGCTTCTGGGAAAACTGGCCCTGGCGTGAGTCTGTGTGTGTGTCTTGTATGTGCCCTGTGATGGACTGGCGCCCTCTTCAGGGTGTATCCTGCCTTGCTCCCACTGCTTGCCAAGATCAGCTCTGGCTCCCCCATGACTCTGAATGGGATGAAGCAGGTACATGTTGGATGGACCGATAATAACAACCATATGTTTTTTTGTTTGACATCAGCTAAATACTGGGAGAGATGTCTCAAAGAGAGGAAGCACAGCAGATGTCAAAGAGAGGTAGACACAACTGGGTTGTGCAGTATATGACCAGAGTCAACAACTGCACAACCAGCAAAGAAATGTGTGGACCCTATACTGACCTTCTCGGTCACCTTCAGGTTCATAGAAGACCAGAATCCTTGACCGGGAGGTGTACCCAGTGAATGAACAATTTTTATAAACTGAAGCACTCTGACTGTGCTCTTGCAAGCAGTGAGAGCTGTATAGTGTGAGGAAGAGGAGCATGGTGATGAATGCACTTCTCTAAGAGAGGGTTAGTAGAAGCAGATAATAAAGAACTAGGTCAAATCGACTCTCCCTGACACCTTGCCCAGGCCTGGAACATCACTAAAACCCTTCAGGTGCTTTCTCTGCACTGGGCAAGAACTTGAAACCGGTCAGCGACTTTAAACTGGATCTTCACTCTCCCTGTGCTACAATTAAATTTGATCGGTAGGTGCCACGCCAGACAGAAGCGATTACAACTGTCTTCGTTTGCTGCCACACGGCTGATTAACCCGGTCCCTTAATGGTGATTACATACTTGTTAATGCCAAACCACATCTTCTCCTCTTTTTAGACTTCTAATAACATAAAACTAATTAGATGTGCAATCAGCACACTGACAAGTGAAATGTTTTTTTTTTCCTTTGTATATTTTTCAAGTGGGTCAGGTCTGCTATCACCATAAACACCGGTACAGTCAGGCAACACTGGCGCCAACAATTGGGTTAAGCTGTCTGAGAAGAATTTACAGATTAGATGGGTCCACTTGACCCAGTCTGCTGACATACCGGTCAGAGGTACTGTACAATCAAGGCTGTCCAGTCCGTAAGACCAAGAACTGGTCTGACTGGAATTCTCCCTTCTCTTCAACTCACGCCAATAAAAAATGATGCGCTATTGAGAAAATCACCTGCATTCCTTCAGTGCATCACAGCAGAGGTGCTTATTTTCAATTCCATCATCAATGGACTACCAGTTCAATCAATGGCCAACAGGCTGACTACAAGTCATAGCACACACAGGTGTTTTTCTGCTGCTCGTAAGATCACCGTCAGTTACCTGCGAGCACAGGGTGGCCTCTTCATGGAAGTATCCCTTCATGAAGTCACAGTATTCGCGGGAAGTGATCTCACACCTGGAAACACCAAGCACACAGTCGACCAAAGTCCCATGTCTCACAGGACAGAGCACCCCTCTCAACCGGGGGTCTCCAAATCAGTTCCTGAGGGCCTAGTGTCTTCTAGATTTTGTCCCAGCCACTTTTCCCGTTGCATAGTCGATCTCGTTATTTAATTAGCTGCACACTTGTAGTAATTCTAAGCAGGCTCAGAAGTGATTTATAGGTAACTACCATTAACGAAGTGAATGTCTTGTGTCATCAACTGTTAAAGACCTTAATAAAAATCCTTTACAGATCTAATTTAGAAAATAATCGGGTGAATTGTTCAATTGACTACTCGGGCTGAATCAAAAACAAGACGTATATATATATACACTATATTTATTGTGTACATATTATATGCACAGTAAGATTTCAAACCCTTTCCACTCTTTAATGATTGTTAAAACCATATTTAGCAGGTGCCTTGATCTACTCATCCATGTTACAGGAGTCATTACGGAGCAGGCATGCATGCTGTACGACTCCAGCTGCAACAGGGCTTGGAACAGTTGGGCCAAAACTGCACTGGAGAAGCTGGGGTGTTTCTACACTTAAATCAGCAGAGTGGAGTCCAAACTCACACGCCCCCTCGCCACCCGCGGGCTCTCCTCACCTCCCTTTAGTGCCGATGCAGCAGGGCCGGCCCATGAGGGTGCAGTCCATGTGTGGCAGGCTGGTCCGGTTCCCCGCGTGGTACCGGGTGCAGATCTGGGAACCAGGAGAGGAAACGAAACAAAGCACAGTGATGTCACAGGCTAACCGCAGCACAGCTCACACAGAAGTGCAAGGGCTGGCCCACACAGCCCCCCCTCCTCCCCCCCCGGAACTCACCGGCCACTTGGTGATGTCGTCAGGCCACTCATGAGGGGCCACTGAGGCCGGCTCCAGGCAGGTCCTGGAAGGGAGACGAGCCCATTACTGCAACCTGCTAGCAGCCCACAACTCCTCACAACTAGATAACGCACTGGCGGCCAGACCATAAAAAGGCAACGAGGGAAAGACCCTTCTGAAAAGGGTTCAGCAATTAGATTGCCGATTACTACTCTGAATGTGGATAATGGCACACTGTACGCAGGGAACAGGGAGGAAAGAGGCTAATTTATCAGCATTCAGAAAAAAATGATTCCCATCAATCCGCAGAGCCTTATAAAGCACTGTTTGCCTGCAGTAGTGTTCACTCAGCACAGGTCCTCCATCACCTTCCCTTTCGCCTCTCGGAATCAGAAGCTGCTCCTCATAGTGCGACTGAAGCGCAGGCTGGGCCGTATCACCCAGCGCTCCGCGACGGCGCGCCTTACCGCGGGTCCTGATGGCACACGGAGCCGTACTGCCGCGGGGGGCCGCTCGAGGGCCGGGGGACGCTGGGGTCCTGAGGCCACTTCACCCATCTCGCCAGGGTTGTCTGTGGGCGAGGGGAGAGACACGTGGGGGCGTCACACCCGTCCCAGGGCACGAAGGGCGACAGGCATGGAACACAGAAGTTACAGGTGGCCTGGACTGAACGGTGAAATGGAGTGAAACGCTCCATCACATTGGATAAAAAATAAAATAAATCAATTCTATTACAGCCCCCCCCCCCTCCCTCCCCCAAAACACTGTGATTCTTGTTATTGAGCTTCCAAAAGCTGTGCTGTGGGGCAGATGGCCAGCACCTCCTCACGGCCAGGAGGTTCTGTGGTGGTTCAGAGGGGTGATGCTTTTGCGTGCAGCTCTTTAATTACAGAAACTGGCCGTTTTCTGGCATGGAGTGCTGTACGCCGCAGGGACTCATGTGAGGTGGGGGCTATTGCCTGAGGCTGGTCTGCTGGGCAGCTGGGTGATCATTTGTCCACAGGGGTAGAACGAGTGCTCATTCCTGTGCTGTGGTGGCTGAAGTCCAGGCTGACCAGTGGCTGGAGGGGCCTGACCCCAGGGCCAGCGGTCAGTGCCGGTTCTCCTTCAGGGTCTCTCAGGCCGGAGGGGGGACTCACAGAGCACTCCTCGGCAGACGTCTGCACGCAGCCCGAGTTGTCGTTCCTCACGCAGCAGGCGGAGTCTCGCTCCTTGGCTCGCTTCTGCCGGATCAGCTCGTGCACCTCCTGGTCCTGCCGCATGCACGGGGAGAACTTCGCCCCCAGGTGAATGAGCGCCTCCTGCCGGACACAGCGAGAACCGCACATCAGCGCTGGGGCTGCAATTTAAAAACAGAACCCTAGACGCTCCGTGACAGCTGCCACAGACACCTTGTCACACGTCGGTGTCTTCAGCCAACGCCAAGATTTCATCTTAAACACATCTAATCCGCAGCGGGCCGATTGTGAACTATACATCGTTCGACTGTAATCAGCGCTTTTTAACTCTAGTGTAAGACACCTGTTACTTCAAGCACAGTGTAACTGAAAATGAATGGATTAAAAACGAGCGTGATTGTTTTATGAAGAGAAGAAAACACTTACTGAACTTGGTCCAATCCAAAAGTTCTCTTGTTGAACGTACTTGACATTTTCATAAACCCCTTTATTTCTTAAAACCTGAAAAAAGAAGAAGAGGCTGTTATGATTCCCGCTCCTTCAAATAATGGAGACAAACCTTTATATTTGTATATGGGAATATAAAACCGCTTAAAATGAGTATTGATCTCAGTATCACATATAAATGTGCTTCTACAGCTTTACTGCAGGAGGTTGGTGTTTGAAGAGGGAAGCTACACTTACAGAATCGACTGTTTCGTGCTGTGAGAACCCCACAGGAGCAATGCCATAGATGCACACTGCCAGGATGGTAATGAGCAGGTGGACGAACGTTATCCAGTACGTGAAAAACGGTCTGAAAAAGAATTAGCCAGACAGTTACATGCCAAAAAACACCCCCAAAATCCTTTCACATCCGATACACTTCTGTTCCAATACTACAGAATGAATAAGCCGCTGTAGGGAAGGAGGAGTATTTCCTGAGGATTAAGGAGCAGGGTGCACATTTTCCAGCTGCAGGCCTGTCTCAAAGAGTTTGCCATGGATCCTGCAACATTCACTCGAACGTGGAAAGCCTACGGAAACGGGGCGAGGGGATATCTGGACACGTCATGGGGACACCATTCGGCCCGGTACCTGTGGTTGTCCATGTCCTCGATCTGCCTCTTGACGTAGCTGTCGATGCGCTTGCGGTAGGTCCGGTTGGTCAGTTTGCCCACCATGCCCAGCCCGTAGGGCCTCTTCTCCTTGGCGAAGAGCTTCTTGACGGGCACGGCGATGCGCTGCCCCCGCCGCTGCCCGCTCACACTCACCACCTCCTGCCGTAATCGAACCTTGGGCTGCACCAGGCTGCCCTCCTTGCCTTTCCGCCAGCCTCGCTCCAGTGGTCTGTGCGGGGAGGGAGGTGGAGCGGCGGGGTGTTAATATAGAGACTCACTGGCTGGACAGGACAGGTCACAAACGCTCCAGGTACCTGCATCACTGGCCCATACATGAACTGCAATAATCTCTATTACAGGCTGCGGAGTTACCCCCCTGTTGCCTGATCTCAGCAGGTGGGAGAGGCTGGGCCTGGTTAGTACCGGGATGGGAGTCTTCAAGGAAATTCAGGCTGTAAGTGGTGCTGGTCGACCAGTAGGGAGTGCCCTTTCCTCCTGACTAAAATTTCCAATCCTGTTCCCCAGCATGAAGACCAGGACAGTGTGCTGGAGGAGGTTTTGTCCTTCAGATAAGGTCCTGTACAGTATATATAATTTAAGATCACTTGGCACATTGGCACATGTACAGGACAGGGGTGAAAACTCCCTTGCCCTGGGTAGATTCCACTCTGGGCTATGAACAACCTCGCATCTCAAGAGATTTTCCTCTTAATTCACATGGTGAAGTAATTTCTCGCATTGCCACTCCATCTTCCCTAAGTTATTAAAGCACTCTATCTCGGCCATTGGCAGGTGTCCTAAAACGTCTCAAGACTTCAGAATCATCTCGATTCCACTTGAGAATCAGTAGTGTATCTCTTAGGACACACCCAGTAAAGTGTACAATTCTACATTCTGTCAAGATATTAGAGAATTATTAACTTACCTATGAGCCATGGAAAAATGGAAAAGTTTTTTATTTCTATGCATAAGCAGTTACCCAGTGCCTAAGTCCTTGTGTTTTTACCACTGCCAGCTCACATTCTTCTAATGAGCTCCATTAGTCTCCCACACACCATTATTGTCCACCTCCATCATTAGCCCTGCCCAGCCACTGTCAGAAAAGCACTTTACAAAGCTTCTCGTTTAAAATGAGCGCTGTTCGTGCAGTCTAAATCAAGAGCAGACTGTGGTGTCGCAGATGCACAGGTAGGTCTTTGCAGAAGTAAAGAACGCAGTGTTATTTAGCGGACATTCATGCACAGCAGTGCACTGAAACTAGGGAGCAAGCTGGGAGTCAAATGCTGCTCCTGCAGAGTCGCACACTTAAGAACAGGGGTTTACGTCTCACCTGAAGGACGCGGTTTAAAAGGTTACTCAGGGCAGCACAGAGGAAGTCAGCAGCAGAGTTAAGGCTTATATGTAACCTAGGCCTGCCAATAACAATAACATAGTTATTTCTTAACCACTGGACCAACTTATTTAAACTCTTGGTCCAGCAGAAGCTGTATTTAATATTCTTCTGGATTTCTTACTGTGTTCTCATATTTATCTTGAAAAGCTCTGTGCTAAGTCTGAACTTGACACAACCTGTCTTGCTTTGAAATTGAGAGTCTTGTGGGATTTATTTGTACTTGTAATGCAGTTGCTCTGAATATCAAAAGATAACCAGAAACCAACAGCAAAGGGGCAGATGTACTACAATGACACAGATGCTCTTAAGAACAGAGCATATTCTAACACCATACAAGATGTCAAGGCAAATGTGAATCATGTTAAAAAACTGCAGAGTGGAAGAAATACAAGGTTTGCCTCTGTCCTATGTTTAAGTCACCACCTTTCACTATATCTTAATGCTGCACCTGAAATATGCTTACAGCCATAATTTACCCAACCACAAAGCACCAATGAGCCCACAGAAGTATAATAATACTCCAAGACAGCAGTGTGACAGTATGGAGCCATAGTGCAGCTGTAACAGTGACACAGTATGTAAAGCTCAGAATTTCAAGACTCTTGCCCTGGCTGAATATGTGTCCTGGGTTTAAACACCTCAAGTGTTACCTAATGCACTCACGTGGTTTAAACCACACTGTCGGCTTCAGTGTCTTCACACTGCACTGTGAAGACAAAACCTGAAACGCAAGGGGCTTGTGAGGGGAAAACTGAAGGGATGTAACACTTAAAGTGTTTTATCCATCTGACCACTGTGGAGTAGTGTAGCAGTAGCCTATTATACTCATACTGCTGATTCTGCATTATACTCAATATAAACTTCAATTTGCTTAATTCATCATCTTTACAACTCAAAAACAATAGGCTTGACTGATACAAGGCTGCTTATTCAAATGATAGCAGTCATGACTCTCCCCTGACGTTAGTTCGGGTCATCTCTGGGCAGTCTCTCACGGCTTCCTGGGCCTCGAGTGCAGATGATGAAGACGGAGAAGCGTGACTGTCACGTCCCACACTCCTCCTCGCCACACCGCCGTGGCATTCCCAAACCCACTGTTTCACGCACGCTTTCCCACTGAAGCCACCACATTCTCCCACAGATTCCCACTCCTGGACCAGTTATCCAACCACGTCTCTCTCGGATTTAGCCCTAGTGTTGCTCTTTATTCTGCAGCGTTCAGGGCATGGCACAGGAGCCTCTTATCCAACCTGTCGGTTCTCGACAGTGACTCACAGCATGAGGTGACTCCTCTCCAGCTCGGTCTTGTCCAGGGCGCTGCCCGTGAGATCCGGCTCGTCCGGGGCCCTGCCCGCCTCCACCTCCTTGATGGCGGCCTCGGAGGGCGACTCGAACACCTCGTCGGCGTACGTGGACAGCTCTTCATGCATGAGCCCGTCCTGCGCCAACAAGGTCAGAGGTCAGAGGTCAGGGCGACAGAAGCGCTGCAGGAGACGAGAGCCTCTCCCCGCTTGCCCCAGCCCCCCCCCGACAGGCATGCGCGTGGGAAGACTGGCCAACTGACTCATAATGCTCCGATCTTTCTGTCTTCAGGCAATCGGAATATAAACTGGATTTAAAAAAAAATACTACACAGTTTTAAAGTGTTCTGAAAACTGTTCCGCAGAAGTTGCTGTTGTTTATCATATACCAGCGTGGGGCACAGCTGCAACACAAGAGTGCCAGTCTTCCAGGAAGCGTGAACGCAGGGAGTTGGGATGTAAAATGAAAAAGTCAGGATGGTGGGGTCACCCAGAGTAACAGCTGTGAGTGAGGAGAAGAGAGGGGAGATGAGGAGGAGGAGGAGGGGGATAAGGAGGGACAGAGGGCTGGTGTAGAGGGGGGGGGGAGGGCTGGACTCACCCTCGCAAAGAAGGAGGTGTCCAGCTCGTCTGGGAAGTCCACAGTGTCCTCCTCCAGGAAACTGGCGGGGGTGAAGCTGCGCCTCTGAGCGCGGCGCAGCGTGCTCTCTCTGAGCGAGCGGCCCTGGGGAAACGCACACACACACACACAGCTCACTCGCACGTCACTGGCCCCCAGCCAGTGACGCGCACTCAGCACGGCACAACAGGGCAGGTCACACAGCAACAACGTCACCGGCTCCTCCAGGCACACCCGGAACACTGGTGACCCCAGGAGCCCCCTCTTCTCAGGGCAGGGGCGCCCCCTGTTAGCCCTGCGGGGGGTAGCCCCCAGTAATCCAGTGCTGACGTGACTCTAGAGGCGAGAGATGGGCCTGCGATCACCCGGACCGGCCCAGCCCCGAGCGCGACCCCGGGCCGCGGGCTCACCTTGACGAGCGCGGCCGCGGCCCGGAAGCTCATCTTGGCGACGGACTCCCTCTTGCGGCGGCGCGGGACGCGGTTGAAGCCGGAGCGGGAGCTGGTGAAGGAGCAGAGCGAGGCGGCGCCGGGCGTGACGGGCGTGTGGGGCGCGCTGTAGCCGTCCGTCTCCTCCGCCATGCGGAACGCCCGCCCCCGCGCCAGGGGGTCGATGATCTGCAAGACGGAGAGAGGGGGGAGTGGGTCGCTTGCGCGCGCGGCCGACACAAGCCGGGTTCGGACGACGATGCCGTCACACCGCACAAGGGCCTGCGCGCCAGATTGCCCGACTTGCCGTTTTAAAACGAATAAGAAGGAATTCTGCTTTTTAAAATACTTTCCTCCCGTCTTTATCTATTAAAATCCCACCACAATCCACGAAGAACTGCTTGAATTGAATTGCTCTCTGGCCCTGCGTATACCCGGTGTAAGAATGAAGCATTAAATGGGCGAATTTGGTGATTAGATAGATATTGGTTATTTTGATTTTTCTGTTCCCCTGACATTCAGAAATGTCCTGTCGATTTGAAGATTGGCAATACAAGCTGCACGACCAGGCCGGCCTACCTTCTGCATGCCATGCTGAGATGGGGGCACGTAGAGCGGAGGGGGTGTCTCGGTGCTGGTCAGGGAGATGTTGTCCTGGCTGGGCAGGTCCATCTCACGGATCACCTGGGCCTTCAGCTTGCCGTAGCGCTGGCTGCAGTGCCACAGGCTCTTCCTCTGCCATTTCTGAGTGGCATCGCTGTCCTTGCCGACGCCGAACCAGTCCGCCGTGCCCCTGCCGCGACAACGACTCCGTGAGCTCACACTCATCGGAAGGGTCCGGCGCAGTCCCGCCCCAGGGAGCCCACCGGCCAGCAGCTCCCCCTGTCCGGCAGGCGCCAGCAGTGTCGCAGCCAGACTTCCAACAGCGAGGATGCCAGGGAACACAAGGGCAAACCGCTGCTGTTTCCAGGTAAAGGTATTCACGCACCCTCTTCTTCCTGCTTGGCTCACTTTGCAAAATAAATCAGGGTAGTATACATAGCCATAACAACAACAATTGCAGCAGAAAAATTTCTGAGCTCCCATGAGCACGCCGAGAGAATTACGAGCTGTTCTTTGACTTCGTACCCCCTTCGTGGCCAAAGCCAACTTTTGAAAAAGAAAAAAAAAAAACGATGTTATGTGAGATTGTTTCATCTGTCGAATAAGGGATGGAGCCTCTAAACTACTGTAGCTACGTTCCCGGCATCAGGTACTGATTAGAACATTCTCCGCTATAGCAGTGTGTAGACAACGCAGACCAGTACCAGAAACAGAGCCCAGCCCACGCCGCAGGACCCCAGGGCTGCAGGGGAGTAGGCTTTGATCTCAAACCGGCCCTGGGGTCACCCCACCATGTACCCAAGGGTCTCGGTGTGTTCCAGAATTCCTGCTTGACGACTTTCTACAGCAAAACTGCTGGGCAGCTGAAAAGCCAGCAGAGGCCTCAACATAGGCGCTGGGCCAAACAGCTCCAAAAAGAACAGCTGAACAACAACAACAACAACAACAACAACAACAACAACAAAGAGGGCAGCCCACCTGCTTGGCCGTCTTGCTCTAGAATAATCCAGTTTCCCAGCCCTGAGCCACGCACGGCGCTGCGACAGTGAGCCCCCAGCAGCAAAGCTCTCTCTTCCGCCTCTTTTTAGAGCATTTCGCACTTCCCCAGAGTTTGCGCTCCGTTTATTGTTATCGTGGAGACACTGGGCCCCTCAGCAGTGTCCCGCCCTCAGCGGAGAGGGTGGGGAGCGCGGGGGGGTGTTGTGTATACTAGCGAGAATGTGGAGGATGCTCAGGATGTTTAGAAACGCGCGCTCTCAATAATAACAGAGCTGGCGAGCCCTTCATTACACCGTGGGCCCACTGGCTGATAAACCTTTTAAGGCCGCAGCTGGCGGGATAGGGGGTGGCCGTTACAGACATCATCAGCTGCTGTAATGACAGAGCAGAGTACTGTTTTCCACATTGTTTGATCTGCCAGCGCTGCATGTGCTGAGAGGTAACCAGAGCGTGCTGCTGACTGCCCGTCACGGCGTTTGCAGCAACGCCTTCACGTTACTTGGAGGAGACGAACTGATGTTTCAGGGTGGCCTTTAGAGTCTGCGAAACGACAAGGTTAAAGAGCGTGGAGAGGAGAGGAGCTCTAAGCTAGTGCAGCTAAGAGTAAACTGCTGGCCAGTGTTATCACCTTGTTATCAACCCGTTGTGGTTGTCCAGCTTTTTTTCAAGAAACATTTGACCAGATCACTGGGTACACCCCAACACAACCCTTATCAGCAGCACCTTTCCTAGAGCTACCAGCTGGAAGCACAGCCTGCCTTGCAGCACTGCTCCATGCTTGCTAAATGTAGCCAGGACACAGCAACACAGCCCAGGGCATGAAAAGTCACCTTTCCAGTTTGTTACTCACTCCCAAAGGATTCAAGAAGGGTCTGCTCTCCTCGACAATGCCTTAGCCTCACTGTTTGGAGACCCATGAAACAAAGATACGCACGGCAGCATTGCATACTGCAGTCTGACTCGTATTGCTATTGTACATACTGTACAGTATTACTACTGTTTAACAATAAAGCCCAACCTCTCAGCCCTCCCTCAGTGCTAACCTGCCTACACTGAGCTTGTTCTATACTTTACAGGGAGTTTTTAATGCTAATGTAGTAAACGTGAATTTAGGACATATACAGCATTACCTGGGGTTGTGCTGAGAAAGGAGGCCTAGGTTCTGGGTTTCATATGGCAAATAAAAATAGATATTAATGGAAGTACTGTTCATCAATCATAAGCACTTCTAAATAGTGGAATTGAATTACATTATGAATCCAATTCTGCGCAATATCCCAGGTCAGACACCTGGGTCACTTAAAATAGATTCAAATAAAGTGGCTGAGAATTTTTAAGGTGCAAGCCCTAGCAGAGACAAGCTTCCCGATCCCGATCCCGATCCCGATCCCTAAGGTAGGTCTGTACGTCTCAGGGCTCCCACCAGACCGCCACACGTGTACAGAGCAGAGGGCGCTGCAGCGTGATTAATCCTATCTTCAGAGTTTAAATGGTTCGGGCCTGGGAAGAGAAAGTGAGCACTGAATCCAATTAAGCTAAACAGCTCAGTGTCCAAAGCAGCTTTTGCTCAGTAAACCTTTCAGAACAGCCCACATGCGGTGACAGACTGGGGATCTGACCCTGATAACTGCCGGGAGTCGAGGCAAATGGTCGCTCCTGGGCTTGTACTGGAGAGATGCGAAACATGATTTTCCATTACAACAGATCATTTGGATTGTTTGGTTCCTAGAGGCGGTATTACTCAACGCAATGGTATTTATGTGCGTTAATTCTCCTAATAATCACAGGGGTCCCAAAACAGCTCTTTCCACTGGCTGGTGTCCCAATTGCAAGACTTGCTGGAAACGGCAAGAATTACAATGGTCTTGCAATACGACCCCTCTGTGTGATCCTGCTGTGCCCCTGGAGCTGCTTCAGCCTCCTGTGAGAGTAAACATATTGAGAGGCCCTTTTCGGGGGTTCGAAGCCGAGCACAATGCTTAATTTCTCTCCCTCACGATCTCAAGAAACAGTACCTGAATCCATACCATTAATCTACAAATGAATATGGTGTCCTGACCCAACTTCCCCTGTTCATCACCTTCCTTCTGCTCATCTGTTAACGTGCCTATAAATGGAGGGGGGGGGACAACGCGTGACTGGCTCACTCTGCCCATGCAGCTTCTTGAGACTGGCTGAGTAGGACCCACGTTTTAGAAGAAGCACACGATTGGATTTCCACGACTGGTCTAGCAAGAACATATCGCCAGCTGACAGGCTCTGGCACTGAAGAGCTAAATGTCTGCAAACCAGAGGATAATAAAATGACCTGCCTTACACTCACCAGTGAGAAACTGTGTTTAACGTATGGCATTAGAACTGAGGTCTCCAACCCTGATCCTGAAGGGCCTTGTCTCTCCTATTTTTTCCCCTCTGTGAGTAATATACCCCGTAGCCTAATTAACAGTGCCAGGGGATCTTTAATGACCAGGCAGTCAGGACCTCAGATTAACGTCTCATCAGAAAGAAAGCATCTTCTACAGCACAGTGCCAGCGGTCTTCACGTGTGGGTGGGTGTTGGTTTAGCAGTTCTGATCCACAGGGAACAGCCTGAACCAGAGGAGGACAAGTACCTGGACAATCCCAGCGGCAGTTGTGCCCTGCAATGCTCTGGATACCCTGACTGACTTAAACCCTCCCAAACCCAGTGACCTTCCACCAACTGCGCGCCACCCCCTGGGCACACCCAGTTTCACTGCCTGGGTTCGAATCGTGCATGTTCAGATCATACAGGGACCCAAGCTCAGCGCCAGGTTGGACAGCATTTATACAGCTAGACACCTTCAGAAAATCAGCTTCTACAAGCAAGCTTGCTGTACAGTATATGCTCAGCAGCCTATGACTCTTTTGAATCCCAGCGGTAGACTTGTGATGGTGCGATCATTTTTATTTAAGAGCCGTGCGAACGCTCAAGAGACGTTAACCCTCCGCTTCCCTGTGGAGTCCTGCTGCCTGAGGGGCTGCTCCCCTTTCCCCCGGAAGTACCTCAGGAAGAGTTTGGACAAGGACTGTGGCTTCCTTCGCGCCCGGCGGGCAGCACGGTGCCCCTTCACGGGCACAGTGTTAATCCGCTCAAAGTGCACCCTCTTGCTGCTGGCGCCAGGGGGCGAGGGGGCGCAGGGCAGAGAGGAAAGCAGGAGGGGGGGGGAAAAAGGGAAGGGGTGGAAAAAAGAGAGAGAGAAAGAGAGAAAAGGAGTGAGATGCAGGAGCTGGAAGAGAAAGAGGGCGTGCAAAGAGGGCATGCAAAGTTAGTAAAGGAGAAGACAGTAACACAGGCGGTGAGGCAGGTGTGCTCCTGCTCACACACAGACAGACTCCAAACGACATCTCACTGATTCCCTGATAATTCACTGATAATTTGCTTTATTAAAAAAAAACATTCATGCTGTGTAGAGTTCCCCAGACTTACTTTAATTAGTGAAAATGTCTTATCTGTGTGGTGATATTTTCTCATTTGGTCCCTACATTGATGGTTGTGCATGCCCACACTGACACATGCACAAATGCAACACAGCCAGGCAAGAAATAATACAGTCCCACTTTCTTTAAGCAGTTTGCTGTCTTTTTGCGGTCATTTTTATAGGTAAAATCTACTAAATATACAGAGGGATCATGGTCTATCACTCTTCCTCCCATCATATGTCCTTTGATGTACACAATATTCATCAATAAGAGCTGGTTAGGCTCTATTGAACTGAATGGAATCAAAACTACCGTCCCATAATCTCAAAGAGGAACAGACAAGGGCTCGTGCATTAAGGAGAAATAATCGCGAGATCTCAGGATCTCAAGCACAAATGCACAGTCTATGCTATTTCACACAAGGACCGCCCTAACTGAAACGTTAGTGTAAAAGGAAATATGCATCTTTTTTTATTAAAACTCCTAATATTTTGACGGGAAGGTGCAGAATCGGATCATCACCTGTGAATATATGCCTATTGGTATATTTGACACTGTTGCCCCCTGCTGACAGAGCTGTGTAATGTTTGCTACAGACATGCCTTGCGATCAGGGAACAGCGACGAACGGTGCTTGAAGCAGCAGGGTCTCCTGTTCTGCGCTCCAGCCTACTGTACGAGTGTGGGTACGGGGTCCCGGGGCCTGTGAGCGTATACGTGCGCCTGTGTCAATATGCAGGCGTCAGTGTCGGAGTTTCAGAGCGTCTCCAGCGTGCAGGGCGCCAGGGCCATTGCCCGAGAGGGACAGAGGGGAATGGACACCGGCCCGCTGGCCTACCTCTTGATGCTCTGGGTGATGGAGGGCTGGCGCTGCAGGGCGGGGCGGCGAGGGTCTCCCGGCGGGGAGGACAGGCGCGTCGTCTCCGCCGGCATGCTGATGCTCCTCAGGAATCCCTGGCGCTTGAACGGCTGGCGAAGACAGAGAGGGAAGAGTGAGGAGAACGGGGCACAGGCTGAGAGACCGGGCACGGGACCACTGGACCACTGGACTGGGGGCACCAGTGAGTAAGTGGTCAAGCTGAGGGACGGTGTAGCAATCCGAATTCAGCAATCGGCAATTGTCAGTCCAGCTTCCTTTTCAAATGGAAAGCACCTGTTGCACCCACCTTCACTCCCTGGGTGAGCGACGTGATGCATTTTCTGGAAAATGAGGTTTTCCCTTTGTGGCTCAGCTGCACAATTTTATTCTGCCCGGCAACCTCCTTTTTAAACTTTTTCTAAGAGCTTGCAGACCGACCCAGATGTAGGAAAGTCCCTGAAGACTGTGGCCTCCCTCTCGTCTGTCCTTTCACTACCTTTGCTGTTTCCTATTACTGTTATGTACAAAGACTGTCATGTTCACATTTGTTCATTTGCTGTATATGATACCTTCTAATGGTCTTTGTTTCTTCCTGAAACAACAGCAATAAACAAACGGAACACGAAACGGAAAAGGGCATTATCAGCCTCCGGGCACGCCATACCTGGACGAAGGTGGGCGGCTCGTCCAGCGAGGCCTGGGCGCTGGGGATGTCCAGCTTGAGCCAGGGCGGCTTCTTCCTCTGCAGGCTGCTGGTGCCATCGTTCCGGGGCTCAGCCATGCTCCGTGCCCCCCCCGACTCCGGCCAGCTGCACCGAGCACAGAAAGGGGTCACACAGCGCGCTCGGGAGACACCGACAGGCACATGGCACAGCTCGGAGGTGCACAGGGGGGGCTGCACACAGCGCTACAGCCCCTAATGCCCACAGAGCCCAACCTTGACCCAGAGCCTGCAGCGATGATAACGTCCTGAATTAAGGACGTCCCAGACAGAAGGACATTTTAGAGGACCTGTGGATTTCATTCAAAACTGAAAAAAAACCCAATATATATATATATTGTTAGCTGAAGCTAAAAATAAAAAAATATTTTCCAAAAGAACATCTGTAATGAAAAACAGAGGCCAGCAGAGAAGAATCAGTTTTGGGCATTTATTCACATGGTCTGAAATTTCAATCTTGGGGACCAGACGTGCTTTTGGAGCCAAACAGAACTGTCTCTTAGCCTCCTCGCCAGCAACTTCCAGCTTCCAGTCAATCACTAACCACTAGGTGGGGCTCACACTTCGAAAATTCCCAGAAGCACAGCAATCAAGCAGGACAATCCGACAGCAGTTTATCCAAACCTCTGTCAGACACTTGAACCGATGCTGCCAGAAAGACAAGGCAGAGACCACAACTGTTTATTTATGTGCTGAAAGCACACTGAACCGTTTAAGAAAGAGCCATCAATATTTTCTCTGCACCAAAGTGGCTATTATTACAAGATCATTCAGTGTGTTTGAACTGAATTTGGTATTTTCTCCAGAAAACATATTTCCAAAAATGCACCACTTAATATTCCACAACGTTTTGGGCTCTTGGACCAGAAACCACTCCTAAAATTTAGAAAAGAAATAAATCTGTCTCTCCATCTTCTTTCATCCCCACGGGAAACAAAAATTCGAATGAAAAATTAAAAGATTTTCCATAAACATGGTATCTTTTCATTACATCATAATAGATAACAATTTTCAGGCTTGTTGCATCCTATGCTACAAGGTCAACTATAGCGTTTCACTCAATTAAAGCAGTTCATCCATTGATTAATCCAATCAATCAATCAGCCAAAAAGTACATCTATCATTCAACAAATCAATCAACCAATCAGCAAATGGATGCATGTATGAATTACACAGCTCCTGTCCTTCATAAGGGCCAAGCTCCACATTACACAGATAGCGGTGTCAGAACACGTGCAGTACAAAAACAAGTTTCAGACAAAAAAAGAAAACACTTACAATCTGAAATAAGGCTGATGGGATTAGAATGAGCACTCAGGTCCATGTCCTTTAGAGCTTAGTCACCTCTGTCTTCTCTGAAGACTGAAGGAACTGAACTTTTTAGTCCTAAACTGTGGACACAAGTGAACTCGATACCAGTGTTTGAAATCGTCAAAGGCATCGACAGAATCAGCCCAGCAGAGTTCTTCAGAATGAGCAGGGAAACATAAACCAGAGGACACAAGTGGAAACTACACGGAAGTGCATTTATAACCAAGGACAGATAGACCTTTACCCAGAGGGTTGTGGCAGTGTGGAACAAGCCACCCAGTCATGTTGTTGAAGATGGTACGCTGGTTTCTTCTGGGTAACAGCTGGATGAGATCCTGGGATCAATTAACTACAAACTACCAAATGGTCACTGTGTTGTGCACTGCCAGAACACCTTTACTGAAAAGAGGTCGAAGCATAAAACAACTTCTCGTCCAGAGGAGAAATATAAGGAACCTACACACAATCACATGCTCCTGCTCTGTGGTTGCCTTGGAAGTGGGTTGGAGGGGTGGGGGATTAGCACTGGTTTAAAACATGTTGAATGAATTCTGCACGGATGAACCTCAGAGGATCAGATCCTCACTGGGCTCCTGGCAGCATCCACACACATCAGTTCCTCTCCCAGGCTGTGGGCAATGAGAGATGCAAGGTCAGAAATAAGTCACAACAGACAGGTCATTCCTTGGAAAGCTGCTCACAAACAGCGGGTGTTATACATACTACTGTAAGTCACTCCAAAAACATCCAACACGCCATTCTAAAAAAGACCAAGCGAAAGATTCTCAAACAAGTTCAGCCAATATGTTTTCTCTCTTCTCTCTCTCTCTCTCTCTCTCCTTGAGATTTTAGTTGACCTTTGAAATGCCTGAAATGTTTTCCAGTTAGGTATTTCAGAGGTTTCTGCCAGGTAATACCAAAAGCGATGAAGAAACATCTTAACCTTTGGTTGGCTGATGGCGAGCGAGAAGCTCTGTGCGGGCAGTAATTCAGGTCGTCTGACATCATGCCACCAAGGGGATTTCCACACAGGAAAAGCAATTAAACGCCATCCGAGTTCAAAGCCAAAGCTTTCACACTCTTGAACAAAACATTTCCCTTGCAGTTTTGCAAGATCCCACTAACCCACTACCTGTGAGTGGAAAAGGAGTTGCAAGGGATGGGGGGGGTGGGGTGGGGGGGTCTTCTTCCGTCCCGAGCTGCCAGCGCTGCCCAGCAGCAGTGAGGCCATGCGCCAGCCTGGCACCCCCTTGCTCCAGCAGGTCCCACAGCCCCGGCATGGCAATGCCATGATGTAATCCCTGACGTCTCCGCGGCCGGGGCCGCCAGGAATGCGGGCGGACCTTTCCGTCTCTTTTGTCCAGGGGAGGCACGCTTGCCGTCGGCGGGAACAAAGACGCCCGACCGAGCAGGGGAGCCTGTCTGAGGCCGGGCCTCGCTGTCGCCGCCGGGCCGCAGGCGATCATGGGTCCCGCTCACCGCTGCGAGCGGCCGACTGGCAAAGGGGGAAACACGGAGCGCAAGGAACGATCAGCCCGTTTGCACAGTTCATTTCACCCTGGCACCTCAGTTGCCGGTGCACCACCTACGTGTTGCGCCCTCGCTGTAACCTGGACCGATGGCCAGTTGCTGAGCCCCAGAAACTAGCCTATCTGGTGTCCGTCCGATCATCACAGACCGCTGTGACGCGCCTCTGCTCAGCTCAGCGGCTCCGAAACACACCGGACTGTGCCATCTCCCCAGCTGTCGAGCCTCCAAAGCACCTGGATTACGTTTCCTTACGTTCTATCTACACAGACAGAGAGATTGTATTGGGAGGCCCAACGTAAGTGCAGCTAAGATCAGTGATCTCCAGAACGCGTTGCGGCAGAATGCGTACTGTATTTTCCTTAATAAGTTACAGCAAAGGAATTCGACTACATTCCCTGGAGCCCTTGAGTTTATTTTCATTCTGCATTTCACTCCTGCCTCGTCTGCTCCTCTCGTTTACAGTGTGCTTGGCTTCCCCTGGCGTGTAGCTGTGACCAGCCCAGAAGCATCCCCCCCGGTGTGCCCCCTCTCCCACCCGCCGGCCACGCTGTCTGTGTGGCGGGAGCAGGAATGTCACTGGCTGCCGTCAAAGCCATCAATCTGTCTCTCTGTCGGCGCCCACGGTCACAGACTCCAGGGCCCGGCTGGCCGAGGGCAGGCCGTCTAGGAGGACGGTTTTGTGCATTTGCAGTTTTCATCCGTAGCTCCCGCACATCATCAGGTCAAACCGGAAAGGATCGGGAAAACTGAGACCAACGAGCAGAAAAGACGGGACAGAGGACGCGGGCAGCTTGTAGAAAACGGCCCATCAACCTGGCCTCTTCTCAAACCACAGCTCCTTTGACTGATGGCAGGTCTGCTCCATCAGTGAGCGAGGGTGTCATTCTGCAATCACCCCCCACGACTCCTTGCTGGGACACAGCTGTATCCGCTTTGTGTTTCTTCCCGTTTGCTCTGCAGTTACGCGAGAGCCTGCACCTGTCTTTTCCAGGCCCGGCGAGCCGGCCGCTCTCATCAGAAAGTCCTTGAACAAGGAGGGGAATTTCAAGGCGTTTTCCTCCTCGAGGGTGTCGGAGAATATTGGAATTTAAAACACGGCCTCCTTCCAAGGCCTCTGGATGGCTCATCTGCCGAAGGTTTTCATCTCTTTGCAGTGCAGACGGAAGAGGGCCTTGGCTCCTACGCGAGCTCTCCGTCTGCCTCAATGACGTGGGCGAACGCTGCCATTTTCTCAGACACAACAAAGGGCCGCCTGTGGCAGAAAGCTCCAGTCAAAAGATCAAGTCCGAGTTGCAGCTCAGAAGCCGTTCTCCAGCTGTGCACTTGCCCAGCCAGGCCCCCGCAAGAACTAATGTGGAGAAAGCAAACGGTCGGATTAAGGTTCGAAAAAACGGAACATCTTCTGCAGCAGTGGGGCAACCTCAAACTGTCCCAGACTGCACTCCAAGTGAAGGAAGAAGATTCTCTGCAGCACCGGCAGGAAATCCAGTTCCCAGCAGGCCCACATCACGCAGGGCTCTGTCGTCTTGTTGCAGGTACACACAGACGCTCCAGCAGCTTCTGGTCATGTGGTTTACAGCCATTTATTGAAGCCGCCAACTGCGTTTCCCCATGAACGGACAAGAATCCTAATGACAGAATCACAGGATGTACACACCTTAAATGAGCACAGTCCTGCAGACTTCAAGAGAGAGTACACTGACAGCAGTTTTTGCTTGGAGCAGCGTGGAGAAGTGGTTAGGGCTCTGGGTGGGCGTGCCCCTGAGCCAGCTGCTTCACTCAAGCTAGTCCGGTAAACACCCTACTGTAGAAATACATGCAAGTGTGTCCTCAACTGACTTATGCAGTTCAATAAGCTCTAAAAAAAACCCCAACTAAATGTCATGTTAAATATATTAAAAAATATATTCTGAAAACATTAGACTACTGCATTTCTTTGCCAGTCTTAGACTCAAGCTTTGAACACTGGCTCCAGAGTGTGGGATTTGTTTCCTGTACTTAATTGCCGCACACTAAGATCTAAAGCGTTCCCATTTAAAAAACAAACAGAAACATCACAAATCCGGCTTTTCCTACTGTAATTGCTGTTTTTCCGCACGTCGCAGAATGCCTGATTTGATTGTACCATCGTTCTGTCCTGCTCGGAAGAACAAGCCGGGACACAGCAGCAGACAAAACACAGGCCGGGGAATCAGACAGGCGCGAGTCCCTCTGCCTGCCAGCAGGCAGCTTGGGAAAAGCCTGCCCAGGGCACGGAGAGCCCAGGCAGGTAGGATAAGGCGGGAGTTTTCTCCGGCACAGGAACAAGCAGATGAGATCCCTCTCGCGGACTTGTCACTGGCCCGGAACGCCTGCCGGAGCTGAGCCGCAGGTGAACGTCAGGGCGCCCGTCACGTGCCAATCGCAGCATGTCACAACAGGGAGAAAGGGGGAAGGGATATTGTTGCACCTCGTTGTGGAGTTATCAATGGGCTCTTATTCCCTGGCTGCCACCTCCCACTTTTCAGCTCATACCAATTGTTGAATATAAAACAGCCGGGCTTTTTCCTGCAGCTGTGTTCACTATTGACTTTTTCCCTTGTTGCCTTTTATTTTCCCAGATTGCACAACTGAAATCGTTTTTTTTTTAACGTTCACAGTCGTCCCCATCTGCTTTGCTAAAAGAAAGAGAAAACCCTTTCCTTCGCGTGCCTCTTTTGGTGCTGGCATCCCACTCGCTACCGAAATGGAAACAAATCCGGTTTGCTTTTTATTTTGTTTTGGTTTTTTGCCGCTTAAGCTTCCCCCCGTCAAATGCATCTCTGTGATTTCCCCACAGCCGCCCCGATTGTTTTAAAATGCTCAAGCGCTCACGGATAGCTTCGCTTTTAATCAAGCATATTTTCCGCCGGCTCCTATCAGCTGGGAGCAAAACCCTGCACTGTCTCTACTGAGCAGAGAATGTTTCCAGTCACTTCCTGTTATGAACATGGCTTTTTCAACATCAACAGGCAGGACTGTGCTCGACTGAAGACTAGCCCTTCGTATCGCTGCTTCCAGATGTTCCATTTGGAGGGGGTGGGGGGTGGGGCTGTATTGTGGGTGATAATCCACCTCACACAAGTAAAGCACTAGAATGGGGGGCCCACACCACGAGACAGAAGCACGCACGCTGTCAAGAAGGGCGCACCCTGATGGACGACCTCATTTATCTGTGAGGAGGGACTGCCGGTCACTTTCTTCCCGGCAGTAGAGTGTCCTGTCCAGGGCGGTGAGGCAGGGAGCCCGTCCCGGCCCCGTGAACACTGTTCTCCAGCGCGTTCGCGCCAGCTGTACCACAGCTCGCCGAAAATCACTTCTCCAGACCCTTCCTTTGGAAAAAACAGAACCGAATTTAAAAAGATCAAATTTTTCTGTTTTTGTCTGTATCAGTTCCTCAAAGGCACAAAGCTGCAAGCCTATGCTAGCCTTTTCTCTGCAACGACATTAACGTCACGCGTGATCACATAGGGGAACGAGCAATGTTTAAGCAAGGAACGGCACTGCACCAAGGTACTTTTGCAGTTCAGCACAGTGTTTCCCAGCCCACCCGTTGTACCGTAATTCGTACTTTTCTTCTATGTGACATACACTTGGGTTGCCTTTCCATCACGTTCACAGTATAGTCAATGGCACCAGTGTAACCTCGATCCTGTTAGGGCGCGCCTGTGCTGAATTTCATCAGCACTGCGAATCCTCTCTGGGTTGCGTTAAGCACCTGTGTGTTATTATCAGGGGATCAATCCTGAAAACAAGAGCTTTGTGTAATTCAGGAGGATTTCCTTATGCCATTTAAAAAGAGAACAGTAATCCAGGGAGGTCTTAAGCCAACCCTAAACACATTTTGAGCAGACCAATAGCACATGCTTTTAATTATGCTTCCCTTAAAGGTTTGCTCCCAGGAGGTTTCTCCATACCCAGTGCAGACCTGAGCAACTTTAAGGCACAGAAGCCACAATATTTAGCATTTTTAATATGCCAACTCCTCACAAAAGCAGCCACAGCTATTTTTGCAGAGAAGAAGCGAAATTAGCTTCGCTTGCGTCAAAGCAAGGGTTCCCGTAATATTAAACGTGCTCATTTCTTTTTCTTCTGTCAGGAAGGCAGGTCCCATGATGGTCCCATGGTCACTGGCTGAGCTTTTCAGATGCGTTGCGCAAACAGGGCATTCTTGTTAAAGAGCCACGCGCTGCGCAGCCTGACTTGAGCTCATGCAAGTAACAACCAAAAGAAAGCACTGTTCCAGACGGCAGGAGCAGGGGAAAGAGAAAGATCAAACAGTATCTGATCTGGCACCTAGCCTGCTTGATATTACTAGCCGATTCAAAAGGTAATCACTCTTTTTGTATTTCTGTGCCTAATCTCCTTCCTCCTCTGACCCAACAGTTGCCCTTCTTCCGAGATTGTTATCCCAAGAACAGCACCATGAGCTGAGAGTCTGCACAGCGGAGAAAAGGTTTCACAACCTGAACTGAAATCCTGCAATGTAGGCATGAGGAGTACTCAGACAAGAGGAGTACTTTTCTGTTTAGGTGAGCATCTCAAATATGGATTGTCATTTTCAGTTTCAACTGTTTCCTAAGAAATTCTTCTCTCAATTGGCAACAGCAGGACAGTGTCCCAATATAAAAAAAATACAAGGGGAAAGGAAAAAAAACTGAAGCAAGGGGATATCTATTAATTAGCAGGTTACTTCCCACAGAGCAGCAGTAAACAGGCAACAAGCAGCACAGCGGAGGGTGGAAAAAGCACATTATGTGTTCTAAACCTTAAGGAGAATCAATGCATGTTTTTTGGCACCTGGCCTTTTACAAACACATGGAGCTGAAGCAAATAGGAATTTTTACAGTGCTTTGGGGAAACCAGAGAACGCCCAGCTCGACAGTTTTAAGCTAGTCTGGGCACACAGCCTGGCAAAATGTTCTTCACATGGTAGGAAATACTTCACATAACTCTGGGCAGTAAGAGCCAAAGCTGTTCCACTTCATTAAGCTTTGTTTGCAGAAAAACTAGACCGGACCTTGACTTGCAGTGTGACTGTGTGCTACTGAATTATTGCCTTTGCTAACACAATACTCCGACACAAAACGAGCAAGCAATTACCAGTCAATTACCAGTCGCGACAAAGCCTGGAGTTTAGCATCTTAAAAAGGAGGTGCCTTTCAGCACATTCTCTAAAGCCAGGCTACAAAAACAGAGATTTAACTGCAAGACTGCTTTCTCAGTTACGGTGGGATTTATGAGCTGTTTTAGATGTTTTTAAATCTGGGCAAACACTGAGAAAACTGTGAAAGAGTAAGAGAGCATGAAGACATTCCATGACAGTTGCACTATCACTCAGTCAAGCGTGTGGCCAGGTGCCAAACTGATATGCCTTGGAGAGTCACTGTGGCTTTGATCTAAACATTCAAAGCCATCACATGAGGTGGACTCATTGCACACCTGTCATTAAAAAGGCAATCATCTACCTCATTACAGTACTGCTGTTCATTCATGGCTCTGGGGTGTCTGACCCAGAGCGTTCACATGAGTTCCTCTTATAGATTTCTAACGCACACATCTGTACATCTGATCCTTTTATTTGTTTTTGTAGGAATGGATAAAAACGCTGTGCATCGCACGTTGGAAGGAGTCAATGGTCTCTAGAATGGTCACACAATAAAAAAAATATATATCTGCTTTCCTATTCACACCTTACGTTTTGAATCTTCATCTTCCTGCAGTGCATCATCAGTTAGTATTTCCAAAGAACCGAGCTTATGGCATGAGCCTGCTGCTACCAGCCCTGCTGTGAACAGGAAATATCTTCAGTGGCAGCGTGACATTGTGCATTCACTTACTTTGTACCCAGCGCATGAGGATTTCAACCGACACCTAACAGGGACTGCCCCCTCTTTTAAAGGAAAAAATAAACCAGTAATAGGATTATCACCATTTTCAGCATTAGAAAAGGCTTTTTAGACACATTTCACATTAGAAATGGCTATAAACGTGTATGCCATTAAGAGTAAATGTAGATTTAAATCCTAAAAGATTAATTGCTATTGTAATATATGTATGGTCTCCTTATTTTATTTTAATAATATGTCACATTTACTGAATCCGGCATATATTTTACAGTTTTATGGGCTCCAGAATTAACCTAGTCAAAAGCTGATATAATTCCCACATTGCCTATATATACTCAGTATACAATATTATATGTTATGTATAAATCATACAAAATATAATGACAGTATTATTTTGTGCTACTTTTTAGTCATCTCTATGGTGCTGTAAAGCAGTTGCAATGCGTTGGCAAACGTCACACCCCTCTAATCATGCTTTATGATAACATTCATATTGCTTCACCCAACTAGTTCCTATGAAGGAAAACAAGAGAGAAACAGCAGTGCTCCCCAAATGAGGAAAGGGACAGGAACAATTGAGAATCCGGACACTTCCTCCAACTCCAGCAGGTTTTCATCCTGTGACGGAGAAGTCAGAATGCCGGTACGAGATCAGTTCTGCCTTCTCAGACAAAGTGAAAACATTTCACTTGTTTCTTAAATCTGTGTCAGTTTACTGTCTCTCAAAGACCAGTTGTGTTCCTTTTCTAAGCGCAGGGACACTCCATCACGATGCACAGACAGCTCAGCTGGCTGGTCCCCCAGTCCCCCACAGCCGGACTGAAAGAAAGCCGAGCGCGTCTTCACTGGGTCTTGTCCTCCCGGCTCCCTGCAGTCGTCGCTTTCCTTGCGTGCAGGCAAATGAGTGGACAAAAATATCGCAGAACATCCGCCTGAGATCTCCGGTGTGTTGAGCATTCTTTCCGACAACTACGACAGCATTCTCGCAGAGCGCGGAGCACCCTGGACCAGGGCACGGCTCTGACACGAATCGCAGCTTCAGTTTCTGTCAGCGGGGGTTTCTGTTTTTAAATGGCGATGACAAAACTGTCAACTGGATCGCAGTTCCTGCATGTCGTCGAAGAGCCTGTGGTCTCTCAAGCACTTGGCTGGGCAACTCACCAGCTTACATGGTCAAATTGGAATGGTTTCAGGTCTTTGGAAATGGACGATATTAGCATGCAGCCCTGCAGGACGGTGGCTGACCAGGACTAGGACTGGGCATCCCTGTTCCAGATCAAGTCACAGCAAATGTTTGTTGCGAAAGCTCAGGGCATAATGAGGTCATGACAATTCAATCCTCTCTGCATCAAAACGGTTTCAGTTCTGCTTTGTCAAATTTGCCAAACGGGTGATCTCCCACTGTAATATTAGGCTCTTCAGCTTCCGGCCCCTGCTGGCTGCAGTAGTACATCTACTGACAAAAAACGACAGACACAATGTGCTGTAGGACAGTTCTCTCTTCTGCTGGGAGACGGCTGCTATCTGGGACTTGGAAAGTGTGGGGGTGATTCCACCCGCCACGCGCTGAACATTCCCAGCTTCTCACAACGCCTGGCATGGCTGCTCGTGTTTCCGAGGGGTCTTGTCTGATCTTCCAGCGGCTGTTGGCCCACGCAGGAAAACTAGACGCCCCTGAAAGCGGCCTCAGTGGAACAGAGGGAGGAAGCCACGCCAGCCAAGATGTCTGCGCACACCGCGCACAGCGCCGCGCGCGGCCCACGCCACGGAGTGGAAGATCACCCGCGGGATTTCAGACACCGCACTGCTACAAGACAAACCGATACCAAAAAAAAGGGCAGACGCCATGTTAATGTGTCCCGGCCCGGCTCTTGTACAGCACAGTCAGCAGTCACTAATACTGAGCCTCTACAGCACAAATCAGCAGACCTTTGAATGAAGAAAACCGATTTTGTTAGAATTAAAGTTTGCAAGGTTTTAGAAATCATATCTCTATCTTATTGATACAATAATATTAAGAATCCTCTTCTTTATTATTAAGAATTCAATATTTCAGCGTTTTAAAACATATAACATTCACCCTTCAAACCCGAATGTTAAGTCATCAAGCACGATCTGAGCGCATGATTGGCCCTGCAATAAGGCTTCCCATAAATGAATATCGAATAACACAACTACAGTGCACAAGTATTCTAATAAATGTAAATTCACACTGCTTACTTTTAAGTGCAGCAGAGCTATTTGATTATCTTTTTATATTCCATAGTATATATATTGTATATTCTACACTATATTGGTTACCGAGTATCTGTTATTATGATACCCTAACAGAATCCTGTGAAAAAGAAGAAGATATTCTTCAAGTATTGCTTCATACAAGAATCCGCCTTTCTTGGGTCTACCAACAAACAGTTTATTGTCTATAAAAAGTCAGAAGCTTTCCTGTTAAGTGAGCTAAGAAGGGATTCCTCCCAGCATGCCTAAACAACATGTGATCTCCGTTTAAATAGTTTCCAGCATGATATCAGCCTGGTGCTCCTTCACAAAGGGGGTTATTGTACACCCACATTGATCAGATCCACAAATCTGTACCCAGGGTCTCTGCGCTGACCTGATACTCGCTCAGCTACCACAGTGAAAGTGGGGGCTCCACACTGACCAGCTGTTAGCTAGTCAAGCCACAAAAACTTCTCATGCAAAATTCTCTGCAGTGAAAAAGTGTCTAGTAAATTTACTGCAGTGCAAGACCTGTAGCACATTAATACTCTAGATCAGGGTACAATGTTTATTTTTGCACCTGCTACGGAGATGGCACTTCTCAGCCCTCCACCTGTACACCTAGTTTATCTGTTATTTCACTCTCAGACAGGGCAGCTGATGCTTCCAACAGGAGCGCAATGCCGAGCCCCTGACACATGGCAATCGGGGAGAGAGCAATGAAAGATGTCAGGGCCTCTGTCCTAGACCTACACACGCCACCCCTTTGAAAATCTGTGCAACGAGATTACAGAAAGAAAACCGCGTTCAGAGCTGCACAAGACACCTAACCGGACCAAATTAAACAAGGAGCAGGCTCCAGCAGGGGAGCTGGAGCGGTGGTGCATGCTCTGTCTGAGCTGCCTCTGCTATCTGTCACGGCAGCAGGCCACAGGCTCGATCGGTCCTCCCCCACCTCCGCAGGACCTTCTCTCTGCTGCTCTGAACACGTCATACCAGCAGGCTTGCACAGACTTAGTCCCGGAGCGCAGCACTGCCGTGGCACTGCAATGCAGTCACACTGGCTGGCTTGCTGGTGTCCCCAAAGTTGCAGGAGTCTGGACCCCTTGCGGTACAGGACCATCTCCTCCGAGGAAGGGCATGCCTGCAGATCACCAATTCCACTGTCTTCTAAGCCCTACAGTTGTGTGTTTAAAGACACAGACACACACAAAAAGAAACCCCCATCTCTTGATCAGTGGGAGGCCTGAACTGCTTTACTTTTTTCAGACTTGTCTACCGTGCATATCCTGGGGTAACAGAGGTAACAAACCCCAATCTTCAGGAACAACTGGGATGAAAGCAGGTCGTCCTGTAGTTCCTGAAAGTCTCTTGAAAATATTCATGAAGGTCTAGTTCGTTCTCATCTAAAGAATGATTTCTCACGTTAAATTTTGAAGGTGTAGCAAGAGACAATAACAAAAGCCAATTCTTTTGTTATCGGCTGATCATTGAGCTCTCCAGTGGCTCTTCATAACAACACGTGATCAGAGAATGGGCTGGACAGTATAGCCCTGACGTTGCAGGTGTGAGCTTGGGCTGTGTGCAGGATTCTTCCGATGCCAGAGAGCCTGGACCCAGCTGGCTAAGTGCCCCCAGGGCTGGGTGGGTTTGTGGTTGGTTCTGGACATCCTCGGTTTCCAGCATAGCAGCCCCAACTATGACTTGCTGCGAGACGCTTATAAGCTTATATTATTATTGGCAAGAGCAGCACGGGTCGCCTCTGCAATGCCTTCGCCCTGCTCTCGTTGCAGTGGGAAAGCAATCCTGGGGGCATGACTACACACAGGTGTGTGTGTGTTCGCGCACGGGCGAGCGGAGCTGCTCAAGTGTGCAGGTTCAAAATCAAAACATGGCGGGTGGAAGGCCGGAAGAAGAGGCCGATTCGAAATGTAAAGAGAAACATCTCGTGCATATGGCTTAAAAACCAAATCAGAGGCCCCTGTGGATTTGCCAGCAGCAGCAGTGACAGATCCCGGAGTTTTAGAGAACAGAATGCGTCAGCAAGGCCCAGGGGTTCATTTCCAGGGCATGCCGATGAAAACCTCACTCGCTGCTGCTTCATAATGTCCCAGAAGGAAATCAACAGCAAGGTGTCATTTCAGGCGCAGCTCTGAGCAATTCCGTACGTCTCTCGTCTGCATTTCGTTGCACAATCGGCTGTTCCTGATAGCAAACATATTTATTTCCTATCCACAAAGGCTACAATTCTGAGTGTGCAGTTTGCGAGGGTGAGGAAAAAATGCACAAAAAATTAAAAAGAAACTTGTCTACACAAAAAAAAGCTACTGTCAAGAGACCCACTGATTTCCTGCACTGATTACTTTATTGTTATATTAATAAAACTGGTAAAAAATACAAATCAATAAAAAATTCTCATGCCATTAGGTAAACACCTGGAAATGTACCAGGGGAATGTTGCTGAACTGGAAGTCGTGATTAAATCAGACAAAATGTATAAAATGCCTTTTGATTATAAGACACGGCCTCATTTCCCACTCAGTTTAGTAGCTGACTCTTTGTTAATGATATGTGGTTAGTCACTATTGTCTGGGAATGTGCAAAAGGCACAATACAGCTCATTATGTCATATCTTTGAACTGTGCATTTGACATAAGGGCATCCTTTGTTGGGCTGGAATTAATTGAAATGTTAATCTTACACCATGCTGCACAATGTCATACACGAAATGTACAACTTGTGCAAAAGATACAGTAGGAAGAAAATAATGGATGCACAATGTGCCTTCTGTGGTCTATCTTAACTGTAGAACTTCATTTCTCCCTTGTGTTAAAAATCACTTTGGAAATTACTAATTAATAAATTATCTGGGCATAAAAGAAACATTGGAGTACTGCTGGAAACATTGGAGTTAGTACAACTAACACAAAAAACTCAGATGACACACACCAAAACTGCCAAACAATGCTCTGGAACAAACTGTCTTTACATACAGTATGGATTTTGCTTAATCACACCAACTTTGTGACGTCCCTGCATTCCAAGCCAAATGCAAGCGTTCCTCAAGTTAATAGGTGTTACAAAGCAACTGTACACACAGTCAGTATCCCAGCCACGGCAAAGAGAAGATATATTTAATACTTGAAGCGTTCACACAGGCAGGGGTCAGGCTTTTTTCTCAATACCGATGGTGCTTTATCTTTTTTTAGCAGTGAAATAATCCGTGTAACTTCTCAAGTCAGGCAACACCCTCGTTGTAAGCAACAGCTGGCTGGCTCTACAGAGGTGTGTTGGGAAATTAAAACTTGTCAGGAATTCACAGCAAGCTCCCACAACATTAAAACCCAGCCAAGTAGACTTGCTCAGAATAAAGAGGCCCTGGGCCCTCACCCAGCGAGCAGGAGGAGTGATTGCCCTACCCTGCCAGAGGAGGAAATTAAGGAGTTTTGACTCATGAGGGGATCGGGGACGCACAGGAGCAGACAAACAGAGAGACTCTACTCATTTCAACAACTACAATCTTCAAAGACAAACAGGAAACGAAAGCAAAAGAAATCCCTCTAGGAAACAGAGCTGAATGTCTTTCTCGGGTCGTAACAACGCAACTCGGATTTCTTGAGGTGCCTGGAATACAAACACAACTGCAGGAAACTGAACCCTCCCCAGCTCCTGGGGATTGGGCTGGACTCCGTGATTGTACAGAACGGAGAGCTCAGATCTGCAGGTGCTCTGGAACAAAGCAGCACTGCTGAAGTCATTCATTGGGAAAGTCACTGAATCACATGTGATATTTTATTTTTTCACCATCCTAGTGCTGCACCTGCAACAGGTGACCCTGCAAAGTCACCCTGAACAAGCTGTGAAACCCACATCACCCCCTCCAAGCAATAACATGTCCTTTCTGCTCAAAAACAAGCCACCTGCTGCCACAAGTGAAAAACACTTACATCACTGTCCTGCTGGACAGCAGGGCCAAGAAATCACAAGCTAATTATAGAGACAGTTGGCTGTGGCCTGCATTGCCACAGCAGCAGACACCTGATGAAACTGGGCCTGTGTAGCAGACAGAGTCACCAGCTACAACACAAATAGGAAGTTTAAAATGTTGTGGCTATTTTCTTGATCAGGTGCAGCAAGTATTGTATAAATGGAATTGATCAATTAGAGGTGAAAGGAGTAAACCAGGCTTGTAATGTGTTCATACATGGGTGGCACTATACTAGCCTCACTCAGGACAATGAGACCCATTGCCAGGAGTCTGTTTGGAACCAGACAAGACTGTAACGCTGTGTTATTTCAAGCAAACAGGAAAATCACTGCTCAAACTCAATTACCTCTCATTACACGCATAAACAAATAAAGAAGTACAAAAAAAACACTGTTAAGCTCCTCCTGCTCTGAATTACATGTGCAGTATTAAGATGAAGACAGGAGCTATAAAAAGCAGTGGGGTTACAGCCTGCCCACGAGCATGGGGTAGCACAGCACAGCCTCACGACAGAGAGGCGAGGACAGCCTGCCAGATACCAGCCTGTCAGATCTCTCACCAGCCTGTTTCTCAGGACACCCCTTCTCCATTTCTCCTGTCAGCCACGCATACCTACATCCCCCAGCCTCCAAACTCAAGAGGAGAAACTCAAAGCCAGCAAAAAAAAAACACACTGGGTAGGACAATCTTGCTGAAACTCGCAACAGTCCCATTAAAAGCAGGTAAGCTGATATCCCCGAAATCATCACCGCTATTGTCACGGCAAGTTTGAGAAAATACAGACGCACCGGTCTAAAAAGAGTGACACAGCAGCATGTGAGAGGCATTGAGCGTTACTTTGCAGTGCTGTGTCCGTGCTGCCCAGTACAACAGGAGAGGGACTGGGGTAAGGCCCCAGTTCTCAGCCCCTGCTCTGTCAAGAAGCAGGCAGTTTTCCATGAAGTGCAGGAATTTACACCAGGCTGACCTCACCACACATTTGTGTTATTATTACACTCTCCTCCACCCACCCTTCTAATCCCAACGGGTCTCCCTCCACCCTCGCCGTTCCCTGACGAAGCTACTGCAGACCTCCCTCATCTCTGCACAGCACTGAGCTCTTCCGCCCATTTATGGAAAAGCTTTCGGAATCAGAAGCCTTTCGGCTGGATCCTTTGACTTGAGAGGATCCAGATATTTTCCTGAAAAAAAATAACTCACAATGCAGAGCACATGAGCACCGGGCTTGCTCTGGAAGTCTGGGAAGATGGTCACATACACTACACTGCAGTTCTGCCCTACAGTCTTTGCAGGACTGCTCTGAATGACTTCTGTTTTACACAGCAATTTCAGACTTGCTTTCTGTTAAGGGGTCTTTCCTATGACGTACGGGGGCTTATGAAATGGAGTGAAAGAAACTCAGTGTGTACTGCTTGAAAAGGGACAGTCCAAAAATAACTTTGTTATACCTTGTTAAGCTTCTTCGTGCTTTCCCATGAGCTCACCGTGTGTTGCTGCACTTTGCTGTGTTTTTACCGTGGTACGCCATACTTCTTTCAAAGGCATACACTTCCAGGTTAGGCTTCCTACAGTTCACCCCTAATGCTCATGCACAAAGTGTACAGCCCCAGGAGGGTTCCTGTCAGCTGTGCCAGGGATACCTTCTGAGTTGACACTACCTCTATTTATATCTATTCTCTCACCTCCCTGCCCGACAGAAAGATATTATATCACACAATCTCTCCCAGAGATGCCAGCTCTCCGCCAGTTCAGGCTTTTAAAGATACAAGCTTGAGACAACCAGCTTAATACTAGAAAGCACAACTTCACGAGCCTGCGCAGTTCATTTCGTAAGACTAAATCCATCCGTTCAGCAAGGACAACAATCCATATTTTGTCAACAGAAAACCAAGCCCCTGTTCAGAGTCAGAACGTCAGAGTTCAACGTTAGTCTGTAATTAAAAGGACACATAAGTCTTCTGCCCCCGAAGGAATCTGAGAAATCAGCAGAGAGGCGATTTCACAAGCAGAAGGAAGCCTCCTTTTTGTACCATTTAAAAAAAAGCCATAGCCCCATCTACTACAGTATCTCCTCTCAAGTGTTTTTTTTTTCTTTGTGTTGTTCTGCAAAGCACCTTGAGAAGCCCACTTTTAAAAGGCGATACACGAAAATAAAGTTTGCCGCTGTTGTTAAAATTCTGAATACGTTTTTCCACACACCCACCCGACCTGGGTCAGCCACCTGTGCCTTTGCATCTCCGGGGAAGTGCGGACAGGCCCCTCCAGCGGTCTCGGCCACGGCGCCAGTTGCCTCCTGACACGCAGCAAGCTTCGCAGCAGCCCAGAGGACCAGCAGGGACTGGGGCTGAGGTGCACTGTCACTGGCAGCACTGCCGGCCCTGGTGCGGGTCGAGCCCCTCAGAGACCTGTTTGTGCTTTTTTTAGCAGTGTGGCAATACTGCTCAGAGGGCACCGGACCTTGAAGATCCGACGGCTCTGAAGATTAAAACGTGAATGTGCCTGTGTCCATATATACTGTACTGTCTACATGTTCCGTACTGTGAGCACATATTGTGACTGTGTTGTGACTCCCCCATCTTCGGTATATTGTCCCATGTAACTATGTCAGCAATGTTAATGCTCCCTTTGCACCTGTGTGGGTTTTGTGTTGAGCACGTTCCATATGTACCAAGGCAAATTCCTGTACCTGACACGCACTGGCGAGTAAAAGCGATCCTGATTCCGAGACCAGATCTGCGTCCCCAGGTTCAGGAGGAAGGCGAGTCAACACTTTCAGAAATAATGTGTATGAAAGATACAGCTCCTGACTCACTGAGCTACCAATCAAGGAGAAGGCCCTTGGCGACTATCATGTTCCAATTCCAGGATTCAGGATTTGACATCAAAAGAGATAATCAATTTTTTAGCATTGAACATCTGTCCCCCCTTACAAGTACAGTATTACAACATTTCCAAGCACTGACAGACTTAATACCCGGCATCTGTGGAATGAATGTCCTGTGTAACAGGCAATTTCCATGCATTTAGCCTAATAGGCATTTAGAATGTCACTATAAACACTTCTAATTTCAATCTTTCATATCTAAACAATGCATGTCTGTGGTTAGGAGAAAGCCTAACGCTTTGCATGAGGGGTTCACAGTGTAATTCCTGGGCCCTGACGTCACAATATACACACCAGAACAGACTTACAGGCAACAGAATGAGAAGCAGAACAGCCGTGCAGTTCTGCACAAATCAACCCAAGAAAATGTGTTCTCGCAAAATACTTCTTCTAAGCTGCACGTACAGTACTATACTTATAAATATATCCAGGGGCTTTTTAAAATCATCAGAGTGACCTAAAATTAGAAGCTCCCAGTTCCCCATCTCTTTCAATGTAAAGAGAAGTACTTAAAGGACCACTCCCTTTGCACCTGCATCAATTTTTTTAATGTTAGAATCAATTATATTTCCGGGGAAAGAAACTGCATCTTTCCGCTACGATGAGGTAACATTTTTTTGCTTTTTCCTGGAAACTGACCACCTGCACACAGCCGGGCCGACCAGCAGCCAGCAGCACCCAGGTGCATGGGGAAACAGAGCAATGCGATCGCAGGACTGCAGGGGGTGAGTACCACTGTGGCTTGGGGCTCCGAGACAGAACAGCCCCGAAATAAACCAGCTGGGTTACATCACTGCTAATTTACAGTCCTGTTGAAAACATGTCGAGGCTTGCTTGCGGTTGGCTCCAAGTTGTAAAGAGAGAGGCAGCCTGGCACCGCAGCCCAGGGCTCACACATCAGCTGCAAACAGGAAGCAGCCAACTGGGGCAAGCAGTCTTCCTTTAAATATCTGCTACAAGACACAGGGGGGACAGCGCTCTACAGAAATCATGAAGCTTCTCAAGCTCCAAACCACAGCTTGGAACAGGAACGTGGGAGCAGAGCTTTTACTACTGCTTCATGCAGTATCTTTCATCTATAAGTTTCCATTGTAATCGCAATAAGAACAGTTACAAGAGTAAGAGGTCTATCAGGACCATTATTAGACAGTAGTTAATTGATCCAAGGATGTCATCCAGCTGTTCCTCAAAAGAAGCCAGAAATCTGCATGGTCCAGAGTGAAGGCCAGGCTCAAAACAAGCCAGCCTCAACACCACAGCAGGGTATATTGCTCCAGACCTCTACTACCCTTTGGGTAAAGAACTGCCTCCTCTTATACGTTTTAAGTGCACTTCCGTGTGGTTCCCACCTACAGTATTAAATTACATTAACAGAGAACAGTGAAAACGTTTTGTGCTTCAGATTCAAGCTCTCAACAAATCAATCTTATCGACTCAGCACACAGTAACACTGCCACCCCCAATGTCTGAAGAGGAATGCACACTGTTGACTAAGATGTGCACAGTGTATAACACTAGATAACAGCAAGAAAAGCTCTTTACAAATGATTTGATAACTACATTGATAAAGTGTCCAATACAGGACAGGGTCCAGTTCATCCACCACTGAATTGCAGACTCTAGCTGGAGGTGTGTTGGCCATTCTGTGCCAGTAGCCCCACTGCTGGAGAAGGGAGAAGGCTCTTCAGCAACTGACTGCAGGGGGAATTCAGGGAAGGCAGCTTGATCAAGCCCAGAGTATGATGTTGCCAGGACATCTGGGCTAATACCACTACATTTTAGAACAGTGTCATGGCATCTTTAATGAACTAACAGTCAGGATCTCAGTTTAACTTCTCATGAAAAAAAAAACAGCACCTCCTGCAGGACACTGTTCCCAGTCATGCTCAGGTGACAAGTGCCACCTACTGGTCCACCAACACCCTTTACATTCACACAGCATGATCTGAAACCTCTATAGAAAGGGGCCACTAGGGGCCAAATAAACCCGGACTCGTGACTGCGGAAAACAAAGAATGACAGACAGGAATGCCAAGAAACATCACAGGTATGTGAGCTGCAGTCACTGCCCTAGAAAGCAGCCTGTTTCAAGACCCAGTTCATCATCTTTAGGCACTGAGCAACACCCACATCAAAGCCTTTGCTGTTATCCGATACACCTTGCAAAGGGAGCCCATGTCAATTAAAATCCAGCACAACAAAAAGCTCTCCCTCTTACTGACAGTCTTCAGCTGCTGTGTTTTTCAAGCACCAATAATTATTTTTGTGAGAGAACCCCCAGTCAGCTAAACGACTCTGAATAAATGTACGGATCCCATTGAATAATAGTTGCAGAACAAGTTGGTTAACAAGTCTTGCACGGAAGAAAAAATGTTGCCAGTACTTTTTTTCCCCTTTCTAGATGAGAAATGCAGATGTGATTTGCTCATATGACAATCATTCTTAAAAACGCCAAATAGGTAGAGATATCGGTGTACAGAGCAAGACACAACATATTCCTCACAGCTGCAAACTCCTGATACTGTAACTGCAGACCGGAAGGCAGCTGGAAGTTCAAAGGCAAACACACCCATCCAGAAAGAAGAGCTTCTGTCTCTTTGGCTTTTGCATGAAGCCCTGTCATGCCAAAGTTGCTCTGACTGATTTAGAGAGCAGCACGTGTTCAACAGACATGAAGCCTTCCCATTCCACAACTCCTGAAGACACAAACAGAAAGAATTTCCTACAGAACGTACAGCAGACTGCAAGGTCTCAAGCCCCTAGTGTGGAAAAATCCGAAGGCTGTGGGCTAACAGCTTTCTGCAGGCCTGGAGTGGGTAGTAAATTCCACAGGTGAAAACGATAGCTGCTCCCCTTCAGATCCCTGCACCTCAGCGACAAAGCGAGCTGCCCGCGTCCGGTACGGTACAGTATGTGCACTGCCCTTCGCAGGAGGGTGACTCTTCGAACAAACATGCGGAGCATTACAGGAGTCCTGCACGCCGGGCCAGGCAGACAGGACAGGGCCTCTTTAAAGCCCGATGACCCGCAGACACGCACCTCCATCCGAAACCAGCAGCCCGAACCCCGCCTACAGCTTCCACCTGTTCTCTTCGCTGTAAACCCCCGACTCCACCTTCTGGGTCTTTCTCAGCCTCCTCTCTGCAGACCAGAATTAGTACCAACGGCTCTACGAGATGCCTCTGCTGACAGCGGGCGATGATGTATGCAACTCGAACGCCAGGGCCCATGTTAATGGCAGGGATCACGCGCCACGGCGACTCTATCCGTGCGATGACATCATCCGCGATGCTCCCGCGACAGGCGATAATGTTTCGGGGGCAGAAGTTGAAAGCTGCAGCAGCTGTCCCACGTGCTGACGGCCCCAATATTCAGCGCGACAACTTGGCGTAATTTCTACAACAGGTACGGGGAAAAAAAAACCCTGCAAGTCTGACGGAGCTCGTGTAGGTTTTCCGAAATAAAATGGACAAGAAAGAGAAGCTTTGTGAAGAGAGAGCCATGCTACAATATCACAGTATCATTAGCGTGATGTCTTCCAGCTCATCACCTGTGATACCTTGCACTTGCACAGGATATTATCAACAAGATAAATGCACATTATTTCCATGCAACACTAATGTGGAGAAATTACTGTAAGCAGTCACTCAAGTCCACACGTGAAAAGAGCAGGAGTTGAGTCTGAACCCTTCATGATCCTTTTCCTCTGCCGATCCAAAGACCATCTTCACGAAGACTGTGACCAACAAGCTGGGGATGTGCAGCCCACTTCCTCCTTAATTTTTACAGGAAACCCTGCCAAAGCCTCCTGTGAATGCACTGACATATGCCACTGGAAAGACGGGAGGGCCATCAGTGAGTATATCTGGGCACCCTGACACATGACATCACAGCTGAAATGAGTTTGACAGGTATGGTTTACCAACCAACAGGTATCAGCTTTTATTGCCAAACCCTTACAGCTACAGACAGTGGACATGACTGCTTTTCTGTTTTTAGTCTCACAGCACAAAGGAGTTGAACATGTGCGATGGTTATAACGTCTCTCGTTTTTGAAATTGTCCTTTTTCTGCATCAAATGCTCTACAAACATCGGATTCCAGGTACAAAAAAAAACCTTTAAACTGTGTGGTATTTTATTCTGAAGCATCACTGCCGTCGTGTTCTGGCAACTGAAGTACCCAGCAGCTCAGATCCCCTAGAAAGGTTTGGTGAATGTCACCTTGTTTGCCAACAGGTAAAAAACACTTGACTCATTTTTAGCGTGAAGAAATGCTCAAAGATAGACAGCAGAATGAGAAATACAGCGGACAAAAGGGACATTATTGCCTTCTCAAAGCTATCAGCGACTTCTACCAAGAAAGGGGTGAGACACGATAAAAGTGAAGTCAAATGAGTGTGTTTGGAGTAAAAAAAAGTTCTAACAATCGCCTGGACAAGACCGCAGCCTCAAAGGCGAACGACAGCCACGCAACTTCGTAAAACTTCTAGATCTTAATCCTGCGTTATGGTCTGAGGAAGATGATGGTAGCGAAGGGCAATGAAAATGAGGAGGATGAGGAACGTAAAAGAGCGCACGATCCGTTTGTTATTCAGCAACAATAACAATAAGAAACCAGCAAAAGGTTAGTAACACACTTAGCTAATCAGGTGAGTCACCTTGTCGAAAAGCTCAGGGAACACAAACAGGGAAGGGTTAAATATCATTGACGTACAGTAGGTCCCGTGGCTTCTCCGTACGCGAGTCGCTGTGTCATGACTCACGCCTGCAGATGACAACATGTCATCTCCGCCCGATACTAGCAGTCCGGTATCACCACCGGCCACGGGGGCGTCAGGAAACACGGGCGCAAGGCGGCCGGCTCCCACAGCGCTCTTGGGTCCTTAATTCATATTATAGGAGAGCAGATCCGACGCGGTATTGCATTCACACCATCACGCATTCTGGATTGTATCCGTCCAGGGAAAGAGACATCAAAGCATCAAAGAGACATTGGCGTTTGCGTCGCCGAGTTTTGTGGCCACGCAGGCGGCGCAGTTCACAGAGTCACAACTTCCCAAGCAGGTAGAAAAATCGATACCGCCTCTCGCAGCGCCCGTTCCCAGGCCATTACAAAGGGATCACTGCAGGCTGAGAGCCCATTGCAAGATCCCACACCACCGCACCTAGCCTACTGTACGTCTGCTGAAATGCGGCGCTCCACGGACTTTCAAACCAGTCCGACGCGAGCCGTGCTAGCTGCCACAATTAATTTAAAGCACATTCACCTTTCACACTCCTAACTACACAGCAGCGCATTTAATCCTCCGTGTTGTCTGTCCCCCCTACTGTGCGCGTCCAGAGAAAACGGCGTGATTACGAATCCCAGTGTACGTGTGCTGTACCTATGGCAGATGATCTCCTCTCTCTGTGAAGCCGGCAATGCGGCGGTACAGTACAGTACACGCGAGTCCGGGCCAAGCCGATCGCTGCCGGTTTCCCCCGCAGCAAAGCGCAACAACCAAAGTTTCAGTTTGCAGGACTTGAGCACAGTATCGAGTACAGTATGGGCAGCACGCCTGTCTGCTGAGCTGAAAACAACGTCAAACTTCATGTAATTTTATTTATGGATGGCTATTAATGAACCCCGCCTTTTCATTTACAGCTCGCGGTGGTACTACAGTAAGGTGCCTTCGTAACACTGATCATGGGTTCGTCTAAACAGTGCTGAGATGTATTACAGTAGATACTTTGCCACTACAGTGCGCAAACATACTATTATTTACTGGTAAATATAGCGGTTGTCAGCTACTACCGCTATAACAGCCTGATTTTGTAATATCGCTACCACACGGATGGCACTGAGGGTACCGCAGTATCGCTTTGATTTAAATGAAGAAAAAGAAACTCCGGACGCAGAAAACCGTGGAGCAGGACAACTTACCCTTCCTGGCAGCTTTTTTCTGTTCGTGTGGCTTGCAAACACAAAAAGAGAGGCTTATTTCGCTTCGCTCCTGCGTGGGGAGGGGAGGGGGGGTGCTGTACGACGGCGGAACGTCACTTCATAATCGATTTGCACAGAAGCCAAAGATTTTAAAAAAAAAAAGAAATAAACGAGGGTGTGCGGATCCCCACAGGCGGACGTCGACGTGCGCATCCAGAGCGCCGGGGCTGCGATTTAAAAACCGTGCGCGCCGCAAAAATACGAGCGCAAGAGGCAGGCAGGCGACTCAGAAACTCCAATAAAGCGCCGTCCGAGAGTCTTGTAGCTCCATGACAAACCCAGCTCATTCCCATATAAGATCCCGACTCGTCCAAGGTTAGTTTCAGTCTGCCCGAAGCTCGGTTTCAGAGCGGCATCCCGAGGAGGCGGTCCCTCGGGGGAGGGGCCGCTGTCAGCCGCCGCAGCCAATCAGCGGCCGCGGTGGGCGTGGCCCCGGGCCGCATGGCCTGATGTTACCAGCAAGATCGGAGGCCGGCCGCCCGCTTGAATTGCACTGCGAGCCGGAGAAACTCCGCGGTGGGACGGTGAATGACTAGCAAGAGGGACTTGGAGCACGTCAGGAAGACACGGCGACTGAGTCACCGGGCCGAGGAGATTTTTTTTTCCCCCCTCCCTCCCCGAGAGTGATTAAGCTAGAACCCCTGAGAAAACGGAAGCCCAAAAAAACAAAACAACGCACGTGTTTTAGCGGAAAAAACATCCCATGGTAGAAAACCCCAGCTCCTCCCGTCGATGAGGACGAGAGTGCCTGTGCTGTAAGGCTAGCTAACCGAAACCTGCATGAATACTGTACCTGTACTCTGATTGGTGTGTGACATGTGTTGCTTATGGCTGTAGAAGCGAGGTTTAAGACCCTTTTTTTCTTGACTTCAGGAGTAGGATAGACACCACAACCAGACCAGTGCAATTAAACAGCAGCGCGGCTGTTCTCGTTAGGCGAAGCCCTGCAGGTTTAGCACTGAAAGGTTTTCATTCCCTTGCCCGAGAAACGCCTTATGATAAGAAACAAAGGGGCTAAAAATGCAGAGGTGCACCGAAGAATGTCGTGGTTTTGAAATTCTAGCCCTTATCAGGTTCCGTACGGCCGACGGCATTCTTCTGGCTTTAGATGAACACATTCGAACTAAACTTGAGAGAAATGCTGTACAGCAGACCCGCTCCAGAAAAGACGTGCCGACGCTGGAAAAGAGGAGAAACGTAGCGGATCCCAGCCTCCAAGCGCGTCCGGTTCAGTTGTTAAAAGCGACCGCAGTGCGCGCCGGTTGAGTCACTTAGAGGAAGCGCTGTGAGCTGGCGAAACGCAACATACCGGCCCCGTTCATCACCCCCGCGTATAGCCGCTCTGTCATTAGATGCTCTTGTGAGCCCTCACGTCTTAACAGGTGCCTGGTTACATTCGCTTCATGCTCATTATCTGGGGTTATCACAAGCGCACGATGTGAAACACCAAAGGAAAAAAAAACCCGCCTGATACAGCACGGCGCCAATCTTATCGATTGGTATGACATGATGTTGATCTGTATTGATAAAGCTTCGCAGACAGACACAGCTCGCCGTTCTGCAAGAAGGATAGAACCTTCTAAAAATACTCCGGTGGCCCTAGATCAAATTTAGTCTTTAGAAATGTTCTGCATTTATCGGTCCACATACAGTATAATGTATACTCTATATACAGTATATGTGAATATAGGATGTATTCAGCTCTAGCTGAAAAGAATACAGATCACTATAGCTGATTGATAAATGTTCTAAGGTATGCTATAAATCGGTCACCTATGCTAGGGCAGCAGTCTGGAGACTGCAAAGAGAGAACTTACTGCACTGGGTGCTCTGCAGTCTGATGTTGGTCAGAGGGCTTCCAGCAGCTCCTCTGGAAGAGCGAGGAAAAGCTGTGTACTGGAGTTCACCCTGTCCTCCCTCCACATGTGGAGCTGCAACATCTGGCCTGGCCCTGGGGGGAGAAGACAGTGACTCAGCAGCTGGAGGTGTGCGGGGGTGAGAGGTGGGGTGAATTCATGCACATGACGGCTGAAGGAGCCTCCAGTGAACTCGCCCCTCCCAGTCCCAGCTCCGATGAGCACGTGGCTTTTTATTCCACAGGGGGTTCACTTTTGGTAAAATCATTTTTTAATACAAAAATGCACAGTCACTGCCCTTTATCTGTGTGTTTTGCCTTGTGTCTCTAAGATGCAGGAGGTACGCAAAACAAACTTTGTGAAATTTGTAACGAGCGATCTGACAAAAGAGAGAAGTATATGTCCAAAGCATGAGATTTACAACCTTCCAAATCTATTATTATCCCCTTCAAAACTCTTTTTAATGAGAAAGAGATACATTCATTGGTATTGGAACGTCGCTTGGAAATCAATCAGTACAGGTATGTGCATTTCTTCAAAAGTCTTTAAGCTAACAGATGGCTGATGTATTAATGTCTTATTCTCCCTGGCCTGCAAGTAATAACAATACCTGCTCCTTAATGTTGAACAGTCTTTGCAATGCAAAAGTGTGCCGAGATATTTTGTCATCGAAAGCTTTGAATGGATTACTAGTCTGGTCATGCTAATGGTAATACCTGCCTATACTGCGGTAGTTAAGGCTGTAATTACAGCTGATCTCCGTGTGCAATCATCTTGCGGCTGCCTTTTTAGAACTGCCAAGCTGCAAACTAGCAGAAGAGTATAGTGTATTGATTTACAGTATAAGGTGATGTGAAATCATCTATGACAGGAACGGGGAAGGATTTAGAAATAGGAGTTAAATGGCAGGCCTTGCACAGCGTGAGAGTATTGGGCAGGATCTCATGCAAGGATTGCATTTCAGTCAGGAAAACAGCCAAACGTTCATGTTAAAACGTCGTTTCCGTTTAAAAACGCATGCAAAAAATTTAAAAGTTGGGATGCAACAGTTTCCTAAATGTGCCTTCATTTTCATCCGCAGCAAGAGGAATCAAAAGGAAGACGCCAAATAAAAGCCTTTCTTTTTCCCTGATAGCAGGAAGCACAGGAAGCTGGTTGTTGTCTGGGGCACAGTCCTATTCCCCGGCTCCTGACATCCTGCCTTGCTCCGCTGGGTAACCCTAGCAACTGGCCATTGAGCGCGAGTTTTCCATGCACACTGAACGGCCCAGATAAAGGAGGCAAGCGTAAGCTTTCATACTGGGAGAAACCCGCTTTCATACTGGGAGAAGCCCGCTGCAAAAAGATGACGTGCCAGCAGCCGAACCCCAGAGAGAGTGGAGCAAAGAGAATCCCAGCTGGCCACTGCCCTGTCCCAGAGACACCGCCGTTCCCCCAGACAAGCTGAATGGAGAGACCCTGCAAACGTCACATTAGCAGACGAGCAAAACGGCACAGAAAGAATGCCTCTCTGGCTCGATAACATCTTAAAATAACACCTGTACTATTCAGAGCACAGCTTCTTTTCAAAGCAAGCGATGCGTGTCTTGTTCCAGGATCTGTATCCTGGGCCTCCTTTAGAAAGACAGCTGGAACAAATACGAGAACTGTGTCATAAAAAAATAAATACATTGGAGCACTGCAGGCTTACAGTGTGTCCCCTGTAGATTGCTCATAACCAGGCAGCACTGCAGACAAAGAGATAGCATTGGCTATGTATAGATGTTCCCACCTTCTATCTAAACATTGTTGGAATTCTTCCTGTGGTCTCTTGGCCTGGCAGTTTTCCTTACGGGGATTTCCAGCTCTGATAATTTGCTCGTGTGAGTGACTTCAGTTTCCAGATTTTATATCTGAAACACAGAGGGTCAAGAAAGTTGCGAGAAAGAACGTGGCCCAGCCACACGGGAACACCTCAGCCTTTCAGAGTTGCGGTGTCCCACGCAATGAGGAATACAAGGAGATCCACATGTGAGAGACTAACCGCTGTCCTCAATCTTTTTGGACATGGATTCATGCTGCCTGGTGGCATTTTGTTGTTCCCAGGGAATAGAGGATCCTGGAGGTCTGCTGGGGCTTGGTACAGCAATGATAACATCACTCAGCATCTGAAACTAGCAAGAAACACTGGCTGGGAGTGAAGGAGCCCCAGGCTCCCAGGCCTCACTCTGGAGACATGAGCTTGGCCTGTGGGGGCACAGATTCATCATGTTGCTGCTGAGTCAGACTGACATGACTGTTAGAGCCCATCAACTTCCAATTAGCACAGGCCCGTGGGGCTGCCGAGGTGAGCAGACAGAGCCAGGCCTGGCACATTGTTACTAAGAGAGAAGGAAGCCAGGAGGGTGATCAGGAGGAAGCTAGGAGGAATGGATCAACAGATTGAGGACAGGACTGAATCCTTCAGTCTGCATGCAGGGATTGCTGGCACATGACTAACAGCAGGTTTTGCATTACACGTAGAGATGGAAATATGTTTTGGAGAGTTTGTGGTTGATTAACAGCGGAGTAATGACCTGTATTGTTAATGCACAGCTATCCTAACTTTAAGTGAATGGCTTCCCCTTTTTGATATTCACCCTTCAATGCATTGATTGTTGTGATTACCGGGCATAAATAACCTCAGCAGAATATTATGGCTGGAATGTCACAGAATTCTCTCTTGCTGTTTCGAATGGCTTGTGTGGAGGCACCCCAGAGAGCAAGGGCTCAGCACAGGGCGACAAAGTATCACACTATCCCGAAATATTCCATGTGACTGGAAGGAGGCAAAGCCGACTGCACCGGAACATGGGAGGAGGAAGGAGGAAGAGGGAAAGAGCCCTGCAGATCCCAGGTACGCTGCAGATTTACTGCTGAGCTGAGCTGCAACTGGAAGGAACTGACATCTGACCTTTTCTTGACTCCAGTTGTCTTTTTCTAAATCAGCGGCGCACTGCTCCAGGGGAAACAACCCCCCCACCCCAGCGCATTGATTGCTGGTCCCTGGAAGCCTGTTCTCATTTACCAGGCAGTTTCAGGACGTCTCGGGGAGACATCAAGCCGTGTCTGATTGAAAGCAGTTGTGCTGCATAGGCAGCATTTCTCTTAATGAACAATCGAGTCTACAATTCTGATGCACATTTGTAATCATTTAAATTAGGCACACCACAAAGCCTAGTATTGAAATGCATTGGACTCATCTGTTTTTTTTTCTCCTTTTCCAAAGAAAAGCCTCATAGATCCAAAAGAATTGAACTTTAAAAAAACAAAATCTGTGTAGTTTTAATTGTGGGATTGTAGGACCTCTTCCACAGTATAAATGAGTCTGTGCAAAACTGTCTGCGCAAATAAAGAAGAACATAAAATAAGCAGCGTTTTACCGGGAACGAACCGATGAAAGCTGGTTACGATTAGGTCAGAAACTCCACTAGCAATATTTTAATTTAAATTTCAAGAAAATATTGTATCTCTAATGATATCATAAAAAATGTACACACATTTCTTCAGCTGATGTATTCTCATATCAACTCTGATTGTTCATAACTCTTGAGCTCAAAGATCTACACGTTCAACCACATACCCGGGCACAACAGTACAGTACAGCATTCCTTTCATTCAGTAACTCGCCTAACTGGGTCACATACCTGCCCTGAGGGCACAGCCACGATGTGTCAAGGTGTTGCAGAACAAGCTGCCTGCCCTCCGACTTAACCCCCGATGAAGGCACAGTTCTTGCGCACAAATCCCACGGCTACATAACGCTCTACTGAGATGCCTAGCAAGGGCAAGGCAGGTGTCTATTTTTTTTTTTAATTAAGCCTTAGTCAGGGCGTGTATGTCATCACGGACAATGAAAAGCAGGCTTGTCCTCAGGAGTTCTGAATCCGTAAGTCTGGTTTACAGGGTTGGCAGCGCTCAGATGGGTGAGATTTTAGATCAGGCGATTCCAAGAGTCCCCCCCCCCCCCCAAAGAAAACCACAACCTGGCAGGGCTGGAAGGCTGAATGGGCACAGCATGACGTAAAGGAGTCAAAACGTTCCTGGCTAATGGGAAGAAAGCAGCTCTTGTCACTGCGGGGCACCTGGGGGCAGTGTCCCATATCACACAGCAGCAGCAGCCTGTTAGCTGAGCTGCTTTCATGGAATGGGGTTTGTGTCGTGCAGTGCCAGAGGCCAAGCGCTCCCACTGTGCACCCCCCCAGAGCCTCAAGCCCCAGGCCCCACAAGACAAGCATATGAACCAGAGTATCCCCCCCCCCCCCCAACGCACATACCCTCGCCCTCAGGGCAATCCCCGACTGCCTGACTCCCTGCCAACTGGCATCTAGTCACAGATCCCAGGCTGATGTCACACTCCAGATGAAATATCATGGCTCCTGCCAGCACTGGGTGACAAGGCCAGTCTTCGGATTACAGCACAGCCGGACTGGGAGAAGTGTGGTCTGCTGCTTCGGCTGATGACCCGTTTCAGGATCTATCCGCGGGCAGTAGGCCGCCTGTAGCTGAAGAGGCACGAGGCCGTGGACTGACATGGCCCTTCCTCTCTCGCGTTCATGTGAAGTAACAGCGGACTGGGCATTCCAGGGTACCAGTGCACAGGTTTCGCATGGCCGATGTCGGAATGCTGCTGTGTCATAGTCTTAACTCCCCTGTTGCTGGGGGGGGGGCAGGGAGAGACAAGGATCAGGAATGATAGTGCAGTCACGCAGGATGAACGCTCCTGTTCCCGTGCGGCTCAGCCGGTACAGAGCTACGATCTCGGGTTCGAGGCTGTGGGATGGTGGGAGTGGACAGCCATGCGCAGTTCGGCGACTTCTGGGCGATGGCAGGCGTGCAGCGCTGTCAGTGAGGCCGATCCTCCCGTCCAGAGCCAGCTGTTACAAGGCGACTGCCGCGATGCTGGGCAGCTGGAGGAGTCTCCCCCGAGCGCCACCATGGGGAGTGGAACCGCGAGCCGAGATGTGAAGTAAACACGCCATCGGCCGATACAGATCGGGTGGGTGTTGCCAAAAAAAAAAAATGGCGATTCTAAATTTAAAAAAACTACATCAAAACTGTTGTGCTTTGGAGGGAAACTTGGAACAATACATGGAAAAGAGGAGGAATTCAGGGAGACAATGGAGGCATGTTTCCTACAGCACTGCAGCACGCATTCTGCAAAAACTGACATTTTCCTAAGCAGAAACTCAAGCACATACAGGTAGCAAACCAGAAAATGATCTATAAAATGTGCATTTAAAAAGAAAATCAAAATGTTTTTTTTTTTATGTCCCGTTTGGAAAGAGCATTATCTTTCTAACCTGGTGGACCCTAATGTCTCACTTTCAGAGTGAGGCTCTTTCCTTTCCCGACTTAGCGTTCCTGTGAGGGAGAGCAGAGGGCTTCTTGTTCATTCCAAAGAAAGAACAGATCATACACAGTACGATCACAGCAGTGGTATTCTTGTGGGGCACTGAGACTAATTTGGTCAATCAATTTAACACTGAACAAGGGCTGTTTCGGTGTTAAGGAACTAGTCTGAAGAAGCTGTCAGAGCTGGTTTTCTTCCAGGGCATCTGTCTCACAGAATACAGCACGTCAGACCCATGCGCTGTGTCAGAGTGGATGCCTTTCACCTGAGGTACCGTGGATAAGCTGATTTGTATTCACTAATGCCAACACACCTCCAGATCTGTCCTATCTGAGCGACACGCCCTGCAAAGTCAAGCCACATTCCCCTGCTGAGGCCCAGAGGAGCTGTTTGGAATGGAATCTTTGCAAAAACCCAGCTCAGCTAATTCCGTCTTTGCTTCTTGCCCTGTGTCTCAGTGGGTTGTGTCTGGATTTGCCTGGTGCTTGGATGTCTAAATCAGCAGAGAGCCCTCAGGCCGCACACTGTAACCCAGCAATTAATGCAGCCCGATGTCAAGACACAGTTATCACTCTTCAGGGCCAGTGGATGTGGTCTGGAAGTCAGTCAGGGGAAAGGGGAGGGTTAGGCAGACATGACTGCCCCCAGACTACTGCACTCCCCACACACTTAATCAGTAACAGATAAAGAGCTTAGCAGGAGAGCCACTGAACTATGAAAAGCTTAGAAAGGTCTAAACCACATGGGTGAAACTTCACCCTTCTCAGGTCTCTTATCAAGCAGGGCGCTGGAGATCTGCGAGAGCTGTCAAAGCTGAGCCTGTGGAGATGAGGTCATGGCCATCACGGTCAAATCTTTCAACCTCAGAGCCTCACTTTCAGCTCCAAGGAGGGGGGATGCATCGCCTAAGCAATGTGAAAAAAAAATAGCTGCGACACACTGTTTTTTAGAAAAGGTAACAGCGCTGTGACACTGACAGGTAGTCAGAAGCTCAATGTGAGGCTGGTACTCTGGTATATTTTGTCAGGGTTGCATCTGTACCTTCTCTTTTCTTGCCAGCATGGAGTTAACATGTTCCTTTGCAGCATACAGTATGCACACAGAAGCAGGTCCCTGCGCGAACATCTTCGACATACAGATCTTGGCATGCAAATTCCAGATACATACTGAAGCACGTGCAGAGAAATGGACAGACCTGCTTCTGTGAACGATAGTTTAGGAGTTGGTTGATTAGCCTCATAACAGGCTGGGCTCTTTTTGGATTAACTAGAAAAAAAAAACCACACTGAATTTTCAAAACTGTGCTGAAATCAGGGGGAATGAAACGATTTTGACTCCCACTGGAGTTTCGAGTCTGTGCAAGTCAAGCAGTGAGGCTGAGGTTGACTGTCACGCCACAGGAACCACGAAGGGCTTCTGCTTGTCACAGGGTGGAGAGACAACAACATGAGGAGACTGGAAGTGCTCCCTGTCCCCTGACACACAGAACATTCGTCTCGCCTGTCAGGGTAGGTTTCTCAGGGTGCGTCACAGCTATGTGGGCACTAATGATGTCAAACACACAAAAAAGAGTGCGTAATCCCACTTAATCCCCCTTTGTCAATTCATCAGGAGAGAAAAGGCCTCACCAGCATTTAGTCTCATTGTCTCATTTTCCAGCAGCTGACAAGAACTCCAATTATTTTCCAAGTGGTGGGAGGGCAGGAGAGCCTTTGTGTTGGAGTGCTCTCTCTCTCCAGCTCTGTTCAGACAAAGCGCTCGACGACTTGGGAGGTGGAGAGGTTTCAGTGTTCCACGCTCCAAACTTTCATGGGACGACAAGTTGGAAGAAAGCCAGGTAATTCCCTGGATCATAAACCATATACATCATTAAAGAAGTACACAGGAAAAAAAAAAACACTGATCATGAAGAGGATCATTGACAGTGCGAGTTCTGTGTTTGCTCTTTCGACAGGGTGGACCTGGCCTGTACATCACTTTGTTCTCACCCTAATCATGCTCACCAGGCCTTATACAAACACAGAGGCAAGGCCTGTAAGGTTCTGGCACATGGGTTTACATATCTTCTACGTTTGCTCCAATGCTCTAAAAAAATCCATCCATCAAGGCCTCACACCCTCAGTAACGGAGAACTGCATCAATCGGGACATGGGAATATGAGGATTGTGGGGGCTGGAACAAACTGACAATACCATCCCTTCCCTCAAGAAGCAGCTGGAAGGGCTTCTCAGATCAATCAGCTATTAAAAACCATAATGAGCTAGATGGGTCGAATGGATTCCTCTTGTTTACAGACTCTCTTTTGCTCTTATAAACAGACAGATTAGTATTTTCCTCTCTGCGGTCCTCTTTAGAGAGGCTGCTTTGTTCTTTGGAAACTCCCTCGCCCTTCAGATCTCCTTCCATCTCCAATTTGGCTGCTCTTTCACTCAGGATGATTATCATACTGTCTATAAGCAGTAAAGAGCTGTCCCAGTGAAACAAACACAACTGATACTGATAGAGGCGGCCACATCAAGATCTGAGCCTGCCTGCGCCCCGCAGAAACACACTGTGTGTGAATCAGGGAAACCGTCCAGTGATCAATGATGCCGTCAACACTCTCACCTGGGCCTGGCTCCGCTCGCCTGCGTCTGTAACACATCGGCTGTGTGATACAGTGTATTCAGATTTTCAGAAGCCATTCGATAAAGGTCCTCCTGAAAGACTAATTCTCCGATTGCAGGAGAGAGATATTAGTGGAAACGCAAGCGTGTGGGCTGAGAATTTGTTATTAAATAGGAAACAGAGGGTACGGACAAGAGGTTAATATTCACGTTGGAGTGATGTAATTAGTGGTGTGCCTCAGGGCAGTGTACTGTAACCAAATGATCTAGATTCTTCTGTATCGTTCCAACCCCCACTCTGGTCCTGCTCATGGTTCAAGACTAAGAAACCTGCTCTTGATCAGCGGTTTGGCTTGTCCCCAGAACTGGAACTATAAGTTATACAGCTATAAGATCTCTCAGAACAGGTATGCTGGACAGAATTTTTTTTTAAGTGTTATGACTACTGGTTAAAATTTGTGACTTCAGAGAAGGCAGACTGAACGCCCAAATTCCAGGATCGTGTTTAATGTTCCTCTACTATTCCTGCCCTGAACTTCAGGGGTCTCGGATTGACCTCTTTCACTGCTGACTGCTTGTGAAGACATGACTGTGCACTGTCAGCCACATGTCCCATCAGTCCACATACCACCAGGACTCGAAACACAGACAGAGACCAGGGTCCCACATTCCACAAAACAGGCTAAAAACACAGAACAACCTTCTCTGAAGAGTTTAATTTTTACATCCTTCTCCAAACTGGCATTTCTCACAGGGGAAAACTCTGTGGGAACTCAGTCAGATGAAGAGCTATTGGCTTTAGTCCATCGTTAAAATTACACTTCCGAAGTTATGTCTTTTTCCTCAGCTCAGTAGGGGATAAATAAGGAAAAAAAAGGAGAAGGGGATTAAAATGAAACATTGTTTTAAAATGGTTTTGAGTTGCGCTGGGATTCATTTTAACCGATTCACAGCTCTGAGTAGTTTATCCCTTACAGAAAATCGCAAATAAGAATTTGCTTCCAGTGATATGAGAAGCTGTAGCCTTTTAAGGGCTGGTAGCTTCTGATAACCTTCACGGTTTCTCCCAGTTAACAGGATTGATAGCCCAGCAGTCACTGCCTCTCTGTCAACGTCTCTGCTTTGTCCCAGTTTCTGAAGGTATACAATGACAGCTGAATAATGTGCTTTAAGACAGGGACACCACCTGTTTTCAAGCAGAACTCCAGATCATGAACAGGCTGCACCTCTGTGGCTTAAACACTTCTCAAACTTTTGATTCAACCATAACAACAAGCCTGTCCACAGCACTATCACGGTATAGGAGCCAAGCACGTCCTGTATGATGTGTTTAAAAATGAACTCTTGTGCTCTTGGCTAATTTCCTGCAGGTGGTAATATAATTGCTGTGCAGCGGTCTGTGTCTGAGCTCAGCCCATCAGTCTAATCATCCCCGTGTTTCGTATTTAGAAAGCAAAGCAATGAAATATAAAGGACATAGGATACATCGGATTCCCCAGCTGTTTCTGCTGGAGTGTGTCCTTCACGAAACTCCAGAGGGACTGTCTCCCCTCTGCTGCACTGCACACCCAAACTGTCCCAGAACACACCTGACCCCTCCCAAGAGAAGACAAGGAATCGCTGTTTATAGATTCACGACGGTCGGTGAAGAATTGATCTCACAGAGCAGAGGAGAAACTACAGGGGACGGGGGTTCTCATGGCGACAGGTATTTCAGTGAGCGCCATCGTTTTCGGCTGACCCCGCAAACACACCCAACTGGGCAAGAGGCTTTACTCCATGTCTGGATCACAAGGAGCAGATCACAGGAAATAAACATCGAACAGGACAGAGAAATAAAAAAATAGCATCAATGATTTTACTAGATAACCTCAGATTCAAAGATCTGAATACTGACTCTGAGTAATGGCTCTCCCATAACTTAGATTCAATATTGTCCAACTCCTGATTCTAAACCTAACACTCCTCCCATCTGGAAACCTGTAATAAAATCAGAAACTTGGATATGAATACATCCGGGAGGTGTTCTGCTGTTGTGAGTTCCACTTGTAGTGCTATTACTAAAAAACAAATCCCCCGACAGCAACACAAAGAAACACACCACACCAAAAGCACATTCCAAAACATGCCCCAGTGTTAAAGATGAGCACGGATAACAGCGGACAACATTAACTCCCTGACTCAGTCTGCGCACCACAAGGCTGGCAATAGGAGCAAAGAGTATGTCTGGGTGTCTCTGTCCAGGCACACCGATTAGTACAGAAAGGTCAGCTGCCACCAGTGTGTGGCCTACAGGCCTGGCATTGTCTGAGTGTGCTGTCACAGAGCAAAAGAGGAAGTGAGGCACAATGGGAATCCATCACCAGATCATGCACAGGAAACAGGAAGTTATTTAAAAACGCAGGAAAAAAGAAGGATTTAGTGACAAAACAGGAAGATAACCTAATGTATTTTATTATTAGAGTTCTCTGCTAGTTTAAGCACAGGTACTGTTCTCTGCTGAGTGAGATACAGTACCTGCTTATTAATTGTAAAGTAATACTGCCACTTGCTTGCTAACCAAGGAGAATATTTAAAATATGCGGAAGGAATCCTAACAAAAATATATATATATAAGGAATAAAGTGTCTGAGAATAGAAGGCCTTTTTCTGAAAATAAAAGTCACATTTTTCTTAATTGTGCTTCATGAGCTTTAAATTTTCATGGCTGATCGGGTTCCTACTGTGCAATAGACAGAGCAAGAAATGGAGGTCTGGCTGCATCTCACACCCCAGACAAGACCCTGTCAGCCTCTATCCTGCCCCCATTCAATTTCTCAGAGTGCCCCTCTCTCAGCTGTGGCTGCGCAGACATCCAGTGGGCAGGTCTGCCAGGACTGCCAGCTGCAGTCCCTGGGCATTTCTGCAGCTGCAGGCAGGCACAGAGCCCCCTCCTGATTCTGCACAACTCGGGCTTCCTGCACCCTGGGTGGCTGCCTTGCATTAGCGCCCTTCAGACAGAGCCCTACTGATGGAAACCGTGCTGAATCGGCCCGCCTCCAGCATTTCAAGAAGCTCCTCTCGACCTTCCAGGCTCTCTCACACACACACACTCACAATGAGCGCTGGCTAGCAGCCGCAGGGAAAGGCGAGGCGCCTGCACAAAGCAGCGGAAAGCGTGGAGCCAGCCAGCCCATCCAAGGCCTTCCTTTACCCGTCTCTGGCTCAAGTCCTTCAGAAACCGCTTTCTTTTGCCCGGTCAGCCCCCTCAATCGTTAACCATTTTCTGAACTGCAGTAAAACCCCGGGGGCGGTGTGACAGCTCGAGGGGTCTCGCCGGGGGACTAGTAACAGGCCAGCTGAGGGGGGAGACCTACTCACTTCGGCAAGAGGCCAGCGACAGCGGCCTGGCAGACGCCAAGGTGTGGAGCACAAACCCTAAACAGCACTGGCATCCTGCCTCATCGCCACCTCTGTCCCTAACGAGCTTAACCTGGCGGATTCCAAGCTCCTCTCCTTGTCTTCCAGATCTCATCGCCTTCCACCTCACGTCGCTCTGCCGTTCAAACATAACCCTTCCACGAGAGCCTCGTTTCCTGTCCTCCACGGCTCATGCATGCTACAGACACGGTGCATCCCTACAGAGCAAACACCAACTGCAATCCGATTTCGGAATACAGCTGGCTCTAATACTAGTGCAGTGATAACAATTATAATCTCTTTCTGCAGACTGCTGCTATTATTGTGATGCAACGCAGCTACAAATTCCGGATGTGAAATACAGTCCCAAGCAGGACTAAGGGCACTGTGTATCAGTCATCACCTCCGCCTGGCCTGATGCAGTTGATACGGCCAGGACTGTTAGCGCCACACATCCAGAGCTCCAGGAGGGCGCCTTTCATCTTGCAACTCACGCGAAGACGGCCTTGTAAGCGAGATCCCTGCTATTTCAGGCTCACTGGGCTCCGTATCGCACTTCAAAGAGACTCTGCGGGTCTCACCCACATGGACCAGAAAAGCTCTCTGGTGTGGAGGTGGGGGTGGGACTGAGGGGTTTAAGCAGGGAGAGAGACTCCAGTTTCAGTCCAGGCAAAGCTGCTGCCCAAGACGAAGCCGAGACAAGTCACGGTGAGTTGCCACATGTATTCTGGCTGGGCTTGAGGGATCCCTGCCCCAGAGCCTCTCTCGTCTCCCGTTACCGACAGCAATGCCCCCTACAACTGCCAACCCCCACTTCTGAGCACAACTCACCCCCCTCTTCTCCACGAAACACATGTACCAGGGATTCCTGAGCTCACACAAACAGGGCTCAGAACAGATACTTTTTGCAAAGACAGTGTAATCTATTTTTAAGTTAAATAATTGCTGAGGGACAATGTTTCCTGCTTTAGTTACCCAGTTTTGTTCAGAACCCATATCTGAGTCGGAGGGCTTTGCTTTCCGAAGTTTGGTTAGCCAGCGTCCGAGCCAGTGGTGCAGGAGTTCAAGGCCTGTCTTAGCCCTGCGAACGGGCTGAAATGCGTCAGCATGCGTATGCTGCAAAGGAACAAGTCCTGTATTTGTTCCATTTTAACAAAAAGAGAAAAGAGAAGAGAAGAAACACTTTTGTGGAGCACCTGGACATTGAAGAATACAATAATTACCAAGTGGCCAGACGCAGTAAAAGTTGTGCAAAGTGGCTGCTGCACAGCAAAGACAGTCACAGTGCCAAGTCTGGGGACAAGTGTGGCGCTGTGCCAAACAAGCCACCAGAAAAAATGTCACTTTCAACCACAGACCCTCATTAATTCTTTGTGCAAAACCAGCATTTCACAAACTGCATGTAATGGAAAGGCCAGTAATTGGATGCAAATGGTTTTCCAGCCTGCTAAACTGCAGGGTTTAACAGCTCCGAAAGGGAGTGGGGTTCTAAGCGAGTTCTAATGGCAAGGTCAAACCGATCTGTGCAGAGGACACAGGGTGAAAGCGTGACGGCAAGCTGTAGTGCAGAATGAGATCAGCAACGCTTCCGCTGACAGCTGCCCATACAAATAAAATGACCTCTCAGAAGATCCATGTGCATATCGGGGCACAAATCCCAATGAAAATTACAAAAACTCTCAGGTCTCAGACTGCGAGGTTGATTGATCCAATGCTTCAAACTCCTTTACAATATCCTATTTGTAAGGATTATTATCACTTGCATGCACGGTTCTGCAGATGTGATGTCATGTTTACCATCTGCCTACATGACATCCGAGCTGGTGCTATGACATCACGAAGAGGAGCGATGCAAACACGAGAGCTTGGAATGCCCCCTTCAACCTGTCGTGGGTTTTTTTTCTCTCCTTTTTTTAACCAGACATATCAGTTTACCTGCTAGCTGTTTCCCATGTGTCCCTCGCCTATTTCTGGCGCAATTACACATCGGGGTAGCATCCCCGAACAAGCTGCTGTCTCTGGACACCTTCCAGTTCTCTTGCATTCTGCACTTCCCACAGACGGCGCAGTGTGGCCCCTGGGGAGCCCGGAGCCCGGAGAGAGAGATACGGAGCAGCAGGATCTCCGGCAGCCTCACATCTTCCACGCCAAGCACTGCTCTCCCCCAGCCCTCCACCCCCTTCCTTAGAGCCACAAATTAAAGAGTGCAGAGAGATTTAGGGGCTGAGAGGAAGCTGAACATATGTACCGTGTCAGAAAGCGACACACAGACAGACCAGAATGGATCTGGCTGGAGTTGGGGTGGCCAGAGCAGGACCAAAAAGGAGGAAAGAAAATACGCAGACAGTTCCCAGTTTTAAATCTGATTAATGGCGCAGTATCTGGTCTGCAGAAAACCGAAGAATAAAAACTGGGGTCAAATAATGTGTCATCCACCTGATCCCAGCTGGGCTAGAGGCTTTGTGCTTCCTGTTTTCTTCCACTGCATTGTGGGATGGAAAGGGCTCTTGCTTTAGCAGCCCTCATGAAAAGTGACAAGCAGATACGTAATAACCCTTCTTCAGGTGAGCCCTGCGGAAAGCAGAACAGTGCCTCTCTCCCCGGTGGGCAGTTAATGTGTCAGTGCCTTGAGGCTGCACGCTAGAGGGCAGGATGCAGGCCAGGTAATTGATGTCTGCTCTGTTCCACTTCCCCTCCCTGGCTCTCAGCTGCCTGCGGCTCAGTAACACACTGTAACCACATTAAAGCCGCATCTCTCAGGACAGCCCAGCAGGAAGCTGGGTTGGCGGAGCATCAGACAGCCAGGTCAGCGAGCTGGGGGCTCAAGCCTGCCATGTGTCTTAATCGGGGTTCGTTTCTGTGGGGTAGCTGTTTTAGTCATCAGAGACGGGGGAGTGTCAGGCCGCTGGGACGGTGAAGGCACAGCAAGGGGGTGTCGGGGCATGGTTAGGTGGGAACAGTTCTGGACCAGGCCGGAGAGGAACGGCGGTGTGCAGGTGGTGCTGGGAAAGCAGCGGTGATTCTCTCACTCAGATCCTGTTCTCTCAGCTGCTCCTCTTCAACACAGGTCAAAGCGAAAGGCGAAGATGCTCCTGGCGCCAAGCAGGAACACAGGATAAAACATACATTTCTTTGACGTTCCCCCAGAAAATGAAGGGCAGAAGAATGAATGAAAACGCACTTCATACATTGTGTGGGACAGGCGAGAGGAAGGAAGAGGCAGCGAAGGACATTGCCATAGATGAGCTTGAAATTCCCAGTGCATCCTGAATGATAGTGACGTTCCACACGGACAAGAAGATTAATCTGATTTCCAAGCTTCCCCACGCCAGCTGCACCAAAGTCCACAAATAGGCACAATGTCTGTAGGAAAAGAATTCAGAAAGGTTTTCCACGCAAGATCAAACTTACTTTCAGCCGAAAAGCACAGAATCAGCTCTGGCTCATGAATCACATCCATGACACAGTGCGCTGACATCCTACTGAAGAGCAATAGAAAATATGAAATATGAGACTGCAGCGTCCCTGAGAGATGGAGGGAAAAAGATCAGAAGATCAAATATATATGCATTAATATCTAAACTGCAGAATGCGCATTAAATCTAAAGACTTCATGAAGCCTGTCCAAATAAATCATTGTTGTTTTATACCCAAAGACATCTGCTGAGGTTGATGGAAAGTCTGTGCGCTGTTCTTGTTTCCCAGGGCTTCCAGACCTAAAGAACGGCCACACCGAACTTTCAAGCAGCTGTGAGGTTGCAGATTATAAAGGTAAACAGAACCCCCTCCGTAAATGTGCACACAATAATGAGGGTGAGGCAAAGGGACGACTTAACCCCATACCTGCATGAAATGTCTCCCGATCAATCTCTCGGACTGAAGGAAGCATTTTGCTGTTTTTCCTGACACTGGCTTATCATGTACTCCATTAATAGTTTGAGGTTTTTTTTTCCTGTACTCTCTCACAACCCCTCTCCCCAAGTGCAGGACTGTCCCAGAAAGGTCATCACTCTCCCACCGGCTGCGAGCTGCTCTGCTCTCAGTGCTGCTCCGAGCCGAGATTCGGAGTTAAAAGCAATAACCGGCTCTGTTTGGGGAAAGCACTTTGATTAGAAGCTTCAACGCACTTCTCCAACTTTGAAAAACAAACACAAAGCAAAACAAAGGATAAAAGAGTCTGACTCAAGTTGGACAGTAAGGAAATGATAAAAGGTTTCACCTGAGGAAATTTGTAGACAATTTACATTTTTCTTACCATAGTAGCACCACAAATGCATGTGCTTTAAAGATATGGAGATGGAAAGTTTAAGGTTCAATGGGCAGGGCAAAGACTGTATTGTTCAGAGATATATTTCATGCTGTTATCACTGCTCATCCAACCATTTTCCATTTGCAGAACAGTCCTGGTCGGGCACCTCTGCCCACACTCACACCCGAGACCACAAACTGCCATGCTAACTGGTGGCCGACAAGGTTTCTGTTTTGACTACCAGGTGCGTTTGGTCGTTTTGCACTTTCTGAACCATTGCTTTTGTTAACGTATACAAATTGGCACGCTTCTGCAGAAACATTCAGAACCGGCTGGACAGAATGTACAAAGGGAAGTGTGGAATGTTTTGATATGTAAAGACGATAAAGTTAGGCGCATAACTCCCAGGGAACAGTGGAGCTTTGCCGAGTCAGAGACCTCAATGAAATGACTGAGACATCCAGTATCACTGCTACTGGCAGGACTCTCCAGCGAATGCACAGCTGCAGTTACGGTATGGGTGGTGAAGGGAAAAGAGTAAAGACTCACGCAGCAAAATAAACAACATTAACCATCCATCCATATTCTAACGGCTTCATCCAATTCAGGGTCACAGGGCAGCCAGAGACTAACCTGGCAAGCAACGGGCACAGGGCAGGATACGCTCTGGACAGGACGCCAGTCCGTCACAGGGCAGACACAGACGCAAAACACACACACCCTCACATCATTTTCCCAGAAGCCAATTAGCCTACCAGTGTGTCTCTGGACTGTGGAAGGAAACCGGAGTACTCAGACAAAACTCACACAAACACGGGGAGAGCATACAAACTCCACACAGGAAGAAGTCCAGCTCCACAACTGAACCCTGGGCTCTAGTGCTACAAGCAACTACTGTGCCATCATGCTGCCCTACATTAACCGTATAACAGAAAACTAGATTTGCATTTTACGGCTTCCAACCGATGTGTGGTCGGACATCCTGTTCCTTATCAGTTTACGATTTTACTATGAAATCAGCCTCTGCTGGTTTACGGATAGGTATCCAGTTTCTTAAAGGCCAAGCAAAAGCAGCTTTTTTTAGGGAAGTTCTGCTATTCGGAGGCTTTCTGGAAAAGCCTTGTGTTTCTCCCCCCAGACACTGACTTTTTGTTTCCATTTCTTACAAATGATGGAAATTAGTTCCTGGTGTGGAGCTCCAGTTCTCTCCGAACAAGGGAACATTCCAAACGCCGTGCAAATCCCAAAGGGAAATGGTGGGAATCTGTTTCAACAAGAGGAGATGCGCTCGGGCTTGGGGAACAGGGTATGAAATAATAGAGATAATGTTTAGGGACGTCAACCCAGATCACAAAACTGACATTCTCCTGATACCCTGTCCCCCGCACTCCACCCACACCATCCCGAGATTAACCAGTCCTCAGAGACGTCAGCTCTGAGCAGGTTTTCCATGGCAGAACAGAAAAGCAGCAAACCTGAAGCTCTCACTCAAAGCTTTGTTTTTTTGTGTTCGCTGTAATGGCAGAGAACTCGTACGAGGCCGTGACAGATCACACAAGCAAGGAATGTGGACAGCTGAGCTGCTGGAGTCATGAAGCAGGCAAGAATGAATCCCACGCCCCCACACACACACAAAATACTTCAGGACTGTGTCAGGAGCTCCACGTGGATCTCCTACTCCTCCTCACTACTGCAAAGTGCTGCTCTCGTGCACTTCCAGGTGGAAGGAAAATAAGATACTGCTTTAAAAATAACTTAAAAAAACATGCATGAGGCTTTTCATCTTTGCCTCCTTCTGCCAAGAAAACACATCTTCCTAAATGGAAACATTTCTTTTTCCTCTGCCCACTGTGCAGTGGGTGGCCATCACCATCCCAGAGGATGCTGTCTTATACAGCCTCAGAAGTGAGTTAAAGCAGCGCTGAACTCCAGTTCCTCTTATTCCTGATTCCGGTCAGTGGGTTCGGCCTTTGAATGCCAGAAGTCCTTTGTGTGCACAGCGCCCCAGTCTGCAGGTCCAGAGGAATTTGTTACACACCCAACGCCCACATCTGTCAGACAATCCCACCCCAAATGTCAAGTGCAAAACAAAGGTCACCCCTCTGCAAACTGGGACCACAGGGCCACTGCAGAACCCCTCCTTCCTGCTTCGTTTTATGTCTCCGTAATGCTGTGCAGATGCTCTGCAGCATCAGGGGGCTCTTCTACAGTATTTAATTACAGTGTTCTTGATTAACAAGAACAATTGGCCTCTTTCTTGTGGCCTGTGCACCTCTGCTCTGCAAGACCAACCACAAAAGGAGAGAAACTCATTGCACAAAGGGCAGTGTTCTGATGGCATGACGGTAACTTTAGTCTTGGTCTCGCAGTCTTCAGCTCTGCTGCCTGTCTCCTCCACCTGGCAGAGAAGCCCTGCTGTGGCCTCAGTCTGCCCGTTTCTTGTCCTTGTCTGTTTTGGCCCTGACTTGGGCAATAGTACTTGTTCCGAACAGGATGCTTTGAAAGAATTAAATAATGAGTCTAAATATCTTTTTTTTTTTAAAAAGAAAGAAAAAATGCAATGAAAGGATTAATTGTGTCCCAATTTAAAATCTGGGGCACTGCTGCCAAACGTGCGCGCGCCAAAGCAAGCCTGTCAGACTGCCGATTTCCTGGCTCTGACAGTAAAGTGGGCCCTATTTTTACACCCGCTTATCGCAAGTCCCTCTTCGTTCCAGGCTGGAAAGAAATGATAAGGCAAAGTAAAGTAGAACAAACTCGGTACGCACCTCAGTTAAGAATGCAACCTTTCTCAGGACTGTTTCCTGCAGGCAAGTCAATTCTCAACGGTAATTGACTTATTTCTGTTCCAGCTAGCAGCTCCACACAAAAGCCAGTAGTAATCCGGTAGGCCTACTTATGTGCTGTACACACACTTGTAGAAATAAAACAAGCTCTAACAAGCCACACACCACAGCCACAATTGGGTGTATTCCATAAACTAATTTACAGGAAGAAGATAAGTGAAACTGCATAATTTCCAAAGGTGTACCTCAAATTTAACAGATGAGGATTAAAAAGATTTATCCCCAAGAAAAATAACAATTGTGTTATTTTAAACTTTCTTCCTCGTTGGTTTCATGACAGAAATATCAACAGGGCCGTTCTTAGGATGAAACTGGATTTTTACTGCTGCTCGTGAGCAGAATGTCAGATGTCTGGTATGTCGATGTCCAGAGACGGGGGCAGACGGAGTGCGTGTAAGAATCTGCAGTTCAGGTGTTTGAAGAGCCCCACAGTTTTATACTGATCCAGGGACTGATCTTTCAGTATGGATTTCATGGATTTGAATACAAACAGGCAGAGAGAGAGGGAAGTATGAGTCTGCCTTCCTTGGCATAATTCAGGGTAATTCCCCACAAAAGGGCGAGCAGAGTGTAATGGGAGGAACACACCCACAGAGCACTTAATGTTTCCTGGATGGCCAAAAGAATTCCACATCATCCCGCAACAAAATCCCGTTGCCTTTCAACTGGACCCTAGAAAGCCTGACACCTCCACAGACTGGCACTGACCAGGCTGCTCTGCGCCACCACATTTCACAGACATTTTCTGGACAAAACCTTTTCAAAAAGAAGGCTTGGTAGAGACAGCACAATGGAAGTCATGGTCGTGACATTAAACAGAGATAGTTCACTGCCCACTAACATTAGCACTGACAGCCGGTCAATCCTGTCAGGAAACTAGTACTGCAGTGGAGAAATTTTCCAAGAGGGGAAACACACTGGAATCCTTCAAAAATGTCCATCAGGAGCACGGAAAATGGTCATTCTGTGGGCTGAATGGAACTTTCTTGTCACAGATCTTCTTATGTTCTCAACAGAATGAAGAACAGAGGGGAAACAGATATTTCAAAGAAGCACACAGTTCTGAGAGACCTGTCATACTGACAGACTCTTCCTCATGACGGAGGCATCATGGGAATTCATCAGTGGGATTAAACTTTCAAAGCAGATCACTGAAAAGAAACCAAAGTGGAAGACTTTGTGTATCACACTGCACAAGTGAAGCTAAACCCTATCAGCAGGATTGCTTGCTTGACAGCTTTTTTCTCCGCTTGCATTGAACAACAGCACAGACCCGGTTCTGTATCAGTCAGTCTCTATTTGAATTCCTATTCACACAAAAGTTCCTCTTGAGACTTTTCTTGAATTAAAAAGTGGTGAACAGCACACCAGACCCGTGACTGCCCAATTCTGCTTTTCTGCCTTTGACAAACAGGGCCCTCGTCCGCCAGCACATTCAAGAATCCTTCATGGAAAAAGGCCGGGATGATCATTTGTCCCAGCTAACAAACAAATAAACAGCAGGTCACAAGAGATCGCGCCACAACCTCCAGCTGAATGTGGGACTTTAATGATAGAATGGAGTCACACAGAGGAGCTGAGCACTGCTGTCCATCATCAGTAGGGCTCGGCTGCACAGAAGCTGGTCCTGCCTGGAATATTAAGTGCGCTCATGTCTGATCAGGATAGGAAAGCCTGTCCAATGTCTCCAAGGAAAACTCCAGGAAACTGACACAGGTGGTGAGACAGTCCCTATAAACTGTTGTTTGCTGCTTTTAGGGTCATGATGATTGACAATTATTCCAGTATTTATATGTGGTGGTATATACAGTATGTTCATGCTCAATGATACAAACAACATGCAGTACTTAAGTCATTCTGTTACTTTTAATGTCCTCCCTGCAGCATCTATATTAATAGAATTAAATGTTTCTGAACACCAAATACTTTCCTTGAGCCAGCATTTTTTTTTTTTGCAGGACTCGAGGGAACTACTTAATTTTATGAAAAAACATCTGCGAGTGTTACTGAACACGAAACTGTGAGCCTCTCTGCAGGCAAACTGGCACCTCCCACAGTTCTGCAAACAGAGGAAGCAAAAGTGAAAGGTAGTTTCAAAGCTACAAAAACTGATCACAGGCATTCCTGACACTATTGAGACTGTCATTTGGTTTGGGCTGCACATCTTCTCAATTAGTGAAGGATCAGCAGTGCTCAGTTTCAGTTTGGGCAAATATCATAATCATCTGTGCCTTTCACTGGGAGATACAGTAGTGACTAGACTAGGCTGACTCAAATCAGTATGGACTAATACAAGAATGAATGCCAGTGTATCTTCCCAAGCATATAGTACATTATATTTAAAAATAATTAAGTATGTATAACATTTATCATGAATCCTTACTATGTACAGTACATCTTTATGTATAATATGGGTAGTTTCATTATGTACTGTTGGGCAGTTAATGTAGTATATATCCTGGCTTGAAGATATTTATGTTAACCTAAACACTGGCTGACCTCTATCGAGAAGGAAGCAGACCTATTCATTCAAAACCAGCACATAGCGCGCACACTCTGTGTACAACTATTACATTAAATTACACATCTCATAGAGGACAATTGGGGTTTTTAAATAGCACACACATTCCGGCCAATACATCATTCTGCCTGTGACAGGGAAATAAAAAAAACAGGAAACAGTAACCCCAGATTGCACAGAAATCTTTCTGTTTCTCTCCACATCACCAGCTCGGGTTTCCCAAGCGCAACCATGGCACCAGTATAACAAACACCATGCACTGACACAATTCAGCATTTGACAACCAAGCCTGCATGCCAGCTCTTTCCACAATAATTCAGATCATTGCTGACTCCAAAAACTGTAACACACCGCATTAAGATATCACTAGAGGAAAGGGCACGCTCAGTATCACTGCTCCTACACAACTTCAGTGAGATTACCGTTTGAGTTGTTGCAAAATACTGTATACACAGTATATAAATACTGCAATGTGTCTTTCTTGTAAAGCGCAACCGTGCTAAGGGGACTTTGTAGCTCAGTACTTAAACTGGTTAATTTTTTTTTTCCATGAAAGTAGGCAGCAACCTCATCACCAAGTAGATGTTCTGACACGAATCTGCTGAACTTAACTGTTCCCTCTAAGAGGTTCATTAAAATCAGATTTTCCACAGACCACAGAGCGTCCGGCGACGATGGAGAGAGGGCGTGTTCTTGCAGCACCAGTGGCTTGGAAGCACCTCGGACTGTTAAAGGTGTGGCGAGCCGCTCTCTGGGAGCATGCTCAGAAAGTGATATCCTTCCTGCCTGCTGCATGCCCCCCACATGACTCCGGTTACAAATACCTTCCCAGATGTCCGGGCCCTTCAAGCCATTCCCAGGCTATTTGTTAGGAAGTCTTGGAATGAGCCAGAATGAATCTTAATGGAAGGAAGAGCTTTAACAGCGATGTAATTTATGGGATGAAAGAAAAAAAAATAACCGTCCTGCTGAGACAAATAAATTGGAGCTGTACAGCTCCTTTCTGAATAAGCATGTGAAAAACTGAAAAAAAGAACATTGTTGAGCAACGTACAATGAGCAGGAAGCCAGTTTCTTTTCGGAACTGATGCTATTGTACACTGTCGTACAATGTAAGTCCTTAGTACGCAAAATATTGTGACTTGAGGGCCAAGATGAGGAATATAGCCTGAAGTCAGAAACAAAAAAGAGAAGCTCATGATTGAAGTCCCCAAGGAACTGAAACCAGTAAATTCAAAACCGTTTCTGTGGATACTACAGGAATCTTTTTCATAGGAACATAGCCGGTCCACAATGATCTCATTAGACTGTCTACAGCACCGATAGAGTCACAAATGAACAGGCTTCAGCAAAGGCATGTCCTGTGGTCACAGTTAAACCTCCATCATCTGCCAACAGACATTATCCAGCACACAATCCCAAAGCCAACAGAAGTTATTCAAATTCGGCTATTTGTTTTCCGTGATCCACATGAGATGTACAGTCCGTTGTCACAGTCATTATTCCTCAGTCAGTGTGATAACCAATAATGATCTTTCAACTAGTTATACAACGTTTTGCGAGAAACCAAGATGTACCAATCAAGCAAAATAAATATTGAACGGAACAACACAACAATAGGTTCTTAATAGGTCTTTTTGGGTTCCTAATTCTTGAAGGAACAACATGGGCAGCCTGTAGTTGAATGTCTAATATTAAGTAGTTAAACTGGCGTGCACTAGAATTCTGAGTCTTATACAGTATGACCTCTTCAAGCGCCTACACCACAACACCGTCTCTTTTACCTCACATACAGTACAATGAAGACATAAGCCTCTTGCCTGTATAATCAGCTCAATTCTTTGGCTGTTGATGAGGAAATAACTTCTTTATTTGTCTTTCTAGATTGTGAGTCATATTTTTTCATGGCGTTGTGTCCCCAACATGGCTGAGTCTAGGGAACTAATACATGAGCCCCTAGACTGAGCCATATTGGGGATGGAACAATGGGTTCAGGTTGTGTGAAATGCATTTTGTATTGTGTTATGTCTTTGACCCGTCTGCAAAGCAAATTTTCCGAGTTTCTTGAAAAATCCTGACTCTGGCGATGATCTCCACTGCGCTACACAGACAGGCGGCTATGTCTGATGCACTCAGTCCCCGCACGAACTTAGCATGTAACCCCCGGCAAACGGGCGCAGTTTGTCACTATAGCTTTTCCTGGCTCTTGTTTACTTCCATAATGTTGCGCGCCAAAAACGTTTGAAGTGGCCCCAACCTTAAAACTCCCGGCACAGGTCTCATATTTATATATTTTTTTCTAAGCAACATAAAAAATACATTAATGAAACTGAGAACTCCTAAGTAAATCAATAGCCCATCTATACACACGTCCGGTCAACTGTACTGTACTTTTTCCACTAAGATCTTGTGGATAAAAATAAACGTATTTCTCGAGTGGCGTACACTTGACGTCTGCACAGTTCCTACGAGTCGCAAGTCTCCAAAAAAGTTCATTCTCCGCGGCGTATGTTACAGGGTGAAAACCGTTGAATTTCTTACCGACTGAGTAGGCAGTGCGTCCGCGTCTCTACAGAACAAATGTCCCTGAGCCTGTATTCCGCCCTTGGAGGCTGGTCAGATTCTTTCAGGACAGGGCAGTTCGCCGGGAAGACTGAGACCGAACTGATCCCGCTCCCTCGGGATCGGGACAAGAACATTTCCGCCTACTGCACGGTCATGTCCATAATTACATCCAGCGGACATCCTGGCGTTGGGGCCTCAAGCCTTCGTCGCGGCGGTACAGCGGGCTCAAAGGGTAACAACCGCTGAGGACACGGGCCTTGAATCACACAGAAAAGCAAAAGTGTGTCGACAAACCGCCCTGCAAAATCCGGCTAAAAGATTGTGGCAGTCAGACCTGAATAACTAAAACTGTTTTAAAGCTTTGTCGCGTCCTGATAAGCGCAGGCCAGTGACGAGCACAATCACTTCACAGACCTCACGGGAGGTGACTGTGATAATAGCAACAAGTGAGCAAATGAACGCGAGACAAGCTCAAGATTGAAAGCAGTTGTGCTATATTACAAGATCTACTCCAACCCGATTTTGTAAAATGGACATAACCCTTTTTAAAGAAAATGAGTCTGGTGCAATTATTCTGCTGTACATGATGTGTGAAGAATTACAAAAACTAGCTCCAAATAGTGCAGAATGGATTACAATGTATTCATTAATGGCCTAAGGCTAGGAACTGCTGAGATTTATGTTGGTGTGTAAACGGCCGCACATGAATTCGGTATACAGAATGCTCGGGTCAAGTCAGGAAATACAATTAAAAGTACCTACGCGCTGCGGTCCGGTGGGAATGGGCACGCAGTTTGACGATTTCCATCTGGTAATGTTCAAATAGCTTTGTCTCCAGGCCCTGAAGACATCGCATGCCCAACTCAAAGTGGGAATTAAAACGTTCCGATCCTAAATGAGGTTCAATAACCCCACCGGAAGGATTTGAAGACATTAAAATATAGTAAGAGCGTTTATTACTATCTAATGTTTAATGGGTTTTCCTTCAGATTAACAACAACAACAATAATAATAATAATAATATTATTATTATTATTATCAATAATAATAATAATAATTATTATTATTATTATTATTATTATTATTATTATTATTAATAATAATTATTATTATTATTATTATTATTATTATTATTATAATGCACTTTGCCAGTGAATTCTAACAGTCGGACATCAAAACATCAAAGCATTTTGTCAAAAAGACATGAAGTTGTCCCATCTGGCCGGTCCCTGTACACACACGGACGGCTCTATTCGTGAACGTGACGGATGCACCGGGGTGGGAACCGTTTCACGCCCACGTCTGTCTCGGCAATCTGACAGAAGCTTTCTGGGAAGAGGGAACAACGTTATTGATGACCCGTTCTCCGATCGATCACGCGGGCGTGTGTGTGTGTGAAAGGCTCTCCTTTCTGGTGAAATGACATTTAAAAAAAACTGTATTAAAAAAACAAAATTGCATTTAAATAACGACCTTATGCAAATAAATAATCGAGGGGTGAAGATGCGAGAACCGAAACGATTTGTAACGCAAGATATTTTGCAGTTTGGAGGCCGAGGCCGTTGTCCTGATCCAGTAAGGGCCAAAGGGATGCGAGAAACATGCGGTTTTTGTTCTGATGACGAAAGTGCGGCCCTGTCTGAATCCACAGGTCTGCCCGCTCAGTTCCTGAGGTTTTCCTTCGACACCTCCTCGCCCTGTGTCTGCAGAGCCCGACCTCTGCTCTGCGGCGGCGTTTGGAGTGCCAGCTGTCTGTCCGGACGACGGACAACCTGGGTTTAAAAATTCAAAGCGCCCCAGAAAAAAGTATTTGTATTACAGCCGATTTAAAATATACCCTTTTCCCCCCACTGTCGAACTAATGAAAATATAAGCAGAGAAAGACAGCGCTGGTTTGCTTTGAGTGGAGTGTCCAGAAAAGCGCTATATTAGTGTAAGCAATTACACTAGAATCCCTATCTTTTAACCGACTTGAAGAATAACAACTTCTTTTAACACTTATTTTGGCAACACTGATTTTACTCGTGCCAATAAAGCATCTTGCACTGAATTGAAGAAAAAAGGTCAAGTGAACCTGGAGTCTTTTACTAATAGTAAATTAAACCTTAATCGCTTAATGAGCCCAGGAGCTGCGGGTCACGTGGATCACGAAACCTTCGACTGGATCAAAGTCTCGCAATGCTTCCGAGACTCAGCTGCCAAGATCACGGCTCCAGCCTATCATCTCCGTGCCGCTTATCGGATAAATCTGCGCTTGCACAGTATTGCACGGGAAGCAGGAGGGACGTGCGTCTCCCCCATCCCGTCGGCTCAAGTTCAGAGGCTCCCTGTTCGGCGGCGGTGGCCCTTTAAGACGATCCCGCCATGCTCTGCGAGCCCCCGTGCGTAGCGCCGACAGGGAGGGCAGCCCGATGCGTAAAGGCGAGGTTAGATAAAATACCGAGGAGCCGCAGATTCAAAAGGGCCGGCCCGCATGAGTGTCAGAGTGTGGAGACCTTCGTGCTTTACAGCCCGGCTTGTCAAAGCGTGAAGAGTCGCCGTGCTGTAGCAAGCCACGTACTGGGCAGGCTGTACCCCGCCTCGATGGTGAGGGTGACTCCTTTGATAACGCGAGGCACGGGACCGTACCGAAACTGATCTTCAGACCCGTTCCTGGAAGTGATCAGAAACCCGCCACCACCACCGCCTGGGAATCGATGTTTTTCCGCCCACCCCGGCACGGCAGGGTGTCGCCTGGATTTACACCGCACCGTTGTAATTCATTCTAAAAGCGACGCGCAAACGCGCAGGGCGAAGCGGTGCAAATAACAGCCCCTCTCCAGACGCGAGGGAGGCCGATTGCCTGGAAGTGTAGAAGTCACGTCCCCCCCCTCCCCTCCTGCCTCCACCTGTGACACACAACGAAACGTACATTTAATCCCTGGAGAGTAAAAAGAGTGGGTTCAGTCGGTCTCTCGGCGCTTAGTCACGGGAAGAAATTACTCAACGCAACAGGCGCCCATTCACGCGTGTAGGTTTATAGTTTAGTTTAGTCTCGTAACGGTGTTATCTAAGTGCCAGTAATTCTAGGTTGGTATAGGAATGCAGTACGATACCACCAGAAATGCAATCGTTTGGGTACTTGGATGTTTTCCTCTTTCTGACTTTTGTTAGCTGGGGGAGGAATATTATTCCTTTACGCATCGTTTGCAGAATTCTCGGGGATAACGCATTAAGTTGAGCTGTTCATGATTCTCGTGTGTCTGTATATACACAGTGTATGTTTTCTCAGTTCAACCTAAACGATGTCGAGCCGAAAGAGAAAGCTGACCTCGGCGGTAGCGGAGGCTGTCCACGGACAGGCCAGCCCCCCGCGTCTCCAGCCCGTGTCCTCGCCTGCCGGGGCTGCCCCTGCAGGGGGCGGTAGCGAGCACACACGCTCTCCCCTGAGCCTGGCCAGCCCGTATTTCCCAGGAAAGGAGAAAGGCTGTTGTAGGCTGGGAGAGGACTTCTTCAACCAGCCGTGCATCAGCCTAGCTAAAGCATTCCTGGGAAAGGTGAGTACTCCTTCAATCAGCAGTGATGTATCCGATTATGTTGAGACAGTTTGCAATAGCACATATATGGGGGTACCATCCGTATGTAGGCTATTTCCTTATAAAAGGCAGGTAAAATAATGTGAAAGGCAATCAAAATCCTTCGGTGTACCATCAGTGTGTTTTGGGACTTTTTCTCCATTATGGGCAGCGTATTGACCCATCTCATTTTAAAAACATATTGCCATCAGGTCTTGAAAGTGTATTACTCCACTCCACGTGTCAGAACATGTTCCCCAAGATCGCTGATCAAAGGACAATTAATCTCTGTAATTAACTTTAATAAACAACCATCAAGGGAAATATTTTAATTGCCGGATTATGATGAGAGCCAGTTGTACACTGAGTTACCACGGAGACTTCTTAATATAATAATAATAATAATAATAACTTTAAAAAAAAACGCAGCAGGGCTTTTGTATACATTAGTTTTCCTTTTGCTGTGTTTTGGTGATTAAACTGGCCTGCTCCACTGGAGTTGAGCATCACTGGGACAGGGACTGACCCCTTCACCAGGACTGGGGCTGCGAAACCAGCCCAGGACGTTGGCTTTGAATTTCCAGGGAATGTCATTCAGATGGGCCCAGTGCCGTTTGTCTAACACAGGGGTCCCAAACTACACCGCCTAAGGGAGGTCCCGATTGGATGCAGTGGTGCAGAGCCACCTTGTAGCAGTGGGCTTGAACGTGGGGGAGTTTCCATCTTCAAGGGCTGCTAATAGACAAATGCAGGCAGCCCCCACTGAATCAGGGGTCACCTGCGTCTGGGCACTTGGGCTCTGGGCTCAGGGCTCTGGATTTGTCACTTGGAGGCTGTGGCTTCAGTTCCCTCTAAGTTAGTTTGGTTCGGGCCCTGACGCTGTGCTCGTGAGAAAACGCTTTGCTCAGAATGCACCGGTAAAACGCCCAGCTGCAGAAACGGGTACTCACCAGGTCAGAGCTTGTTCTCGGCTGATTGGTTAAATAAGGGGCCGGTGGGACTGAGGTTCCCGGAGCTCGGCGACGCTCCAGAGTGCTTCAGGGCTGCAGGAAAGCGGAGCTGGCTCGTTTGCACAAGCGAGGAGTTAGAGAGACCTGGTCTCACAGGAGGCGCCTCAAACCTGTGACCCCTGGGCAGCTGGAGGGGTGATAAAGACCACTAATCTACCCCTGTGGCTATCGGACATGCACAAAGCTTGGTTTATTATATTCCCCCTAAACAAGAAAAGAAAAGACACTGTGCTAAAACATTGTCGTTTTCCGCTGTTCGGAACGTTCGAGAGGCCAGGTCAAACTTCACAAGTCTTATCTGAGCACAATAAAAATTCCTGCGTTTTGCCCTCATTCCCTGGAGTCCTTGGCTCAGGAAGGGTCCCTCGTTGGGAACGCGGTCTGCTGTGTGTTTTCCTTCCAGTGGAAATGGGATCTGTGCTCAGTGAAGTGTAAAATGAGCCATGTGAAAGCAGTTATCTTGTGGGCCTGCTTCCCGGCCCCTGTGGAATAAGATAAAGCCGTTGCCTTCTCTTCAGTGTAGCCATGTGCGTGTCGGGAGGCGATGTGCCAGCAAACGGGGCAGCGTCGCCTGTGGTTTAGGAGCTGCTTCTCGGTTCGGGATTTCTGTTCTGTGTAGCTGAAGCATTTATCATCTATTGAGAGGCACTAACAGCCCCTCCCCTTAGTATTGGAACAGGGACATTTGTTGTGTTTTTTCATGCCTCACAGAAGAAGTAATGACTGAATAATTATCTGCCTGACTGCGCAGATTTTTTTTTCATACCCAGACGTTTTGCATTATCCTTAATTTCATCTGTAAGAAATATAAAATGGTCAGTACGTGAGAATATAAGGTTTATGCTAAAATTGCTCAGGCACTGGCGTTGTACAGGTTACGTGGCTTAGATATGTATTCATGATATTCGTATTGCATACCTATTGCTGGATGAAGACGTCTGCAAAATGCCATTCCTTGTAACAGCACGCACTTGACCTCCCCTTGAGGGTGATGGTGTTAGTCTTTCAGTCGCACCACCACAGTATCGTAGCGACTGGCGCCACCTGGTGGCCGGACGCCGACACAGTACACGCAGTACAGCTCTTTTCACACCAGACACATGAGCGTCCTGGGGTGCCTCTCCTCTCTCACAGAGCCGTGCTTGTGTGTGTGCGTGTGTTCCAGGTGCTGGCGCGCAGGAGAGCAGACGGGACGGTCCTGAGGGGGAGGGTGGTGGAGACCGAGGCCTACCTGGGCGGGGAGGACCGGGCGTCCCACTCCGCGGGCGGGCGGCGCACCGAGAGGAACGCCGCCATGTTCATGAGGCCCGGGACCATCTACGTCTACCAGATCTACGGCATCTACCTGTGCATGAACGTCTCCAGCCAGGGTGAGCCGCGCGGCGCCGAGCACACCGCCGGGACCCGCACGGAAGGCTGGGGGGCCGCGCCCTCCACCGCGGGGCTCGCAGTCCGCTGCCCCGTGCCCACGCTCTCCCACACGACTCCGACCGCATGCATCTCCAGGATCTCCGGCTTCCGTTCTGGCTGCTCTTTAAACAGCCCCTTCATATCGAGGAGCCTTTGAAATGCTTTTACCGAGTCTTGAGAACGGACCGAAGTTCCCGGACCGTTAAGAGTCAATAAGCTGAAGAGGGAAGGACTAAATAAGTGTCCAGTGCATTCATAGCGTCAGAGTTATTTATCATTTAAAATGCATAGCACTCTTTAAACGAATTACATCAGGTAGAAATAGTAGATCTCTTTTGAACAACCTGGTTACTGAACACTGTACTGGCTTCTCCACAGTGGTTAAACAAGGAGGAATTTGAATACCATGGTTTACCAGGATTAAACCACTGGTACTGGTGCTATATTAGAAAGCTTAAATATTAGTTTTGATGGTGTTTTCCTCTCCCACATTTTTCCATAAAACAGCTATTCAGCACCACAGTTTTCCTGTAAGATTTCTGCGGCTGCGGGTCAAGTTCTGTATTACTCTACAAAGGAATTTTGGGAATGCTAAGAAAGGGAGTTACTTAACCACTACACAGTGGTTATTTCAGCGTAAACACAAAATAATACTGGACACGCCTTTTTTTCTTTCGACACACTTTAGGGCTATCATTCCATTAGGTGAGGAAATCAACATAAAAAATTCTAGCCATTTTTATAGATTTGAAAACAAAAATGTATCCTAGTGCACAAATTAAATGCAGCGCTCTAGTTTTTATGGGTAATCCAGATATTTTAAAAATCAGACGCAAATTGATGAGCATTAACACAACCCTGGCATTGGAGACCTGGTGGAGGAGGAGGAGGAGAGGAGATCAAACAGCTACTGCATAGACTAGTGAAGAAGAGGAGGAGTAGCGGAGATCACACACACCCTGCATAGAGTAGTGAGGAAGAGGAGGAGTGGTGAAGATCCCACAGTTCCTAGATAGACTAGTGAGGATCATACAACTGCTAGATAGGCTGGTAAAGCAATGAGGAAGAGCATTTTTGGGATGGTTGTTGCTGCTGGAAAACATGAACAGGAGGGTGACAGAGTGTGTGGGCGGGGCAGTGGGGGGTCAGTACAGTGACTGAGAAATGAGTTCATCAGGAAGGCCGGGCTTCTCGTTATTTTTACAGAGCACTGCCTGAGGAAGTATGAGCTCACGCACTGCTCTCTCCAGCAAGAAATGCGTTTCAAAGTGATGCATCGTTCCCAGGAGAACGTCTCCCTGGGCTGTCCATTCCTGCACAAAATCTTATTCATAGCAGTTACACTGGACAGGACGTTAATGGCAAAACAGGGAATTTCCTTGGCTGATATGGACACGAGAGAGGCCGCAGTGCAAAACATACCTCTGCGAGGTGGTGTTTAGGCCTTTTCTAAATAAAACCCCTTAAATTAAGTACAACCTTCAATTGCTGCACTCAAATTGGATCATTCTCCTCTGAAAACAAGTTTAATACACTCTTTATCTAGAGTATGGCTGGAGCTGAGAGTACAGCAATGACTACAGTACTTTAGAGGTTAAGCCAGGCAGAGATGCTTCAGGAGAGAGCAGAAGAATCCCAGAACCACTCACCAGGGGAAGGGCAAACCTAGTGTTTACTGAGGCTAGCCCGTGACTGGCTCGAGCGCGGATAAACACGCTGTTTCCGTGTTCCAGGGCTTGGCATGGCGATGAAGCCAGCGCATGGGGGGGAAACTGTCTCATTTTCATGGAATTCCAACTTCCTGGCTTGGGCGTGGAACCTGAATTATATCACGCCAGTGGGAATGAAACTAATCTCTGACAGCAACTGGACAGGCAGAAAACCCACTGCCGTTGCGCCAGATAAAATCAGCACGGCCAGAGCTATAATCAAACAAAGCCCCTGCTGAATGAATCTAGACTGTGCTCTTTTGTGTGGAATTAACTGCACGCATTTAAATGCACAGAGTTCATTTAATGACATCTGCCTACCGGGATGCACAGCAGACCCCAAAAGCTTCCTAAACCTGCTTATCTTTAGGACAATCTGGTGTTCAACTGTCCTTTCTGATTTCTGTCATTCTGATGCAGGATGTCAGAAACACAGCCGAACTAGGGTGCGAGCGACTCTCGCGCTGTCCATCTTTCCCCGTGCCCTGAGCCGTCTCGTCTTCCCTGTGCAGGAGAGGGGGCGGCCGTGCTGCTGCGCTCGCTGGAGCCCCTGCAGGGCCAGGAGGTCATGAGGGAGCTGCGGGGGGCCCGGCGGAAACCAGGCTCGCGACCCCTGAAGGACAAGGAGCTTTGCAACGGCCCCTCCAAGCTCTGCCAGGCACTGGACGTCAGCAGGGGGTTCGACCAGCGGGACTTGGCCCGCGACGGCGAGGTGTGGCTGGAGCAGGACCCCGACACGCCGTCGCGGGCGCCCCAGGATATAGTGTGCGCCCCCCGCGTTGGCATCGACTCGGCCAGGGAGTGGGCCGCCACACCCCTGCGGTTCTACGTGCGGGGGAACCCATGTGTGAGCGTGCTGGACAGGGCAGCCGAAAAGCAGCCCACCACTCCCTGACGGGCGCCCCCAGTGATCCCAGCAGGAGGGGGGAGGGCAGGCCTGGGCGCAAGCGCTCAAGAGCCAAGCAGCACTAAGGGAGAGCACGACATGTACTCCTAGAAACCCCCAGGCAGTGCCAGATTAATTCATCATACCCCTGTCCTGTCTACTTCCTGTCACTTCATGAGCTTTTTAATCAGCAGTCAGCTAATAAACTTTTCTACTACCATGTTTTCCTATATTAACCACAAATCAAACACTTTCTTATTTCTTTAAAATAAACTTCCATTTCATCTACCTAAACCAACCCGAATCGTTTCTTCTTCATTACCGAGTGAGAGTACTTTCTTCTGTTGGGACATAAAGTACCGTATCCGAGTTTGGGGTGAACAGGTAACAGTTCCCACGCGCTCACTCATTGCGGACGCCCTGGGAGACCAAAAATCTGCTCTTTTCTTGTTGAGAAACACTCTGAAGCGAACAAAGCAAGTGAGTCAACAGTTTATGTCTAGGGATGATAGCTTCCCTAGCAAACAGATGTCATCCATTATGTCTGATAAAAAAAAAGCACAGCTTCTCTGTGTTTACCGTGAATGTCAAGAACCGTCTGTATCGCGTTACTGAATTCTGGTAAGGGCTGGTATTTTCTAGGGAATCCGAGATGGAAATAAATGCACGTTTACAGATTGTGACATGGGCTTGTCTCCCAGAGTCCTACGGCTGTGGTTGCTACACCACCCGCCACCCATTCCCCTCCAGGTGTGCATCTCAGAGCACTTAGCACTGAGCCCCTCACCTGCGCTTGTCTGGGACCTCCTTGTCGAAGAGGTTTCTTCTGGCTGTGCCCAGCTGCAGGGCTGCGCATCGTTCTGCTTCCATCGGGAGGCTCTTCCTCCTCATGACAACCCAAGGTGTTAAGGGTGATGGAGCCCTCACGCTGTCTGGTGCAGTCATTACAGCATGCTATACCTTACAGTGCGTTTTCTAGCCTGGGTTACATGACCCTGTTGGGGAATTTCAGTGCCCTTGATGGAACTACTGAAGAGCTACGTGAAAGCAGGACAATTTTATCACAATCGGCAAGCGATACATGTACCACCCAACCCTGAATTAAAAAAAAAAATCAGGTAAATAGAGGAGCACTGCCGTAAAGCAACTACAGCTGTATTATTCAGACTTCAGTGCAAAATGTGTTCTTCCAGCGCAGCCAGTTCTGCAAACAACAGTGCAATTGGGAGGGTGGAGAGCCCCAGGTCTGGCTCTTCACAGCTCCCCTGTAACTTCGCTCTCTCTAATTTAGCCGACAAGGACGCGAACTCGAATCGGCATTCTAGATCCGCAGAATCCTCAGTTCCACTCGGGAATTCCAGTCATCAAGGGTTTTTTTCTGAGTCCCCCCCCAAATAAAAACAGATGGGGTGGCGGGGAGGCGTAGGGGGTAGAAATAAAAACGGAGCTCATTTTAATCTCGACAACTGCAGAACCGCTGAGCTGGCGGAATTGCGATAACTTGTTTTTCTTTTTCCTTTTTTGTTTGGAGTGGGTGGCGGTAAAAAAAAAAAAAAAAAAACACTCTTTGGCCTGGGAGACGAGTGAGGAAAACGGCGAGAATCGGGAGCACCTGTTCCTCAGCATGCCCGCTGCTTTTTGCATTTCACTTGCAAAACTACCTGATAATATGAAGAGTCAATACCCAGTGTGCACAGTTCTCATTTTCCACCTCTTCTGTTTAAAATATGCATGAGCTCAGCCCCGTTTCCTGTACCTTAGCAACACAACAAACAACTGATTCATCATCAGAAGAAGCATTGCAATACACAATACTACACAATGTGTCAGAAACCCAGTGACACAGGCGCGGAAATCGCATGCTACATCTTCCGTAATTAATACCAAAGACAGAATGGTCACAGACTTGTTTTAATACTGTAAACAGCAGATGCATCATCCAGTGTTGCGACACAATTTGAAATTAAATTCCTGCTGTTTCTCAAAGAAGGCTGCTGAATCTCAGAATAACACCACCTACTACCTACAGTACATCATCATTAATCAGAAGTCAATCAGCTGTTCCCAGCTGTAACTGTAACAGGACACGGTTGGTTTTCTAACGGTAACACACAAGTACCTGAAAACTCACATCCGCAAATCAATCTCTGCTCAAGTTTCATTATTACGGCTTGTTCTGGGTTTGGTTAATCTAGTTAAAGCTATTTTACGAGTTTCTGAAATCCATCCGATGAGACTTTGCATTCTTTGTGCTGCAAGACAAATTTCTGTCTTGTAACAGATGTGAGGCCACCGAGCCTCTCAGTGCCCACAGCCCTGAAGTACCAGAGCAGGAGTGTGCAGAAGCCTCTCGTGTGTTTGACATGCTTACCGAGTTATTCTTATTCTTTGTCCACGCTCACTGTGACTTCTGTGGGACATCTGAAGCACTTCATAGCACGATTCTTAAATCACATATTCACCCTAAAGGGCTGCTGAGCACTATATTGCAAAACTTCATACATCAACAGTATTAACGAGGGCATTATTACAGAGGGCATTACAGTGTCTTTGATCTTCTTGGGTGAAAAAGGAATAATCTCACCACAGAGAAAGAGGGTGGAGGGCAGTGTTGTGCACAATGTCCTAAAGGTGACATGGTTAAGTGAAGCAAGGACCTGGTGTCTTTCAGACTGGTTTTCTGTACAGATCAAAAGTCCCTAAAATCATCACCTCATACAGAGTTAATGTTAAGAATGGTAGCTGTTGATTGCAGTAGGAGGTTGGGTTAATGCAGATAATCTGTAATGTGAATTTCATCGACAGGGTTTTGTAGCAACCAGGTTCATCCTGACGTATATTAACTAAGTTAAGCAGCAGTTTAGTTACTGTATTCACAGCAGTGCAGAACATATAAATTGATGTCCTTCATTTTAATTTCCACAGTTGGCCCATCTTTTTTTAAGATCAGTAAGTGCCAGCAGTGGTCTGTCAAGAGTCTATGATGATTGTCCATGAACAGGCCCCTCCTTTGTGAAGAGAGCAAGGCCATGTGGCCTTGTGACGTATCGATTTCTAGATGTTGGCGAGACGAGGACAAAGCCTGCAGGATCTCCTCTTCAGTTTCACCTTTGTGGGTGGAACAGCAAGCCCAGTGCAATCCCATCTCACTCTGGTGCTAGCTGATGGCTATAACTGTGAGGCTGCCTGTCCGCTAGACATCTCTGTCATTTAGGTTCAGTAGCGTTGGTTAACATTCGTTGACCTGAGAAATCTCAGCAGGACACAATTTCCACATCCCTCCAGGAAAGTAGGACTGCCTCTCCCCTGCGCATGTCAGCAATGTCCCCCGTATCATCACCCTTCCAGCCACAGCGCCGCTAGCAGGCTCCAGCATTGGCAGCCAGGGGTCAGCAAAGGGCAGGGATGTGGGCAGGCTGCTGGCATGACATTCGGGGCGCCGGCTGGCAGAGTCATGGCCACCTCAGTCCAGGGGTGACTGGAACAGGGAGATGATGGGGTCCTCGTGGTTGGTGACCACCAGCACGCTGCGGAACTTGTCGAAGAGGGTCTTGAGCTGGGAGCGCCGCATGTTCTCGTTGTACATGATCTCCTCCAGGTGGTGCCGCCCCCGGAAGTAATGCAGCAGCCTGGGGGGGTGGGGGGGACGACATCACAAAATTCATACCGCCGCCGTCCCTCAAACCCAGAACCGCCCCCACCAGCCCCGCGGGCGAGACTCCTTCACCAAGATCTCGATTTCACCCGCTCAACTCTACACCCCCCAAAAATCTCCCGAGGTTTCTCTTGGATATGCGCTTGACATAATAAGATCAGGGTGAAGGAACCAGAAGAGTTAAAGAGCAGTACACACCTTCACCGCTAGTCCTGGAAAAAAACCTGGTGCACCTTTGGCGCTGGCACAGGGTGTAGTGAACGTGCACTCACTGTACAATTTTCCTACAGGCTGCCTATAGCACCCATATGGAATTCCACAGCTGTGTACCACTAAAGTAGACGCTTACAGTTTTCCTACAAGAGGGTTTACGGTTAAGAAACACCAGCGGAGGCTTTGACCACTTTCACTCCAGCAACCCATGAGCCTTTGCTCTCCCAATGTCCTGAACCCCAAGAACGTGCCCCGGAGTCAGGAAGCAGAAACCAAGTGACTAACAAACCCCAGGGAAGCGGCGTCAACCTCTCCAACGCTGGAGGTTCAAGCAGACAGGGCTAGTGCATGAGCGACCTGCACCCCGGGCCGGTGGCCGCGGTGTTGGCAGAGCAGCGAGCGGGCCGGGCGGGTTAGCTCTGCAGCGGCCTGTGCGGTCAGAGGGGGCGGGGGCGGGAGCGGCGCACCTGGCGAACATGCGCAGGTCTTCCGGGCTCTGGGCGGCCGGGATGCTGAGGATGACCTGCCGCTCGTGCTCCGTCAGGCTGGCCAGCAGGGTCTCCGTCATCCTCTTGTTGAGGGGGGAGTCCCCCCCCGGGGCCAGCTCGGCGCTGGAGTTGTCCATGCTGGGGCTCGTCAGGGTCATGTCGTCGCTGCTGGCTGGCGGGGTCGGGGGGGAAGCAAGCGACAGTCAGCTCTGAGAAACCACAGACCTACACTGGGGCGTCCAGAGAGGCCACGTCAAACTACCGCTGCCTGAAACCCGAATGCCAGGATGTCACCTAACCCAAAAAAAGAAAATGGGCGCAGACTTCCACCTCCACACTTGGCTGAGCAGAACAACCGTATCCCCCAGAGTCCCAGAGACGAGCCAGGAGGAGACCGCCAGGGGTGGGAGTTCACAGCAGGTGCCAAATCATTTTGTTTCCCCTTCTGGGCCAAGAGCAGAGCTGCGGTCGAGGACTCGCTTTGACGTCCGACAGCGAGCTTCCCTTGAACCCCGTATCTCCTGCCAGCTGAGCTATGTTCTTCCACATTGTCCTATTACACTAAATCAGCCACCACCTGTTGTTACCTCAATAACGCCACTGGCCGGAAGAGCTTAGCTCACAGGACAAACGGGCTAGATGGACCAACCGGCCTCTGCTCGTTTGGAACCATTCCCAGGTTTCAGAGGGGGGGGGGCACGCGTTTTCACCGGAGCATCGGAGCTCTGAAAACCCCGTGTGGGGGGGGGCGGCGGCGGCGGCAACGTGACGTACTTGGGGAGCCGAAGCTCAGGGCGCTGGGGGTGCTGAGACTGCGCCCCCCCACGCGGGCCGCCAGGGGCAGCTCCTCGTCCCGCGGGCGCTGCTCCTCCTCGCTGGGGGGCACCAGCAGGCAGACGTAGGTGTGCAGCTGGATCAGGAGACGATGCTGCAGCATCCAGATCACCATCTGGATCAGGTTGGCCTGCCACCAGGGGGGGACACAGCACAGGAGAGTCAGAGAGCGAAGGGGCAGCAAGGATTTGACCTTTAACCTTAATGTACGCAAACACCACACGGCTTCACCCCCGTGGCCACCCAGGTGGCCGGGCACGGCTCGCATCTCTCACAGATCTCTCCTGATGTGGGTTTGTCGCGGGCCAATTCAAGTATTCGAGATCGTCAAGAGGAAACTATGTGGAAACGCATTTAGGACTAAGACCAGGAGGTATCTTGAAGCAAAAGGGTTTTGCGCGGCTGAAATGAGCTACCCAGCCATGCTTTCAAAGCCAATCCCCTGGCTTCTTTCAAGAAATGGCGATGTGAGATTCTCAGATCAATTACCTGGCTTCATCAGTAATTCTGACTCAGTCCTGGGAATTAAGCCCTGCAAAGCTGGACACTAAATCCTAATATGTTAGGGGAGTTATATTCTTTATCATACTGCGCTGCTGACTCATAAAAACTTATTACAATCCACCCCAGCAGACCTAGTCTCGCTACAGCACTGCAGATAAATCACCTCTATGCTCTGAACGTTAGCCAAGCAAAAATATAATAGAAAATAAGACAGCAAGGGTCTCATAACTCTTTCTTCTCTTCTTATACAGATGGTGGAGTAGCTCTAAAAATACTTCCCCGTTTTTCTTTTATTTAGGTCAGAGACAGGACTCTTCCAGAAGGCCCACTGGGAGCTGAACACCTCTCAGATCCTTCCCTTCTGCTGGGTATCTACGGGAGGAGCCACCGCTGTGTGCCTTCCGACCCTGAGCCCAAGAGCTACGTCACCATTCTACCACGTCTTGCGCTTTTAGTTCGTCGATGCGGCCTTACCGCCATCGTGAGGGTCGGATGCAGGAAAATGCGAGGAAAGGGAGTAAGTGAAGAATGAGATCAGAACCGCCTTTGAGTTCTCGGCAATACACAGCTGCAGTATCGATAAATGCTTCCCGCTTGTCTCTAACCACTTGCCAGGCCTGTGGTGTACTTGTACAGAAGCCTCGAGCAGCTGCCGAGTCGACGAAGCTGGGGCGAGACATGGCAGGCAAGCCAAGGCCACTCGCTATCAGAGAGCCAGAATGAAAAAGACACCCCTCTCTGGCCTTGGTCTGACAAGCGCAGATCCTGCTTATTAGCTTTGGAAGGCTCTGCTACTCTCACTTCATCTGCTCTTTAATATACAGGCTGGCCCGGGCCGTTTCATTTCACCATATGTGGGTTTTTGTAAAAAAAAAAAAACAAACCAGTTGATGAAATGTTTTCTGATTCACTATTTTTTTTCAAAGGCAGACACTGGCTTCAAGACACATAAAAATGATGTCATTTAGTGCAAACGCTGGACTTTAAGGTGCTTTGTGAGCGGTACTTCAGTACAGGTTTCGCGATTCGTTTCCCTTCTGTCCTACTATACGTGTTCAAGGTGGGTCTGAGCAGTGTTGGCGCAGCAGGAATGCCTGTTTCTCAGCACACCTCTGCAGAGAAGATCCGCAATACTCAGATGGACACAGAACAACACACAAAGGACAAACAAAACGTATCCGGCGTCTCCTAAGGATGCAAAAATACCTAGCACAGACACTGGAAGAAACCTGAAAGCAAGAAGATATTTTGTTTCAAAGCCGTTTTCTAACGCTCTCCGGAGGTGCAAACAATAATCAGGCCTCTTTCACGCCAACTCTTACGGAGATCGGAAATTTGCCACTTTCAGATTCTTATGACATGAGGGTAATTAAAGATCTGGCTTTGCTTTTCCGGTGGGTGCGTATCCTGACCTCCTCCACTGGAGGGTCCAGAGGGTTCCGGAACTCCGACAGGGACACAGGCAGGGAAAACTTGGCCAGCATGGAGGGCAGGTCGTGGCCCGGAAACTGCTGTGCAAAGTGTTCAGCCAACGGGGAGTAGCTAGGAGAGGAAACACAGGGAGCGTTACTACCGTCTGTCTGTCCGGCAGGCCTCTGACACAACACCAGACACGCCACTCACCCGACTGTTTAACACTGACTTGACACTGCAACTTCACTTCACTACAGTGCAGCCAGCACCTGGATGGGAGACCTCCTGGGAAAGCTGAGGCTGCTGCTGGAAGAGGTGTTAGTGTGGCCAACAGGGGGCGCTCACCCTGCTGCCTGTGTGGGTCCTAATGCCGCATTATAGTGATGGGGACACTATACCGTTCACTGGCTACATTTTCCTCTGGCCTTTTCTGATCCTGGCCTCCTAATAATCCCCATCTCTGAACTGGCTCCATCACTCTGCTCTCCTCCCCACTGAGAGCTGGTGTGTGGGGAGCGGACTGGTGCATCATCCAGGTGGGGCTGCACACTGGTGGTGGTGGAGGGGATCCCCATTACCTGTACAGCGCTTTGAGCGGAGTGTCCAGAAAAGCTATATATAAGTGTAAGGATTATTTATATCTATTTATTACTTTGCCATAACTCGACATAAAGAAAGAAAAAAAAGTTATTATTTTAATGGGGGGAATCAGAAAGGCGAGGAAGCGTTCTGAATAAAAACTGATCCGAGACACAAGGAGAAACCCTGACTAACTGGTGCCAGCAGGGGCCCCTGCATGCCTCCCTGCAAGCGGCTGTGGGCAGAGTGGGCGGGAGGGGGGCCAGACCAGTGGCGACAAGGCGAGCACGCTGCCCCGCCCCCTCCCCTCCGCCTGCCCTGTCCTGCGATAGGACAGCCAAGCCACAGGAGGCCAGCGCGGGACACAGCCAGGCCGGCGCAGCAGCTGCCAGCACGCTCCTCTGGCGCTTCGTCCTTCTGTTTGTCTTGAATTAGTTACAGTCGGCACCCGACTCCCTGCTTCCGAGGGGAGCTTTTCTCCTTTCTGCCTCTGCGCACGAACCTCAGTGCTTTTTCCCCTCTGCCTCCATGGGCGCCCAAATCAATGTGCCTTCTAACTAATTCCCTCTTACTGTGGGGTACCAGCCATCCCCAACAACTGTTTTGTTGCTTTGTTTTTTTTCTAAGATAATTAAAATAGCCAAACATGCAAACAGAGACAATAAAGAAAAGGCTTAGAAAGAAGGGGAAAACACTGTCAGTGAATAATCAACATCCTCCAATCCATCCTGCCAGAGGAAAAAAAAATCAATTCTCCTTCTCTGCTGTAACAGAACCGACTCAAGAACAGTACTTTACTTCACCTCTGTTTGCCATTAAATTCAGCTGGGGGAGAGAAGCTCCGCTGACCGAGGCAGCTGGAAAACCTCTGGCTTTGTGCTCTGTCTCGGAGGGGGGAGTGTGTTCACAGCTGATCCTGCCCGAGCTAATAAAAGGTCTGGCTGAGCAAGGAATTCATTACCTCCCAGGAGGGATGGGCGGCTCACTTTGATGCTTCAGCTCCAATACAATACCTTGGACACATTTACTCAGTCCGCAAAAAAGCCTGTCTTGGTGCAGGAACACACGGGTATAGAAAGCCATGGGGGCCTGACTCTGCAATCTGATTTGGTTCATCTGCAGAAGACTGTTTATTCCCCTACGGCTCATCGAGAGCGTGCCAGTAAATGAGCAAGGGAAGTTGGGCTGGAGAACCTCCTGACAGCTGGACAACATCTCTCCCACTGCGATGAAAGAAACCTACAGCGTTACTGTACACTGTAGAGGCTTTCTAATAACGGCTTAATAAGTTTGCACACATGCTTAACTGTGTACGTCTATGTAAAACCCTAATTATTTCGGCAGCAAAGCTTTTCTAACAATGAAACAGACGGCACAAAGCTGCCCTTTGCATACGTGCACTTAGGACCCACCCTGAGCACAGGGTGTAAACAGTAAACCGTGCCACAGGACAGCCCAGCCATGGGACTAAGACATGCATCTTTCAGCACACCGGAGATGTCCACCGGGTGAGAACCACAAGGGCGTTTGGCAGGGAAAGGAAAAGTTAATCTTTTTTTTTTTTTTGACGCAAACAAGACTTACAGACAAATGTTGGCATGAGGGGAGAGCATGTATACGTTGTTCTCGCACAGGGGGTAGATGATGATGGCCTTGCCCCAGTACACCAGGTGTGCTGCAAGCTGAAACACCTGCAAGAGAGCAGAGAGGAGGACACTGCAGATGTGTAACAAGACACTTCCTGCCAGACTCCATTATTTCCACTGCAGTGGAGGACGCCTTTTCAATGCTAGGACTCGCCAGTCCCACATGTGGGGTGACCAAAAAGGTTTGGAAAGAACCCCAATCCCCCAGGCCCTCTCCCTTGAGCCGATCATCCCACCCACCAGTCGGGACTCAAATCTGAAACAGGCTTCACTTTGTTAAATCTAGTTTCTATAGAACAGCCCCCTTTCCTGCTCCAGGACACTCTGTGGTGGCTGGTGTGTATCCTGTTGGTCCCAGATGTTGGCGTGAATAATGCACATTTTTCTGTTTTTCCTGTATGACACAGATTCTTATTTCAAAAAGAGAAGAACTTTTGGTGTGACTGGTTAAGAGGAGGGAGAGAAGAAGAAAAATAGATAGATAGTACTTTATTAATCCCGTAGGGAAATTGATGTAAAGAAGACCAGGACACAGGGGGGCAAAGCTGGACAAAGAGCTGCTTTTAAAAATAAATCCCCACCAGCTAAGTTCCACAGATGACAGTGAAGTGTCTGAACCCAGTGCAAAAACAATTGCCTTACTCACCAAGAGAAAAGGGCATTTCTAGTTCAATGTGCTGTATATCTGCACCCCTGATGTTTAAATGCTAGGAATACAATTTGTAACACATGCAGGAAGATGACGTTATTGTTTGCACTATTCCAATTAGTTTTCCTGTGCCATATATAAATTAGTTCAAAGGAAAATTAAGAAATAAAACCAAAATGATACCGTAGAATAGTTTAAGTGCAGTACTTAGTTTCTCCACGAGGTGTCAGTGTTACCCAACCTAAACCAGCCTTACTACAGAAGTGATAATCGCCACTAAAATCCAGTTTACAAGTGGGAGTCTTATTCAGTACACATATCAAAAGATCTCAATTTTTTTTTTAATGATTATAAAAGCAAAGGTGCTCTACTACAATTCAAAAATTGGCAAGTCGGGAGATTTAGTCCCCGGGATAAACTAGGAAGTTTAATTAAAGCTTAAAACTACGTCTGCAGAGTTGAAAAAAGAAGGCAAGATCTAAAAAAACGCCACGTGCACTCTCTCCAGAAAGCCACACAGAACTGCAGTTAAAGTATCTCTGCAAGTGTAACTGCTGTGAGCAGGTCTCACCCTTTTCACCATCCAAAATGAGCAGCGAGTTTCCCTTTTTACAGGAAAATACGCAGAGAACAGGAAGCACATCTTTACCCCGAGGGTGGCTGGAGTCTGGAACAAGCCACCCAGCTGTGCTGCTGAAGCCGAGACCCGTGATTATTTACGTACATGTCTGGTTGGGATCCTTCTATCGATCCGCTTCAGTATTATTCACCAATGAAAGGGCTGGAAGGGCGGAATGGTCTCTCCTGTGTGCATCTGTGCTTTTGTTCCGTTCATTTTACAGCCCTCTCAGAACTGGTGTCCTTAGGGACCCAGGGTTTTCTGCACGGATCAGCTCCCCCTTCTCGAGCCTCTGGGAAGAGCAGGGAAGGGACCACAGCAGCGCTGTGTGTGTGTGTGCGTGTGGTGTGTGTGTGTGTGTGTGTGCGTGCGCATACATGTGCGTCCGTGCAGGTGTACCTGCAGCAGAGCCAGGTCCGCGTCCTGAGCCAGCTGCTGCAGGTTCTTGACCGCGGAGCAGGTCTTGATGACGCGCACCAGGGCGGGGGAGCAGTCCAGGGGCAGCTGGCTCAGCAGGGCCCTCTCGCTGTCCAGCAGCAGCAGCGCATGGTAGGGGCTGCAGGGACACACAGGGTCACCTGCAGCTCGCACTCCCAACAGACACTGAACTCTCAAATAAGTCATGTAGGAACAGATATACTGGGGGAGGACTGTGGCCCTGCAAGGCTTAAAACAGTTACTTTTACCCAAGAGCCTGATCTTTCCACTTCCCTGGAGACCTTGGTGAAGAGCTAGTAACTAGGTGACAAACAACAGCAGACCCATAGCCAGGGATGAGAGCTGTGCTACACTAAGTCAATTTCTGGGCCTCGGGGTCTCCTTTTTAAGTGCTATTCATTTTGTTCTTAAGCACTTTGGTGTTCCTTCATTTTTTTTACGCTGTGGTTTCATTTAATATAGAATCTGTAATGATAAAATGTGCAAACAGGGGAGCCTCCTTGTAACGTTATAGACCTGTGCTCAATGAAGCTACAGTGACAAAGAATAATTTACTATAATTTGTTTGCTTATGATTGAGAAGGGGTTCCAAACAGTGGGAAAAAAAGTAGGTCTTCTGACCACTAGGGGGCAGTGAAACCTCATCGGTTGCCAGCGCAAGTTTATCTACTGTAAACCTAAAGGCTAAAGGCTGATTAAGCATGTGCAGGAGAGAAGGGAACAGTTTCTTTCAAGACCCTATGTCCTGAGAATCCCAAGACACTTATGCTTTTCATCAGGCACACCTCACCCAGCCAGTCATATCCTTACAATATGAATGAATATCTTATATTGGGTACATGCTGCCCTTATTCAGTTGAAGGACAGCCAAGACAGCACTGAAACTAAAGGGGAGGGTAAAGTTTCCATAGGCTCACCGGATAGCCTTCAGACTTCGCTCCAGGGCCTCAGGGGGAATGTGGTTGCCCCCCACTCTGTGGATCTTGTGAGGCAGGCAGAAACTCACCTCCAGCCAGTTGTTGATGTGCAGTCGAACTGCTCCGGTGGTACAGAGACTGCAAGACACCAGCAAACACCTTGCATTCGTTTCCGATTCTCCTGCAGCTGCTTGCCAGTGTCATAAACAGTCCTAGAAATAATCTTTCGCATGAGTCTAGTATGTTTCACACACACGTTAACAACACTACACACGCCTCCCGTCTTTTATGGGCAAGGAGACTGCTGTTTCAGTGCAAGGACGCCAAAAGTGTAATGAATTATAAAGCAGGTTTGTGTGTGAGCTGGATGTGTTACTTCAACTGGTACCAATTTCACCCTTTAAACCAGTTGAAAAGGCTACCCACCTGTCATAAGCCTCCTTTAAGTCTTGGGCCAGCTTGCATTTGGGCAGGATCTGCCAGAAGGGGGACTGCAGGCCTCCATCCGCTACACACAATGGGATACATGAAGGGAGAATGCAGATGAAGAGGAAGACGAGGCAGTGGCCATACAGTGACAGGGCATGGACAGACGGCGCTCTTTCCTCCTCTCGGCTCTTGAACAGGCTGAAGTGCGAGAGAATCAGAAACCCAGCCGGGCTGAAAGAAACATCGCCCCCCCCCCACCGCGAGTTCCGCGCGCGCGGGTCACAGCAGCCCCGCCATCGCTCGGCTCGGCACGGGGGGGAGGGGGAGCACGGGGCGCACTCACCCTCCGCCATGGCGGTGGCCTCGTCCTGCAGGGCCAGCATCAGCTTGGCCTCCCGGGTGAGGTACTGGCAGCGCCGCTCCTCGTGCTGCAGTGCGATGGCCACGCGGCGCGACAGGTTGTGCATGCAGCTGATCACCGAGGGGTCGGCGTTGGCCTGCGGGGAGACAGCGGGGGCTCAGCGCTCCACCTTTTCCCTGGACTTCGCAACGTGCAGCTTAACACTCAGCATAGCTGTGGCCACCATCCCCAACACCCAGCCCACAGCTATGCTGACATCCGTCCCTGGCAGGGCTAACAACGGTGCAAGACCACTGTGGAAGCCACTCAGCTTTTTAAATGGTAACGCTGAACGTACAGTGCTCAGTGTGTGCTGCTTTAAAGTTACATCGCTACAGTGAAGGATAGTTTTTCCCGAGACTCCAAAACTCAAATTACAAGGAAGAGAACCTGCACCTAACTCACTGCAATTGGAGACTTTCTTATTCATTGCCTACAGAGTCAGCTGAATTCCAGTTCCTATTTCCTTCAGCCGGCTGGAGGACCAGCTCAGGAGACAAGTGCAGAAAGCTGTACAACCCTCTGGTCTGAAGAGAAACGTAAATGGCAAGACGTCACACAGAATCCCGCGTCAGCTTTAAGTATAAACAGAAAGCTCCAATTTAAGAAAGGAATTAAACACTTTGCACATAACATATACTTATGACTACTGTGGTGAGTATTTGCACAAACATAGCAAAAATATAAGGGGCTTGTATCGCAGAATCCAAATTAAATATGGATTCCCTTGTAAAGTGGAATCAAAATGTTATTAAAAACTAGAGATAAGTTTGCAGAATTTACAATAACACAAATTTCTAGATGCCTGTGTTCATTTTTAAACAGCATTACCTTTATGAATAATTGCACTGAATTAAGGTCATGTCATGCTGGGCAGCTTATGGGCGGTGGTGAACTCCTGTTTTTTTGCTGACTACACCTTGTGAAGATAAACCTAACAGACACTGAGGCAGATAGGCACCCCTGTCTTATAAACTGTGACTCAGCACTTTGTGAAAATGAGTCCTTTTGCTGAGTCACTTAAAAAGACATCATAGCCTAGGGCAGGGCAGGCTGCAGAGGCTGATTACCATGATGTGCAGCCTGCGCGCCTGCCCAGCCCAGTGCATGCACAGGAGAGATGACCTGTCCCATTGCTTATCACAGCAGGCGGGAGCTGCCCCCTCCCTGTTCCATGCCCTGACCCTGCACGCTGACGACTGGGCGGGGGGGGCACCTAGTCTCTCGCTGTCTGCTAAAAGTCCCCTTCCATAAAGTCATTTCCTTCATTCCCAATGCAAAAAAACCCCCCAAAAAACTCAATGATCTTAGGCATAAATCTATAAAAACAAGCATCTGCAAATATAATTTCTTCAGTTGCTTTTCATTTTGGTGTTAGAAAGGACAGGTACATTTTGTTTTATAATAGCATGCTTGCTTAGGTCAGGTGTCAAGTCCTTTATTTCCTTGACTTGCCATTTATACTGGTCCAGTCATCCAGCAATCAGAATGCCAGCAAGTGTCGTCTGTGTCGAAGAGGCCCAACATTAGATGTGTTATAGACAGCAGACATCTTCATGCCACAACCGTCATACAGAAAAACAATTTTAAAATACAGCTGTATTATTAAAATACCCAGTTCTTTTAAATAACAATAAAAAATCCCTCTTACATCTGAACTGCATTAAGAGGAAGCAAAAGAAAGGAAACAAGAAACACTGAGAAAAGACAAACAAACACCTTTCTAAAATACAGTAAAAGCACACAAATCGTACGGATTAAAGACCACAAAAAAAACAGTTTGTGCAGCAATGTGCAAGTGTCTTTAAACATGTGGGCCGCTCATTCTTTAGGGCAAGCTATCATACAGCGTGTTCCAGGCTGGGCTCACTCTTCGGGTGCTCATTCCCGAACCGTTCCAGCTCCAGTTCCCTGCCAAGCACAAGCTCGGCTGGAAAAGGACTCAACAAAGTACAGAGGTGGAGTGGGAACAGAGAAAGGACGTCTTGGGGCGCCATACTATAAAAACGGGAACTGTCAACGGGACAGGAGCTCGTGCCCTGGGATGTATAGATGGGCAGAGCGGTGGCACTGTGGCTAAGGACCTGCGCCTGTGGCTGGAAGGTTGCCGGTTCAAATCCCACGGCCAGCAGAGGAATCCTACTCCGTTGGGCCCCTGAGCAAGGCCCTTCACCCCAGCTGCTCCAGGGGCGCCGTATAAATGGCTGACCCTGCGCTCTGACCCCCAGCTTCTCTCCCTGTCTGTGTGTCTCATGGAGACATGAGAGCAAGCTGGGGTCAGCGAAAAGAAAAAGTCCTAAAGCAAGAAATTGTAAAGGGCCAATAAAGTGATCTTATCCCATCTTAGAGAATTAAACGCATTTCCTACCCGCAGAGCAAAGACGACATTGAAGAGAATCATAGTGGGAATCTCCCTCTTGGGCGAAGGGTCCGTTTTCGACACCTGGACAGAGAAGAAAACACACAGGCTGATCTGCAGAGTCACAATACAAACATGGGGAAACGTACACGGCTAGCATTCCTCACAACTGTGAATCAACCACTGTTAAATGCTACAAGCTGCTCTTTAGAACACAGTCTAATACTTTACACAAAAACAAGTGTTGCACTTGAAATTAAAAATTCAAGTGAATGTTATTTTGGGGCACATCATGTTCAAGCTATGGACTATACAGTGACAATGAGCAGCAGAAAATAGCAGTTCATATTAATTAAAAAACAAACATGATTGTATTATTCATTAACTGCCTAAAATACGAGTAACCTAAATGTTCCTCCGGAAGGGGGAAGAAATCAATAGAAAAATAAAAAATAAACTTGAAGCACAAAGCCACACACCGTGGTCATCAAGTATGTGAAAAACAAGGTACTACAGCATCCAGAAGCAAGTAATTACAGACTTGCAGTTCTGTTCGGTATCTATCCAGCCCCTGTGGATTGATTCACTTTGGGAATGTGGTTTCAAGGAAGACTGTAGAGAACAACAGTCCTGTGGGTGCATAGCTAGAAACACCACCACAGGAAAAAAATGCAGAGATCTGTCTCTGCCCACCATACAGTCTGGCTTGTGTGCTTGGATTGGGAACGATAATCTTACAGTTAACCACTGAGAAGACAAAAGAAACGCCACCACTAGGTGGAGCTACAGACCTTTGCACAGAAAAGAGCAACAGACCCCACAATACAAAGGATGTTGGGAGCACTGAAGTGCAGGCTATGGCAACTGCCCTGGTTATTATGCAATTGAAAGCTTTCGGATAACAATCACATTCGTGTGTGAGCGACAAGCGACAAGGCACTGAGCAGCAGTGCTGGCACTAGGGCCCTGGGGACAGAGAGCCTCACCTGGAGAGTGTGGGTGTGCTGGAGGAGAGTGGGGTGCCCCACGAAGCGCACGTTGTCAATTTTCAGCTCAAACTTCTTCCCGCACATGTCGGACTTGGTGGCCAGGATTGTGGCCAGGATGATGTCGGAAAACCTTTCGGGGGGAAACAGGATGAGGCAGGGAAGCCGTAAGGCTATAAATCCAGGGAAAGGGGGGGGGGGGGGGGACAGCGGGATTGAGGAGGGAAACATTTTATTCTGGACCTTCAAATTAAGCACTTCGTCTCCGTTTTGCAGAAAGGTTAGAACTGAATTGCATTCCGATCATTTTCATACGACAGGCGTTGGAATGGATGTGTTCTCAAGGAGAAGATGGTGTCAGAGGCAGGTGTGCCGAAGAAGGAAAGCGTCAGGCACGTGTCTGTTTGGATAGCGCATGCTGCAGACTTCAATTAGAAACACAATGACACAGGGAATCAGCACACCCGTGATCAACAGTGTGAGAAGCCATTGGCCTCCTGACACCTTCACCGCGATTTTGAAAGCGTTTGTTCTCTGTGGGGGGGGGGAAAGAATGAGGAAAGAAAAGTGTCTGTATGCAGGAGCACTGACAAAACACAAGAACAAAATCAACATCTGTAACGTGCAGGGCAGTCCTGATCACCGTCCTCGGTGGTGTTATCAATGTACAGACAGCTGTTTCACAGACAGACGTTGGTGTCCCACTGCAGGACTTCATCAATTAGCTCAAGTGACTGATTAGCAATTTCTCATTTACACTGACGAATCAAAACTAGTCAGGAAGCTGGGCACCAACAGCAGAACTGATGGCGTGTTGTGACTTACAAAGTAAATGATTACAATTTACTGCCAATATGCGATTAAACACGCAGCTGTGCTTTTAAAACACTCAATACTGTCAAGCTACAGTGTTAAAGTATATGCCATGTGTAATAATGTAAAGTTTAAAGCCAAGTTGCTTGAGTAAATAGTGAAAACCACTGCTCAGCAACATGTGTTTTTGCTTTGCAGCATTATCACACTAAAGTGCGGTACTTTCTGTGTTCTGTGGGGTTGGAGAGGGGAGCTGTATCAGCCTGTGTTGGCTGCAAAGGAACATGTAGAGGTTAGCTCCACAGCCTAAACGTTTGCTCTCCCTACTTTTCAGAGCTGAATTAGCCATTACTCGTTCTTCTGTGTTCTGTTTTTGACATCAGACGTCTCCTCCTCGGTGGCAAAACACTTACAGTTTGTCTGCTCAACCCTCTCACCTGCAACTGCATAGAGACACGGAGTAACGGCATTATCACCACTGACACTGACACCTGCTGTGTTCAAATCCAATCATTTCACACCAGCAAATCAGATCGAGCATATTTCTACCTACAGTACACTGTCAATGGATGTATATGCATACAGACACAACAGTTAGGGAAAGTAAAAGGTTACAGGGGTGTTCTAGACAGAGGAGAGTGGTTTAGAAGTATTAAGTCTTACCCTGCTACCAACTGTTCATCAGTTAGTGGAGTTTGCTCTCTGAAATGGGAATAGGCATAAAAACCAAAAAGCAAGAGGCAAACAAAAAAGAAAGAAAATGCAGCAAACAATCTAAACACAGTGAACGACAGGATAATAAAAAAAAACAAAATCAGCATTACAATGACATAAGAATGACTTAAAAGCAACCAGAGCATGGAGACAGCTCCTTTTAAAAACATATTAAAAAAACCATACTGCATCGATGACAACTGTAAAGGCTCGTGCCACATGAAGGGCTGGCGAATGTGATTTTGGAACTTTTCTCTTTGATTTGCTAATGGCGTGAAATCTGTCCGTCCTGTAATTTCAGCTGCTGTTAACAGCTCAAACACTGGGAAAAGGCAGGTGTGGAGGTAACCAAGGTGACGGGTGCCGAGCAGACTGCTGGGAAGGCCAGAGGAGCTCAGCCCACCAGAGGCAGGTGTCAAGGAAGCTGCCAGAGGAACAGGCTGTACAGACAGGCAGCAGGACTGAGCCTCTACCCTCACAGGACAAGTGAAGGGGAATCTCCACAGAAGCCAGTCTTCAACATTTCCAAGGGGGATATTCACAGAATGTTTGAAGAGTCCTTTGCTTAAGCACACACTCCTCTATGGAAGTGTAACTGCTGTTTTCCGAGGAGACAGGAGCTAAATTAGAGTCTGTCAACCTTTATTGTGTGCACCAAATCAAAACAATGGACTGTTGTCTCCCCTCTGAGGACACGTTAATGAAACAAACGGGACAGATAACACAAATAGTAACTGGGGAAAAAAGGAATGGTGTGCAAAATGGCAGTTTTTAAGTCACTCTTAAATAAAAACACAAAAATTAAACACCAAAACCAGACAAACATCTCTCATTGCAATATAAGCAGAAAGCTTAAAAGGTAAATATATGTATTGCTTGGATATACATATATTTGGTGTATTTCATGGCAAATGTTTAAACCGCTGAGCACTGAAAAAAGTTTAAAACAAAGAAAGTGTCTGATGGAATCAATACATATTTGAATTGAAACAACAGCTACTCAATCTAAAAGATGTGCCGAAGTTTGGCCAAACATCAATATACCAGCTTCATAGTTCACAATCTTGTCAAGTTTGTTATAATGTCATTTTATCAAAATGCTGAAATGCTGCCCTTCAGCCCAGACTAAACTGGGCTCTCGTGACAGATGTGACAGTATTCCTGAACTGAGAGTAGTGCTGGGCAGGAGCAGCCTGTGTTGGCACACAAAGACACACGCAGCGCAGCACAGACACAGACCAGACCGTCCGTTCCAGGCTCTAAAACCGTCACCTGCATCTACTCCCAGCTCAGAGGGATCGTAAAAAAAGTGTTTTTTTATCCACTACAAAGCAATGGGTTTGAAATTCAAGACTGGAGCCCAGCTTATGGTTTAGATTTCATCTATCCATCCTTCCATCTTCTGTTTTACCAGTAGAGGGTGGCGGAGCAGCCACAGCCTATCCCAGCAAGCACCAGGCCCGAGGCTGTCCACACTGCAGGCCGAGATTTAATACAGAGCAGGAAACAGAGGTATCACGAGATACCTCGAGAGAGGCACCGTGAAGCAGCTCAGTTCTTGCAACAGGCGCCAGACCACTAACCTTCAACTAGAAAAACCTGAGATGAAATATCCTGTGGTGCCTCGGTGAAATAAAAAAAAATAACTTGGCACTACTCATTTTTTTTAAGTGGGTACGGCTTCAGAGAAAAAAAAACTCCCTGCAAAAAAAATGCTCAGAGGCCTCTTCAAAAAAGAAGGCAGCCTTGCAAATCTCGCGCAAACCTGTTTCACGCAGGAGAACCAGCAGTTACAACAGGGTGGAGCCATGCTCTTTCCGTGGGCATTCTGCCCAACTTATTCACAGGTTATGAATTTGGCAGCTCATTCGCAAATGGAAACATTAGAGGCTAAATTACATTTTAATATTGCGTTTACTGTACGAAAGGAAATTACAGAGTGAAACATCCGGAGGTGCAGTGAATTGATCCCCATTTGATCAGTGTGATAGGTAACAAAACTACTGCTATCCTGCTGAGTGAGGCTGTCATTGGGCTGAAGCCATTGCAATCATTTTTTTTTTCCTAGAATGGATGTGTTAATGTTCTATGTACCATTCTTCTGGAAAAAAGAAGGGCTCTTATTTCCCACATCTTACACAGATCATAAGTTTAAAAGCATATGTTTTAAGGGTGCTTTTGACACCTCTGAAAGCCAGAATGAAATATACACAGCAACTCTTCAGCTAAATCTGGGACAACTGGAGTATGATCAAGTTCATTACAGCCCTAATAAGGATATTCAGTACATTCTGACATGTTACCTGTTCTGTATCTCATGTAATCTATCTTTTTCACAATTGTATTTTGGAATTTCAGTGACTGTTTGGCCACTGTTTAACAAATAAATAAAGCTGTGTGTTTATTCAGAAACGAATCATGTCTGACATCATTGTGACACTCATGAACAGTGCTTGCTTGCAGTACCTTGAATCTCCATCCTGGTCTTCAGGGAGGTCAGCCACAGTGTTCAGAGCATATGGGTTTCGCTGCTTATCTTAAAGGGATAAAGATAAGACAGTGTTAAAACTGAATAATTCCAATAACCCCCAACTGTAAAATGTCTTGGAGGGTTATGCAGTAGATGTAGTGGGGTCTGCTGCCTCTCAACTCTTGCAGTCCAGGGCCCAGAGACACGTCCCCGTGCGTGCCGGGTGAGGGGTAGGTGTCCAAGCAGGGTGCTTCTGGGATAGACTCCAGATTGCTGTGACTCTTGCCAGCACAAAGCAGCTCTCCGATGATGTACTGTAACTAGCTTGGCAGCTCAAACACAAAACAAGCGTTTGTGTCTTCTGGATTGAATGAATAGCAACATGGATCACTTATCAGACTGCTACTCTGCTTCACTGTGACTTCAGCCACCAACATTACTTTCATTTACGGTCCCTTCACTCCTGTTCATACTAGCTGTGCTCACAAGGTATCTTGATCAACACCTTCTGGAGCATGACTGTGATCATTATATTGCAGGGCAGTTGCCAGCAAAGCTCACTTACTTGTTTGAGAAGATCTGCTCTCCGCGGCTTTTTGAAAGGGGTATCGGAACAGGAGTTTATTGCCCCGACTGCCAGAGCTCACCAGTATGACACTGATGGGGCTGGTCTTCTCGCTGCTTTTGGCCAGCGTCGTTTCCGACTGCGTGTACATGCTGTAATCTTCTTCAATTCGTTAATCCGCCGACGCAGTTTAAAGAAAGGAAATCTCGTATAAAAACCTGTCGTTCCTCCCACAAGCAGAGACCGCTTGTGACCATTTCTTCCGGCTTTCGTTTTCACTGGACTAAATACCTGCTGCACATTATCAACGCTAAAAAATAAGAAAGCGAGGAAAATAATCATAAACACTGAGAGTGCAAATCAAATTCTCGCGGATTCAAATGTTCTGTACTTATCATTTAACTTGTCATCATCACTCTATTAAAAAAAGGGTCTAACTACAGTCCCAATTGTTTTAGTTACGTACATAATTTATTTACAATTTACACCTTACAAAAAGCCTGGCAGCCTCCACTTATTTTGTGTAACATTGATAAGGAACCGGCTGTATACAAAGCTCCTGCGTATAAATGGTTCCGTTTGAAAATGTTTTATAATAAAGGAACCTACGAACCTAAGAAAATTTACACATGATGATTCTGTCGATCTGTATTTTCCTCCAAGCACCAGTAACTATTTAAATGGATGCCAGGGCATTGCTTGTATAAAACTCTTTTCTAAAAGCATCTTCTTATTTTCAGTTTCAAACGCAATTCCTCTCAATTTCAACGGTTTCCAAGTGACCTTGTTTGACTTTGTATACTGAAGCAGCCAGTTTAGGGTTTTCACCTGGCAATATCATTTCCCGGACACATTCAACACAAAAGATGTTTTGAAAATTGCCCCGAAAGTGAGTTAATATGTTAATTGAAATCGTATTTTTAATACATTCATATTGTTGCTAATTTGCCATGTGAGAGTTGACATGAGTCTTACATGATTTTTTAAAGAATATAAAAAAAACATCTTTAATATTGTTTTAGTTTCCAAAGAAAAATGACCAGGCACATTTGACACGTATAGGAATGCCCTTCACTTATATGCTAAAGGATATAAATCTTTATCGTCTTGATCAGAGAAAACTATCAGGGGATCAGAACAACATATTTCCAATCTTGATGGAATGGACAAAGAACATAGGTTGACACTAAGCCAAAGTACAGTGGAAACTGAGAATAGGAAGCACTTCTTTACACAAAGTGTTGTAGGAGGCAGGAACGGCTGGCACTTTGTTGTAGTCAATACTCTGGTTTTCTCAAGAAATGACTAGAGGGCATTTTCAGATCAATCATCTTCTAGCAATTAGACTATGTTGAATGGCTTGTTGTCATTTGTAGCCTTTCTTTAAGTCTTGTGCTTTGTGCAATTGGCCAGATGAATGTAGTTCTTACAATGACAAAAATCCCTTGCAGGTTTATTGTAAAAAGACACATATTGTCCATTATAGATTTTGGAATTAAATAGCAGAAAGTGCTCCATTTCGTCCTTAATCTAATCCTTAATCCAGTGTGATTACACCGCATCCTATACAAATCTGCAAAACTGTGGGCACTTCAATAGTCTTCTGAAACCCTTTTCTTGTGAATTCAGTATATAGTGTTAGACAGCCTTTTATTATTTCACATAGTGTCACGAGTTAAGCAAATACAAAATAAACCTTTAGAATAGGTCTAGAGAGCCCACTGTTATATAAATGTTTATTCTTTTTAAGCCTAAATAGCTCTACCTACCTCATGAAGAATTTAATGCCTGAAGTTGTTGCTTACACAAAAATATTATATTAGCTCTTTATGAATGGCACTTCATAAACTTTAACTGTCTTCAAATCCTTTTAGCTCCTCAGACTGACCTCCTTTATTCTAGCCTGGGGGTGACTTAATATACATTTCCCTGTAGTTGTGATCATAGAGTTTGTCATGAATTGACGGCATAATATTTACACTTCTATTCACGTTCCATATGGTTTATAGGTTATTTTATTTTTAACGAATATATCGAATAATGCTGCAAGTAATCGACCTTCAGAAAAATCAGATATGTGTCTTACTAAGAAATTTATTAGGTCGACTTCTCAAGCTAAAATAATACCCCTTAGACGCTTGACCAAAACTGGGAATCGAGGTTCAAAAGAGATCGTTAATATTACTACTATTCCAAGCGAGGACAACAATGCTTCGGCCACTAAATAAGTACGTAATGCTTTTCTTACAAGAGCAATTTTAACACGACTTAATAGTTGGCGGTTTCACCAGTTACGGGACGCTGTAATCTTCAGCCTAGCAGGGGGACAGCGTCCGAATCCGAGCGGTCAGATAAGACAGGCAAATGAGCCACCGGGCGCCAGTCCCCTGACCAATAAGGTTGGCTTCTTCCCAAGAGTTGGTCCAGTCTGGCTTCTATAAAAACAGCGGCACTCACAGGGCTAAAGCATCGCAGATCCCAGCGCAGTCCAGCTGTCCAAACGCAGAAACACGCCTGCTCCCAGCTCCAAGATGACCACCGCCAGCGAGAAAGCCCTCGTCTCTTCCATCTGGAAGAAGGCCGCAGACTTTACAGAGGAGTGGGGCGAAGACGCATTGCTAAGGTATCAATCCTTTTGTTGCTAGTTTTTTTTTATGTTACATGTAAAAGCAAAACCTTTTGAAAGCGCCAAGTGCGTTTTGAAGTGTTCTTCCCGACTTGTATTTTAATTTTAACTCACGTTAAACAAGATGCATCAATCAGTACATTTCTGATGTACAGTTACGGTTTCTCCTGTGAAAATAAAAGACCTCAGCTTTTTCCACAGTGATGTTTTATTGCATTACAAGAAAACTACTTCAGGATTGTAATGGACCCTGACCGAAAGTTAGCAGGCACCTCAGCGCTGTCAAAGTTCAGTCTGAGCGAGCGGTGTTTCCGATTGTTTCTCCACTGCAGGCTGCTGACGGTCTTCCCTCAGACCAAGACCTACTTCACCAACGTGGACATCACCCCTGGCTCGGCCAAGCTGCGGGCGCACGGAGGCAAGGTGATGACGGCCCTGGCCCAGGCCGCGGCCGACATCGACAACATATCCTCCGTGCTCAGCAGCCTCAGCGACCTGCACGCCTACATCCTCAGGGTCGACCCCGTCAACTTCAAGGTAAGCGCGCCGAGGCGACGGGTCCGAACGACCCATGGCGTCTGTCTGCCATCCGGCCGGGCGTGCCAACGCAGTCCCCCTGAACCTCGAATGAGCCCATCGGCCTTTTCGCTTCGAGTCGGCTCAGGTGTGAAATCGCCGAGCTGCTGAGCTTTCGGAGATGGCCGATTCCAGCGTCTTTTTATTTCATCTGGCCATTGCAAGTCTTGGTGTGCATAGCTCTTCACTAATTCATTATTATTTTTTAAAATCTAAAAGCTCCTCGCAAACGGCCAGCTCTTAAGAATCCGTCGCTGAGGCTCAGGGGGGTGGTATCTTCTTCTCTGCAGCGGTCCCGGAGGTGATGCAACATGGCTCATTTTTCATCCTTTGCCCCCGCAGCTGCTGGCCCACTGCATCCTGGTCGTCCTCGCCAACCGCCTGCCCGCCGAGTTCACCCCGGAGGCGCACGTGGCCTGCGACAAGTTCCTGGTCCGCGTGGCCGAGGTGCTCTCCCAGAAGTACCGGTGAGCCGCGAGCCACCTGGAGCTCTGAGGGTGCCTGGGGGGACCCCCCCCCCCCCTTCCGAGCCAGCAGGGGGGGCGAAGCTGGGACACATCACCGCGTCCGAGAGCCTGGACTTTGAATGGTTGATGCCGCTGTTTGATCCTCTTGTGCTGTGCCATCATGTGCAAAAAAAAAAAACATCCTTTTTTAAAAATGTCTAACTGTTTTCAGGCACCCTGAAACCTAATCTTGGAGCTTTACAATAAAAAACATTTTTTTTTAAATAATATATACGGTGTACTCGTATTTCTTGTGACCTCTGTGCTCAATACGGAGCGCTCAGCGGGATGATTTCACGGGTTCAACATGTCACACATCTGTACAATAAGCAGACACTGCCGGCATTTTCTTTTTAAAAAAAAAACCTCTATTGGCTTGAAGACGATTGAAAATAATAGTCTTTCCAAATAAAGGTTTTGCGTAACATGCAATATTCATATTCGAATAAAAGTACTTTTAAGACAAGGTGTCACCTGGGTCACCTTTGTGAGCTCCCTCTACGAACTGATTTAATAAATACAAGAGTATGTGCACATTGTCTTCTTTATGAATTGTACTTATATGCTCTTATCAGAAAAGTGCAAAATGTTTCCTCAACTGAAACTGCTCTTGCATTCTCACAGGGGATAAAACACGCTAAAAGCACCGATCTGTAAAAATAAAACCGGGATCAGCACGCAACAAGCTTTCAATAAACGCATGTGGGTCATTTACACTGCGCGAAATGGGAAACAAGCATACAATTAAGAAATGAAGGCCATTCATAAAAAAAAAACACCTGGCAGTTCGCTTTGCTGGGATCTCGTTGAAAACATAGACTAAAGAGTCTAAATGAACTGATGTGTATTCGTAGGCATTGAGTTCCAATGCTGAAGAAATAGTTCAGTTATTCTTTTTAAATGTAATATGGTCAGTACATGCGCTGCCTCGTCAGGACAGCCCCTTAACATGAAATGAACATAATCCGGGTCGACAAAAAATGCGAGTGAAATAATTAAAAACATTAAGGGAACAGATAAGAATAGACTAAATTCTCATTCTGCTGAATTGTCTATTTGCAAATTTGCATTGTAATATGATGGCCGTGAAATGTCGTTTGTACTTAAAATGGTTTTACATGTTCTCTAAAATAAAACAAAATAGTCTCAAATTACGGAAAATATGTGTTTAACAAGGTTTAGGGCTGTACTCAAAAGACCTTTCCTGGAGCGCTAAGGCTCTCAAGGAAGAGCTCATAAAGCTGCAGATCCATAAAAGAATATAAACTTAATCCATATTGCTTTCTGGTTTAGCATCCACAAGACGGATGGAGCACTGGTCAGCTTCCGTGTGTTCTCAGTGATCTCAGCTGCTGAAAACACAGACAGCAGATTATGTGAACAATGTTGAACGAACACCAGCCTTTAGACGCAACAGGGTTAATATCAATAACTTTTCCACATTTCGTTCGACTGCTTACTGTTTAGTAGACAGTGCGTTAATAAGGGTCACTGAAGTGCGTTCTTCACATCTCGCCTTACTTTGCATTTCAGGGATATACGTCTTTTACAGCAGTAACGTTACTTTCAGCAAAATAAATTGCTGCACCTCTTAAGACATTGCAGGATAGATTTGCGTCGCATTTATCTTTAACTCGTTTAAAGATGAGGACTTAAAAACCTTTTCTAAATAGCCCGTTCCCACCTCTAAAACATTTGTGCTCTATTTTCGGATAAACGTCTTTGCTGGAATGGTCTTCGTTCTCGTGTTTCTTAGCGGAAATTCCCTCGTGTGTGCCTTTCTTCTGCGTCTGAAGGCTTTCTTCAGAATGTCTTGCGTGACTTCGTTTCTCTTAAACAATTAAATGCATGTTATACAAACACAAACACGATACCGGTTTTCTTACTGTTTTGCTTTACGGTTTTACGGTTTTGCTTTACAGCAAAAACTAAATTAATAAAAGTCAATAATCAATATGATTAAAATCAATTCAACATTCCAAAATTCGAAATACGGTGAAAGGGACCACAGAACTGTGATTTTTTGGTGAAATATTGTTGTTCTTTCATATTGCGAAGCTTTATCTTTATTATTTTCTTTATTATTATTATTATGATTATGATTAAGATTATTATTGTATTGTATGTATTGTATTATTGTATAAGTTCGTTACACTCTGCTGTGTTGACTGTGTTAAGCTGCTGTTGCACTGCAATTTCCCTCACGGGATCAATAAAGTATCTATAATTATTATTATTATTATTATTATTATTATTATTATTATTATTATTATTATTATTATTATTATTATGGCAGTATAAATAATTGCAACACATGTGCAATAGGTATTGGGTACATTTAGAAGATGTGCTATATTCTAGAGTACCAGCCCTGGTCCTGGAAGTAAGCAGAGAGTCCACTTCAACACATTCTCCAAATTACTCATTAAATATATTGATTGAATGAAGGGGAGAAATCTTTTTTCACGTTTTACGGGTGACCTGTCTACCCTCCAAGGTAAGAGCACTTATTGCACCAGTGGTATACCTGTGTCGTTGAAATAGCGGCGTGCATTTCTTGCACTAAATGAAGGCAACAAGAGCCGTTAATGTATTTCTACACCCAGGGAGAATGCAAATTTAAGCGCAATTTTAAATGTGTAAAAATACGTCTATGAATGTAGAACTGTTGGATGGAGTGCGCTTGGAAGTAAACTACAGATAAGAAGCAAATTTGTCTTTCTAATCTTGAGCACATAGCAGTTTCTGTGGCCGGGCCTGGCCGCGTAGCGCAGTCAAGCCAAGATAAGATGACCTCGATTCCACTGAAGATCCAATTTCCAAGATGTGCCTTCGCCCCTCTGTTTTCTGAGATAATTAGCTTGTCAGTTTTTGGCGTAAACAATTTTACTTTTTTTTTTTGTTCATTCTTGTTTGATTTGTTTTAATGACAGTTCGACGAGAGACGTGAGATTGGATAAAGTCGTTAAGAGATTCCAATACTATTAATAAATTATCATTCAACCATAAATAACAGATTCAGTGCCTTTAGCAGTTTCGTTATTTTTTGTAGATATTTTTACGTGTTCGTGGTTCATGTGAAGCTTTTTCTTTTTTTGTCAGATGTACAAAACACGCCTGAGATATCGAAATAATTTAATTACAAGATCATGGTATACCAGAACGACAGATTTATTACGCAATGGGGACAAAATAGTTAAAACTGAAAAGCTGCCTTCCCTAATTTCCCACTAAATTGCGCAGTATCCAAAGACAGGTTCCTAAACTCTCTTTCAAAGTTAGTTCACACAAAAATAATTCGTTGCTTATTATTCTTTAGCTTTGATATGACCTGTCAGAGTTATGTTTCTACGTTACACCCGTGTTGTGTGCGTGAAACCCCTCTGAATGATATATTACACATTTCCAAAATATTCCCAGTACGTCGTATATTCGTAGGCAACGATTTTGCAACTGTTTTATGCTGGAAAAGGTCTTGTGCTCATTCCATCGTTCCATTCAGGGAAAAATAATCGAACGAATAAATATTCAATATAGCTATGTTCCGCCCTTTAGACAAAATGAAACTTTTTAATGACTTTTATACTGTATGTTACGGTATTTATATGCTTTTTTTCCCTATTGATCAATATATGTCTGTGCACGATCTTAGCTAAGTATGACGTTATTAATTCAATTCGATTCAATTCAAGTTGCTTTATTAGCATGACCGATGGGTACGATCAGTGTTGCCAAAGCAAATACAAATAATGAAATTCACATGAAACAAAACAAAAAATAAACGTAAAATAAAATACAACATTATGAACTGATTGAGCGAACTAACATTTTCGAGTGACTTTCTTGGTAATCTTAGAGACTGCGAGGAGATTACACTTGTCACCAAGCCAAGTTTGCAAAACATGACGCGGCAGTTGGCACGAATTCATTAATCAGTGATTTGTCATTGAGAGACTCCTCTGCGAAACTGCGCTCAGGATATCCCCGGACCTCTCCGTGCTCTGAGCTCCGCCCGGGAAACTACGTCCTTTCCAATATTTAACAATATTAAGCTTCGCGATTAAAGAGCGTGCTGGTCTCCCGTGTGCTGTGTCGCCGAGCAGGGCTTTTAAACCAAGTTCGTTTTCACAAGGAGCTCGCTGACTTTGTTTTTACGCACACACAAAATCCGTTTGGTCTGGCTCAATTACTGGCTGGCTGAAGCTGAATTCACCGAGGATCCAACCATAAAAACCCTTTTAATGAAGTACAAAGTCTCAACCGTTCAAATGCACCGGTAATAAGGTGTATATATATATATGCTCTGGGGGCATGTTTTTACATTAGCGTCTGTGTTGAGTTTCAAGGTGCTGACTGTATTTCTGGCATTGTCATTTTGACAATATTACTTCAGACGCTAAAACTGTAGTTGAAAACCTACGAAGAGACTTTATTCAGTCTATAAAAAAAGAGTAAGGTTAAGTACGAGAAAGTCCAAAATAATAAACGTTGCATAATAATATACTACTACTACTACTACTACTACTACTACTACTACTACTACTACTACTACTACTACTACTACTACTACTAATAATAATAATAATAATAATAATAATTCCCCTTCTTTGGCTAGGCGATAGATACTTACATTTACCCCACTATTAAAAGTGTTTAGAGTAATATTATGGAAGTTAAAGGGTTTATAAAATATAACTTTAAAATATTCACTTAATCGATGTTCTGTTTTACATAACGAGGATGCGGGGCGCTCGAGAGAGGGAAAGGGGAGATCCGACCCCCCCGATCTCAGGGGCGGGGCCTGTTGGCTCGACCAATGGGGGACGGCCGCCTGTCTCGCCCCGGGACCCGCGCTCTCTTTAAAGAGGGCCCCGAGCCGCTGTCAGGACATGGGCCTTCCTGCTTCCTCCTGAGCAACTCAGAAAGCACCAGCCGCCGCAGCCACCATGTCTCTCTCCACCGCCGATAAGGACAACATCACCAAGACCTGGGCAAAGGTCTCCCCTAAGGCTGCCCAGATCGGCGCCGAAGCCTTAGGCAGGTGAGGGGACAACACTTCAGCTCTCCATGTACCACTGTCAGCTCCTGCATCCTGCAGCTGCAGCTGTTACACCTCCTCGAGCGGTGCGTTTGTTGGCATTGTCCGCTGCAGCGTTTCCACAAATGTCTGTTGTGCTTTCTTCTCCCCCCCCCTGCAGGCTGCTGATCGTCTTCCCCCAGACCAAGATCTACTTCACCCACTTCGCTGACCTGAGCCCCAGCTCTGCCCAGGTCAAGGCACATGGAGCCAAGGTCATGGGGGCGATCGCACAGGCCGTTAGCCACCTCGACAACCTGAGCGAAGCCCTGAGCAAGCTGAGCGAGCTTCACGCCTACAACCTGCGGGTGGATCCAGTCAACTTCAAGGTGACTGCGGCTCTACCGCCCTGCCATCTCCCAGCGGCCAGCTCCCAGTTTCACGGGCCTAGTGCACGCAGGCCAGCGGATAAATATCACTGCACCTGAATTAGAGTGTAATGTGCTTGCAGACAGTTTTACAGATTTAAATCCAGAAACGATTTCCTGCCAGTTCTTCTCCTCTTGCCCTGTTTATTGAAGATGGAGCCTGGCTTTGAGAGCACAGGCCTACAGGCCTGGTGTTTAGTCTCTCTCAGCCTGTGTACTGCTGTACTCCTATTGATTGTCCGGTGATGTTAACCTGTTGTTTTCGGTTCTCAGCTCCTGGGCCACACCCTGCTGGTGTCTCTCTCGGCTAGTCTGGGCGCTGACTTCACACCGGAGGCCCACGTCGCCTGGGACAAGTTCCTGGCCAACATCGCCCTGGTCCTGGCTGAGAAATACCGCTAAGGGACTTGAAGTGGCACAGGAGGGGGGAGAGCCAGCTAACCAACCCTGACCGCACGCACGATCTGCCTCCTGTGTTTTGCAATTTGTTTAAAGAGAAAATGTGACTGTGTTCCCCCCCTGAATGTTTTGCCAATAAACCGAATTTCAATACATTCCCTTTGTTGTGCCTTTTCAATCCTTGTACCCTTTGCATGCCCGCCTGATCTGTTTATGATCAGACCACGGTGTGGGGGAGGTGGGGTACCTGCTGGCTGGTGCCTACTGTGCCATTCGGTCATCTGGGAGGTGCAGCAGGTACCATCCAGCCTGCTCCAATCATACCACCTCCCACTGACAGCGGCCCATTCAGTGGTCTGACTCCAAACCCGTCAGCAGGTGTGCCACCGGGAAAATTACAAAAGATAGACATGACCTGCACCTTGAAGTCCAGGTATTAAAAAATCAATCTCGTTCAATTATTTATGGGTGCCTTTCAATACTCATTTTCTATTGCGCAAGAATATACAGAAAAACAGATGGGTTCCTGAAATATTCTCTAGACCGTAAGGCATATGAACACTTCAGCATGCCAATCACATGTTGCTTTAGTCTGTACACTGAAGAGGTAATATTCCGCTGTCCATTGAGTTCTGGGTATGCGCTTGAGCCTGATCGCGAGTTGCAGAACTTGCAAGCGGTATTTATGATGGTCTCATGATTCAAGCATGGTGATGTTAGTTCAGGTTTCTTCTTAGATTGCAAAACTACCCTATAATATTTCAAGCAAATACGATCATTTAATAGAAGAACAGTCCAAAGGGCTTTGAACACAGCAGACCTTTGCTGTCATTTGTAATTTTCATTTCATTTAACATTGATGAGCACACTGTGAATACAAACGCCATTTTGAATAATATCTGATGGGCATTCTGTTCCTTTTAGCGAAATAAGGAACTTGAGGGAACGTTTTACTGAATGTAATCTGCGGTTCTGCTCTTTTTGCTTCACATTATCAATCTTTTGGGTTCTCTTTATTTCTTAAAAAACATGAAGCAACGTGCAGTTTCTTTAATATGGCAAGCTAATCGCTGACACCACCATGGAATGGCTGTTCAAAACGGAAACTCATCTCCTTATTAGACTCTAAGGCTCAGGGGGGAAAAAAATTTTGTTTTTTACGTGTGGTGTCTGTACAAAGGCGAATTACAGAAGACGCATCGTGAGTCATATCCATCATTTCATTGAAGGGCTCTTCTTGAAGTTCTTTTTAAATGATAAAGGATCCAAGTTACTTTCACGAACACACCATCGCCACACCAGGGACAACAACACCCAAGACCTGAGAGCCTGGTGAAGGTCTGGAATATTTGGTTAGACAGGTTTGGTTGAACCCGTTTGGTCAATGGGCAGCCCCCTGGCCTGAGGACGAGGAGACTCGAACCCCCTTCAGACTGAGTGACCCAAGGGGCAGCTGCCAGGTGGAGATGGGTTCTTAGAGGGATGCCTGTGACGAATGCGGAGCGAGTCGTTTGTTTTCGACGCCCATTCATTTTAGTAACGATCGGGATTAGGGACAGGGCATGTCATTGCGAACCTCATTTAATCACCTCCACGCCATGAGAAGACGACAACGAGATCGTGGCCGGCCACGCTGACATCACGCTGTGTAGCGGCCCCCCCCGGAGAGAGAGCCCAGCTGGCTGCTGGAGAGACAGGCACAGGCAGGGAGTTCCGCGTCCTCGCCTCTTATCGCAGAAAGCAGCGCGCTCGGCAGCGCCGCAGTTTGGCGAGGGACTTTCACCGGTGCAGCCATGCTGAGCCAAGAGGAGAAAGACCTCCTGGTCAGCATCTGGGAAAGCATCGCGCCGGACGCCGAAGAAATTGGCGCCGAGGCTCTGCTAAGGTAAACCGGGAGTGTGTAGGGATTTGCAATAAAAATAGTAGCACTATCCTTGCTGTGGTGCACCTTCGCTCCACCGTCAGGAAAAAAAGGCATTTCTGATCAACAGAAGAGCTCTAAATGTCCTTGTAGTCCATGCACTGACGTAAATACTTCAACGCATTTAAATAGAGAAAGTTATCATTATGTTAAATGTTTTATTGTGTTAGCTATAGAGGGGCTTCTATTCAACAGCTAACAGGCTATAATCGTGTGCGATATTTCATACGGGTAGGTCTATTTCAAGTTAAAAGAAAAAAGAAACAGCGAAAAATAAAGTGGAGTCTGCCGTGTGGAAAACGATACACACACGCATCATCCCTTTTTGTTTTAAGAAGCGATGGTTAACACCCCCAGACAAATTCCGGCTGTATCCCCAAAAAGAGGAAAAAACAGGATATTCTGTACAGTGTACTATATTCCGTCTCATATTGATTCTGTGTAGAAACGTCTTCGAGTTGAGCTATAGATACCCGTTTGCCTTTAAATCGCGCAGCCGAGGCGCAAAGACCTAGCAATGGGACAGCATTTTTGTTTCCACCACTACACTTACCCCCCCACAAAAAAACAAACAAACCGGGGGCGCTGTGAAAGGGAATTGCTCTTTTTAATTGCACGGCGGTTCCGGTTTCTCCACCGCGACAATGTACGGTAACAGGAACTGCAATAACACGGTTTCCCCTGTTGCGTTCTCCGGTAGGATGTTCACGTGCTTTCCTAAAACCAAGACGTACTTTGCCCACCTAGACATCAGCCCGGGATCCGCCCACCTGCGGACCCACGGCAAAAAGATCATCATGGCGGTCGGGGACGGAGTGAAGAACATCAGTACCCTGGCTACCACGCTGGCGCCTCTTAGCCTGCTACACGCCTACCAGCTGATGATACATCCCAGCAACTTCAAGGTGTGTGTGTGTGTGCTGTGCCCCCTGTCTTAACAGTTCCCTCCCTTCTGCCCCGGTCTGCAGAGATGAAATATCTCAGGCGTTGGGAAAATCAATCAATCGATTGATTTTCGATTCTGTTCGGACTTCATCGGGCTCAACATTCAAAAATTCGAAACCCAATTCTTGCCAAGTATGGAGGACGGGATCTCGAAGTGGTGCAATCTCCAATTATTTAAAAACCTGTATATATATATATTCTGCCTGTCAGTTGTGTGTAGTACAAGCTGGCCTGTGTGTAACCACCGGGTCAGACCCTAACCCTTAAACTCTTAGCTGGAAAACGTGCACATCAACAGCCAACTGTCTGGTTGCCATGATCCAAAATCCTTCAGCATCAAGAGCACTTTATTGCCAACCCTGTTAACCGGCACGTGATTATGTATCATTTTGATTTTCTTGTTACACATTCATCCCATTTTCTAAGCTCCTTATCTAACAAAGGGTCGAGGGGAAGTCAGGGCCTGTCCTTCTTAAAATATATCCCTCTTTACAGCGCCACGGTTTTCTTCGGTATAGCACCGAGGGAAGTATCCAAGTATAACGTTATTGAAAAGGCTTGACCTGTGTGACCCCTGGTGTGTTGCAGCTCCTGTCTCACTGTATCCTGGTGACGCTGTCGTGCCGCAGACCGCAGGAGTTCACCCCCGTCGCGCACGGGGCCTGGGACAAGCTGCTGTCGGCCGTGTCCGCCGTGCTGGCTGAGAAATACCGATAACCAGCTCCGTCCAGAGGGTTCTGATTCGCCGACGTGTTGCAGGACTGTTGTGTTGTTTTTGTTGTTGTTGCTCCCCAAATAAAAATGCAATTACGATTCTGCTTCTGCTGCTCTGTCTGTAAGCGCCAGCTGTTGGAAACACAAGCTTGAAGGTCAGCAGTCTTGAACAAAAAGAGGAGTAACGGAAAAGTGACTTTTAAATTCGATTTAAGTAAGCTTGCCACCTGGACTTTTGTTTCCCATAATGCCCTTTGACCGTCAATGTTGACTTCTTTTTCAACCTCCTAAAGGTCGTAGTGGAACAGATAATAATAATAATAATAATTGCTTACACTTATAAAGCACTTTTCTGGACACTCCACTCAAAGCGCTTTACAGATAATGGGGATCCCCTCCACCACCACCAGTGTGCAGCCCCCATCTGGATGATGCAATGACAGCCATAGTGCCCCAGTACACTCCCCACACACCAGCTATCAGTGGGGAGGAGAGCAGAGTAATGAAGCCAATTCATAGTGGGGGATTATTAGGAGGCCATGATTGGTAAGGCCCAATGGGAAATCTGGCCAGGACACCAAGGTTACACCCCTGGGATTTTTAATGACCACAGAGAGTCAGGACCTCAGTTTTACATCTCATCCAAAGGACGGCGCCTGTTTACAGTATAGTGTCCCCGTCACTATACTGGGGCATTAGGGACCCACATGGACCGCAGCATGAGCACCCCCTGCTGGCCCCACTAACACCTCTTCCAGCAGCAACCTCAGCTTTCCCAGGAGGTCTCACATCCAGGTACTGGCCAGGCTCACACCTACTGAGCTCCAGTGGGCTGCCAGTTGTGAGTTGCAGAGTGATATGGCTGCTGGCTATGCTGACATGGCAGATGACATTATGATTCATAATTTCTTGGATCCCACTAGTTTACGTTCCCTTGAATAGATAATTAGGATTAAAACCATATTAAAACCTGCTGAACTGGAGTTCTCAGGGCTGGTTGATGATTCATGCTGAAGTCTGCGTAGTCCCAGCTGAGACGTGTGGCCAGTTCAAATTAAACTTCTTCCTCACTTGGCAGGTTGTGTGTTTACGCCGGATTTATTTCTGATCTTTTTACCCTCCAGGAAAAGTACATGAATCAGTGCGTGTGACCTTCCCCCTTCCCAGATACTGAGCTACTGCTGAAAGTATTATAAAGGGAGATTTCTTCTGCTCGCTCTTAGGCGAATAGCGTCTATCCCCCTCTACAGGATGAAAGATGCTACTGCAGACCTTTAAAGATTTCAGAACTTGAACCAGCGAACCGGTTCCCCTGCAGCTGCGCCACCATCGCTCTGAAAAGCACAATACTGTATTTACAATAATGTACTTACTGTAATTCAATTCGTAAAGAAGACACATGTAATGCTATTTTTTACCCTCAGCACAGTTACTTTTAACGTTTATTTTAAGTTAAAATAATTTTATTTTGCGTGAGTGACGCTCTGTGCCAAAAAAAAAATTCATAGAAGACGTACTTGTGCTAAAAAGTACACCAAAAAAACAACAACAACAGTTTCTCCTTTCCGCTTGGAAATGGTTAAAGTAGGAGTTAACACTCGAACCAAGTCCTAATGTTATCTCAGCGAATACACAATCATAGTCTTACATTAAAAAGAAAACAACAGCATTGCATTTGCTTAGAATGTACCATGGCACGATCCCAATCCGCCAAGAGTTTAATAGTAATCGGCTAATATTCCTCTTTTCTCAAAAAGAAATAAAATACATACGAAAACTAAAAAGCAGAATGACTCGTCACGCTGTGTGAAAGCGCCCAGGTGTCCTCTGGGACTGCTCATCCGGTCATATCGACGTCACACCTTCTAGACTCCGTCCTGTAGATGGCGCTAGAGACCACAAAACGAGTCCAGCTCCTAACGGTGGCTGTCGGGCAATGCTTCAGTGGGTTCTATGGCGCACCTGATTTCAATTACGGTTTGAGTTTCCTCGCACAAAGAGTCAATTGATCCCTTTTGGACGTGAAGATGGGTTAAAGGTGGAGGTGTATTTAAAAAAAAAACACAAGTAAAGTTGTACTTTGAATGAAACGCCAACCCCTCGTTAGGCCTTGTATGTCAACTTGCTGCCTTTCCACACCGTGCCAGATACACCGGCAGCGGAGAGGAGATGAAAACACTCGAGTAAACCTTTTTGTGCACGACGAAAAGAAGTCAAAGGCTACCCTTGGCGTTGTTGTTACGGTGAGAAAGTCAGGGGCGCTTATGCTTCCTGGTACAACAACAATGCACAAAACCGTGAAGCACCAAAAGCTTCCGAATAAAAGAAAAACGTCTTATTATGCCACCAAGTCAACAACAGTTTTCAACACTAATAACTTTATAGAAATATTATATAAAGTAATCATCTAGAACCTGTTTTAAGTGTTGTTATACTTTTAATAACATTTAATTAAAAAATAAAACTGCCTTTATATAGCGCCTTTAATTTTGATCCCAAAGCACTTTACATCTGAAAGCCTGCCTCTGAATTGTCATCCCTCCCTGTATATTCAACAACAATACCGGAATTTCACTGAACACGGCCGGACCGGTACGTGAGGGAAGTGAACGGCTGATTCTTGATGAGGAGGGGCGTTGTGCTGTGTTTATTGTGCTCCTGTAATTCAGCGCCTCCTACTCTATCTGCCAGAATGATGTGCGGAATGTCATTGAGCAAACATATTTGCAGTTGTCAAGTCCATATAAAACTATATATCGCTGCTCTGGAATCCGTGATAGACAAGAGCAAATATAAAACCGGGGACAGGAGACACTTCTTTACCTGCAGGGTGGTGGGAGTGGGGAACAAGCTGCCCAGCCGGGCGATACCCTGGCGATTTTCAAGAAACGGACGCGCTTCTCGGATCAATAAGCTCCTGGCTGCCAGACGGGTTGGATTTGGCGAGTGCCCCCCCTCTGCCCGCTCTTACCCTCTTTCTGTCCCGTGACAAAGGGCTTATTTTCCACCTGCTGCTTCTCCCCCAGCAGAAGCCAAGGCGGCTCCCACGAGTTCCTCCGGCTGCCGACGGCGGTGATGACAATGAAATGCTACACATCAAGGTGACAGCGATAGCCGCGTGGATTATTGTGTAGCTGCCGGGTATGCACAACAAGCACACTAAGCATTCTGATCACCACTTAGTTCAACACAGCCAGAGAAACCGTGCATAAACCAAGCCTTCTGCTAACACTTCTGTCCCAACTTGAATTTCGCAAAAGTTGCACATTTTTGGAACTTTATCTCCCATTAAACATACTGCACTATCTGGGGAAAATGTATGTTGAGCAAAAACTTTCGACGTTGCGGCAAACAAACAAAAAAAGACCATCTTCCTCTTGTGCAGGTGGCTCTAGAGAAGTCCAACAGCCCAACCCCAGCTTGCTTAGCGCTACCAGGTGTGTTCAGGGTGCTCTGGGCTCGGCCCTGCCGAGAGCACGCACTGTTGAATTGCGCCTTGTGTGCTCTGATTCATGACCAGGGTCCTGAAACAGGTCCCAGGATCCTTCACTCAAACGGAAATACATCTCATATCAATTTTTGAGGAATTTACTTGCGGTTTTGCACTCTTTTCGTATTGAGCAATTCAAGTTTGCCAGAAAACATGGATTATCACCGCAATCCTCTTCAATAATCTTTTGTATCCTCCCTACTCAGTATACCTCTGTGTATCTCTTACTGTAGACAACCAGGGGGAGGAAAAAAAACACAGAAACGCGTCGTAGAGCTTTTGATATTTTATTTGGTTTATTAAATCGTACAAGCTGGTGTTCGGCTCCACAGGTGACCCACAGCGGGTTTAACTTTGGACACGGCTCGGCCGTGCGGCTGTGGTTCCGGCGAGAGTCTGGACCCTCGCGGTCTCGTCTGTGGCTCTAGTGGTACTGCTTGCGCAGGGCGGCGATGACCACGTCCAGGAACTTCTGGAAGGCGGCGTTGAGCTCGACGGTGAAGCCGGTGCCGAGCTGGGCGGCCAGGACAATGGTGATGCAGTCGCCCAGCACCTGCGAGAGAAACCGACAGGAGAGAGGTTAATGGAGCCGAAAATACTTGTTAATGCACAAGTCCCGGGAGAGGCGCCAGCCGTCCCGACTCACCCTGAAGTTGTCGGGGTCCACATGCAGTTTGGTGGAGTGCAGCTCGCTCAGGCTGGCGTAGTTCGCCGTGATGTGCTCCGGGTCTTGCACCGCCTTGTCCAGCGCGCCCAGCACGACTTTGCCGTGATGCGCCACCTTGGCGTTCCCGAGGATGGCGGCGGCATTGGTGAGGTTCCCAAAGGCGCCGAAGTAGCGCTGAGTCCAGGGGTACACGATCAGAAGCCTGATGAAAACCATCAATAAACCAACAGGAAATGAAGACGGCCATTTTCAAATATCGAAAGAGACTTACACCTTTATTACACCCCGGTTAGGAAAAAGGAAACGTACAGGACCACTTGCGCATGCATAAGTAGTTACCAAGCGTATAGTGTTTATGTCCGTCCCCTTAATTACTTCGTTTTCTCGCAAGGCTGTGTATTTAGCGAACACTCTTTAAACTGCATGCACGTAGCAAAGGACATCACGGCGGTTTACCTGGCCAGAGCCTGAGGTCCGACTGTGTCGACGTTAACTTTCCCCCAGACGGTCTTGATGGCTTTTGCTTCGGCATCTGTGAAGTGAACCATGGTGGCGGCGTTTTGGGGGGGGTCTCCGGGCTTCTAGCGACAGATTATCCAGACAGAATCCCGTGCTGGCAGGCAGGCGGCACGCGCCGCACCTTTATGGGCACCGAGCGGCCCCGCCCACAGACATGCCGGGCTGTGTGATTGGACGACGGGCGCCTCACAGGAGGCTCCGTGCCAGAACCCGGCACAATCTCACAAACCAGGGGTGCCCCGGCAAACACAGTTACAGCGAAAGAATATAATTACATTCAACGAAAGGAAAAAAACAGGCTGAAAAAAAGGGCTGACCCTTGATGTTTGTATTAGCCTTCGATTAAAAAAAGCGATTGGACCCACCGAGTCCATGAACACATGGTATACTTACGTCAAAATGTTGTGATTCTTAGATATAAAATGCATATATCCGACTGTGCAAGAGGCTTTGAAATTTCACATCTTTCCACTATTGTGAACTCAAAAGTTTTACCTTCTATACAGAAATGTTATGGTCATCTTCCTACGAGCTTTCTGCTATTTTGTTTTAAGATAACAGGTATCTCTTATAGATCCATATTTTATAGTATCAAAATGAGCCCCGTAGCTTAATGCATTTGTAGAGAGAAACTCTTTTAATGACGAGGAACACCTGAGTCAGTTATGGATTTTATTGGCAACTATGACGGCATATTGACGGATATTCTGATCGATGTGATATAAAACTATTCGTGCGAGTAGTGTACTGTGTACAACGATGAGTATTATTGACTTGCTTTTCTGGCGCCTCTAGGGCACGTCTTTCCTGGGAAGACGCAAATTTTCTTTAACATTATTTAAAATTATTTAAAATAAATAAAATACACCAGTTGACACAAGGTCACTAAGTAGTCGCGATGGCAGATGAATGCGGAAACGCCTTGTACTCCAGATAGTTCATTAATCTTTAGTGTGTTTGACGGGCGTACTTAGTGGAATCGTGCCAGAGACTATCTACACTTCCCGATCAGCTCCACCCGATAATTCTGTCCGTTTCTTTTAAAAAAAATATATATTTTTTTTATTTATTACCACCCGCAGTGGATGAGTTTAGAGGTTGCCCCTGTTTATTTTTTGTTCAAATTCTAGAGGAAACGGGAAAAACGGCGTGCTTTTATTACGCATTGTTAGATTTATTTATTTAATAATTATTATTAATTCATAATTAATCCCTATTAATAATTTTGATGTTATCACTGCTCACACACAAGAACAGCTTTGCAAAGCATAGCCCAGCTCAAGCATAGGTTGCATCAATACATTGATATGTGTATATCATTCTATTGGGCATCTGCATAGAGCTATCAGAAACCATTGAGCTCTGAAAAACAGAAAAGACAAGACCTTACGCAAAGGGTTCTGGGAGTCCTGGGCAAGCAGCACAGCCACGTGTTTGAGGCTAATACGTCGGGCTTCGGGCTCTTTCAAATGAAATGAAAGGATGAGATCCTTACATTTGTGTTCTTAAAAGGTCTTTAGAGATGCTGAGAACCGCTTTATCCTGCTTATATCTGTCAGTTTTTATTTATTTTTATTTTGCTCTGGAGAAGAAGTACCTCGGGAGGTTCAAAGTGTCAAAAATAAATAATCGATTTTCACTTGTTTCTGGATTCAAATAAAAAGTGCTGTAAGCAATGTATGTATGTTGCACAAAAATGGTCTAATGCTGTCCCCTCTTGGTTATTGTAGCTCTTAGTTCTTTAGTTCTGTAAATTCTAGATATGAATGCTGCTTGCTGTTTTAATCATGCTAGGATATATTTATTTTGTATTTTCTCATGCATTCAACTATTAAATATAATTACGTCTCGCATATATATAATGGTTTACACCGTAGAAGAGTTACTACTTCGCCTTTGGATGTTCAAACTATTTTTGTGCATTCAGTGTTTGGTGGAATCCGTGGAGTGTAATTCATTGCATTAGATATTTTATCTCTTTTAGTGTCTTTAGTATTTTCCGTGCAAAATGTCTGGCAGACATTAATTGGTACGCATTGGTGGGGATATTATTTGACAACTGGATATAACGTCTATTGCTTCTTTTAATACTCATATGATATTTTTAGTGTTTGGTCAAGTACTGAACCATTGTATCCAATACTATTTTGCACAAAGGTAATGTCTTATACCGTAGAGAGTGTATTGAAGAGAGACAGTTAGACCATTACGGTTATAACCCGGAACTGTGATTCGTCTGTAAGACGAATTCAGTCTTTGTCCATGTCTTTGTCATGTTGTCTCCAGTCTTTGCCTAACGATCATCTTTATTTTCACCACTTAAGTTGGGACTTTTGCTGTCAGTTTGCTGAGAATGAAAACCTTAAAACCAGTGCAAAGGCTCCCAACGGAATATACACGTTATGAAACTACCTACGTGTCAGTTGCAGAAAAGTGTTATAAAACTGGGATTTGGTGAGAACCGGGCAAAAAACACACGTAGGCGGAAACTTCATTCACTGCATTATCTTTATTACTGTTTAGATAACATCTGACTGACAACGTTTGACAGATCCGCAGAATTCTGCCCGATGCTCCTCCGTGTCTGCGCCTTAGCGGTACTTCTCCGCCAGAGCCAGAGACAGAGCGGCCAGGAACTTGTCGAAGGAGACGTGAATCTCGGGGGTGAAGTCCGCAGGGAAGTAAATGGCCAGAGCCACCAGGATGTTGTGGGACAGAATCTGGAAAAAACATTGAGACACACATTTCAGACACGCGGCACACGGGCTTTTCTACACAGACCGCACAGCATGGACACTTTGGACACTAAAGCATTTTACACGGGCGCACAGCACCTTAAAACGTTAAAACGCGTCCTGCACAGCTGACCTTTACACTTTCAGAAGTATCTGGACACAATTCACCCAGAAGTGTTAGTATATGAAATCAGACAAAGCCGTCAGACTCACACTTCTCGAGTGTCCGCTCCGTTACGAGCTACAGAAACGGACCCGGCGCTGAGGGGTCACCTACCTTGAAGTTGGCAGGGTCCACACGCAGCTTGTAAGCGTGCAGCTCGCTGAGGTGGCTCAGAAAGCCTTTGAGGTCGCCGAGGTGGCCGACAGCATCGCCGACGGCGGTCATGATGACCTTTCCGTGTGCGCGCACCTGAGCGGACCCGGCGCTCAGGTCACTCCAGTGGGCGAAGTAGGTCTTGGTCTGGGGGTAGACGATGAGCGTCCTGGGGAAGAACAGGAGATACACGGTCAGATGCAGTCTACAAAAAGAAAACACTGAAGTGTGTACTTTATCAAAGACAGGAATGAGCCTTACCTGGACAGAGCCTCGTTGCCGATGTCCTCCAGCCTGCCAGAGGCTTTGGACCAAATCGACTGGACATGCTGCTTGTCTTTGTCGGAGAGACTCATGGCTGCGGCTGTTTCGGCTTTTCCACCTGTATCAAAATACGCGGAACGGAACCTGCTGGCCAGGGACCTGCCAGGAGCTCCTTATATTGCGCCAGCAGCGCCGGCTCAACCCCTCTGAGCTAATTTCATTGGCTGCGGGAAGCCTGCCTTGGGCAGGACGCAGGAAAAACCATGACATAGCGAAATCCGCCAGCTTTTGGGTGATTCCGCCGTCCGCACCAGCACCCCTCGTCCCCTCCACACAAAGAGCACACAAAATGGATGGGGATAGTGTATACTGTATATATATATTTCACAAATTGCACACATTTGTTTCTATTTTCCTAAAGGATCAAAGGTAAAATAGAATTACAGGGCTTTTAATTTACATCATAATAAATATAATTGATGCATGTTCATGGTGGAGGTGGGGGGGGACGGTCCTGGAGTTTAACCGTGAGTTAAACTCCTGTTACGTCCCCAAGCTCTGGAACTCTCTGCCCAAGGATATCAGAGAATCACCTTCTCTAAACTCCTTCAAATCCAGACTCAAAACCCTCTTCTTTAGAAGAGACTTTACTTAACTGGTTCCATTCTTCACCCCTCTGCTTTTCTTAGTACCACCCTCCACGGTCTCCTCTGTATATTGTCATTGTGTTTTATCTTGTGTATTCTTTTTTGTGGTCATTCTGTAAAGCGCTTTGGGAAGCCACCTTTAAAGGCGCTATTTAAAATAGAGTTTATTATTATTAAGAAGTTTCGAAATTCAGGGCTTCTTATAATAATCCGTACATATACATGTCTTACCTTACAGATCACATCACATACCGCATTTAATTCTGAGGCGTTTACGTGCTGTAAAGGAAGTTCTAATTCCCTTCATTGTCCACCTAAAGGCGAGAAAGGTACAGTATCCCCAGTGAAGCAGGCGGCTGTGAACTACACTGAGATGTAAGGGGAGACCTGGAAGGTTTTCGCGCTGTCAACTGCCACACTCATTGTAAAATAAAAAAAAAACATGACTTTTTTTCACAATCCTGTTAACTGTTTTTGCAAGGTTTTGTAGTGCATCAGGGCTACGGTTTATGATACACAGCCCGGTGGAGGGAGGTTTTAGTTTAAATGTACCCTATTGCTTCAGAAAGCTTCGTTTCAAACGGCGCGTCTTCCGTAAAGAGGGTGCGCTACTCTGATTCTGGACAACACCTTTGACACTGGGATTTTTTTTCCCAGCTGACCTCTCTGACCTTTCTGGACGTCCGGCCCTGCCTTGCGCCCGCGTTTGCCGGGCAGGGTTCCGGCTTTATCCAGCGTGATCAGATCGAGCTTGGAAGGGGGGGTCGCTATCCTGGGGCGAAGGGACGGCAGACCTCATATATCGGTACAGACATAGGCGCCGTGTTCCTGGAGGGCCCGGGTGCGCTCCGCACCCGAACCGCTCCACAGTAGCTATGTACGCGGTTACATGTATACAGGCCTGCTTATTTAAGCAAAGTTGGCTACATCTGTGTTTGTTTTTCACTAAGTTTTAAGGATCAGTTTGTTCTATCATGTTACGGTGCACGGGATTAAAACGTGAAATTCTTCGACATCTCGCACGGACAGGGGCAGATGTTACTTCATACTGACTTCAAGTATTTAAACTTGTATTTCACACAACCAACGTGGCGTTTCCTTCTTATGTTGAAGCTGAAGCTGATTAAAGACTCATTTGCCCCGTATACACTGATTGCATAGTTGCAAAATCTGTAAATGTGTCAAAATGGAGAATGACTGATATATTTCGTACATTAATGTTATTCTTTTCGTTATTATCATTCAGTGGATGGGCGTTACGTAGTGAAATTTGACAAGGCGTTTATCTTCTGTTTCAGATTTGGGTTCCACCCATTTAATCGTTTCACACCCTTACAGCGCGCAGGTGCTGGTGTTTCGGAGAGCTACAGTAGATACAGGGGATCATCTCTTCCAGACACGAACTCCAGAGATACACCGGGTTTCTGCTTCATTAGCAGCATCCGAACCTGGCCAAAAGTCAGTGCCTTAAAATTCATCCCCCTTCGAATGCTGTGGTATGTTATTGGATGGCAGACGAGGTATACATACTACATATGACATACATGTCTTTAAAGTGAATGTTTCAGTCAAACCTTAAATGCGCAGCCTGAATGGGTGAAATAAATGGGTGAAATAAAGTACATTTGAGCTAAAACTGCGAAGAAATATACTGTACTAAAAAGTGTGTTGACTGAATCCTTAAGTAGCAATTACAGCTCCGAATCTTTTTGGATAAATTTCAGGCAACTTTGTACGTGGGGAGATTGTAATATTCACCAATTCTTCTTCCCAGAGTCACTGAAGTTCGTGGTTCCTTGGCTTAGGTTGATGGACAGCGATTTCTTTTTACTGATTTTCTATCGTGTTCAAGTCACCAGGCCAGCTAACACATCCTAGTGAGGGCTGAATACTTCCAGGGGAGTATAAACCACTAAATAAAGACTGAGGGGCAAACGACTGACGTTCACATAGATATATATACAGTATAAGTAGGCTATAAAGGCCCATGGGGGAACAGGGGGCAACGGGGCACCATTTTTCTTGACCATCCGACACTGGAGGTGGAGGTGATGTGGTCAGCATCACGCTCCGGCTGGCCTGTTCCCCCCGGAAGGATCCCCTACCTGGGATTGAACCCGGGACCTTCCAGTCAGGAGCTAGGTGCCCTTGCCGTCCATAGAGTATAGACACATACGCGTCCAACCGCCATTATAACCCAGATGATAACTCCCGACGATGACAGACGACGGGGTCCCGTCGCGACAGGCCAGTGGGCCCAAACGGCCAGTCGCACTTTAAATGGAGGTGAAAGAAACGAGAAGATGGAATCGAAGATGTGCAGGTCTCCTGTCAGCCCCGGCGTGGAACTCTTTCCCCCTGGGGAGCGGAGAAGATGAGCAGCAGTGTCAGGAGAGCCAATGGCAGGAGGGGCTTGACGGGGCAGTGCTGGCTGTCCTTGTGGAGTTCGCATGTTCTTCTCGGGCTCGCGCAGGTCTCCTGCGGTGCTCCAGCTCGGCCACACAGTCCATAGTGGACATAGTGGGCCGGTGTGTGTGTGTGTGTGACTGTGTGCGTCCTCCAGTCTAGGGTGTACCCCACCTTGCGGCCATGCGCCCCAGGGTACACTCTGGGCCGCTGTCCCTCGGAATTGGATAAAAACGGGTCCTGAAAACGATGGGATCTATTAATGGAAGGGCACCAGAGAAGATAAGAACAGAAACGTGTGTTCTATGGGGGCCCAGCGGAAAATATGGCTGAAATATATTTCTTCTAATGCAAAATGTATTATAAAGAGTGTCAGACTCTATAATGTGATTATATGATTTATAACAGGCAATGCAATTGTGTGGGTTACGTACACGGATTCTCAAAACCAAGCATGGAAGTTTGAAAGGCTTCGTTTGAAAACCAGTCCTTCACAGTCTTTTAGCAATGAATGGAGAACGCCGCAACTAACAACGTAGCAAATAGATTTTAATTTATTTAAAACATCCCTATTTAGAAATAATGAACAACGAGAGTAATCGTTCTTATATAATATTTGAGTTCACAGAATTGAAACAGTTGGAGCCCTTTGATTACACAGTTGTAATGCTGAGCCAAAATGTTTTATAAGTTACACAAGTATTTAAGCAACTAAATATCCTTAGATTTTTGCTTTGAATGATTGAATTTGCTTGGAATAATTTATGTTATTTATACGGAGTTAAAACATGAAACAAGAAAGTTTTTCGAAGAATGCGGTTTATTTTTATTTTATTTTTTTTAATGAAGTACAAGTTATTATTTCCTGTCAAAGTGACAGCGGATTTAAGTTAGTCGGTCGTGCGGCTCCGGCGAGAGTCTGGACCCTCGCGGTCTCGTCTGTGGCTCTAGTGGTACTGCTTGCGCAGGGCGGCGATGACCACGTCCAGGAACTTCTGGAAGGCGGCGTTGAGCTCGACGGTGAAGCCGGTGCCGAGCTGGGCGGCCAGGACAATGGTGATGCAGTCGCCCAGCACCTGCGAGAGAAACCGACAGGAGAGAAGTTAATGGAGCCGAAAATACTTGTTAATGCACAAGTCCCGGGAGAGGCGCCAGCCGTCCCGACTCACCCTGAAGTTGTCGGGGTCCACATGCAGTTTGGTGGAGTGCAGCTCGCTCAGGCTGGCGTAGTTCGCCGTGATGTGCTCCGGGTCTTGCACCGCCTTGTCCAGCGCGCCCAGCACGACTTTGCCGTGATGCGCCACCTTGGCGTTCCCGAGGATGGCGGCGGCATTGGTGAGGTTCCCAAAGGCGCCGAAGTAGCGCTGAGTCCAGGGGTACACGATCAGAAGCCTGATGAAAACCATCAATAAACCAATAGGAAATGAAGACGGCCATTTTCAAATATCGAAAGAGACTTACACCTTTATTACACCCCGGTTAGGAAAAAGGAAACGTACAGGACCACTTGCGCATGCATAAGTAGTTACCAAGCGTATAGTGTTTATGTCCGTTCCCTTAATTACTTCGTTTCCTCGCAAGGCTGTGTATTTAGCGAACACTCTTTAAACTGCATGCACGTAGCAAAGGACATCATGGCGGCTTACCTGGCCAGAGCCTGAGGTCCGACTGTGTCGACGTTAACTTTCCCCCAGACGGTCTTGATGGCTTTTGCTTCGGCATCTGTGAAGTGAACCATGGTGGCGGCGTTTTGGGTCTTTGGGGTTCTACTCCTTCCTCAGAGACTCCCATGCTGCCAGGCTGCGGTGCGGACCTTTTATGGACCGAGAGAGGCTCCTCCCACCGAACTGCCGAGTTGTGATTGGATGACGGGCGCCAGACTGGCAAGACGGCAGCGCGCCAAAACCTGGCCGAAGCGCACGTGTGAATAGGCTTGGCTGTCGGCCTCTCTGAGAGTAAAGACCGGAATAAAAGCCAGATCAGTTCAGGTGGGCAGCTGCGTCAGCATGCGTAGGCTGCAAAGGAACAAGTAAAGGTTTATCCCGTGCTGAAAAGAGAAGAAGGGAAACACAACGTTTTCTTCGACACCACGAAGAAGGCTCCACAGCCGAAATGTTGTGTTTTTTTGTCTTCTCTTTTCAGCATGGAATAAACCTATTAATTGTTCCTTAAAAGCCAGAATGCCTAGCAACGCTTGAAACGATTTCTACATGATTGCATTTGAAGAATCTGCCTGTCCTGCAGCTTTCTCTCTGTGAGCGTGTAATGTGCCCCTGGTATTTGTGCGCGCACACCAATCCGGGTCCCACCCAGGGGACATCCTGCGGCACTGTGTGTGTCGGGTTAGGCTCCAGCTCTCTGCTTCTCTTCACTTGACAAGGGATTTTCGGGTGGATGCCTATGTTCTGACTATTTCAGGGGTTCTGGTCCTGACCCATATACTTGCTGGTTTCTGTTCCAGTCCAGATCTCAGTTACACTGTTGAAACCTCCATTGGCTCAATAATAAGACTGATTTCTGACCGTTTTCAGTTCGTAAACATGCTGCAGGTCGCCCTTTAAATACTGTATGTTGCAAGCAAAGGAAAACCCCACACGTTTGAGTAGAAGACAAACTGTCCCCATCAACCAACTTCTTAGTTCAATTAAGGCTTCAATTAGGCAATTAAGCTGGGTCGGGGTGAAACCCAGGCACTTCAGGAACAGGACTGTGTTCCCCTGATATAGTCAAACACTTATTAAACCAAGCAAATGGGTTGACAGGACTAATCTTACAAAAAGCGTTCAAAAATATACAGGATATTAGACTGTACACTTCTATAGCAAAGGTAGTTTTAAGTATTTCTGACTACAACAGCATACTAATCTATACTATACTAGCGCCTATGAAAGTGGTTTAACTTTTTGAGTAACGTTACCTGCAATGGTTCGTACACTTGCACGCAATCAATTGAGGGACTTGTTGATTGGGATCGTCCACGTTGACCATCTAACATTCAGAATTAGTCCACCAATGAATCGCTCTCTTCAGTTGAGCATGAAAGTGTTTCGTTGTTGTTTTTTTGGGATTGGGGTATTTATCTGTTGTGGATGAATCGATCACCGGCTTGTTTAGTTTTAAATATTTAGAATCGGTTTTTATTCTTGTCCGGCTTTCTGGCCACACGGTGCTGACCAACGCCGAGAAAAGAAATTATCACAACACAGTATTGCCGCGCAGTCAGTAAACAGAGCAAAGCGCCGTTTGGACAGCGAGCCTTTCCTGAGCACAAAGCTGTCAGAAATCGGATTTATCTTAAAACCACATAAGAACGCAAGAGTCCCACTGCACGCGTTATCTGAGCTCGCACCCCTTCTTATCTGCCATGCCCTGTTTTTCAAAAGGATTTTACACTTAAGAAGAGTTAGCGTGGAGCCGAAGGGTGTTCAAACGTTTCAAACCCCTCCAGTATTAGCTATACGTAAGGAGAGTGTTTTATGAAATTCGTGTAGTGTGTAATTAATTTATTTCGTATTTATATACAATATTTCTGGAAAAATGCTATATTAAACTCAACATGTTTTGACCTCTTGATATGTTTAGTGCTGCGTTTACTACAATTATGATCTATGTTTTTATATCTGCTCAAGATACCAATTTTGCACAAGGTTTTACACCGTAAGTAACAAAACACCTGGGCTACCTGTACCTGCACAGTACAGTAAACCTGGAATCGAGTGAAAATTAGCACAAGGATCACACGGTTCTGGAATCTTTATTGTCTGTTTTATTTTGTCATTGTTTAGATAGCATCTTTGTTGATGTTGATGTTCGACAGATCCGCAGAAGTCTGCCCGATGCTCCTCCGTGTCTGCGCCTTAGCGGTACTTCTCCGCCAGAGCCAGAGACAGGGCGGCCAGGAACTTGTCGAAGGAGACGTGAATCTCGGGGGTGAAGTCCGCAGGGAAGTACATGGCCAGAGCCACCAGGATGTTGTGGGACAGAATCTGGAAAAAACATTGAGACACATTTCAGACACGCGGCACACGGGCTTTTCTACGCAGACCGCACAGCATGGACACTTTGGACACTAAAGCATTTTACACAGGTACACAGCAGGAACAATTTAAACGCGTCCTGCACAGCTGACCTTTACACTTTCAGAAGTATGTGGACACAAGACACCCAGAAGTGTTAGTATATGAAATCAGACAAAGCCGTCAGACTCACATTTCTCGAGTGTCCGCTCCGTTACGAGCTACAGAAACGGACCCGGCGCTGAGGGGTCACCTACCTTGAAGTTGGCAGGGTCCACACGCAGCTTGTGGGCGTGCAGGTCGCTGAGGGCGCTCAGAAAGCCTTTGAGGTCGCCGAGGTGGCCGACAGCATCGCCGACGGCGGTCATGATGACCTTTCCGTGCTTGCGCACCTGAGCGGACCCGGGGCTCAGGTCACTCCAGTGGGCGAAGTAGGTCTTGGTCTGGGGGTAGACGACGAGCATTCTGGGGAAGAAAGGAGGTAACACACATAAACACATCAGTTAGCAAATATGTATTTTGATGTAGCTTATACACCAGTATAGATTGCATTAACAGTCAAACTGTTATCCCCCGAGTACGGACTGTATTTATTCCATATCCAATTCAGAGTTTATATCTCGAAAACGATAGCTCTATATACATTTAAGAATAAAGTCTAAACATTAAAAGAGTTCCAATAAAGGTATCCTGCATAGTATTTATTTTTAATCGCACTAATGACAAAATAAGGTCACATTTATATTTCGTTGCAAGTATTTCGATTTTACGCGTGTTATTGCGAGCGCGCACGTTATTAAAGAGCGGAACTGAGTTACCTGGACAGAGCCTCATGGCCGATCGTGTCCACCTTAGCAGAGGCTTTGGCCCAGATAGCCTGGACGTGCTTCTTGTCTTTATCGGAGAGACTCATCGCTGCGTCTGTTCGGTCTTTTCCGCCTGTACTGGACTTCAGGGAACAGAACCTGCGGCGCACAGACAACGGGGGCTCTTTATACGGTGCCCGCTACGCACACCCACCCCGATAAACACTCCCCCGAACCCCGCCCCCGAATGCAGCTCGCTGGCCGTGTATGCAACAGTTTGGGCTCTCTCCAAAAATACATCTTTCCAATTTTCGGGGCTCTCGACAAACAACAGATAATTTTCGAGGAGGGGTGATTATCAGCCCTGCACATATTAGTCCCCGCTATGTGTGTAATTCTCTGATATGTACTATAAAGTATGACATGCAACGTATTGCTACTGTATGTCTCACCGAAATTGTGAATTAGGAATTAACCGCACAAATTACAGTTAAATTCACTCATGTATAAAGCACAACTTGATTTTTTCCAGCTTAATTAATACATAAGCAAAGCTGAGTGACAGGCATTTTTTAAATTAGTATAAAAGCTGTTTTCCTCCTTAGGTGAGCGTGTCAGATTTAGTAAGCGAATTACTAATAGGGATCGCCTGTTTTCTCGACCACACCGCTACCTTCACCTACGAAATTTTGAAACTTTGACATTGAACTGTCAATTGGAGGGGGGAGTGTTGTTTAATAGTTTATCAACTATAGCTTCAAAAAAAGCTTTTGAAGTCTTCGCAAAAGTCAGGTCCTGTGCGTGAAATATAAACACCTGAAGAAGGCTCCACGGCCGAAACGTTGTGTTCTCTTTCTTCTTTTTTTCAGCAGGAATAAACCTATTACTTGTTCCTTTGTAGCCTACGCATGCCGACGCGGCTCCCCACCTGAACTACTATAAACGCGCAGATGGCGTTTCAGGGTAGTCGGCTCGCGAATTAGAGCACCTTCTCTCGAAACGACCACCTCTAGCTGAAAGGTCCTCAGTTTTAACCCGGGTTACGGTGATCGTTGTCAAGTGCGCGATCGTGGAAAGAGCCGTTGTCGTTTTTGTTGTGGTGGTGGTGGTGCGAACGACAGAAAAAGACGGTGAAATTAAGACGTCCCTAGCTCAGGTGAAAGATTCACAGCAGTGCGGAGCCGCTTAGGAGGCGCACAGCCTGTTCTGCACAGAGCACAACTCGGGTTCCTGCGGGCTCTGCTCGGCCACAGGCGATTGCTTTGTGGGGAGGAGATCAAATTCAGCGCGCAGCCTTGTTTCCTCAGCCTGCAAGGCTTTCGTGTGGTTTTACAGGCTAGTTGTAGAGCCTACGGACGGTGATCACTAGTGTAAGAGACCACAGCGAAAACCTCGAGAATGTGTATTGGATCCACTTTAGTGTAATTACAACACACATTACACCATATCAAATATGAGGTGTGTACCAGTCTCGAAAACGCATTGGGAGTTTGCGAAGAACACGCACCCGAATATGCACCATTTTTTGGACACTTAAACGTTTTATTATTTTTTCATCATAATCCATAAATATTCTTACTAAAACCATCGACTGAACACACGGAGCAGCTGGTTGAGGACCAGGTTGAGTTGGAAGGGTGACGGGCGAGACCCGCAAAATGAAGTGGCCCTTCAGCGGAAAACTTTCCCTCTTGAATAACCGAGCTGGTTCCCCAAGTATTTTTTATAGACTTCTTTATTTAGAATCACAAAGAAATAATCGCCAAAACGGTTTCGTATAATGCTCATAGATTTATTAGATCTTCATTTTATCATACAAGCAGTTATTTCTTCTCACACAGGAGACCCACAGGGAGACGGTTTCGCGGCTGTGGTTCCGGCGAGAGTCTGGACCCTCGCGGTATCGTCTGTGGCTCTAGTGGTACTGCTTGCGCAGGGCGGCGATGACCACGTCCAGGAACTTCTGGAAGGCGGCGTTGACCTCGACGGTGAAGCCGGTGCCGAGCTTGGCGGCCAGGACAATGGTGATGCAGTCGCCCAGCAGCTGCGAGAGAAACCGACGGGAGAGAAGTTAATGGAGCCGAAAATACTTGTTAATGCACAAGTCCCGGGAGAGGCGCCAGCCGTCCCGACTCACCCTGAAGTTGTCGGGGTCCACATGCAGTTTGGTGGAGTGCAGTTCGCTCAGGCTGGCGTAGTTCTCAACGATGTGCTCCATGTCGTGCACCGCCTTGTCCAGCGCGCCCAGCACGACTTTGCCGTGATGCGCCACCTTGGCGTTCCCGAGGATGGCGGCGGCATTGGTGAGGTTCCCAAAGGCGCCGAAGTAGCGCTGAGTCCAGGGGTACACGATCAGAAGCCTAGGGGAAAGCAGAAATGGAAAATAAGCCTACAATAAAAATAACCTTCAAATGATCATTACCGTTAAAAAATGGGTTACAGAAAATGTCCTGATCCAGACGCTGTTTAATCAAATTCTGGAGAGGTTTAAGCATATTAAAAAAAAGGCTGGTACTGTTCTCTCTGGGTGTGTACCCTGCGGTGTCTGGTATGTTACCTGGCCAGAGCCTGAGGCCCGACTTCATCGACGTGAATTTGGCCCCAGAGCTTCTCGATGGCGTGGCGTTCGGCGTCTGTCCAGTGACCCATTGTGAAGGCGAGGTGGTGGTTCTGGATGTTTCAGATAACAATCCTGTGCTCTTGGAGGTCTGTAACCCTCTTTATATCCAAGCGGGACGTCTCCGCCCAAGACGAGAGGCGAGCTGCTATTGGTGGCTTCGTCCCAACCGCCTGCAGACCCAGATCTTCTGCCAAAACGGTTTCAGCCGCGGAAAGAGCTTTCGGAATAGAGTTAATAATTACCACGCGATATTCTGACTTTACCACAAGTGAAGCTGAAACCACACTTCAAATATTGTTCACAAAACAAAATCACGAGTTCAAATTCGCAAGACCCCATTTTCACCATTCCAAATTCAGTCTATTTAATTCATTGGGCACTGACATTTTTTTTCTTCCCAGATGAGCTTTTATCTATGATCATGGTAAATGGTTTATGCCCGTTTCTTACTGACCGCAAGCGTACCTCCGGGGCTCTGCTAGCACCCCGCTGGAACAATTGCTTTAGAAGTTATAATTCTTGTTTCAGAAGCTCAGTCGCACACAAAAAGAAAGTTAGGCGAAACAGCATGCCCCTTTACCTGAAAGAAAGTGAAGCGCGTATGTTTCGAGTTTTACATATAGCAATGAACTCCACACGGCAAAATAAGTTACCATTTTCGTCACCTAAAAAGGTTGCAAACGAAAACAGGCCGTCAGGATCGGTACGTGTTTCATCCGAGATTCTGACCCCGTCGTGTACCCGCCATAAAATGGCGGGGAGGCTTGTTCCCGATCCCCACAACTCTTTGTGTAAAGACGTGTCCCCTGTTCTTGTTTTTAAATGGATTTCCCCTGCTTCACGTTGTACAGCCCACTCCGAAGAAAGTCGTTGAATTGAATTTGTTGATACCTGTGAGGGTTCTGGCTATATCTTAGAAACACATTCGCTTCAATACAATATAGATGAAACACACCCTGGTATATATAATAATTCTCATTATTGCGAATCCGTGTAAACTCTCCGTGGTATATATATATAGAAATTCCCATTATTGCGAAACCACGCAAAATCTCCCTGGTATATATAATAATTCTCATTATTGAGGGTGAATATGATGACTTGTTCGATGCAGGCACAACATGAATCGGTAGAAGCAACTTTGGATGCACTTTTTATAATAAAAAGTTAAATGTTGACGATTTCAGGTGCAACGGATACATACCGGGTTTTATAACATGCGCAGATGCGCTTTTTAGTTTTTTTTTCTCAAACGCAAGTATTCAGTGAATACCGCGTGTTGATTTTACCAGAGGACAGTCATTTGCACGATCACAAAATACTTTTATATAATATAAATGTATTTAAAACACAAAAGAACAAAAAGTGGATATAAATGTGTTCGCGTGCTATCATCGAGTTACGTTTTCTCAGTTAAATTGTTAAAAAAGATTAATTCCAAACAACTCGCTGACGAATACGTAGTGGTTTCGCGGTTAGGTTAATAAAATTTTGAAATTAGAAATTGTAGAAAATGTAGAAATTGCATATATTTTATTGTTGTTTTTCACATGCCGTTGGACAGAAGTTACTGGAACAGCACGGTCTTTATCTTCAATTTCAGACGGGTTCCACCCCTTAATCGCTATGAATTAGTTGTGTTTTTAATTTGATAACCCAGCAGTTGGGGTGCGGGGGGCGGCACATTCCTCTGACGTGTTCTTTTGTGCAAGAGAGAGAGAAAAAAAAATTCTGCTTTGTCGATTTCAAAAAAGCATTTGACTCGATTTGGCATGAAGAGTTGTTAAATAAACTACTCCAAAGTGGCATAGGGGGTAAAGTGTATGACATAATTAAATCAATGTATGCAGAGAACAAATATGCAGTGAAAATTGGAAACAAAAGGACCACATTTTTCACCCAAGGTCGTGAGGTGAGACAGGACTGCAGCCTGGGCCCAACACTGTTCAATATCTAAATCAGCGAATTAGCAGGAATATTGGAACAGTCTGCAACTCCTGGTCTCACACTACACGACACAGAAATCAAGTTCCTGCTCTGTGCAGATGACTTGGTCCTGCTGTCGCCCACAGAACAGGGGCTGCAGCAGAGCCTGGCACTGCTGGAGCAGTACTGTCAGACCTGGGCACTGACAGTCAATCTGGACAAGACCAGAGTCATGGTTTTCCAGAAGAAAGCCAGACCTCAGGGAAACGAGTACAAATTCACACTCAACAACAACGCATTGAAGAACACATCCAGCTACACATATCTCGGTCTCACCATCAGCTCTGCTGGGAGTTTTCTTCGCCCAGAGAGGACAGGCTGTGCTCCCACTGCCAGCGGAGAGAAATAGAGACAGAGGTGCACATCCTACTGCACTGCGACAAATATTCTGTGATTAGAGAAACATTATTCCCCACATTTACAAATCCTAGAGTTCACACACCTGCCAGAATCACAACAGGTCCCAATCCTACTGGGAGAGGGAAGACAGAACTCAGCTGAACTGGCAGCCCAGTATGTGATCTCCCGTCCCAGCCTGAGAAACAGTGAGTGTCTCCCAATAATGCTCCATATATCTATATGTTAATGTTTAATGATTGTGTCTTTATTGTAAATGTCTGTAGATGTTGTTTTTTTTGTGTGTTTTATGTTAATTCTATGTGTTTTGCTTTGGCAACACTGATTGTACTCATCGGTCATGCCAATAACGCACCTTGAATTGAATTGAGAATTGAAAAAAAACTGCCGCCTGAAACGAAGTCTAGTTTTGCGTTTGACACCTCAAAGCTGTTGAAAGCCTTATCTAGTCTTTCAGTTCTCTTATCTGCCGAGTATGACTTCGGTTGTCCGGCTTCCACCACACGCTAGGTAGGGGCTGTTTCATTTTCCTTGAAGAAAAGTGAAAATATGCGTAAACGGACAACCTCCTCCTGTTGAAGACCTAACTTTCTATTTAGAATTACGAGAACACCGTTTTTTTCTCGAGTCGTGTTCAAAATCTGCAGCTCCCCCATTCTTTTGCGGCCGTTTAGTTGGTCGTCGTGTCTGCAATGCACTTGGCGACTCGCGGTTCATAACGCGGGTGTTATCATCGTTATAACCCGATCCGCTTGCGATCAGACGTGAAATGAATTCGCATGCCCGCTTTCTAGGAGCAGCAGAGCACTTAGCACCTGCTCCTCAGGCAGCTGTGTCGTGCGCTGGCTGGGAGGTCTATATACGATACCATTTCAACAGGCCCACGGGCATTGAATTAGGAGAATATTCTCTCCTGCGCCGATGTTAGAATAATGTATGTTGTAAACAATCACCTGATTGCAGTGAATTAAAAATTACACTTCCCCCGCAGGGGTAGTGTTCTGTGCTGCGATCAATTCGGAATCCACAAGGGGGTTCTATTGGAGAGACGTGAGTCTATAGGTTTTTGGTGATTATTGTTGCGGGAGTTTTTTTGCGTTACAGAACATATTCAGTGCTTTGGAACCCGCGTTTCCTGCCGTTGCCTACCAAGCGTTTTCTACGCGAGTTTATGTTCATGCAGGTGAGACACAACAGGGCTTCCTGTTAATGGTGTCACTTACACATTACAGTTAACATTCTCGACGTTCCATGTGAATAAAAAACTTAGGTTGAACTGGACTATTGATGAAATAAAATACAGACATAAACTGGGTTTGAGACAAATAACCACACACACGGTTTACTGTAGGTTATTAAATGCAATATTTATTATTGTATTTGTTCATTAGGCAATATTTGGCAAAGCACGTTCGACAGATCCGCAGAATTCTGCCCGATGCTCCTCCGTGTCTGCGCCTTAGCGGTACTTCTCCGCCAGAGCCAGAGACAGGGCGGCCAGGAACTTGTCGAAGGAGACGTGAATCTCGGGGGTGAAGTCCGCAGGGAAGTACATGGCCAGAGCCACCAGGATGTTGTGGGACAGAATCTGGAAAAAAACATTGAGACACACATTTCAGACACGCGGCACACGGGCTTTTCTACGCAGACCGCACAGCATGGACACTTTGGACACTAAAGCATTTTACACAGGTACACAGCAGGAACAATTTAAACGCGTCCTGCACAGCTGACCTTTACACTTTCAGAAGTATCTGGACACAAGTCACCCAGAAGTGTTAGTATATGAAATCAGACAAAGCCGTCAGACTCACACTTCTCGAGTGTTCGCTCCGTTACGAGCTACAGAAACGGACCCGGCGCTGAGGGGTCACCTACCTTGAAGTTGGCAGGGTCCACACGCAGCTTGTAAGCGTGCAGCTCGCTGAGGTGGCTCAGAAAGCCTTTGAGGTCGCCGAGGTGGCCGACAGCATCGCCGACGGCGGTCATGATGACCTTTCCGTGCTTGCGCACCTGAGGGGACCCGGGGCTCAGGTCAGCCCAGTGGGCGAAGTAGGTCTTGGTCTGGGGGTAGACGGTGAGCATCCTGGGGAAGAAAGGAGGTAACACACATAAACACATCAGTTAGCAAATATGTATTTTGATGTAGCTTATACACCAGTATAGATTGCATTAACAGTCAAACTGTTATCCCCCGAGTACGGACTGTATTTATTCCATATCCAATTCAGAGTTTATATCTCGAAAACGATAGCTCTATATACATTTAAGAATAAAGTCTAAACATTAAAAGAGTTCCAATAAAGGTATCCTGCATAGTATTTATTTTTAATCGCACTAATGACAAAATGAGGTCACATTTATATTTCGTTGCAAGTATTTCGATTTTACGCGTGTTATTGCGAGCGCGCACGTTATTAAAGAGCGGAACTGAGTTACCTGGACAGAGCCTCATGGCCGATCGTGTCCACCTTAGCAGAGGCTTTGGCCCAGATAGCCTGGACGTGCTGCTTGTCTTTATCGGAGAGACTCATCGCTGCGTTTGTTCGGTCTTTTCCTCCTGTACTGGAACAGAACCTGCGGCGCACAGACAGCGGGGGCTCTTTATACGGTGCCCGCTACGCACACCCACCCCGATAAACACCCCCCCCCCCTCCCCCGAACCCCGCCCCAGAATTCAGCTCGCTGACTGTGAACTTGACATAGGGAAATGTGCCAAGTTTAACATGTGCCTTTGCTACTGATACTATATCTTACTCCTGCAATAATCGGAGCCCGTTGACGTGTGATGTGTATTACATTCGATAACTGGTAGGTCCTGTCTTGCGCTCACGGTCTGTCGGTTTGGGCTCTGTATTAAAAAACCCGGGCACTGAGAAAGGCTGGATTCTCCACATCACATGTATATCATGCTCAGTCTACACCACGGGCAGCTTTAACACGGGGTAAATGGCATGAGTATGCTGCAACGATGAAGTCAATTGAAAACAATACACATTCATTGCCACAAGACAACAGGGGTGCTGTTAATCATGGAGTTAATAGAAATACACATTTATATTCCACATAAATGACACGATACTTAACATAGGAGTGGATGCATCAGCACATGTGTATCTGCAGAAAACAAAAGTGCCTATTGATTATTTTAACTACAGACAGCTAAGGTTTTTATTCAGTGATGAACACACTCCACAATGCTATCAGCTATCACGGATTCTCTGCATGACTGTAACACTGCAAGGGGCCCTTGAGTGACTTGCACAACGAGAAGGCTGAATGAGCTCGTTCGTTGACAGAGCTGACTGGACGTGGGGGCTGAGCTGACGCGACCTGCTGAAAAGACCAGCCGGGTGGAAGCTCAGACAGAAGCCCAGACGGGAGCCGGTACGCACAGCGCTGACCCAGGGAACAAGGCCTTCGAGCCGCCGGCACGCTGGAGCAGCTCCTCAGGTGGACTGGCCAGCAGTGGGTCCCAGTCCTCCCGAGCAGCGAGCCCAGGCTGCGTGCTGACCGCCCCGGTGGGCATCTGCGAGCGTGGGGCTCACGTGTGGTGCGGAATGGTGGACTGCTTGTCCAAGCGTGAGAGTCTCACACTCTCCCAACAGAGCACGTCAGGCCCCCCCCCGTCCAGGGTATAATCCCCATATTGGAGAACAACCAGCTGACCACCGCCAGGGTGCCCCTGGACATCACACAGCCGTGGTCCCGGTGATCCCCTGGGAAAGGGCTTGACCCTCGGCACTGCACAGCTCTCGGAAGAGCAGGGTCTGGCCCATCCCCGCTCAGAGATGAGCCCTCTTCACCACCCTGCCTGACGTGATGGGAATGACCACCGCTGCCCACTGTGCCCAGTGTGAGCCAGACCCTTTAGCACAGGTCAGCCAGGCGGTGTCCCTCAAGGACCAGCAAGGTCACACCACCCATTTCTAAAGCCTTGGTGTCATCAATTACACAGTGCAATTACATGGCAACAGAAAAGAGATCGGGGAGACTTTTTTTGGGGGAAAAAAAGTGCTTTCAGTGCCAGAAGGTTCTCAAGGATCAGTCTGTGCAACTTTATCAATTCAACATCTTAATGATTTATCATGTATATGACAAATAAGATGATAATTGATCATGCAGAGCAAGAGCAGAGCAAATAAAACGGCTGTCGAGTTAATTTTTGCCATAACAATGTTAAGGTGATGTCAATAATTATGTTATAATTTAATACTGTCAATCGAAATATAGTTTCAATAACAGATTAAACACTACCAAGTACATTTGTCCGTGTTATTCAGAGACTGAATATTCCGAACTCTGTTAACACGGATATTGCGGCTCAATTTTCTTTCGTCTGTGTCACAGATTTTACAGTCTGAGGCTGAGGACTTGCCTTATTCTGAGATATTACAACTGAAATGATATTTCTGGACTTAATTTCTGCATGACGTCACCATATCAGAGGTCTTTTTCTCAGGCGCCTCGAATTATTTGGCGAGGCTCCGATGGGCGGCCTTGTCCATATCAATGAATGTACAATAATGATTTAAATGCAGACAAGCCTCATTTAATCGGGTGTTAGCGCAATTAGCCGGTTGTAGAGGTGAGGCAGCGGGCTCAATCCTGCTCCTGACACCCCAGAAAGGCGGCGGATCTCGGTGACCAAGGTCAGACGCCGCTGTAGGACACGAAGTGTGTCGCAGAACAAGAAAGAAAATCTCCAAATGTTTCTTTCTTTCCGAGGACAAAGGGGCAGCTAGATTACGTTTGTCATCTCATCCACTCGTCCGCCCAGTGAGAATATCCTACTGGATTTCAAGTTCCCAGCCCTCAGTCCCCCCCTCACAAAGCCGGCAAATACGACCCCCCTGTGAGAGACCCGACGGCCCGCTCGGGGGGACCGGGACCACGCCGTGCTCAGAGCTCTGCTTATTAAAACGGCCCAGCGTGGTATAATATTAAACACCTTAGTAAAACTGCTTTTAAACTTGCTTTGTATTGCATTGAAAACACATAACAAGCAAGTTAACGTGGTTTTTATATAGAGATTGTATATAGAGATTTTTTATTTATATATACTGCAACCCAAATGGTATAAGATGTCATCCACAAAACAGACCTCCCGAATAAGAGCGCTACCATGCTGCTCGCTTGTGCCAGCGTCTTTGGAGAAGGGACCCGTGTCTCCCTCTTGTGTCTGTTATTTCTAGTGTCTACAGTATTTGAGAATAAACTCCCCGGCAGCGGGCGATGTCACCAGGCTGTGCGGTGTTCCGTTGTGTTGTTCGAATCTCCAGCATCACAGATGTCAGAGCGATTAATACGAACCTCTGAAAATACTATCAATTTTAGCATCGTTTACTTACTGATACAGAATATCGGACAGCGCAGCTTTCTAACCTACATCATATGGGCGCCGGGGCGTTTGCGTAAGGCTGACGATTAGTTATACAGAGCTGTTGTTTTCTGTACGACGTTACTTTATCTTTATTACCTGAAAATACGTCAAATCAAGTTCGGCTGCAAATGATGCATATCGAAACATTTAGTAACTTACTCTAAACCAGAGGGGGTTTAGTTAATGGCGTCTCTTTGATTTGATAGTTTTTTGTAGAGATTTTCTATAAACGCCTGAAGAAGGCTCCACAGGCGAAACGTTGGGTAAAGGGAATAAACCTTTACTCGTTCCTTTGCAGCTACCTACTTGAACTTATCCCTAAAGAATGTCTAAAACGGTCGAAGCTTAATTTTGTCTAGGATAATTGTACCACCTAGTGGTAGAATGAGCAAACTACATCCGCCACATCCGCTGAAATTCTACATACTGAATGCTAATTAGTGCTCTCGGCAATGAGAACTTAAAGTTCCCGGCAATGTTTTCTTAAAAGATAACACTTGAAATCGTATTTTTAATGTCTTGTGTTGTATAATTTGTTTCCGTTTGGAAAAAAAAAACAAGATGCACAGTCATTACGTCACATTACTGACGGAAAACAAACCACCCAAGCAGTGTCAACGATTTTTAGCTGCACGCGTCTGTTCGGGTTTTAGAGTTAGTATCTGCTGCCACCCGGTGGCTAATGTTCCTCGATACCAGTTTCTAGAGCTCGTTATTATTAGAGCTATTATTAGAGACAAATATTACCTCAGAGATCTGGGGAGAGCAGGGAAGGAGGAAGCAGAAAATAGAGGACAGAGGACTGAGTCTCGAAAAACCCAGAGATGTTGATAAATCAAGTTATGAAAAAAATGTATTTTTAATGCTTTGAAAGCAATTCAAAATGTTATGTGAGCTAGTCATAATAATTCCTCACACTTATATACTGCTTTTCTGGACAGTCCACTCAAAGCGCTTTACAGGTCATGGGGATCCACTCCACCACCACTACCAGTGTGCAGCCCCACCTGGATGATGAGACAGCAGTCACAGTGTGCCAGTCCGCTCCCCACACACCAGCTCAGCTCAGTTTATTGTCAGATGCACAAGTGCAATGAAATGCGTATTTGCATGCATGCTCCAATACAAAGAACAGAAAGACATTAAGGAAACATCACAAACATAAACACAGAACAGCAGTAGCAACAACAACAACAAGTTAAATAACGTGCGTCTTAGGAAAAAAAACAAACCAGTGTGAGTCAGTGGCAGGGGTAGAGTTCAGTAATCTGACAGCTTGTGGGAGGAAATGGTGTCTGAACCTGGACGTATGTGCCTTTATGCTCCTATAACGCTGAGCAGAGGGAAGGGGGGGGGAAGGGAGAAACCAGGATGACTGGTGTCCTTAGCAATACTTCCAGCCTTCCTGAGACAGCAGGTTGTAAAAATGTCTGAAATCAGCTGTCAGTGGGGAGGAGAGCAGAGTGATGAAGCCAGTTCAGAGATGGGGATTATTAGGAGGCCATGACTGGTAAGGGCCAATGGGAAATTTGGCCAGGACACCAGGGTAACTCTTCTCAAGAAACAGCCTGGGATTTTTAATAATCACAGAGAGTCAGGACCTCGGTTTTACATCTCATCCAAAGGACCTTTTACAGGATAGTGTCCCCATATAGGACCCACACAGACTGCAGGGTGAGCGCCCCCTACTGTTCCCACTAACACCACTTCCAGCAGAAACCTCAGCTCTCCCAGGAGTCTCTCATCCAGCTACTGACCAGGCTCGCACCTGCTGAGCTTCAGTGGGCTGCCAGCTGGGAGCTGGGAGCTGGAGGGTGATATGGCTGCTGATATAATGGATCAGAACAAATGTAATTATTGTTATGTAACTGTTGGTTTTTTTTAAAACCTTTATCTAGACGTGTGCACATACAGTATACTGTTTTGTGTATATATACACGATTGTAAAGTTTTCTTTTTGTGATTCCCCGTATTCGTTTGTGAAAAGAAATGAAGCTCTCAAAAATGGAAATCAGGTTTCTAGAGCTTTATTCATTAGGAAACCGGCGCACCACTGAACGTGAAGAACAAAAGCAGAGCAGCTTATTCATTTCTAAGTTTCAATGTCTGGGACAGCCTTAGCCCTTCTCATGTCACAGTACTCGCAAGCACCGAAATCCCCAAATACAGCGAGTATCCCGGAGGATATGGAAGGGACAGCGAGTTTTTGCACTGTCATATAAGAATAAATGTCTGGTTCCTGCAGTGTCCACCATGTCCTCCACTCTGAGGCCTGTGGTGGGGAGTCAATGATGGCAGCAGTGTTCCTGCCACTTTCCCCTCCAGGGGAAACCAGGTCGCTGCTGTCAGTGTTGTTGGTGAACCACTAGGTGGCGCTCTTATTCCACAACCAACCCAGAAGTTCCAAGCCCGGGTCCCTGTGAGGTGATCCTGGGGCTCCTGAGGTGTTTACGTAGGGTGAGATATTATTAAACAGAGCTCCTACCTACTCGGGCTTTAAAGGTCCAGGTGAAACAGCTGCCATTACTCCTTGACTTAACAAAGCCTAGACTGTTAGACTGATAGAAAATCTTCCTCCTTACTTTAAGATCTCTTCAGCCTGCAGCTCCCTCGCTGCCGAAAGACACCGGTCTGTAACGTCTGTAATGATTTTGTACTGCCGCGCGAAGCAGGGCCCCTGTTCTTTACTGCTTATTTCGAGAGCGCTGTTGCACAGCACATCGTCCGGTTCTGCTGCCTTTCGCCGTTTCCTTACTTGTGCTTCTGTGGATTGGTTTCGACCCACTCTCGCAGGCCGGGCCCGCTGCGTCTCTAAAGAACACCTGGCCGGCTGGACAGCTGCAGTACCGCAGGCGTCCACTAAGGGTCTTATTTACTGGCAGCCCGCTGTAACATCAACACCGAACAGGTGTGGCAGTTCGCTTTTCAGTTCAAGTCTTCGGACAGTTTCAGGTCGACGACAAATTCCACGTGTACGAAACGCTTTTCTGCACGCCGCCAGAGTGTATAATTTTTTCTGTACAAATAAATGGTTGCAATACCCAATTAGGATATGTGAACTACATCTCGGATAAAAACGATCTACTGCTCCAGTGCTGCGGTTTTAATAAGCAATTGCGTTGTACGCGAGCTCGGCTCCTCTATTAGACCAGGTGGGCAGCTGCGTCAGCATGCGTAGGCTGCAAAGGAGCAAGTAAGAGGTTGATTCCCTGCTGAAAAAAAAGAAGAAAGAGAACACAACGTTTCGGCCGTGGAGCCTTCTTCAGGTGTCGAAACATAGAAAGGGAAAGGAACATCTTCTCAAGAAGAAGGACACCTGAAGAAGGCTCCACGGCCGAAACGTTGTGTTCTCCTCTATTAGACGACTGGGTGTAAATTCGGGCTCAGGGTTGTATTTTCTGCTCTTGTATAATGTTTTTCCCCCCACCACCACGGGATTGTTGCGTCCTTCCCAGTTTAAATGCCGACACAGCAGAAACATTCACCGTGGGTCAGCGGGCCTCCGAAACCCAGACTCCAGCTGGTTGAACCTCCCCAGCTCCAGTCTGCTGGACGTCTGGGATTGCAGGGAACGGTGTAATTCAAAGTTTTGCATTGATTAGCACCTGTTGTCTCTCCGGCCTCCTCCAATATCATTGAGCACTGCGCCCCATCGCTGCTGCGTATCGCCTTTTGCCGATGTCTCGCTCCCAAATCCACTTCTGCTGTTCGCAACATTTCTGGGTGAAGTCTGGTAACGTCTCTTTACGCACACGGGGCGCAGTGTAAAAAAAGTTTAAGTGTAAAAGTAAAACTGGCTACCCGTTTTCCGGAAACATAGAAAGGGAAAGGAACATTTTCTCAAGAAGTTGTTTTAAACGATGATGCACAATGCCGAACAAGGCTCTGCTGAATTTCTCGTGCAGTTCGTCTCGGACACTGACGAGCCGACCGCCAGCGTGGAAGAGTCGTGGAAGAACAGCGTGTCTACCACAATTAAAACACATCAATTAAACTCAAACTATTAAACCACCATCATACTCTCGATATTTGTCTAGAAGTCGAATTCTTTCTGAAATTATAGTTGTCTTTTTCTCGGGTCGTGGCACTGAACCCGAACTGCCGAACAGCGGTGGGGGAATTCAGGTCTGAAGCGTCACTTAACGTCCCGGAGACGCTGACTTCGGGACCCGTCATTCAGACACAGTGGGGAAAGTGGCGTGGACAGTCTTCCCCGACTTCTGCGAAAGGACCCGAAAAAACCCCGATGTTTCGAGTGCACGATCAATACACGACATTTAAAAATAGGAAGTTTCCACAAGGAATGTTCTTAACTGGCGCACAAGTGGGGCCCAATGCGATCTTAATCATACAGCGAATTAGTATTTAAATTATAATTTTATTTATTTTCGACAATAGCCCTTACATATTTGTGCTCCGCAACAACAGCAATATAATATTCCGTGAAAATACGCACGCGCTAAATCATTTTCTATTGCTATAATCGTGCAGCTTTATTAATTTATTTTTTAATTTAGCGCCTTTCTAAGCGCCGCTGTATCTGGAAAGACTCAGTAGAACTGCGTAATATCTAGATTTTACCATGGAGCAACTCAAATAATAGTTTACAGGCACAATAAACAGGACTGGGTTTAGTATTAATGGGTTTAACATTAATTTTGCTCGTAAAAGATTCATTCGTGTTTTGCGTATTGTGAACTATTTGGAAGAAATCTGAAATCCATAACAAATATTTATTTGTATTACAAGAGGCTGAGCGTCGCAAAAAGCGATCAGTCTAGAAATAAAGCTAACCTCGGACTTTCTAGATGGTTAGAATTTAAAACTGTTGTTGCATCAGATTTGAAAGGGTCCGACTCAGGACACTGTACAGAAAATCATTCAATGCAACACCTTCCTGCCATTTCATTGCCATTAACGTAAATTTGGAAATGTCCAAATTTCCGGACAGTAAACCTAATTTGGAAGACAGGATTAAAAATCAGTTTCTGGATAATTTGCGGACGCTCTCCGTGAATTATTCTTCACAATTTCGGCATTGAGACGCGTTTGCTGCTATTACTAAATGGCATTTATAATATTGCTTTAATTCTTTCGACATTATTGATTCGTACGGTTAAGTTTGGGTTGATGCAGTGTTTCTCATATCGCCGGCACTCTGTGCGCTCTCCAAGCCTTGCAGTCTCGATATTGTTATCAGGCATGTAACTCAAAAGCTACTATCTAACGCTTTCACCTTGAAACGGGCAGAGACTCGCTGCTGCAAGAAAACAGCCCATCAGATTAAAGCGATCGAGCTGTTCAATAAGATCCATTAAGAAATGTTCAAATATTCCTGGATTCATACACCCTAACCCTACAGCTTCCGTTTTGAAATGTGAGTAATTGAGTAAGAACAGGTGATGTCGATGTGGTATGTTTAAATCGTTTTAAGTCTCACTTATAGTCCCTGATGAACTTTTTTGTAATCATTCTAAAATAAAAAGAGACATTTGCAGTGGTTTATTGTAATACACGTGCGGATGTCATGTAATGTACCCTCACCATTGATGCCTTCGAGGTTTTTTTTGTATTTCAGTTGAGTATTTCCTTTTATTACAGATAGAAATGATCAATCGTTTTCATGCGCTTTTAGAATCGAGTAAAACGGCTTTATTCGGTGGTCATTCTGTAAAAGACATTGCCGCTGGCGTTTTGTGTGCTTTGCCAAATACAAATTGGCGAAAATAGTGTACGTTCTTATTGTTTTCTGTTAAACAAGTCTATCAACACGCCGACAAATAACACCCAGTCGCAAAATAAGCATACACCAAAGAATGAAATCAATAATAATTTGATTCCTTTTATATATATTTAAATAAATATATATTTTCTATTTTTACCACAGTAGTATTTCTAAAGATTTACAACGATAACCTTCCTGGGCACATTTCAAATAAATATTTCAATTGACATGCCTCTTCTGAATTAAATAGGAATATCGAGAGTGGTCAATATTGACAAGATGTACTTTCTGTAAATGTTTAGAAGACGTTGTCAAACTTTCCATTAAATCTGCCGCACCTAGCCTGGGTCCAGAGCTTGTGTCTTTTTTGTTTCAAAATCTAATTTTACAGGAATGGAAGTACGGTGTCAAATTAAGACATTCTAAGCCTGGTTTCACAATAGTAATAAGGTTTTAAGGTTGTTGTAGATTAACATTTTCAGGTAGTGTTGGGTGATTTTTAGAAAGTGACTATTCTATTTCTGTAACGGACAGATGCTAACACTTAGTCGGTATTTGTAGAGCAAACGTTTTCATTGATCTGTGGAAAACGATGTAACACTGTTAGTCTCGCAACCTGTCCTTCAAGCGATTCAGTGAAACCACAGATAGGGAAACATTAAATAATGCTGACAGGAAATATCAATATAGTTTATTGCAAGGTGTAGTCCAAGTAGCCAGAGGTCTTGCTCCGTAACCTCAATCATCCTGGAAATATTTAACAGCGAGCCGCCATTAAAAAGCAGACCACACTCCAGTCCACAGTTTTAATAACGCGTTTGGTTTTGATGCGATTTAAAACGGCATCGCTCTTGTTTCATTAGCGCAAGTATCCCTGTCGGAAACCCGCCGCGGCGAATGACGTGTTTCGCTTTGTTACAATGCACCAGGATGGCACGATAACGCGCGGATAAAGTTTATCACTTGGTCAGTCGTTTGGAGAGCCACGGCCCAGAAGTGGACCAATTACCAGCTTGTCGGCCGCAGCTGGAGGTGGAGTCCTGCGGTCACTTTGTCCTTATAAGCCCCGCGGGTGCCGGCGGTGGACATCGCAGTCGAAGCCTCCAGCGCCTCAAGTAGCCCCCCCAGCGATCTCAAAAAACACTCTCCACAGCCTTCACCATGGTGCACTGGACAGCAGCGGAACGTCAGGCCATCACCTCCGTCTGGGAGAAAATCAGCCTGGAGTCAGTCGGCAGCCAGGCTCTCGCAAGGTATGCTACACCGCGCCTTCATCGCACGCTTTCCAAAATACACCCCTGTGCTAGAAACACGCGTTGCGCTACAGATACTGAATATCCCTCGTAGCTCATGGCGAGGGATGAGCCACGACTCAAGGCCTCGGTCTAAACGTTAGAATCGCAAGGGTGTTCCGCTCTAAACCGAGTTTGTCTGAAAATTTTACTCAGTTCTACGCAAATGCTATCGTACAGGGCCCTAAAGGCATTTGGTTCACGTTTTCCCGTTAATCTCTGTGCACCGTAGTCAAGCGAATAAGAATCGGTCTCCTGTGTCTCGGGACACTGGGAAACCTCCTCGTTTCTGCTCAATCGTGTTCACGCGCTTTGCTTCCGCAGGCTCCTGATCGTGTACCCCTGGACCCAGCGGTACTTCAGCTCTTTCGGAAACCTGTCCAGCGCCGCCGCTATCCTGGGCAACCCCAAGGTCAAGCATCACGGCAAGACCGTGCTGACCGCGCTGGGCCAGGCCGTGAAGAACATGGACAACATCAAGGCCACCTTCTCCAAACTGAGCGAGCTGCACTCCGAGAAGCTGCACGTGGACCCCGGCAACTTCCGGGTGGGTGACCCTCCTGTGTCTCGCTCAATAGCTACAAAATGATTTATGGCTACAAACAGTTCTTAAATATATATATATTCATTGAAATATGGTAACTTTTAAGGTTTTGAGAAATAGACCGCATCCCGCTCGCAAAGTGATCCTGATGAGGATAAACGTGTTAACAGGCGCAGAGCGCGGTGGCCCAGGAAATAACTGTCTCTTTCTTTTCCCTCGATGGACAGATGCTGGGAGAGACTCTGATCATTGTCCTGGCCGCGGAGCTCGGCGCTGAATTCACCCCCGAGCTGCAGGCTGCGTGGCAGAAGCTGCTGTCCGTGGTCAGCTCCGCCCTGAGCCGCCAGTACTACTGACCCGCCCCTGGACTGACCGCCCCGGCTCTCCGGCTCGCCGGGCTGCTGCCCACTACTCACCGCCTCAGAGCAACGGCGTGCATACGCGGTTATTCGTAAATACAGTCCCACACTGTCGTGTTTCAGCGATGGAGAGAGAGCGTGTGTCAGAACTTTTCAACTATTGTAATAATAAACATTTACCGTTTCAACCGAAGCTTTGTTGTCTTTCGTCTTTTACATGGTCAAATTAAACAATTAAGGGCTTCTAACTTTAAATACTTTTAAACGTGGGGGGAAAAAACATTTTTAAATGTTTCACTACTGCGATTGCAAATTTTAACAGCATAATTTATATCGCAGCCCTTGACTTGTTATAAGAGCGGTCCACCGACACATGGTTCTCGAGTCGTGCCTACGTGGTCATTAAAAACAGCCCAGGACGTTGCTCTATAGAGTTGGGGTGTGAGCCCTCCCTCGGGACTCGGTGCTTGCACAGCAAGGACCTCTTAAAATTCCCCTTTAACCCAACCTCTTTCTCCCTCCCGCATGTAACCTGCTGTGCAGAATGGCCCTGTGTCTCCCAGGTGGGGCTGCAGCTCATGGGTGAATGGAGTGGACCCCCAGTTAGATTTTTGGTGCTTTGAGATTTTTTTTTTTAGAATGAAAAAGCGCTATTAATATACAAATTCATTAAAAGCAAGAAACAGTTCCTAGCGACAGAGCAGATTGTCCTAAATTCCGATGTTATGTCCAGGGATCTCCAGCGGAATTCTGTAGCGCCTGGGTGTACTGATTAAACACTACACAGTCGAGAGCTGTCTAGAGCGCAAATGAGAATAGCAAACCCGGACCACCTGAGCTAGACTTGAGAACTGACACTTTGAAACAAACGTTTTAATAAACGCCATACGCTACGTTAGTAGTAATATGAATAGGCTTAGTTATCAATGTATCAATACACTTGTTTAGCTCAGTTTCAGAGCACCTTATAATCATCTTCTGTCCCAAGGCAACCTTGTAAGAAAAGCCATTCCCTGCTTTGGTTGCCAATCGATCCGAATAGCGATACTTGTGAATAGCCTAACCAATGCTGTCTGAAGCAAGAAGCAGTGAAATCCAATCCCAGAATTCCCACACCTGCCAGAATCACACCGCCTCCCACTCCTACTGGGAGAGGGCGGAGGGAACTCAGCTGAACTGGCAGCCAGTATGTGATCTCCTGTCCCAGCCTGAGGAGCAGTGAGCCTGTCTCTCAATAGTGCCCCATATGTTTGCATGTAACTGTATTATGATGTGCCTGTATTGTAAATGTCTGTAGATTTTTATTCATGTTAATTGTATGTGTTTTGCTTTGGCAACACTGTACTGTACTCATCGGCCATGCCAACAAAGCGTCTTGAATTGAATTGAGTGGAGGTGCCGCGCTCTTGGTACAGCAATGCAAACACAGCTATTTTAACAGTCCAACAGAAAACATTATACCGGACCAGCACATCCGCCGGAGCCACCTTAAGAAATAAAAGCTCCAACGAGCCCCATGACCAAGGCGAACGAGCTCTCGCTCGGCTCTAACTCTGCCCGGTAGAGCTCGGTCTCCTTGTCCCTTTAAACTAAGCTGTGAACCGGTGGGTCTTTTCTAGATCCCCACTATTTGCTCATTATAAAACAAGACGAGCTGCTGGTCACTCCACTTCTCACCCTCCTGATTAATTCCTCGAACCCCGTTTCCAGACGGTCCCTCACCGCTGAGCTCCTTCAGAATTTCAGGGCTGCGGCTGACCAGACGAGGCGTGTGCGTGGGCGTGGGCGTGGGCTGTGGGCTGTGGGTCACATTTGCGTTTCCACAGAGTTTTACCGCTGAATGATGTGCTGTATTTGCTCTACGACGATCGCCGCTCTATTTACTTGTAAAATGCGGTAAATAATTATAAAAACGTCATATGCTGAGATGAGAATCGCCACTTTTGGCTGTATTCGGATCTCAAAGGCAAGCTGGGCTTTAAAGGCAGGGATGGTGTTGTGAAATGTGTCCTACTGATTTGAAAGTATCATAGTTCGATTCTGGAAAATTATTACAATTATTACAGTTTCTGGTCTGTAAACTACATTTAAAATATGCTGTGGAGTGGTATCAAATTCTGAATTTCGTACAACAGGCTGCAGAGTGTTGATATATATTATATAGAACAATACAAGATGCAACACTTTTAATTCTAAGCCAGAAAGACAGTGTTAGAATTAAAATATAAACTTATTTTTATAACGCTGACGTTTGACAATGCATTCATGAAATGCTCACACAAATGGGTAAATTACAAGGCACCCATTAAGACCCGAAACATTTTCAATGATCTCACTTGATACACAGCATGAAATATGCGTATTTTACTCAATTTCTCATTATTGTTTTAAATAATACCATATATATATTCTATATTTTGAGCACTGAAACTGGAATATTGAAAGTGCTATTTCATTTACTATATATCAGCATCCTGGCATAGTTTTAGATGACACGTCCTGAAACAATAAATGTTTTATTCAATAAAACGAGTTTCCCCCCCTGAAAACCACAGTGTCAGGTTCTAAAACTACGTTTCCTTGTACTTAATACCACAGCCGGGAAATATGTATTCCAGGATTTGATCCTGTTGCTGCATTTTATACCGCTTTATATTAGGTAGTGCTTCCTGGAAAATATTAAAACAGGAATATAAACAGGAAATTAAAACAAAATAAAAATATTTTAAAATTATTTAAAGGACGATGCATCTACAGTCTACATATGGACTTTAAGAAAAGATCTTAAAGTTGAAAGAAGAATTTTAAAAACAATTTGATCATAATTTGCTCTCCGTTTCTCTGCGTGAAGGCTTTTCTTTTTTATCGTTTTTTTTTTTACCGAAGAAACTTTTGCAAGTAAAATAAGAGTAGAACTTTTGCATTTTATTTTTTTTGTAACGATTGCACTTTTTTAGAATCGGCCAGCAGAGATAGGGGGTTGGGGGTGAATAGAGAGATATATAAACTTATTCAAGTCTGCATTAGTTTGGTTATTACGAACAAAAAGTTAACATAGAAATATGACTACATTTCAGAAAGTAAAATAATATTTTAATGATTAACGTTAACGAGGTGAACGACTATTTGCTTATGTACGTTTCAGGGTAAATGGGACACAATATCAACTCACTGTTCGGACGCAGTTGGCTCTTTAATAAGCTGTTTTATTGTCTTGGTTTCTATTCTAGTTAGTGAGGGTTTTTCTTCTACACTTTGTGTCTTGCTCTGCTGTTTTTAGTGTCCACGACATTTCACATTTCATCAACGAATGTACATTTCGAATCGCATTTATTGATCTATATAGACACAATTAAAAGCTAAAAATAGGGAGGTACGAGCATTTTCATTTTTTAATAACGCTTCGCGGCAAAATTAATACGTACTGGTTATTAGACATCAAATTGGCACCCCTGCTTTCTCGTCGGATGTTCATACGTCATTGCTTCATTCAATTCATTAAATTTGTCAATTAGACTGATTCAAAGCATGAATAAAAAATTAGAACGCACAGTAATGGCTCAGACAAGGATTGTCTTTCATAATGAGCAGGCAAGAAACGTTTCAGTCGGACTGAAATGAAATGATTATAATGCTGCTAATAACAACAATATCAAAACGAGTTTTAATTGCAACAGACGTTTCTGGACGCATTGCTCAATGAGTGGTCGGAGCGGTTGATTGAAATGTTTGAGAGTCCGGAATGGTTGCAGGTCTTGAGGACCGTGCTTGCGCCTCTGCCACGGCTCGCGTGGGAACTCCGTGGGTGCGGCTCGCTCCGCCGCAGCCGTGCCAGCCTCGCGCCGGATCCGCGTGGCACATCGCTTCCAGTTGACTCCTCAGACATGATTAAACGCCTATAGATGAAATACCGATTTAATACAGACCTTTAATATCAGTAACCATAATAACCACCGCATGGATTTGTCGGGGTTTCTTTTTTAAATGTTGGCCTTTTGCATGCACTGTGTGACAACTACTATCTTGTCCAAGACATTATAAATATGGGTATACCTGCATATACACAAACTGACGTTTTAAAGTTACTTTTCTCTATGTGAAGTATATTAAACAACGGGGGGATCAAGGCTGAAATATATGTATAATTTGCTCAATTACACGGTTATATGGGAATTTTGGACCTGAGGAAAAAATAACAACTTCGGTTTTTAATAAGTTTTCGTATTTTTTTATAATCAGGCCTGCACTCTTTCAGGGCACAATTTGGGTCATGCAGCCGCAGGGGCTGTATCTGTCCAGACGTCCTCGCCCACGGACGCGTGTTATCAGAGCGAGCCTGGCTCACTTATCTGTCCCGCAAGACGCGGGAGGCCCTGTGTCTCTCGCCCCGTATCAGACCGCACCTGCTCGGCCGAGGCATTCCACCCCAACAACTGAATCCCGCTTTCTTTCGACTCCAAATTAAACTCAGACGCAAAATAAAACATTTCCACTATTGCACGGAACACCGCAAGCGGTTCTTTTATACGCTGGTTTAAAAAACATTCACCTTATTTAGAAGAAGAGAAAAGCCTATGAAAAAAAAACACACTAAAACAAGACTTGTCAAGTGTCTTTTCAAGACATTATTTACAATGTGGATTAAAGTGTTTTCCTGATCCTCTGCTTAGAAATCCGCCGTCTGCAAAGGACCACACTTTATAATACTCGTTGAGCGAAACGGCAGAGTGGATCAAGAAAGCCACCCGTTCCCTTGTGCTCGGTTATTCAGTGATACAGTTTTGATGCGGCTGAATTAATCCTAGTAAATAAACAAGTAATTAAAGAGTAAACGGCCCCCAAGATTAAAATCAATTTCCGAACATAAAACTGAACAATTCAGTACATTTCCCCGTTAAACACGTCGGGAGCCGATTCTTTGATTTGATGGTCAGAGCATTTCGTGGTTTTCACGCCCGCTGGAGAGATGGATGACTTCAGTGCACAAGGGAACGCCCGAAGGAGCACGATTTCCTTTCTGAAAGCTGGCATCGCTCCAATTAAAAAAGGGAGTGAATACAAAACATTGATTTTTTAAAGATTGTATCCCGCTTCGGGCACAAATACTACACCAGCGCAGATTAAAAAAAAGCTCTGTCGAGTGTAAAAGTATGTGGAAAACATAGGATTAGTGCCCCATATCTATTATTATTATTATTATTATTATTATTATTATTATTATTATTATTATTATAATTATTATTATTGTTATTATTGTTATTATTGTAATTATTGTTGTTATTATTATTATTATTATTATTATTATTATGATTGTTGTTGTTATTATACTAACAATGATAATACTGTTACAACTAATAATAATGATAATAATAATAATAATAATAATAATATGCAGTAGTAGTATCACAATAAATATAACAATAGTACAAACTATTATTAAATGTATACGAATTCTACAAACCTCTAGAATTCTTTAATACCTATAGACAGGCATAGGGAAGGCAAAATAACGGCACACCATGAGCGGTGAGTACCGTACGTTTTCCAGCAGATGTATTTGTTCTTGTTTTGGCATTAAGACACCGGGGGACACTTCACCCCACGCTCGCGAGTGGATAGCGCTGTGTATGTAACACGCGTGCTGCGTCTCGGACAGGTGCAGCGTGGGGTCGGGTCTTTGGCTGCCCAGAAGCCGCAGCTTCCCGACTCCGACGTGTGCCGCCGTGTCCTGGATCAATACCGGGCGGGTGTGAGCCGCAGCTTGATTTCACGTCTGCGGGTTTGGAAACTCTGAGAAACACGCCGCCGGTTTGAGAGGAGGGCGGTGTGGAGCCACTATCACCGCGTCACGATCTCTGTCTCTCCTCTGGGCCTCCGAGCGCGAACGCCCCCCTGCCAGCCGGTTGGCTGCCCGGGAAGGGGGGAGTTCTCTCCCCGGACTTAAAAACCCCACCGGCACCGCCGAGTGGCACTGAACACCGAACTGCTCGCACAGCTCGTCTCAGCCACCCAGCTACCCGCCAACTACCCGCCAACGCTCCGAAACCCGTCAGAATGGTCCACTGGTCAGACGAAGAGCGCAAAGCCATCACCTCCATCTGGGGCAAGGTGGACGTGGAGTCCGCCGGCCACCAGGCCCTGGTCAGGTACGGTGCGATTCCGCCTCGAGCTGCACGGGACACCGGATAAATAATTCCTTTTGCTTTAGCAAGTCGGTGAAGCGTCGTAAAGGCGTAGTGTAAGTGCGTTTGAAAATCAACGAGGTCATCAACAACTTGCACTGAGTGTTACGTCGTTTTTGTTTTGTTTTTAATTGAGACGCTTAAGGAAATGTCCTACTTATTAACCTGTAAGTCTTCAGCCTAGGTGAATGCCTTTGAACGTATAAATCTAGGTCTACGCGTTTACTAGACGTGATTGACGACTTTAAAGCAGCGACCCTCCCTTTAGGGGGCTGGGATAGGGTGTGGTGGCAGCCGTGCCTCGGTACAGGCGTTGAGATTGTGCCTCTCGTTGCTTCCGCAGGCTCCTGATCGTGTACCCCTGGACCCAGCGGTACTTCAGCTCTTTCGGAAACCTGTCCAGCGCCGCCGCTATCCTGGGCAACCCCAAGGTCAGGCATCACGGCAAGACCGTGCTGACCGCGCTGGGCGACGCCGTGAAGAACATGGACAACATCAAGGCCACCTTCTCCAAACTGAGCGAGCTGCACTCCGAGAAGCTGCACGTGGACCCCGAGAACTTCCGGGTACGTGCTGCAAACGCCGCTGGCCAGTGTCCGCCAGAATGAAGCACATAGCCCGAGAAACGCACAGCATGTGTATATAGGAACAAGTCATAGGTTTGTTCCATGCTGAAAAGAGAAGAAAAGAAAACACGTTTCGGCTGTGGAGCCTTCTTCGGGTGTGAAGGCTCCACAGCCGAAACGTTGTGTTTTCTTTTCTTCTCTTTTCAGCAGGAATAAACCTATGACTTGTTCCTTTGCAGCTTACACATGCTGATGCAGTTGACCACCTGCACTACTTCAACATATATATATATAAACTGAGACACAGCCATGCCATCTGCTAAGCAGATGGAAAAGAACACTTTGGGAGACTAAAGTAAAAACAAGCTTTCTTTTTGGGGACTTTTCCTAACTACTAATTTGACACAGAACCCCCGACACGACAATAGCAATGAGAAGATCAGCTACAGGGGTTTCGGGACGGGCAGCGATCCTGGTCTGAATATGGGTCAGAGCAGCTGCTCGGACGGTGCGGCACCAGATCGCACGCCGGGGCCACCCGCCCGGTACCTTTAAACCGCCTCACACCGAGAGTCACGCAGCGAAGAGCCGGGCCTGGCGGCCGCTGTGCTGCAGTGCCCTCCGCCTGAGGACACCCGCAGGCCTCGCTAAACTTCCCGAGCCATTGTCGCGCATTTTAAACGTGCTTCCTACGGCGAGAACGGGCCCTCAGCAGTCGGCTCACCTGCGCTCTCTCCCCTGTTCTTGTCTTCCAGCTCCTGGGCGAGACCCTGGTGATCGTCCTGGCCGGGCAGTTCGGCGCCGAGTTCACGCCGGCCGTGCAGGCAGCCTGGCAGAAGCTGCTGGCCGTGTCCATCTCCGCCCTCAGCATGCAGTACCACTGAGTGCGCGCGCCCCCGCGCGCCCGGCTTGATCCAGCCGCCATGAAATAAAGTGCTTTCTTATTCAGCACGCTCTCTCCCGAGTGATTTTGTTCTTTCAAGTGGATTCATGGGGACCGATTGAAAAATCTGCTCTTATTCGAAGTCCATTGCTTGCTGTTCCTATCCTGCCCTTCTAATTAAGAAGCGTCTTACGGGGTTTCTCAAGTCAGGTGATCAGCTTCTGAAATCAGTCCATTCGTGGACAACAGCGTCAATTTTTGGTCATGCACTGTAAACACACGCCTGGGACAGGGAACAGGCTAGCCAGTCATGTTGTTGAAGATGATGCCCTGGTTTCTTTCAAGGAGCAGCAGGATGAGATCCCTGGATCAATTAACTTCTAAGTACCAAAGAGCCCAGATCTGCTTAATGGCTCCTCTGGTTCGTAACCATTCCTAAGTCTTTTTAGGGCAGTGAATTAAAATCCAGCTGCTTACGTATTGCCCTGACCTGCTAAGTAAACCTCAAACGTATTGCCGCAGTGTTAAGAACAGACGTGTTCAAACATCGAGCCTGGCAGCAACATCAGGCCGAGGGATTATGGATTAAAATGTAACTCTCAGGTGTCTGAACACAGCAATGCTGCACACACTGGGTAAAGTGCTGTATGGAGGAATCGGCTACGTCGTGGTGGGGTTACCGGTTCTGCTCCTGGAGAGACCCAATCCAGGTACTGTTACAGCCCACTCTGGGGTGCCCCAGCTTTAAAGAGTAAATCAGTTCGCCGTGTAGTCTGTTTCCTTCAGACAACTCCTGTCTTCGAGATCTGTAGGCTCCTCTTACTTGGGTTTCAAACAATCCCTGAAATAAGCTCTGCAGCAGAGGATGGTTTCATCACGTCTCTCTAAAGGCTGAAGTATGAGTTTATAACCGCAGCACAAGCGTAAAAAACAGTAACAAACGCTATGCTGAGAACAGGTGGCTCAAAGTGCACCATACTGTATAGCAAAAGTGTGACTTTTGTTTTTCAGGTGAAAATATGTCATTAATGCAATTAATCACCAAACACTTTTGGAGAAGCCGAGCTTAAAATAACTGTTCTGTTTACTTCAACATTGATAAGCTTAATTGGTCCACAGGTTACAAAAAGCAGAGTGCATTAGTCCTCTCGCTTCCACACAGAGGGTGGAATGAAGGAGTAACTGTTTGGATACGCTGTGTTCTGTCCAGTTTATGAACCACCGTGAGGAGGGATTGTGTCGGCCCGGTTTGTGTTGGTTAGGCAGTGCATGAGTCAGTTGAACTGCCAAGAGAAGTGTGTGAAAGCACAATGAAACGGGCAGCCTGGGGCACGTTTTAATGTGATGTGATCAAAGATATTCACTGGAGTCCGACTCAGAACTATAAGCGTGTCTTTGAAAAATATGTTTCAGCCCCTGGGACAAAGCAGAGCCAAAACAGAGCCAAAGGCACACTATACATTGTTGGGAGACTTCAAATCTTACAAGTATATACAAATAAATGCTTGATTTTTCCTTTTTAGATTTTGTAACATCCCAGTGACACTACAGGTTAATTACATTCAGATTTCCATGCACATTCGGGGGTTTTATTACAGGTCTACTCATATTACAGCATATTACTACTCATGTGTCAAAGCAAAGCAAAACATTGGGATATATAGTTAGAAGTGTAGCATTCAAATCAAAAGATGCTACATTAAAAATTAAAGTTGCCCAGTGTGCAAGGAAACCCTTATTTGGAATACTGCATACCTGCTTTTTCACCAAGCTACAAAAACCATAGATCAACAGCAACTACTGTAGATATGTCCCCAGACTCCAATGAGTGTCGTAGAGTGACAGGCTAGAAGAACCGAGTCTTTTTAAGACTACAGATTGACTGGCTTAAAGACATAAAAAACGCTCTAAGTCAACCCTGTGGACTTTTATGGAATCAACAGGTGAAGAGAACCAGAGAACAATAGTGGAAAGTCGCGGAAAATGAGAACAGAAGGAACTTATTTACAAAAGCCTGATGTGGGAGTCTGGAACCAGCTGCCCCACCACGCTTTCGAAAGGTTCTTATGGTAAAAGGACAGATAAAAGAACCAAATGACCACCACTGTTAATCGCATGGATTGCATGGATCCATTTGAATAAGAACGTTAAGATCTAACCAAAACTCCAGAGGCAGGAGGGTAATAAGACACTGACGTGCAATACCACATTCGTCCAGAAGATGACACTAGAGTGTTTACTCCCAAAACTGACACGGGTACCATTAAGTACTGCGCGCCACATCTATCAGTCTAACCTGGGATCAGATTTCATGGTTTAATTGGTGTTATTTGTGTTGCATTTGCTTGGGTTGTATTCTATCAACATAGATTTGTGTTAATGTTGCATGAATCTTTTGTGATGAGTGATGAGCAGTACAAGAGATGTGGGTAGATCATGCGGTTTGGAGTCCACTTCCTCTGTTTTTGCTGATTTCTATCAATACTGATAGTATGGCCGCGTTCTTAAGGCTGTCCTTGAGTCTAAGCAGTAAAGCGTTCACACACATGAAGAGGGTGGGGCTGGAGACAGGCAAATCTAAATTCCAATTGTGAAAAGATCTGGAAGAAAAAATACAAGCAATCCCATTTCATTCTGATGACAGTTTTCAAGCAGCTTCGCCAAGTCCAGTGTTAACTTGTCCAGGTCAAGTTATCCACACGTGTGATTAATGGAGGTTATGAACTGAGGTTTGGGAGGGATAACAATGACATATCAATCTCACACAGCTGTATCTGATCACCACCGTAACAGAAGTTACTAGTGAGCCCCTCTAAGAACCCATCTCCACCTGGCAGCTGCCCCCTGGGTCACTCAGTCTGAAGGGGGTTCGAGTCTGCCCCCCAGTGACCGAGCCAAACCCGTCTCACCAAATATTCCAAACCTTCACCAAGCGCTCCGGTCTCGGGTGTCGTTGTCCCCAGTGAAAGAATCTGCTCATAAGAAAGTGATGGGACTTTTTACCCATCGTAGGATTTAAAAAACACAGCATCTTTGATCATGGGAGTATATAAAAAGGCTGTGTCCTTTCTTGCGGTATTGAATGGAGAATGCTTGCCTTTATTCCATTCTTTTAAAGGGGTCTGTCCCATGTTAGGACTGTTTAATTGTAGGGCATGATCCTGTATAAGAGGACCCAATCCCAGTCCTGGACAGTCGCGGTCCTTCTGGATCTACCAGTCTCTCCAGCCAGCCGCTAAAGACCATCAGCGTATCCGGTCTCAGACTGGGCACTCTGGTCTCATTAGGGCAATCGTGATTCCAATAGGAAACTCCTGAAATAGCCCAGTCGATTACGATAACAAGTTTCACTCTTCTACAGATCTTAGCATATCTAATCCTTCCATAGAGAATGGCTGCGGTCTTGAAAAGCCCTAAATGGGGGGCACACAACAGGACAGCCCCTTTATTACGGGGATTTTGACACCTCCTGGCTTTGCTATTGCCACAGCTGCCCAAACAGTTTGTTTGCAGCAGTCAGCCGATAGCATCAGTGTTGTGCCATGCATGTTGTGGGGTACCGACAGCGCCCAGCGCATCTTGGGTGCACTTGGGTGAGCTCGGGCTGTGACGCCAGGCCCTGAGTGCGGGAAACTATTTCAGGAATTGCCCATTAGAAAACCGGAAGACTGGTTGGTATAAGACCCTGTGGATCTCCAGGACCAGGGCGGGGATACACCTTTTCCAAGACACGGGAGCAAATTCACATCTGCAGATGCTTTGAGCGGCACGGGTGTCCTGCAAGCCTCAGACTATTGAAGTAGAAATTCTGAAAAAACACTGTGCAGGTGCAGGTCCCGCAGTCCTCTTGAGCACGAGGGGAGGTCACGGCTCCGTGCGGCTCGTGTAGACCGACTGCAGGAAGCTGTACAGCAGCTGAAAGACTTTACTCCACGATTCATAGGCCGCATCAGTGAAGGCAGGGCCCAGGGCCTCCCCGTAGACCTTAATGATCACGTCAAACAGCAGCTGTCAGAAAAATCAAACAGGAGCAATTCGTCAGTATTCCTGAGCCAAAAACAACAGTGGGACACTGCACACAGAGAAGGTGAGGTCAAAACCAGTCAATTGCATCATTACAAAAGGACAGTCACAAATTTTATTCAGATAGGACGTATTTACATGGTGCCTCCCAGCCATTAGGTTGCCCTGTTTTCCAATATAATTACCAAGCAGACCTGTGCTTTCTGTTTCCCTGTGCAACAAAGAGCTGCTGCTCACCACGAAACAAAGCAAATGTTAAATGTTGTTTTGTACTACGGTATTGTACTGTTGCTGTATTGCATTACTGTCATATATACATATATGTTTCGAGCTGTTGATGTGCAACACAAATCCCCTCAGGGGCAAGAAAGGTTAATTCAATTCAAGCAATGAGCTGTACATTCAGGGGTGTACAAAAGTTCAAAAGGATCCAGGGCAAATGAAGTGAGTTTTACAAGTTACAAAACAGTTGAGGTCTTTGTATTGGCTTAAAGCTGAAGTTCAGAAAAGTGAAACCAGATTTCAGCTGCTTATTAAAGGCTGTAAAGTGCTCTGTGTTTCTCAGAACAAACCATGCAACCTCTTTGCGGCAATATTTGTCTAGTTCAAAGATCTGTAGGCTTTTATTCTGTGACCCCTACAATACCTCGTTCTGCAGTATAGAATTACTCATAAATACCACATCCTGTCATGCAGGATTTAACCTATCAAGGGAAATTACAGAGGTAGACATTCTCAGACATTTTATGAATTCGAAAGTGCAGATGAAAAACACATCAGTGTTTTCTGTGTGGAAGTGGTTGATTTCTTTAATGAGCATGCTATTCAGCATTCAGACCTACCTCGCTTGTATGCACTGACTTCACAGTTTTAAAAGACAAAGACAATCCACACTTACTGTCAACAACAGATGCCACTTTCCTGCTGTAGAAATGAACCCTTTTATCCATTTTATCTGCCTTTTTGGGATTAAAAAAAATCATGGCTAAACTGGACACTATTTACCAACTTCTTCAATTTTAGTTTATTTCATTATAGAGGCTTGCTTTAATTGAACAGGCACCTCTGTGGTGGGTGAAGCACTAAAGATAATTAAACACACCTAGCCTTTTTTGCTCTGCAGCCACCGGATTGTGAAAGCTGTGTTTTTTTAGATGTGCCTCAGAATGCATCAGTACACCAGTACTACACATCCTCTCTGTGCAGGTGCTAGCTTGTCTGTGCTCCAGCTCAAACAGCGAGCAGAAGGGCAGCTCAGTCTTGGGAGGGGGAATACCTTGAAGTTGTGGATGTGTATCTTGTGCACGTCTCTGTGCCTCTCAGCCAGCGCGGTGAGAATCTCTTTCACAGCAGCCCAGTCATCCAGGTTGTCTATGACTTGGTTGAGGGTATTCATGACCCTCTTCCCGTGCAGTTTAATCCTTGGGTTTGTCTGCATCTGCTCAAGAGTGTCCAGATTCTTGAACCTTTTGAAGTACTGCTTGGTCTCGGGGTGATCAGTGAACAGCCTGATGATGACAAGAACAAAGTTTCTTTAAACACAGCGCCCTCTTTTTACAGCCCCTGATCTCATTTGTCATCGCCATCAAAGAAAATAAACATGCATAAAATGATTGCCATATCACCTTTCTCCCCCCCTTATTGGACCACAAACAGCGGCCACACAGAGACTATATAGTTCCCCCTGGTGTGTAGATAATTACCTGTTTGAGACTTTTTGTGCTGTTTTTGCTCAGACTGACTAACCCATAATTTGGAAAGGAACAGGTAAAGGTTTATTCCTGCTGAAAAGAGAAGAAAGGAAACACAACTTTCCAGCTGTGGAGCCTTCTTCGAGTGTGACTCTTTTCAGCATTTAATAAACCTTTACTTATTCCTCTGCAGAATTCACATGCTGACGCAGGTACCTACTTGAACTAACCCAGAGTTTTGCAGGTAACCCCAGATTGGCATGGGAACATGTCAGTCACAGTCCCAGGCACATCAGAGTTCTGTATATACAAGAGAGATGACTGTGCCTAATAATGGCTTGTGCCTGTTGACATTTAGACAGCAACCCCTAACGCAAATGCCATTTTCGGATACAAACAAAACCAAGTGGATTTTGCCCCCCCCAGAGTCTAGAGTTGAATAACACAGCAGAGTTGGTATAGAGGAACCTGTGTCAGTTTATCTTCATTGTTGACTGTTCTGGTCTCGGACATACTATCTGCAACGACAGATGTTTCTGTCTGCGCTGACACAACACAGTCAGACATCTAATCGAAGGGCTTAAGCAATGGGCTACAGATTCTCTTTGAACCCAAAGGGTGACTATGGCATAAACACCAGAGTAAGACAGAGGCGGAAGGAAATTCCACTCATCAACATATACAGCGCAGAACAGTACAAGCTGAGTTTATTGCTACTTTAGCTGAGTCATAGAGCTCACACGCCACGATATTTTAAGATTATACTCGCAGTCTGCGAGGCAAGACGAACCTCGCCCTGTACCGCCCTCTCGCTCACTCACACTCATCGGCCGAGCCCAGTTCAAACTGCGGGTCATTCTTTTCAAAGGGTGCATGGGCAACCGGGGCCATTAAGCGAATCCTAGCTCCGCGGGATTCACAGAAATGAAGTGGTGGCTGGAACATGCTCAAAACTGCCCAGAAGCACAGGCTTCTGTGCTACAGGCTACAGGGTTTGGTAGGCGCTATAAACGACTGATCCCAAGCTGGAACGTTATCAGAAGGTCACGTTCTTATTGCTAAACTGGTCAGGTCTAGCAGCCAAGTCACGGACACGTTGTCCGCAGTTTCAAGAAGACAGCTCGAGTAAAGAGAGAATAGCATCGCGCAAAAAAACAACAACACTTTTTTGGGAAAAAAAAAATAAATACTGATCTGAAATTGAATACCTTATCACGACCACCGCCCCGTTGCCCTCGGGATCCTTGTACACCATCCCCCAGACGTGCCTGATGTTGTTCTTGTCCTCTGCTGTTAGGGTCACCATAGCTGATGCAGATAAAAACCCCGCCAACTAGAATTAAAAGTAACAGCTCTAAACCTCTCGGCTTAAGCCCGGCAGTCGGAATGACCCCGGAACGCGGTTGCATCCGATTTAATACGAGGACCGCGCAGCTCGGTGCAAACCTGAGCTCCTGAAATGGCCCCTCCTATAACGGGAGGGGTCTTTTTCTCTTCGCATTCTGTACACGTTCTTCCCCGGGGACGCGTTGCCACAAGTTGATGTCGTCAGATGTGAACTGAATTGTACAAACTTACAAAGGCGAACTTGAATTGGTTGAAGTCGTGTCGCGTTGCAGCAGGACGGCGGAAAGCCGAGCGAAAAAAAAAAAAGCTTGGCGTAAAAGGTAAAACTCCATACCTTGCGGTAACCCGACTGCACAGAATTACTGCGCGGTTTTCAAGAAGGGCGGAAGGCAGGGACGCGCAGATAAGATCTCTTCTTGTTTTCGCTGTCTTCACGCCGAGTTCGTTGATGTACATCGTGACCCATTTGCCAGTTTCCTCACTAAAGCTTTGGTTTCCTCACTTTCTAGTGAGAACATGAATAGCGACTGATCCAAACACGCTTCGAGGCTGGAAAGCTTCTGCTGGTGTCATGTCAGTGAAAAAAATCCTCAATCTGTGTGGGTCCTAATGCCCCAGTATAGCGATGGGGACACTTTAATGCAGTAAAGGTGCCGATCTCGACACTCTGGTTTTCAAAAATCCCAGGCCGTTTCTCGAGAAGATTAGGGGTGTTATCCCAGTGTCCCTGCCAGATTTCCCGCTGGCCTTTACCACTCATGGCCTCCTAATAATCCCCATCTCTGAACTGGCTTCATCACTCTGCTCTCCTCCCCACTGAGAGCTGGTGTGTGGGGAGCGGACTGGTGCATCATCCAGGTGGGGCTGCACACTGGTGGTGGTGGAGGGGATGCCCATTACCTGTACAGCACTTTGAGTGGAGTGTCCAGAAAAGCAGCATACAAGTGTGAGGATATATGTACAGTATATGTAAGTGCTCGTAAATGTGCACTGCCTGCCGACCACGAACTGATAAAATATTAGAAAAAAATAATAGATCAAGGCAATAGGGGGAGATAAAGGTGATCTAGTGAGGCGTAAAATTGTGAAGGTTTGGGAGTGAAAAACTGTTAAATACTGGTTAAAGTGTTAAATTTAGGAACAGCGTCATTTACATGAACTTGCCTGGCAAGCTGTCTGTCTAGTTTTTGACTATTAAGGAACAGAGATATAATCCCTTAATAAGTCCGGAAACGAAACCCGCTGTGTCATTTACGAGTTAACCCCGTCTTCTGTGTGCTGCAAAGGACGAACTGAACCGGGCAGCCTGAATTGTCCTCTTTTAAAATTGAGCCCTCAGTCAATTATGACGGCAGTCAATAAACCGTGAGATGAGATTAGGTTTATCCGTTTTCTCGCTTTTCGAGGTCTTGAAGTTCGGTTTTGTATTGTTCCGAACAGTCTTTTAAAGTTTTAACAGTCTTTTCTGTTAAAACGGACTTATTCCGCACCGCAGGGTGTAGCGTAGTCACGTGTTTTCGAACCGGCCCTTAGGTGGGTAACAGATGTGCTGAGCAGGCAGATGAGGAAGATGAGGAACGGGGCATAGTGTCCGGAAAGAGAAGTCTTGGGGTTTTGCCCCTACACAGTGCGCTGTGGAATTGCCTCGCACAACTCCCGTGATGATCCACAGCGGACATGTGAGTATTTAGGGACAAAATGAACATTGCGCGCCACTGTAGCAACCCGTGACAGACCCTGTTGGTCCTCTGTAGACCGGAAACGTGTGAAACACGTACAGCAAAACACTCATAGACCTCGACGTCTACGGAAAGATGGGTGAAAAATGAAACCAGAGCGCGAATGGAACCTTCCTGTTTCGGGTCCCGGACACTGACAACTGTAACACATCCTCTTCTCCTAAATTCTTCAGAAATTACGGTTCCACTCAGCGTGAACCCAGGCGTCACCAATTCTGGTGGTAAAGCTGAGCTGACTTAAACGAATCCCAAATTGAACTGACAATATACTCAGCTAGAACGCTTGTCATTTTTTTTATAAGAGAGAGATCACTTTATTACCCATATACAATCTCTTGCATTAGGAATTTGTCTTTTCGCAGACCCCAGCTTGCTCTCCATGAGACACACAGACGGGGAGAGAGAAGCTGGGGGTCAGAGCCCCCCTGGAGCAGCTGGGGTTAAGGGCCTTGCTCAGGGGACCAACGGAGTAGGACTCCTCTGCCGGCCGCGGGATACGAACCAGCAACCTTCCAGCCACAGAGCCACCACTCCGCCCCGGGAATGAGGGATATTTAGAGGATGAGATGGATCTGAAGTTATTTGTGGAATACAGGAGTTAAAAGCCGACAGCCTACTGTACATGTTTAGAACTAGAAAACTAAGGGGGTTCAAATTAAACTTATTATATGGTCAGTCATCCATTCGATTATTGAATTAAGCGGCCAGGTGGCTCACAGACCTACAGGACCAACAGTGGATGTTAAACCAGGAACATCGCACAGTGGGAGCCACTGCATTTCCAGTACACAAACGATCCTGAAAAAAAGCAACTGCACGTCTTTTCAGCCTGAAAGCTACAAACCCCATCGGGGACAAGAAACCTTTTTATGAAACATAAGCTTCTTGAACTGATTTGATGAAAATAACCCAATCCCTCATGAGAAATTCGAAAAATCTGGGTGTGGCAAAATAACTCCCGTTCTTACATAGGAGGGTACAAATTTATTAACGTACTAGATAACATGGGGAGATTTTGTCCTTTTTCGGCATGATGTAAAAAAAAATGAAAATGTTAGGTTTGCTGCCTGGATGTGTTCTGTGCATTGTTATCTCTATTCCAGTCTCAACTAGATTTGTAAAGCCAGGATGCTGAGTCACCATACATCCGGGAAAACCATTCTAGATCAATCATATAAACTGCCCACAGCTCAGTTCCCCTAACACCCATATCTCTATTTTGAAAAAGAAAGGGAGAATATTGAGACAAATTGCTTCCATTAGAAATACAAGTTTAAACAGATCCTCCAATCTTAACTGGAAACAAAGGGTCTATTAAGAAACACACTCGCAGTAGGAGCCACTGTCTGGTAAATTTCTCAGGTTGTGGAACGCTAAAAACAGTCTTCAGCATGTCAGACTAACAGGTGACAAAATCTACTGAGGTTTTAAAATCCACATTATCCACTTAAACTACATATTACACATAACCGTTAGGTGGGTAAATTAATCAGATGTACCAAGTTAACATTTTTAGGTGCTGTAAAGGCATTTAGAAACTCAAGATCAAAACTCTGAACAGGACACAAAGAAAAAAATAATTTACTGTCTTTGCCTCCTCGGACTCATGCTAAAATGCAAGATAAAATTACCAGGGATGGTTCAGGGAGGGATAAAGGACTCTTCTTGAAATGTCAACTTGGGTAACGGAGGACAAGCCAGCTGCCCGAGATCACAGTACATTGAAGTGGGGGCTGAATTAAGGAGAGTACTGTGTCCCATAGACAGCCAAAAGGTTAAGATTCAGATGTTGATTGGCATCATTTAATTTCACACTGATCTGTGCATTGTGAAGTGTTAAGTTTGCTCTTAAAGTCTTCAATAATTAAAGGCTAATGAAGGAAAAGGAACTGTTGTTACCACATGAAAAGCATTAGGTAATATCTCTAAAGGACACCTAAAGGCTGGATTTTAATCCAGAAATAATTGATTTATTTGAAGTGCTTTTAGGAACGTCGGCTATTTAATTTTTTTTACAGATAATGACCAAGGTTTGAGAGCATTTTTTAAATTTCCCTTAATTTTTTCCTTACGTTTTCACAGTCCTGAAATTCCTTAACTTGCACCTCTGTTCAGTTCCCATAACGTGAGCCACTCTTGGGACTACATCCGTTTTACGGTTTTCGTGCTTTCTTCAGACCTCAAGGGAGTTCTGCCTTGCCGAGAATAATTTACATTGCGGGGCTAACCGGCAGCCTGACACCACATTCCACTGCAGGAAAGCATTAACAGTTAACACGAGGGACCTCAAACGGGTAGTCTAACAATTTCTCCAAACCAAAGCACTGAGTCAACCCACATGGATCAAGCAGGGACATGCAAACGCCCTTCAAGTATACGAATCTTTCAAACTTGATTCCAAACAAAGGGAAAAGAGTTTATTAAATAAAATAAGTCACGTAACTTTGGAAACAGATTGAGATTTTATTGTGAAATGAGGCACAAAGGAATTAAGTCCAGGAAATGTTGCAAAATTCCTTAGGCATTATTTACAGCAAATCATTTGAGCAAAAAAAAAACTTTGAAGCCACCAATCAGAAGGAGGGAGTGACAATGAACATTTAAACATTTTTGCAATTTCCAAGAAAACCTCAAAATGGCTTGCCTTGATATGCCAATGTTCGCTTAATGCCGAAGTAGCCGGAATCGAAGCCCAGCTGCACCCTTCACTGCAGAAAAACAGATTCTCTGCTGGGTCTGACATGTGCTCCCTGGCTAAACATGTAAATAAATTTAAAAACAGAACAGACATCTTTAAAAAAAGACATTAGTCTCCATTCAAAAGAAGATTGTGCACTGTTAACTCACACTTAACACCATCCATATGCTAATTTGGCAGACCTTAGGAGCACAATACTCCTAAAGCTGCTAAATTAGCCACAGGGAGTATTAATCTTATGCAAATGTGTATTACGAGCATCCACATATCTACCGGTTTATAAGTAAAAAGTCAGCAGTAACCAGCTAGACCTAACAGGAACCCAGTAATTCCATGAGGGCTTAAGAAACAGAGAATGAGAGAAAACCACTGGATACATCTGTAAACTGAATATGTAAAAAAACTACAATGCATTGCAGTGTCTAACTTATTATAGGAGGGATAAACATTCAATGGAAACTGCTGAAGCCGAGTAATATTTTTCTGTAAACTTGTAGGATCATAAAATTGGTTGTTTTAGCGAAAGTCCCCATCGCTGAACTATGTACATTTTCCAAGTGCCGTCCCCTTTAAAGTATAGCTCTTTTGTAACCACCATAAAAATCTAGACCCCAAGCTACACTGTAAACACAGCAAGGAAAGTTAAAAAATCTCTTGCATGAAGTGGGATGGACTGCAGACTTGGACATACTGTTCTCAACCGTACTGCATTTCCAGTATTTATTTTGTTTGCCTTTGTTTACCAGGGGCTGTAGTTGTGAAATAAGCCCCAATGTACAGGAAACAGAACTCGCATTTCAACAGTCTGAAAAGCTCCCCAGCACGGTCACTTCCCCGAACCGCTGTAGACTTCATAGTGAACCAATTCATTAATTAAAACAACACCACCACAATACCCTGCAATGGTGTTCTGAAGCTGGTTAAGTTAATTTTAGGATGATACCATTAACATTAAATAATTATACGATTCAAACTGCTACATAATGCTTTCTGAACCTCAGTAGAGCAAAGCAATACCGTACTATTCCGTAGCTTAAAAACTTCCACACTGGGGTTTGGGGTTTCAAAGTGAACTATTCCCAATGTACACTGTGCTAACTGATGCTTAAAATATAGTTGTATAAAGAGAACCAAACTTATAAAGCCGGATGTTTACACGAAGATTGATACAGCTAATGTTTCTAAACACTGCAGTGTTGTTTATACTCCGACATAACATTAGGCAACTTTAATCCAAAATTCCAAAAACCGGACTATATTCTGGCTATTTTGCATTAAATTCCAGAGCTCCCACCCTGAAAATGACATGCCCCCTTGCAAATAACAGATGGAAAACTGCACAAAACAAACTGAGAAGACTCAGGACCGTCTACCTAAAAAAAAACAAAAACCTCACAAAAATACAATTTCCTTTAAAAAAATGCTATATACCCTAGAGAAGCAATAATATCCAGCAGTATTTAATGGGTATGTTAAACTAGGACAGAAAGAGGAGAAAAGGGGTTCTCTTTGAGGGAACGAATGTACAGTGTAACACGGAATAACAGAGGCTCCATATCCCGTCAGATCTCTCCGGCTTCCCGTTCCTCGGACCTCCGGGAGTCCGATCTTCCATTCATGCTCTCCTGCCTCCGCTCAGAGGAGCTCTTCTCCTTCCGGTCCCGGTCCCGATCCCGCGACCTGTCCCGAGAGGAGCGGTCCCGATCCCTGGAGGACCTGGCGGGTCAGAGCGGGGTTTAAGAAAACGATTCCAACAAAGACTGGCCTGTTTTTAAAACACCTTTGTTGAAGTCCCGAAAGAGGGAGGGGCAGAACAAAAGCAACAAAACGGGTGGTGACGAAATACTTCTAAAAATAATCAGCCAGGTTATTCAACTGGTTATTCAACTGGATCAGAAATTCCAAGGAAGAAATTCTACACTTCTCTGAAAAAGCACGGAGAGAATCATTAATGATATAATCAGGGCTGGTACCTGACGAGAAAACAACACTGGGCGATAAAATTACATCGATGCCGGACAAACGTTGAGACTGGCTCATCGTTTGGATCATCCCTTTTCTGAAAGCCGGCATCGCTGCGCGGCGGACGCAGGCCTTCCCACGACTCCCGGGGGGAAAGGCGCCAGACAGGCAGTTAGCACGCCGAGGTGCTCCCGTGCGTCCCGAGGGGCCTAAGGCCGGGAAGGTGAAAGCCCTCACTTGTGCTTGGCGGCCCTCTCCCGGCTGCGGCGGTGGCCCCGGCTGCGCGAGCGGCTCCGGTGCCTGCGCCTCCTGTCGCGGTCCCGGGACCGGGAGCGGGACCTCTTCCTCTCCCGGGAGGACGAGCGGGAGCGGCGCCTCCGGCGTTCCCGGGAGCGGGACCTGCGGGGCACAAGGCAGACAGGGAAGCATGGTGCAGCCGTGGTCACGGCCGCGCGGAGCTCGGAGCAGACGGGGCGACTCATCCTACCCTGCCCTCAGCAGGGAGCAAGGAACCCTGGTTGCAACCAGCTAGTGACAGTACTCAGGCTCGAACCCCCCCCCCCCCAATGTGTGGAGCAACTCTGTTCAATCCCAGAGACCCCCTGCACAGGCCAAGAGTTACAGGAAGCGATGCCGATACCCACCTTCGGTGCTCCCTGCTCCGTGACCTGGTCCTGCAAACAAGCAGAACAGCTACATTAACGGAGGGCACAAACAGCCCAAAAGACCAGTCACCTCGCGCATTTGTTCACCAAATGCACTCGTGGGAGATGCAAATATTTAATTTAAAAAAAAACAAGTGACGGCTACCTTCAGGAGGTCAATTGTAGCTACACTTGTTTCAGTTTTCTTTGAATATCAACTCCCTGCCTGTCTGAACAATACCATTTTTTTTTACTGTGAACTTACACGGCAGAAAACTCCGCGGTGTCATTTTGTTTGCGTAACTATGTGTTATCCCTGCAGTGAGAGAGACACTCATGACCTTTAGAAATCCAATTAGGTGGGTGTCCCGGGGGGCACTACGGTCAGGAGTTCAAGCCTGAGTAATATCGCTAGCCGTCTGCAACCGGGCTTCCTTGTGCGCTGCTGAGGGCAGGGTAGGATGAGTCAACCTGTCTGCTCCGAGCTCCGCGCAACAGTGACCGCCGCGAAATCTCGGGCAATCACAGCCATGTAGTGCAGTCAGTGAGGTCAACACCCGTCCTCCAGTCAAGAGCTGAACTGCGGGCACAGGTCTGCCGTATCTGCGACCCCTTAAACATGAGCAAACGCAAAGGCGGAGGGATCGGAGGAGCCTGCTTCTGTGCAGTTGTAGAGATCGAAGCCGCTTGCCAAGACATGAAAACCAACTGGCGGTTCCTAATCGGAACAGTACCAACTCCTTACATTTAGACAGCGCTTTTCTGGACCCTCCACCCAAAGCGCTTTACAGTCCATGGGGACTCCCCTCCACCCACCTGGATAAGACAACGGCAGCCAGAGTGCACCAGTACGCTCACCACACACCAGTTATCATTGGGGAGGACTGCAGAGTGATGAAGCCAGTTCAGAGATGGGGATTATTAGGAGGCCATGACACCAGGGTTACACCCCTACTCTTTTCAAGGAAGCCCTGGGATTTTTAATGACCAGAGTGTCAAGATCTGAGTTTTACATCTCATCCAAAGGATGGCACCTTTATTATATTATAGTGTCCCCATCGCTATACTGGGGCATTAGGACCCAAACAGACTGCAGGGTGAGCTCCCCCTGCTGGTCCCACTAACACCTCTTCCAGCAGCAGCCTCAGCTTTCCCGGGAGGTCTCTCATCCAGGTACTAGCCAGGCTTACACACCTGCTGAGCTCCAGTGGGCTGCCAGCTGTGCGTTGCAAGGTGATAAAGCTGGATAAAGTTTAAAAAACTTCAGAAAACCCTGCTGCCTGGATACCTCAATGAGAGCAACAAAGGTCACTCATGAAGGCAAAGGGTGGTAAGCCCCTCTACAGCCCTCTTGAGAATCGGATCAACAGATGTGTTTAGTAGCTTTCCATACCTAGCTACACTTCAGAGGTGTGCACTGCCTGAAGGCCATGTCCTACCTTACCATGCATCTAACAGGAGACGTACAAGAGTAAGAGAGAGTTAGTTACCCTGAGGCAGTTCCCCTAGGCAGTTCTCCTGGGGCATCAGTCAGTGAAGAATCCCCTCTGAAGAGGAGAGTGTAAAAAACAGTTACAATTTAACTGGCGTAAAGGGGCGAGCGCACAAGAGAGACCCCGACACGAAAAAGCCTGCCGGCACAATGACTGCAACAAGTTCCTTTGCTTGCTAGCTGATAAAACATGGAAATGACTTCGCTTGATTATGGCCAATGGCTCATGCATTTGTAAAGCAGTAGACATCTTCACTGTGTTATAATTTTTTTTTTTTATTTGACAACGAACAAGTGTTTAACATTACAGCTTTCAAAAAGCATAACTTGGAGCCAGCCAAGGGGCCGACTGGAGGTCTCTGGACCCTTTCCAGGATGCATTAAGCTTATCTTCAGTTGCGCCATCACCGTTATGCTCCATTTCGAACAGCCTGCGTTTGATGAGGCCCTGAAGCGAGCTAACTGCAGGCCGGCTCCCTCCCGCTCACCCGCTGGCTGACCGTAGAGAGGCCGGCAATTTCTGCCATTTGCATGAGCAGGCAGCTAACAAGTGAAAAGCAGCTCACCCATCTGGAAATGACCATTCCTGGTGCTGCCTTCAGTTCTCTAAAAAGGAAAAGTTCACCAGCCCAGGAAGGTCCTTCCATCTCCCTGAGCCGAGCCCGAGACAGCTCTCTACACTCCAAACGTCAAGGTGGACCAAAAGTGCGACCCCCCTTTAAATTAAGCAGGATTTCTCCTTGCGCTTTTTCTACACTTGCTTATGCTGCGCACATATAACCCCAATAAATCCTATAAATTGAGCCATCTATTCATACTATCCTGAAGTGGTGCGCGGGCTGACTCACACCCGCAGGCAGACGGCGCGTGTTCGTTTCTCACAACCGCGGGCGGCGCGGATAAAAAAAAAAAAAAAGCCGACCTGCGCATCACTACTTCCCCGTCTGTTCGAAATAGATGCTCTTTGCTTTTAAAGTTCACCTTCTGTTCACTGCCACAGCCTTACTGCATCTAGACTTGCAAATGAATTCAGAAGATGCAAGAGCTTAAAAAACTCCTCCACATTAAAAGTGCAGCAGAAAGTAACAATCTAAGGGTATTTCATGGGTTTCGGCAGTTCTCCAAGGGAATCAACCAGTCCTGATACAGGGGAGGTGGAAGCAGCAGAGGGTCCCCCTGTTTGCCAGGTATTAACTACAAAGAGACCCAAGGCTGTGTGTACAGCAGACCCTGCCCACTTACAGGGTCTCTCCAGACCCATCTGAGCGCCAGTCAGACCCACCTTTTCCTCATTCTCTCCTCCCTCTCTCGTTCTTCTCTCCTCTTCAGACGCTCCTGGTTTCTTTTTTCTTGCTTCTCTGCCACGGTTTTCTAGGGGGCAAAAAAAACCCAAATCTCAGTAGGTTGCAAAGAAAGATCAGTGAGGCATGGACTACAACTTGCCTACAAAAAAACTATTTGTGTGGGGAAAAAGCTACTTAGATGTGCCTCCGAATACAAAAAAAAGCTTTCAAATACTGTTAACAAAACCTCCCAGGATATCAGTGCATTCTAATGCTTCAGCTCACAGACTGGTCTTTGTTACCTTTCTTACCGAGTGGTGCCGTGGCTCTGTGGCTCAGGATCTGCGCCTGTGACCGGAAGGCTGCTGATTCGTATCCACTGGCTGTCAGAGGAATCCTACTCTGTTGGGGCCCTGAGCAAGGCCCCTAACCCCAACTGCTCCAGGGGCGCCGTATAAATGTCTGACCCTACGCTCTGACACCAAGCTTCTCTCCCTGTCTGTGTGTCTCATGGAGAGCAAGCTGGGGTATGCGAAAAGACAAAAACCTAATGCAAGAAATTGTATATGGCCAATAAAGTGATCTGATCTTAGTTAACACAGAACTGCACTTCTAAATGAAAGCTCCTTCCTTATGTTGTAATGGTTCGACAAACTGTCAGGACCCAGGGCATGGGGCACTGTGTAGTGGGTAACCACGCTCGAGCCCCACCTTCAGCTGCTCCAGCTTCTCGCGGATCTGGATGAAGCCCAAGTGCAGTTTGCCCCCGAAGTGGTCAGCCAGGCGCCGGTCGTTATCGTGGAGGCCGAGGTAGGCGGAGCAAACCTCGCACACGCGCAGCTTCTGCTGCTGGAAACTGGAGGCGGGCATGGAGTTCCTGTACTCCTCCTGCGAGAGGAACACCACCAGGATGTGTGAGCACTTCAACCTCTTGGGCAATCTTGCACACAACACGCATTCAGCTTTGACAACCAGATTCATACATGATCATACACGATCAGGACTTACTACATCACTGATGCTCAGTCATGGATAAGAGCACACCTAAGAAGTATCCGAAGTTCAATCTTAATGCACGCCAACTCAAAATTACTTTTGAGCAGATTTCCCTGATTAATATAAGGAATATAAGAATTCCTTTAGTGCAACTTGGCAGCATTTTAAACTTCTCAAACAAAGAATCTGCAAAAATGTATAGCAGCCTGAATGATATCACAGTTGACTTAAGCTCAGCTCTGGCACGGGCCGGTGGAGTGCTCTTACCTCTGCTTCACGCTTCCTGCTCCTGACCTTCTCCACCTCCTGCAGGACCTTCTGCGCCTCGTCCACGTTGCCCTCTGCCCCCAGCTGCTCCGCCTTGGCTAGCAGCTTCCCGATCTCCTCATTCAGCTCATGCACCTTCTCGGCCTGAGAACAAGAAGACAGCTGTCTCAATACATGGCCTGTTAACAACAGACGTGCTGATCGTGATGCAGTGTCAAGATGCATTGGCAGCACTTGGCCCTGTTGAGCAAAGGCAATGTAAATGGTACTAGACGCTTTTCTGGACACTCCACTCAAAGTGCTTTACAGGTAATGGGGATCCCCTCCACCACCACCAATGTGCAGCACCACCTGGATGATGCGACGGCAGCCATAGTGCGCCAGAACGCTCACCACACATCAGCTATCAGAGGGGAGGAGAGCAGAGTGATGAAGCCAATTCATAGATGGGGATTATTAGGAGGCCATGATTGGTAAGGGCCAGGGGGAACTTTGGCCAGGATGCCGGGGTTACACCCCTTCTCTTTTCAAGAAAAGCCCTGGGATTTCTAATGACCAGAGTGACAAGACCTCAGTTTAATGTCTCATCCGAAATGAGGCTGTCGTTAGCAGTTCAAATGCTCATTAAGCCCCCTCACCTTAGCCGCAACCTCCGCGCTGATTTCCTCCTGTGTTTCAGCCAGCCGCTTCTTTGCGAGCTCTGTTCTTCGGTCACAGTCGGCGATGAAAGACTCCAGGTGGTCTACAGCCTAAAAACAGACGCAGAAATGGAAGCACTGTTTCACAATCTTAGGTATGATTTTAAAACCCCCGCAATTCCTGAATGACTGTACTTATTGCACAGAATCAAGCATTTTACAACTGGAAAAAAAATCCCCCTAGCTGTCATAATACTGTTTATAAAGAAATGTGAATAACCAGGGGATTTACGGTTTTTAGTTTCACACACAAGAATTATAAGTGACTTAAACTGTAAAAAAAACAAACTTACTGGCACAAAAAACTGAACCATATTCAATTGTCACCATTAATAAACTACACATCACATTCAACAATACTGTCTGAGAAAGTCCACAGCTTCTTTACAATCACATTTCAAATTATCATAGTGCAAACTCAAGATGGGGGAAGATAAAATTTAATTACCAACTATTATTTAAGAAATATCAGAATATACAATTATGTTTCTCCCATCAAAGATTATTAGACGACATGAGTAAAAAAAATGACAAATCTCATTTACTCACACAACGAGAGGGATCAAATACTCACCCTTATACAATCAACAATGACCACATTCCCTCTTCCTTTGTATACGAATTTAAATTTAGGGCTCTTCCTTTTCGGATTTTTATCCCGACTTTACCTGTTACAATTACGTTGATATGAGATTGCGGCATAATTAGTAGACTTCTAATTTTTCCTACAGTCAGGTGCTTCATGTAATACTTTCAAGTCTACAAAAAAAAATCATGACTTGAGCTCTCGGTAAGGAAGTAATCGAAGAAGTCAAAAAAGTGTTTAGGCTTAATGTCTCAGTCTTACCAGGAGTCAGGGAAAACAATGGATCACAGATAACTGATCCAGTAAGATGATTTTGTGGGTTGAGCTTTTTTTCCCCCCTATTGGCCATCGACCGTTTTTGGAATCTCCAATTCCCTTTACACATCTTTTTCTGATGGAGCCCATGCCTGTGCTCACACGAGCAGAACGAGGAAGTGCAAACAGGTGTCTCACACCTGCCCCACACATCAAGCCATTCACCTTTATGAAGGCGACAGGTAATGCTGAGGCATACAGGTGGTTCAGCGCCAACTGGAGGAGAGGGCCGCCCCTCAGCAGCCGTGCCACAAGCCTGCAGGGGTCCAGAGAGTTACAGGGGACCCCAGAAAGTCACAGAGAACACCCCCAAGCTTGCCCTCAGCCACACTGAGCCAACTGTGCACCGCCTCCTGCCTAAACCGGGTCACACTAGGACAGCGACGCGTCGGTCGTGTTCTAGACTAAATATGCCGTCACGCCAAAAGTGCAGGTTTGACGAATTCCTGAAAAACCCAACTTACATCCAGTTCGAAGAAAAGGTCTCGGTCCTTGGAGGCGATCTCGTAATCCGCCCTGAGGGCCAGGTCGTGGATCTTTGAGCACTCCCCCAGATCCATGCGCTGTGAAGAGAACACGACACTAAACCCAAGGAATACACTCCCACAGTGCTATCCTGAACAATAAGATGTTACTTGACCACAACAACCAAGTCCGATCATACAGGATTGATCAAAGATGCAGGCCGCCAATGATGTTGTTTAAGGAAGAGCTTTGTGCTTGAAAGACACTGATCTTTGCTATTTCCTGTATGCACCAAACCATTATTGTGTTCCTTCTGCGGTTTATTTTGCGTTCATCGAGTCTTTCTTCCCTTCTTCTTCACGTGAAGTGGCAAATGTTTTAGGGCCACAGTATTAGTATTAGTCTCCGTCATTTGACTAACATATCTCAAGCATTCACAGCCCATTTTCCATCTCTCTGCGATTGCATACTATTCGTTATTGATGGTTTCTTTTACTCACGCAAAAAATACACATTAGCTAAAGGAATCGCAAGCCTCTACAACAATTTTAAAATGCTTTGTCCATTACTTCTTTTTTAAAATCAACCTAGACTTTATATAAGTACTTGATATTTTCAGACCAAGGCATGACACTGTGAGATCTGAGAGCTGTGCAATTATGTACCATCTCAGGTGCTGGCTGTTAATTATCTTGTATTGTGTACTACTGCATTACCACAAACAGTATTTCAGAATGGATTCTTGTGTACAATTTTTTTTGGTGCTCACTCATTTGTTTGGCCAGGCCACCTGCCTGGTCTGCATACAACTGAGTACAGCTGATTTACCATGAGAATTTCCTAAAATATATTTTAACAAATTGATTTTATCATGAAAGGCAATACAGCAGAGCAATGTTGTCACGTTTAAATTCACCCCTTTACAAATGCTGGTGTTATGTCTGCGATGCAGCCCCAAATCCAAGGGTTTCTGTATTTAAAATCCAGACCATCGTTACTTACCGTGCCAGCAAGGATGTCATGAGGACAGCAGTTCAGCAGGTGGCTTTTGCAGACGCGTTCGTCTGTGAATTTCACCCTCTGTCGAGTTTCGTCACCTGAAACAGGTTGTAGGAAAAAAAAAGAACAAGTCAGAAATGGTCATAGCTCGAACACAGCTTAACATATAGAGAGGATCCAGTGGCAAAAGATTATAGTTACACTTTTTCTTTTAGGACACTGTGTTAAATTCTATTTTCAGGTGAAATTCACTCAATTTTACGGCAATAAAACTTAACAATAAAAATAAAACTTACGGCAGAAGACATCAGGTAACACCGATGGTGTTCATTATGATTTGCATAAAATCTGGGGATGGCGATCAGGGCATCCTAACAGCTTACAGAACCAATTTGCTGGAGTGTTAAATCTCCACGTATGTTTGAACAAATTAGTTAGCAGCAGGAAGGCATTTTCTAAGGAGCTTACAGCTGTAAACTCCACTTGACCTTCCTTTGACAATGACATGAGCATGTTTTTGGGGTGCAAGTGGGGAGAGTAGTGGGCAGATCTTAAATTCAGGCACATTACGGTACATACAGAACACAGGTTTTATAACTTGCTGCAGAGATCACACGGGACCTAAAACAACCGATGGATCCACAAACTAATAGACCTCAGGCTCCACAAGCAACAGTGTCGGGGAGATTGTAACACTGTAGACTTGTAGCTTTCAAATCTGGAGTTTATTGTGCAAATGTTTCAGAGAAAAATAACCAAATACTGAAGTGGGATATAAAAGATGGATCTTTCCCAGTAACAGCTGAGACACCAGCATCAGATTAGATTAGATCCAAAAATGTTAAGCACAGTGGGGATGCCGTGTTGAGCCATGTAGTGTCAACCCATTTGAGTTGATATCCCTTAATCTACTGTACATTGGCATCCAGAATGCTGGTTTGATATCAGGGGCATCATTAGAGAAGTGAAGGAGGTGATTCATGGAATGAAAACAATGCATCCTGGTGCTTGATCACTCTGCAGGAGTCAGCCAGTGACTATCCTGGGCACATGGCTGCAAGCTAGGTTTGCCTATGGACTAAGAGCCTCTATCACCCAGGTTGAACTCAGCTGAAACACCGCAAGAGCTGTTAAATTGGCATGGTGTGCGATTCCAAGAGTCTGGACTTTTTGCAAAAAGGCCTGAACTGGGTGCATTTTACTCGGGGAGCGCTTAACAGATGCGACTCAGTAAAAGGTTAAACAAAAAAAAGGAGGTTAGTTAATACACACTGCGAGCTTCCTCATATACTGTACCCATCTGCATCTTCAAGACCTCAGCTGCAGAATTTTATACCCGCTGTTGAAAAGTATAAAAGGGAAAATCTTTCTTGCCCACACCTGTAGTAAGGAAGTCAGGGGAATGATACACAAAGTACAAAGTGTCAGTTGGTATGTGGCACATTCAGACAGCTCTGCTGTTCTATGACACATGTTGTGCAACTAGTAACACTATACTGCATATACTATTCCATGACTTGCAAGCAACCAGACGAACTCTGTTTATATGCTGCAATAATCCTGAGGTTGGCATTTAACGTTCCTTTTAAATTTACGTTATTAATTTCTTTGACTTAAAAAAAAAGATATTTCTGTAAAGCAAACATGTCTTTCGATATTCATAACAGCTTTAAAAATTATTTGTGACTCACGGCTCGATGAACATGAGGCTTTTCTGCAACTCCCTTGCAGATTGATGTAGGCTGGCAAAGATACACTGAACCTTTATAAATAAAATAAAGGGGCCACAATTGTTCAGTTTGTATGAAACATAGGTATGGGAAGCAATTCAAATTCAGCTTAATTACACATACACACACAGTCTCACTTCACACAAGCAGCACTCATTAAACTGAGGAATGTCAGAACCAACGAGCACGTAAACTTGGTTACCCAGATGTGCTGCTCAACTGACTTTCCACGGTATTACACAAGTAGTTTGCCTTATAATTTTGCGGTCAAGCTCCTTAACTCCTTAAAAAAAGAAAAACGCAGCAGCACCACCAACTACGCATTAACACGTCATCACGTGGTGCTATGAATGAGATGTAATTCTGTTTTCTACCATCCCGCTGCGTTGTCAACAGTCCCTTCTTAACCAAGAAAGAGCGACGTGAAGGAAACTGGCGCTACACAGCTCAACCACGCCAAAAAGCCAAGACTGCACAGCCCTTTACGTCCTTGCAGGTGCGCAGGTTAAACACCGCTGCGAACAGCGGAAAGCAAAAACGCTTAGTCTTTAAAGCGAGGAAGCTCTGCTCCGTCATGACGATTCGCTTTTCAACAGCGAATCAAAACCGAAAACGCCTCTGGCCCTTAGCAGGTACTGAGCCGCCATTGCTGTCTGAGACGGCACCGTTGTGTCCAGCAGGCCACAGACTGCAATCGACATTTGTAAATAAGGTGGGAATACATCGCGTTTGTTTACTAAATAGCGCTTTCAAGGCGACCTTCCATGTTTTACGTTTCGTTCTGTTCCCTTTAAAATAATTACCGGAGCGCCGTGACATGTCTTATCGTCTCTCTCAAGACAGAAGGCGCCACTTGAGGCCCGTAAATCAGGCCTGGCCTAGAGAGCGCTACCGCCCAGCACACCGCGGCGAAACCCGGATAAACAGTACGAAACCCCCCCACCAGATACGACTGACAAAAATCACGATACGACTTCCTATGCGGGGGGGAGGAAATGAAAAAAAGAGTAACGTCGGCCTACCAGACAAGGCATTCGTCCGTCCCCTTGGCGGAACACAGGGAGAGACGGCGCGTCCATAATGAAACTGAGCCCCGATACTCACCGTCCCTTGCTGTTCCCATCAGCTGGTCCAGCAAAGCTCTCATCTGAGCCTGGGCCGACATGGCGGTCGCTTATTTGTGTCTTTAACCCCTTATCTAGCCGCACTGTACATAAATCTGCAGCTTCGCTGTTTTTAAAAGAAAACCAGCTTCCTTTTTCCTTGCTCGTCTTCCCGTCTCTCCTCCCTCTCGCAAGCCTGCAGACCCGTGAGAGGCTGGGAGGACGTGACGCGTCCAGAGCGGAAGGCCGCGTCCAATGCATGCCGGGAGTTGCAGTTCCCGAGGTCCCTGCTTGCGAAATGAAATCGCATTTTTACTGGCACAAGTTGGGCAGGTACAGAATGTTTTTTTTTACAAAACGAAACGAAGGGTCCATTGCACACAGATTTCCCCTCAAAGTAAATGTCGTGTAACTACAGATAAAGCTCGATTTGTTTAGCTACAAAAAACCTTTCGCTGGCCCTCGAAAATGAAAGGCAAAGCGGTGTTGTAATTTAAATAAACGACATCTGTTTCTAAACAAACGCAGAGCCGGTGACGTTGGAGGTGATCAGCGTCATGGAAACTTCGGAAACCTGCGATCAGCACAAAATATAGATCATCCCCAAGCGCTTTGCAATAAGAGAGCGCAGTATCCACCCGAGCGATGCGCAGTGGACAGACAACACGCCTGATCAGGTGAAGGTGACAGAAGTGGTTTCGGTTAAATTAAGGGGTGGCAAGGTACCAAGCCTGTTCAGATCAGGAGCGGAATGTAGGCTAAATTTACCCGGAGGTTAACACCCCGTTCTGTCCAGGGTGCTGAGGGGACTGAAGATGAGAATTTGAAGCCGCAAATGTAAACGTCCCGATATCACGGCTCTTCTCTGAGGCGCGCCGATGAAACGCGCAAAGGCTCCGCTAAACTTGGCGGCATCAGATCTTTCACTTTTCTAAAACAATTATCCTTCGTTGTAGGGGTGGTCCGGTGGTTTGCACGGCTGTCTGGCAGCGCTGGGTCCCTGGGGTTAGTCACCGCGGTGCTGTCAGTGTGCAGTTTGCATGCTCTCCCTGCGCGCGCCAGGATTCCCCCCCCACAGTGGAAAGACCACTGGCTAGCTTCTTTTTTTTTTAAAAAAAATATGTTTTATTTAAACACCAGAAATACAAAAAGAAAAGGAGACAGAATATTAAAATAGGTACAGAAATAGACACTTCACAGCCAGGGGAATTCACGACTGTAAAAACTAAAAATGATACTTTTTACATATTCCCATTGCATGTCTTGCCTTTTGATTCTTTAAATTTCTAATAGCATTTAAATAAAAAAAGGAATTCAACTTTAAAAGCATGAATAGAGGGAGCAGTGTTAGACCATTTACTTTTGTGGATGAAGAATTTAGCCAAAACAATTAACAGATTAATAATAAAAACACATCCTTTATCCAAATCAGATCTAACAGAATATAAAATAACATCAAAATCTTTCAATTTAACATTTACCTTAACATGTTTAACGAAAACATTTTGCAAATCTATCCAAAACAGTTTTGTAGATATGCAGTCAACAAGCAAATGTTGCAAAGATTCCTTCTCATTATTACAAAACACACAGAAGACATCCTGTTCGTGTTTAAATCTAGAAAGTGTCGTTTTAACAGGATAAGATCTATGAACGATCTTATAGGAAATTCTTTAACTTTATCTGTAAGACAGTATCTAGGCTGGCTTGTTTCTGGGGACAGTGGCCCCGAGAGTGACTGTGTCTACCTGTGTCCAGTCATGGGCGCCTGTATCCCGTCCAGGATGTGTCCTGCTCTGCGCCTGTTGCTTGCTGGGATAGGCTCCGGCCCTTTGCTAGATAGAGAGGTTAGTTAGGTACAGTAGGAAATGAGTTATGGAAGATGAGGTAACGCAGGCCTGTAAACTACATCACCCAGGGTACCCCGGGACCGCACCCATGGGCGGGGCTTGAACCTGTAGAAATAAGGCTGTGTTGTTTATCCAGCTGGGTTTGTGTCAGGCAGCCTGGAAACGTCTGCGGGGATCGGAGCCTTTTAACAGTAAGAATCTGTTATTTACGCGTTGAGTCGGTTTAAGTTCCGTTTGTTTATCGCGTTCATCGATTGCGAGCTCGTAGCCTTCCGTCGTCTTGTTACCGGTTGCCTTTTTAACTTGTCCTTTCATAATCCGCTGAACAGTAGTTGTAAACGTGTGATTCCTTAGATAACTAGATGTCTAACCAGCTCGGGGTAGGATTGTACACACCGATTTAAAATCCGCTAATATGTCTTTGCTGTCTACGGAAACCACGCGGGTTTTATTTTTATTTTTTTGCACGCTTAGCTGCAATATTTTTTTTTTTCATGGCTACTCCGACATCGGAGTCCGGATGCGTGTACAGTTAATCTAAGACAGGAATCACATGCTGAACTTGATCCTTAAATAGCTCGGAACAGAAAACCTGTTTCACACGATTAGTCATTCGAAAGGCTGTGATTGCTCCTCATAAACCTAAAGGAATTCGTTAAAAAACGAACTCATCGGGAACTCTGGTCACACTGTAGGTTTTAAATATGACTTTACGCCCGACAAGAAGTTTATTTTTTTCGCTGGAAACAAAGTTTCTTCAGAAAGGCTTCTTAAATTGTAACGATACCTGTCAAGTCAAGCGCGCCCCTATTATTACGCTATTTCTAACGAATAAGACGATAAGTTATAGGTCTAGCTCCTTTTTTGAGTCCTTAGATCACGGCTTTTTTGGATAAGTTTGAATTAAAGTACCCTAGAGAAGTGAGTTCTGGCTTCTGACTTTTTTCATGTTCGATCAATGAAAACACCTGGTATAATGTTATATAATTAAAAAAAATAATAGGTATCCAGATTGAAACCTGCTTTTACACGACTGCTTAAACACAGACAAGCTAGAACTAATTGAGATTTCAAAAAGTAAGGACTTTCAGTTTGATGCCTTGCTATGTAAAAACAATAAAACCGTATGGACCCCCATTTCCACCTCCTGCTAGTTCGATGCACTGTTACAATGAACACGACTTGCATCATTGACTGATGAAATACCGAACCAAGCACAGCATTAATAAAATCACATGCACATATATATTTAAACTCCCCTCCGCTCAGCTGCTTTGGAGTCGTGGTAGCTCAGATGGCAAGGGCGAACCGAGGCCAGCTGTTCCAGAACGGTTCGGAACAGGTCAGCGCCACAGAGATTCAGGGACGGCGGGTCGCCTGGAGAGTGTTGTTTTGCAGAAGCGGGCAATGAAGGGGTAGTTCGCTGTCTTGTCTTGCTCCATGACAAGTGCATTGCTGTTAACAGGAGTGTCTGGGGACGTAACCTATTGAGTGTCTCGCAGCAAAGTAAAGCTTAACGTGAAAATTACTGTAGAATAACCAGGGGGGTTGCTTCTGAAAGCGTTCAATACGCAACCTAGTTTACCGTGGACTTAAAATTACTATTAGTCGCCATTCTTATGCTTGGTTCCGCAACGTTTGCAAATTGTGTTGATTTATTTCTGACTGGATAAGTGACGCTCCGATCGGTCAGCGCACACGTCTGTTAGAAACCGATGCAAAACCGGTGCCGTCTGACAGTCCTATCGTGGTTTACAGAATGGGCCGCACGCCAAGTTCTGACACTTCCGCGAAGGTTGATCCCTAGAAAGGAGAAGTGGACTTGACCGGGGTCAGAAAGGCGTTGATAACGACCTGCTTTTCGTTGCTCCTATGTTATAAAAAGGTTATAGTGCTATGGCACGCCAGTGTATAGACAGTTTAATATTTATCTGCAGCTTGAATGATTTTTGTAACATTCTCGCCGTCTACTTTGGGAACTGAATCTATAAAAGATGTATATAGTTCGTTTACTTGCCATACATTGGACTGCACATATCTGTGTGAAGCAGGATATAATCTAGTGTTACACAAAATGTGTGTTTTAATTCTCCACTACAGCTCTTATGATGGAATTAAAATCAGGCACAAGCATAGACAGGTCGAAATATTTATTAACAAGAAAAGGAAGTACAAGAATATAGCACACGCCTCATACAGATATTTATGATCTGTGGGGTTCCAGAGTCCTATTTACTGCTGACCTAGAGAATTCCTGAATTCAGCTTCTCTGAATACACCACGAAAAACCAGGGCAGGCTGACTAGACAGAACCCACATCCTAAGAAAAATGTTTCTAATCCAGGAGTAAATCGCCCTGTATAAAAAAGACAGGTGCTCAGTAATGAATGAGAGCCAAAATAGGGGAGAACGTTTTTAGCCAGCGGATTCCACAACTTAGGAAATCGGAACTTTCTAAAATAAATAAGACCACAAGCGCTCTTACAATAATGCTCGAGTTGCCTAGATGGATTAGAAAAAGGATTTCTCCCATGGCTCAGCTCCGGAAGAGGAAGAGGAGGATGGCTCCTTCTTTGTTGACTCTTATCTCTTTCTTCATCTTCTCATTTTCTTCCCCTGTGTTTATGCTGTGATCAGTTCTCATGGAGGCTGTCTTCATGACCTCAAAGGGAATGGACCATCACTACTGAATGTTCATTCTGCAGTATGACAGCTTGAATGATTTACAGTTAATTAGCGTAAATCACTTTATCTTTGATTTTCAGGGTCTCTCTCCTCGTTTGCTTGGTACCTGGCCCAAGGACAGCTGGGTAGATGCTGTCAGATGATAGCCATTGTTCTAAACCTTCTGGGTAAGACCATCGAGTCTTACTGGTATGTAAAGATGTTTCCAACTTTCGGTGGAATTCAGCTGACTTCTGCCCTGATCACAACGATATACAAAAAATAGTGCTTAAAATAAAGGCTGCTCTTTGATTGTAGGAAGGGTGATTTAACTTCAGGGCGTCTGTTAGGAATATTTCAAGTATTCTCTCAGCACCTAAAGGTTGATATTTAACTACATTATCCATTAGCTGCCTAGGTCCTGTACTGTAGGTGTGAGTAATGTATTCCCCTGTGATAGGAAACTTGCTGTCGCCAGGAGATTTTACAAGGCAATGACCCGTGTGTGCTGCTTCCTTGTGACTCTGGAGAGGAAGCTGAGGGCACCAGTATGAGTCTCGGGCACTGAGGCCGGCGCATGGAAACAGTCACTCAGGCTAATTCAAGGCAATGACTATTCAGCGCCCACTCTCGCCTTCCGTGTTTTCTGCAGTGTCTACAGGGGGGCGACTTGTGAATCCCAAGTGGAAAGCAACCCTCAGGCACATCGTTCGCAGAGACAGACTGTGGGGAAGAATACAAACTGTAGTACCTATCATTACAGCCTCCACAAGCTGAATACTTCCACATGCCATTTGTACTGGTACTGTAGCGCTTTCCTGAGGTGGGTTAAAAAATTGGTTATGACCAGGGAGACTAAAGTACTAGCTGAGAATAATTGTTGATTTTAGAGCAGAGGTTGGTTGAAATGAAGGGTATTTGTTCTTTACAGGTGATTTCTGTTGGCTCAGTAAGCAAAGCTTTATGTAGATACTGTACGAGATGTGATATCGATGTTACTTTCACAGTGGTTTCAGTCTCTGAAGTATCATTTCAAAGTACTGCTCAGACTCCCCTTTTGGAAGTCTGCTTATTATGTTGGGAATGAGATAATTTAAGGTTGCAGTTGTGTTGATTATGTTGTCGGGAATGAGATAATGTAAAGTTTGAAACTGTGTGTCTGCCAAGTGGCTTGGATTAGCAACTCACACCACAGCCCTTCTGTTTTGTACAAAGACACAAAGGACATGGGAGGCCCTCACGTTGGTATAAAGGGCAATGCATGGCTTGTAGGGGACTGGAATAGCTGCAGTATTCATCAGGCTTGTCTGGTGTTTTGTTGCCACTCGATCTAAGACTGTGATCCAACCATTTCTTGAAAGAAACCAGGATATATTTTGTAACGTATAAGAAAACAAACACATCTAATGTACTGGATATGTAACAAATATATAATATAAATTGACTATAGATAAATAATATTCTAGATATGCAAGCTTTATTTATGCATCTACTGTATTTCGTAAAATATGTTCTATATGTATAGCAGAATGTACCATAGGAATTAGACAACACATGCTAGGATGTCTGCTATGGCAAATATAGGTGCGTATTTGAATGTTTTCACATTAAAAGAGAGTGAGGATACAGAGCAGGACGTTACCATCCGTGGGGTAGCAATATTCTTGTACTAGCTCGGGTCAGAGTGTGGTGCAGACGAGGTTAATTCTGGGCTGGGTGAAAAGGTGCTGACTGAGGACGAACCAGGCCCTAGCTTCTGTCCTCCAAGCTTTGCTCTTCTCTAGCCATTGCGTCAAGATAACTGTGGACTGTTTATGGGTTGGTGGGGGGGGGAGGGGTCACATTATACCTTATACAGTAGATAAGATGCCTTTGTTTAAGTTGAGGCTAACTGCTGAATCCTAGGGAAACTATGAGGTATCCCTCTCCCCCCCCCCGGTGTGCGCAGTGGTACAATCCTGTGACTGGGTGGGGATGCCAGCCCCTGCCCACAACATGTGGGAACAATTCAGTAGCAAGTTCACGTCAGGCAAAACGCCTCCGGGGCCGCCGGCCGCCGTCTGCTCTGTGGGCAATCTGTTTGTTTGTGTGCTCAGAAGAGTGAGGGAGGCAGGGCGCTCGACTCCAGAGGGCTGAGTGCTGGGTGTCTCTTTGCAGGCAGGCAGGTGTTGCGGTGCCCTATGCTCCGCTGCTCCGCTGCTCCGCTGCTCGGGGCTGGGGGGGATGAAGTACACGTGGTGGTGGGAAGCGAGGAGGAGGCGGATAATTTGGGGTGTATTGGGGGGGGACGCATTGTGTTTTGCGGCCCGAGCGGCTGCGAGGGTGGAGAATGAGGTCTCGCCATCCCAGCAGGGTGGGGAAGGGGAACCCTCGACCCCTAGAGGTTCTTTTTCTCCTTACTAAGGAGTTTTTGGTTCCTCTCCTCCATTGTCTTCTGGTCTTTTCTGTTCTGTATTCACATGCTTGGTCACTTGCGTTGTTAAGCCTTGTTGTGAAAGACACTATATAAAAATCAATTGAATTGAGTTGAAACGTAGCCCTGCTGTGGCTGGTGTCAGCGTCTCTAACAGAGAAAACGGGGGGAGTGTTCGGCACTAATGGCACAGCCGAGGGCTGGCGAGCTCCTAGCCCCCTGCTAATCGAGGACATCAGTCTTCCTTAGCGCAGGCAGTGCAAGGGTAGGGCCAGACAGACGCGCTGTGACTGAGCCGTGCTGAGAGCTGCAGCCAGTGTTCAAGGAGGCTTTGTTCATCACCCGACCAAGTCTTTTATTCTTCTTGGCTGCTTTACTGTTGTGGAAAATTACCAGCTTCGGTCGGCCTCGTCCGTTCCTCGCTGCCTGTGCTTGGGTTTTACGATGTTTTTACTTTTTTTAAAAATAACATCCGCCTGGCAGTTGCATAATTTCCTCCAGCCCAGGGGGCGTGCTGCGTTCCAGGATAGCGGAGGGGCGCAGGAGGGTTTATTGCAGTTTCCAGCTCCCAGGTGCTCTGCGTGCCTGTGCAGTCTCTCTGTTTGCACATTGGTAGGCATGAATGGCTTTGTGCAGAGGCATATTCAGTGTCGGCTTTCTCTTTTCAAGATGGCAAGAGCAATTTGAACCACACCTATCGCCTACCTACAGTAATTCCCAGTGGCGCCGCTACCAACAGTAACCATCTTCTTTCAGCCTCCAGGCCATTTTCCAGCTCTTAAATTGCCAGATCCCCGGGAAGCAAAACCCAGCATCTCCTTTAAAAGGAGATGCAGAACAAGCAGGGCACATGGTTCCTGTCTGCTGCACAAGCTGTCTCTGTCGGCTTTAATCTTAAAGAGCAAGTGTGGAGCTGGAATGTTCCGCCAGCTGGAGACTTGCTCCAGAGCAGAGTGGTGCTCCGGGTGGCTTCAGCCTAGGGAGCTGCAGCTCATTCAGCCCTGAGCTGTGGGACCCGAGGCTGTGCTTTAAATAACACAGGAGCGTCTCGGGCCATCCGACTGAAGAAGGGTAAACAGTACGTATCGGCTGTTCAGTGATAGTCTCAGCACTCCCTTTTCCCCCTTCCACAGACATGCACTGTGGCCGTTTTACCTTTCTAACACCAGGCGTGACGATGAAACACTTTCTCCACTCGAATGCTGTTCAGATCACGCCCTTCCAGCCTTGTGTAATTTTTGTAGGGCAGCTGATTTGCGCTTTGCTGGCCCGGGTTTCAATAAGTGTTGAACGTTATCGCTGCCTGCGCACTTTTGATAGTTCCTGTTGAACTTGATAAAGAACATCATAAAAAAGGGGAGGCACTGTACTTAAAATAGTTGAGCTTGGGAAAACTTAGGTATTGGGGGAAACAGAGATTTTTATTACACGATTATAGATAAAAAATGCTATGACATTGCATCATACAGCCTGAATGCAGAGGGCTCAGTAGCACAGCCTGTGCAGCCTTGATCTGATCTTTACTTATTACGGTAATGATGGGAGATAACACCAGGAGATGCAGTAGTTGGTCACAAGCAGGTTGTAAAACTGTCCGTCATCAACAGCAATCAGTTAATCGGTGAGATCTACATACATTCCTGCCTGATTATTCGCCTTACCAGGCTTCAGCTGGAGTAGAAGCTCGTTCTGTTACAGACCTTTGGTTTATACTCAGCTGTATGCAACTGTAGTGATTCCTGGATCAGTTTGTTCAGGCTCTGTTCTGCAAATTTCTGATCTGAAGTTTTCCTTTTTGTGTGTTTCTCATTTGACGACATCTAAAAGACACCAGAGTGCAGTTCCCCTGCCTCAGCTTTCTGTCTGGCCCCGGATTCGGGTCCTGTCTGCCTCAAAGGCCGTATTTCAACCCTGATATGGAGAAGGTCCTGTGTTTTTCTTCCTGTGTGCAGGGCTGCTTTCTTTCACACTTGGCAAGGCTGACCTACCACGGCCTGGAATTAATCCCCACCTCGCTCAGCTGCCGGGTGTTCTGAGGTGAGTCACAGGGCTGTCTGTGCCAATTCCTCTGCAGGCGTAGGATACTAAACCACCTGACCTGAAATTACACACGGATCCCACAGAGATAATCACTCCTTTGCTGTTTTGCTCCCTAATGACAACACGCTGGCTGATCCAAGCATGGCCATGTTCTGGAGTACACAGTAGCTGCACGCTTTAGACAGCAGACACTCTTAAGTACTTCCAGGTGTCAGGAGGAGCATGAAGTGTGATTTCTGCACTGGCGTCCGCATGGCGTCTTCAAGGTGTCTGGAGGTCATGTACAAACGCGGATGCATCCTGCAAACGTGGTGCAGGACCTCTGTTTCTTTTCCCCACTGGGAGATATGGGCACACACACCTTTACACCTGCTGTGCCTAAGAATTGTACACAGGGACCAGCAAGGAGGGGTAATGAGGAGACTTTTTTGTGACCATCTTCACAGTTCAAGGGAGGCCGCATCCAGTGGAGAGCAGCCAAGCTGCACACAGGTTGGTCAGGCTGGGGAGAGGGCTGGTTTGGCTCTGGATCACAGGACTGAATATTAAAATATTAAAATGAAAAAACAGGGCCGTCAGATCCCAAAGACACTTTCATACATACAGTAGTATTTGTATTCTTGTATACCACCCATGCAGCGGTTTGTCACAAGAAGGAAAATGTGTAATTCCCAAGGCTTGCTGTGCCTCTGAAGGCGAGGCATCCTGTACTGTAAGTCCAGCATTTCTGGAGGAGCTCCTGGAATGCAGCTGGGATATGGTACTTCAAAACCTTCTCAGTTACTCCAGGCTCTGTTGAAGCTTAGCTTTGAAAAGTTATTTTTCTGTGTTCTCTGCGCCCGTGTTCCCAGTAGTCCCGTCAAGCACGCGAGGCCGAGACCTGCAGGGGCAGCAGACGGAGCTGTGCCCCCGAGTGCCAGGCTCTCCCCGACGCCCCGCGCGGACCCTGCGGCTGTGATGCGCTGAGAAGATGTCGGACAGCGCCAGCAGCGTGGCCGAGGCCCAGCCCCTGAAGGCGGAGGAGAGGGAGGGCCCGCCGGCCCCCCAGAAGAAGCAGGGGGGCTGCCGGGGCGGCTCGGGCCTCTCGCGCCTGTCCCACTGGCGCACGGCTGCCTTCTTCCTCTCGCTCTTCCTCTGCCTCGCCATCGTCTTCGCCTTCTCCTTCATCATCCCCTGCCCCGTGCGGGCCGTCTCACTGCGGACCTGGAACAGGACCTTCGCCGACGCTGGTGAGCCGCGAGGACAGTGTGCGGATCGCGTGTGCGGATCGCGTGTGCGGATCGCGTGTGCGGATCGCGTGTGCGGATCGCTGCTGCTCCAGCAGTGGATTCTGCTGGTTGGCATTCTGTGTTGAAAGTGTGCTTGTCCACGTCTGTTGTCTCACTCCTGGTCGTGCATCCCTCAGGTTTCACAGGGGTGTTTAACTGTATAGTAAAGATCAAGTGAGCCTAATTGCCTAATTAGGCCACCGATTGGTTCAGTGAGGTCAACATGGCCTGCTGGGACTGAAAGGCTACTCACTGTCGCTCTCCAGAACCGAGCTTAGGTGCTGGTGATTTATGAGAGCCACAGTCTGCTCATGTCATCTTGAGTAGCTTTCTGTGCAAAAGGGGCTTCTTTGTGTTGTTCTCTGTCTGAAACGCATCTTTTTTTTTTATCCTTAAACAGGAGCGTACAACTTTCTGGCAATAATGGACGTCAACAGAGACAAAGTTATGGACGTGGTTTTTGCCTACAAGGACTCGACTGGCAGCCTGAATACAACGTGCAGCGATAAGAGTAAGAGAAAAAAAAAACCTTTTCTCTCTCTCTCTGTGAATGTACAACGCAAAACGGGTTGTTTGGATTGGAGCGCTTGCTTGGAATCAGACAGGTCATTTCCGATGTGAGAATGAAGCGAGAGAGGACGCGCAGCCCCTGTGTTTGCAGTCGAATTGTTTAGAACTCTAGTCAATAGAATTGTTCCCACAGCAGTAGACTCCCCGGGGGCCTCCCAGTGCATCAGCAATGTCAGTAGACAGGTGTGTCTGTCTCTGGGTTATTGCAAAAAAAAAAAGCACAGTTAAAAATCAGAAAATCAGTAAGCTGTCTTGCCCCCTTTACAAAGTCAGCAGTCATCTGATTCTCCAAGGGATTCCCAGCCGTGGGCATAGAGTATCCCTGTGCCTTCCCTGTGCACTGCGAGACCCCAGAATGGAGAGGGCCTGGGTAACTCCAAGCCCAGTACTGTGAGACCCTGTCCTAGAGCCTGGCTCACCCATGAACTCTTTCACTGGCGTATGTACAGTCCATAAGCCACACCACACCAATGCCAGGTGTGGAACAGGAGATGTGGGAAATATCAGTTCCCTCATTTCGCCTCCAAGCTAGCGCCTTCAGCAGGGCGATCGCTAGCCGTGTCAGCTGAGCGGGCGCATCGCGGCTACCGATGTGCCCGCTGCTGGACCGCGCGCTGTCCCTGATCTGTGTTCTGACCACTGCTCCCCTGGTCCTTGTGTGTGTGTGTGTGTTGCAGATCTGTCCTCCCCTTGCGTGGTCTTGGCCGCGGCGTCGGGGACAAACGGCAGCCCGCTGTGGGAGCGCCCCCTGGAGGCGGAGCTGCGCTGGGCGCAGTGTGGCGTGGAGGGGCTGGGGGGGCTGGACACGGCAGGCTGCCTGGTTTCGCACTCCAGCTTCCTGACGGCCGTCGACCAGCACCGAGGTAGGGCGCCTGGGCTGCGCTGAGGTCCGCACGGGCAAGGGGGTTCCTCAGTCAGACACTGGACAGCGATGACTTCTCAGTGTAAAAGATTCCTTTTATTTGTCTGGATCGGCTGCTGTCCCTTTCAGCGTAATGTGAGCAGACTGAAACCACACAACCTGCTGATTATGTGATTATTTTGCTTTTAACTCGCTGACCTCGCCTCCTGTGCCCTTCGCGACGCCGGCGGTTCTGTCGTTTCCGTCCCGCGGCACGCCGGTCCTGCGCAGCCTTCAACGTGCCCCCGAATGTTTACGCCCGTGCGCCGTTTTCAGCGGGGGGGGTCACATCATGTTCAAAAGGGTCATAATTTCAGACGCGTCTTTGCGCAAAGAGTCCGTGGGGGAGTGTGGAACAAGCTGCCCAGCCAGGTGGTTGAAGTTTCCTCTGGATCCATTTGAGAATCAGCCGTTTGTCGAAGTGGCAAATTAATCCCAGGATCTCGGTGGGAAGGGATCTCCCACTGTGCGCCACTAGAGGTCCCTCTAGCTGTCCCCTCTCTAGCTAATTCCAAGAGAGAATGTGTATCGGCACCACAACTGCGAGTGACTACACATGGGCTCTCTACCTCAGCCAGAGGGGCCGAACCTCGGCCGGTGAAAAGGCAGCCAGAACTCCACACTGTTACACTGCCACACAGGCCAGAGGGGCCCCTCGCTTGTAACCTTCGTTTGTGTCCCTAATAAAACCGATGTGTGGGGAGCTCACTGTCCATCGGCATCCGTCTGATCTGTGAGAATAAAGTCAGGAGGACAGACGAGAAGCCTTCCCCTGGCAGCTGTTCCCAGCAGTCTGCAGGGCGCTGAGTGTGCAGGCAGCAGCTCTGGGGCTCAGGGGGGCCGCGTGAGGAGCAGTGAGCTGCAGGGCAGTGCTGGGGGGGGGACGTGTGGGAGGACGTCGCTGTGTGATGCTGTGTGTTTCTGCTCTCAAGGACAGGTGTTGTGGACCGTGCCCGGGCCTCCAGGGCTGGACCTCCAGCTCCCGGTTCTGACTGCTCCGGACCTGGATGGGGACGCGGTGCAGGACGTGGTCCTGATCGGAGTGACCCAGAACATGGTAATGAAATCGAAGAGAGGCAGGGGGATTGGCGAGGGCAGCTGCTCGGTCCCTCCCTCCTGTTGCTGAAAAGAACCGCGTGGTACCAATAGTGGCAAGATTAGCATCCATAGAACAACCGGGCCGGGTCCACACTGTGATAACGTGATCGGTTCTGTTTGCTCAGGGATCTGATGCCCCAGCCAGGGTCTGCAGGTGTCCAATTCAACTGAGCTCTCAGTCATCCGACTCTTCTTCCCCAATGGAACCTGTTAAATTGATTTTGGTCCTGTGGTGTTGGACCTGCGGATTCTTGCAGTTAGTGTGAAATCTCCAGCCGTGTCACAGGTGAAAGCAAGAGTGGTTGTCCCTGCAGTAGCAGAGACGACAGCTGGGGCAACTAGAGTGAGATACTGGGGCTCATGGGGCCCCTGTGAGCAGGGCTGGGGTGTCCTGACCAGGAGCACGAGTGAAGCCTGGGCACCTCTTGGGGGCGGAGCGATCGTGCCCTGCCCTGTGTGCTGTGTGTTCGGTCTCCAGCTGCCGAGACCTTCTCCTGATTCTCCCTTTCCTTTCCGTGCCCCCGCAGACGAAGGCCGTCATTCTGTCGGGTAAAACGGGCAGCGGGATGGGCGCGGAGGTGGTCCTGGAACAGGAAGCAGTATCGGGACACCTCCTACACACGACCGAACGGGGCGCCCCCTACGTGCTTCTCCAGACCGGTGAGCACCCTACTGCGGGGCCGGACTAGTGGCACGGTCACGAGGATCTTGTCACGCCAGCCTTCCTGTTCTCAGACTGAAAAATAAAGCATACCTCGTGTCCGATGATTAGATAAACCACAACCTGGCAGGTATTGATTTAAGGAACAAACACCTTTTGTTTAGGGTTTTTGTATGAGTGTAATTTGTCACCTGTTTCACCCCCTGCTAAAGCTTAGTAGAAAAAAAAAGCTTTGCTTGTGGTGATCAGTTAAAGAATAACCGAGTTATCACAGGCAAGGTGAGTTCTCTCGGCACGACTCCGTGATGCTTTCTGACCTTATCGCACGACTGCTTGCTGCCCCGCTCCCTGTGCTGTGTGATAGGATCTGGGGTGCAGGGGTACGCGCTGAGGACCATCGCCGCCCAGGCGGAGGAGGGCAGCGAGACGAGGCTGAAGACGGACTCGCAGTGGGAGGCCAAGGCCGGCCCAGGGGGGCTTGTGCCCGTGGACAGGTGAGGTGTCAGCCAGCGCCGAGGCAGGCTTTCTCCATGATGCTATTTTCCTTTGTGTAGCGGCGTGAAAGGGGCACAGGGAAGGCCGTCTTTGCCCTGATTTATCTGTGTTCCAGTTCCTTTGCCTGCAAAACCTAATACCGTTGTGTGCCTGCATGAAGCCACTGCTTCCTCTTAGATGAAAGAAAGAGAGCAGCAGGATCAAAGCGGACATGACTGCATTGATCTGGGGCGCGGTGATTTGAGAATGCAGTCACTGAAGTGCGAACCTGTGTCGGAGCTCGTCTCCCGCACCCGTTCTGGGGGAGGGGAAATTTCCGAGGCCTCCCCGTACACTGAGCAGCCATTAACGGGCGAAGTGCTGGGTGGCGGATGCATGCTGCTCTATGCATCCTGCTGAGCGGCTCGACACCGCCCCCCTGCAGGTCCAGCTCGGTGCGCTACCTCACGAAGGCGGCGCAGAGGAGTGGGGTCCCGCACTTGCTGGTGGTCACCGCGGAGCAGACCAGGATGATCCACGGGCAGAGCCTGGAGACGCAGTGGACGGTCAACGCCAGCGGCGTGCTGAGGTAGGCGCAGCGCGTGGAACCGGGGAGCCCCTGCTGTTTCGCCCCACCCTCTGCCATGCCTGCACTGGTGCAGCGCTGCACCGAAGCCTCAAAGAGGGACACTGGAACGCCAGGAACGCCCTTTGCCCTCGGGCAGAGAATATCGGCACTGCACCACCCGCTTGGAGGCCAGGGAGCAAGCCTACCTCGCAGGGAGCTGTTAGTGACACAAGCCTGGCATGTCGGGGCACTGTGGTGTGGGGCTTCACTGCGGGCAGCACTGTGGAGCACTGGTCAGGGTCCTGGACTCATAACTGGAGGGTTGTGGGCTCGGCTCCCAGGTGAGACACTGCTGTTGTACCCCTGAGCAAGAATGTGAACCTGAACTGCTCTAGTAAAATACACAGCTGTGTAAACGCATGGATGGGTAATCCTCTTTATAGGTTACTCAGCCAAACACTGTAGGTGAGTAATTAGTAACTAGAAAGTCCGTCCAGCTGGGCACCGTGCTGGGGCTTGGTGAGGGAGTCTCGCATTCATCAGAACAAATTTTCCGCGTCTGCTCCTCCGGATTTCCAGTCTACACATTTCTTTTCCTACGTTTCCTTTTCCTAGTGAACCGTCTTTTGGATACTTCAGCCGTGACAGCAGGGATGAGACCCCTGATGTGGTGATCGAAGCGGACGTTGGCCACGGCATGAAGAAGGTCAGTGCCCTGAGACGGAACGAAAGGCGAGGCGATATTGCAAGTCATGCTGAACAGACATGAATCCGACGGCGCAGGCAGGGCACCTCTTTCGACATCTGCTGGCGAGCTGCGGTATTGCAACCCCTTCCCCCAAACCCCCCCCCCAGCGCTGCTGGCCTCACCACGGGCCTGTCTCCACCCCTGCCTGTTAAAAATATCCACGCCCGGGCCCTCTGGCGATTTCTGTGGCATGTGATTCTCTGCCAGCTTTTTTTTCCCATAAAAGGGATTTTTTTGTTGTCGTTATTTGAACCCTTTTTTTTTGTCGTCTTGTGAGGTTATTTTTGTCATAACAAACACACTTATATTAGAAGCAAAACGGGAGTCAGTGCGATGAGCTTTCAGATCGTGGGAAGTCTAAAAAGCTTGGAGAAGACATGACAAAGAGACAGACTCCCGGGGCTCTTGTGAGCCAGGTGTGGATTGCGTAGCTGCTGTGTCTTCCGGAAGGACCCGTGTGCCTTGTGCTCGGGCTGCACGCTGGACCCTCAGTCTGACCAGGGCATTGCTGCCGGGCGTGTTCCTGTGTTCCAGGTCCTGATCCTGGATGGGAGTTCAGGGGCCGTGCTGTGGGAAGAGACGATGGCTCACCGGGCCGGCAGCCCCAGACCAGCCTCCGTCAACACTCTCAGCTACAACTCGGTGTTCGTGTTCTGGGGAGCCGCGGCCAGGGGGAACGGCACCTCTGTGAGTACAGCAGCCTGGGCGAGGTGCCCGCCCTGCAGGGGGCAGTACAAACTGACCACTTCCACTTATATAAGAGAGGCTGCCGACAAGAGGAGGCCGTCTTGGAAGAGGTGTTAGTGGGGCCAGCAGGGGGCGCTCACCCTGCGGTCCATGTGGGTCCTAATGCCCCAGTATAGTGACGGGGACACTCTACTGTAAACGGGCGCCGTCCTTCGGATGAGACGTAAAAGCGAGGTCCTGACTCTCTGTGGTCATTAAAAATCCCAGGGCGCTTCTCGAAAAGAGTAGGGGTGTAACCCCGGCGTCCTGGCCAAATTTCCCATTGGCCCTTACCAATCATGGCCTCCTAATAATCCCCCTCTATGAACTGGCTACATTACTCTGCTCTCCTCCCCACTGAGAGCTGGTGTGTGGGGAGCGTTCTGGCGCACTATGGCTGCCGTCGCATCATCCAGGTGGGGCTGCACACTGGTGGGGGTGGAGGGGAGTCCCCATTACCTGTAAAGCACTTTGAGTGGAGTGTCCAGAAAAGCGCTATATAAGTGTAAGCAATTATTATTATTATTATTATGATTATTATTATTATTATGATTATTATTATTATTATTATCTTTAAGCCCACCCGCAAGCTCATCCGGATTCTGCTAGGTGGGCCAAGATGAGTCTTAAAAACAAGCCTGTGTGTGAAGGAAGTGGTGGAGAGGGCTTCAGCAGCATGCCAGACAGCTTGTCCCAGACGCCAGCCGCCCTGTGTGTAGAACAGTCGTGTCCTGATCGGAGCAGCTTCCCAGAGGAAGTGTGTCGGCTCCGGCACCCCAGCTGGGTGACTTGTGCCGAGGTCAGGTCAGGGGGCCGCAGGGTCTCATGGCTCTAAGATCCCTTTCCCAGAATCCGCTTCCGGTGCGGAACCTCGTTTGCTCGTTCGCTTTCTGGAAGGGAGCCCCGCCCGCAGGGAGCTCATTCTCCGCAGGTGGGCGTGTCCTCTCTCGCGTCCCGGAACGCGACAGCCTCCTTCTTCGGCCCTTGTCTCTCTCTCTCTCTCTCATTCTCGCGTGTCACGCTGTGCTCCGTTTCTTTCATCCGACAGGCATCCCCGAAGGAACGCTTCATGTACATGCTACACCCTTCCCAGCCCGACGCGCTCCTGGAGAAGAGCAGCACCCCCGACCCCATCGCGGCCTTCAAGGGTAGGTGTGGCTCCTGGGCCTCTCTCCGTGGTCCGCCTGGCAGCCGCAGATCCGGGCTCCGATCGCGAGGTTTCCCACACACACCCAGCACGTTCATTTAAAAAAAAAGAGGCCGGATGGCAGGAATAAGTGTTCCGGAGTATCAAAACATTAGTCGGAGACCAAGGCCAGAGAAACTGGAGAATTACTGAATGCGTGCCTTATCACCCTGGGAAACGTTGCCTGACTCGTATATAAGCTGCTGAAAGACCCATTCAGTACTTCTCTCCTGCAGTGGCTCCTGTGGGTTGTAAACCTGTTAGGTATGAAGACAGCTGGAGGGTGGAAGACAGCTGGAGGGTGAAAGCCAGCGGAGCTGCCTTTGAGCCAGCTGCTGATAATCAATCCAGATTCGTTCAGTATTCCGATTGTCCCGAGAGTCATCCTTTCACAGCACGTCTACATGTAGTCCCAGAGGTCGCTGCATTTCTGAGTGGCGCTGTCTTAACCAATCCTAGACAGCCTTTAGTCTCCTGTCCCCCATTCATCTGCAGTCCTTAGAATACGCACGATACTGAATTCCACTGCCAGTTTGTTTCCTGCGATGGCACGGGCAGGACGTGCCCTGGGTGCCCTGTGAAACTCCCAGACAAACCCGCTTTCCTCACCCGCGATCCCTGGCTCGTTTCAGCGGCGCTGTTCGAGAAGGGCCGGCACGCCTGCTTGGTGCTGCTGACGGGGCCGGAGGGGCAGGGCGCGGCGGGCGAGGTGACGCTGGCCAAGCGCAAGCTGAAGGACGACGTCCCGGAGAGCCGGGTGCTGTGGCTCCGCGGGGGCGGCGGTCCCAGCAGAGACCAGGAAGTCCGGGATTTCTTCAACAACCTGCGCTTCAAGCAAGACCACTGATGAGGAGCGCGGGCCCCCCCCCCCCCAACGCCCATCGCTACCGGGGCCGTCCGAAACACGCCGACGGCCCCCGCCGGGGCCAAGCGCAGGTCCCGGGACTTCCCAGCGTCCCCCGATCACAGAGGGCGATGATGTTCAGCTGCCGGGAGCGGCTTTCAATTAACGCTGATTCTTCCTGTCTTCTAGTGAGCTGCAGACGTTTTAAAAGCTGCACGAGCTACTGTACGTTTTTTTCTTGATGCTGTGCTGTGGACAGGGCGGGGGGCCATCTTGGATCTAAATGGCACAACCGCTGACGGCTGCCGCAAGTCCAGACCTTTGCGGTGGGCTGCGGTGTTGGGAAGTGTGGATATTCTATCCGAGGTGTTGGAAAGGAAACTTTGTAGGAGAAGCACTTGGTGGGGGGAAAAACTAATACCAAAGAAAATTTACCAGCAGAACGAGTTAATCCACTGATTTGCAGATCGGTTGGAGTCTTTTTTTTTTTCAGAACCACAAAGGACTTTTCATCATTTCCTTGGCAATCCTTTTACCTTCACGTTTTTTTTCCTCTTGAATTTGGATCAAAAAGCTGCTGCGTTGTTTCTAGAGGGAGAGAAATATTCTGCAGTGCTGTTTTCTTGTTGTGTGAGTGTGCTTTGATTGGAGGGGTTTTGTGTGTATGGGCATGTTGTCTTGGTTTGGCAGATGTACAACCCAGAAACTTGGCGAGGGGATGCAAGGAGCGCTTGGGGTCGCTCTCGGCATGTCTCCTTGAGTCCTGATTCTCCACCCCTGTACCCTGTCAACCAGTCTCTTTCAGACCTGCGTCACTCCAACAGGAATAATCCCAGTGTGGACCACAGGACATATTGAATGCTATACCCTGCTTACGATGTAGTCAGTCTAACTGTGATTTGTATGGCTGTCTGTACATTAATACAGTACAAAGCTATGAAAATGAAGCAATCTATAAATATTATCTTTGTGCAATACCAAAAAGCTATCAAACAATAAGGATGATGCACAAACTAGCAAAGCCCCCAGCAGATGGGGAATGTGTACTTTTGAAGAAGCAGCGATGGCCTCACAGCAGGTTTTAACTGCATTCCAGAACTGGTTTAGAGAGTACTAGTATGTAAATCCATCTTTAGTCTTTACGCTGTCCTGCTGGCCTCGGACTGTTCCCTGAGCACGGTTCCACTGCATGGCTGTTTGCTGTTATTTATTTTGACATGATGGTTCTGTAAAAGTTTAGAATTTGTTGTAGTCAAGCTGTTGTTTACTTGATTCAATGAGCAATATAAATACAGCTTTTCAGAGCTGGATTGCTTTAAAATGTATTTAGTTTGCTTCTGAAAATGTCAATATATTGAGTTTCAAAAATGTAGTGGTGTGTAGACTCTGAAAGAGACCAGATGGGGGAATTATATACTGTAAAATTCTATTTCTGTTTTTTGTTTCCCCCTCTGAAATTGAGAGAAATATTTGTTCTAATAAATTTGAAAAGGGCTTTTTAAAGAGGTGCATTTGCAGTATGTGGCTTGGATGTTATTTCTTTTGTCCTGATGCTTAAAGGTTTTTGTCTAAATATCTAAACTGCACGGTTTCCGGGCCCATCCAGGACTCAGGGGCAGGGTGAATGGTGATGGCTGACCAGCGAACATCAACACTTGGAAGAGTGATTTGTTTTGTACAGTACATCCACCCATTTTCTAACCACTTCTTCCAATTCAGGGTCGAGCAGGCAGTAAGTACAAGGCAGGGTACGCCCTGGATGGGATGCCAGTCCATCAACGGGCACACACAGACATGCTCACCTGAAGGGCCAGTTTTCCCAGATGCCAGATAACCTACCAGAAAGATTTTGGACCCCCAACCCCATGCAGATAGTACCCCAGGTCTGGAAATGAACCCAGTGCTGCAAGGCAGCACTACTGACCACTGGACCAGTCTTGTACTGTACAGTGCTTTAAAAACAATGCATCTCCGATCTATACATCTGGCACAGGACACTGAATAGGAGAACACTGCATTCTAGATTTCCATTATCCACTCTTTTTCTCCCTCTGCAAATTATCCCAATCTGTAAGGCATTATATTAAAAATTCATAATACTAGAGACCCTTGAGGGCAGCATTTTGAACATAAAACCAATAGTTCGATTGATTTTCATTAAGTAGAATACTGCAGATAACTGTTGGAATTCAGACAGCCAGTTGTTCTCAGCATTTACACTGACCTGGTTCTCGGAACATTTTGTCGTACCTACGAAGTCGGACTCTTTGGTTGCTACAGCTGATGAGCTCTTTAGCGACACGGAATTGAGCTTCAGTACTGTGTAGGAATCCGACACGGTACCGATCAGTGCTTCTTCTGCTGTGCCTTGAATCGAAGGCAACGATAATTCAGGTTGCATATTGAACTTATTTCCTTAGTTATTTGTACCTATATGTAAAGGCTTTGCAGGGTGTTTAAATACAGGTGAATGTTTTTATGAATTTTGAAATAAATCTCAATTTAAGACTTACTGCTTCTATTTTTTTTTCTCCTTCTCATTTGACATTTTTTTAATTGGTTAATATATTTTTTTTTTAGTGCAACACTTGCATTGTATATTTAATCTTCATATGCAGTATATAACTCCTTTCGATCCTGAGCAGGTCACCCCAAGTTCCTTTACAACCCAGTGTAACACGGTTAAGGAGGCAGGAGGCACACAGTTCTAGAGCAGGGCGATCAGGAACCTGCTTGAGAGTCTTGTGTGACTCCTCCTCATGTACAGGACAGACCAGCGGACAGATCAATCATGTTGTAATAAAGGATAAGACAGACAGGGGTTTTGGTACACAATGATCTTGCAAAGTGTTTTGAGACGGGAGCTGTATCCTGAGCTGAAATGAGAAGGTGGGTACTTGTCAATTGTACACAGAAGTTCAGACAACAATCAATACAGGATCAATTGCAAAAGGATTAATACAGCCTTTAGTAAACGTATAGAACGAGAGAGAGTTAAAACTGGTCAGGGCCTGAAAGTTACAGCTGGAAAGTGACAGATCTCTGATCCAGATAGATCAATGGACACACCTGTGACAGGCAGGGACACGTTTCTGCAGGAACGTGTGCAATAGGTTTTGACAAAACGTTCTGGACTGTGGCAGCAAAACACAGTTAACAGAATAGTGGCTGAAAGACCTGCACTTAAACTGCTGTGGAAAACAGGTTTTTTTCCAGCTGCAGAGCAAGTGTGTCAGAACCAGCAGGTTATTGAGGAAGAATTAAAACTGATCTATATGACATCTACGATGAGAACTTGATGTCAGTCAGTACATTCAAAGCTGGTGAGAATGTCTGTCTGAGACTGGAGTCGGTTGTGTCACTGAGGCTCAGGGCCAGGAGCTGGACTGGATACAGATGGGAATACAATGGAATACGGCTGGAACCTGAAAAGGGCTCCATTGAAACAGCTCTTCATAGACACGTGTAGCAATGTCTCCGCCTGGCGGCCACACTGTGAAATGTCACCGTGAAAACTTGCTTTTCGCATTGCTGCTAGAACTTTACAAACTAAGCTAATTTAGAGGCTCTTAAATTGTTTAATCTTTCGTCATTCAAATAATTATCCTAGAATTTGTGTATGAGATGAATATATGGTAACGTTAAAGACGCTAGTCTTTAGGAGTTTTTCTTGTAAAAAAGTGATTAATATATTTAGGAATCAAAACTGTTATTATTGTTAGCTTTGAATACGTCGATTCCGGAAAAATGTTTGGATATTAAAGTAAAAACGTAAGAAAGCCCGCACGTTAGTGAAATCTTTAGAAACAAAATTAAGCCTCTTGATCAAACTACCGTAGGAGGTAACAGTTCCGATCAATGTCCGCCAGGCGGCGGTGGTGATACACGAGTCTATGGAGGGCTGGTTTACAGTGCAGTAGTGAGGGTCTGGTGTGATGTAAAACACCCAGATCATGTGACTGGGGTCTAAACCCTCTTGTTTATGAATGGGAGGATCCAGAGCCAATCAGATCACTGGGATTGAGTCCAGCGACGTCACGAATGATAATAAACTTTCCAATTTATAGGCGAGACGAGATTCAAGGGAAGGGTGGGAATTTTAGTTTTGTTGTTGTTCCTCTGCTCCTAAAAACAGAGGGATTTTTTTAGCAAAAATAAGTATTTAATCGTTGGCATCTTTCATTGTTAAAAATCCGAGGATGCCGTTTCTCCTGTAGCTGCAAAATGCTGTTTTGCCTCGTACTTGGTCCAACTGGACACGTGAAATCACGGAGGTATTGTACGTTACACGCGTTGCTGTGGAAAATTTAATTCTCCGTTTCAGACACGTCCTGTCTCACTAATCGGGATCTTTCGTGCAGAAGAAGAAGATGAGGATGAAGATGTTAGAAAACGCTGGACCGGTTGCGTTTATTCCACAGCCGAAACGTTGTGTTTCTTTTCCTCAGTTTTCAGCAGGAATAAACCTCTGCTTGTTCCTCTGATTTTACGGACACGTTGTACTAGCAGAAATCCATCCCTGACAGTTGCACTGTATCGCAACTGTGACGTGCCTCTAACCTGGATAAGAGATGCTCATGCCCGGTACTTTGTGTGGCCGGCCTGGTGGCTCCGCGGGCTGAACCATCGGACACTTCTAAAGTTCAGAGAGCAGATCTGTGAGTTGAAGTCGAGCCCCGAGCCTCCCCGTCAGTCTGAGACCTGAGCCCCGGGTGAAGCTCTCATGCTGTCGGGGTGAGTTTGTACAGGGAGCTGTTCTCTACCACGCCGGCCGTTTTGGGGGGCTCCATTTTCGGGGCCTTCCAAAACAGGGAAAAAGGGAGGTTTAAGTCCTTTATAAATGCATAGATCGGAATTCAATTCGAAAAAGCAGCCCCTTATACCACTGAGACACCTGCAGGACAGGTGTGGCACTAGCAGTGAAAGAGAGGTGCAGTCCTAACTAGGGGCGACAGGGGTCTCTCTCCAGCGAGAGATCAACCGGCCACAAGCTAAATGAGTCCGGCGAACAGCTTTGTAGGAGAATGTCACTGTATTCGGTTGTCTGAAAATCCTTAACCGTTATATACTTTATGTACGATTTGGTGAGTTCAAGTTTCTATTTATCTTCAGTACCGTGAGTGTTGAGCCCTTGTAACAGTGCACAGCTGTCATTCAGGAGCCGAGCCCGCCCCCAGAGTGACCTTCCTCAGCGGACACGCCCCGTCCACCTGTTCCACAGGTGCGCCCGGCAAGATGGCGGCGGGGCGAGTTTCTGCGGCGTGAGGTGCGTTTGCGTTTTATTTCTAATTTTCTTAATTTAAAATACAAAAACTCAATTTTCACTTTGAGGGAAGTTGGACAAAATGAATTGTTGTTGCAACTTTTGTTAATTTAATTTGTTTAATTTGTGTTTTAGGACGCTGAAATGAGTGTACTGTTTGAGCGTGCTCTCGAAGTTTTAGAAGTCTGCGGTCCCATACTATCTTTCATGTAAGTATGTTTTTATAAGATAAGGTTTGTTTCTTTCAACGAAAAAAGGCTGTAGTTAACTTTCAAACATTTGCTTTTTAAAGTTAGTAGCTGTGAAGTCTCCGCTTGTCGGATTCGGACTATAATAACGGTTTCCGCTCCGAAATAAAACATTGTAAAGGTTTAATTTAATCATTCGTATGTTTTTTTTTATTTCTCCAGGTGAGAAAAACATGTCAAGAACGAACCTCCAGTTATGAAAGTGTTTTTCCAAGGTAAGTTCTATTTCTCCCTTGCACTATACTGTTTGAATTTGTGCAACTCGACCAGGCAACACGTATTTCCCGATGTTTTAACGCCAGAGCGGGTTTATACTAACTATATAACTTCTGCTCCTTTCGTTGTGCTTTTGTTGAATAGAAATTGAAACTCTAAGGCGCTGCTTCTTTTATTTATCTAGTGGGTAAAGATGGATAATACCAACGTATTTGCACGATAGTTTTCAATGCGTGGAGTTAAATCGAATATGATAAACGCTATGAATGGTGCTTGATTTAAATTTAGAAGTAGAATTTCAAAAATGGATCTTCTGTAAGGCTGAACGTATTTTTTTTTAAATGGAGTAGTGGGACTGGGTTGTATCTGAGATCCACACTAAAAGTTACCTAGTGGCTTGTTAGAGCATTTTAGCATGTTTGTATATTTCTTTATTGGGGCAGTTTATTAAAGTTAATAGACTTCAGAACTTCAAGTGAATCGATTCTCCAAATCCGATATTTTGTTGACTTGATCCTTTTTCTTTTGCCTTCAGTTCTGCGATTCCTGCTGCTCTGCGCTCCGATTATCTCCCTTCCAGCTCCACTCCAGCAACTCGTCGTGCTTTGGCAGGTTCTTCTTGACAATGTGTGCTTTTCCTTGAATTGTATTTTGATACCGATTTATCTTGTTCTTAACCTGCGTGTTTCCTGTAGACTGCTGCTATTGTATTTGCTGTGCATTGTGAAATAAAAACTCTTGATTTCACAGGTGCGCCCGGCAAGATGGCGGCGGGATGAGTTTCTGTGGCGTGAGGTGCGTTTGCGTTTTAATTCTACTTTTCTTATTTTAAATGCAAAAAATAAAATTTTACTTTGAGGAAAGTTAGACAAAAATCTATTGTTGTTGCAACTTTCAACTTTTTGTTTCTGTTGAATTTGTGTTTTAGGACGCCGAAATGAGTGTCCTGTCTGTTTGAGTGTGCTCTCGAAGTTTCAAAAGTCTGCATTCAGCGTTCTTATACTACCTTTGTAAGTATTTTTTAAAGACATGGTATCTCTAGCTCTATTTCCTTTAACGAAAAAAGCTGTAATTTATATTCAGTCATTTGCTGTATAAAGTTAGTAACTGTCTCTAATTGTAAGTATCTCCGCCTTTCGGAATCGGGCTATAATATCGCTTTCTGTTCCCGAATGATACACCTTAGAAAAGATTAAATGTACTAATTCGTATGTTTTCTTGTTTCTCCAGTTGACAAAGGGATTTCAAAAACCGGCCTCCAGTTAGAAAGTTTTTTTTCCGAGGTACGTTTTATCCTTATCTTACGCTATACTGTTTATATTTGTGTATTAAAGACGACACGTATTTCACAGCTTTTTAACACCAGAACGGTTTTATACTAACGTTATCACTTCTTTTCGTTTAGTTGTGCTTTTGCTGAATACAAATAGGAAACACTAAATCGCTGGTTCTTTTTTATGGATTCCTTTATTCATAATAGGCTGAACCTACTTTCTAAATATTGGAGTAGTGGGACTGGGATGTATCTGTGATTTCTCATGCTGTTACCTATTGGTTTCTTGTTGAATTTGAGCGTGTTTGTATGTTTTTTCATTGGGTCAGTTTATTAAAAAAGTTAAGACTTCAGAACTTCAAGTGAATCGATTCTGCAAATCCGGTATCTTGTTAACTTGATCCTTTTTCTTTTGCCTTCAGTTCTGCGGCTCCTGATCCTCTGCGCTCCGTCGATCTCCTTTCCGAAACACTCCAGCAACTCGGCGTGCTTTGGCAGGTTCTTCTTGACAATGTGTGATTTTCCTTGAATTGTATTTTGATACCCGTGGCTTGATCTGTAGTGTACCCTTTGTATACCCATGTATGTTATTGTTAACCTGCATGTTTCCTGTTGACTGATGTTATTGTATGTGCTGCGGCTCCTGGTTCTCTGTGCTCCGACGATCTCCAGCAATTTATTCTCGACAATGTGTGCTTTTTCTTACATTTGATTATTGTTACCAGTGGCTTGATCTGTAATGTCCCGATTCAGTGCTGTATTTTATTCTTGACCTGCATGTTTTCTGTTGACTGCCGCTAATGTATTTGCTGTGAATTCTGAAATAAAAACTCATTTAATTGTCTGCATTGTCCTGTATTTTCGAAGGTGCGAAGGGTTGTCTTGCAGTGTGCGCCACGCACCGCAAGGCGACACCCCATCGCACTGACTTGGAAAAGTGCGAAGACGCCCGCCTTTTTAGATAGTCTCTGGGGGGAAAGGGTCCCTAGGAGGGAGCGTGGGTCTAGCCCTGGGGGGAGGAGAATGGAGGCTAGCTCTAGCCAAGCCCCCTCACTCCCAGCAGGAGGGGAAGGCAGGCTGGAGATGGCCTCGGCCCGAGAGAGAGGAGGCACCCAGGGCGGACTCAGCCTATCAGTCACAGCTTGCAACTGACAGCTTTCTAAGTCCACACCCCAGGAGACCTGCCTCTCTGCAGGGACCAAAGCCACCACCAACCTGCCATCCTCTCCTGCCGGGAGCGAGTGGGCTTGGCTAGAGCTGCGGTCAATCAGCCAGCCCCCGCCTACCCCTCTCCAATGAGGGGGGTGGGCGAGGCTCGGCTTGATTGCTACCACACCCCGAGAAAAACCCCAGATACTAAGTTTTTTGGCGGGAAAATCTGGACACGCTTAAAAAGGGGGTAGCCTTTGACCTTTTCAAGTCAAAAAGCGATAGGGTGTCCCCTTGCGGCCACAAACTATTAGCAAAATCTCTCCGCCAAAAAACTCACCACCATCGGGGTTTTTCAGGGCCAAGGGGGAACAGAACTCTGCACAAGAAATGAAGGAACAAAATCAAGTTTCAATCAACAATTTATTGAACGAATATGGCACACAAAACAAAGCATTACAATACGTCGGATGCACAAGCTTCGAAGTGAAAATTAACACGCATTTCAATTACAAAGTGTCAAAGCACGACAAACATTAACGCCAAATACTGTTACAAGTCAACAGAGTAAGAAAACATTTGCAAGCAACTACATGTTAAAACAGAAACATACAGCACGTTACTGTTTCTCCGAGGCTTCTGTCGAGGCAGCGACCGGAATGAAGACTGGAACTTCGTTGCAATTCCTGTAACACAACAGAAATCAGAATTAACTTTCGGTTACAAACAGGATCTCGAAATTATCCCAGACAGATAGATCTTTTGAATCGATTCTTGCGCTCAAAGGATGAAACAGTTTGAAAAGATTTACAGATGCAATAAAGCGATCAGCCTGGTGTAACAGGTATATTTAAAGTGCAAATACTGAAACAATACAGCTAGAGTGTGTCGATTAGCATATTCGTTTTCTGCAACAATTAATTTAACAAAGTTAATCCATATCTTTATAGGCTCCGTTGTTTTAATTGTCGTGATGCAATTTGGAAGCCAAAACGGTTTCTGAATAATCTATTATATGCAGCAAAAAAAACCGAAATGTATCGTAGTTTAGCAGAAAACGAGTTCTATAAATAGCAGGCCTACAATTTTGTCGGGTCAAAACCATTCCTGCCCGGGAGAAATCTAGTATCTCCTAGTTTGAGTCTTTTTTTGACAAGGTGTATCACATTTCCAACAACAAATGATACGTGTAAACGAATAAAAAGGTTTATACTTACATCGATAATTCCACCAGCTGAGCCAAGTATGTCCTGCCCGCAGACACCGAACTGGAAACACAAGAACACAAGTATTTAGACGATTATTTAAAGATAATTTAAACCAAGGTTGCTTAGTAGCAAACAGCGTTTCACCAGGCTAGATAGCGCAGAAAACATTTCAAAGAAATACGTGTAAAGAAATGAGTAAAACGTTTATACTTACTTGGATAATTGCAGCAGCTGAGCCAAACATGTCCTGCCCGAAGACAAACAAATACAGAATTTAGAATTTAAAGACCATTAAAACTAACAAGTATTCGTTGCAAGATAGATTTTTATCACTTTTTCCTGCGAGGTTTAGACTACATAATTACATGAGTTAAATTTTATCTATATTCAAATAGAGGAAAAACAGAAAATAATCGTAAAAGACGCGGAACAAACTCACTCAGCTCCGCTCTCTCCAGCAGAACCTGGCGCACAGGTGCGCGGGGCGTGGCCTGCGAGAGATGTCATTCGAGTGGGCGTGGCCACACTCTGACGGTGCAGGCGCAGACTCTGGGAGCTGGTGGTTGCAGCAGGGAGGAAGAACTCAGTCAAGGAAAGCTGGCTGATTGCAAAGAGGTGTATGAGGCCATGGGGGTAGTGGCTGCCACTATAGACATCTCAGGCTCAGAGTCTACAGTTCGCTGATGCCTCTGTCCCCTCTGATCTCCTCTGAGATCACGCCTCAGGTCCCTCACATCACCAGGCTCTTCACTCGTGGTGTCCTGAGCTCAATGAGCTTCACCTCCAGCTCTCACCCTCTGGCTAGTCCTTGTCAGGGAGAAGCAGCGGAACGCCCTCGACTCGACCAATCCAGTTTGACCAGAGCTGCTCTATCGCCTTCTTTGCCTTACTGGCAGGCCGACTCGGGAACAACCGAGGCTGCTACTCCTCCAGACCTTGCTGCACCTCAATGACACTTCTCAATCTCTCCAGGAGCCTCCCTGCTCCTCTCCACCCCTCCAGGAGCCTCCTTCTCCCCCCTGTAGCCACTGGTCCTCACATGACCAGCCAGCCCTCGGGCTTCCAGGTCCTCCTCCAGCCCCTGACATCATCTCCTGACACCTCCGGGCCGGGTCTCACACAAACCAGAGTCTCCAGAGTCTCCCTCTCACACTCAGACTCGGCTCACTCATTACACCCAGTCTCCAGCTCCTCACTGTCGGGCTGAGACTTAACACACTCATGTTAGAACCACACAGCCCCCCAGTGCCTCACTCTCGTGTCCGAGGCTGTGCACACACAGCTTGCCAGCACACCTTTCCTGTGCCCCGTCACCCTCGGGCTTCCAGGTCCTCCTCCAGCCGCTGACATCATCTCCTCCAAAGCAAACTTCTCCTCTGGGACAATAAAGGAAGTGATCTCTTACCGCCCGCGCTGACACAACTGCGGTGGCTTGCAGTCTCCTACAGCCCGGAGATTTAGTACTGTAGCTTGCAGGCACAGCGTGGGCTCTGACCCTATTTGTATGGGACTCTTGTCTTTGAGAGTTTTTTTTTCTCGTTAAAAAAGTGATTCATATATTTAGGAATCAAAACTGTTATCATCGTGACTCGCTTCCGGTCACCGTTCCGACAAAAACATAATTTACCTTTGAATATGTCGATTCCGGAAAAATGTTTGGATATTCAAGTAAAAACATAAGAATGCCCGCATTTTATTGAAATCTTTAGAAACAAAATGAAGCCTATTGATCAAACTACCGTAGGAGGTAACAGTTCCGATCAATGTCCGCCAGGCGGCGGTGGTGATACACGAGTCTATGGAGGGCTGGTTTACAGTGCGGTAGTGAGGGTCTGGTGTGACGTTAACACCCGGATCACGTGATTGGGGTCTAAGGCGTTTGGCAAGACAGGACAGAAGTTGTGAGAATTTAGTATTTCACTTCGTATTTATTTCACTTTCTCATCATGCATGTTTCTTATTCATGGACTCGTGTTGTATTAAATGTGCAGTGTATTGTGTTGTGTCTTTTATCTGCCTCCAAAGCAAACTTCTCCTCTGGGACAATAAAGGAAGTCATCTCTTACCGCCTGCGCTGACACAACCGCGGTGGCTTGCAGTCTCCTACAGCCCGGAGATTCAGAACTGTAGCTTGCAGGCACAGCGTGGGCTCTGACCCTATTTGTATGGGTGCTGCTGATGTATGAAACACCTGGGTAATCTGCAGACACACTGACCACTCCAGGACTGGACACCCCCGCTGCAGACACACTGACCCATCCAGGACTGGACACCTTACAACGGGAGTAAGGCTTTGATTAAATCACCCATTTTACTCTTCACCACAGCAGACCCACGAATGCCCTTCCTTGCTCTTTCCCATTTACCTTTTCACTTTCCCGGCACTAATCAGCGTTTCTATCCTTGTACCTGCGACCCCGGGATGATCTCACGGCTATAATGCGCTATTTTCCCCTCCAGAGGACGCCGGTGACACAGAGCTGCCTGACAGGGGCTCTGCTTGAACACCTGCCTGTAGAACTGCTCGGTCTTGTCGGAGGGTGTGATCTTTTTTTCAGCTGTGCTTATGAATTCTGATTTCCTGCTTCGCCCCAGAGAAGTTGTTGTTGTTTTTTTTCAGTGACGGGGGGGGTTAATAAGCGCCACTGCGCTGGATGCTGAGTGTGTCAGAGGAAGGTCTGCATCAGGCCTGCTCTCTGCTCGTGGAGCTGGTTCGGCAGCAGCCCCGCGCGCACGTCCGCCTCGTGCCGGAGAGCTGCAGATCCGGCTCGCGGCCGGCGGGGGGTCACGTAGCGCGTGGCTCATCTCGCCCTCTGCTCCCTGCCTGTGCTTTTACAGAAAGGAAACACACTGCCGAATAAATCCCCTTCTTCCCGGGGGGGCAATGTCAGGGGATTGCTCGCTTCGTAATTAAAAAAAATGGTGAACAAAAAATCAGTCCGTTTCTGTTTCTGACTGTTTATTAAAGCAGGATAGTTGCGCTTCCCGGCTGTCAGTGCAGTGTCCAGTTACCAGTGTCCCCGGACGGTGGACCGTGAACTCTCTGACCGCTCCGGTTTCAGCTATAGGCTGCACTGGGGGGGTCAAACTACTCGAGCAGAGAAATGCAAGCGACGGCACCGCTCTTATCAGGCCCGACACACGGAAAGCAAACATGCAATGAAAAGTTAATAATTATAGAGAGAGACACACACACACAAACACACGCGAGCTGTCAACGTGACCCCCGTCCGCCATGCGACAGCGCCGGAGCCGCACGCCCGCACCCGGCCCGGGCACGAGCACGGGGCACGAGCACGCGCGCGCCCGGGCACCCGCACTGCGTCCGCACGCCCGCCGGCCCGCAGCAGCGAGTAAAAAGCCCGTCTCCCGTCCCGCACCCGGACCATTCAGAGCCTGGCCGGCGCTCACCAGCGAGGTAAGGGCGGCGGGGCGGCCGCTGATCGGCGAGGGGGGTGGCGGGGGCCGCTGTGTCCGCGGATCGGTGACATTCAGGACCCGAAACAGCGGCGGCCGGATTAATCACCGGCTGCCCGCACTTCCTTGATCGCTCTCTTTCCTTTTAATTTATCCCCCCCGAACCCCCCATGTAACCTCCGTGGTTTTGTTCTGCTGAACAAGGGCAGCACCTGGGCGGCACCTGTTCTGAGCTTCACCTTGCAGTTTGACCTCCACGCCGCAGCTCGGGGCGAGTACCGCCTGAACCCCAGGGGTGCGGGGTGCTGGGGTGGGGGGTGCGGGGGGGGCGGTGTCCGTCAGGGACGGCGTGCGGTGTCCCGGGCGCCTGGGGACGGGTCGTGTCTGCAGGCTCGCCCCAGCCGGCTGTCCGCTACGTGCAGGCGAGGGTAGGAAGCGCCGCGGCACCCTGGCGGAAGGGAGATCGAAACCATTCGTGCGATGGACTACGCGGCAGACCTGTCTGCAGAGATGGCGGCGAGGCCTCTCAGGGCTGGGGCTCACCGGGGGCAGGTGCGCACAGCCAGCGGGGGGAGCTCCCGGCTGGACAGGCCGCCTCGGTGCTTCCCTTCCGACACGGCTTTCCCGAGCTGCCATGAAAGCCTATTAGAAAGCAGTCTGTCTGTATTTCCGCCGCACCAGCGCATTGCTTTGCACCTAATTGTATTCCCGTTGCTCGTCGCCGGAGCCCTCGAGAGTCCAGCCCGGTTTGTTTGAGACGGCCGGGTCCTCCTGCCGGCCCCCCGGTGACCCCATCCCGCCGAGCCGCTCGGTGACTTTCGTTCCCTGTCCCCCCGCAGAACATGGCGGAAGACATCAAGGACAAGCTGGAGCGGTACCGCACGGCGCCGTTCGACGCCCGTTTCCCCAACCAGAACCAGACCAAGAACTGCTGGCAGAACTACCTGGGTAAGCGAGCCGGGTTCGCTGCCCCGCCTGCCTGCAGAGGCGCAGGAGAGGAGGGGGGGGGTCATGTGTGCTGCCCTGGAGCTCTATTAAATTACTGGCTTCTGTCTGCGCGCCTCTCAGCTGCCGCTGGGCTCAGACGATGTACAGTGACACACTGCAGGAATGCCTGTAGCTGCACAGGAGCCGAATATAGCAGGATGGGATGTAGCAAATGGGTGCAAAGGAGCCGCTTCTGAAAAACGTGCCACTTCATTTTTCTGTACCTGCGTAGCTAGATTTAGCTGAACTAGACCGTAATGTTATCACTAAGTGGAACCAGGGGACACAGGTGGGGGAGCTGAGTTTTAGAAACCAAGGACTGGAGGCCCCGCTTCCCACCAAGGGTGGTGGGTGCGTGGAACGACGTCGTGGGGTGGGGTGGGCAACCCTGGCTTCCTTCCTGCGTGAATCCCAGCCGCACGCAAGATGCAAAGCCTGGAGAGAGAGAGAGAGAGGATGGGCGCGACAGCTTCCGCCCGGTTGTGATGCAGGGCTGGGAGGGAGACGTGAGGAAAGGCAGGGTGCCCTCTCCTGCAGCCCTGAGCCTCCAGCCTTCGGCCCGGTTTAACCCCCTGCTTTCTGCCTGTCTCAATTGTAGATTTCCATCGCTGTCAGAAGGCCCTGACGGCCAGAGGGGCTGACATCACTCCGTGCGACTGGTACAAGCGAGTGTATAAATCCCTGTGCCCCGTGTCCTGGGTGAGTGGTGTGAGGCTTCCTGGAGTATAACTTCCTCCTAGCAATTACTGACCACCAGTGATTAAGATGTTCATTTTTTTTTAAAGTCTTTCAAGTATTAATTGCCAAGATAATGCTGAGTGGTTTCCCCCCCAACCACCTTGCAGGTAACTAAATGGGATGAACAAAGAGAGGAAGGAAACTTCCCAGGAAAGATCTGAGCAGCATTCCATAGGAAGCCGTGTCCAAACCCATCGTGTGGGACAAGGGAATGGGTGCAGACTGGTCCTCCAGAAATTCCGAGCGCCCCTCTTGTGAACGACGGCCATTGAGGATTGTACAGATTCCTTCATTTTTTTGCTTTCCAGCCTTGTAGTCTCAGGCAATAAAATCCTACAGAAATGAAGCTCCGTTTGTTGTGTTGTGCTTTGAACTCTTCAGTTACCATGCAACCGAAAGTCTGGCCCCTTTCCAGAAACCAGCCGTGCAGCAGACAACAAACACACTGCAGTGGTGTTGGCTAGAACATTTTTATTAACAAAAGTAAAACTACATTTAATATAAATGCTCTTTCGAAGTGATAAAAAAACAAAACCTTTTTTTTTACACAAAATGTACAGTTTGTGCAACAAAAATAAAGCTCCCCATTCCTTTCATGCTGCAGGGTTATTCCCAGCAGCCCTCCAGTAAAAACAACATGCAGAACGACGGCACTTCTCTCAAAAGGGGGTCTGACTTTCCTATATACAGCTAGAAGGATGATTCTCAGATGCTGGGTGTTTTGTAGTCCAGACAGTAGCTGACAAGAACTGCAAGTTGTTGGCTGTTGACAGAAAACGACCTCCCGTGGGATAAGGAAAAATAAAGCTCTGAAAGATTGGCACGTAAGATTTCTCTCTGGGTGTGTGGATTGTGCAGTAAAATGTTATTTTTTCAGTGAATCTCATTTTAGGACAAACTTTGATACTACACCTTAAATACGCTAGAATTAACTTCACAAGACTCACCAATGTGTTCACAAATCAGTGATTAGTCTCCCGGTTGTTTTTCTAACTAGTTATTTTTTACCTACCAACTGTCTTATAATATGCATATACTCCACTTGTGTTGAAAGCCTATACATTTTGCTTATGATTTCTGACTTGGTTCCTTATTTAGGGCAAACCCCATTCCAGCACAGAAACCCTGCCTATGGATATTAAAAGTACACCGATGGGCTTCACTACTAGTACTGACAGAGCCAGGTCTTCCAACTCTCGTTCCAACAATTCATTCAAACTCATAGTAAACAGTCTTGCGCTTAAAACAGTGACACTTGTTTCCAGTAAATGAGTTAATTGTAGCAGAGCTTCATGAGAAACTTAATTTGCAGCAAAAGTTTAGAAGATTCAGCATTCAGGGACACTCCTCCATTAAGGCTACTTATTTGCAAATGGAAAGTATTCTAGACCTGCAATAATGAACGCAGCATGTTAGATTTGTTCGCATTAAACCAGGGAATCTCACCAGTTATGTTCGCATAGATAATGTGCAAGCTCTCGTGAATAAACACTTTCATAATTAAAACATTTCATGGGAATGTATAAACACGTGGGGCTGAGTGAAGCTGGCGGAATTTGTATGGGGTTCAAATTTAAGCAGGTCGATTAAGGCTGGCCAATCACAACCAAGCAGGCTTAGGAGGTCATCCTGAAGTAATCCATTTTTAAACACTCTGGATGACCTAGTTCTGATCACTAAATCCAGTGCTTTATCCAATTCGTAGTTTAGAGATCTAGTAAAACAAAAAAACAATGCCTGGTGGCTCTTAAGGAGCACAGCTGTCCGTTCCTGACCCCAGTCAACCAGCCAGTCACGAGTTTCACGTCTTGACGGTTTAGGATCACTTACAAACCCTGATGTAGTGGGAACTACTGAGCAGCCCTGACAGCTAGAATGGTGATCACTCCCAGTTCAGCCTCAGTTCAAAGCACCTGGAGGATTTCCACTTTCTGGCCAACAAGCTGATGAATCGCAAAGGTCCTTAGAAAGGCCTGTTTTAGGATACAAACAATGCTAAAGTATGCAGAGCGAGCTACACATGAGCGCTGTCTGAGCCCCTGAATCAAACCTGATTCTCTGCGGGAGAGACTGCCCGTTTTTGTAAGCAGGTACTCATTTCCCTTAAACTGGCAGTGGTTGCGAATTGAGCTCCACGAGTCCTGCCCTGCACATTTAGTCAAATGGTGCCTCGGACTCTAATCCAGTAACTAAAATCGGAGGAGCTCATAGGGCTGGGGGAGCGTTTACCCTACTCATCTGCACTGGCTCTCCTGCTCCACTGGGCATGATGTCAGGTGTCACGGGTCACTGGTCACGGAGGCTCTGGTCTGCTGCCGGACGTTGCCCCCGCGGGGTCGCGGTGCCCTTCAGTATCGCCTCTTGCCCATGTGCCCTCGGTCCGTCATGCAGGTCTTCGGCCGCAGTGCTGCAGTCACATTGAAGAACAACGAGGAGGAGAAGACAATACTCAACTGGATGAACACCTCAATCGAAGCACACAGGGGAAAAGGACAGTGTCGATTACAAACAGATGGAACAGTACAGGCGTTGCTAGACACTGGAGCACGCATGCAGTGACGGAAGCAGTCGCCACCCCACTTGTTAAATACCAGATTCAGGATCTTTAGAGCCAAGAGATGCCTTAGCTCCAGGAGCGACGTTGAGCAGGAATCAAGAACGATTCCGTCAGGTCTCCCCATGCGTATCTTTTAAGAAGAGCATGTCCTCTGGAGTTTCCCCAAACAGTAAGAGTGTTTGTTCCAAGCACAGGATGAGCTCCGTGATGGAGACGTCTCGCGATCGAGCCCGGGTTACTGCGCTAGCCGAATGCGACACAGACTCATCCCGCGGCGCTGTGACAGCCAGGACTCTTAAGGAGCAATCCCTGCGACAGCATTTTATATGCTTACAGTTTTGTGAATTTGTCCAAGGACAGAGTGTCCTGCAAGGGAGAGTATAAGCAGCTCTCACCTGGATCTGCAGTTGGCTTCTTCTTAGTGTGCTGAACTATTTCATTTTCATTCGTCATCCTCACATCCTGGTCTTCAACATAGTTGCTGCAAAAAAAAGAAAATAGAGGTTTTACGATTGACCTGATCTCTGAAATTATCTGTGATTACCTAAAACATCAAAGCACAGTTCTACTGACCACTGGGTGGGTGGGGGGGGGGGGGTGACAATCAAACTGTGTAAAAAAAAAAATTCAACAAGCAGTTCTCACACGATTACAAAGCACATGGAGAGCTAGACTTCAGGCCTCCGCAAGGGGGAAGATGAGGGACATGGGAGCAAGACGAGGTTGATTAGTCTCAGAAAACATTCGGGGGGTGGTGAACCTAAGGGAACAGGGCTGGCTGGGACAGAGGGGATTTCAGCTGGCGCAGACTGCGCCCTTTACAAACAGGTCTGCTGCGTTCACTACTTACTCTTCTTCAGTCCTGTTTGGCTGGGGGCTGGAGTGGAGAAAACAGAGCTGATTTCAAGACAGCAGCAAGAAAACAGGCTTTGCCTCACATAAAGAATCTACAGCAGCTAACCAGCAAAAACACGGCATTACATAGGAGACCCCGTTCGTGGCTGATGAAAGGAAGAAACAGGCTCCGGCCCTCAGTGCAGCCCCATACCTTATGACTGTGTTCCTCTCCCTGTAGGCGATCTTGGCATTGTCAGTGAACAGGATGGTGTGATAGGGGACCACAGGGTCACAGGTGGGTAGGATGCCCCGGGTCACATGGGTCACAGCATCCAGAATGCCATTGTAGACCAGCAAATCATCCACCAGTAACTGGAATAAGAAACTCCAAGTCATCCCATCTCTAGGGAGCAACTTTCAACCTTTGAGAGCTCCTTTCAAACAGGTTTTGTTATTATTCAATCATCCTACTGCTAACTTAAAAAAATACATCTAAATGATAAATCGGCCTACCTACCCCAAATTCCTTCACTCCTCTCTGTGGCGTTTTGGAATAGTTCCACAGTTTTATCATGGATACCGTCACGGGCTTATCAAAAATCACGTACACCCGGTTCACCTGTTCAAAAGAAAATGAAGACGGTCACAAGAGATGGCTAGCAGCACATTCCTGGGACTTCCCAAACAAAAACACGCCAACTCTGAGAGTGAGCTACCCGCATTGTGAAAGCAATAACAGCATTTTAGGCCACCGTTTTAAATTATGCAATTTCAAAGAAATGATTCATAAAACAGTGAATGTGCGAGGCAGTAGGTTCTGTGCTCCTCCTTAGGAGGTTGACCCCGAACCACAACACTGGAACAAAATCCAAAAGGCTCCACACCAAGCCAGGCAAGACAGGAGCCAGCCACATGTGTCTCCCGTCGTGAGTGTTGTTCGTCCCATCAATCAGCTTGTCGGGAGTCCGCACGTCTCCGGCAACGCTGTCCAGAACATTCACGCTGTCCGGGAAGGCAGCAATGTCTGAGCATACGAGTCAAGTGTGCTGGCGCAGTTCCGGGCACAGTTTTCCTTCTGATCAGCTTCAATTTCCACACCAACAGGTCTACAGCATCTTAGTTTTTGGAAAACGGCATTGTCTATCACATGTTTGAGGCTTACTCAGAAAGACAAGGACCAAGGGGAGGTGAAGCCAAGTTTAAAAGTGACAAAGAGTGGAAAGGCAGCACAAAATTCCTCGTCTCTTTTTGGCATCCATAACTAGGCATTCACCTACTGCACACAGACCACACACACGACAGGCTTCCATATTTTCCCATAGGATACTGTTATCTGTGAGAGGAATCCTTTCGTCGCGGTCATCGTAGAACTCCAGGCCGTTCAGGCCAACGTAGTAGGGGTCACCCCAGGTGGTAAGCAACTGCAGCTGGAAAATAACTGGCAGGAATCCGTTAAGGACAGAAACACTTCACACCTGCAAGAGAGGAAACACTCGAGCCCTGAAGTGTGCTCCCACGGCACCCTGACTGGGTCTGATGGCACGTGGCTTCGGAAAAATGCATTTGCCAAATGGATGAATGGGGAAAAGTGCAGCCATAACTTTCCTAGCTTGTGCCCTCCACAGCAGTTTGGCCAGCATGACACCTGCAGGTCATACAGCAGCGCACCCGTTTCTGATCCCCCAGCTCCAGCCTCAGAGCAGTGAACTCAGCTGCTCCAGGGTGTCCCGCGCATCGTCAAAAGATCCATCTGATGTCAATGGCTTCTTGGACTTTGCACAACTCAGACCCCAGTCAAGACCAGACCGGCTGCGAAGAGCACTGGTGCCAGAATATAAACTCTAAGGCCTGCCTCTAGCCCCCCCTGGTGGGAAGGGCAAGGCGATGCAATCGCATCACTGCACCAAGAGGTTTGAGTAGGGAGCTGCACGCTTAGGCCGTTACGGAACACGGAAAGGTTCATTCCATGCTGAAAGGAAAAGAAACACTGCGTTTCTTTTTTACTTAACAGCATAAGGACGATGGAGGAAACAACAATAAAAAGAACCAAGGGGGTATTAAACCTGTAGACCTCGGTGGACTATGTTAGACCTAACAAGATCACAAGATAGGGGATAGGGGACACATCTGGTCTTTACCACACGTGCACTGAGACGAGTAAAGAGCAGGGGATCGAGCAGGCCTGGGCTTGGGAATGCCACCCCGTATCTGTGATCGGAAAGGAGGCCGTGGGAAGACCTGAAGGATACATCCACAGGGCATCAGGGGAGCTTCATAATCCATGCTGGCCTGTTCCACGGCTTTGGAGCCACTTCTGCGGAAAACAAAACAACAAGGAATGCCACCTGGTCTTTCCGGAAGACGGCCCTACCGTTTCCCACGTATACCATAGCACTGCTGCTCGCTTCATACTGACACAGCCGAGCAAAGGTCTACTCAAACTACTGTGCGCACACGTCTATCCACTCACACTGGGCGGTCACCCCAGGCAAGACGCGTGTGACACAACGGAGCATTTTTTCCCCTCTTTTTTTTTAAACTCCACTGGTCCCCCTTCAGAGAAACCCAAGTGCTATCTAGTTGTTTAGAATGCGGCGCTTGCACGGCGGCCTCAGCCGGCGGCCGACACGCCGGGGCTGCGTCAGTGTTCAGGCCCTTTCCTTCTCCTCCGTTCAGTCTGGATCGCGCTTTCAAGCGGCCTTTTCGTTTCCTTTTCTAGTCCCTAGTCTCCCTGTCAAAAGCTGCCTTTTCTTATCCTTGGCCTGGACCTCGCCATAAAGCGGTGTATTTGTTTTCCGTTTTTTTTTTTCCTCCTGGTGCCTCTGCCCCACTCCGACCCCGTGCCGACCCCGTGCCGACCCCGTGCCGACCCCGTGCCGACCCCGCGCCGACCCCGCGCCGACCCCGCGCGCGGCCTGCCCTACCCGAGCTGCTGCGAGTGTGGCCGGTCCGCGTGGCCGCCGGCGGGCTGCAGGTAGTCGACGAACAGGATCTCCTGGGCGAAGTCGAAGTGGCAGGTCCCCGGGCCCTTCCGGACCAGGAAGCCCTCGGGGGGCGAGACGCACAGCCCATCCAGGCTCACGTGGATCAGCTTCACCTGCGTTGCAAACGCAAACACACAGGCGAGCTGAGCGGCACGCCGTAGCCATCCCAGAAAGAGGAGCAGCCAAAAGACGGTTCACTTCCCACCCGAAGAACAGGCGATACCCTATTAGAGTACATAATGGAAGGCAAAATGGCTCCAAAGATTTGCCTTCCTTTCCCCAAGAGAGCTCAGCAGCCCTCCCGATACCAAAATGTGAGTAGTTTATTGGGCTTCATGCACGAGTGCGATGGGATTGTACCACAGCCCCTGCCGATTATGGAGCAAGCCACTGTGCCAGGCTAAGACTCCATGCAGAGGTTTAATGTGGTCTCATTGACATCCTGCAGCCAGATGTAGGTCACTGCTCTGTGCAGAATCCCGTGGCGACATAACACAGGCTGCCGGCAGCGGGGAAACTCCGGGGCAGGCCTCACCCCTCGGTAGGTGTCCTCCGGCGATTTGTTGTAGTTCCAGATGCGCAGCCCCGCTATCGTCTCGGGCCTCTCGAAGGACACAGCGAGGACGTGCTCGCTCCCACGGGTGAACGGAATCAGCCACATGTGCTCATCCTCCATCGTGATATTGGTGCCATCAATCAGCCTGCGGGCGGGAAGGGTTCAGGAGCAGGCAAGGCAACCCGCCAGGACGAGCACAGCCAGTGTGTGCGTCCTGATGACGCCCCGCACGGAGGTGAAAAGGTAGAGTTTGCACAATACTTGTGCCAAACCAACACGAGCAAATGCAATTAAAAACCAGGCACGAACAAGGAACGAGAGCACTTAACGTTATTGAAGACTGATCAGGATTTTCTTCTTCAAATCGTTCCCATTGGAGATTAAAGACCAAAATGGTCCGATTCATGATAAGGGTAAGTGACTAGGCTTACCTTTACAGGGAAAACACACGTTCATACATGTGAGCAGTAGGGCTGAATCATTGAAAGAAAACCACACTTACAATGTGCAATTCTTACACAACAGGGTAAACCTGTGCAGTAGATGTCCGGCACTCACTTGTCTAAGGTCCTGGAGTCCTGGTTGTATTCCGGGAGCTCGTTCAGGTCTCTGGGTCTGGCGTCTATCATGCTCATCGTCAGAGGAAGGCTCTGCCCATCTTTGCCAACCACCTCCAGCCCAGTTACACCCATGTAATGGGAGTCACCCCACGTCATGGCGAAGTTAATTTCAAGGCCTGCAGTATGTTAAACACTCGCATGAAAACAATATGCATTAGCAACAACGCTGTGAGGCATAAACAGTGTTTTAACCATTGTAACCATGCGCGGTGCAACAACTGGCTTGCTGGCTTAGCAAAAATACAGAACTGGAATTCATCCCAGTCCCCCCAGAAAGACAGAAGGACGAGATCCTTCAACCCCTTAGCTCCTGCAAGACTAGAGCTGCTGAAGGGCTTCCTCCTGCCGATAGCCTCTGGTGTGTTTCAGGAGCACTTACACTTCCCAGTGTACATCCCTGGAGCCTGCAGCGGGGTCGCTCCAGGCACGCTGCTTGATGGAGAAGGCTGTTCTTCTGGCTGACAAGGAAAACAAACGCGTGCCGATTAATTATGCAACAAGGTGAGGAGCGAAGGCAATTTCTAGACTGCTCACAAGGTTTAAATGACTAAAGAAAAATTATTTAATATCCCGAAACATTCCCCCCCCTCCCCATCGCTTAAACAGTTTTTGCACACGCTCACGAGGAGCTCCAAACATCGCGAACAAATCCTGCATTAAAAGCGGCGGCCCAACCTGTGGGCTCCCCTCTCTGAAGCCAGCCTGCGTGAAAGGCCTTTCCTCCCCCTCTCCGTCGGCCGTCCTCGGCCGCTTGAGCTCCTCCTCGGACACCAGTGCCTCCGGGCTGTCTCCCTCGCCGGCGAACGTCTCGTCAAAGCGAGACATGGCCTCCAGGATCTCGTCGTCCGTGGTGAACAAGATGGTGTCGCCAAACTGCTCTAGCGCTGGGGGACGGGGGGACGGGGGGGGGATTGTGCAAAGTTATTAAATCTCGGTAACAAAAATAAATACACTGATGGTATCGCAAAATTCAGAATTTAGCACAAAAATGTGAGCTTTGTGAAGGTACTGTAAGTCGCCATGTTGTCCGAACCCCCTGGTCCCACCACGGGCGAGAGCAAGAGTTCACAAGAATTGTGACGTGAACCGGCCCTTCCTGCTCACTAGTCACTGTAATGACTAATGTGCTGCGATCTACGAGCGGATAAGTGCAGGTTGGTTTGAAACGAACTCATCAATGCCGATTCTTTCTAACCCTGGAACATAAAAAAAAATCAGCAAACAAGGTGCTGAATTCGCATTGCAGCCAACTTACTGCAAAAGATTTGCCCTTTTTCGCTTGCGTCTGAACGCCCTTACGCGACACAACAGACATAATATAAGTAAAGCCCACTAAAGATATAAATGTAAACCCAAGAACTGGAATCCCAAAGCTCGCACTTGGAAAATGCATCAACAACGCCCTGGGGGGTTACGGAATATCGTACTTCCCACGGGAAGAGCGGATTTACCTCCGGAGAGGGTACCGGACGCCTTGGCGATCTCCCCCCGGAAGATGCACTTCCCGTCCAGGAGCATCTCCACCTCCCTGGCCCCGCGGAAGGAGTGGATGCGGGACTTGTTGTAGTTCCAGATGCGGATCATGGCCACCTGGCAAGGCGAGGGGAAGTCCACGGAGAGGACGTGGGACCTCCCGGGGGTGAAGGGGGCGAGCCAGAGGTGCATGTCGTCCTGGGTGCGGTTGACGCCATCGATGAGGTTGGCGACCACTCGGGGGTCCTTGCCGTAGGCCGGCAGGATGTTGATATCGGGGGGGTCCGCGCGGATGCGGACGGGCACCACCGGCTCCCCGGTGGAGCTGAAGATCTCCAGGCCGTTCAGCCCCACGTAGTGCCTGTCGCCCCAGGTGGACAGGATGTTGATGACCAGGCGCTGCCCCCGGGGCAGGACGGGAATCTCAAACTCCTCGTCCCGCTCCGCCTCGCCCGGGGGCTCGTCCGCCGGCTCCTCGGGGGCAGCCTCCCGCCCGGCCGGCCCGGGGGGCGCGGCCCTGCCGGCCTGGGGGCGCCCCGCCCGCTGCTGCTGCAGGAACTCGTCGAAGACGTCCCCCTCGAAGCCCGTGTTGGAGATGCGCCCGCGCTGCGACTGGTTGAACCGCACCAGCGAGTCCCAGGACTCCAGGAGGGTGTCGTCCTGCTCGCTGCGCCACTTGGCACGAGGGGTACGCTGCGCCCTGCCTCCACCCCCCGAATTCAGGTCATCTGTGCGAGAGTGCAAACATTTTCACTTGATTTCCTTGCTTTCATACACAGCCATGGGCCGGAAAACAGTCATGTACTGGTCTTATACAAAACATCTGGCCGCAGCATTAGCATCTGGGAGCCCAATCTTACCAGATCTCAAGAGCAGAGCAGGGCTGTGCCTGGTCAGTACGGGGATAGGAGAGCTTTAAGGAAAACCCGATAACTGCTCTACGGACCAGTAGGGGGCGCTCTTCCCTCTGGCTCACAAATTCTAATCCCATCCCCCTATACGGTGACCGGGGACACCGAGCTGCAGCATGCGCCATCCTTCCAATGACACATTAAACGGAGGTCCGGACTAATTAGACTTTGAAGATCCCATGGATCTGTCTGCAAAATAGATTAAATTCCCAGCTCCAATCCCACTCCGGGATTGCACCATCTGGCCTCACTCAAGCTCCCCTTTAATTCCTCTGGTGAAGCGGCCTCTCTCCGCTCCTCCTGATCTGCAGTATGCGGGCTGCTGGCTCACCACGGCTGCCACATGTCACCCAGCATGGGGCCGCCCTGCGTCACTTACTGGTAATATTTCAGTCACGCTGGGACAGCAGGTTTAAAATGACCGAGTTACACTCTCATAGAAAAGGACACAATACCTGACAAGATTCCTGCAGAAAAAAAATAGTACAATAAACTCAACGCGCTAAGAGTCTTCCACCTGCAGCAATACTAAAGCAGGATTATTTGGGTGTCTGGGGTGCTCAAGCAGAGCATGATAATCCGATTGCTTTAGACGAAATTGCCTGAGGCTGCCTTAGTCTTGAGGATAAATAGTGCAGAGTGCAGCTGGAGCCCTCAGTCCAATACTGAGCCTGCGCCGGTGTGCAGAGGGCCTGAACTATACAGTAAATGGGTTCATTCTGAGGGCAGCACATGCAGAACATTACGAAACGTTGACCGTTCGCTTATCGAGAACTTCTGAAATGCGTTCCTGCAGGGCAGCGCCGTGCGTTGAGGAGGAGGCGGTAAATCATTTCAGTGCTGCATGACTGTTTCGAAAAGCAGCGTGGACGATCACTAAACCGCAAATTTATCATCGAGTGCCAAGCTAAAAGAGCTCGCTGCCAAACAGAGCAGAAGGGAGCGTGGCCAGAATAACAGTTCTCCGAAAGACCAGTGTGATCTGATGTCAGACTCTTTTTTGAAAGGATGGGGAATTTAAAATTTCAGTTTCTACTCCCACACCCCACTGTGATCAGGCACTGGGGGGGGGGGGGGGGGCGTCCAGGGGGGGTCAAATGAGACCGTCAGCAATGGGTCTGCAGTGGCTGACCCTGTGCAAGCCCTTGCAATCACCAGCACATTGCCAGCAGAAGCCCGGCTCCCTGAAGCGAGATCCTCAAACCGACACCGCCTGCGGAAGAAAACGCCTCCTGCGTTCCGGAAACTCGGAATTTCCGGGATTTTAGTTACCTATCGCGGGAAGCCCCGGCTTCCCAGTGCCGTCGCGGAACACCCGCTGCGCCGCCTTTCTCGGGGCACTCCTCCTGCCACTGGCGGGCCGGTCCGGCTTCGGGCCCACGCCGCTGAGCGGCGCCGGGCTCCAGCCCGGCCCCAGGTCGGACGAGTCCGCGTCCGAAAGGAGGCTCGGGTCCCCGTTCCGGGTCTTGCTCCCCCTGGCAACGGCGCTCCTGCGGACTCTCCCCAGATGGCCGGACAGCTCCAGGAGCTCGGGCTCCGCTGGCAGGTCCGTGGAGAGCCAAGGGGGCTTCCGTCTCTCGGGGGCGTCCTGCCTGGTCCTGTCCGGGGGCTGCAGCCAGGAGGGCGTCCGCGGAGAAGCCCGATCTGCTGTCTTCTTCCCCGCGTTCGGCTCCGGCTGGCGTGTCGCCGGCAGCTCATCGGCCAACAGAGAGGCCCAGGTGGAATCCCGAGAGTCCGGCTGCACTGGCGATTCCGGCCGGGAGGCAGGAACACTCGGCATGGTCAGATCCTCAGGGAGGGGCTCTCCCTCTGCCTTGTCCTTGCTCTCCGGCAGCTCTGTCCTTATGTCACCCGGATCATCGTCCGCGCCCACAGAGCTGCTGCTGCTCTCCGGGCTCTTCTTCCGGCTGGCAGAGCTCGGGTCCTGCACAGGGCCTCGGAGAGGGACAGTGGTGCTGTAGTCAAACACCGAATTCCCACAGCCCTTCTCCAGCTCCCCTTCGAACACCAGCGTGCTGTCCAGGTAAATCCTCACGTTCCTGGCGCCAATGTCCAGGTCCTGACGGCAAACGAGAATGCTCTGCATGAATGCGTGATAACAGAAATACACTCACAGACGTTTATATATTGATTAATAGTCAAGCAAAAAACCTCAGTTGATTTGACCAACTTTTTTCACCCCAGTTCTCAACAGCTCAGAGATGAAAGAACAACAAGTGCATTCAGCTTAGATGAGAGAGCAAATCCTGATTGAGATGCTGCAGAGAGCCTGGAAATGTCTCATTCCTACAGCACTCATTAGTGCTGCAGCACAACGTCAACACAGACACATTCCCAGCTACAAGAAGCAGATCAAAGGACCAGATCACCCCACAGCCACATAACATACCTCATCAGCAAGGGCGGCAGCAGATAAAACAGGAGAACGTGGTCACAGAACACTTTTACAGCCACCAAACACAGCGAAAGTGCCGGCAGCAGCAGAACAGCGTGCAGTGGCTATGTGAAACCAGGAGAGGATGAAGTCCCAGGTCACTCGCCTCTAATCCAATTCCTTAATCCCCCTCTGTTCCACATTCTGTCTCAGGCACAGCAATCACTTCCAGGCAGTGAGTGGCTTGAACCAGGCACATCTCAGCTTCCAGAGAAGACACACCCCCCCCCCCCACACACACACACAGCTTTGCTCCTGGCCTTCGAGTTCAGGCGAGGGCTCGAACTGGGGTGCTCCGCGGACGCACGCGCCGCGCGAGCGAGGCGATCTTACAGCCAGGGAGCGGTTGTAGTTCCAGATCTTGATCTTGGAGACGCCGAAGTCGCGCGTGCGCCCGGGGTTGCGCACGATGAAGTACAGCTGGACGGGGGGGTGAAAGGGACAGGTCCACATGTGACGCTCCTTTGTGGTCTTCCCCGGGAGAGCGCGGGTGGGGGGGAAAAAAAAAACCGCACCGGTGAATGACAATTAAACGAGCCGGCAAGTAACACCGTACCAGACTACCGAAGATTTTAAGTACAGCTTGAATCAATCGATTTTGGAATAAGAGAGGCGATTTACTTACAACACATTAAAGCTTGAACACGTTAAACCATTTAGTTATTAAGCATTGTGTAGCAATTTCAATACACGAGAGCTAAAAACGCAACAAATCGAGGACTCATCTCTGCAAGGGAGAACCGCTGCAGGAGTACTCAGAGAAACACCGTGCATCCGCCTGCTCAAGCGGTAACTGCACCGACTCCCGCGGAAAGATGCAGGTTGTATTTTCGGGGGTCCTAGGGAGGGGCAGGTCTCTCCACTTACTTTGGTTTTTCCGTCGACCAGCGCTCCGAGCTCCCCGGGGGAGTTGGCGTTCCTGACGTCCAGGTCGTGTGGGGAGACGTACAGCTTCTGGCTCCTGGGGCAGAAGAACTGCACCTCCGTCAGGCCCACCTCGCTGCAGTGCCCCCAGTTGGACAATATCTCCATTGTGACATAAAGAGCGCCGGGCACCTCTGTGGCCTCCTTCGCCTGCGCTCTCTGCCAGGGAAACAAGAGCAGCATTCATTCCCCCTGCTCTGGGCCCACACAGGCTGGCCAGGCCCCCTGGGACAGGGGTGACAGGCAGCTTGGCAATCCTAAAACAAGAGGCATGCCGATGTACTCTGCATGTACAGCGCACAGGAATTACGGAGTGTTTCAATATCCCCACTCCAGCCCTAGTTGTTTTTTTGTGCATGCATTTTACAGTACTTAACTTTTAAACCACATGCCTCTGAAAAGTTTCATGACTTGGGCAATGTCAAGACCAAAAAAAAAAACCCTGAGCAGCCAGCAGGCTCCGCAGACCCTCAGGCCCCCAGTGAGCTGTGGTGAATTCTGGGCAACGCTGTGGAGGTTTATGGGAATCCTCGATCTATACACCTCGAATCACTGTGGAGCACGAAATCGAATTGCCAAACACTTACCTCTGGTTTGTCACTGGACTTTGCTTTCTGTTGGATAGCCACTGCTGAATCAGCTTCAATCCTCTCCAGGGCTTTCAGAATCTTTTTCTGCTGGCTGAAAAGCAGTACCACAATATACAGCGCTAGCCTTTAAGCATTCCACCAGAAGATGAAGAACTGAAACGATCTGGCAAGAGTAACACAGTGTTGCTGCATGAAATACGTCAAATCCTGAACATGTTAAACTAAAACACAACATTAGGACAATTTCTAACTGAACAGGCACTATTTACAACAACTAAACACTATATGTCTATAACTATAATGTATAATAAACCTGTTGGCATAGCAGAAAAAGACCTCTGTCAGCACCCCTCCTGCTATGCATCTGATAATTATTTCTTTTGATAGGTGCTCACCCCTGTGTGAGTGGAGTCTCGCACGAAATAACTCGCAGCCTCAATAAATCAATACCTTGGCTCCAGGAGGCAGATCCTGTTCATGGCCTTGGTGACCTCACTCTCCGCATCCTCCTCCTGCCCATTCATCACCTGAGCAGCAATAACAGGAAACAGGACAGCGAGATGCAACGGCGCACTAATCACGACAGGATGAAAGGGTCATACGCAAGGCTGTAAAAGGAGACACAGACACTCACTTGTTCCCTTGACGCCACAGAATAATGGTTTTCCTGGCTCGGCTCTCGTGCTGAACTGAACACCCCTGAATTGTGCCCAACAATCATGCACCCCCCCAACAAGCAGGCCCTTTTCTCACCAGCCAAGCCCCTGAGGGTCCTGCCAACAGCCCTGTCTGGAAACACCGCTCCAATTCCCAATTTCTGTCTCACCAGTCTGTGCTCGGGGAGCTCCTGTCCGGGCTGGGGCCTCCCCTCCCCGCGCAGGGGTCGGTTCTCTCTCCGCACGGCCTCCAGGACCGCGCCCGCCGTCTCCTCCGGGTCCGGGGCCTCCGCTGCCAGCTTCCTGGCAGCCGAAAGGGGCCTCTCCGCGCGGCTCCGGGGCGCTGCGTTTCCAAAAAAACAAGAGCGGATCCTGCATCCCGCTGGGATTTCTAATGCAAGTGCTCGGGCACCAGTAAAACAGAAGAAAAATACTGGCAAGATGCTGAAATGAATTTGTTTAATACGCAGAGGCCTGTGCAGCTTGTGCATAACTTCCTGCAGAAGATAATGCTTCTGCTGTAAAACACTTAGTCCCGTTTTCTGATTGCTTAACAGGGATGACATGACAACAGCAACAATACGAGAAAGAACAATTGAAAAAAAGGACTGTAATGTTTAAAGAAAATACCCATTTATTCTTAATATGATCCCCCCCCCCGCCCCGTGGTTACTATGCATTTCAGACAATGACAAACCCGGCTAATTAAAAATATGGTGTCAAGAAAGCAAGCAGGCACAGCCACAGCTAAATCAGCACTTACAGCAAAACCGCATTACTGACCTTACAGACACACTGAAACGTTAACCTACTGCAAAGCACTGTTCAATGCTCTTCTCAGAATTGATTAGACAAGCAGACAAATTAGACAATGGAGCCCCAGTCGGGCAGCTGTAAGTACATACTGAGAGATCCGGGGCCCACGTGCATCCATTTAAAAACCAGGTCGCGTCAGGAAGTGCAATGCGACCTCACAGAAATGGACAGAAAACAAACACACCCAGCCTCGCACTGCCTCTGTCCTTCCCCAGTGTGTAGCTCTGCATGTGCTAAACTAACAGGAGAGCTCCCCAAGCACCTGGGGAGAACACACAGCTGATCTTCTGACAGAGAGCCAGGCGGAGGAGCCCCTTACTCGCAGGATCCTGGGCCGGAGAGCGGGGAGGCCTGTCGCAGGCTCTGCCCTTCACCATCAGGGGCTTGGTCGGGATGTAGGCGTCGATGTTGTCCCGCCTCTTCGCCGACAGGAGTCGCTCTTTTTTGGTACCTGCAAAGGCAAGGGGGAAGCTGCCCTTGAAAGACACGGATTGGGTGTCATAATTAGACAGGAAGGGACTAGCAAAGTCAGCTCCTGGCCTGTCCTCTGGGCAGCATGATTTCAGCAGCGTGCCCTTACAACACCTCCCATGCAATGCTATTTTGAGGAGCACGGACTCAAAGGCGCGGGCCTGGAACACGTACTTGAGGGCGAGGGCCCGAAGTCGAGGACTATGAGGTCTCCGGGCTCCAGGACGCTCCCCCCCGCCGCGCTCCCCTGCTCCACCCGCGCCGAGCTCCCCTCCCCCTCGATCCGCTCCTCCACCCAGTCCTCCTCGCCGGCGTCCGACTCCTCCCCCGCCGAGTCGCGGCTGCCCCGGCGCACGCACACGCCCGCCTCCAGGCTCCGGCGCAGCACCTGCGGGGCGCAGAACCGACGGGGCAAAACTTAGCAAACCCGCTCCTGAACCGGCCTGGCCCGATACAGAACAGTTCAAAGTGATAACAGCAGGTGTCCGGTACACCAGCCACCTGCCATTTGATAATGCTAATGACACACGCTGGGTTAACTTTAACAGACACGTGCCCGATGGTTCCTAAGAGAAAACTACACGGAACAACATCTAAAACTGTGAACAGAGGCGCTTCTTTACATAAAGGGTGGTGGGAGAGTGGAACAAGCTACCCAGTCATGCGGTTGAAGCCGATACCCTGGTTAGTTTCAATGAAATAGCTGGATGAGATCCTGGCATCAATTAGCTACTAACGAAATGGGCTGGATGGACCGAATGGCCTCTTCGCTCTGCAACATGAGATCTGTGACAAATGGGAACTGTAAGTAGAGCAGGTGTTAAGTGGCCTTCATGCTGGGCACCGGATCAAGAAATGCGGCGCTGAGGCTTGATACAGGCGGGCGTGTAATACACAGAGCTGATGAGCTGCAAGATGTAAAGACATTTGGTGTGCTTTTCACGCTGTGATTTACTAAAGCTAAGAGAACAGACGCTAAGAAAATCAGAAGAGCTCTATCCAGTGGAAGCAAGCAAGAAGGTACTCCTCGAGCCTGAGGAAAAGACTGGAGGCGTCGGCGATAACCCCGATAATACAGCTGAGCTCAAAGTAATGTCACAGGTAGGATCCACCAGTGGCACCGGAGGCGATGTGCTGACCTTGACCTCATCGATGTTGAGCAAGACTTTCTCACTGCATCCGGGCTCGCTCCTGCCCATCCGGGCCTCCGCCTTGGCGCTGAAGGCCCTGGGCACGTTCCAGCTCTCCCGCCGTGGAGACTGGGCACCGGACGTCTGGACAGGAGGAGGAGGAGGAGGAAACCCGGTTACACGCCAAACACAGCGCAAGACGCGTCCCGTCACGCAATCCAAGCAGATGACCGAACTGATCACAAAGAAGCACCCGTGTGCTCTCCTGTATTTTCTTTACACACTGCGATTGCCAGAGGAGGAAGACGTACTGTATGGAGATACATCCGTCTACTTCCCCCTTTCATGTAAATGCTATACATCACCTGGCGCAGAATGGAGCGTTCATTACTTTGTAAAATATTCAGAGAGGAAAGGACACTGCACTGCATGTAAACATTTAGTGACATCCCATACCTCTGGGTCATGCAGCGTCCAGAGACAGTCCCTCTATTAACTACTGCCCAAAGCCAAGGTCTGGCTAACTTACAGGACTGTGTCTTAGATACCCAGATGTGCAATAAAGCCTCACTTCACATGTCAGACCTCACAGGGCAGACCGTACCTCCATGTTCACACTCTCGTAGGCCTCAAAATCATCAGAGTAACGGGGACCAGGACCGATCCGAATCCGGGATCCCTTCTCCGTCTTAATGTGGATGGAATTCTGTGAGGGAAACGAGCAGCTTTTAGAACCCATCGTGCCCGATAATCCCGCCCTCTACAACTCAATTCAGTGGAGACCGACAGCAGTGACAAAGAGACTCCTCTCTCCGAGCATGACAATGCAATTAGGATAATTTACACTCGGCTGCGTTGCCAAACAATGACAGACAAGCCGGGGAAAACATTGCATCCTGGAAATTTCTAAAGCACTGGACACATTTGATTGAGCTCCCTTCAGCTCCACCTACTCTGCCACAGTAATGAATAGCTGCCAGATAAGCAATTATCCCCCAGAAGCATGTCAGCAGCTGAAAATGATCATTGCTTTGCTCCTCAAAGGCTTATTGTGAAGGAGCTTACTGTAAACGTAAAGTTGCTACTCTCCTGCTGAAATTACACCAGTCTTTCCGCACCAACAAAGTCATTCTGTGGAATGATCAAGAATGCTAAATCACACCTCGGCACGCATGTCGACAAGACAGCGCACAAACACGAATGGTGCATCGAAACACAGGGTTTTACGCTTAACTGGATTCACCGTTAAACACACTCGCAGGCTTCTGAATTCACAGACGAAGAAACGCAGAGAAGAATACAAGGGGACGTCTGTCTCAGATTCAAATGTTTTTTATTCCTTGGCATCACACGAGTCAGGAACAAGCCATAGGAAAATGACATCTGGACCTGCTTCAAGGAATAATAGTCCCGTCCGTCGGCAGAAAGCCACTTAATCCCAAGACAGGCTGGGGCAATCCGGAGCCTATCCCAGGACCAGCGCAGGCAGGAATACACCCGGGACAGGGGACAGGCTGGCAAGCAAGAGGAGCCCGTGCTACCTTAATCCAACGTATCCATACGAGCCTTTTCACAGACAGGATACTCTACCTGCACCCATTCCTTCCTCTGGACCTTCCCGGGAGCTGTCTGGCTTCTCTGCCTCTGGGTCACTTCCGAATCCTGCAGGTCGTCCTCCAGGAGGAAACGCCTCCGAGATGCATCTGGGGGAACCAAGACAAAGCACCCGCTGCAGATTTGCTCTTCCGGCTCCGTACAGGAGAGGTGTCCATCGGAGAAAGGTCTCCCACCCGGACCCAGCCGATCGGAAAAGCGCGGCATATACCAGGCTTTGAAAGCACGGAGCATGACTGAGGAAGATGATAAAAGTGAAATGCACAAAACCCAAGTGGGCAGAGGAAAACGCAGGCGTCCCTGCTCACCTGCCGTTTGTGTCGTTCTGGAGGCAGACGGGGTGCAGGGCGGGGGGGCCGGGTTCTTCGGCTGCCCCGTCGGTCTGGAATTGGCGCCGTTCACATAAATGGAGAATCCCTGCTCCAAGCGCTCCAGCGCAATCTCCCTGGAGTTCTTGGCCTTCAGGCGCTTCAGGATCCTGGCGGGCAGGAACACAGCACTGCTGAGCAGGAGCAAACCTGCTGGTCGCAGACGGGACTCTTGCTTTCCCCACAGGGCTGCAGTCGGCTGGACCGGAGTGGCGGGTGAAAGGGACAACCCAGCGCTACAGATTCAGGCCCACAAAGGGAAATCACGTGCTGCCGCACGAATTCTCCGTGTGCTTTACACTGCACTGTAGGAGAGATTTCAGCTCAGGTTTTTCCAAAATCTTAAAATGAACATAAAGTCTCATGAGTATGTCTGAAATGTTATTCCGTAAAGTTGAAAACATTTGTTCGAGTAGACAACGGCGGCTTTCTTCTGGGGTTGTCCCAGACACCCCACATTTTGTGTGCGAGCCTGGCTCTCCGAGGTGTCACCTCAGCCAGCTGGGGGTGTATTTGACAAGCGGCCGCCCTCTGACTCTGTAACAGTAGACTGGGTGGCAAAAGAGTCACAGCACAACCATCACGCCTCACCTGTTCCTGTGTTGAAGAGCGATTAAATATTCATCGTGTTTTTCTTCAATATCCGAGGCAGCGTGCTTCCCCGCTTGGATTCCATGCCAGCTCTTCACAAACACATCGAATGAAAGCAAAACAGTGCTGATTACTGCATGGCTCGGCCTTTCCTACACACATTTTCAAAAGCAAGAACGTGCCATCGCAGGACACACAACAGGGGAATCAGGCAAGCTCGGCGCATGGCAGGGAACGTAAGTACTGGGTAAAATGCAAAAGTTCTCCAAGAAGCATATTCTTAGAAACTGACAATCAGAAAAGAACAGATAAACTGCTCTCCATTTGAGTCTGCTGGAGCGTGTTTGAATATTGAAAAGCGGTGTATTTGGAAAATTCCAGCAGCCAGTTTTACGCATTTTATGCAGACTTCACTGTTGTACGTGGAAAACCTGCAGGACAGGAAGATACTGCTTTCAACCGCCAGGAGAGTCATGCAAACACCCTGCAGTCTCGACCAGCAGAGGACTGAACTGCTGACCTCACAGATGAGAAACAAGAGGAATACTACACCTGGCAGAAGGGACAATACTCTCTGACGCTGAGCAGGAGCTCAATGGTAAGAATGTGCAATTTAATGCCACGGAACTGATGAAGAATGTGTTCAAATTTACACTGAAGCAACCGTTTTGCTTAGTGGGGTATAAAGCACACGTATGGGGTGAAGCAAGACCTTCTAAACAAATGAAAAAGACGGCAAATATTTCCCCCCCTCGGAGCTTAGCCCAGCTCAGCCCAGGAAAGGACCAGAACATCACACAGGACAAACAGGAGAAGAGAGACCCCCTTACTCAATCCCTGACAGGCAACTACAGCATCTGCAAGACAGAGGAGCAGGGAAGGAGAGAGGAGAGGGAACATGAAGAGAGGCACATCAGATAGCACGCAGCAGAAAACAGAGCAAGCAAGAAAAATGACAAGACAGCCAGACACGTAGTATTCATGCGTGTGTCACGAGCAGAGACCACCCTCTCCCCGGCTGTACATCCCGGAGCCCATACTTGGGCCTAGCTCGCTGGACCAGTGTCCAGTCGGAGGACAGTCATTCCACGCCACGATACCCTTCTCCGACGAGATGCGACCCCAGCTATAATTTGTGATCGACTGAAATCAATACCCCGTGCGCAGCAATAAGCATCAGTAGTCGCATAATCGACCCCCCCATCGCCACCCCCCATTATTTTAACAGCGCTGCTATTTGAGTGGAGCAAGCCCACCTCGACTCACGCTGAAGTATTCGCTGTCAAAAAAAAAAACACACAAGAAATTACCTCTTCCATCTCCGCCGGGCTGGCGCCGCCCCTGTCGAATTTGCCTGGATTCGTTTAAAACATCAGACAGAGAAAGAAACATTTTTAAACGCATGACTCTGTAAGTGACCAGACAAAAAAAAATCAACATGTAAAACGCAATCTGCGGGTCTGCAAGGCGTCGGTGTTGCCGCCCTCTCCCTCTGCGGCCCCGCCCGGGCGGACGGACACCTCACCCGCAGTGACAGACAACTCCACCCCGCGGCTACAGCCAGGGCCTACACCAATCTGTGTAGCGACAACGAAAACTGTAGTCTAAGGAAACAAACTACTTTAACACATAGAGCCGTGTGGACGATTAAGACGGAAGTGAACTTTAAAATACAGTTTTTGACCTGCGTTTTTGTTTCTTTAAAACGTTAGCTACACGTAGCTTATAAACACACCACACACGCTCAGGTGTCTGCATTCGTGCTCGGCTCGCATTTCTCGCAGAAACGAGAAAGATCGAGCAGAAATCGGCGTGTCCAAATGTAAAAGATCAAACTTACAGTCCATGTCATCGCCTTGACGAGGTGATAACAGACTCCAAGTGTGTTTTCAATGGGGACGCGTTCACAGCCCCGTCCGCGTTGTCATGCTGGTAACCAAGAGAGCCGCTAGCCAATCGCCACTCCGCCCCGCCCCCTGGCAATGGCGCGCTGACCAATGAGTCTGCAGGGAGACCCGGGATTCGTCACGCCCCCTTGGTGAAGACCGCTGGCTGACGTCACTGAGATGGGACCCACAACACTTCACCTTTACAGCAAATTATAAGGCCATGTGCGCTGGCAGGGAATTAAAAACCAGCAGCAGTATTTTAAATCTGGAGCCGACGGTGGATCGGGCTCTGTCTTAATTACTTTGGAAGGTTATGTGTTCAAATTCGGATCTTCACTTCCCAGCTGCATGTTGGAAACATGCAGAATCCAATTAAGAAAACAAAACTTTGCTTGCCGTTTCAATACTGGCCGCCAGAGGGCAGTACAGACAGTACATTAACTTCCGTTACAGTGTGTGTTGACATGTTACTCTTGAAGTTATCCTTTCCTTCAGCTGTTTTCCATAGGCATGTCACAGGTGATGGTCCAGCTTGGCACCTGGACCCTTGGCCATTAATAATCCATAATTATTTAAGTGGTCCTCCTGGGTTAATTGAGCAATTAAGGTCTTGGAAAGTCCTATGATGACATAAAATTTAATTCCAAGATCCTTCTACTGCGTACACCACAACACTGGGGTGTCCAACACTGGTCCCGGGGAGCCCCACACCAGCAGGTTTTGTAGGTCACTGTTAAATCACCCATTTCCAATTTCCCTTGAACAGTGACAGATTTATTCCAGTGCCCACGTCTACCAAGCAGAGTTTGGGATGCTTTACAGAGCAAAAACAAAAACACAAAAAAAGAGGAAAAGAAGTATTATAAAAAGAACTAGAGAAAGATAAGAGATGAAAAAACGTCTATCAATTCTAAAGTGATCAATTAAACAGGTGATTTGTAATAGAGATAATTCAATACTAAAATCTAAGAACTCACTAATCCTCAAGTACTAGATTTCCTGACTCATCAATAACCCACAGGTGTGGTGAATCTTTAAAATCAGGTGCCCTAGGAGGAGGAGGAACCGGATTGGGGGCTCCCCTCGATCAGATCTCTTCTCCAGAAGATGACCCCCCCGAATATCGGCAGCTACGCAGCACAACAGGGGCTGTTGAACACCAAGCCTACTTGCAGAAAAACAGACCAGACAGCTCACGAACAGGTGGCCATTCAGAGCATTTAGCTCATTTGCTTGCTAGATAGTTGATTGACCCTAGAATCTCCTCCAGTGAGTCTTGTGAAAAAGGGATATTTCTAGAATATTTATACTCAAGATAAAAAAAACCTCAAAATAGATGTATTACATTACCATGTACTAAAAAAAGAATTCCCACTAAGACTGTATGTCTTTAAGTGGACAGCTCTGGTCATTTTACTGTTGGAAAGCATTTTTACTGCACTTTTAAGTTATTTAACAGCATGGGACTTAATGAAAATTATACAACTGTGGAAGCTGTTTTTAGATCCTATTTTAAAGGCTTATCATATGATGGCACACGTGAAACTGACAGATCTGTGTTGCCTTTTTTTGTTGGCAATTTTGTGCAAAACAACATGCGTTGAAGCTGAGGGTATCAGCACTGACATCCTCTTACAGTTTGTCAAAATACCAATCCATTTACTCTCACGATAATCCAGGAATTTGTCTTGCATGATCTAGGGATACCAGGAAACAGAATTTGTGGGGTTACATAACATCCAAAAGCAGAATAAAGAGGCTTTAAGGTGGTCCCACCTCTCCTGTGCTTCGTCCCTCAGCAGCTAGTGTCCCTACCCTTCACCAAAGCCAGCCTCCTTGGGCTACACTGATGGCATTTAAGTTTTTGATACTGGCTAATTTATTTTTCTGCAAATACACTCTTACAAACGCTGTGCAAGTCAAGGGGAAAGTACCGTAGAGCCTCTGAAGCCTCCTTCGGTGTTTAATGAAGCTGCCGAGAGGACCTGTACCGATTCTTCAGCGCTGTGCAGGAGCAAATGGAAACAAACCGTTAGTCAAGGTTACACCCATCCAGGTTATCAAAGCGGATTGGAGAACTCTTCATTTAAACCTTGGTTTATTACTTGACATCTAACAAACATGACCTAACCTCCCAGTTCAGCCATTTTCACACTCTTCCACCCAAACGCAAGGACACGGTGTCACCGGGTGTGCTGAACTGGAGCGCTCACCTGGACTAGCGCCAGTGGCGTGTACCGCGGCGCTTGTTCCCCTTCATTTCTCAGAAAGAAGAAAAACAACCTCCAGCAGGTGTGTCCCCGCGGCCCGCTCAACCGGCACCAGACAGCTGCAGCGCAGGAGATGGGCAGGCGCAGCAGTAAACAAGCGCGGGGCTCACACACCTGCCCTGATCTCTCCAGAGTGCCACAGCCACTCATTCCAGGAGTGCACACTGTGCTGTTAATGACTGCTGCAAATGGGCATTGGCCTCCAGATGATTTAAAACCAAACTGCACTCACCTTCTGACAGCCGCCCCCCTATATATAGTCCATCCCTCTCCGGTGCGGATGCGTTTTTCTGTTGGCTTGCTGCCCTCCGGTCTGTCAGTTGTCACGTGCTGAAGCACCGCGGCGTTCCTGCTGTGCGCTGGGTAATTCCCCACCGAGCGCTCCCCTGGGGCCCTGGAGCTGAGCACCGCTGAACACACGCAGGCTCCCCGGGGGACCATACGGAGCACAGGGCCTCTGTTGGCAGCCCCCTTCGCTGGTTCTTCCTGTGCGGCCACACGTGAGGGACGTGCAGGGGAGAGTGACCACCCCTCCGAGCTGCCCACCCGGACTGTCCAGGCGCACTCTGCAGGCAGCTAGGACAACGGGCTCCCCCCCGCTGGCAAGGGGCGCCCCCACACTGACCGTACCGCCACCCTGCAGGCCAGGGAAGTCGGGGCACCAACACAGCTCTGGCCAAGTGTACTTGCAGCAGTGCTGGCTGGGCCCATCCTCTCAGTGCACTTGGGTTCTCCTGGCTGTTCAGGAGGTGCTGAAGAGGGCCAGCTGGCCATGAAGATCACACACAGTCCGTACAGTGGGCACGAGTACTGGTACTGTGTGTACAGTACAGTCATCTCATGAAAACACAGGCAGTCAGCCATCACCCCTCCGCACTTGCTGAACACCCGCTCACCCCCAGCACACTGCGGCCGGGCTGTCCTTGTGAACCAGTTCCTCACACTGGGTCCCCACAAGCTCAGAGGAGCCCAGATATCACCACCCCGCGGCACAAGGTCCAGCACTCAGCTCGGCCCGATCCGGACAAAAAAAAGGGACATGCATCCCTAGAACAACCGTCCCGACACGAGGGCGGTGCCCAGCCTGAAGCCCACTCCCCGGGATTTGCCAGGAAGTCTGGGGACCCCCCTTCCCAGCTCACAGCACGGCAGGTTTAAAAAAAACACGGGGGGCGTGGACAGGCCCGGTGGCGTTTCAGGGTCCAGTTTTTAATTATGCAAGGAACGGCTTTTAAATGATTAACACTGTTTTATTTTTTTTTAATATAAACCACTGCATTTTTTTTTTATATTAAAAAAAAAAAGAAACAAAACCAAAAAAACAGAAGACGGGAGCCGCTGTGGCGGGTTGTAAACGGCACTATACCACCAGGTACAGGACTGCCCCCCCCCGCCCCCCCGAAAACACACGAGCTCTGGCACTGTAGTGACCGGAATACCAAACCCTTTCCAGAACGGACACAGGAGGAACAGGACGGGCGAGAGCGGAGGGGAGCCAGGAGGCTGGGCGGTCCGTCGGTCACTCTGGGCCGGCGAGAGGGGTCTGAGTGACCCGGGAGGGAGAGACGGAGGAGCCAGTGTGGGGGTGGGGTGGGGTGGGGTGGGGGGGGTTGGGGGTTGGGGGCGGCGCTTGTCCGATTTTTTTTTTTTTTAAACCAAACCCATTAAAAAAAGAAATTAAATTAATTTTTAAAAAAAGTGCCTGGGGGGAAAAAAACCATACAGTATTTTTGGAGCCCTTTCGAAAAACACAAGGCATACGCAGGTGCTGGAGAGATTAAAACCCCACCCCTGTCCCTCGAAAATAAAAGAGAGGAAAAAAAAACAATCATAATAATAATAATAATAATAATAATAATAACAACAACAATAATAATAATAGGAACAATAACGTTAATCTTCATCGGAGTTTTCAGAGATCCAGAGTTTACTAGGCCCCTCTCCCCTCTCCTGCAGGCGGACGGGCTCAGTCGGCGCCCCCCCCCTCGCTCCCCCTGTCCAGCTGCTCCAGCGCCGCTGCGCTCCTCCTCTCCTCCTTCCTCCTCCTCTCCATCTCCCACTCCACGAAGGTGTCGAAGAGGCTGGGCCAGGCCTCGTCCTCGCTGTAGTTGCCGAGGTCGGGCCCGATCACCTGAGTAAAGTTGAGGAACATGTTCCACGTGTCCCGGGAGATGCCCTTCACGCCCGACGGGTTCTCCGTCAGGAAGTCCAGCCAGCGCTCCAGGATGCAGGGCGTGTTCTGGGTGAAGACCAGCCGCCAGAGCGCGATGGCGATGTCGCGGTGCAGTGACCGCTGGCCCTCCTCCGAGTCCAGCCCAAACTGGAAGGTGAAGCGGTACAGGTCCTTGAACTGCTCCTCCGCCTGGGCCTCGTGCAGCAGGCAGGGGAAGCGCGCGTGGATCCCCTCCAGGCTGTCCGCCCTGATGGCCTTGCAGCCCTCCACAAACTCCTTCCTGCCGTCGGGAGCACAGAGGGGCAGAAAGACACACACTGCGTTAAGAAGCCGCACAGCACTCCTGGATCAAGCACTTGACATCCTAGCAGCATCTGAAAATTCCCGCGAGATGTCTGTGACCTTGCAGAGGCTGGTCAAATCCTTCGTCAACAGCTGCAGGGCACTAGTGGGCCGGGAAGCCTGTGCTTTCTCAAATCGGACCTGCCGGAGATATACAGCCACTCTCTCCAAAGGCTCTGTAGAGTGACCCATCCGCAGACCACTTATTCTGTGTTTTCAGTGCGGCTGGGAAAGGGAGATTGCTAAGCTTTTAAATACTCCAGATTCGTCTACAACAGATTTCATGTTGGCGATGAGGGAAAAAAAAACAAAACACATTTGTTTCCCTAGACATCCTGACCTCTGCACACACAATGAACTTGCACACTTGTACTGTAAAGGAGAGGCATGCTGCCTACTGAAGAGGCAAAGCCCGCTCCATGGGATTGTGGGATTGGACAGATGAGTGACAGATTCACGCTCACACGGGTGACACTGCTCATTCAAGACTCCCACCGCCCCACATCGCAAACCCAACATGAAAAACAAACTTCACATTTCTCATCCAGTTCTGTGCCGTAACAGCGGCGCCAGCCACACGCGCCGAGACCTTTAAAACCGCGTCTTGAGGTTTCTCGCACAGGAAAACAAGACGACACCCTTCCCAAAACCCGTGTAGCACAACAACCTCTCCAAGATGTATAGATAGATTCCGAGACGCAAGGCGGATGAATACCACCTTCACTGAACATGCATGTAAAAAAAAAAAAGATCTCGCCACATCCTGTGTATTGAATACGCGTCTTCTCCCTGAGACTGACGCAGACCAGTTTCGGCTCTTTACCTGAAGTTAGGAGGTGATTAAGTAGGGCAGAGGCAGAACGGCACAGAGTTGTAAAAGCCGCGACTTGATCACGGCTCCCTGAGACACAGGCTGCAAGCTCTAATCAGAGAAAAGCAGGAACCACAGAGCAATTAAAATACCATTGATTCCACAAGCAGATGGTGGGGCTTGGGGGATCAGAGTCACTGCACATTCAAAGAGTGCCGTACCGTTTCATGTGGCAGAGGATCTGCAAGGCAGACAATGCTACACAGAGCCGTTACTGAAGAGGACTGGCTTACAAGAAAACACAGATACCCCCCCCCTACTTTGCACAGCATCAGAAGGAAGAAATTATCTGTGATGTGAACGCCGCTCATTTGTAAATCCGATATATTAGTGGTGCCAGGCTCAGTGATAGCGCCGTTCTGCCCAGGTGCTGTGGTGCACCATGATCTTGCTCTAAAAGATCTGGCTTCTTTGTGTAAAGTGTCGGAGCTAAGAACAGAGTGCTGCACCTGTGGTAAGAAGCAGGACCCCAAGCACAGGTCACCAACAAAAGCTGACAAGAAACCCACTCTGGGCATGAACTACAGTATATTTTCAGCTGTAGCTTCAGGCCAAACTAGGAGAAGACAAAGCACATGAGGTTTCTGTCCTCAGTGGCAGAAAAGTAATGTTGCCATCTGGGAGTTAAAACCACAGGCTGCGCCGCCTCGTCTTCAAAAGTGCTGCATGGGCACTGCACCACAGAATCTGACCACCACCATTATTCACAGAAACCCCTGGCATCTGTCCTTGTCTGCCCTTCGCAAACACACGTGCGCTGATATTTGTGAGCTGCAGGCCAGGGATGAGTGTGTCTTCCATGTGCTCTTGTGAGCTGCAGGCCAGGGATGGGTGTGTCTGCCCTGTGCTCTTGTGAGCTGCAGGCCAGGGATGAACGTGTCTGCCCTGTGCTCTTGTGAGCTGCAGGCCAGGGATGAACGTGTCTGCCCTGTGCTCTTGTGATCTGCAGGCCAGGGATGAACGTGTCTGCCCTGTGCTCTCGTGAGCTGCAGGCCAGGGATGAACGTGTCTGCCCTGTGCTCTTGTGAGCTGCGGGCCAGGGATGAACGTGTCTGCCCTGTGCTCGTGAGCTGCAGACCAGGGATGAACGTGTCTGCCCTGTGCTCTTGTGAGCTGCAGGCCAGGGATGAACGTGTCTGCCCTGTGCTCTTGTGAGCTGCAGACCAGGGATGAACGTGTCTGCCCTGTGCTCTTGTGAGCTGCAGGCCAGGGATGAACGTGTCTGCCCTGTGCTCTTGTGAGCTGCAGGCCAGGGATGAACGTGTCTGCCCTGTGCTCTTGTGAGCTGCAGGCCAGGGATGAACGTGTCTGCCCTGTGCTCTTGTGAGCTGCAGGCCAGGGATGAACGTGTCTGCCCTGTGCTCTTGTGAGCTGCAGGCCAGGGATGAACGTGTCTGCCCTGTGCTCTTGTGAGCTGCAGGCCAGGGATGAGTGTGTCTGCCCTGTGCTCTTGTGAGCTGCAGACCAGGGATGAACGTGTCTGCCCTGTGCTCTTGTGAGCTGCAGGCCAGGGATGAACGTGTCTGCCCTGTGCTCTCGTGAGCTGCAGGCCAGGGATGAACGTGTCTGCCCTGTGCTCTTGTGAGCTGCAGGCCAGGGATGAACGTGTCTGCCCTGTGCTCTTGTGAGCTGCAGGCCAGGGATGAGTGTGTCTGCCCTGTGCTCTCGTGAGCTGCAGGCCAGGGATGTATGGATGACTGTGTCTGCACTGTGCTCTTGTGGCCTCTGTGTCTGGTTCCAAACACCTGTAAGAGCCTCAATAGTGGACAAGCTTTACAATTCACAGCTTTGCGTGCCCTTGGGTACTTGACAGGCGCCAACATCAGAGCCCCCTGCCTGCCAAACCACACTTCCAGAGCTGCGCAAAATCCCATTCCTTTCTAAGAAGACAAAGCCAGCGTTCAAGGAGCAGTCCCACTCCAAGTCCCCAAAACTCCCTCTTCCCATCCCCACCCTCGCTGCAATGAAGCAAACTCTTTACATCTTGCTGGACGAATGCAACAGATTCTATACAAACAGATCAGACTACAGGCGTGTTCATTATTACACTGACGTGCGCTCTGTACCTAAATATACCGGGTTGCTAAGGGCATCTCTTTAACAAGTCTACTGGGGGAAGGTTGTTTTGCTGGCTTTGTGGTTTAATTGGTTGAAGCCCCACAGTGACCAGGTCTCACAATGTTTCACATAATGGGGAAGAAGAGCTTTACCAAACTGGGCAGCTCTCATGAACAAACAGCAGCGATGCCACTTTGTAGCCTGATCTTGTCAGCTCTTGGAAACAGAGCTGGGCGAGGTCAGTACCGAGACAGGAGACCACTACGCAAGACCAGGTTGCTGCTGCAGGAGGTGCTAATGGACCAGTAGTTGGCGCTTTTCTTTCTGGGCCCGAAGGAATTTGCAGTTGGCGATTGGGGACAGAGTGCTGTAGGAGGTGTTGACCTTCAGGAGAGACAGTCGCCACTTCCTGGGGTCATTAAAGATCAGTTCGTAAAAGCAGGTTGTTAACCCCACTTCCAGTCTGTCCTTCCAACATGAACAAATTCCTGAATTTCCCCCTTAATTAAAATGAAACCACTTCTCCATCTGATCTGCTATTTAGCGGGCTGGGATTATTATTTCTTAAACAACGAGAGCTAGGCCCGTGAGTGTGGAGCTGTTGGTGCGTTTGTTGAACCCAGAATGGCATTCAGCACAAACCCACTGTACGAGCCAGTGTGTGCTGGACCCTTTGTGCGAACAGCGTTTGATGAGATTGGTCTGGGGTTTTTAATTGCAGTGCTCTTTCTGTGGAAGCAGTCAGCAGGAGGCCCCTGGCAGAGAGAATTACCGACCCTGTGGGGGACTTACACAGTATAAATATTTCAGCTGGAAAAGCTAATCAAACGGAGCTGCAGTTTCATCCCTGACTGTGCCAGGTCAGCCACCGTCCACCCGTCCAGGAATCTCGCCCGTTAAAGAGGAGGAAATGGATATTAGAGGGGTGACCAGCAGGTAAGCGATATCACTGTGAGTCACAACTAGTGGGGTGTCCCTAAAGACTGAGTGGTCTGGGAGCTCCTAGGAGCCTCAACCTGTGTGCAGCTTGACCTTCACAGAGCGGAGATCACTGTTAGGACTGGGGCTCTCCTATGCCTCAGCACAAAGCAAGCAGACAGACAGAGCTGGGGTCCGAACCGTGAGCCTCTTCAAACGACCCACCCAACTGCATCTACGCATGGCGTCACATGAGAGAGGAGAGAGGAGTACACAGTTCCTGTAAGGATTCCGGGCTGCAGCACTAAGCAGATAACGTGCGGAGCTTTCACGAACCGCAAGACGAGATTTAGAAAAACTGCTACTGTACAGCATCTGTGAAGGCTCACACTGGGGGCAGAAAGGACTCCACCTTAACAGCTGGAGGTGAACCTGTGAAGCCCCTGCGTGCCAGCAGGTGTTGTTACAGGGCGGGCCTTGGGTGCCAGGCTGCACACCCCACATCGCTGCAGAAACACTACACAGATAATGCCTCCAGCATTCCAGCAGCAATGACTATAAATACACCTCACAGGACAGAGAAGCGTCTTTGTAGTTCATCTTGAGCCACGGCCAAATATTTTCGTGTAGGCTTGGCAGCAGAGCTGCAGACTGCACTGGCGAATTACAGCGGAATTTCAAAGCATTGCAGAAAAGGAAATTCACAACTTTACTCATCAGGTTGTGGCCGTGTACTGCTGGAGGAAACCTGGGACAAGAAGATTTTAGAACCTCGTTTCTGCTACTCTTCTCTAGTGTCCTCAGGTATGCATAAACAGCAAACTGTGCTGAACAGTACAAACCGAAAATGAGCCAGAAGAACAAAGAAGAAACCAGTTCTTTGTAAGATGTGGTAAAGATCTGGTTGCACACTGGACGCAGGGAGACTCATGGGGCAAGAAGTACAATCTGTGAGCACCTGACGCAGTTTCCGGTTCCAGCGATTATCCCACATCAGACCCCCTGTAATCCATTCTATTGACTTTAATCCCAGGAGAAAGATGCATTTCCAGTGTCTGGCTGTGCTGGCACAGAGAGACCTCCCAGGCACAACAGGAGCTGTGCTCACCACCTTGTGCCTCACTTTCCCCTTGCCTGATCTCTACTGGTGGATTGAAACGCATGGCTTGTATTTTAAACTATTCTCATGCAATACGCCATTTGATTGACTAGAACACTCACCTAAGAAAAAAAACACTGCAGAATCTAAGAGGTGCAAAAAATAATGGCGCCACCAAACTAGCACACAGACATGTTATTTTTCCTAAAAGCATTTATGTCATCACAGACCTCTTCATCCGATACAGGACAGTGGGCAAACATTGTTTCTCCACAGGGGGCCTGTAAGGCAAATTCCCAGAAGTGAGGAGATTGTGGGTTTTGTAAAAACTAAGCAATTTCTGGGAAACTTTGCAAAAATTAAAAGCAAACCCAAATGATCTGAAGCAATGTTTCTTCCCCATTCATCTGCAAAGCACTGCATCTCTATGCGTGTTCAGCGCTCAGCGATGACAGACAATGCCCAGGGATTACAGTCGTGGGCGCACAGCCCCATGATTGCTGGCCCTGCACAGACAAGTCCTGCAGCCTCCTGCTTCTCCCTCTGACACTGTGATTAAACTGCCACACTGCTCCACTTCCCCTTCAGAGCCACAGTGTCCTGGATTTAAACACAGTGCACCTCTCTCCTAGTCAATATTTATCTCTACATTTAATGTGGTTTGACAGCGCAGGCTTTAATCTTCCAATGGCGGGTACCGGAGTCATCGGGAAGCAATTTAAGTGCAAGCATGCAGAAAGCACATCATGCAGTGTCAGCTGTGAAGGACATCAGCATCGTAAAGAAATGCCATTTCGATGAAAAAAAAACAAACAACAATTCTAACCACAGGATGAGCACAAGGTAACATCGGCTTACTTCAAAACTCAAATCCAATGACTCGATCTGTTAGTAAAGGGCGGTGAACTGCCTACAACGTAGCAAGAATACTGATGTATCTTTGGGCTCAATAACATGTCTGATGGAGCGGCATCTTATTAATCTTGCACATAAAACCTTAAGGGACCCCTCTCATCTGCTCCTGTTAGAATATACTCCCCTGCCCACCGGGTGGAGGTTCCAGGTCCCCTGTATAAAGCCTGAGAGAGCATTTACTTCCTTTTACCTAAAAGCATGTAATTGATGAACAATTAAAAAAAGTCACGGTAGGAATATTATTATTGGTTTTTACACTCTTTACGAGCTAACTGTTTTTTTTTTTATCTTATGGATTATGATTGATATGATGTAATCTTATGGAGTTCTGATTGCTGCTGAATGTGGTTTTGCATCATGGTTTTGCACTGTATTACTGTCATACTCTTGCTGTGTAAAACAATCCCTCCAAGGGGAGTAAAAGTTCATTCGAGTTCAAGCGTCTTTCCCTCCAGCGACGGATCCAGGAATGTAAATGAAGTATGGATATACCCCCCCCCCTTCCTCAAATCAAGCCTTTCAATCACAGCTGCCATTAAAGTAACAGGAGTGAGCAGGAGAGCGAAAAAGCAGGAAGGAGACCTCCAGCAGGCCTGAAGAACGCTCCACAGCCGAAAACAAAAGTGGGTTTCCTCTTTCCGGTTTCCCGCGGGGAATTAACCTTTACTTGCTCCTTCGCAGCCAACACATGCTGACGCAGCTGCCCACTCGAACCCGAGTCAGAGCGTGGCTGACTCATCTGTTCACTTAAAAAAAAGGAAGAAACAAAAACCAGCCAGAGGGAAAACCGCACGCTCGGGACCGAAGACTAGACGCCTCCCTTAAAGCAGTAAACCCCTTAATATTAGATTTGTAGAAGTTTTCCCTGAGCCAAGGAAGGGGCTTCAATATGTTGAGATTTATCAACTACATACAAATGTTTTGGGTGGCCGTGTCGCCAGCCCCAGTGGAGGGCCCAACTCCTCCAAGCGCTGCGGTTCAGCACAAGCAGCCGCAGTCCTGCCTGGCTGGAGAAACAGCTTTTCTGCTGGGCACATACGCGACGGGCGCCAGGCTCTCCGTACGGCAGGCCTCCGGGAGGAGTACCGCGGGCTAATGCCCGGATTACAGCTCGTGTTTAACGGAGCTTAGGAGCTGAAGAGCGGAGGAGGCGAGGAGAGGAGACTGCCGGGAGCCCCTCGCTGCAGGCTGGGCCGTTCTCTCTCCTGGCCAGACCCGAAGGGATCTCAAGCCAACGGCAAGAAGAAAAATCAATGTAGCTCAGGAAACAATACAGGCTTTTAACGCTGTACGCAGCAGATGGCTTCCAAACCTCTTTCTCTTTGCAACGCACCAACGTTTAAGTGCTTTGTGAAACTGACATCAGAAAAACAAGTGGCACCGTTTCTTTGTGCTTTAAAAGAATTCTGTGGTTTAACAGTTGGCTTTTCTGAAGTGGTGCACTTACCTACACTGAGACAAAGGTGTTTCCTGCTTGTCTTTTGCAGCAGTCAGCAACACTGGGCTATTATTAGCTCACTGCAGCGTACACAAGAAACCCCACAAGCTCCTTCCATCATAGCGATGGGGACAAAAAATATACAGTCAGGAGACGCAAGACTGGGGAGCTCTCACTTCCTGGCATTTCCTGGCAGCGGCGATTGTCTTGTAGACTCCGCAGAGGTCAGCCCATACACTGACCACGCCATTGTCAGAAAAGACAGAACTGTGTTGTTAACCTGTGACACCAGCACGCTCACAGCTCCGTCTGCACAATACGGGTGAGTGCTCATGTCAGAACGGGGACGAGCCTCTGCTGCTCACATGCACTGCGATTACCACCGGTGGCACACGACAACACGCCCGGCCTTCAGCTCCGCAGGCTGCCGGACAGGCTGCCACACACAACTGCTCTTGGAAAGCACTCTCGTGCCGCGACGGGCCACCTCAATCGGTCTCGGGACCGCCCACACCCGGCTGGAGAGCATCGCGGCTGGGCACGAGCGCCGAGGGTCCGGGAAGAGCCGCTCACCTTGTAAACTTGCACATGGTGGCAGCCTGGAACTTCCAGGCCAGCACCAGCACCCTGAACTCCGCGGGGTCCACGCACAGGTCATTGCAGAAGCGCTCCATGCCCTCCTCCAGGATGGCATCGTCCTGCTCGTCCTTGTAGCAGCGGAAGAGCTCCTCGATGCGCGGCAGGGAGAACTCCTCGCCGTTGGAGAGCAGCTCCTCCTGGCGGGTGTCCCCCGAGGGCGCGGGCAGCTGCGTCGGCTCCGCCGCCGCCGCCATCTTCTTGGTGCCGTTGGCCAGCAGGTCCCCCGAGGCCTTGCCGCACACGGGCCCGGGCTCCTCCTTGTGCCCGCCCCCTCCGCCCTTCTTGCCCTGCGACTTGCCGCCGGGCTCCTTGTCGCCGCTCTTGCTGCCCAGCGAGGACGACGGGTTCTTGCACTTGGTGACGCACTGGCCCATGGTGATGGAGCGGTCTCCCCTCCTTCAGGACCGGCCGCCTCTCGTCCAACACCGCTGCTGCCGAATCAGCACGCACCTCCACATGCCATCGGGTGCTGCTGAGAGAGGAACACAGCACAGGTCAGGGAACAGGCCCCGCCCCCTTCAGGTCAACACCCAGAACTGGCAACTAGGGAACAGGCTCCTCCTCCATCAGGTCAACACCCAGAACAAGCAACTAGGGAACAGGCTCCTCCTCCATCAGGTCAACACCCAGAACTGGCAACTAGGGAACAGGCCCCGCCCCCTTCAGATCAACACCCAGAACTGGCAACTAGGGAACAGGCTCCGCCTCCATCAGGTCAACACCCAGAACTGGCAACTAGGGAACAGGCCCCGCCCCCTTCAGATCAACACCCAGAACTGGCAACTAGGGAACAGGCCCCGCCCCCTTCAGGTCAACACCCAGAACTGGCAACTAGGGAACAGGCTCCTCCTCCATCAGGTCAACACCCAGAACTGGCAACTAGGGAACAGGCTCCTCCTCCATCAGGTCAACACCCAGAACTGGCAACTAGGGAACAGGCCCCGCCCCCTTCAGATCAACACCCAGAACTGGCAACTAGGGAACAGGCTCCGCCTCCATCAGGTCAACACCCAGAACTGGCAACTAGGGAACAGGCCCCGCCCCCTTCAGATCAACACCCAGAACTGGCAACTAGGGAACAGGCCCCGCCCCCTTCAGGTCAACACCCAGAACTGGCAACTAGGGAACAGGCTCCTCCTCCATCAGGTCAACACCCAGAACAAGCAACTAGGGAACAGGCCCCGCCCCCTTCAGGTCAACACCCAGAACTGGCAACTAGGGAACAGGCCCCGCCCCCTTCAGGTCAACACCCAGAACTGGCAACTAGGGAACAGGCTCCTCCTCCATCAGGTCAACACCCAGAACAAGCAACTAGGGAACAGGCCCCGCCCCCTTCAGGTCAACACCCAGAACTGGCAACTAGGGAACAGGCCCCGCCCCCTTCAGGTCAACACCCAGAACTGGCAACTAGGGAACAGGCTCCTCCTCCATCAGGTCAACACCCAGAACTGGCAACTAGGGAACAGGCTCCTCCTCCATCAGGTCAACACCCAGAACAAGCAACTAGGGAACAGGCTCCTCCTCCATCAGGTCAACACCCAGAACAAGCAACTAGGGAACAGGCCCCGCCCCCTTCAGGTCAACACCCAGAACTGGCAACTAGGGGACAGGCTCCGCCCCCTTCAGGTCAACACCCAGAACTGGCAACTAGGGAACAGGCCCCGCCCCCTTCAGGTCAACACCCAGAACTGGCAACTAGGGGACAGGCTCCGCCCCCTTCAGGTCAACACCCAGAACTGGCAACTAGGGAACTGGCCCCGCCCCCTTCAGGTCAACACCCAGAACTGGCAACTAGGGGACAGGCTCCGCCCCCTTCAGGTCAACACCCAGAACTGGCAACTAGGGAACAGGCTCCGCCCCCTTCAGGTCAACACCCAGAACTGGCAACTAGGAAACAGGCTCCGCCCCCTTCAAGTCAACAGTCAGAAGTGGACCTACTGCCACTCTGACCTTAATGTCCAAATAGCACTAAGAAACCCATTGTGAGCAGCCAAAGCACTATGACCCATGAGTAAATAATATTATAACTAATTCTAAAAGTCACAAATGCTGCGGGTGTCCTGTGTAAAAATCCTGTCTTTCCTCACAGTGCACTCTGTTGCAACCGATTCCACGAGGAGGAGAACTCATTATCAGGGCACCATGAACAGGTACAGTCAAGCTGGGACTAGAGACTTCTGCAGGGCAAAAGATGTGGCCTCATTTGCAGATATACAGCTACTCATGTTTGGCATATCTATTGGACTGTGAATGATTTACCATTTAGGAGTATCTTTGCATATACACAAAGGTACGCACGTTTGTGTTTTACTACAAGAACATGAAATCCCTGGTTGCACAAAATCTCTAAATATTTAACCGAGCATTGCATGCATGTCAGTCACTGTAACATTTTGTGTGAAACCATGTGTAGTATTAATTCGGCTAATCAGCCTATTGTTTCTAGTGCTGAGATAGCTGTGTTAATACATCTTAATGTATTTTGTTCCTTTACAGACTTCCCAAATGTGATCACAATACCCCCCTGCCTTCAGCACATCCCTATGAATGCAATCAATTCTGTTTTTGACAAAGCTGAAACAGTGTGAGGGGGCGAGACATAACGTACAAGTCAGCGTGCAGATGACACGAGAACTATGATGATTTGACAAGCTGGTGAGACCCCTGCCCGCAGCTCTCTGCATTAACGCACATATACTTTTCTCAGACGGTCCCCTCTGCAAACATGCTTCAGACTCGTAACTGAGTGGAATCCATGCGGTCTGGAGGTACGCTGTCAGGTATGTACATGCCTTACTTGTGCGCCACTGGGGGGCGCCTCTGCACCGGCAACAGCTGCACGGACAGGTGGCTGATTTCAGCTCTGCTCCGGGGCCCCTGAACATAACAGCCAACACTGGTCAGGAAGAGCCCTCGCCCAGCAGCAGGTCCAGGCCTCCAGCCTTCATGACCAAACACAAGGGCTGGAATCCCTGCTTCCTGGCCCCACGAAAACACGCTTGGATAAAAATCAAGACGCCAGACAGTCGAGCTGAGAGAAGATTCCTCTCTCGCGGCTGCCCTGCCCCAGGCTGGTGAGCTGAGGTTGATACAGCATAACTTCCGCGTTTCTCAGAATCCTCACTCCGCCCTGCCACAGAGCAGGAGCTGGGAAACACAGGGCAACAGAAGCCCACAGCTTCCTTGCTGAAAAACACACACAGTTTTGCACCATTGAATGCTTGAGTGGAATATTCTTAAAAGCAAAAGGTGGCGAGAAATCCTGCTGTGATCTCATAGCCGCAACCTGCTGTATCAGGAGGAAGTCTGCAGTAACAGGGCAGCACAGGAACTTGGAAAGGTTCAGTTGCTCATATCTTAATGCTGTTTCCCAGATGGACAAAACCAATGTTCCAAGGGGCACAATTCGCAGCAAAGCCAATTCAGCCACAGCCCTGAGCACTTTCTGTACTCTCAAACCCGCTCCAGGCCGCAGCGCCTCCTCCACAGAGTCACCCAGCGGCCAGACAGCTTTCGAGCTCCCCCCCGTCCCCGGCGGGCGAGTGGCTCGTTCACCGTGTTTCAGGATTACTCATTCTTCAAAAGCAGAAACAAAACTATTACTCCATCGCCAAGAAGTCAGCTCGTCACCCCCTCCCCCTGACCCCTGCTGCACTGAAGGCTGTTTAGTTTCTGCTTCACACAAGTGTCTGAAAGTGATCAATCCATGAAAAAAAAACCATTTAGACTCCAAACTCCCCTGTTGAGTACAGCAAATGTTAACCAGGAGATTTTGATTTGTTTTTTTTTATTTTCCTTTAAGAAATTCTCTAAGGAAAAATACAGGATCGGCATGTCCTCACAGAGAAGGCCTGGCGTTTTAAAAAACACTGGTGACCGTGTCCAAGACGGCCAGGGTGTTGATCTTCTGTGCCCCGAGATGCTAACTCTGACTGGGTCACCCGTGTCTCGACAAATTTCCCTGACAGTAATGGGGAAACAGCTCTATAGCAAAGCAGAACTGTGCCCACCGCTGCACAGACACCTGCAGAGTGGGAAATTCCTCCAGTGACCTGCAGCTTCTTCTAATCAGCTTCACCAGCTTTCTGCATCTTTTGAAAAGCAAACGTGTAACCCTCCACTGAGGAAATGAGGTTCTTTTTTTAACCCCTTCCTGTGTGCAACATGCCTCTACAGCAATAACTGCAAATCTTACACAAAAAGGGCTGGAGAGGTGAGATGCCCCCTGAGTTCTTCCAGACAGACAGCAACACTAACCCATACTGAGCTGCTGCTTGTTCCAGTCCAATGACACCGTGGAAGGCAGACTGGAGAAAAGGCACCCCCTTAAACACAGCTGAACGCCAAAGCAAAGGACAACAGTAGGGTTTAAATCATTTGGGTTTCAATATGGTAGCAGTTAAATAGACACACATGCTGCTGGGCAACCTTCCAGCTTCTGAAAGAGAGCAGCACTTCTCCAGATTTGTGCGTGTGTCTCAGATCTGCAAATGCAGTGTTACAGGATGACTTGCTTTAGTGTTGTTAACAGATTGGGTAACGAGTTGGCTTTTAGTCCGCAAGCTTTGAAGACAAGGAAGAATGAAACAAAAATGAAGCTGTTACTTACAAAAGGGTCTCAGAACGTATCCCTGGCGCGGGTGGGAGAGAACATCAGTGCACACCAGTCAGCTCAGGTTTTCATCCGCAACGCTGAAAGACACAGAACACCTCATCACCATCAGTCTTGGCTTTGATCCACAGTGCTAAACAAGAGTTTTTTTTTTTTTTAAATGGCAGGAAATTTGCATTTCTTTTAAGAATCAAATAATCCAGGACTTTCCAGCAACATCTTTTTTTATTCCTGGAAAGGAATAATAAATAGTTCTAATGACACAAAGTGGGAAGTGGTTAAAAAGAAGTACTGTGGCTTGAAATGAACAATGATGTTTTCTCCCCCCTGCTAAGCATAACTCGGAGTTTCTCCTTTCACACACCACACTGAAAAACTGTGTTTGGCAGACTAATGCTTTCATAAATTACACCCTGTATAGTTAAAGAAATTGTATATTATCTTTACAGCCTACTGAACTACTCATTAGAGCACCAAAATTCAGCAGGATGCTCCTGTGCTCAGACTATGCTTAGAGTGCTGATAAAAAACTAAAAATGCACAGTGCAAATGCAATGGGGTGCTGCATTAATGCAAAGGCCACAGAACAGAACTTCTTCTTGATGCATGAGGTGGAATCCTGACCCAAGGACACAAGACTGTGTAATCTCTAGAAGACCCCAGTCTGGCCAACTGTGCAGCCAAAGAGCAGCAATTTGGCAGAAAAAAAGCCCTCTGAAGCTTCTGAAGGTCATCAAAATTGCTTTGAGATTGTTGTTTAAAAGCAGCAATTAAAAATAAACACACATAAAAAAACATAAGAAGCCAAACAGTCTTCACCAAACACAATGAAACCCCACTGGATTTCTTTGCACATGCAATTAGCTTTAGGACATCTCTGTCTCCGTATCTTTTGAGATGTGATCAATCAGGACTGTGCTAAATAATACTAATTCACACTTGGAGAGATCCGCGTTGAATGGCATTTGATCTCAGGAGCTACAGGGAATTCCAGTTGGCTTAATTTGACTCAGGGCTGCTCATGCCTGTTTCTGACGGTCAGCTCGGGCTGTGACCTTTCACCTCTTGGCCACACGTGCTCGTGGCCAGAGTATGAACCCCCAGAAAAGGGGGAGAAAGGAGGTGACTGGGGTGTGGCCAACAAATGGTTCCTGTTCTGACAGATTCCAGAACTTCCCACGCTGTTTCTCCTCCTCTTTTCATTCCCAATCCAGACGCCAGATGCCTCACGTTACCCCCACTCTGATACATAATGTGAAATCCACACAGAATCGAGCTACATCACTTAACAAAGTGGGATTTCAAAACAAAACTCTAGTGCAAAACCTGTTTAAGACCAGGCTGTGCACTGCAAAAAAAAAAATGGGGCAACTTTACACACATCGAACACGCTGAAGTCTCGTGGACACATTTTTTAAGGAAAACCTGCCATATGCTGTGAGGCAAACGATGAGGATGAAGGGAGAAAGAGTGCAGAAACACGGACAGGCGGCAAGATCACTCCGTGGCCAAACGCTCCTGGGGTCTCCCACATTCCCTTACAGTCAGGTGCAAGCTTGCAAGGTTTTCCTGAAGACCCGGAGTTGGGGTTCACTTCCTCTGGGATGTTCTCTCTCTCTCTCTATTTTCACAACCTCCAAAATCACAGCTCACCAGCGTATTCCCTTTACTTCTGGACATAATCGTGCTGCTGCCTCACCTGAAAGGTGCTGTCAGATGAAAACTGCTTCTGACGGTTATGTGCCGTTAGGCGTGTTCAGGGAGCAGCAGGGAGCTGTATACAGAAATTCCAAGCACCTCCCATCACTTAACGTTCTGGGAAATTTCAAGCTACTGTATTTTCGACACACTTCGACTTGCAGGCCCCTCTTTGTCCTAGCTTTCCCCTCCTTGAAGAAGATTCCAAAAGCGACCTGAACTCTCAGTCAAGACGAATCTTGCCTGATGGGCTAAAGCCTGCTTGGAAAAGCTACGAGGGTCCGAGAAGATCCTGGAACATCCTGTCGTCAGCTGCAGCTGCACCGCTGTGCCGGTGACGTTCCTACAGAGCAGTGAACAGCCAGACTGCAGCGAGCTGTGGCCTCAATGCCCTCCCTCTCGGCTCCTGTTTCCCCTTGTGGTGTGCCTGTTTTATTATTAGCAGGTCTGTGGACAGGCCCAAGAAACCGCGAGGTTTCTGCGAAGGACTCCGCCACACCCCCCAAACAAAGCACCTCGACTCCAGATGACTCCAGCTCACCTCACAGCAAGTCAAACGCCAGACCGGAGGCAGGAGCTCGGACTGGGAAACTGAGAACGCCTGCTGCCGGAGTCCTGAAGTCCCCAGCAGTTCCCATTACGTCACTGCTGAGGGCAAGAGGTCAGAGGTCATCACGGTGGTGCCCTGAAGCACTCCGGCAGCCCACTCCACACCTCCACAAGGCTGCCACCCAGCTGGTGGCCCTGGCAGGAGGCTGGCACAGCCCTTAACATCCAGGGCCTGATCTGCTAACCCACAGCACAGCCACTCTGTCCAACACCTCCTCTGGCACTCCGCTGCAGCCGCAAACTTCAATGCATCTTTTCCCGGGAGAAAGTATCGGCAAAGCCTTGTGCCCTGCACTGGACAGTGACCGGAGGGACAAACCAACCACCTACTTGTCTGGCCAGGAACCAGGTCAGCGCTGGAAAACCAAAAAGAAAGTCAAGCTGCACTCGCAAGGCATAGCTTCGCTAGAAGAATTCAGAAATGGCAACAGGGATATCTCCAGTCTTGTTTCAGGAAGATACATGCCGAGAGGTGGGGTATCCTAAACTTGTGGTCAGTCCCTAGAAGCAGTTCCAATCCCTTCCTTGGCTGCTCAGTCAATTATATTCACAATAAATGAAATCCTGGGAACAGGTCTGACTGGCTATGGCTCAAGGTGTATCAGGGAGCCCAGCGCCCTTGCATTCACTATAACTACAGCCCACACGAATCCCAGCATCACATCAGCTCTGCAATGGTCCCGTCCTGTTCCCCAGTCTATACATCTGACATTTCTGTGGAGAAAAAGCCACGCTACAAATCAGACTGCAGCTAAGGCCAACCTGAACGGCCACCCACCGACGACTTACAGACCTGGACACCTGGGTCCTGTTTTCTCGTTTTCATACCAGCCAGGCTCTCACCTGCTGCGCGGAACCCGATCGCTCGTCAAGACTGAAGCGGTCTCGGGCGGCAGGCCGGGCGCACAAGATCACAAAGTTCTGCCAGCTCAGAAAGAATACCAGCTCGCCTGTGCCGAGCTCCCTAGCAGTTCCACAGAGGACTTCTCAAAACAGACACCTCCACGCTCCCCCAACCCTCCTTTTGTTCTTCTGCAGCAGAAGGCAGCAACGACAGGTGTGAAATCTCACCCCGCGCAGCTGAATTTCGCACGCAGCTCCCAACTTCAGAAAACCTCATTAGTCTCAACGGCAATGGGGCCATTTTTTTACCTGGATTCCTGCGAGTCACATCGAAGACGAGCTCCCAAACTTCGCACCAACCTGCACGGCCAGGAACCAAACCCCAGCGCTGAACAAAACGGGGAAGAGAACGGAAAACAAGCCCACCGGCACAACGAAGAAGGAGAGGAGACCTAACAGCGCTCAGACAGCAAGCAGAGCAAAGCAACGCATGAAGCCACTGGGCTGAACGCAGACCAGCGACACATATGTCACCTCTTAAGAATCACAGGAAAACGAGAGGGAATTTCACTTCATGTATGGCTAACGAGCCCTACAGCCCTAGTCCCCGTATAACTAAACAGCACAGTCAATCCTCTAACCCCGACGGATTAGTCAGAAACTGCAAATCGAACACCTCATGGTGGGTTTCCACTGGTTGGGCATACAAACAGAAAGCTGTTCTGAAGGTCAAAGGTTTAGAATCAGTGACCGACAAGCCCAGCGGATGGATATGATTGAGCCTCAGAGCTTTCCGATTCCTTTAGCCTATGAGCAGGGCTCTCAGACTGAGCCCCTGGAGGGCCTGGTGTCTTCTGGCATGTGTTCCACCCACGTTCTCAGTTAAAGAGCTGGTCTAATTACTTAATTAGCTAGCACTTCTAAGCAGGAGGCAGGCTCTGAGGTGATCTATAGGCAGTGAATTTGCAATCAACAGCAAAATTCCTTAAGAAGAAGTCTACATGTGCATAATTTAGATGATAATGAGGTTAACAGTTTAATCGACTGCTCAGGCTGGGGTAAAAGCTAGAGGAGAGCAGGGCTTGTTTACGAGTGTCTGTGTACGTTCGTCCCCAAACACCACTTTCGGCACCTACTCCTCACCACAAAACAGGCGTTCCACCAGTCCTGCAGAGCTGGAGTCCTGTTTCTTCTTTGTCCAGGCTGCAATTCTAGTATTACTAAATCACGACACTGAGCCATTCTCCTCCGGTCCCACGAGCGGGACGTCTGACGTGTTAGCAAGGGGCCTCACCGTGCCGGGGGTGACGAAATGACGAGAGAAGGACCGGGTCGCCACGTTCTGGTCGGTGTGACACCGAGAAACTGGGACTCGCTGTTGACACAATACCTCGTATATAAAGTTTCTGGCTCATTTAAAGGGGACCTGCAGCCCCAGTTTTAAAAAATAGTTATTAAACCTTGGCAACAAAAAATACATTAACTTACGGTATCGCTAAATTTGACAGATCCTGAATTCAGCACACAATTAGTGAACTTGGTGAATGTACTGTCAGTTGCCATGTTGGTGCAAAGTCCTGGCCCTGCCACGGGCGAGTGCGAGAGTTCACAACAACTGCCCTTCCTGGTCACTAGTCACCATAATGACTGACGCAAGACAATGTACGAGTGAATAAGCACAGGTTGTGCAGCAGACATTTCACTGCGGAAATGTTCCACTGTGATCTGCATGCAGAGTTAACAAGAAAGAAGTATTTGTAGGCTGTCTCAAAGTCGGATTTGGATTAAAAGATGTGGAACCAGAAGCCTGCTTGTTTACAAGGTAATGGGGCCACTTCACACCACTGGCATTTCTGTTGCCTTGTTCTGAATGCAGACAATGACAGTAATATGGTGCTCTGCATACCTGGAAATTCTGCCCGTTTTGTGATGTAAATTGGAGTTTTTACACATCACCATGCACATTTTTACTTTCTTTGTGGTTTGAAACGTACGCATCGGTGCCAATTCTGTCCGACCCTCGAAAAATAAAAAAAACAGAGTTGCGTCTCCCAACCTCTGCATCCGAACCACAGACCAGAATTTTCACCCATCTCGCATCACAGCTTACTGCCACGAAGAGCTGTCGCAAAAGTCTCTGGCGCTGGGTTTTTGTTTGCAGTGCGAATCACTGAACTGGAAGGCGGTCAGCAGGGCCAACCTTGCGCCTGGGGGTGTCTGGACCCTGGGGTGATCTCTATGAGATTTAGCAGGCTGGCCTGGCCCGGCCTGGCCGCTGCCTCTGGCTGGTTTCCCACCAGCCACTGGAAGCAAGATGACACTCGTTCCGCAATCCCAACCTGCTGGCCACGTCCCCCGAGACCCTCCGAGACCTGACGGCATCTCGCAGAGAGAGAGAGTCGGAGCTCCGGGCTGACAGAACCGAGCCCCGCCAGTCACGCCTGGGGAGGAGGCCGCATTCCCTTCTCAGACGGAGCCTGCTTTTTGTCCAAGCACCGCTGTTTCAGATAAAGACAAGAAGTCAAACTAAAACCAGCGATGTTTTCGCCGGACTGACACCACAGCAGCAGCCTACAGATGAAAAGACGACAGCTGGCGAGCTCCACCTCAGTGCCAGAGGGGTAGAAAAGTGCGCCCAACCTAATCCCATTAAAGGCCAGTTCCCTTTCGTGGACGTGTCAAAAACAGCCGAGACAGGGCGACACGATGGAACAGGAATATCCCCTTCTAGAGCCGTTTCTGGAACCTCCAACAGCCTGTGAACGGCCCACCTCGCGACACGCAGTTCTTAAAAAAACGAGGATAACCAGATCGTGAAGAACAGCAAGCCGGCCGTCACGCTGTGTGGAGCTTAGCGGTGCTCACCTCCTGGTAATCTACAGCACCTCAGGGACACAGACCGCGGCGCCCAGCTGTGCGGCGATCAAACTCACACGACACAAGATGCTGCTCATCTTCGCTTCTGTCAGCTTCCCGCAAAGCTTAAGATTTCGGCCAGTGTGGCTCAAAGCCTCATCAAGGCTCTCCAACAAACAGTCTGCACTGGTCCATCGCAATTTATCACCTCCACACACCTGAACAAGACTCCCCAGCTGGAATTCTGCCTTTCCTCTTGTAACTTCTCAGTGTGGAATGAACCTCAGCCAGATGCTGATGTGGCTCCCAATTCCAACCTCCTTGGAATATGATAATCACTACAGCTTCACACTCACTGCAAACATCAGCATCAGTACACATAAAGACGGCTAACTTTAACACACCAGATGTTCATCCACTGCTGCACACAAACCATGTGTCAAAGCTGCTCTCTGAGCTGTGAACATCAGACAAATGTCACAGAGGAACAAGTTAAGGTTTATTCCACACTGAAAGGAGAAGAAAAGAAACACAACGTTTCGGCTGTGGAGCCTTCTCCAAATTTCCCCCCAAAGGTTTCCAACAGAAAGCAGCTGGCTGGTGAACCTTAGCTCCTGAGGGGCGGACGTGTCCATCATGACACAGGCATGCTGCTGCTCCCTGCCCTGTGTATCCGTATCCCTGACCTCTGCTAAAGGAGATCCTCCACAGGACAGGCAGAATGGATCAGATACAGGTCTTCGCAGCTGTGGAAATGTCACCCCCTGATCAGTACAGTTTGCAACAAACTGAAGCCACATCCCCATCCCTGCTGTAATGCAGCTTTCTCCGTTCAGCAAGCTGGCTGAACACGATCCCATCTCTCTCTCCCTGCCGAGCGGCTGGGCCGGACCCAGAGACACATCCTACCCTACAGAGCTCAACTGTGCAGGATCGGATCTGATCTACGCCTCGTGCTCGGCTAAAAGACAGGCACAGCTACTGAGGCCCTGAAGACAACACCAAGACAGGACCCCCGTGAATCTGTCTGGCTGACATTTCTTTCCGAAGTGACCGAGTCTTGTGCCTGTGTACAGTGTATACAGCACGTTCAATGGACCCTTACGCGTGAAGAGCCCTGTCCAGGGCACAACAGCAGTGCCCACACAGACTCGAACCCTAACCACTGCTGTGCTCATACTCCAGTATTCTTCACTGCGGGCTACACACTATCCTTTCATCACATGCATATATATTTGGGATATATATTGGGAGCGTATCAGTCCTGCCCCCAGAACGCATTAGAGTGCTTTTTTGCTTAAGCAGATTTAGCCTGGTTTGCAGTCTAGTGCCACCCTCACGGGTTTAAAAGCCCACCTCGGTTAAACACTCCATTTACACAGCGTCCATGTACGCGTTACTGATAGCTTCAATTCAGATTGCAGATACTGTAGCTGCAGTAAGGGTTATCACAAGACCTGTCTTCGGTTGCTCACTAGCCAGAAAGTGCAGCTCGGTTGTCAGAGAGACCGCTACACAGCCAGAGGCAGGGACTAGCCTCTTATGGTGTAGCCTTACTCTGTGGGCTCAGCTCTCGGACACAGCGTGTGAAAGCCCACGCTGACCACACGGCGGTGAGCAGACTAATTAAAACTTCACTACAGGGCTCCCAGAGGTAGGTGTAATCGGAGCCCTCCCCCACCGAGAGAGACTTTTCTGCATCTAGCGCCCCACAACACGCTAGACAAGCAATCCTAACAGCTGCCGGGACTCGACTTCAAATCAACAATAAATTAAAGATCGGACTCCTACTAGAAATGAATGCACGGACAAAAATGAGTATCTATCCGACTACTCACAGCACAGTCGTTCATGTAAATGCGGTATAATCACCGCACACTGCTACAGATCTCCAAGCCGTAACGATAACACAATCGATCTCTCTCTGTTCGGTTACTCTTTAATTAGTTTACTTGTTTGTTCGAGATTTTTTAGGGGGGGCAGGTGAGGGACAAGAGCATCGCGCTGAGTCGAGTCTATTGTCATGAAGATAAACGTTATTCTTCGACACAGCGGGGACATGAAGCAGCTGATGAACTTACCTGGTGCTGAACTCCCCGGCAGGCTCGGTTCACAAACTCCACCGATCGGCGCAGCTGGGTGGCAGGAACCGCAAACGGCCGCTAACGCCGGTCCGGGTCCTCTGTCACAACGTGATCTCAAAAGAAAACCAATAAATAAATAATCCGAAACAAAATCCCTTGACCATATTCGATCGCGGTCGCTCCGTAAAAAACACACACAACACACGCAATTTCCTTTCGATCGCACTGAATAAAAACTCCCGAAAAAAAGTACACACAACAACAACACGGTAGGACTGAAATTGTTGCACGATCTCCTCACCTTTTAAACAGACAGTGAAATTATTGTGAAACAGGCAATCATCACTTCCTATAATAAAGGAAGGTTTAACAGCCCCACACAGGCAAAAACCAACGACACACAACAGCTCTCCTCGATTTGATAATCCCCTTTCGACTTTTTAAACAACACCCCAACTCTCGGATGTTTTAACCTTTCGCTGGTGTTGTCCAGGCGATAACTTGGAAAAGCCTGTCCGTGATTAAGGACTTTCTTTACGTTTTTTTTTTTACCCCTCTCTCTCTCTATTGAGTGGATATTAATGGGAATTTTCCCTGCATCACTTCCTGCAGCCCATCGCTGCGGCCAAGGGGCTCAGCTGCCTGCGCACTACGTCACAAAAGCGTGAGCGCACAAACCGCTGTCGTCATCATGGGAGCGACGGGAGTGGGTACGTCGCCTGTGTTTTGCCTTGAATGAGGACAGCTAAGGTTGGTGGACATGGGAAGCTAATACTATCCCTTTAAAATTAATATTTTGTTTCGTTACGAACGCATCGATAACTTCTTCATGTGGCTCGTTTTAAAGTTGTTCATTTTTCTCGTTTATCCCTGTTGCTCTCGCCTTAGCCTTATGTAAGTCTCCTCTTTAAAGAGGTGGGTGTTCTTGCTGTTAAGCAATACTTAATTGAACTGCTGTGCCCCAACGCTTATTGTATGTAATTCTCTTTTAGGTGTAACCTGTTGATGACGCATCACTGCTTCTACCAGAAAATATATTGCCGGGGTTGAAGAGTTCCCTTTAGGATTGTATGTAGAAAATTAATAATCAGTTGTCAATCATCAGGGTGTGCTCTGGAGTCATCGAAAGGTATCAGGAATATTTGTTACTTTTGGGATTCTTACGAACATTTGACCCTGATTTCTGTTGCTCTGCTAACTTCTTATCGGCCTGTACAGTTGAAGACGAGATAGCTAAATGGCAAGTGTTTCAGCAATTTATTTTGATTTTTCATGCCCCCTCCCCCCATATTCCAGTTGTCAAATCAAACCGTCCGATTTATTCTTTCTCCTCGAGAGCAGTTTCTCTCGCAGAGTTCCCAGAATACCCGGAAGTGCTGATTAATAACCGATCCGACACGCTGTGAGGGAACTAGTGAAAGCACCGCAGGCAATCATGACACATCACCCTTTCTCGTTATCGAGTGTCGCTTCGCCCTTTCCGGCCGACCGTGGCTTTCTGTCCTCTCCCACCATGTTTTATCACTGGGATTCAAAATATTTCACGGGTCTGCGCACACTAATGTTGTCATTAAGAGACTGAGAAATTCAGCTTTTCTTGTCCCACTTGCTGGTGTATTTATGTTTGCGTTTAGTACAGTGAAACTGCCAGTTCGACAGAAAGTCAGCAGACTTTCCTCTGGGACTGAATTTCCCAGTCCTGTTTCTGGAGCCAAACTGTGTCTTCTGGTTTCATTCCAACAGAGATCTTCATGAAATAAGGTGACTGAATCCTTAATTGGTCTAAATTGATTGATTTTTGAAAGTGTGATGTACTTAGAATTTACAAATAACTTCCTTTATGTACACAACTTCCCCAGAAATCCATTTTGGATTGAAATGGCTCCTCCTCTGTAGGTGTTTTTAAAACATCTCTTGTTGTTTATCAGTGAAAGGCGTGGGGATGAGGCTTTTAAACACTCATGGTGAGTTCTTGGTGCTCCACTGGCCCACAGGTGAGATTCAGCCACATCAGTGAAACAACAACCCTGAAAGAGAGAAGTTCTGAAACCCAGTGCCTGCCACAGGTTCCGTGCTGATTCCTAACCTCATTCCACTGTTTAAGGGTGTAAACTGTTTCAAAAATACAAGCAAATAGTTCAGTTCACTTCAATGGAAGAGCTGGAAGAGCCAAACTAACAAATTCTCTGGTGGGTTATAATCCAGGTGACACAGGGGTAACCCAGGACTGGGATTGGGAATCACTGTTATGGGATATTGGGTCTCAACACTGCGGCTGCAAGACCTGTGTCTCCCGGTTTTCATTCCAGTTTATTAGACTATATGATCAGTAGTCAATTAATACTGTTTTTTTGTGTGGAAATGTAAGTTGGATGGGGCTGCTAATTATCAGCTCTGAAGTAATTTCCACACACCTACATGTGAAATGGTAGCAGCTAATCTTCTGCAGGGCACAGTTGCTCTTTTGTGGGTGTGTGAGACAGTGTTATTCACACCTGTGTCTGGACATAATTAAGTGGCTGTTGATATGTCAATAATTGATCAGATGCCTAATATGCAACTTTAGGAGAGAGTGCAAGGAGCTTTGTTTGCTAAGGCAGTATTTCTGCAGCACAGTGTTTCTGAAATGAAAAGCAAGCAAGAAGCTGAATTCAAGGTTGAGTTAGCTTCACTAATGGAGAGCTCAGCTGGAATAAAACCCAGAATGCAGAGCGAGGAAATGAATGTTAATTCTGGGTTCCCGACTAAATTCAGTTCTGGGCTTGAACAGTCTGGCCTCCCTAAATTCCCCCTTACCTCCGCTGGTGAAGAGATTTCTCCCATTCTCCCCTACAATGCAGTGGGATTGCTGGTTCACTATGGCGGCTGCTCTGTTGTGTGTAACAATGTGTCGCCCCAGGGATGAATATATACTAATGGCATGAATTTCTGAGGCTTCGTGTCTCTGACCGGTCCAGGCGATGGCCGCAGCGAGGCAGGAGGTGCTGTCTCTGTACCGCCGGGTGCTCCGGATCGCGCGCAGCTGGCAGGCTCAGTCCGGCTTGTCCCAGGACACCAGCACCGAGAGGAGCTACATCACCCAGGAGGCCAGGACACTGTTCAGGCAGAACAAGCAGGTAAGAGCAAAGGGGCACTGGTGTCCTCAGGGCCACTGTCCAGTGGGATCAACCTGCAGCTCACCGAGCACGAGGAAAGGCTTCAGCTTGTCCCATTAAGCAAATAAGTTCAATTATGTAATTAAGGGCTCAGGTGGGGTATAAACCAGAACTGGAATTGTCCACTCCAGATGTTCAGGGTCCACAGACCCGACTTCGGCGCCCCTGTCTCCCACGGAGCGTGGGCGTGTGGTTGGATGAAAACCACTGACCTCCAGCTGGAACCTAGAAATCCAGCAGGATTTCTGAAGCTGCTTAAATCGACATTTTGTGGCTGCGAAGGTGGCGCAGATTGGGCCAGGTCAACCTCAGTTTATCAATTAAATACTTCTCCCCGGTGAAGAGCTATTTCTAATTTAAATTAAACTGACTGTAGCTTCCAGAGCTCATCTGCTTCAGTGACAGTAGGGTACAGGCAGAGATCTGTGTCTCTGTACCTTCAGTTTCCGAATGTCCACAGTGGAAACACATGGACTGATGGAGAGTTAGCATCCCGCTGGACCCAGTTCACAGACTGCCAGCTTGCTGAGTAAAGAAGAAGGCTGGGAAAGGAGGAAGTGACACGGATGACATGGAAAATCGTTTTTCTTAGATTACAGATGGCGAGTCTATTAAGAAGTGTATAGAAGAATGCCACGCAAGAATTGAAATGGGTAAGTGATTCGTAAAATGTGGTTTCGGCTTAAGTGTTGCAATCGCAGATGAAGTATGAGAATAATGGTTTGGCTGTTTCGTCCAATGTGCGGGATTTTGTTTTCTGTTGCAAGTAACCGCAGCTCTGCTCTGCCCCCTTTCTGGGCTCATTCGTTTGAAGCTTGTGGAATAGCGCCCTCTGGTGGCTCTGACTAGATACTTGTCCTGTCACTTCTTGGTAAATTCGACGTTGTTTTACCATGTGGTGTAAAGGATTCGGTTTTGGCTTATACGCTACGTTTTTGTACATTATTGCAGTTTCTGTAAATACAGAAATAATTGACTGGCCACCCTTCACCCCATTTAGTTCAGAGTAAGCACTAAAAAAGTAAAGCACCTCTGGCCAGAGCCCACCAGTGCTCTGCGGTAAGATTATACTGTACGTGGACTGAATGTAGTTTTGTTTCCGCAGGTCTTCATTACAGGATTCCTTATCCCAGGCCGGTGAGTGATGATAAACCGAAATCTTTTTCACTGCCTTTTCAAGGCTGCTGCTTGTGAAAAACATGAGTAACCCTAATTTCCATGCATTCCTTACAAAAAACGAAAAAGCTTATACCGCAGTTTTCATGAAAGAAACAGCAGGTTGAGAACTACTTAGTACCAGAGGGGCTGAATGGCCCCCTCGCCTGTGACTCTTATTATGTTCTAAAAATACATTCGGGAGAGTTAAGCACATGTGTTAGAGGGACATTACCTGGATGTCTTTCTTCAGTATAATCCCACGACATCAGTAGTACCTAGTACTGGCCCGGAGACAGGGCCGGTGTCTCTGCAGGTTTTCTTGCACTCTTCAAAGGAACAGTGCCTGGAGAACTGGAACGAACTGTTACACCGAAAAAAAAAACACAGTCCTCCAGATCTCTAGCCTTGATCGTAATCAGTTATTGGATTATGGTTAAACATTTTCCATGTTTGTTTGGTATTGCTATTGCCATTAAACAGATGCTTTCTAGACAGATCTTTAGCTCTGTGGATTACATACTTGTCATGACTTGTCACTTGTCATGTGATTACATACTTGATTACATACAGTTTGTACCCTATGCTGCTGTGACAGACTTACCTGCCCCCCATGGGCCTGGCCACACAGAGGGGGAGAAGGCTCCGAGCCCAGGAAAGACGGAGGAAGCAGGCACAGCCCATCTACTTGCAGTCACACGATGAAACGTCCTGAGCTCTTCTCTTGGTGTGTGGCCGCAGGCGCAGCCTGGGTGGGGGGCAGTGCTGGGAGAACCGCAGCACAGGGGCTTTGGGTGAGGGGTCACTGGACTTGGCTCTGGCCAGTGCCTGCTGGGGTCCAGAGGAAGGTGCCCCAGAGCTCACCTCCGCAGGAAATGACAGCAACAGTTTGGTGAAATGAATACAAATCAAGAGGCTCCATTTGTCTTTCTTCTGGAGCAGGAGGCACAAGTGTCTTTATTTGCTTCCTGATTTTTTGCAGAGGATCTCTCTTATTTCTCTGTGCAGACAGTTGTCTGTGGAAATCTGGAATGATGCACTATTATTAGTCTTTTATCTGATTCAAGGCCAGATGTGCATGTGTGCTTAAGCCAGGGGGTACTCTATTCTTTAATGGGGGTATCTTTAATGGAATACCATCGTCCTTTTCATTTGTGTACTGTCAGTTTACACTTGTGTTGTTCCCTAAAACTAAAACATGGTATAACCTGCTGCTGTTTTCAGTCTTGCAAAGAGACAAGAAACTATATTGCCACAGGGAAACATACCACCTTAACCAAAAATGAAAACTTTATTGTAATTAAGGGCATCTGGGATAGCATGAGACAACTGCCATACCTGCTTGTGTATAAGTGATCAAATCTACTTGCTTTACACAGGCATGTGCAGTCTTCCAAGGCTGTAACCCACTGAATCATAGCTCTGTAATATAACTAATAAAAACTAAAGTAGAACATTTCCAGAGATAGTATACATCTACAGTCCATGTTTGGCCTATTTGACATGTAGCTCAGCTCAGTGTTTGTAAAGTAATCAGTCTAAAGTTTGGTCAATTTCCTGTCCTTAATTTGTTCTCTTATTAAAAGAGTTGAAGAGCACCTGGTGTATGGACTCCTTAATTACTGCATCAGAAAGAGCTTGTGACAATCCCCAACGTGATATCAGGATTTACGTTCTCTCATATCAGGAATGTCATTTTACTTTCCATTTTTAAAAACGTGTTCATGCCACATGTGTCCTCGTCCTTAATGAAACATGTCTGGTGTATCAAACACATGGAAGTGATTGTGCTGGACAGGGGAGTGGCTGAACGTATGCAGATGCCTCACTCTCCTCGAGTTTCCATCATCCAGAACTCCATTTTCTAACTGCTTTATCCGATACAGGCGTAGGGAAGTCGGAGCCTATTCCCAGCAAGCAATGTGCACACCCAGGACAGGACGCCAGTCCATCCCAGAGCACCCATAGACACAGATATGCACACACTCACGGCAGGGACAGTTTTCTCAGAAGCCAATTAACCTACCGGTACATCTCTGGACTCGGGGAGGAATCCGGAGCACCTGAAGGAAACCCACACAAACTCCAGGAGAACATTCAGATTCCATGCAGAGAGCACTCCAGATCCGGAACTGAACCCAGGGCCCCAGCATTGGTTACCATTGTGGCACCATGCTGCTCTTGTTTTCTGATATTAGACATATTTAAAAACTGCACTGAATGTGCTGTGACTACTTGCATCCCTAAACTAAAACCAAAGTATTATAAAGTGCTTTGCTGGGCTGTAAAATTGAGCATCAATAAAATATTAAATAACTTGGTTATATAAAAAAAACTTTGATAGAGGTCATATCTGAAACCCTGAAGGAACGTTCCACTGGGTAGTCATAGTAGAGTAAGCAGATCGCACAAATCGTGATGAAAACTCAGCCCCTTCACAATGCTATACCAACTGATCTCCAGCTGCCCTCCTTCCACCCCAACAAATGCACAGCGTGTTTCTGCAGCGCCCCGGTTTCTTCCCGCAGGGCTTTATTGATCGCGGTTGGGTTGCTGTGGGGCCGCGCGGCCCTCGAAAGGCCCGTCAGTCATCGAGCTGGCAGAGACAGGCCACGCCCCTGTTGATCCAGTGCTGCTGGGGCCGGTCAGAGGGCAGCTCGATGGGCAGCACGTAGTTAGTGGAGTGGCCGGTGGTGGACAGCGTGCCCCTGCGGGCGCTGGTCTTGTACACCGGGCAGAAGTACACGTTCTCGTGCAGGAATTTGGAGCTTTCCCCCGGCTTCAGCCAGATGATGGGCAGCGGGTCGAAGAGGATTTTGGGGAGGGACTCGCCGATCACCCTCTTTTCCCTGTCCCAGCGAGCGCCCTCCAGGAACAGGCCTTTAATGTAGGCACCATCCTCCGGCTTCGCCGGCATGTCCGTCTCCTGCGTGGTGACCTGAGGACAGTAGATGCCACATCATGACAGAGGTGGGGGCACATCGAGACAAAAATGCAGGTTGCGTCTCTTTCCTGTGTACAATGTTTGAACACGGCAACATAAACATTTGTCATATTCCGTAAAGATAACGTTTAAATAAGAGTGTACAACTAGGAAGAGGGCCCATGACCTGTTAAAGCTGAGAAGTAGTGAAACCAGGACTGCGGGTTCAGATATGCTGTGTCTGTGCCGCAACTGGGATTTGAACCCAAAACGCAGTCACAAGCCTAGAGTCCTAATCTACTATTCTTCCTCTTCACTGTTGCCTGGCTCAGCTGGCCTCTTTTTAACACCTCCTACTCAAGCGCAATCTAAGCTCTAATGTCTAGAGGATCTCTCCAGGGTGGAACTGTCCTCCGTTTGTGATCACAATTTAGTTAATTTTTTTTCGGCTCATGGGTAATGCTAAAGACAGTAAGAACTTCTCAAGGTGAAGCAGCAGACCAGCTGTCTGAAGGCCCAGGAGACAGTGGCTGTGTGGATCTCCTGCACAAACAGCACAGGGGCCTCTTGATGGGATGAAAGCCCTCCCAGACGTGATACAGGACATCATTCAGGACCAAAAGATATTCACGAAGACAGTTTTGGACAACTAAACACATTCACAAGACTGAAAAAATATCACAAAGACTCCCAGTCCTACACTGAAGAAAGCAGGATATCAGGGTTAAGAAATAGAAATAGGGTGTTTTGCCACCTGGAGTTTTTCTGTGGCAATCTTACCTCAAATTCGAAGCCAACGTGATCGATCGGTATAGTGTACTTCCTGGCAAAGTTCTGTGACACACCAGTGAGGAAGGACTGGGTGAAGTAGAACCCTGATATCCAGAACACATTGGGGGGTCCATTATCTATCCAGTCCTGTGGGGAGCAATGAGACTGTGTCAGTGGATACTGAGACAAAGAGCACGGCTATGAAGCGTCTGTGCTGTTATGTTTAGTTTCCACCTCCTCATCCTGCAAAAAAAGACGCAGGTTAATGTGTTGCTCCTTGAAAAACACAGTATTATATCAACATGGAACGTCTGGCAGTACCTGGAGAAAGTGCAGCCTGGCGAGGAAGTCGGCCACATAGCTCCCCAGGGGCTTCAGCGAGGGGTAAGATTTTGAAGCCCACATGGCGGGCACCTTTCCCACCAGCATGCTGTTGAAGACATTCTCCAGCTCAGCCGACATCACCACCTGGCCTTTCAGAGCCTTGCGTATGTTCACCAGGCTGCTCCGCACGACCTGGGTCAGCCTGGCAGAGAGAAAGCAGGCACCGGGGCTTTAGGGAAGGGCGGGGGTTTGGGGGGGGAGTTCTGCAGGGACCTGGGCTTTGGATGCTGCGCATCAGAGACGAGCTCCCTGCTGCTGCACTGTCTCGCAGAGAGGCAGGAGAGGCCGAGCCAGAGCGGCAAAAGATGGGCGTGGCGCTGCGAAAGCCACGTCTCTGAAGGTTTACTGTGGTGCCCCGGTGAGCAGCCAGGGGAAAGTGTTGCGAAACTGGGCAGAAACGCCGTGAGAGCAAAGCAGGCAGATGTACTGTGACGCATGATATAAACCGCGGAAAAAAATCGCACCGCAGATGAAGTAAACTCTGTACGCTGTCTTAAAGGAAAGGAAAGTTGCCGAAGCAAAACTGCGGAGACAGAAAAAGAGATGAGCCAAAAGAACCCGAGCTACACTGAGTACGCTCTTTTAGATGGATCACACGTTCAGACTGTGCAGTTACCAGAAAAAATCAGTTAGCTATTTGATTTGCATGACTGCTCCATGTTTGCAAGTTCATATAAAAGTGTGCTTATATAAGTTTAACATTAACATCATTAACCTCTGAGCCACTAACAGCATATGTCTCACTGGTTAGCTGCTTTGCATCATTAATCAGGTGTCCCTTCTGCTCTCCTCCAGCTCAGCAGCATGCCCAGTGCTGTACCTGTTGAAGCGAATGAGTTCCTGTCTCAGCACGGTGTTCATGGACTCCTCGTAGATCACTGGGTACTTCTCTATCACCTTCTCCAAGTCAAAGTCGGCAGGGAGTTTGGATAAGATGTCCACAGCCAGCTCTTCAACCACTTCCTGAAAACCATTAAACAAAAACTGGTGATGGGCTGTCACAGATGTGTGGTGCTTTTAGAGTCTCCATTTCTGCATTATTTGCCTCAGACCTGCTGAGAAGGAATCAAGCCTTCCACTCTTCAATGTCCCTAGGCACACTGTTCCAGAGGTGCTCTCATGAACACTAAGAGATCGGACATTTTGTGACCTGCAGTTCTTCATGCTGCCCTGAGAGCAGGAGCCTTACTTGATGCCGTCACGAGCCAGTTTTAGAGAAAAAAAACTTGACGCTGGCCCCAGAGAATCAAAATAATCCTGACCAGCGTTGGTACCATGTGCACTTGCGAATAACTCTGGACGTTTGACTGGTGTATTAATTTTGGGAATGACGCACAGGTGGACAGCTTGAAAGAAGAGCCCTAAGCTAAACGGATGTGTGTAAGACGGCTACACTGTCATGTTGCTGTCAGACATGTTGCAGTGTGTTGTGCTGATCAAACCCAGCCATCCCCCAGCACTGCCCTCCAGGGAGGGGCTCTCACCTGCGGAGATTTAGCCCCACCCCCAGACTGCCTGGGCAAGGTGAGCAGCACCCCGTCGAGCAGCTGATTGGTCTCCTGGTTGTCCTTTGTGATGTCGGCATTTTCGTGCAGCCCGAACACCCCGGGGTCGGCGCTGATGGGCAGGTTCCGGACGTAATCGATGTAGCTCTAGAACGCAGCAGGCAGAAGCGCATGAGCAAACATCTCCAGATCCCAGTCAGACAACAGTCAGCAAGAGCACGGCTCCTCATTTAAAATCCCCTACTCACTGGGCTTGTCGTGGTCACTCGTGCTCAGCCCAGTCTGTCTGCAACAGGTGAGGAACTGGTGCCATTGCACGTTGTAATTTGATAAGGATTGATAAGGGAAATGACCTTGTTATTTTCACATCTCTGGATGAGTGAAATATCCTTCAGTGCTCGCTCAGATACACACTGACACCGCGTGCCCCTGCGGTCCCATTTGAGCGGCGCCCCCCCCCCCCCCCCCGGCCCACCTGGTAGGTGCCGTGAGCTGGCACGTAGTAGACGTCCCCGGGAGACAAGCGGTACTGCTCCTGCTCCACCAGCTCGCGGCTGTAGAAGATGGAGAGCAGGGACAGGAGCAGCCGTCTGTCCTTGTCGTCCGTCACACGCCCCCCGTAGTTACACTCCCCTGTCGGGCAGAGAAGGCCACAGACAGCCAGAGCCAGTTAGAGCGTCGGGTTCTCCCGTGGGTGTAGTGGTTATTCCTGCTGTTCTGGCAGAGCCGGCCATAGGCAGATGAAGTACTTCGGTGTGGTTTTTTAAAGTGTAAATGTGCCGCATCGAGCATCGGACTTCCTGCTTGACACAATCGTTAAGCATCGTAAAGAAGGCAAAACAAAACTAAACCTGCCGCTGCAGCAGGCCTTGAAATTTTAGTCAAACGTATTTCCTTTTGGTTGGGCCGAAATGGAGACAATGTTGAAACGCGGCGCGTGGACTGCTCTGCGGCCGCTGCTGGTCTGAGACTGGTGCAGGGACGGTGGTGGGGAGGATGACCTGCGCTCTGCTGCCCACAAAAAAAAAAAAACTCTGCTCGCTACACAAAGCAATGCAGCAGCTGCTTCTGGGGATATGGGTTTTCTTTTGGACTCTCTGCAGCACATCTGAATCCGGAAGTCATTCCCAGACTGCGGGTAAAGCCACAGCCCTTACCTGTCAGGTATGTGAGGGCCTCCAGGGGAACTTCATCATACTCGTTCAGGAACATCTGGATCTGCCTCATGCTGATGCGCAGGTCTGACTCGTTAAATTCATAAGGGATATTCCAGCCTGGAGAAGAACAGAGCGTGCCGATCAACCTGGAACAGCTTGCAGAGGTTCTTTCAATATGCAGGTAGGAGGCTTTTTAACTTGCTCGCCTTTGTTTCATTTGAATACAAACACACAATACACACCAGCCGGGCCCCTGTGGAAACAACCACAGTGGACAGGCTCCTGAGGTGGAGGCACTCTGAGCTCTTCAAGACTCGCTCGAATCACATCCACTCCTTTAGAACACACTTTCCCAAACCACGTCTTCCTTTTCGCCTCCTATTCCTGTAAATACCTGTGGGAGTTTTACCTCCCACCCAGCAGATGGGGCCTGAGCTCTAATCCTGTGAGCTGAGACTGTAACAGCAGGCAGTGGATCTCCATGCTGCCTGTCTGGGATTTGGAACTGGCAGGATCTGTGTTTACAGGGCTGAAGTACTAAAGACTTCAATCCCCCGGCAAACTCGCAACTAAAGCAATTTCTGAATCACTGCCTGTTCTTAGGCTCCACTCTTACATTCGGTAATTGCAAGGAAAACAGATATAAAACATTTATTTTCAGAATTACAACGTCTCTCTCCAAGGGCGATTGAAGAATGGTGAACACAATGAAGAACACAAGGAAAACACAGAAAGTGATTAGGGACCATTCTCAGCCGGCAAAATGTCTAAACTTCTCTAAGCAGTTTGTGTGCTTCCACAAAGCACCCAGTTAAGCTCTTCTGCATCTCCTATGCACAAAAACATGAAGCTACAGCTGTATATAAAACAAAGGATGTGGCTGTCATCTGGAAGTTGACTTAATCCATTCTTTCTAATTGCTTTATCCCCTTCAAGAACAGAGCAAAAACTCAGACACAGTATGGGATTTTTGTGGAACAAATGGAGTTCTCATCTCTATCCTTGGACACGCACGGAGAAACCTACAGGACAAGCACAAGCAGCTTGGATTGTAATGAGGGGAGAAACCATGCAGGCAGTGGGCAAGGGAAGCAATGCGGACCACAGCCGGGTCTCACCCAGGGGTCCGAAGTTCCTCCGCTCCTGGACGAGGGCGTGGAAGAAGCACAGGCCGAAGAGCAGCTTCTGCCACACTTCCTGCTTCCGGGAGCTGTTGAAGAAGGTGGGGTCCGAAATGGGGTCGTTGAGGTAGGAGCGCAACAGGTTCGCTCTCAGGCCCTTTGGGGGCTCGTTGGTCATCTTCACCCCGTTCTGCAGAATACTGACGGGGAACTTGTCCGAAGGGTAGCTGGTCAGCCACAACCTACGTGGGTCGAGGAGGAAGGTATAAAGCAGATTGATATTGTGCTCAGCTCAATAAGACTACCCTTGCCTTCATACTAAGTAGACAACTGTAGGGATCTGGATTATCTGAGTTATATATATTTCTATATGGAAAAAATGGCATTACTATTATCTGACGTAAAACTATACATTTGCCAAAATAGCTTTTCTGATATTCTGAAATCCAAACTTGTCATAATACGCCACACAAAGAAAAACAAATATTTATGAATAAACTTATTTCACGCTCACTGTTGCAAACCCGTTGGCTCATACACTACCTGCCTACCTTCTCAGGCATTCAGAGGCTGTACGTGTGCAGGACATGTGCTGACCTGAAGGAGGGCTGGGTGTCCTCAGGTGTGATCACTTCCTCGCAGATCTTCTCAAGACTGGGCATCCAACTGGTGGCCAAGTGGCAATTCTGTAGGACGACCCAGGTGCCAGCTTTGATGGCACTGTCAATCATCTTGGCGGCTATGGGGCCCTGGCCCTGGCCCAGGGAGATGCTCTGGATCTTGGTGCCGCCCATTCCCAGGTCATCAGCAAACTTCAGGAGACCTGGGAGAAGAAAAAGAGATAATTAGCACACAAGACCATTGGAGGATATTAAACAGCAAAGCCTACAAACAAGCATGGGTGTAATGAATGAGACGAAACTGCTGTACATGGCTTTACACATCAGGCAGATATTATTAACATTTGCATTTAATGCTGATTTAAGACAGTATATTCAAATTAGAACAATAAAAGATCATTGAAATTGAAGTTATTCCTCATTTCTTTAAAGACCTGCAAAACTTATACCGAGAGCAATCTGTGACAGACGGGATAAGCTTGCATTCCTTTCTGTGCTTCATCAAGTTTCAGGAGCTCTAGACACATATGGATCGGTTACCTACTTTATTTGTGAACTGAAAGTCCCACAAAGCCTCAAAGGCAAATCTGCCCGTGGTGATTTTTCCACCAAGTGTCTGACCTCGTTTTGCACACGAGTTACCTGCCATAGGGTCGGCACCAGGAGAGAGAACGAATATCAGAGGAGCGCAACAGCTGGAATCGTTGTAACTTCCTGCCAAGTCAAAGGTGGGAGGTTCAATGTAAGTCTTCCCCATGTTGTCAGTGATGAACTCCTGGACCGCGGGCACGATCTTGTCAGGCCTGAAGCACCGCAGCACAATCATGCGGTACATTCCCTCCAGGAGCTTCCACTCATCCGGGAGCTGCTCCTCGTGGGGTCTGGCGGAGTCGTAGATCTTCTTCCACTTGGGTAGGTTACGCCTTACGTGCTCCATGAGCCCCTGCAGGTTGTCCAAGCCAGACGCCCGCACAATTTCAGACCAGGACTTTTCCGAGAGCCACTCGGGAGCCGGGTTGGGGTGAGGATTGTCGAGGGCCACGCCCCCCGTCAGGAGGAACCTCCAAACCGCGTCATTCACTTTGCCCTTGCCCTTCATGATCCCAACGGTGAGCAGGAGAGAGAAGAGGAGCTTGTCCTTCTCAAAGAGGGAGCGGCACACATTGTTATATATACTGACGGTGAAATGTTCAATGATGTTCTCTATTCTGGTCTGTAGATCCTCACTTTTTAGGCTCTGGGCAATGGACTGGACATAGAGATTGATAAACCAGGTCAGGGAGTACTGGTACATGGGCTCTATGTTGGCCAGATCGGAAATGCAGAAAAAGAGAATGGAGGAATGCTCGGCCACTGGACGGTAGCCCAAGCGGGTGTCATCAATCTCCTTCTCTGTGACGGATGCGATTTGCTGCTTTTCTGAAATCTCCATGGACAGCACCTTAGAAGAGGACAGGATTTTGATTGCGGTCTCATCTTCTAGGATGTTTCCTTCAGACGAAGACAGGACCTCCAGGATTTTATCCTCAATCTCCTTCAGCTGCTTGTTGTTAGCAGCGCTCTCCAAGATCAGCTTGTTCTTTTTCTCTTCCAGCTCCGGTTTTTCCTTGGCGGCCACAATTCCGAGAAGCTGGTCCTCCAGCCCCAAGGGTGTGATCATGAAGTTGAGCAGGCAGACTTTGACCGCGACCTCAGGCAGGTAGTGGGGGTTCCTGAGGCGAGTCGTGATGTAGAATCGAAAGTCCTTGGAATACTCAATTATGTTCTCCCCTAGCCTCATGTACTCCACACCCTGTTGCTTAAAGGTCTGCTTGAGAAGAATAGGCTCCAACACAGCATCTAGCTCTTCCCCAATGCTCTCCAGCAAGACAGGGGTTCCAAACTGTATGGAATTTTCCAGGATTCTCACATAATTGCTGTCTGACAGTTTGATCACAGAAAGCTTGCTGGCCTTCTCCTTGTTCTTGATCCACTTGTTGGCCTGCCCCTGTGGGTCTATCATCAAGGGCCAGCGCCTCGAGTTGGACACGATGATCCCATTGTCCGTGGAGAAAGAGTCCACTGGCAGCCCCGCAATTTGCCAAGCTCGTATCATCACGGGGTTCCCCAGGGTGCTGCTGAGCAAGAACTCCTCTGAGCACGGAATCTTCTTTTCCTGGCAGAGGGTGTGCCACTGCTTCTGGCACTCTTGGCGGTAGTCAACAGTGAAAGCCCCCAGGTAAGCTACCATCCCAGAAGACAGGAGGACGTCCCCAGTGAGGTTAGCGTATCTGATCCCCAACAGCCTGGCCGCCTCTGTCCACCGGTCCTTCTCCCCGCCTAAGCCACCAATCAGCTTCTCGGCTCTCACCAGCTTCTGGGAGCAGAGCTCAATGTTGTCCTCCAGCTCTTTCTTCTTGTTGTTCATGGCCTCAAACTGGTCGTTCAGGGCCTGCAGACGGTCCTCCACTTCCTTCAGCTCCGCCCGCTTGATGCTGAGCTTCTCCATCTGGACCGAGAGCTCTGCCTCAGCCTCCTTCAGCCGCTCCTTCTTGGGTGCCACCACCTTGGCCACACGCTCGTACACCTCCATGGCTCGCACCCACTTGCACAGCCCCTCGCAGGCCGAGGACACGTTTTTGATGATGGAGGGCAGGAAGTCCGGGTGATCGATGAACTTCTCCCTGATCTTCTTGATGTTGGCTGCTGGGATGTTGTCCTTGTCGAATGTCTTAAGGTTCTCCAGGAATTTCATGTCTCCAAGGAGTTTCTTGGAGGAGCCCCAGTAGTCTTCGATCATCTTGCCTGCAGGGAAATAAATGTTATTGAACATATTGGAGAATGGTGAGATGTGCTGAGTCTCAATGTTTTAAGAATCTAATCCTTATTAAACAGGTAAAGCACATGCGTATTCATCACTAAAGGGGAGCTGAACTGGGAAAGGAAAACCTTTTTAGACTTGTAGCTTTACCGTCGCTAGTAGAATTAAACAATCTAAGTAGGTGAGCCTTTCCCATCTCTTTCATATTATTAGAGATTATCATGCGACTATCAATTCAGTGATTTTTAAAAACATGACTATCCCATGGAATGGGACTGCAGTTCGTCCTGTATTTTGGCCATTTCCTGTAGCATTGCCTGAGCCTCCAGGGTCTGGTTTCCTCTCGGGCTTAATCCCCTTCATGACACAGATGCTCTCCATGACCAGCTTGACTGGGCCAGGTGGATTCTGCATGGACTTGACCACAGTGATATCGGCTGGTTTCAGGGTGTCCAGGGCGGACAGGGCAGCCTCCAGAGCGGGCATTGCCTCAGCCAGGTCCCCCTCACACTCATCCTGCAGAGGGACGCAAGAACATAAGCACACGGACAAGCAAAAAGAGGCCAATCTGCCCTTAAGCCCTTTGATCCCAAGATCTCATCCAGCCCTTTCTTGAAAGATGTCAGGATATCGGCTTCAATAACAAGGCTGGGCCACTGGTTTCATACCCTTCAGGTAATGCTGTGGCTCGTAACGTCACATAATGGCAACGCTATCCATTTTTATAAAGTAAGCAAATAAGTAAGAAATAAGTGAAATTGTTACTTTTAATGGATTTGTCAGTCTTGCCTGTTTTTTGTATTTTTGTACAATCTAGATTGAACTGATCAGCTTTATCATTATCCTGAGGCTCAAGTCCTGAGGCTTTAGTTTCCCTACTAAAGGCTTCTTCAGCCATACCTTGATAGCTTTGGCTGCAGCAGCTGCCTCATTGGCCACCTTCTCGTCAGCGGAGACCAGCTCTTTCTTGGCATCGACATCCACAGTCTCCTGCTCTATCTTCACCATCATCTTCTCCGTCTCGGCAGAGGTCTGGATGAGCTCCGGCTGTAGGGCGGTCAGCTCCTTCTGCATCACAGATACCTGGCGCCAGAGGACAGGGGATCACAGGACACTGGCCAGAGATCTTGGTCAACGAGCAAGGCAGGGAGGAGGGGGGCAATTTTATAGCAGATGTGTTGTCAATCTTTTTGGCCAGGTTTCAATTTCTGCTCAGCACAGCCAAGGTCCTGATGAAGTAACAGTGAAGTGGGAGACACCCACCTGCGAAGCAGCAAACTCCAGTTTCTCCAGACCGACCAAGTAGCGGCTCCTCATGGTGTCCACCTCCTGCCTCTTGGAGCCGAGTAACGCCTTGAAGGTCAGGATGAGCTCCAGATAAGAGGTGGGAGTGACGTAGTTGTGTCTCCTCAGAGTGGTGTAGTACCTCTCCGAGAGCTCTCTCACACTCTCCTGGAAGTATTTGCACAATGACACCACCCTGCAATTCAAGACAGGCCATGGGAAACTGTGGAAGTGCCATGCAAGTGGACTGTGGTAAACTTTCAGAAATGTAGATAAAGATTTTAGCCAATTTTTTTTTAGCTTTTCAACGAATGCCCTGAAAGCAGACATTCTGCTCTTAGCAGAACTCACGCCTTCCTGATGTTGTCCTCCAGTTCCACGTCTTCCAGGAACTTGTTGGCCACCATCTCCAGGGCGTCAGTGGGCCAGGCCTGGAACCAGTCGATGGTACAGCAGTTAATGAGGGAGGGGAACATGCGCAGGCGGTTACGGAAAGCATCTCCGATGGGGCTCATGGCTGCAAAACAGAAAGAAACCACAAAGAATAAACCTTGCTGACATCTGCAAAATTCCTACAAACGCATCCGCAAAGGATGCCACATCGCAACGCTGGTATGTCATTGGCTTTAAAAGCCTAGGCGATTCAACATCAAGCCCTAATTCATTTTACAATTCCAAGAGCGATAGGCAGCATGTGCATGAGAGCAATAGAGATGACAGGCTGAGACTCTTCGACCCTTAGAACAGAAGCTACGTTCATCAAGAATCCATTTGTTGACGTAAAAATGAAAGCGTGTAAAATCTCAGACCTAGGACGATGTGCAGATTGGCTTTCACCCTGTCGATGAAGAAGTTGTACATGGAGAGGGGGCTGGCGTCGATCTTCCTGCCCTCCACTCGTGCGACGGCCTGCATCTTCTCCATGATCTCGGCGCGCTCGTCGGAAGCAAAGATGTTGGGCACGTCGCCCGTGTTGAGGAGCATGTTGATGTCCTCCACGAAGGCCTCGTCCTTGATCTGACTGTCGCTGAACAGGAACACGGTGCTCTTGCCCTCCGCTCCAGCCTTCAGCATCACCCTCTTCAAGTCGTCCCTCCAGTCTGAGGTGCCGTAGTTCTTCGTCAGCTCGATCTGGAAGAGCTCAAAGTCGTTGATGAAGGTGGCCAGCTTGGTGGCGCTCTGCCGGCCTGACCCTCCGATGCCCACCAGCAGCAGGTGCCCATTGTCCTGCTTCAACACCCGACAGATGCGGGAAATGTGTTCAATGGCAAACTTGAACATGACCAGGGACATGGGCGCCTTGCTGACGTTGTTGAACTCCTCCAGGTAATACTCCATCACCCCCGTCAGCTGCTTCAGGTCTGTGATCTCATCGTAGGCCTTCGTGTCAGCGTCCGGCTTCAAGTAGTCCCCAAAGAACAGGCTGCGGATGTGATCGTCTGTTACCTTCCCCGAGGGCGTCAGGTGGCTCAGCAGCTGCACGGGGGTAAACATAGTGAAATAACTCATTCAGACTACTGCAGTCTCGAACCCTGGAGCATTGCAGATCCTGGAAGAGACCCCGATTTTGTGTAATTCTCAGGTCATAAAAAGAAAAGACCTTTTTTGTTGCGAGCGCCAATTTGATCACATATATTGACACACCGCCTTTAAGAATTTGCAAGGCTAGCTTGTGACTGGACTTTCTGACAGAGTTTCTCAGACCAGGTGTGTCGCCACCCTACCTTGTCAATGCTCTGTTTGAAGTAGCCTGACGTCCTCTCCTTGACAATGCCGAAGAAAGTCTGCCTGTCATCGTTATCAATGAGCCGGTCATAAAACACCCGGTACACCTCATGGATCCAGAGCCGGATGAGCTTGTCTCCTTCCTATCCGAACCAAAGGAAACCGTAAGGTTTACCTTTCCGGAAATGATTTCCAAAACAACTGAAGATAAACTGAATAGCGCAAGCTCAGACTTTGGGTTAGAAAAAAAATAAAAATTAATGTCTTTAAATGTGGCCTCCCACATAAAGAGAAGGAACGGCACACACAGCTTTCACATCTTCACCCTTGCGATGGTATTGGAAAGCAGAAACCCGTGGACCTGCTGAGCAACATTAAAGCAGGTAGACGCAGGTATTGCATTTCCTTTCCTGGCCGGGCCGGACGCGGCAGGAAGCAGGTGGGTACCTGCAGGTGGGTGTGTGGGCACAGCAGCACTCCCCGGATGACTCGGGCGAAGTCCCGCAGGTTGAAGATGTAGTGGGACTTGGAGGGCGTGGGCAGGAAGCTCTCCATGGTGTCCTTGTAGACCGCCATTGTGGCCTGCACCATGATCTTCCCCAGCCTGCGACACAGAGCACACCACCCCGGAGGGGCTCACTCAACACACGCTGAGACACCGCAGTGCGCACCCCCGCCCCCGCCACCCACGGGCACGGTGCAGCATTAGAGCAGGATGGGGCAGTCCTGGTCCTGCAGGGCCGGTGTGCCTGTGGCTTTTACATTCCAACTCAGCCATTAACGGGCTACACCACCGGGCTACTGCCTTCACTGGACCAGCTCGGCAGGAGAGACCTGCAGACGGGACCGGCCCTCCTGGATCAGGACGGGACTCCCTGGCGTTCAAGGGGGCAGTCCGTGAAACTCACACTCTCAGGCTACGCTCTCACCTAGCCTTACTCCCACTGGGAGGAAGGAAGAAGAAGCCGGGACCTTACTCCATCTTCTCCAAAAAGAGTTTGGCATTGTTTTAAGATTGGGTCGGGTGGGCCCACACTTACTCCAAAACGAAACATAAAGAAGAAATGGTGAACTGTGCTCTAAATCTCCTGCGCAGTCATGAACGTTACATTTTCACAGCTTGAGTAGACGTATAGTAAAGGAAAAGCTCTCTCTCGCTTTTTCAGTAAGCATTGCATTACCTCTGGTGCTGCAATTTCGACTACAGAGTTATTATTGCATTATGCCTGTTTGACTTCAGCAGCCCCTGCACGCATGTTTACAGACCTGGAGAAGGAGGCCTCAAAGCCCTTCCCAAAGTGCCAGTCAGCAATGGAGGTGAAAATCTTGCTCAACGTCTCGTCATCAAAGGAGTCGATGGAAACGATATTCAAATGTCTGGTAAAACGGCCTGCGGTTTTAAAAGAAAAAAAAGATTTTCCTTGTGTGTTTATTCAGTTCTCTAGCTACCCCCCCCCCCCCCACAAAAAAAAGTGGAAAGCTTTTAATGCATGAAAGAAAAAAGGTAAATCTGAAGCATAATTTCTTCCTTACCTGTAATGTCGTTTCTGCCACCACCAGGGGGCCCCATTGCTGAGACAAACAACACATCCACAATATCCAGTCTGGACGTGTCCTTCTTGTCATACCAGTGCCCGTGGTCTATCCATTGCCGGAGCAGCTCGATAGGGGGCTGGGCTCCATAGACTTCCTTAGCGGGCATGTTCAGGTCATCTAATGCAATTGCAATCATAACGAGAACAGTGATAAAGGCTTACTGAACAAAATGTAGCTGCCTGCACACAATTGTTCTCTGTCGATGCTCCAGTGTTGTGGAAGGACCTTCCTCAGACTTTACAAGAGACAACTTTTGTAACTGACTTCAAATCTAAACTTTAAACTCCCCTTTTTACCAAGGTCTATGTCTGATTGCCTACAGTCGTTTTGTAAAAACCTGTATGATTTGTTCTGTCTTTTTCATTCACTCTTATTGTACTTCTATTGTCTTTTTTTTATTTCAAGATGTACAGCGTCCTTGGGTTTCAAAAGGCGATTTATAAATAAAAGTTATTATTCTTGATGTTGTTGCTTTTATGGTATTCTTGTTTTGTACAAGTGTTATGTAAAAGTTGCATGACATATTCTTCTGTTTGCTTATGTGTGCCTAGCATGCTTTAATCTGTCTCTTGAAGGCCCTTCACTCTCCTTGATTTCTGTGAGAGTCTGAACTGCAGAGTGCACTCTGGGGGCATAAACTACAAAGGCACTCCCCCTCTGCCCACTCCTGACCCCCTCCTGCCATCCCAAAATTCGGGGTCCTCAGCCCGTTTTTCGGAAACCGGGGAAGCTGTTTTAAAGAAGTGAGGGGAGAAAGACAGGGAGGCTAGCCAGACGCGGCAGTTCGATCAGCGAACGAGCCCGGCCCTTACCGACGTACACCACACACTTCTTCCCCACGGGGGGGCCGAACACGCCCTTGCGGCGCCGGTCCAGCTTGGCCATGATGATGTCCTGGGTCTGGTTGGCGGAGGTGCGGGCGGAGAAGTTGATGCCGTTGGGGGTGTAGCTCTCCTTCGGCAGCTGCAGCAGGAAGCTGTTGTTGATGACGGACTTGCCCGTGCCCGTGGGGCCCACGAAGAGCACGGGCACCTCGTGGGACAGGTAGGTGCTGAGGAAGAAGGACTGGCGGGCTGTCTCCATGGTGGGAATGATGAGGTCGGACACCTGAAACGAAGGCCCGGGAAGGGGGAAGGGAGGGGATTGGGATGTAGAAACATCTCTAACTTCACTTGTTCAGCCATCACATCCTCACCGCAATCAGGAGTATGGGGGACCCCACCATGATCGTAACAGTCAACACGTAAAATTTATTAATAGAATTTGCATTACCTGAAAACAGAGCTTTTAGGTCTCATGGATGGATGGATGTTTGGTCGTTATGCCTTCCAGCATGTAGGGGCAGCAACATCCTGTTGCTGTTTCCATAACATTAGTTTTTTACGGGACAGGGTTGTTTTCCTTGTGCCCAACCTCCAACAGGGAGGACCTGGCGCCCGATGTGGGACACAAACCCACTACCCTGAGATTACGAGTCTCATGCTCTACCAACAGAGCTAGTCAGGGGCCCTTTTAGGTCTCATAAGAACTGCTTTTTCCCCCCCGGAGGAGCCCAGGTCTGACTCCCCGGGAGTCCTGTCTCATTCTGGGCTGCACTACTGGGGTGAGTGTGTATGTGTGGCTTTGTCACCTCCGAACCGGCACCCTGAGAGGCTCCCGAGGCCCCTGTGTTCATCACCCCTCCTTATCACTGACCTTCGCCCCAGCTGGGATGGTAGACTCTTCCTTCGAGATGGAGTCAGTCCAGATGTTCCACTGCCCAGACGCTTGCTTGTGGAAATAATAATCATACACACTCCCTGTGGGTTTTACGAAAAAAAGGCCAAATAAATAATGCAGGAGAGTGCAGGAAATACAGCGGTTTGAATCCTGAGTTTGCTCTATATGTTTGAAAATAAACTGTGCCGACTGTAATACAACAACGCCATTTCGTTATTAAACACAGTGTCGTCGGTGTGAGGGGTGTGCTCTTCAGTTCACTGTGTCTAATATGAAGGCATCACCCCGCTGCCTCGTGACATTTAGAGAGGACGGCGGCTGCAGGGGACCTGTCGAGCGGCGGGCCGTTACCTCGCTCGGGAAAGACGTTGTTTTTAGTGAGCTTGACGCTCTTCGGCCGCGGGTGGCTGTCGTCCATGCCCATGATGAGGTTGCGGTAGAAGGCGTCGAACTTCCTGCGGCTCTCCCCGTTGATGGTGCCGCCGATGCTCCACACCACGGCGAACAGGAAGAGGCCCTGCAGCCACAGCGTGATCTGCTGGCTGGACATGGGCTCTCGGCCGTCCCTCCCTGACTCGGCGATCTCATCTGGAGAACCAGACACAGCCATCCTGCTGACTCATCATTACACCGACGCAGCCGCTGTTTATATATAATGCTAATGAGAACAGGTATTCTTTTCTACTTTCTGAATTGCTTTGTTAACTCCCCAGCGCTTTCTCTCAGAAAATAAGCAACCACTTGCACTTGCACCAAGGCCTCAGTGGTCTCAGGTTTACTTGCATAAACAATAGCATAATTAACTGAGAATTAAATGCAGAATTAAAAGCTTAGACTATCCCAGGGTGCTCTCGGTGCCCATTATTCAAACATCCCGACTTGTTTAGTTTTCACTTGCATGATCTGACTCTGATGCCCAGCTATACAAACCTGTACAGGGGTAATTTCAATGTGCTCTAAGCCAACAGTCAGGCTCTGGGCCTTCTTGTGTAAAAAATCAGAAAGTATGAATAGACAACAAGATTAGTCTCAGTACTGTTGCTTGAACACATCTAATGGGTTCACCATCGGGTTGCTTAACTAGGGTAACTTACTGACTTGTCACTTTCTCATTTAAGTATCAGAACATGAGCCACAGTCAAAGCTTCTCAAGCTGTCCCTGCACTGCACTTCACTGAAGAACAGTCATTCACGCCTACCACAGAGACCTACAGTTTCCTGCATACCTAGAAGACAGGTGTACAGCCGCATTAAGCTGTAGGCCAGGTGGATAGGAGATGTCTGCACCAGGAATCTGCACTCGTGACGAACGAAATCCAAACAGGGCTGGACCAGCCAGTTAAACATGTCATTGACCTGCAGAGACAGGCACATGTAAGCCTCACACACGTCAGGAGTAGGACCCCAAACACCAGCTTACACAACTTGGGGCTGTGCCTGCTGTTGGCTTTATCTCGTTATGCGTCGTTATAACGATCACATTATAAAAATGACAATCTCAACAGATACACGTAATGAAGTTACAGGTTGTAATAAGAAACAGCTTAAGGGGCTCTGGGGGCTGCATTTGAAAGCTTTGAAAAAGCTGTGATTGGAACAGCTGCTGCTCTGCTTTATCTGTTTTTATAAAAAACGATATACCTGTCAACAAGATGGTTACAGCACCCCAGATCAGCTGTTCGTGTTAACTAGAACACCCACGTTTGAACCCGTGTTCTCACCAGCTCTATGTGCTCCTCACTCATTGTCTCTGGTAGGGTGTCCATATAGGAGTCTTTCAACGGGCTCCAGCCCAGCTGATGGGGCTCCATGTAGATCATGCCACAGCTGAAGAAGAGGAAACGAAGAAGAGAAAAAGGGGGCGCAATGTGTCTTTACAGTGAACGCATGCCCGCGTAGCTCAGACCCCCACTGCACACTGACTGCACGCGTCTCACCGGCTCACTGTCGCCGGGGAAGCCTGCTCCAGGTCAGCCGGCTCAAAGATGAGGCTCATCTTGGAGCTCATCTGGATGATCTCTCCACTCATTAGGCACAGCTGAAAAGGACAGAAAGCAAAGGTGACCGCTGTACAATCAGAGACAGCTAAAAAGTATTGTCATTCTGTTAAACCTGCATGCCAACAACCCACAGTGTCTTATTTTTTGCAGCGATGACATCTGCAAATTTGACACATAAACCAACCCACTAACCCATGAAGAAGGACCACAGAAATGGTGACAATCATCACTGAGCCCTAGCAACCAAACCTGGTTACAAAGTCTGCTGTCCGCTTGACATATGTTGCCAAGGGTACAGCCTTTGGAGAGATCAAAAGGAAGGGCACCTTCTTGTTGTCGTCCAGCACAGTGTTCATATTTTCAATCCATACGGCATCTACCGGCCCATCGAAAATGATCCACTGCCGGTCCTCGGAAATGGACACAGCCTGCTCGCGGAAGGTGGTGGCCAGGACGCCGTCGGTCCACTCATGGCTGACCGGGTCGAAGCAGCCGTACAGCTGGCCCATGGTGATCGCCTTGGGGTTGATGATCCTGTAGTCCACTGCCGACTCGTCCATTAGCTTGGCTTCGGGGAAAGAGCCGGCACGTGGTCAGAGAACAAGGCTGGGCGCTTGTGCACTTCAAAGCCTGTTATTTACTTCATGAAACTTTAGCAGATATGTTGTTGTTGGTCAATCTAAACACGAGGTTCAGCAGAACATATGAACATTTCTGAGCCTATATGAACCTGTGAGACAACTGCTGCAAAATAACACTGAGAATGAGCTAGATTCCTGCAACAACTCTGTCCTAAGGGTAAGGTATTGTAGACAGAATAGCCTCCCCTACATTTGGCTGCAGGCAGGAGTCATAGGTCTTTAGACCATAGTGAACAATCTTTACTTTGGTGTTTCCAATATATTCCAAACATAACAGCAGTGCGATCAATAAGACAGGACAATTCCTGAGGTTTAAAATCACCAACCTGAATAAAGGTCGCTCAGGGCTCCGGCTAAAACTTTATAAGCACAGGTCTTTCCACCCAGCGGATCTCCGACAATCATGAAACCATGGCGAACCAACATCATCTCGTAGATCTAACAGGACAGGAAAGGCAATTGCCCGGGACTGAGTTTTCAAAATATGCCAGGTCGACTGCTGACCATGTGGAGCTTATCTCTGCTTTTAAATGTACATTCCCAAGCATCTAGGAAGCTTTAAAATTTCCAGAGCATGTACAAAAATCGTTTGAGGCAGAAACAGTAATTGTGAACTCTTGCATCTTGCAGTTTATCTTATAATTAGTTATGCATGTATCATCAAGTCCCCAACACAGAAGAACAAACATCACAACGCCTTATATGTATCAGAACATTCACCCTTGAGAAAGTCATACAAATTGAACACAAATCATCAGTCATGCAAATTGTCCAACTGCAAGCCCGTGGACCACAACAAAGTCTGCTGATTTGTAAACGGTTACCTGGATAATCTTCCCAATAAACCAAGGCACAGGCTGTAGCTTCATCTTCTTGATGTTGTCATTGAGAGCCTGCAGGAAGAGCTCGTAGTCTGACTGAGGGAGCACGACTCCAGGGAACAGGTCGGAGATTATACCCTGCAGTGGGAGAGAACACCATTCTCTTTGGGACTGCTCCAAAAATGTCTGAAAGAGCTTCTTTGCTTTTCTTCGCACACTCATTACCAAAATTTCCGCAATAACTCTTTGGGTGAGGTTTTACAGCAAGGGAAAAAGGAAAAATGGTGCGCTATGACTTGTTGATTAATCTCTGAGGCAGATGCAAGTGTGGACTGCTGGAGGGCAAAGGTAACAAGTCGAGGAGGTAAAACGGCCACTAGGCAGAGTTGATTGGAATGTACAAAATTCATATGCATACAGTACAGACCAGACACACAGGAGGCTTCCTCAGTAGTTTTGAAACGTGAAATGTTTGAAATGTACTGTTTTTGCAGCACAGCTGCAAAGCGGAAAAGAGGAAATCCAGATGAAACTTTTCATCTTGGGAGCCACTGACTAAGGGCTGAACAGGCACGGTACCTACACTCAGGAACAGTCCGAGCATCTGACCTGAAACAGAGGCACATCCTGAGCCAGGAACTTTGCCATGTTGACATCAAGCAGGGCTCGCAGGAGCAGCACACTCTCGTTTTCCTCTGGGTACTTTAGTTTCAGATTTCCTGCTGCTGTCAGGACCGATTTTACTGCGCGCATTCCGTAGTCGTAGTGGTGCTGGGAAGACAGCTGTTCGGAGCACAGACGATAAGTGGCCACAATCTTCTGGGCAAGGCTAGGGGGAAAGTTTACAAATTACATTTTAAAAATCCCAATGACGATTTTCCAGAATGGTTCTAGCATAACTATATATTTTTTTACGAGTAAAGGGCTGTACCGTCGACCCCTGTAGCCTGATCTCATCAGATTTTTAAAAGCTCCCCAAGCCTGGGTCTGGTCAGTCGTGGGGTAGGAGACCCCTAAAAAAAACAGGCTGCTGTTGTAAGTAGAGGTGCAAAAGGTTTCACTCTTTCCTGTGGTCCAAAATTCCCAGTTCACTGCCGCAGTATGGAAACTGGGGGAAACTGTGCTGTGGGAGATACTTTCCTTCAGATAAGAACTTAAATTAAGTCTTGACTAACTGAGTTATGAACACTTAACACGCTTTTTCAGAGTAGGGGGTCTTAACCTACAGTCCTAGTGCCCTGGATAATTCCATTATGGGCTGGGACAGTCTGACCTCCCTAAATTTCCACTTGAATTCAACTGATGATGCAATTTCTCCGTTTCTCACTCCTGCCCCTGATGGCTGCTGCACGCCACTCAGAAAAGGGCTTTGGGACCCTTTGGAATGAATGAAAATTCCTCTACAAATACACAGCCTTATTATTGTTGTCATTGTTATTTCTTATTAATATTGGATTGTTTTTTCTCCACTCAGAACACACAAAATCAAATACAAATTAACGACAAGATAAAAAAAATGAATAGCAGAAAAGGTATCCCTGTAGAGTATTGTAATAATTGCCTGACCTTTGAAGTGGCTTTGCTTAGAAGAGGGAAAAAATATAAATTGAGGTCTCCATCAATTCAGAAGCAGAGCAACATTTTAATATCTGTAAATGGAAATTCAAGCAAGTTTAATGTTTTCTGCTTTCTGCTTTTTCTTCCAACAGTGAAGTGTGAGGTGTAAAGGTGAAAACATATTTAAAAAAAAAACAGTACGAAAAAAGGACACAGACAGAAGATAAGGCACCTTCGGGAATCGATGAATCCCATGGAATAGAGTGAAATCTCTCCAATCAGTGCATAGTCGGGCACCATCATAGCCACAGTGCGAAAAAGAGCCTGCCAAACAAAATCACACTCATCAGTATTTCTGTGACAAGTGATTAAATACTTTTTAAGTGACTGTATATGAAAAAAGGCTGGTTTTGGCACCTAGAACTAAGCACAGAGTACCTTGAGGTTGTCTGGAAGTTCGGCCCGGCCGGCGTAGCCAGGGTTCATGGTGATGAAAACACAGCAGGTGGGGTTCAGTGACAGCTCCGTGCCCTCAAACAGGAAGCGCTTCAGCTTGCGGGCGATGGCTTGCTGGATACTCAGGATCTGCTGGGCCACCACTGACAGCACCTCCACCTGTCCAGTGACATACGGCTCACTGCCTGATCACACACAGAGCAACAAGTGCACACTGCCCTCTCGCACACCGAGCAACACGTGCACACTGCCCTCTCGCACACCCAGCAACACGTGCACACTGCCCTCTCGCACACCCAGCAACACGTGCACACTGCCCTCTCGCACACCCAGCAACACGTGCACACTGCCCTCTCGCACACCCAGCAACGCTTGCACACTGCCCTCTCGCACACCCAGCAACACGTGCACACTGCCCTCTCGCACACCCAGCAACGCGTGCACACTGCCCTCTCGCACACCCAGCAACGCGTGCACACTGCCCTCTCGCACACCCAGCAACGCGTGCACACTGCCCTCTCGCACACCCAGCAACGCGTGCACACTGCCCTCTCGCACACCCAGCAACGCGTGCACACTGCCCTCTCGCACACCCAGCAACACGTGCACACTGCCCTCTCGCACACCCAGCAACGCGTGCACACTGCCCTCTCGCACACCCAGCAACACGTGCACACTGCCCTCTCGCACACCCAGCAACACGTGCACACTGCCCTCTCGCACACCCAGCAACGCGTGCACACTGCCCTCTCGCACACCCAGCAACGCGTGCACACTCTCCAGGTACTCCTGGGAAGCTGGGTCTCCAGTGATATTCCAGTTCAGCATGCAGGCAGCGGTGGAAGCACTCACCTCAATGCGGTTGAACTCGTCAAAGCAGGCCCAGGCCCCGGACTGCGCCAGGCCCTTGAAGAACTTACTCATGGCCTTGTAGTCCAGGCCGTCAGAGCAGTTGAACACCACGCACTGCAAACGAAGAAGAGAAGCGAAGGCAGGAGACAGCCCACGGTTACAAACCACATGGGCAGGTAGAGCAGGCGTCTCGTCAGGAAGGAAATGCACCAGATAAAGGCTGATTTTGTGTCAGAGGGGCGTTCCAATATCAGGATAACATAAAGGGGGGTCTTAATCACTAAAGAGAAACAAGACGCAGGATTTTATTTAAGAGCCTTTACTAAATGTTTTAACCTAAGCTCACAGCTTCTGCCCGTGTGGTGAGGGGGGCGCCAGTGGCAGTGAGTGAAGGAGGAAGAGTCTCAGTGTAAAGCCCCACCCCGGCGGCACTGTGCAGAGGAGGGGCGGGCGCGTACCTGCTTGGCCAGGGCCTTGGCCAGATCCTTGGTGGTCTCGGTTTTCCCCGTGCCCGCGGGACCCTCGGGGGCCCCGCCCAGGTTCAGCTTGAGGGCTCCCATCAGCGTTCTGCGTGCGTCCAGGCACAGCCACCCCCCCCAGCCCCAGGGGGAAACCGTTGAACACAACATTTCAGCAAACAAGATCGGTCCATGTACAGTATATATATACGCCTTTGTAAGCATCCAAATATTTAATTTAAGCTTCATGGCACATCTGTGCTTTACGGAGTTAACAGCTGCTATCTAAGACAGGCGCATTGTTTCTTGTTTTGCTTTATTGTTCCAGCTTTTTGTTCCTTTCCTCCCCTTTTTCCTCTCACTGTACTCCCGCCGTGGGCTCTCTACAGCCAGGTTTAAGGTGGCTTTTCCACCTGAGTGCAATGCAGCACACAACTGAATATTTAATGGGTTCTCTCTCCTGCAGAAATTGTTTTATTCAGTTCCCTGAAAAGCTCAATCATGAGTTAAGCCTGTTGGATCTTGGGTCTCCTAAACTGATAAATGTGAAGCTGCACAGAAAACAAAATCACAGTATTCCTTAAACTAATGGAATATCATGGGAACCCTTTGTAAAAAATCTAGGAAGACATTTCCGGCATGGCTATATTACTGTGCTGAGCACAAAAAAGACAGCTTGGGCCCTTCCTATTTTGTTGCTCTGTATGCATCCCTGGACAAAAATACTTTCAGGTAATTGAAGGAGGCCTCTGGCAAACATTTAACTTAGTTTAATAACAAATGTGCACAGAAGAGACCTTACACACCTGTGTATAAATAATTTTAATTAGCCTGTTACGCCCTGGGTTGTTTGTGAGCACCAGCTTCCAAGAGAGAAAACCCTCACTTAGGAACCGAATAAATCAAAACGTCAGCACACCTGCTAATTGCATATTTTTCAATGAATCATTTTGAATCAAATAGAGGCTTTTTGCTTCTATCCAATGCAAGACCCACCAAAAAGGAATGAATATATAATTTGTCGTTGTTGGGTGACATGATTTACAGACTTTAGGCTTTAATGCTGTGTATCTCAGAAATACAAAAAACATAATACTCCTTTCTAAAGTCACACCACACATGAAGAGAAATGCTTCATTTAAATAATGGATAACAAGTGATTTACAAAGCTTGTTTTATTACATCTTTCGCCCCTCTTGGAATTTTGCCAAATGGTAATTAAAAAAATATGCATATTGGTATAAGGGAACGGGAAAAACTGTCCAGAACATTTTCCCTCTGATGCAACTGTTCACAGGCTTTCCTTGTTAAAGCTGCAAGAGCCCATATAAACACTGCCTCTGCATTCAGTTACTGCCATCGCTGACACTGCGCAGGAGTGCTCTCACACAGGGCTGAACCGGCCGCACACACACGGATGTGACAGAGGGCAGACTCACCTGTAGCACCTGTCGGTGAGGGGGGTGATGACCAGGCGGGGGGAGTTCCCCAGGTACTCGTATCCGTACTTCACCTCTGTGGTGATCATGCGTACCAAGACATCGCTCTCTTCCCAGTAGTATCTCAGCTGGGAGATCCACTGGAAGTCGCTGAGGGAGGAGACTTTATCCTGCGCTATCTTGGCCACCACATCTCGGGCTGGAGAGGCAGGGAGAGCATTGCCATATACTGACAGGACTTAACGGTCCTTCGTATTACCAGACATATACTATTCAAAATAGCCATTATAATTTTAAGATACCAGGGCTATCTCTCGGTCTCTCATTGAATAAGGTTTTAAAGCCGTTTATCTTAGAATTTAATAAAAAATAAAGTTTCAGTTTAGTTGTCACATTAAATATAAATTAATGTTACAGTACATATTTTAGCCATTTCCAGAGAGCTGCACTATAGAGTGTTGTTATAATCTGAAACAGATCAAATCTTAATGGGAATTCCAGGACTTTATTTTCCTTTATATTTAACGTGCTGGTTTGTTAACTGCTCCGACTGCACTATACTTATTATATTTAATTATTTCCCTGCTTTTCTTTTTTAAAACACGTCTGTTGAGAGCACATGGTTTCGAACACGGGGGCACATGCTGTACATTCTGTTTCCTAAGAGCTCTTCACAGTTGTAACGTCATTACTGAAGGTCCTGAGGCTCCTTCATTCCCCTGGCTCCTGACATTGACATCTGCATCAATAATGAGCCTCTGGCATGGAGAGAGAAGCCAGTCTCTGTTCCACGCTGCTAATCAACACCGGGCTGTTACATTTAAGAAAAATCTCCTCCTGACCCTGAACTGGAAGCTCAATGCAATGACAGTGAGAAAGGCATCGACCTTAGTCTGATGTAAGAAGTCAGTGCATGAGGATGGGGATCGCTCGTTATTTCTCTTTTCAGCCAATGGGAGGGATAAAGCACATCCAGAGCGAGTTTTGGCAATCTGCATTTTTAATTTGCCTGCATGGGCAACATGCCCAAGGATACTGTGATTAGGCTCTAAGTCATTAAAGCCACAGGCATTTTATAGATTTCTGCCTGTACAGCATTCTATCCAACCACTGGCTTTACACAACTATTTAATAAGTGAAGTTCTTCCCTCAGCTCTAGCTGATCTCAGTGAAGATTTTAAAGCTCTGGATGAGGCTGGAGAAGGTGAAAGGGAAATGGCTGTCTTCGGGCCATTTCAACAGACTGAAGCCTCTCCGAATGAAAAGAGGTCGAGAGAACACAGAGCCGTGTGCGCTGGCCATGAGAGAACACTGAAGCCATTACCATGCACATCAATGACGGTGAGGGCCCCCAGCGTCATGCGCGCTCCGCCTGACAGCTTGCCTCGGACCAGTTCCACAATTTCACTGATCTGCTCGTTGCTCTTCACCAAGTATGCCTTTATTTTACAAAGAACAGAACAATGAGACACCTGAAATCCAGTGTTATCTCCTTATGGCAATTTCCGTGTCACTCCTAAGTTAAAAACGGCCTAGAACAGAAAGCTTCTAGGAAATGTTATATATTTCTTTTCACTTATATTGCAGTGTAACGTGTTCTGTAGGAAACACATGTCAAAATACTAGCTGCTTTCTAGTTTTGTTTAGATTCCTTAATCTTAATTCCTTACTTTACAGCAGGTCTTCTTGCGTTTTGCAGTGTCAAGACAGTGGAAAATTCGAAACCATAATTTGTCCGAAAGGCATAATAAAGTCGTAAAGAGACAGATTTGACCAATACAGTTACCTACTCACCAATCACAACCAGAAAAACATTGCCTGATGGTTAGCTCTGTGCACAGCACAGGCTTTTTCTTTTTAGTTTATAAAAATCCATCGCCATGTATTGGTTTGCAAATAGCAGGTGGGTCAAAGTTTCTATTTTATCTGCATCTTCATGAAAAGTGTTTTGAAGTGAGAGTCTTTTTTTTTATTAATAAGAACTCCCGTTACTAGCGAGAGGAGGCAACTATTCCTATCCAGCCCATTTTTACTACCACAACCCTTTAGGGTGAAGAAGTGCCTCCTGATCTGCGAAGTTTCCACTGTGTGCTCTGGTTCATGGTTTGCTGTTTATTCTTAAGAATTCAGCTGAGTTGACTTTGTCAGTGCCAGAACGGCGACATGATTGATGCACATGGGGTTAAAGGCGTTGTGACATGCACACAAGGCACTGAGCCACGCATGCATGGTTGTGGCGTGTGCGCAGGCACAGGCGGAGCTCATACTCACGGGCAGCGTGTTCCGCTGAATGGCTTCTGACACCTCACTGGTCCAATAGATGGAAGATGCACAGATGACAACCTGCCCTGGCCACTGCAGAACCCATTTCCTCCGAGGCACCTGGAAAAGCAACGCCAGCTGAGAGAAACTCTTGCCGAACTTTCGCTTTAAACGCTGTCCTACACTTTACTCAGTGGTTGACAGACTAATTAGCTGTAGTACTTAATGGTACTATTCCAGCTAAGTTTAGGTCCAGGACTGCTAATCAAGGTCTGTGAAACCATGTTCTCATGTTGAGTATTAATGTCTCTCCACCAACAATTGGCTAATTTAACATTTCCCAGTACGGGAGTGTCAGTCTGTTCCCGCTGCAGCACTGCTAACTGATCGTAACGTGCCTTTATTTTACCTGGACATACTCCTTGACCCCCTCTTGTATGACTTGTCTCACACTGCCCAGCATCATCTCTTCCACTTGCAGGAGCCACTTCTCCACCATTCCCTGCGCACGCCGAGAAAGCGAACACGAGTTCCGTTATTAAAGACCGGGGAGAGCAGAATTCAGCTTGGGCCGCACTCCTAAAACCGCACATTTCTCCCTTGTTCTTGCGTGACTCGGACACACTGTGACGAAAAGCTAACAAGCTGGAAACCTTGCAGGCTCTACTCCTCTATTTAAACGGAAAGCTCCTCATCATCAAAATGAGGCAGATCAATGAACAAGGGGCAGAGCGGTGGCTCTGTGGCTCAGGATCCGCGCCTGTGGCTATAAAGTTGCCGGTTCAAATCCCGCGGCTGGCAGAGGAATCAGGTGGGATCCTGAGCAAGGCCCTTCACCCCGACTGCTCCAGGGGCGCTGTACAATGGCTGACCCTGCGCTCTGACCCCAGGCTTCTCTCTCCCTCTCTGTGTGTCTCATGGACAGCAAGCTGGGGTATGCGAAAAGACAAATTCTTTGTATAGGGCTAATAAAGTGATCTGATCTTTAGGTGACATCTGGAAGTGTGCTGCATCTCTGGCACCTTGGCTTTGGCTGGGTATATCTTCTGTATGAAGGGGACAGTCTCCTTCTCAGAGCTGATCATGCCGGTGATCTCCATCTCCTCGCTGAACTCCAGCTTGGCGATCCCTTCGAAACACTTCTTCAGGTGCGGCTGAACTCGCAGGGGGTCTTTGGTCTCCGACAGGATCTCCAGGAGTTCGTCATTGGAGAGGAAGAAAAACCTACCGGACCAAGACAGAGCTGATGACCAAAGACACCTTTCACATCACCACTCTGTGCGTCTCCCTTAAATGGAGCGTCGCTAGAATGTGCTTAAAAATGCAAAATGCAAAACTGCATAATTTATAACACTATCAAGACATAGCGCCTCAATGTACAAACAACAACAAGGTGTTTCTGTGGGAATCGAACACTCTTCACTCAAAATGAAGAGGTATTTGTTGCCTCTGCAAAAAAGTGCTTGATTATTTGTCAATTAATGTATTCTTCCTTTGGATATAAAACATCAGGATTTGTAGATTGTCAGAGATGACACAATTATCATTTTTAATGCTGCCCCTTGCCTTGTTTAATCCAAGAAAATACACTGAGGGAAGGTGTCCTAGAAGAAGGAGCTGTAGTCTAGTCACACCACAGCACTGACCTTAATTTTGCATCTAAATTATGATTTGGGCTTTATGCGGTGTTTCATAAAAGAAAAGTTAAAGCTGCAAGCCCTACATTCCTAATAATCAAATTGGATTTAATAATTAAAGAACAAAAGATGGAAATAAAATCAGTCTTGGAGAGCAGCAATTAATTGCATTCACAGATCTGCTGATTTTCCTGGCCTTTACAGGGGGGTCCATACAGCTATGGGTAGCCTTTAATTAAAGGGGTAAGAAAAGCACTTCCCTTGTAGATGCTTTTTGAAGATGTGCTGCCAAGACATCTTAAGCTCTTGTCTGGACAGTTGTGCACAATTACGCATTTAGCCTGGGTGCAGATCTCAACAAACAGATTATAGGCATTGGGAACACTGTTCATGAAGAAGACTTCCTTTTTGAAAATCAGTACTGTTTTCCTAAAAGAGTCTGCATTATAGTGCCACGTGATTTATGTTGATGTTCGTTCTCATTAAGAAAACAAACCCCTCAACGTACCGTTCTTCTAATATCTTCAGGTTTAATTTAATTGCTTCTGACTGATGCTGTAGTATCATGACATTTTCCCTAAATTCTACCACTTACCAGAAAGACAGATTATTGCTTTGAATGTGCAGAGTCATCCTTGGTAGTGCATTCAAAATGTCCTTCTTTCTGCATCAAGGCGTGATTAGACTTCAGATGAAAACACATCAGTACCTGCAGTTTAAACCAGCCCATCCGCATTGCTCACAGTACCTGGGGAAGTAGAGTCGTTTCATTTCAAGGTAAGTGTTTAGTCCCTTCTGAATGTCCTCCAAAAGGATGTTGGATTCCTGCAGCCTCCCCAGCATGTTGGGCTGTGCTGTAGCCACCAGCACTCTGGTGTCTTTCAGCTGGAAAAGCCAAGCAACAGCACAGGTATGTACATGGATGCATGATCAGACTCCTGTATAGCTTTGTGAGGCCTTTCTCCATTAGTTTAAGCAGTTTTAATTATGATGTTAGTTAAGAATGAAGCCATACAAAAACATGTAAAATTATAAAGCTAAGAAGACAAGTGCCTGCCTTAAGCTAAATTAGCCTAAGAAGGACTGCCCACAACTTGTCGTCTGTGGATTTAAAAGAGTTTCTTCAAATGTCTTCTGCAACAGCATGGATGCTAACAGTAGTAACGGACAAATGTCCTTAAGACTAAAGCCCTGGGTCACTGTTCAATGGCCATTCAACCCAGGGAGTAGGTGTGCTGGGAAGGGCTGTGCTACAATGATCATGGTACGATGTGTGTGACACATTGCTAGGACTATATCTGAGATCTTTCCTTCTTACCGATTCTGCAATGATGTCCTTCCAGTAGCTGTCCACAATGCCAAATTTCCTGCCCTCCTCTGGCATCTGTGCAATGATGTCCTCAGAGCTGAAGATGGGCTCCAGGTACAGCCAGGTAGCCTGGCACTTCAGCATGGCATCCAGTATGTCCTGCATCAAGAGCAGCTTCTCCTCCCATTGCTGGAAAAAGGCATAAGAGTCACACTTGTAAATTTAGCCAAGTATTTTGCACTCCACCGGATAACCTGTCTTTCTCAGTTATCAAGTCAAGGTCCTTTGAGTATATGGTAGGTTTCAAAGTAAGTTTACATAATACAAACAATCTGAGCATTTCTATAACTTTCTTCTTTTTTTTTTTAGACAGGCTGGCCTACAATGACTCAGTTCTCTAAGGATTGCTTTTTAGCTAAGCTTCCATGAGAAAGCTTCACATCAATAGAGCAGCAAATTGTATTGCCCTTCTGTGGCTAACCAGGGGTGACTGACCCTTACCATTATCAAGCCTGAATTATTTCATGAGATTGAATACCTTGCAATGGAATGACTTATTTTACCTTGCACTCTGCCTCAATGGGCTTGATGAATGGAGACCCACGCATTGTCTGTGCTTTGATAATGTGATCGTCTAGCAGTACTTGGATGTCATCAACTGCAGACAGGATGCTTGTACCCTACCAATATAAGTGCGGGAGAATGTGTCTAGGCATTAGAAAACTGCATTACAGTTTGTTCATATACACAGAGGCAGACACACACATCTTAACCTTTTGTGAGAACCAGGACAAGTCAAAACTTGTCCTGCATGTTTGTCCTGCAAAACGTTTATCCATGATAAAAAATAAAAGCACACATAAATAATGCCTGAATTGATGTTTGTTTGGAAAAGTGACAAATACCGCCCCAACATTATCTTCCACAATTTTGCATTAGCCTCAGCAACCCAGGTTAACATCTCTAAATATCTCTTGTATAACAGAATGGAAAGCTACACACATATTCCCTGTCAAAACTTGATTTAAAGAAATGAATCGTTATCTTCACTCCCCATAATACAGGTCAAATTAATACATTTACTCAATAAACTAAGAAAATACAGTAATATAGTAAAAACGGAACTTCAAAAAAGAACAATTATTTGTAGAAATGATTTTATGAAGCAGCTTTGATGAAATTGCAGAGACCTGCAACCTGAAACTGCCACAAGCTTTCACAGAGAAAAAAAATAAGTGGGACAACAAAGCTGTCGTGGCCACAATACAAAGAACAGACAAGAGCCCTTGAAGTAAAGTGCTTGATTAATCACTGTGAGGTTTGGAGTTTGAATGAAAGAAGTGTGAGTCTTTTAAGGAGTAGCGGTGCCAACAGCTCTGGTAGAGTGGGCTGTTATAATGTTCAGCTGACGTGCAGTGTTGTTTAGTTAAGGAGAATTAATAAGAGAGAGAACCGAAGAGCTTGTTTGTTGTTCGTTCCATTAAGACAGAATAAGTGGTAAAGGGCTTGTTCACTGGCAAAGAGACAGCAGGATATATTTCCTGACATTTCATTTCCTTCAGCGCCATGGGAGTTTGCCTGGATTCAAATCCAGACACTGGGAGAAATTTATTAGAAAAGAGCAGTGATTTGGTCATTTAATCCCAAAGCCACAAGCACAATAACCTAACTTCTTTGCTGAGGTCTCCCTCCCAATGCAGTGGAACATGAAAATAAATAACCTAAGTCTAAAACTTCCCAGAAGTTTTATATTCAACCTTTCTTAAAACACAATGGGGATATTTATATAGTGGGGGTCCATTTTTTTCTCAAATTGAGTTTTGGATGGCAAGTGTTCCTCCTTTCCATTTAATAAGATAATACAGTATATGTGTATACAGTTTTATACACACATAAGCTGTGTATAGTCCATATTAATATGTTTACATTTCTCAATGAGGACTATGGCAATATCTGCATTGAAATACTGTATATTTATGTAGAGTTATTGCAAATGCACAAAACCTTTTTTTCTATTTAAAAGGCAGGATCAGTATACAATAAAGTATATATATACACTTTTCTGACCGTATGTGAAATTGGATTTAATTCAGTTTTATGTACGTTTACCTTGTTTTCTGCATAACTAATTCATAACTCTGATTGTAAAATATGAAAAGACCGTACACCATCATTTAACAAACATATAACTAGCATTATCTAAACGCAATTCACAGCTCCATTTGAACTTGCTGCAGTTCCAGGCCAGTCCCCTGCAGTTCAGCAATGGGGCTGCAGGTGCAGAATGGCTGCTGTGTGTCACCCAGGCAGGGGGCATGAACGTGGGTCTCCTCCTATATGTAATGCTTTTTGGTTTCCACATAAAAGCACTACAGAAATGCAATTCATTTCAAACAGACAATTGCCATATCGACATACTGGGGAGGAGCAGAAGAGAAAACTGGAGATAAAAGCAAAGGAGGAATGACCAGGGTGTTGAGCTGCTGTACCGTGTCTCTGTATAAACTGAAAGCAAAACGAGCTTCTGCCCATTCAATTTTCATCTTCTCCATTGCTTTCTCCAAGGAGTACTCCTTACTCGCAGTCGCTCCTATTTCTTCCAGCCTAAGAACATGAACAACGAGATGGGTCAAGCAAAACAACATTTATAATAAATAACAAGTAATAAATAATAAAACATCCGTCCATCAATTTTCAATAACTGCTTAGTCCAGACAGTGGGCTAGGATCCGTTGAATTGAATTCATAGGGACACAGACAATAAATGCAAGGGAATATGCACCCATGCATCACAGAGCACATTCACACAGGGCACAATCAAAAGACGACACCCTAGACATCTGTCCAGAAAAGCAGCACCTAGTAAAAACCGCACAGCCCCAGGGAGAAGTCATTCAAAACACACTGCCATGGGCTTTTAGAAGAATCCATCCAGGTGAGTCAATATGGTGTAAAATCCATGAATGATTGGAAAGGCAAAAAATGTATACAGTATACCTTTCTGGTGGTCCTACTGTAGCATATTATATATTTCAACTATGCAATCATTGGGTATTTTTGCCTCCATTACAGGTTTTCGACGTCATTAAAGAGTCTTTTGAGGGCTTTCAATTATGTCTCTTTTAAAAGGGCAATGCCCTAACGAGAGTCCCTGGTTACAGTTCAAGAGCAAAAGAACTGAAGCAAAACAGAACTACAGTGTTACAGGCCAACTACTTAGATTACCATTAGTTGACTGGGTGTTCTAGGATTACCAGATCACCTCATTTGAACCACCTCCAAATCTCTCCCTAATCCAAATGACATCAGATAAAAACTGGATACAGAAGTGCTGAGCCTATTTTGGATAAGATTTAGAATGCTGAATGCATTGCACATAACAGGTTGTTTAAGAGATTTCTGTCTAGATGTCACACTGACTACACACAACGATTGTGATAAGAATCATTACCTTCAATGCAGAAAATGTTCATTTGTTGTTGTACATAATCTTCTTAATTGAACAGAGGTTTCCTGAACAGATCCATGCAAAAAAAAGGTGAATCTAAGATGCCAATGAGCTGTGATAGATTCTTACTTGTCAATATACTTGTTCAGCCCAAGCTCCACCATGTTCAGTAATGATGTTTCGGCCTCAGGTTTCACATCAAACCCCACGATGGCACTGATCTGAAAGGAAAATTGCCCATCGATTACTCAGCGGTCACTCCAGAATACCAGACTTGCAGAACTTCTGCATGCTCTTGCGGCTTCAAACCACAAAAGTTAAACACCCTTCAGAGGAGAGGGGAGGAAAACAGAGCTCACAGACAGAACTGTAACAGAACTGTTGAACACTTAAATTATTTCAGAACCCATTGCCAAATAATGTGGGGCCCAACACAAAAACAAACTACTGTGCACTTCAAAACATGACTAAAAACATGATTATTAGGAGGAATCAGTACAGATCGCTGTTGAATTGACCTTCTCCCAGTGCCTTTCTTTAATCCCAGGGTTGCATATTGTGGAGACGATGGGGAGGTGTTGCTTGAACTTGTCTATCTTTATCTTGAGGCTGTCTGCCACGCGGCGCGGGCCGGGCAGGTCTGAGAAGGTTTTGGTCAGCTTGTACACCGTCCTCCACATGTTCCCAATCTCCTCTGTGATCTGCTCTGCGTTCAGAGGCAGGAACGGACCTAGAAAGATGGGTCACACAGGCAGTGATTACACCCTCAGGAAGCATCCCCACCTGGGATTCTCACAGCAGCTGTTCTGCTTTGAAGACAGTGGTAAAGAGGAAAATAAACCACAGTGACACTGAGCTACACTGACAAATCAAAGACCTTCCATTTCAAATTTAATTTAAAGGAAGACAATATTAATTACTTTAAGAAGATTAATAGAGAGCGTGGGAGCTGGAGAGGTAGGTAAATTTAATTAAAAATTCTAATATGGTTTCATATAAAAATTGGATTAAAAGATATTTCCGCTTTACAAAACATACATGAGTCAACAAGATTTTTTATTTAAAAATTAAAAAAATTACAGCGGGTATTAATGACAACAGGAATTAAAGCAGGAATAATTAAGTTTTTTTTTCCAGAGTTTCACAAAAATCACAGGCAAATCAAAAAAGCCACTAATCATGGCGAAGTGACATCTGGTCAGTGGACAGATGTATGATCCTCTCAGAGGAGAAATTCTCACCATTCATCCAGATCTCCGACTTGTTGTGGAAGTTGAAGAATGTTGTCCAGAGCTGGTCAAAGGGCTGTTTGTTGGTCATCAAAGTCTGAAGCAGAGGGAACTGACTCTGCTGTCTCTCCAGGAGACTCTCTTCCTTATTAATCGCCTTCAAAAATGCACACAGAAAAACTGCAACATGACAGACTGCATTTGCAATTATACATTTTGAGCAATTATTTTGTTCTGCATCGTTGCAATATGTGCAAAGAATATTGCTCCCTCACACAGTAGTGTATATCCACTGTAAATGGACCTTTCCATAGCCAAATATCTAACATCTAGTGTGGGAAAACAGAAACTAACAAAAATAAAAAGATTTTAAATTCCATGGGATAAAGGTGACAGGTGATGATTCTGATCTTCAGGATACCTACATACATACATAATTCTACCTCTGGAGCCCTGTAGCGTGGAAAGAGCTTTGTGATAAAATCTTGATGTCGGCATGATGAAGCATGATCTGCCTGCTTCTCATGGGATCCCGCTCCATGACACAAGCACAAGCCAAGCTCTACCTCCAGCTCCCCAAGGGCAGCCTCCAGGCTGGCCGCCAGCTCGGTCAGCTTCTCCACATTGTTCTTCGTCTCCTCTAGGCTCATGAGGTCGCGCTTCTTGAAGCCCTCCACTTCCTTGTTATAGCCTTGCAGCTTCTGTTCGAACTCCGAAATCCTGTGACAGGAAAGTTGGAGGATGGCATGCGTTCAAACAAAACATGACACAGGAAGAACTTGTTTCTTGAATAAATGGCCTGGTGTTGCTTCAAAACTCAAATCTGCATAGACAGAGATATGAGAAACAACACAATCTAAGATATACTGCAAATAGGCATTTACATGCAAATTCAACGCGGTCCAGCCTAAGATTTGGTCTATAGCAGGTATTCTAATTATAGTTGTCAGAATGTTTCCCATTTGTTTTCCCATCAGCTGGGATGCAGCAGGGTGACAAACAGGTCCACTGCCCTTACTTCTTCTGAAGGCTGTCCTCGGCGTGCTCTCTCCTCATGGCCAGCCGGCTCCTGCTCAGCTCAAACATGGCCTGGATCTGCTCCGGCCAGTGGAACACACTGCTGTTCAACTTCACATCCTCCTCTGGAGGGAAGGGATAGAAGATTACTAACCTGGATGCCCACTGCATTATCACTTAATACACGGCATTACTGTGACGTGTCCTAAATGTTATTTTTTAAACAACGTTATCATGATACACGCAATAGGCAGAACCTAGATGCCCTGTAGGCTGAGAAAATGAAGCGTGAAGAACAAAAGACAGAAGAATAGGAGAACCTGGGAGGTTAGAAGCATACCAGTGAAGTAAAACCCCTGTTGCTTAGAAACTGTGAATGCCAAACAACAGAAATAACAGAAGCAAGGCACAAAAAAGTAAACATTCAAACACGCTGAAAGGTTTTGGCAAAAGGGATTTCTCAGCACATCTTCACGGACCCTTTCCAGTTCAACGACAGGCTGCCCAGCCATGTTTTAAAGTCAATACCTTGGCTTCTTCCATGTACTGTAATAGCAGGAGGAGAGCTTTGGATCACTTAGCAACTAACGAGACTGCTAACTGGCATAGATGGCTGAATAGTCTCCTCTCGCTGGTCAACCTTCTTGTATTCTTATGACTTTTTTACCACGTTCCCTGATTAACTGGAGGGATTAACTTAGCAAACTCCTGCAACTGGAATGGAGGGAAAGGAGTGGAGAAAGGAACTTTCTCTGCTGTCTCCACGTACGAGGCAAGGTGGCATAGTCGAGCAGGAACTGGAGCCGGCTGCCTGCCTCCGAGATTTCATCCTTCAGCTTGTGCACGGTCACCTCACTGGTGCGTCTCAGGAAGTCATTGAGGGACACCAGCTCCTCCGTGGTGCTCGGCACGCTGCTGACGGTCTCCGCTATCTCGTCATACCGCTGACAAATGCTGCGATACAGCAGGGTGTGAGTCTGACCCTCTCCAAAGAAAATCACATTTTGTAACAAAATAATCTGGCAACCTTTCATTGGCATTCTTGATAACAGGACTTAACATTCAGCTAATGCATTCAACTATACTTCTTAAATACATTGATAATATTTTCAATAATGCACAAAGTTAATCCCTTAATTTTAGAAGAGATATTTTATCTTATTTGCCGTTCATAATCCTTAAAGCTGTTAGATATTTTGTCTGAGCTTTCTCTACACTCTCACTTGTACTTGCAACTGGGGGGGGCTAGTTAGGCACCCACCTCTTGTTAAGCTCTCTGTTTTCTTCCACCTCGAACAAGATCAATCTTTCCTTCAGCTCCTCTGCTCGGCCACACAGCTCCTCGTTTAATCTCACAGCATCCAGACAGAACACTGCCAGGGGCACAGTGATGTGCAGAGAGGCAATCTCTTTCCACACTTGCTGGATGCCTTCGATTTTCTGTTAAATGAGATTGAAAGGGAAATTCCTACGGGCACCAGTGGCACCTACCCACCCCCTCAGCCTTCACATGTCAGGTTGCAAATCCTTGGTTTACAGCCGGCAACTCACAAACATTTTTTTTTTCATAAAAAAAAATTCTGTTTAACAGAAGACTTTGCACATAGTTAATTTTGTACAAAAAGTGGGCTTAAGCAATTTGTTGTTTCGTTCGAAGAATGAGCATAACGTGATATTACGGCTTCAAAAATGTATAACATACATTCCATTTGTGCAAAGCTCTGATACAATGTTGCCAAAATGATCTCTCACTCTACATTACCCACCAGCAGGGTCATAGCCAGGGGTGGCACGAGTTGGTAGTTGCCACCCCTCAATGTGGCTTCGAAACCCCAGGTGCTGGTCCGTTTAGGCTAAAAAACCCACATTGTCCCAAACTGACCAGCTAAAGAAAACATAAATGTAGGATACGATTAATAGGTCTGCACAAATCCACTCTGCTTGTGCGTCAGCTCCACCTCACCAGTGGTTAAAACAGGGGTCACCAGTGTAACTGGTGCACTGAATAGTAGGACACCTTTTAGTACAGCATCCTATTTTAGAAGGCAAATAATATAACTTAAAAAGCCACCCTCATAGGTGTCCCTGCCACCCCAAATATAAAATCCTGCCTATGTCACAGTCCACTAGGTTTTGTATCTAAAAGCATAGAAATAAAAATACAACTCAAGTATGAGGCATGTGGTAGGTGTGAAATATGAACTAAGGATGACCTTGGTTACTTTGTGAAGTACCTTGGTAAAAGCTTGTAATGAGTGCTTTTCTTTCAGGAATGCGTTAATGTCCTGCGCTGCTTTGTTGTTCAAAAGGTCGCTGAATTTCTTGTACGTATTCAGATACCTGAAAGAAAAAAGTGAGCTGAAAAAATACAAGGCTGTAAAAAAAAATCTCATTTCAACCTGATAGAATTTTCTATATAATGGAACTCACACACTCTGCAGAAATTATGACTCCTATTATGTATTAATAGAGTGGCACAGCCCTCCTGTGCAAGATAAGAACATGGGCAGAGGAGGCAGAGGCAGTGTTTGGACTAGGAACGATCTTGCATTTCCTCAGAAGAAATTACCTCTGAGGGCCAACCGTGTTCTTCTTGAAAACCTCCATGGCCGTGTTGACCAAGTCAGTGACAAGAGTCTCGTCCGGCCTCACTGTGAGAAGGGTCAGTCCCTCACTCTGGATCTCTGGAAACAGGTCACACTCAACCTGGGCAGAAGAAGGTTAGGAGGTTGCGTTCTCTCTGTGTGCTTGTTTTATGATAACCCGATCTTCCTACCCTTCGGGGAGTCCAGAGAAAACCCACAGGCATGCCCATCCAGATTAAGCCTTTCACATCCTCATTGCTGCAGCTGCTCCTAGCCTTATTCCACATATCCGAGGATGTTTCCATGGCCTTGTCCCCAGGAACAGGCGGACATTCCCCAAGCCCAGCAGGCTAAAACCCGGCTAAACTGTTCACCCGCTCAATGTGATGTGTTGGTGTGAAGCTACTGGATTCTCCAATATCCTGAAAGGGGAGACACACCCGTCGTAGCCCTTCAGAGCTCCGGATGACCGTCATGAATCCACGGTGGATGAGGTCCCAGCACTCCCTCAGGCTGGGCTCGAACACGATCCGGGGCTCCTCCACCTTCAGCTTCAGGATCAGGACCTGAGGCTGGACAAACTGCATCTCCTGGTACACCTCTCCAAAATCATTCCCGTCCTGGAATACAAACTCAGTCGCTACAAAGCTAACAGCGCAACACCAGACGCTTAATTTACGTGCCCTCTTGCAACACATGAGTGATCATAATATAGTGCTGTATAAACCTGAATGTTTTTCATGCTTTCATGGCAGTCAGGCTGACAGCAGATACTGTACAGGAGTAGATTGATATTAGACAGAAATGTCACTAAGTACGCATTTCAGGGTCATGGGGTCTTTTTAAGTGCATACAGTTGCTTTGAATTATGAGAATGTGAATATTGATTAGTTCCGGCCATTTCACAACACTTGACAGCAGAACCATCTATAATGATTTCTAATGATATGATAAATACTTATAAAAAATACTGGGTACCAATTAGGATATAACTCTAACACATCCTAATAAATCCCACTTCTAAACGCCCAAATCAAGATATTAGTTGTGGCTGAAGCAGAACATGCGTGAATCAGAACTAGAAGTCTCATTAGCTGCTTCTGTTTTCCAGCACTGCGAGACTGTCAGGGATAATTAATATTCATACACCCCTTTGACTGACAGGGGGACGGGCAGAGAGGCACACAGGCAAGGAAAGACAGACAGTACCTGGTGCACCATGAAGAAGGCCAGCAGGTCCTGCAGGGAGGCAGTGACCAGGCCCCGGAGCTGCAGAGACATCAGGGCCGCGGCACACGAGAAGAACTCCTGCACGCGGCAGGGCACGTCCTCGTCACTCTGCGGCACCAGGGGCAGCCAGCAGTCCTTGTGCGTGATGAACAGGGACGCACACTTGGGAATCCATCTACAGTGGAACAGCGGACAGTGGAACACGCCTGGTCAGGCTACTGGTATGTGGAAACTTCAAGACACGGGGTGACAGCATCATGCAGCAAACACAAAACACCAAAAAATGAAATAAAAAAGTTGTCAGTGTAAACAGCTCTGTTTGTCGATGCCAGAAAATTGAGCAAGACAGCCTCTCTATGTCTGACTCACAGTTTATTATGTCAGTGGTGTATCTAGACATTCCTAAGACAAAGCTATTCCTAGTATAACTTTTTTAATTCCATAGGCTATATTAAGGAGTTATTGCAGTTATGTATTTTTTGGTTACTGTGGCTACTTGTAGAACCATCTGCTTATCTGATATTAAATGGCAAGTGGAAGTCAACACACTCCTTTCGAACACAAGCTATTGGCTCTTGTGTAATGAAGAGCTCTGCAAATTTTCAGAAAAAGGGACACTCTTTAAAGGTGAACAGAAATGCATTAAGCATGAAAGTTTTTCAGCATCAAAGAGAATTCCCGAATCCCTCAATAGCTCACCAGCAAGAGCAGCTCCTGCAGCTTTGGAGATACTGGGATATATTTACCACTGTGAGCAAACACAATCTAAATTTCCACTTCATAGCAAAGGCACGTTGTCGGCATCATGCCTGGGATGGACTTGGGTCAATAAACTGCATGATGGCATACAAACCCAAAGGTATTTGACGCTCAGAATGGAAAAGAAGAGCAGGGCTTGAAAGGAATAAAATGAGAACACCGTCTCTGATTATGATGCCTGTTATCATGCCCTTCACAATAAGGGCAGGACTGCAGTACACCAAAACAGTCTGCAATCAGCACATTATTCTTCTTCTCACAGGTGTGTCACTTAAAAATGTAAAAAAAAACTATTTTTGTATCGCAGAGCTGGACATTTCCCAGTAAGAACTGTCTCTTTAATGATAACAATGAGTGATGACGTACTGGAATACTGAGTTCTGAGTTTCATGTGAAGTTCAGCCTGGAAATCAGCAAGCCACAGGGTTTTCACTGAACAATGGAAAATGGTTGGTGCCAAAAGTGTATTTCAGGATTTACACAGTCAGTCACAAAACAGAAGAGAGAAGGGGAGCCTGACAATTGCCTACCTGTTGAACAGAATAGCCTGGGTTTCCTGACATTGCTTCTGAAGCAAATCTTCAAACTCCGCGGGCAGAAGAGGCAGATTTGCAGAAAACAGTGCCTGTAGTCTGACAAACCTGAGGCTGGCAAACCTGAGGAGACACAGGGGGGGCTTTATATTGTGAGAGCTTTGCCAGACTGGCACAGGCACATAGTTGTCATCAGCAAAGTTCAGCATTTTTTGCACATTTACTTCACTTACCTGCAAATTGCTGTAGAACTTTGAACATAAACAATCACAGCAGAAGTACAACAATTTCTTTTTGCTGTGGCAGGTCAAGATTTCCTCAGTATTGCTGGAAAGGTAATTTGACGTGCTAGAGAATGTTGCTTTAGGTATAGAAGAGGAATGGAGTTTTTTATTCATATTTTAGTTTCTTGTTATATTTATATTTCTCAAATGTCTAGCATTTACAGACCAACCAAGTGAGCAAACAGGGCTTAATGTCATCCTCCAATATATTCTTTTGTTTTGCCCTATGCAAGTAAATTTCCCTTTATTAATGTTACAAAACACCACAGAAAACCAAACTTATGTTTGCACGTAAAAGCAAAACAGACATTTCACTATGAGACTCTGAGACTGTGAACTATCCACATGATGTTTTTGCAGTATAATCTCTGTAACTTGCAAGCCCACGGGAGGAGTCCTTACTCAGTGTACCACAGCTGCTGCAGCTGTAGCATCATGGGGTTGACGGTAAAGAGGTGCTCGGTGATCCAGGAGTGTGCCTCTCTGTAGCCGCTGCTCCACGGCACCGGGGCACGGATTGTTCTCGGACTAAACGGGCACGGGGTGCTCGCAATAAACAGCCGCTGTTTCTCCGAGGGGTCTCTCAGAATGTAGTCCACTGACACCCAGGATGAAAAGGAAGGAGAGGAGGAGAGAGAGAGAGAGAGGAGGGAGATCAGAACAGAAAAACATACTTTTACAGTGCTTCTGACAAATCCAACACAAAACTTCATTACAGCACAGAAGAGAGGTATTTAAAATTTTAGATCTCTGGAAATATTTATTCAGGGACTAAAATGAGGTTTCGCAATGCAATGAGCTACACTTCATGATATCTCATAAAATATACTGACATATATATATATATTATTTATAGGCTTCATATGAGGACTATGTGTCCTCTTAAAGCAGAATAGAATGGAACATTGTGGGTTTGAGAATACAAAGAATATGAATGGTATAATAATAATCCCTTCTATTTATACAGCACTTTTCATCTTATAGGATCGCTTCCAGTTGACACACGGGAGGGGACCCACATCAGCCCCCACCAGCAGCCCCGCTGCACTGCCGTTCAGGCAGAGAAGTGAGAAATGGATTCACTCATTGAATTATGGGGGAGATTTGGGGGGGGGGGGGCGGATTAGTCCGGCCCGGAGGGGAATTTAGCCGTGACACTGCAGTTAACATCCCTAATTTTACGGTCTGTGACGCGGGATCTGTCATGATCCCGGTTTAACGTCTCATGCAAGAGAACGGCACCTCCTACAGTGTCCCCAGTCAACAATACTGGAGCAGAGGTATGAAAATCCAGGTCCAGAGGGAAGAGCACCACTTACTCGTCCATCTAAGCAGTAATCTGCTGCTTGCAGGTCTCCCACCCCAGTATTGACCACGTATGTAGTTTTACTTAGATTCTGAGCTCTGACCATTGTCTACAGGGAGGTAGCGCTGCTGACACTTTAGGTAACCGTGTCATTTGGGCTTGCAATGATGAAAAAAGGAAATCATCTGGTACAGTTTTCAGCCTAAATATTAATATAATTTAAACAGCATAAAACTATAACAACAGATTAGCCTTTTCTGACTGTCCGACTGACATCACAACCCTCTTTGGTTATGGCTGCAAAGCACAGCATCTGCAGACGAATCGCCTTCGTTTGAACTGCAGGGCACGTCAAATCTCTTAGCTCAGGCAACAGTTTTAAGCAGCTGCAGTAAACACCTTCGATAGAGGGTTCCTGGCAAGGAAATGCATAGCACAAGGGCTACGCATAGCGTGACCAGTCAGAACTGAGATACGGCAAACAGTATCCTGTAACTTATCCCTGTGAATTAATTACCACAGCTTACAAAACAAGGCTAGCATAAAAATCGATCTCTCTGTCTTGTCCGTAAGCTGAATCATGCCAGTTGTCATTCAGATAAAAAAAAAACATGCAGTTTTTCTGACAAACTATTTTTTTTAAAATTTGTACTTCGAAAATTACAGTGAGAAAAAATGATAAAAGAGAAAATACATATGACTTTCAGGAAATAAAAAGCCTATCAGAGCCACCCCTTAAATAAAAATCAAAATGAATAAATACATGATTCACAATTATTTAAAAAATCTGTTTATATGAATGATCAAACTGAATGAGCAGTAATTTGTTTAATATCTAATATTAATACTAATAATTATTATTCATTATAATTACTAATATTCTCTACTTTTGTCTTCAACGTCCATCCGCCATGAGACTGGTACTGGAAATTATCCACAGCTGAACAATTTTCATCTAGTTATGTGATTTCATTTCTGTATTAATGCTAAATTAAAGCTAATGCTACTGCCACTACTATTACTATTAACAGTACGACTCATACTGCTACTACTAATAATAAAATACAGAGCCTGTCTCACCAATGGCTTTCCTCAGACTGAAATCATAGTCTTTGCGAATCTCCTCAGTAAGCCTTGCTTGTAAATGTTCCAGCTCAGGATTGGTTTCTAGTTGACTTGGCAAAAGCTGCAGAATGCGCATCATCTGTTGTGGGTCTTGGGCAGCCAACATGTGACTGTGCACACCATGGTGGATATAGTAGAGATACCGCTGGGGACAGAATGAAGAAAACAATAACAGCCGCATTCAATTACTGTTACAATAAACGCTGGGCAAGGCATTCAAATCACCACTGACTTACACATTGAAGAGAAATCTTCCGATCTGCACCTTTATCTTTCAAATAACATAATACCACATATATGTACACCTTATACTGCACAAAGCTTTCAGAAGAATTTCTGAAGATAAGCCATATAGTTCTTTTTACTGGACTCAGAAAAGGGTGAATATAAATGTTCATGAGAAATATGTTTAATTAAAAATGAACACTTGGAAACCTGCTTCTTGGAAGCCAACATTTTTTTGCCGGCAGAAGACGGAAACAGTAGCTCCGTTTGGGTGAAGAAAAGGGTGTTTTGTCAGGACAGGTACACAGTGTGTGTGACAACATTGCAACTGAAAAATGGTCAAAAAAGCAGGCTGTTCACCTCATATGGCATCAGACCACCGGGGAATTAGTACAGTAACTTTCTCTTTTGAGTCTTTCAGAAATGCTGTAACATTTGCTGTTACAGAGGTGAATTTTATTTTCTAGCCTTGTATAAACAGTTGCTCTTTCTATATTCATGGTACAATGTCCCTTTCAATTGTAGAACATGATCATTTAAAGATGTCTGTGTCTTGCTAGGGTGTGCTTCCACCAGAAGGCAAAACTATGGATTAATCAGCAAAGTCAAAGTCAAAGCCAAGACGGAAAAGGTATTGGCAGGTTTTATGGTTTATGATTTGGAGCATACACCATGCCAGCTGCAGATTAAGCTCTGGACCATCTTCTGGCATTACTATGAATTAACATACACAAAGCGACACAGATTGGACTTCTGTCACGGGAAGCTGGAAGAGTTTTACTATTGCAACATGAGCCAGACAGACATAATTAGGTAAATGATTTTCCTAAAGAGATTTGCACAGATCTTATATGCTGCTGCTGAAAGATACTAAAAAATAATAATAATGGCGATGGCCCTGAAAAATTAGGCTGATGAGCAACGCACAATCATTATTCTGCATCTCCCTGAAGAACAGTTTGCATTAAAGCCAAAAATACTTTCACATTACCGTTGTGCACTGCTATTATTTGCATAGCAATGGCAAAGCATTAATTTATCAATAATTTCAGTTAGAAAAAATGCTTGACCTCTGCATGAAAATCAGCCTGTTTAGTTTTTCCTTGCTTGCTTATAGAGGGGGAAAAAAGCCATTTAGGAAAGTCAGATCTTCTCAACATCAAATGACTTCTCTCTTCGCAGAGCCCTTAAGAGTATAGCAAATTGAAACAATGCCAAAAATGGAAGATTTAAGCATTAGGTACACAGCATGATCCTCAGGATTTGTCCCACACTGAGAGCCTGCATGACAATTTGTGTGTGATTAGTAACCCCCAATCCCTAATATAATCAAAATCAAAATATAAATTTCATTGCTCCTTTCTGCTATAGCACAACACATGAAGACCCATAATTTAATTAGATAAAACTCTTGTGACAAGGTTTTATGTCCCAGTGCAAAATGGGTGGCAAAAAGATCTGGATCACGTCTGGAACAAACACCAAGATTTTTAGATTTAAACCCAGGAAAAAGAAGAAAAAAATCTTTGCTTTTGAAAACTGCCCACAACTAACAGCATAAGCAGAATGAAACAAGGTGAAGGTCTGTTAAAGCAGTAATCTTTTTGTCCACTCAAAATAAATATGTTAAGAAATAATATATAAAAAAAAGATATGACTCATGCAAGGAAGAAAATATTGTAAAAAGAAAAGAGCGGTTTTTGACAAAGCAACAAAAAATCTTCAACAGACCGACATGACATTTGCTGTGATATGGAACGCTTCTGATAGATGAAAAGTAACACTCAGTAAGACTGCGGGTCATCTGGCATCTTGTATTTTCTAAACCAATCACGCTGCCATAGATGGAATAGCCTTTAAACACAGGCATCCACATTAAAGAGAAACATACACCTCCAAAAGCCAGCATATCAAACATACTTTCAGATTTTTTAACACAAAGCACGGGCTTTATCTAACAGCTGGTCCAACTTTTTCATTTGAACTTCTTAAGTAAACCCCAACTGTCTAACTAATCTAATGTACGCAGGGATACTGAAGCACGCTGCCGGAATACAGCAGCAGAAAAGAATGACCATGAATTCCTAAGCCGAGACAGGAGCTGACGTGACTGCTGCGTGATCACCATGAATCATTCAGCGGATCGGAATCATGAGATTTTTATTGGGTGTGATATTAAAAAAAATGCATGACTTATTTCTGCCTTAAGAACTATGTACGGTCCAGTAGGAAATGTATTAATTAAGCGGATGAAGAAGAACATACTTCTAGGTCCCTCTGTGACGGCTCTCCTTCCTTCTGGGACGTCTCCACCTCCCGACCTCGTATGATGTGGAGCTGCTGGGTGGGAGTGAGGGGGCGGCTCCCGGGAGGAGCAGGAGACCTGGGTTGAAGCCTCTGCCTTGCAGAATCGCGCACGAGGGAGACCCTCTTCTCGCTGGATTCCCTGTGAAGTTGCAAAGGGGCACAGTACCAGGACAGGGCTGCCCAAAAACCGCCATGTGAAGTTACACATATGTCATGATCACAAAGCAACCAAGATCGATGCCCAACACGTGCCCCACCCCTCCGACACCAGCAGCAGCAGAAGCTTGCTTTCATACTCTGGGTTCGATGAAAATACTTTTATATCTAAATTCAACAATGCATGCAGTGAAACAGCACTTCCATACCACCAAGAAGTGGTGCCGGACGACGCACTGTCAGAGGAAAGGGATGGGATTTGAGAGTAATGACTACTGCTGTTTTAAATGCAGCTCAGCCACCTGCAGAACCTCTACCTGCCAGCTGAAGGCCTGCATCGTGACGTAAGCTTCAGTTTCTTCTCCACGGGTGGAGACACTTTTGAAGCTAGAATGGGCACATTAAGGAGCAAAAATGACTGCAGCAAATGCACACAAATACACTCAATTGGATTTAACTGCTCTCTTCCCTTATGAACAATCTTCAGCTCCCACTCTTTGGCAGGGGGGAAAACCAGCAAAAGTTCATTTTGATTGCAAATGGGTTTCTGAATCCAAATGCATGTCTGTATTTTCTTCTCAGTGATAATCAGTGTTATAAACACAGCTATACAGAGCGTAAGCAAAGCACCGAGTATTACAGTCAAGGACAAAGACTAGTGATAATTTATGGAAGAATGGAACGCGCTTGATACAATTCTCAAGCTTGTTTCCACATAGAAAGAACTTTGCCAAATATGCTGCTTTCAGTGCATGATAATTTTGATATGCTGTTAATGCGCACGATATCTGCTCAGAGTAAAGAATCTTTAAAGAGGTTCCTATGCCCGACAGGCATTCTGCTTTATAAAGCTGGATCAGAAGGATACGTGACAAGGGTCTGGCCCTGGGAGAGCTCTGCGAGGTGCTGCGAGGGGAACTGGGGGGTCTCTTATGCAGCTTTCTGATCTTGAGGTGGCAGGCTGTGGGGGTGTAGTTGCTCCCTATCGATTCACTGGGCGTCCTGTGGTGCCATTGCTCCTTGAAAGGAACAGCCAGGGTCCAGGATGTGTTCTGGAGGATCGGAGGATGGTGGCTGTGCCTGAGAACAATCTGAGGAAGAGAAGAAAGAAACGGTCAACCACCATCGTAAAAAAACTGCACTGTAACATCTGTGTGCAATCATATTTGGTGTAAATCTGCAGCAGGCAAGACTGCAGTCATGGAATTTGTAGGTGTATTACTTTCCCTAGAATTCTTACATGCAAACTGATGGCTATCTTTCATGTGGCAGATTGTCATCTTAAATTCTGAAATTTGTCATCAGATTCTGACACTGTATTATATATATTATTTAGATTTACATTATATTTGTATTAAAGGGCGTAGACAGTGTACAAAGAGTCCGGCTGTTTCTATTGCCCCCATTGCTTAAAGTAATTAATTGATTGCAGTTTTCCGTCCATCAATTTTCCAATAATTGCTTAATCCAAAACCGGATCACGGAGATCCAGAGCCTATCCTGGCAAACAATAGGTACGCGGCAGGTTATACTAGCGTACACTCAGGACACGCCACCTCTCACTCAGCCACAATCCGTTACACACAATCTGGAAGGTCTAGACTCTTTCAAGGATCTGTACGTTTTCTTTTGGTTCAGTATTCACTACCACAAAACATTTGATAATGTGCTATTAGTAGCTACAATCACAGTGGTCATTGGAGGTTATGCCTAGTCTCACAGCTTCCAGAACTACTTTCATATTCATAGTCTGTTTGGGAATAATTACAACATGCTACACTAATAAATACTACTTTAAGCTTTGGTGGTGTGGAAAATGACTTATTAATAATATGGGACATCATTTCCATTTAATTGATCATAATTCAGTACCAGAGTGGAGCTAAAGTGCCCTAGTAATGAAGTACTTCTATCAGTATGCACCAGAGCTTGCTAGAAGAAAGTTTGCTGTGTATATTATTCAGATTTCAACTCTTCATTCACTGAACTTTAAAACAAACAAATCTGCAGTCACAGAACGAACAGAGGCTGATACTGCGGTGCTGGCAGGAGTACTAAACTCACAGCTTTTTCACATGCCATAGATGGACTGAGGGGCACAATTAAGCCTAACTCAAATTATTGCTGTATGGAAAGCATGGCAATTTGTGTATCTAACATTAACTACCCCATTTCGGTAGAGAAAGACAAAAAATACCTAAAGCCATAAAGGACACAGGAGAAAATTAGCTAAGTTTAATTAAATGGGTTATCTCTTTAGTCGACCACAACACTTTTTTCATCCCAATGCTGTTTTTTTTTTCACTAATGACTCTACAACAATATCTGCAGAATGACAAAATACCATCAGCAGACAAAGTGTGGGGGCTGTATTTACCTTTTGTACACAGTGAAAACACCTAATGCAATACACAATGCATAATACGGTCTGCTGACCTTCCAAAATGAGCCTCTCTGTAGATAATTCTCGGGTTTATGTTTTCACTGCTGCAAATCTGTTCCTTCAGGTATCCAATGGAGTACAGGAAGTGACCAGTGTAGGCTATTATTTTTAGTGTTTCCTGAGAAACAAATTAAGACCACCTACAAATGTTGCACCACCATGCCAGTGTGATTTAGAGGGCTCACTTGCTTACAGAATCACTTCCAAGCTAAATTTGTCTCTTTAAAGAAAAGCTCAATGCCAGTTTCACATCACGATGGAGGTTGATAACAAAGACATTGCTGTAGGTTTGTCTTTATTTACTACTGCATGTTCATTTCCCTTCATACACAGTACAAGACTGTATTTCCGTTGTTTTCTGATTGGATGCCTGTATCTCTCCTCATTTATCTTTGTGCATTTCCAAAAAATACTGTAAAACGTGCTGTCAGAAATGCTCTTTCTTGCCATAACCTTTTATCCGGTTTGGAATCCCAAATCAACTCAGTTTAAAATTTCAGGAATTTTCTTCCGGAAAGCAGACTTTGTAGGATTCAGACAGCCAAAGAGAAACAGAAGAGGGCAGAAGGGGTGGAGGCTGTTTTACAGGTACACACAAATTGGAGCATGTTTTAGGATGCTGCCTTCATAATTTCTCTTCCAGGGCTTCTTCCCGCCTGCAATGAGCTTCCTGATACGATTTACTGGCAAGTCAGAACAAAGGGAACAAATGAAACAGGGCCTGATAACTGCCTGCTTCCAATGCAGATTGCTCCTGCTTGGCGTAAGCCCGCTTACAAAGGCAAATTAAGTTGGGCATTCAGCCTAAGCTCACAGAGTCGAGTGTTAATTAATTTCTTTGAAAATGTGGAAGACATGGCCCTCCAGTGTCTGCAATTCAGTGCACGGAAATGCACATCCAGTCGACTAATTAATTAAAAGTTAGCAATTACAAAAATTAACAGCAACAAAAGAGAACTAAGACAGAGGGGTGGAGGCAGGGCTGTCAGGCTTTACATCTAGGAACTATTCCAATTTCTTTATCATATAATTCCTTCTTTTGAAGCATATAAATTACCATCTGACGCACCCACCATGCTACTATTCAGCACATTAAAGTCCCATTAATGTGATTCCTCCTTTGCAGCACCCAACACCGTGCTGCCACATTTCACATAAAAAGGCTTAGCACATCTGAAAAGATGGCTTATTATTAACATTCTCAGGCTATTCTACAGCGCGAGAGTCACACTGGAGCTCCTACAGCCTGCTAAAACGCTTATTTTGAATTACAAAAAGAGTTTTGCACAGATTTTATTTGAACCGTTTTTTTTTTTTCCATTCATCAAAGATGCACCTCTTCTTTGAAGCGCACATCACCGAAAGCTCACCCCCTTGAATGCAACGAAGGCTTATGTTGTGGTAGAGCCATCGTTACCAACATTTCTGACAGTGTTACACACCTCTATTTTCATACTTTTGACTATTTTATGCTATGTAAAGGATGGCAGAAGCCAGGGCTGTCCGAATAAAGTTACCAATTACTGCTGCAAACATAATGATTCGCTAAAATAAATGTTATTCAGTGTTTTACGGTGTACTGTGCACGCTCCAACAATCACGTGGGTTAGCGTTAGAATAGTTTAAAGTGCATCATGTCAATTGACGTCATTCAGTTGGCGTTTACTCCTCTTTCTGCACATTTCGGAGTGAAAGTGCCTAGGGCCTACGCACACCACAATCCAGCCCTGGCACCATGAGCTGGTCAGCTCCTGCAGCTCACCTGGTAGAGCTCAGAGGGCTCTTCGGGAGAGGACACAGGCAGCGGGGGCAGTCCAGGTAATCCCCGCGAATGGCTCATGTTGTGGATGGAGTCATCTTCCATCTGTAATCAAACGAGAAGGTCGCTGAAACACAGTGGGGTCTGTTTTTCTCCCGAGCGGGAATTGAAGTTTGGGGAACATGAACGCAGAATGGTTGCAACCTGGGTGAGGGTGTTCTCGGTCCCTAGTTAGAATAACGCATTAAGTTATCATTTTATCAAGCTGCATTGGTTTACCCCCGCATATACAGGGGACCCTTCTGGAACCATAGGCATCATACATTATAAAGACTTGTGTTGTTGTTTTGCATATTACGGCCTTGCAATTTCAGGATATTTGCAAGGGCAAAATTGTCAGAATCAAAGACTGAATCTCGAGAGCCAGTCTTGAAGAGCCTGGTTTCGGAAAAGTGTTTCACATAAAATTGCTTTCTGCACAAATTTACATGAGTGGCACAGCTGTATTCATTTCAATGGTCTTCTTCATTTCCCGCTTGTTCCTCCACAAACTAATTTTTGAGGTAGGCCTGAGTGTCGGTGCCTGCAGTACCGCAGATCCTTAAAACCTTTCATGAAAAGAAAAACACCAACAAACAAACAGAAGTGTCATCTGGTTCTTTGTCATACTGGAATTGTAATAGTGGTCACCCTCTCTTTGGAAGTGCTTACGAGACACCACTTCAGAATCACAGAATATTGATCAGTACCAACACTTTTCAGTGACTTTTTCTAATTTTTTGGAGTGATCTTGAGATTTCTGTTTAGCAATATTGTCTATAGAGTCACGACATATTGTATATTGAATCAAATAACAAAATTGTATTCCAGAGAGCAACCTCTTCATGGCTGACTGAACACCATCTCTGATGTAAAATCATGGTGAAGTAATAGAAAGTGGCACATAAAGTACAAAACAAGTAAACATAACGCTTATAAATGTGGTTGGACAGACAGCAGATGCAAAAATGGAATAAGGAAGGACAGCAAAAGAGGAATTAAAATCCATACTGACTGAAAAGGGCACTCATATCAGAGGAAAACAGATATGACAGTGGCCTGCACAGATGTAAGTGAACATGAAAAATATACAGAGAGAACAAACTGGCTTCACTCTAAATCCAGACATTAAGGTTATCAGGACATTGAACCTGATGGCCTCCTTTCAAATCCAGATCTTAGGAACAGAAAGATTCTCATGCCTATGACATGTCACATGTCTCACAAAAACTACAATGTGTGCAGGATACAGGGTAAGTACATCACTACCAAAACACTACCAATCCATTGCCGTTAAATTATTAAGTTTAGTTTCAGCTCCAAATACAATGGTTTATGGCACAGGATGTTGTTAACAGCTCAAATGCAGCATGTGTCTTAAACACCACGCCAAACCTCCCAACTTGGAGACCTCCTATGACTTTATTTAAACTCTGAAATAAAAATGTCATCACGCTTTTAAATAAATCCTTACGTGCTTCAAACGAGTTAATTCCATTACTGAAGATGGAAACTTTAAAAACAAACTTAATGTTGTCAATTCGTTCGCACCATTCTATAAAAAAAAAACAGATCACTTCCTTGAATCCTACCTGCTTTAAGCGCTCCATTTGGTAAGGCAATCCGGAAGGATAAACAGAAATTACATTTGTTAATTTATTTCAGGAACTTGAAGTTTGATTTCTCGGCGCTAAGACCGTTCTCTTGAAAACCGAGATCGGCTGCCCTCACAAAGGTGAGTTTACCTGTAACTCGTAGCGCCGTGGCGACAGTGACATCTCCATTGTGCGCTGTCCTGTTTCAGGAGTAGTATTCCAGGTCAGGTTTAAAATATTAACAATCACACTTTTGGCAGGAAACAACTGTTTTTGCGGTTACCGCTTTTAAAGAATCGATGCATACTTGTATATTCAGAACCTACTGCCGTGTAACATTCTTAGACAACGGCAAAATTTTACAGCAATTTTTTTTAACTTTTAAGACAATATTATAGCAAGAAAATAATACTTGTTATAGTAATACTTGGATAGTAGTATTTTTTTTTTACTTTTCAAAATAAATATCCGTCCTCAGCGCCCCCCAAAAATATATTGAAATGCGTCTGTAGAAAATAAAACTTTCTACCTGTCATACATGTAAAGGCTGTATTAAGAATTTAAACATACAGTTTCAATTTAAAGGAGCCCACCTAGCTCGAATAGTCCTTTGTACTAAAAAGAAAATATTGCTCATTATTAAGAATTTCAAAGTTTATTAATAGTCTGCATGCCTTAACTCAGAGCTGTAAAAGTTACCTACAGCTATCTGTTGAACTTCACTGTAAACATCCGGGACCAAGGTTGCCCGTGGTTACTGCATACTAGTTGCCGGGATACAGATTCTCCGGCCTTCCTGTTTTGAGATTGTTTAAGCACCACCGAAACCCATAAGACTAAAGGTATATTAAATATACATATGATTAATTTGGAAGAAGAGTCATATTTTAACACAATGTTCGTACAGAGCCGTCATCATCGTTCCTTATTCTCAATTAAATCCTACAATATTTCTCGATGGGAAAAACAGACGGTTAATAAATCACACACAAATTGGTACTTTGTAAGTCTCGTCCCCTTAAAAAGGCATAATTATGCTTAATTGATTACTAATATGCTTAATTGTGCATCAACTTAATAATAAAAACATCATTACTACTACTTGCAAAAGCTGAAATCAACAATAGATCCAGATGTTGAGGGTTTTTGCGGATATGACAGGAATACATTAAGTAGGTTTTGTCAAAGTTGTGCACAGCCTAGGCACATTTTCGCTGCTTTAGCTGCTATGACCCCTGTTGTAGATCATATCGTGTGTTTTTAAAATGCATTTTGAAAAGCCAAATCTGTTCGTTATTTTGCCCTTGTGTTAAAGGCAGGTGTGGAGTGGATTGGCAGATCCTTAAAACAGGCAGAATCCGTTCAAATCAAGGCTTCCTTTAAGATGGACACACCGGTTATCTTTGATCTAAAAACCCAATTCACTTCAATATCTCCGCGTGTTCTACTGTGACACAGCAGAAAGTACGTCTGAGACTATAATATAGCACAAAGGACGTGGATCACAATCTTCTTAGGGTTTTGACAACAGTGAAATCACCAAAGGTATGTGCCAGTAAAGATCCGCTCCACTAATTGAAGACTCGTCATTTAGTTCTCCGTTACCGTCCCGAATCAATAAAGGCTAATCAATAAGACTCGGAATCCACACAAGTTGCATTATGTATTAATAATTCGTATCCTATCCAGACACCACATAAATCACAGACGACGTCTGATTGGATTTGCAGTACATTGCATATAACAACCAGCTATACGGACTATTTACTTGTTAGTAGTAACTAGTAACTGCGCCAAATGAGCAAGAATTTAAATTAGTTTTTTTTCAAAACATTAAAAACCTATGCCACTTTTCTTTACAGCTTTCTTGATCTTTTCTTTAGCTGCTATACGAGCTAAATGCCTTTGCTTAAACTGCTGCTCGTAACGATCACATTTAATCTTTTAGTTAAGTGAGCATTTCTGCACTGATGTATTATTACAATCATTATTCGTTTTAGTCAATACGGTGGGGGCAGGCGTGCCCCCTCGAAGGACGTTGCAATATAAATGATTATTTGCCGACCTCCAGAAACGAAGAGGTTAAAAAGGATCTGCCTTGGTCTCCTGTTTAAATTATGCGGTAGCTCTAGTTTCAGGGAGGCGGAAACTATGACGTTTAGACACAAAATAGACATTTAAAGCGGATACATGGGAGGTGTGTAGGTCTTAATTGCAGCAGAAATACGGTGGGAAACGGGAGGAAATAGGGTTTATGTTAAAGTCGGGGTAAGTCAAAAATTCATTCGGCTTTGAATAAATCTAGTTCGCTTGTAGAATGACAGACAGGCAGCTAACTGCGGTAGTCTGGGTTAATGACTCAAGGAACCGGAAATATCCGACAAACCGAGGACCCGAATGGCGAATTGGTACAGAGTAACCCTTCGCATACAGCGATGAATTGGGAAAACACGTTTTATCGATCTCCTCTGAACGGTGATAAAGGCATCTGCCGCAAGATGATAGGGGCCTTCGCTCTCTTAATATACATTTCGCGCTTCTGAGCTGCGTTTGGAGGAGGCCCCGTTCTGGTGTAAAATCTGCAAAGCAGTAAAAGGTTTTTTTAAAAGCACTTTAATTAGCTAGGTACTTTAGATTTATTATACCTCTCGTGGAAGATCAAGGGCGGCTTGTAGTTTCGGGTCTACGCCGTAATGAGTGTTTTTTTTTTTCCAAATCAATGTCAGATTTAATTAACTGTCCAGTGGTCAAAACTGGGCAAGTGGACATCAAAGATGTATCTCTCTAAACTACAAGAATATTTTTTTGCCTGAACAGAAGTAGTGGCACAGCACTGCACCATACGTACTGTAATTTATACTGTGATATAAAGGGAATAACTATAGGATGTTGTCAGTGTCCATATGCGATGGCTGAGCCGTGCTTGGCCGGTTTTTTGAGGCGGCATGGTGAAAGCTGATCTTTTTGTTTTCAATTTATTTTCACGGTTAAAACAACAATAGGTTCTAACATATTACAGTATGACATATAATTGTCTTATAAGTGTCCCTTTTTCTTCACTTTGCTTCAGGTAATCCAGAAAGTTGGGGAAATCCTTTTCTCAGCAGGCAGCTGTGTCTTTCTCCTGCAGCAGATAACCCTTTTCTAGGAAATGTGGCCAAGCCAGGGCGTTTCACTACCGAAGGAGATGCAGCTGCTACAGAACCGTTTTAGTGCCATTTTGTACACCCTGAACAGCAACCCCAAGGTAAGGCTCTGTGTTAAGCTGGGGTGAAATAAGAGCACACCTGATTTCAGCAGGAGTAATAAAGGTTCCTGTGCACCAGGGCTGCCCAGCTCTGGTTCTGGAGGGGCTGGGTTCTTGGCAGGTTTTAGCTGATTTAACTGGCCGACAGCTGAACTGGAATGCAGTTCAGCTGTCGGCCAGTTAAATCAGCTCATTCCTCCAGGTGCCGGAGCTGCGGGCATCTGGAAAACCTGGAGGCACATGGTCCATCCAGGATTAGGACCAGCCAGGCCTGCTTTGCACTGCACTTTCAAGACCCTGTGAAAGAGATGATTATACTGTGCGATTTTCACAGTCTCGGGCAGTTAGCGCTGTGATGGGCCACATTTTGCCTACTTTCTCCCCTTATGAGAAGTTAATTGTGTAGAGATGTGGACTTGGACAGGTCTCGTGGTGCAGTTTGCGCTACATGCCTCTTTGAATTTGATACAGACGTGGTTTCTGATGACTGTGTGCGTCTGAACCGTATCGATTTGTTCATGGCCTCTCAGAAGCTCAAGTGCGTTTTTTGTTTGCAGCCTGAAACCGATTAGAGCTACACTAACTAGTGGGAGTCTAGATGTTTTTCTATCATATGAACTTGAAAGAAAATTTAGGTTGGCAGCCTTCAATGTGCTTTATCCTGTTACCGTCTGTAACAAATTTGGCTAATTATGCTGCTGCAGAGGAATTTTATTTACATTTATTTACAAAAAGTTTCCACTTTGGTAGATGGTCTATCACCCCCCCCAGAAAGAAAGTACTTCTTAGTTGGGGGGGGGGGGGGGGGGTAGTTGAAACTGAATTGTTGTCCAGCTGGGACCTTTTAATAGGTTTAAGCCTCCTTCACTCTCCTTATATCTGAAGTGTCTCATTAACTCCTGCTCTCCTGTTGTTACTTCTTATTTTTGCTTTCTGTGGGCTCTGTCTTACTAGAACCCGGCACGTGACCTCGTTATCCCTCCTCAGGTGGCACAGTTCATGGAGACCCCTGTGGGCCGGTATCTGGACGGCCACCCTTTCTTCGTCCTGGTGCTGCTGGTGTTTGGTGCCATGGCGACGGTGCCCATTGGCCTCTTCATGACATTTGCCATCACCACCTTCATTACCGCGTCCATCGGCTTCGTCTTCTTGGAAGGTGAGTCGCTGACCTCAACCGTACAGCTCGACACCTGGCCGTTCTGGTCCATTCAGTGTGATTTACAGGCCTGTATCAAAATCACACTCTTGCATTGAGGACTCGGATCTTATGGTGCAATGCACCCATTACAAGGCTAATGCACATCAGCCGGAGTATTGAGCAAAACGGAAATGAACTTAGGAATGTCAGGGCACAAACGGTTCTGTGCTTACCTGTCTATGTAAAGTTTTTCAACTGTTGAGCAAAATAGCAACCCATGTTTTTAATGCAGCATCATAAGAACAAAATCTTTTTGTTTTTGTTTTGCTGTAGTAACCCTGGATCTCTTTGCACATGGCTATGAGGAACACAGTTGACATGAGTCTTGCTTAGTGTGCCATAGACTGCAAAACCTTTTAACGCGTCTGCTGCAGTACAAAAGGTTGGATTGGATTGCAGTGGAATTAGGTGCATGGCACTGGAACTGCACTGTACATATCATTCAATAAGTAATAGCATGTACTTGTGCAGTAAAACAGACCAAAGTTCAAGTCCTTTCTTGAGTAAATTGACATCGTTTTCTTTGGGTTGTGTTTTTGCCTTTTTAATGGAATGTCGGTGCAAGTGCAATATTTTGTTGTTAACATTTGGTCTTTGTTTTATGCATGTTTGAAATGCAGAGAAGGAATGGATACCTACAAGGCATTATGGCTCCCCAGGACTGGAGATGTGCACCCCTATATTAGGCGATAGTTTAACGATAGTGTGTTTCACGGTGACTGAACAGGGGAAATAAGAATGACCGACTAGTGCAGCACCTGTAGTAACCTGTGCATTGTTCCTGCCAGGGTTCCTGCTGTCTCTCGGGGGAATTGCACTGCTGTGTGTCCTCTGTGGCCTGGCTATCATTGCCTTTGCTGTGTCTGCCATCCTCGGTGCCTTCTACATCACTGCCACCAATGTGCTCAACTACTACTACAGCCAACGGTACGATACCCCTTAGGCACTGCCAGCTGTCTGCATGAGGACAGCTCTCCCTGTTCTTTACAGGTCTGTCGGGCGAGAGAGCATAAAAGCTCCATTTCTGTCTGCCAACAAGTGCAAAAGGCTAAAGATGTGCTGGAGCTCGAAATTAAAATGGTTTCTGCTTATTTATTTGTAGTTGCTAATTATGTTAATGGTTTATGCTGGCGGCTGTCCGATCTTGGTCCTGCATGGCCGGTGTTAAGTTATCTAATGGATGTCCATCTCTTTAAAGCGGCAGCACCTGAAGATCTGGGAGAAGCTGTTAAAACTGTCCAGTTGAGCCAGCAGCTCATTGATTTAGCTTGTTAAGAGTTGGAATGAAAACCTGCCGATACACGGTTCTACCAGGACCAGGGTTAGACAGTCATGGTATTACATGCAAACATAGTTGGCAAGTGCAAATAAAAAAAAAAAAAACATTTTTATTTACAAGGCTTGCTAAGTGAGTCCTTACTTCCGCGGAAGAAAGACTAAGAGCACAAAGTGTGCTTTCACTTCTACGTTTAAATGTGCTTCATCATGCCCATGCTATTCTCCGTACTCCTGATTCTGCAGCTCGATGTACTTCTTGACATCTACTGACATTTCCTCAAGCACTGTTCCATCACCTGGGAATAATCCCTGCTCATTCTTCTGTCGGCAACAGTAATGTCGCACAGCTGCTATTCCACTAATGCCTTTAAGTGTGCTGTACAGATGTTTCCCGCAGACCCCCAACGCTAATTGAAAGGGCAGCAATTACACTCGTTTTCTGACGGATCACAGAGGCTGTTTGAAGCCTCTCAGAACACACAATTTTAGAGATGAAGCTCGGTAGTATGACAGATTATAAATTCAGCATGATTTTAATTGCTTTTCTTTTTTGTTCTGTGTAATCTATAGAGAATTTTCAAGAGATCAGAGAACTTTAAGGAGATAAGTAGTTGCAAATAAGAGGAGGCCATGTGGCCTGTCTGACTCTCTTGGGCTGCTCGTGACTAATTGATCCAAGCATATCTGCTTCAGTGAGTGATCCTTGTGCTTCTCCACTATTCCATCATCCCAGCTGGAGTATTCGGAAAGACACTGAGCCCCTCATTGTATGAGTTGCATGGGTGGAGGGAAAAAATATCTGGAAGTGTATCGTAATTGCTGATTACATAGAAATTCAATGATCACGTTGAAAAACTAAGAATTAATAACGGGGTGACTCAAATTGTTTATCTTCCAGTCCATTCCATTTAATTTCTTTTGCATTTTGAGCCGCTTCCTTATTTTATCATGTATGAATTCTATTAAGCAAAAGAAGGAGTCGTAAGAGTAAACCTGTCGACCTCGTATGCAGAGCTTAAGTGTCGGTTTATTGAGTGTGGCCCTGTGGCAGATTGAACCTGTGGCTGCTGGAGAGGCGCGCTGCGATTGCTGTCGGCGTTTCTTTTCCTCCCGATATGCCCACTGAGTGAGATTGGGAAAACTCACAAGCACAGAGAGGTAAATAGATGCAGCCTCACTTAGCTGGCGCAGACGTTTCATTGCAAAACAAAAGTCAATGAGGCGGGAGGTGGTGAAGAATCTCTTTGGGAGAATTAATTTCTCCCTGTCTGGAAAGGAAAATTACACCTCCCACACACAAACAGGCTGCCTGTTGGCTGCAGCAGGGGTGCAAAACCCTGTCTTGGAGTGTCAGGAGGTTTGTGGTTCTTCTTCCAGCTGATGCCTGACTGAATTTTTTTTATCTGCTTAATTGGACAAGTTGAAGCCTTTCCTTGTTCTTGAAAAGCTGGAGATTGAAAGAGACCTATAAACCATCCTGGGCAGCAGCCCCTAAGGAGCTGGTCTGGGCTCCCCTGCTCTGCAGTATCATTGTTCTTTGGCCAGCTTGAATATGCCTAACGTACTTTTTCTGACTCTGAGGGGACAGGAGCACACAAGATATCATCTTGGGTTCTGACAGTGCCTTTGTTTGATGAGCCACCCCTGTAATTTAAAGCCGACATCTGGGGGAAAAAAAAACGTTTAAGCCCACGTTTCTGTGGATTTTGCTCAAGACAAATAAACAGCTCATGTGTGCTGCAGATTTCGGTAAGGGGAAGGTACAGCAAGCGATCCGTTTGTCTGGGCGTGTTACCAAAACGGAGTACGAGAGTTCGACACCCCTGCGCTAGACGATGGAAGAGATTCATTGGTGCATTTTTGTTTGTTTGTTTCTTCTCGTGAAGCTCTTCCCCCACGAAGCAGGACCCTGCGGGCAGTCCCTCAAGGCCAGACCCGGACTCCTCACCCGTAAGCCCCGAGCCCCAGAAACCGAAGGGGCAGTAGACCAGCGAAGGAGAGCGGAACCACCAAGCCCGCTACCCCAACACCGGCCCAAGCCCGGTCTCCGGCCCCGTCCTCCATGCGCCCGCGGAGTCCGCCCCCAAAACGTTCCAGCTCGCAGCTCTCGCACTTTCCCTTCCCCTTCCAGCTCTGAGAAAATGAGACTAATACTCTCCTAGCGTCTCGCTTATAACCTGGTCGGAGTGAGCCTGAGTAGGAGTGGTATTCCCTGTGAGGACAAATGGAAAAACGAGCTCCAGTAGCGGGAAAGGGAGTCTTACCCCTGCGCGCCGCGGGAGACATGGACGAGCATGTTGTTGAAAGCTCTGTAGTATGTTTCTGGAGATGTTGTTTTTTGTTTTTTTCCCTCCTTTCATAGGCAGTCTTTATTTATCAGAGCAACTGACTTTCTATTTTATTTGTAATCTACTGCAAGGAAGTGCCCCTGTTTATTGGGTTGCTCTATGTTATTTACACTTACGCAAGCATAGTACTTAATGTTCATTTACCCATTAGTACACATGAGTTCACATTAGAAGTGGAAATAATTTCACTTCCAGTTTTAATTGAATGTTTTGTCCTTGATGAAATGGTACTAATGCAGATCTAACATCATTAATCAACAGCACTTTATAACTCTCCAAAATGAAAACTTCTATATTGTTACTGCTGAATCAGTATTTTTGTACGGTTTTTATTCACCAGCATACTATGAGTATAAATTGAGAAAATATTATTGTAACTCTCCAGTGACTGTGGGGAAAAAATATATTTCACATTTAATGAAGTGAACATTTGTCATGCACAAACCTAGTATTCATCACTACACGTATAGAATGAAATGCCTCTTTTTAACTCCTGCACAGCAAGACTATAATGTACGTGTTCACCTAAAAAAAAACTGCTCTTGCCTTCAAGGATACTCTTAATTGTTTATCGCAGTATTCCAACTACTTCAGTACACATAAGGTGAGGTTTTTCTCAACTTGCTAATTAAGAATTTGCTCCCTTATTCCTGACTAAACTGCTTTTTAATAGGTGGTCATTTGCTGATGAAGAAACACAGGTGGGAAGGATACTGAATCAAATATTTCCCAGAGCGCATCAGTGCATTTTGTTAAGGTATCTTTTACTTTTACTTAAGTCCATTTTGTTAAGGTATCTGTTCGCGAGGTGTGCTGTCAGCTTGCATACCTGAATGAGGGCAGTCCAGTTTTCTCTTTAACCTCTCTCCTATCTAAATAAAAGAAAGCAATCTTGCACAATCACAGTTTTCTCTTTTTGTGCGAACTGAACATATCTATTTACATGTAGTATGAGTGTGGCTCTGTCACAGACTTCATTTTGTTTCCATTGCAAATTGTTTCCACTCTTTTTTTTTTTTACAAAGGGTGAAAGCTAATTTAAAAAAAGGTCCCCCAGTAAAAAATTGATATAAATAACAGCCAAACTTGAACAAAAACTAGAAGAAAGAGGTTTACTGCAGCACTTAAATCAACGATTCTGGAGTAAATACCAGATTACATATTCTGCAGAAAACTAGTAGTTTTTATGTTGGAAAACAGACTGTCCCTGCAGAGTTTAATACATCCCTACTTGTGTCAGAAAGCCCCTTGATCTCTAGAGATGCTCAGAAATTTGTTTCCAAATGCCAGCTGTAATAATACAACTAAAAATAAAACATTATTTGCGTTTTCAATTGTTTTTTGTCTTCACTGTTTGGTCAGTTATTTCTGATTCCCTTCTTCTAAGGAAGAGAACCTCACCTGGATGAAAGCTTTTCTACTATTCCGTGTGATTCACAGCCATGATAGCTGGTTTGTAGTCTCTCAGCATTCTGTCCAGCTTGTGCTCATGATACAAGAAGGTCAAATTAAATATGTGACCTGCCTGTATATGCTGGTGTGTCTGGGCATAGGGCACAGACTTCAAGGAGTGCTCAGTGTGGTCTGGCACATTCTCTCAAGTAACGAATGTATTCTGCAGCCCTTACCTTTATTCCTGGATCTTTCTTTTTAAGAATTCTCTTGGTTGATCACTAAAACTGCTAACTACAACACTCTTGCCTTGCTGTAGTCTTCCCAATGCTGGTTTATGATTTATGAAGAGTCACCGACAGCAAAGGACAATAGAACAAGCAAAAAAATTGTGATTTGGCAAGCTGACATTACTATGTGAATTTTCTTTATCTGTACTTTTTGTCCTGTGCTATGAGCAAACAAAAAGACTTCACGTTGAATTGCTGGTTTTCACTCTTCCGGAAGATATGAGTCACCGTATAGCTTGTAATTTATATCTAAGGAAATACTTATCGCAAAACATGTCTTTGAAGTAATATTTAAAGGGACACCGATTCCAAGTTTTTTTAGGAGGTTACAATTGACATCGCAGGCCAGTACAGAAGTTCTATTTACCAGTGTTGGTATCTCACTGGAGCAAAGCTGTCCAAGAAATACTATCCCAGACACACACATTAGCATATCAAGAAGGCTTCAAAACTGAGCTGTTGGATATACAGTATACACGACAAACCACAGACTCACTGCCTTCCTTATTTGACAGGTACAATACCAAGATCAGTCATAAGCAGTTCAGGTGGGCAGCTGCGTCAGCATGTGTAGGCTGCAAAGGAACAGGTAACTGCTGAAAAGAGAAGAAGGGAAACGCAACGTTTGGGCTGTGGAGCCTTCTTCAGGTGTACAGCATGGAATAAACCCACTGTTCCATGATCAGAGATGGTATTTTTGAAGAGTGTATATATATATATTGTTTAACACAGAGAAGTGCATTTAAAGAATATTCTTGCTTGACATTGTTGCTTGTAGTGCAACAAACTTTCATGTCACTGGTTTGTAATGAAAATGATAGGGGCTCCATTGGAAATATCTGAAATATGTTGCACATGCTTCTTGCATAGTATATAGGTTTTTCAATTCAAAACCAAGTCGTGTTTATAGAGAAGGAATCGGATTACTGCAAAATAAATACCTGTTTAAATCTTCTTGAGGTTTTTCTGTGGGCCTTTCCTGTTCAAAGACAAGGCGGTGTATCCCCACTGGAACCTGCACTTCAGTCTTCAGATCGGCGGTTCCAAAATACTTCCCTATTACTGTATCCCCAGTTTCATTTCTTAGCGGGTATATTGTGCTGCTTGAAACATGTACTAAGGAACTGCACGCAGGTGACATCATCATACAGGAGATAAGCATCGCCTGATCTCTGTTACTTTAACATTAAACACAAAAGGCAAATAAAGACAGGCAGCCCTTTGAGTGAGCTGTGAGATAGTGATGAAACTTAGCGCTTTCGAATGCAGTGGCTTGATCAAATGTGATCGCGCAGTCGCTAGTGAACTAGAGCCTGTTTCTTGGGACACCCGCTTATTGGTTCCTAAAACGTGCGATTACAGGCTCAAAACTCGCCATTCGAAGAAGGAATGTACCTATATGGATCACTTCTATTCAGACAGGAATTGTCTTACCAATGGCAGGGCCAAAATCGTCACCGCATTGTTTTCCTTCGATCGCATAGTAAGACACGAATAAAGGCGCCATGTATTGTTACACTACAAAGCATTCAAGTGCGGTCTGTTCTCGTTCTCTATTCCATTCCATTCATCCTTCTGATCGGCTCTAGGAGTGAATCACAGTCATTGATTATATCTGTATTAACCCAGAGTGTAGTAGTCTTTAACTCAAGCGAATCCAGCGGTGGTGTTTAATAACGCATTTCGTTGCCAGAATGTGTCACCGGTATGCTTGGAAATGGAGCTGGAGAAGGCTGTTCTGTTTTGTTTGAAGAGCAGGTCCCAGGGATCTCACGCACTCTATTACGCGGTGTGACATAAATGCTTCGCTCCTCACCAAGTTTGCTGGAGCTGCTGGAGGTGCTCTTCCAGTGAAGAGCTGCAGACGCCCAGCCCCGCCGAGCGAGCGGGCTGGTTAGGGACAGTTCCACCGCCGAGCACAGCGACCAGTGTTGTTCCGGCAGAAGGATTTCTGATTTGCACTGGGGAGGAAAAGACATTTACTGCAGTTATGGATTTCACCGATAGTTTGAATGACACCGAGAACAACACTTCATTCGTCACACAGAACATGTCAAATCCAGGTGATTTACAGTACTACTTTAAAATATAAAGAATGTTATTATTATTATTATTATTATTATTATTATTATTATTATTATTATTATTAGAATTATAAAGTATTATTTATGCTTGAATTATTAAATTATAAATGTTAATTATTTGCACCATTACTAGCTAGCATTGCAAAGTTTTATGTGCAGTGCTCTGTGTATGTTTTTAAATTTGAGATCGGCTTCTCCATATTAGATCATTTAAGATTCAGTGCCAGATATTTTGCCTGACAACCTGTTGAAATACATTAGTACTGAATATTTTTCCATCTTTGATATATTTTTATCTTTCAAATGAGGTATAGATATATATTTGTGTTGCTGCAGACGCCTGTGCTCACAACGGCTGCTGTGCATTGTTTTTTAAATGCATGGTTATCCAAACAGATTTCTAAGCTTATCTAATGTCTTACAGATGCAATTAAATATGTCGCTTACAGCAGTGTGTTCATGCCCACGGTATTTGGCATCATCTGCCTGCTGGGCACTGCAGGCAACATCGTCGTGATCGTCACGGTCTTTAAGAAGTCCAAGTTCCGGTGCCGGAGCAGCGTGCCGGACATCTTCATCGTCAACCTGTCGGTGGTGGACCTGCTCTTCCTGCTGGGCATGCCGCTGCTCATCCACCAGCTGCTGGGCAACGGAGTGTGGCGCTTCGGCGAGTCCCTGTGCACCATCATCACCGCGCTGGACTCCAACAGCCAGTTCACCAGCACCTACATCCTGACCGCCATGACGCTGGACCGCTACCTGGCCACCGTCTACCCGCTGGCCTCCGCCCGTTTCCGCACCCCGGCCGTGGCCGTGCGGGTCATCTGCCTGGTGTGGCTCCTGTCCTTCCTGAGCATCACCCCCGTGTGGATGTACGCCCGGCTCATCCCCTTGCCGGGGGGCGTGCTGGGCTGCGGCATCCGCCTGCCGCGGCCGGAGACGGACATCTACTGGTACACCCTGTACCAGTTCTTCCTGGCCTTCGCCGTGCCCTTCGCCATCATCTCCGTGGCCTACCGGAGGATCCTGCTGCGGATGTCGTCCTCGGAGGCCCTGACCACCCAGAGGAGCGCCAGGCGGAAGACCAAGAGAGTCACCCGGATCGCCATAACCATCTGCCTGGTCTTCTTCTGCTGCTGGGCGCCCTTCTACGTGCTGCAGCTCGTCCAGCTGGCCCTGGAGCAGCCCACCCTCCCCTTCTACTACGCCTACCGGTTCGTCATCAGCCTGGGCTACGCCAACAGCTGCCTCAACCCCTTCATCTACATCGTGCTGTGCGAGTCCTTCAGGAGGAGGCTGATCGTGTCCGTCCGGCCCGTGGACGAGGAGCCGCGGAGCCCGGCCAGAGGCCGGAGGCAGCGCTCCTCGGACAACCACCCACAGCTGCTGCACCTGGTGTCGGTGACCGGGCGGTAGCTGCAGCTCTGCCGGAGGAACCGAGAGCTCTGGAGGGTCGGCCAGGGCACTCTCAGCCTGGGGGGAAGATGAACTCACGCCTAAGCAGACACCTGATTATGCAAAGTGCGAGAGCATCGCTGCACGTTTTCGTTTTGGACGGCAACCATTGCTGGTGCATTGCTTTGAAAGCATCTTATACTGTCTAATGTATTTTCCTCTGTTATATTCTTCTCACTGCAAGGTTTTTCCAATCTTTATGCCGCTACAGTTTTACAGCAGTCTAACCATCTATCCATTTTCTAACTGCTTTAGAAAATGCAGTTAGGGGAGGAGCTGGAGTCTATTCCAGCAAGCTACAGGCCCGTGGCAGGGTACACCCTGGACAGGACACCAATCCTGTGTGGCAGGGCACACACAGACACCAACAAGCACACCACGCAGCGAAAACCCACACGAACACTGGGAGAACACCATGCTGGACAATTTAATAGCTATCTTCTATTGAGGTTCTGGATATCCTGTTTAATTAACAGGCAATCCTTGTAGAGAGGCACATGTGATGATAGCAAAGAGGACCCCTGACAATGAGTAACCCATTTAGATTTAATGGGGAACTGTGGAGGATCGGTTATTGCAACGCTTCCTCTTGGCTGCTTGTGTATTATTCATCTTGAGTTACAGCGATCAGGAGTTAGAAGATTCTGCTCCATATGAAATAAAGATCGCAAATGGAAAGCTTGCTTTTTTCTGGCCTGAGCTGAGCTATTGATAAAGTTGTTTAATATCGGAGAATCAAGAGTGAAGGCTTTAGATACATTATCAATACTCAAAAAATACATCTGTTTTGTAATATTGTGTCTGAAATGCCTAATACTGTTCCACAGTCAGGACCTTAAAGTAACAATTATTATAGTAACAGTTAAAAGATTAAGTCTCTGTTTAAACGTAAGTGTTCTGTGACTCTTTTCTGCAGTATTCCATTTGAAAGCTTTTTATGCCCTATGTAAAGGTGTATACAGTGTCTTTGATGTTTCCGCTGTGAAATGTACCGTCTCAGAAATGTAATTATCCTTAAGGATGTTGCATGCTTTGTGCTGTAGTGTGACCAGCGAAACTGGACTGGATTTTCTTAAAACACTTCAACGACATGAATAAGTTCTTTATTTCATCAAATGATTGTTTCTAAAGCAAGGAAAGGTTATTTATTATCTTAACTGTTAAAGAGATTTTTAAAACATTGTAATCTTATCCTGCTTAATCTGAATTTCAGTCTTAAATAATTCACATCACTCACCCCTCTGTACTGTATTCTTGCTTTATGAAACAGGTGTGAATTCATTATGCAAATAAAAAAATGAAACAGCTCTGTGAAGTAGCATTGTACTGACAGTAAGCGGGGACGTTTTACAAGGCAAACATCAGCACCACGGACAGCATTGCTCGGCAGGGATTGAGCAGCCTCCTTGCCAAGAGCAGGCCATGAAATATGTGATTCAAAACAGTTTCTCCTTCTGCAGATCTTTAATGAGAACTTCTGTTTTTGCAGCGCAGGAATAGACAAGAACAGTCAGGGAGAGCCCAGCATGTGGCAAATCAATAACAGGGAGTCATGGAAATCAAAGAAGGTAACAGTGTCTGAGGGGGTGGTGTGGGGTGCTCCGAAGAAAGCTGGTCATGATAAAAATAGTCTGATTGAAAGGAAACTGACTTTTTGCTGAGAAGATCCTTCCCACCAGCTGTTTCTGAGGAGAGCAGGCAGATGTGCGTCTGTTAGTTACTGGGGCTAACCAATGAAGAAGGGAATTAAGATGGGGTGTTTGCCCAGCAGGGAACTGCAGCTCTCTTTCTCTCTTTTATTACACAGACAGGCATCACAAACAGTGCAAAGGCTACAAATCCATCACTGGAGGCTGAGATAATCCATCTATTTTCAGCCTGCTTGTTCTGATCCTGTTACCATCCGAGAAGCTGGAGGCAACAGGATCAGTTCACTTTTCTCTTCATGTGCTGCTTGTTATTAGCAGTTGTAGTAGTGGCCAAACAGACTTATCAAAATGTGCTAAAATACGGTCAGAAACAATCTAGGTCTATAGGAGGTCACTACATTTCAATGCACGGACAATGCATTTCTTTTGTCCTTTTGCTAAGACATAGGAAATGTGTCTTTCTAATTTACAAGCTCAGAAAGTGTCCAGAAATAGTTAATGGCAGGGAGCAGCTCTCAGTGTTAAACTATGGGTTTAACAAAACACTGGTTATAGAGCTACTGACTGATTCGCACACTCGAAGGTTTCTCCTTAATTAACTCCACCCTTTGAAATTCTAATAGTCCCTTTCTTTCCTTTTCTATACTGTGTTAACCCAAGACACCTGCAGTGACCTCATTCATAAAGGAAAGCCATCTGATTGTTTGTTCAGCTCCTGAAATAAACGTGCGGCTCATGAAAATGCATTCCTCGGACCGAACTCTGTGTGCCTGTAGCTCTCATACAGGGGGAAGGTCTTCCATCCTCGAGCTTTGAAATGCATTTTTATTATGCTAAAATCCAAGGGCTGAATGTGGTCATGTGTAGCAAAAGAGCAATTAGGAGAACAATAGCAGACCTAAAAACCTCTTGCAGGTAGTTGAATGCGTGCTAGAACTCAATTCATCAATGAAATCCAACAGAGGGGCTCGTAGTGGGGTTTTTCATTCACAAAACTGTGACACAGAACTGCCAATCAAAGCACTGCCATTGTGTGAAAAGATATCAGGCTGTTATGCAAACTACTACTAAAAAAAGCTACAGCCAACATTATTACCATTGAAGATAACAGTAGCAGGTGAAGAAGCATTTTATGCAGTTTATTCTAACAGCTAGAAAGAGAAATATGCCAAAGCTTTTCATTTTATTGCTGATTTAATCACTTTCAATAAAATGCTTTCTGCTATCTTTATTATTATCATTACAGCATTGCCACCTCATGGCCTGATCCAAAGAGGGGATAAGATTTAATTGAAGTCAATTTTGTTCAATTTGAAAATATTTGCAGGTGGGGAAGGCAAACCACACAGTTAAATTAATTTTCTAAATAGTATTTCTTTACATCATTTGTAATTAAATAGTATGCCCTGTGCTTGCCGCAGAGAGGATGAGAGAGCATTTTTCTGGATCATTTAGAAATGTCCGGAGTCACTCTGCTGCGGCTAACGAGACTCGCCGTGCATCCGCTGGTGACGCTGGTGGAGGCCGGGGAAGGAGTCGACCGGCGCACAGAGCAGGCTGATTTGAGATGTAGCACCGCAGCGCCGAGGTGAGTCATGCCCGTCTAGATCCCCACTCAGGCTGAGGCTGTCTGCCTCATGACTCAGTGTGTCCCTTACTGTCCCTTACAGCTCAGACTCGTTATACCAGGAATCTGAGGGGGGGGGTTGGTGAGGTGCTGCTAAAATCCAGCCATATAGATGAGCCATGACCTCTCTTATTCATTGTCACAGCACCACTTATTCCCAAAGGCTTAACCAACATAAGATTAGATGGGAGGTCAGCCCATCATAGACCACAAGCCCAAGGACAGTTTACAAATACCAATGGTCCTAGTCACTGTAAGTCAGGGGGGGCTCATACAGGCCTGAGGAGAGCATGCAAACTCCACACAGAAGGTGCTCCAGTCTGAACTCGACCCCAGCTTGCAGGAGCTGTGAGGCGGGAGTCCCCCACCCCCCCCCCCCCACACACACACACACACACACACACACACACACACACAATGCCACACTGGTTCGGCGGATCAAACACAAAGCCAATATTTCAATCCCGTCTTGACTGAATCCGTTCTTTGCAACCTGGATCACTTATCGGACAGCTGCTCGTTATGACTTCACCCACCAACATCGTTCTAGTTGCGGTCCCTTCACTCTTATTTAGAATAGCGGCGTTATATCGCAAGGTATTGTGGGGGACATTTTCTATAGGCGGAATGGGATCATTAAAAGGTCAAGTCAGTCACAAGCAACACCTGTAACAGCAGCTCACTTACTTGTTTGAGAGGACCTGCTGTCTGCAGCTTTTTGAAAGGGGTGTGGGAATTGTACCCCCGCACCAGAGCTGTGGTCCTGACAGCCAGGGCTGAAACTGCTGTAGGGGTTATCCATTCCTGCTTTCAAAAACAGCACGAAAAAATACATGCAAATCTAAAAATCCTGTTGTGAATGTGGTTCTACAGATAGGGAGACCATACAATTATTTCTGAATGGATCCAATTTTGTCCATAATGCTGACTGATTCTATGCAAGCATGAGGTTATTGTTAAAAGTCTCTGACTTATTCATGAAATCCCAGGTGTGTAGAAAGGTTCCAGTCAAGAGCAACCTCTCTCTGAAAAGCAGTTAATCATAGTTATTCATTATGGCCCCTAGAGCATCCTGCTATTCATTAAAACAGCCTGCATCAATGACTACGTGAAAAAAAAAAACCTTTAACAACGCCTATCATCTGCCACTTACGGGAGCGCATTGATGCCACCAAGGGGGGAAAAATCGCCCCCTTGTCTCGAAATTTCGAGAAATATCTCGTAATTACGAGACATCAATGATTACTTCAGTGTTTGTACAACCTGTTACGCTGTGCGCTGAACGCATCTAGAAGCCTCCGTGAGCTTGGCAGGCACTTTCGGTTTAATGACCGTGTCAGTGTCCACCGCTGCAGAATTTGTGCGGATTTACTTTCTACCGGGGTTTAGTCATAATGAAATCTGGCAATTATGAACCGAATCATTGTAAGCATGAGGGCCCGTTTTGTGGGATTTAGAGATCAAAGCAATGATGGTGCCGTTATGAACAGTTATCAGTTGCACTGCTTAAAACTGTAGTCCGCACGTAGCGATATAGGTATCACTTGACAACTGTGCTCTAAGCGTGATCACCTGAAGTAGGCGAGAACTCATTTTCTCGTAATTATGAGATAAGGCCAGGGTTTTTTTTCCCTTGGTGGCTGGCAGCAATGCGCTTCCGTAGTGACTTTATTGCGACGGGGACAAATTCTGTTGAGGCCGCTTGTCTCCCTTACAGGTTTGACAGTTACAGCCGTCAGTCTTGGGAACCGTGTCTTCAGAGAAGCGATCGATGAACGGGCTTTGAAAACCACAGCTTTCGGGAGTGACTACGCAGGGTCAGATCTCTCCTTACCTAGGACATACTTTCAGCTTTTGTAGCTGAGGGTTGGGCTTAAGGCTACAGAACCCCGGGGGACCCCTTGGCCCACTGAGCCGCTGTGGTTCCGGCATGGAGTCCGTCATCGCCACACTGTAGTGTCGCCGTTCTGGGGAGCTATGAAGCACCACCTTCTGTAGACCTTTTCAGTGAAAGCGTTTCCAGCAGTTTCGTTATTCAATTCAATTGAATTCAGAATACTTTATTCACCACGAGAGGCCGGGGGCAATTTGAGCAGCGAGCGGTGCCACATACAACACAAGACAAATACAAACAAAAACACGCTAAGAAGAAGTATACACGGGTACTGTATAATAACAAACGGACCATAGAAGTGATTGGAAGTAGCAGTGTGTCGCATTAGGAAGGAACAAGTAAACTTTATTCCATGCTGAAAAGAGAAGAGGAAACAACGTTTCGCCTGTGGAGCCTTCGGGTGTATTAGTACCTGCAGATTTGTGGGGGTAGGTTTTCGTGGGCTCTGTCCAACAGACTCCGTTTACAGTCGCCGTTTGCAAGGCTGATGGCTTCGGGAACGAAGCTAAAATTTCCTTTTATTTGTCGGGGTTGCTGCGGAAGCCAGTATCGCGAAAGACAGTAAAATAAAAGCACATCCCGTTCAGCCCAGGTTAAGTAAGACACGTGGGGGGCGGCGACGACGACAAGTAAAGCCTTCTGTTTTGGCGGAGACGAAACAGCTTTATTGAAGCAGGGGAGGATAAGAAAAGACTTGGAGGCGCGCAGCAGTAAGCAGCATTGTGCACTGCAAGGGGGGGGGGGTCGGCTCGTGTTAAGACGGCGATGCCCGGCGGTTGTGCTATCGGCAGCCCCAGGGTGAGCAAACACACGAGCGGGTGGGTGCCGGAGACAATTTCATGCCTGAGAGCACATTCCGATCTGTTCAAATCCGAGGCTCACCGGCACAAGCCACGCTGCAGATACGGGTGAAAGATAAATTATTGGAGGTAATTCTTAGATGAAATCCCCGAAATACACAATACAACGGCAGCCGCCTGCAAACTGACACGGACCTGTCGGGGGGGAGGGGGGTGTGTAAGAGAAATAAAAACTAGAAAATATCTAACAGGGATGCGAGGGAGAAGCGTTTTCTGAGTAATATAGGTTAGAGGGAAGAGATTAAATAGCTCCTCTTCTCATCCTGCATAGGGTATACAGTTTTCAACAACACGAGAGGGCGTCGAATCTGAGGTTGAAGTCAGATCCAGCCCGCTTCCACAATGTGATCTTTTACAACAAGAAAAAACAAACAAACAGACAGACAACGCAGATCCCTTATTTTTTTGTTGAATGGCTTCAGCCGGGTCGGAAGGCAGGACTGCCTGGCTCAAACGAGAAAGCAACAGCAGAAGACATCCAGTAGGAAGAAACAAACAAAACAAAAAAAACTCCGGGTAGAAAAGCAGTCCTAAGCAGTCAGCAATGAACGTCGAGGTCATTTCACACAGCGAGGGGAATCGATTTCGTCCCGATCGCTTTTGAGTGCGTCACTTGCGCTGGTGTAGTTGCGTCCCGGGCGGTTGAACTTCTCCGAGGGGGTAGCTGTGTAGATCGACAACGGGAGCTGGGGTCTGGCTGACAGGCGTGACTGTCCTACAGTTCCACTCGGGGAGGAAAGCGCATCGCGCGTGTGGGGCACTGACAGCACAGACAGCAGCCCGGCTGAGCTCCCGGGGAACACCTGCGAGTCGGACTCGATCGCTGGGTCTTCAGAGGAGCCGTTGTGTTTTCACACGTGAAACCAGCCCCTCTCATCTCCAAATGGGGGGGTCGGAGCGCCCCCTGGAGAGAAAAGGGAATCATGTCAATTTGTATCAATGTTGCAATCGGATAACAACCAGCACAGGCGAATGAAACTACGTGCCAGTTTTTTTTTTTTAGTTTAAACTCTTTGAAGAGGCGTTACTGCATTTTTATTCAAGGCTGATTTCATTGGGGGAAAAAAAGATCTAAACGGTACGGTGGCCGGTATCAGAGCGAATGGTAGTTGTTAAAAAGAGCCAATGAAGTGTCTTTGACGCAGGTGAAGACAACTTTGAGTTAATTAAGGCTTGTAGTAGCCGATTGGTGGATAAGCTGATCTGGCAACCTAACGGCCATAAAGACTGCGGAGACTTCCCCTATCAACAGGTGCTCGTGTTATCAAGCAGTTTTCCGAGGAAGGAATTAGGCTTGATTCCGGCACGGCTCTTGTGTTTGTCAGGATGAGGTAAGACGTAACTGCATAAAGTGGCTCTAAACCGCTATCTTCCTTCTGATCCCTTTGCGGCAGTCGCTCGGTGTTGTGTGTTTTTACAGGTGCGTCCAGGTGGTCTGGTTGATGATGACCGTTTTCCGGCGGATGGGTTTGGGCGTCAAGCCAGGTGAACCTGCGCTCAAGGACGTGCGCGGCGGTCTGCGTTCTGCGTGCTCCTTTCCCCACGTGTCGTGTTTTTGTTTTCGTGTGTCACAGGTCCCTCTGCTGTACCGGTAGAAGCCGGCCATTCTCGCTGTACCGAAGAGTACATGGAGGTATCGATGCACGATGCGTCACGTAGCGCTTATTGATTTGTAGGTTTGGGATAACTGCGCTGTTCTTTCTTTCACTCAGGTGTCCGTTTCCCAGAAACTTCCCCTTGATCAAGTAAGTTCTGTTTTCTAAATCTTTAAGGTGAGCCTGCCCGTTAGCTCGGTTTTCGCCTGCAGTGAGCCCCGGCCTTGCCCGCAGGTCGCGAACAGCTCGCAGTGGTCGCTTGAAGTCCACGACGGCCGCCGCACCCGGACTCTGACCCTCAGCCAGGCCCGAGCGCAGGGCTACGAGCTGAGCACGGGGAAGAGGCAGACCGTGATCAGAGCTTATTACAGCGCAAAGGGCCTTCGCGTCTTCTCGGTGGGTTTGTGTGTATCTTGCAGTTGACGGGCTACTCTATCGGCCCGTAGGCCTATGCTCTTTATTTTTTCTTCCCAAACTAGAGACCCCAGAAAAAGAAGAGCTTGTATCTTGCGGATTTGCTGCTAAGATGTGATCTTGGTTATACAAAACTTCAAATGCCCATCTTGTTTCTCTGCGTACCAGGTTGGCAATTATTTTAAAAACCTAGTTGCTAATGGTCAGAAGCTTTAGGTCTTTCCTGATCGCTTGGAAGCTATTTTGTTTTAAATCTCTTCCAGAGCCAGTGACCTGCCGAGAGACTGATATCAGGATTGAAGTTCCAGCCTTCAATGGGACGTTCCTCAGCATGGCTGTTGAGGACCGGACCTACTTGGCCTCTCGGAAGCATCTGGATGTTCAAGTACAGCGTCTGTGGGACACCCTGCGCCTGACCGTTCCAGCCTCCAGTCCGCTGGTACGGAGGAGGGTAAGGTCAAGTGGCCCTGCCCGTCGGACAAGGGATTTTCAGCTGCAGGTCTAGATGGTGGCAACCCAATGCTCAAGGCTCTTGAGATTAACGCCTTTTAATCTTTTCTGGGGTCAGAAAGAATCGGCATTGATTGCGTTTCAAACTATAATAAAAGTAAAATGTACACAGTGACTTGTAAATTTTGGAGGTTTTGCATTCCAAAAAACGACTGCATTTCTGGGTACGCACGGCACCATATTCTCCAATTCGGAACAAGGCAGTGAACGGTTGGTGGCGTGTTGCAGCCCTGTGACCCTGTAAACAAGCAGGCTTGTGAGGACATCTCTTTTAAACCAATTGAAATATTGCTATCAACTTCGAGATGGTTTTGCAGACATACCACTGATTTATGAGCTCTACATGCAGATCACGTTGGAAGATTTGTGGTGGAATGTCTGCTGCACAACCTGCACTTATGTAATGCAAACTTACTCGGTGCAGTGACTAGTGAGCAGGAAGGGCTGCTTCACATCCCATTCTTGTGAACCCTTGCTCTCGCCCGTGGTGAGACCAGTGGTTTGAGACAACATGGGGGATTTGCAGTACTTCCACAAAGCTTGTGATTTTGTGCAGCTTTCCTTTAAGAGCTGGGAGGTGGAGAGGGTTAAGCTGGTCGGCTGAGGCCCCAGCCGACTCCTGCACTGTTTCCTTGGTGCTTTGGACGATCCTGTTAGTGTGGTGTGGTCCAAGAGACACGCCCACTCCTGCTGCCCGTCTTGCAGGACTGTGTGGATGCTACCAGAAGAGGACAGCAGGTCTTTCTGCCAGCCGTCCAGCTTTCCTTTGCAGTGAGAGAGGAGGAGGCCACCATGATGGTCGAGCCTGTCTGCCCATGCAAGAGGAAAGAGCCCTGTCCTGCAGGTAGCCGATGGCAGAAGATGGGCTGACCTTACGGTCCATCAGGGCTTCTGGAGTTGGGTTGGGCTGAACTTGGCAATGGTGCTGTAACTAATGATCAGGGTTGCTACAGGCCTGCTCTGCACGGATGGCAACAGGGTCCAGGAAGTGTCTGCTAATGGGAGTGATCTTGCTCTGGACCTGCCTGCTGCTGCTGCCCCCCCTGGTGATCACCTTCGGGACAATGCCACAGTTGGCAGCTCTGGAGACTCTATACAAGTAATGTATTCACCTTTTTAGGTGCCATTTTGCCTTGTGGGCCTGCAGTGCATTGTTTTTCTGTCCCTAGATGGTGAAGGTCCAGCTTTTCTTCTGGACTCTTCCTTTGGAGTTGGTCCTGGTGGGCACAATCTGCATGGTGCACCTCCTGTTGTATCTGTGGGTAGGAAGGTGATGTGACTGTCCAGTTGCATCCTGCAACACTGATCTTCATCGCGGAAGGGAGCCAGCTGAGAAACCCGGTAAGTTCTTGAGATGAGCTTTCTGCCTGTGTGTTGCAAACACACCAGTCTGATTCCTCCTCCTCTGTGACTGCCAGCCCCAGATGATGCTGTGATCCAGGAGGATCTGGGGCAGGATGAGGTGAGACTGGGCAGTGCACAGTGGTCATGGAGTTCTGACCTCCTCCTCCTTGCCTGGAGGGCAGTGTTTAAATTAAGTACTGTAGATTCCCAGGTATTAAATCTGAGCTGCATACTGTACCCAGTCCATTTTTATTTTATTCCCCCCTGCCAAGATCCTTCACTGGAATATCTAGGTGAAGCCCTGGACAGCTCCATTATAGGTACTCTTTTGGGTAGGTGAGTTGTGCACTTGGACCAAAAGATTCCCAGTTTGTGTCTGGATTTAATGATCTAGTTGCCAGGCTTAAGTCTATCACTGTATTCTTGACTTACCCCCATACACGACGGTCACCTGGTGTGACTACAGAGATGTATAGCACACTGACCTTGGCCACAGCCCTCATCTGTGGCATGATGGTTGTAGCCATGAGTCAAATAATTCCCAGCTTTAGGAAAAGCCAAGCAAGACTCCGAAAACAAACTGTCTTCTCCTTGCCTGCCCCTGTGTGAGTGGCTCATCCTTTTCATAATCCTGCATTATTTAATGTTTTGTCTCTTAGATTTGGAAACTGTCCACTGCTCTGATTGCTGCACAGGTGGAGAGTACAGACTGCTGCTATGCTGTATGTAAAGTATAATGTATAATAAAGTGTTTTTATAATTTTCTCTTTGTGTAAGGTTTTTTTTTAATCTCCCTTCTAACCATTCAGTTTTTGTCATGCACAAGTACAACGAAATGCTTATTTACATCTATGCTCCAATACAAATACATAAAACCAGAACAGCAACAATGAAGTTAAATTACAGAACTTAAATAAAAGTCACCACAGGGGGGGCATTCCCTCCTGGAAGCTGAGAAGATGTGTGAAACTCAAAAGTCTAGCTTGCTGCTTATTGGGTAAGGCAGGGCTGTCCTGACTGAAAATCTGTGACTCCCTTCTAGAACAACAGGCTCTGTGCTATGTCAACTCTGTTCTGACAAGTGGGCTTTAATGCATTAACCTATTTTCCAACAGATTTGCTTTGCTAAATGAGAACCTGAAAAAAGAATGGTCTGATACAAGATGTAATCCTATACTTCATGCCACATTTTAAAGACCCCCCCACCCCTTTCTGAATTGATTTCATTCTATACAAACAGTAGAAACCTTTGATGCAAGCTTTCCAAGTGGTGGTGTGCATCGTTCTTGGCCTCAGTTATGGCTTGATGTGATCATCCTGTGAGCAGGACCACTGGTGGTGGAGGTAAAACTGTATTTGTAAGTATGTTCCCTTCCTGCCAGCAGCTGTGTCATCCTATAACTTGCACCTGCCAGCCCACTGCAGTGTGGCAGGTATGAGCCTGGCCAGTAGCTGGAGGGGAGATTCCTGGGAGCGATGTTAGTGGGGGCAGTAATAAGGTGCCGTCTTCTGGATGAGATGTAAAAGTGAGGACCTGACTCTGTGTGGTCATTAAACTTCCCAGGGAATTTCTCAAAAAGAGTAGGGGTGTAATGCTGGTGTCCTGGCCAAATTTCCCATTGGCCTTTACCAATCCTGGCCTCCTAATAACCCCCATTTCTGAACTGGCTTCATCACTCTGCTCTCCCCACTGAGAGCTGGTGTGTGGGGAGCATACTGGTGCACACTGGCTGCTGTCACATCATCCAGGTGGGGCTGCACACTAGTGGTGGTGAAGGGGATTACCTGTAAAGTAAGCTTTGAGTGGGGTGTCCAGAAGAGTGTATATATAGTTGTAAGCAATTATTCCAAAAGCACCTGTGTTGAATAAGGTATAGCAAATATTCTTGTTCATTGTCTAGTGTAATATGCACAGAAGGAGTTCTCATTCTTAACTATCTGAATAAAACTAAAGGTATCCAGCTGCTATGATGACAAAAGGAGTGGAAGTTGTTTTTTACTGTATGGCTTAACCATGAGCAAACTTACTTTGTGTAGTGTCTTGAGCATAAAATGTCAAACTGTTCAAAAACTAAACCCATTACCATTAAAACCAAATTGAAAAGCTGGATGGGCCAGTAAGGGGGTTGTATGAGTTTGAGCTGTAGTGTGAAAGCAATTAAGCTGTCATGGGCTCCATTAAATGTAAGGTCAGGCTACTGCCTCTTAAATGCAGAAGGCAAAGCCCCAGAAATGTACACTGAGCATAATGGTCACAAATGAGAGGAAGCAACATTTGTACACTAGTACCTTAGTGACCTCAGACTTTTGTGCAGCTGCTACATGAAAGAAATCAGGGGACCTTTGCCAACCTTTGACCAGTTGTCTGGGCAGCTTGCTATAATGTGTAAAATAAGGCCACTGGTTCTCGGGGTTAAATGCACTTGCCGGTAGTTTCCTCTCCTGCTTTTGACCTGGAGTGTAGAAATGGTCAGATCTCACTCTCTCCCTTTAAAATTTCTCTTGCATCCCAGAAACCAGATCAGCTTAACTCCTGGTAAAAGATAGGTAGAGGGTAGACCATATACCTAATGGGATGTTTTGGTCACATGTAGTTTGGGCTGCAACAGCTGTTCAGCTCCTGCGCTAAAAGGGAATTTTTAAATGAGTACTTACGGTATAGGCAATAGATGCAACAGAGCGATTTGAGAGTAAATTAAACTGATTAAGGCCACCCTGTAGTGCAAGTTTTGTCACTCACTGTATAATGAGGACCTTGCCTGGATTGGTGGTTTGGCTTCACTAGAGATCTTTAAAGAAAAGATACCTACAGAACTGGATACAGAGAAAAAGCAGACATGCAAATGAAGATACAGGCTCTTGGTGCAAATGATTGAAAACTGAAGGAGAGTTGGACTGGAACAGTCACTTCTGATCCCATACCCAGGGAAGTGGAGCACACTCTGTGTTGCACATAACCAGCACTACACTGTGGAAGGCAATTAAGTAAGTGCAGGGAGCAGTTAATTTAGCCCTTACCCAAAGGGGCATGAAGACAGAAAAACTTTCCCTTCTGGGCAGCATTAACACTAGAAGTAATCTAATGGCATAACTTAGACACACAGTGTAAAAAACTAAAAACATAGACAAAAGCAGGACAAACATTCCACATGAATAAAACCTCACTCTGAGCCCATGTAAAAGAGCAGGAAAACTCAGACCCAGGCAAAGATTTCTTTAGCATCTCCAGCAGCTGTATTTAGCATCAGCTGTTTCAAAAGGAAGGGAAAGGCCTTCTTGTGGCCCAGGAAGGAAGACCAAGTCCTAACCTATAGCTTATCTTGTACAGGGGAGACATGCTGTACTGAGCCCACCTGGGGTTAGGCAAGTTGCAATGATGCCCCCTATGCCACAATCAATTCTACATCTAAAAATGGAGATAGTGCAGTTTAGCAGACAATCCATTGCCCTTCTGGATAACTTACAGTGCTGCTGCCATTTAAGTGTGGACTCTACATCACCAAACTTTTAGAGAAGAGAAGTTCTAGCAACCTCTAGTTTCTATCAAAAAGGTGACCAAGAAGCCATATTGCAATACACTTAAGAAAATGCAGATGGGTATTTCCATCTAGGAAACTACAGAGACTCCATTGTAACTCAGCTCTTATGCTGATCTGTCCAGCTCCTGCCATGCTTGAAATGCCAAGAACCTTTAAACAGGATCAAGATGGTGTTTAAAAGAAAGAGACCAGAGAATGATTTTTCCCTCAATTTATTATTCCAAAACAATAAGTATTTCAGCAATTGCAAGAGCATTCAACTTCAGTTGAGACAAAGGCACTGCTGGATTCAACCTACAGTGAGGGGCAAAAAAAAAAACACATCTAAATGTGGTAACAAGAGACCAAGGCAATTGTCGATTTAAGCAATGTCACATTAAGTTTTTATAGCCTCCACATTGCAAGACAACCGGACAGTTTGAGATCTTGTAAAGTTCAGGGAATACATTAGTCTGAGACAGTCCTTTAGTTAGGGCTACTGCAAGACTTGAACTTTGCCACAAAGTAAAGGAAGCCGATACATCCAACTCTTATTCTGAAGCAATCATTACCTTCTGAAAGTGAAGCAAAAAAAAAAAACCTTTATAAGCCTAGAAAAGGAAAATTGAAAACTTGATTAGGGAAATGTAATCAAATTCAGGATCTTACCAGTCTAGTGGAGAGTCTTCTGAACAGCTACAGCTCCTGGCAAACTAGTTACTGGGGGTGTAGTAATGTATTGAGAGGGAACCCTGTTCAGGCCTATAGGGAGACAAACCAGTTTAAAAGTCACATTGAGGGGCAGGTGCTGGGTTTCCATCACCCCACAGAAAAGCCTCACCTCGTCTCCTCCTCCCTTGAAATCCACTGGGGCAGCTCCTGGAGCACAAGGCAGAGTCCGGCCTCTGGGAGGCACAGATCAAGGTGCTGCAGTGGAAGTACACCTGCAGAGGAACAGGGGGAGTCAGGCGGGTCCAGACAGCTCTCCAGTGTCCAGTCCAACAGCCCTTCTCAAAGCCTACCGAGTCCGTCAGCTGGTGGCCCTCGGAGACAAAGGTGAACATCTTCACCTCGAACCTCCTGTAGTGGTTTGGGAACTGGACAGTCGGGAAGCGAGACATGGGGTGCTGCACAGTCTTGTAGTTGTCCTCCTCATACTCACAGCTAGAAGACAGGCGGCCTGTGAGACACTGGATGATGGGTAGAGGAGTTTTGGTCATTGTAGGATTTCTCACCCATCCACAATGATGTCCCAGCGAGGAGCAGTGTTGGGATCAGGGGACGCAGTAGCCCAGCAGTCATTCAGAGCCAGCTTGATGTTGGGGTCCTGTCTGTTGAGCACCTGCACCTCCAGGTACACTGGCTCCTGCAGGTATTTCAGGATGGGGTACTCCCGGGTGCCATAGGGCCTGCTGTACTGAACATCTAGGAGAGATGTTAGTAAAACTCTGCACTACTGACCTTCCAGCTAGATCTTCCCCTCTAATCTGCTAAAGGGGAAATTGAACCATTTACCTGGATAAGCAAGAAGAACTACAACAATGTTGCCTTGTTCTCGCACAGGCAGAGGTGGGGCCTTTGTATTCACATTGACACCCAATGATGCGTCAACACTTCCATTGTAGTAGCACCTCAGGGTCAGCCTGGAATAAAAACCCTTGGCATGAGATGGACGGGTAGACGGGGTGGGGGGAGTAGGTTAATACCTCATAGAACTTACTTGAATTCACTGTCTCTCGTGATTATACCCATAGTCCGATCTCTCAACAGGGAGCGGACCTCATTTTCATAAATGAGTTTGCCACCTACCACCTGAAAGCAGAAGAGGTGCCATCACCATCCAGTTCAGCAACATGGACTAGTCTGGAATTGGGGAAGACAATAGAGTGGAGATCCCCTTACTGTTAGGGTTGTGCCACAGCTCAGGAGAGGGATGCTGTACACAAGGCGGCCTGCAGAGGAGGAAGTTGGCCCACATGAGGAATCCCTCAGCCTCACAGTAGACAGGTCCAAGGGAGGCACAGTAATAGTGCTGAGGACTTCGAAGTTCATTTTGCCACCTATGCATAATGGCGTAGGGCCTAAAGAAGAAGAGTCCAAAGTACAGAAGTTGAAAGAGCAGCCTTTACAAGGAGGCATTTGGGACTGGAGCACAATCCCTGTGAGAGAAGGGATTCTTTACCTCCTGTGGTGTTCCGACAGGGGCATGTAGGATTGAGCAACATCGTGACTGGTTTTCTCCCCATATTGAAGGAGAGGCTGGTCTCTGGCAGGAAGGACTGTATGCCAGACCCATCTGGGCCACAGCGCTACAAAGGGAGGAGAGTGCCAGGTGTGCATTCATTCATGCTGGAGGCATATCATTCCAGCAGCTTTGGCTACCTACCTTGGTACCAACTACAGAGAGACGTCTCGACACCGTTATTTGTAAAGCACCATTTGTCGAGATGGAAATATCAGGCACTGCTCTAGAGGAGGTGTACCAGGCTGTTCCAATGGCCATACCCAAAAAAGTACCAGAGAATTTAGGGACAGAGATGTTCATGCTGGTGGTATCACAAGTGACTGGATCTAAAGGACAGAAGAATGGTTTTGTCATTGACCTCTGCATTCATTTCACCCCCCCACACACAAAAAAAAAAAAAAAACACACACAACTCACCAGGCACACAGATCATCAATATGTTAATTCTAAAGCCAGGCTTGTAGATCAAGGTGAGACGTGCAAGATAGAGTCTCCTCTCAGGTGCACCCAGCTGGAACAGACGTTATAGGAAACAAGTCAACATGGAGTTCACACTGGGCACTTTGACCCATGTTGCTGCAATCTCCACTTACCCCAAACACCTGGATTGCATCAGCTGTGAATGAAGCACCAATGATCATGTTGCCCCGGACGTTCGTGAAGGAGTAGCCTTTCTGCATGGCAGCGGCCAGGGTCATGGGCCGGCTTCCAGCAATGGACACGGACCACACTGAAGCTACAGAAGGCTACCAGGACAGAGAGCACTTAGGCCAAGAGCCTTTCCAATCAAAAAGGGGAAAGAAAAAAAAAAAAAACTTACCTCATCAAGGGGCGGAAGGGTTTGCATGATAGGTACCTGTGGGAGAGGAAGGGGCTATAGTGAAGCTGCTATGGTCTTTTCTGCAGCCTCCTGAAAATGCAAGGAGGTTCCAAGTCGAGTTCAAGCTATTATCTCAGCTCTCAGTGGCCAAATGCTGGGCAACCCCTGCTGACTAATTTTTCCCCAAACTGAGTCATGCAGCACCAGATCACAGATCATGCACACCAGGAGCAATTCCCTCCCCAAGAAACCAAATATATTACTAGGGCATCTTCAGACTGGGGGAGGAAATCCATTAACACCGAGAAACTATCCCAGAAATTGAACCCAGGGCCCAGCAAGGATAACCATTGTACTACCCCGAGGGGGAGCTTCTGACTTGGGATTAGTCATCCATGGCATTTGGCATCACTTGTTGCCATATACAAGCCAAATGGCAAGTTAGGGCAGCGCTGTGGTTTTAAACGGCACCCTTTTAGATCATAGGTTCACCCAATACTCCAGCAGCAGGAGTATCATTCCAGAGCCAGGCTGGGGTAGAAGACCCAGAAGTTTGGATAGAGTCTATTCTAGAAGAAACATGAAGAAAAATGCAGCAAGGCAGTATAACTTTCCAAGTCTTAATAGCAAAGGCTCTTAACTAGACAGCTGAAGCACAGTCGGCTTTTTACCTCCATTCCAGTTCGTGCACATTTAGTGGCTCCTACTTGGATTCCAGGAGCATTATCCGACTGGGGCTGCTCACACACCATCATGTAGGTTTCGCCTGCAGGAGCCCCCTCAGAGGTATAGTTGAGCTGCACAGCCAGGGAGAAGCTGCCATTCTGAAACAAGAGTGATCATTGACCCACCAGGTCTCCTGGACACAGGAGTGCTCATTTAAGTAACTCACCTCTGCCTTCACTTCACAGGCCTTATAGGCAGCATAGAAGTACTGGCCATCATCTCCCAGGGTGTAGTGACACTTCTCCGCGTAGTCTTTGTCAATCACATGAACGTCAGAGCCATCTGAGAAGAAGTTCAAGTGACCTCCTAGTCAGTACAGCTTCATGAAGAGGCTACTTGAGGTTCAGGGACAAAACCCAGCATATTCTGTTACCTGTTGTCAGTAGTTTAGCACCTTCTCTGGCTTCAGAAGGCAGATAAAGAGTCATCCCCTCATCTCCACATAGAACACCCCCTAGAATAAGAAATAAAAGCTTAGAAACACCAAGTTGATCTGCAATAAGACTTAAGACAATCAACATGTTTCTTACCTTCCTGCAGCACAGAACAGAAGGACTCACTGAAGAACCTCAACAGCCACACCATTAGACACGGGATACTGAAGAACCACCTGCAGAAAGATCATCATCAAGTAGGAGGCACAGACAGAGTCTTAAAAGAGTGATAAAGAAAACTAGCCTCTTATTTACCCCATGGCTTATGCTTGATAGAGATATTCCAGGAAAGAGGAAGGCTACTCAAGTCCAACACCAACTCTAACTGTTTCTCCAAGAACAACTAGATAGCCTTGTAGGCATCCACTGCGGCTTAAATAGCTGGTCTCCGACAGGTGCGGCCACCGCCGCCTCCTGCGCTCAATAATGCGCTGATCACAGGTGGGAGGAGCGCTTCAATCAGGCAAGCCTGGCGTCGGGGTCCGGAATACAGGTGTGGTCGTTGACGCGACCTATAAAGTACTTCGATGTGTCGATTGATATTGTAGTTATTTTGCTCTTTGAAATCATTTTGGTATGTTAAGCGCGTGAAACATTTGTTGGTTTATGAAAGTGTGGCTCAACTCCGACACAATGTTAGCGCACATACTACTATATAACTACAAACCATAACGCAATAATTGATTACTAATTGCAAATTGTCTGCATTTCGGTAATATTGTCAATAACGAAATTACGCACTTCAGTAATATGGAAAATAAGAATTATTTTGTTTTTGGATGATCATCCGCTCTCCTGTTTTTAATCTGTCACTGAAGCAGCACAGGAGGAAAACGCGTAAGAATATCCCCGATTTGGGATCAATTGAAACGGATTCACGGTCGTTCGCGATTTAGGAATAAACTCTGTGCAGCCGACGGTGTGCTGGTTGGCTACACGCAGTGTCTATCACGATGTGATTGCTTTGCGCGTCTCATTGGCCCGTGGGGAAAATAAAGTAACTTGTGACACGCTATATATAAATCAGCCTACCGGTGGCTTGGCTGTAAGACTTTTTTGTGCTTTAATTTTTTAGGCGTGGAGGTGGTTAAGACCAACAGTTTCAATGGGGTAAGCGTTTTCACGCGAGCACACTTTTTTATTTAATTTTTTGTTACGTGGTATTAAATTCTTTTTTGTTTGTTTGTTTTTGTGAAGGTGGTTTGATGTGTTATCGCCTTCGGCGTCGTTGATCCTTCGCCTTATGGCTATGTACGTCTTGGCCAGTGCTCAAACGGGTAAAGGCTTCTGAGCAAACAGCTTTCGTTTTTACTGAAGCGTGTGAACTGCCGTTTGTATTCACGGTCTCGTTGGTCTTTAGGCCCCGGGTCCGTCATACCTATAGAAGTGGACAATACCAACTGTGGGAAAACATACATGGAGGTACAGACTCGATAGAAGAACAGAGCCACTAAAACGCTTCTTGTCTTGGCAAACTTGACTTGTTTTTTTTTTTTTGCCTTTCCACAGGCTTCAGTTCCTCAAATATTTCCAGACTTTGGCAGAGTAAGTTCAGCTTATTACCGATAAACCATCCTTTCTGCAGATCTTCATGGGTCTGTGTTGGATATTTAATTCACAAAGCATTACGTTGATCTCCTGAAATCACTGGTGTACTAAAACATCTCCTCTTCTTGATTTTCTTCACTATCTTTGTGTGTTTTCAAACTGGCTGGGTGGGGCTGTTTTCTTTCAGGCCATGATGAAGGGACCTCAGTGGTCTTTTGTGGTGAATGATGGTGGGGAGCAAATCTCTATGGCTCTTGACCAGGCCAGTGAAAATGGCTACGAACTGAGAAAAGTGGATGGCAAGCTGGTGATCAGAGCCTACTTCACTGCGAAGGGACTTCAGATCTTTGAGGCCAGTGGTGTTTGTCGTTTCTGCTTTCTTTGGCTGGTGGACTAGAATTCTGACTCTGTAGTTTTCTCACCAGAAGCCCTTGAAAACGCAGTCCCTCTACCTGGCAGATCTCCAGCTGAAGAATGACCTTTTGAGCGTGGCGATTTTAATCCACGTCGTAATGATCTGTGTGCCCGGTAAGCATCTTGTTCTCGCTTTCTAGCCGACATATCGAAAGTCCCATCATGCCATGCAGGTGATGGCAGACCGCTTCTTGCGCCTCCAACTGCAGATCCGGTGGTGTGCAGCAAGACCGAACTGGTCATCCACATCCCGAAGTTCACTGGCAGCCTTGTCCGCATGACTGTCGGAACACGGACCTATCTGCCCTCCCGGCACTACCCCGATCTGGAAATCCAGCAAGGTTTTGATGAGACTCGGATTTCAGTCTTGTTCTCGAGCCCCCTGGTGGAGGAGAAGGTAAGACAACAGCTGTTACACAAGAGAGATCCACATCCTTCCACTTGGTTTGGATTTTTTTTTTTTAAATCCAATGTTTGGTCAATGCTAGTGCAAGATGAATGTGAGCTCTAAAGACGTTGAAGTGAAATCTTGTCTTCCTCTTGCAGTACTGTGAGGATGACCACAATGCATCTTCCAGGCAAAATGCCTTGCCAGAAACTAAGATGACTTTTGATGTGAGGGGAGCAGAGTTCTCTATGACTATTGAACCTGTCTGCCAGTGCAACATGGGTATTTTCTCCTCTAGGCAAATCCTACAGTTGTTGCTTGTTTGTACTCTCTACACTCTCTTGGCCACTCCTGTGCTCTTCTCTGCAGTGCCGCTGTGCAAGGATGGCTACATGGATGTAGACGTATCGGTGGGATCCACCGTTCCTGTGCTGAACCTGTCCACTGTCCAGCTGAGGGATCCCTCCTGCAGGCCGGCCGGTGTGTCTGCGGGGGGCCTCCAGTATCGCATCCCCCTGGACAGCTGTGGGACCACAGTCAAGGTGGAGTCCTGCTCTCGACTGACCTGCTGTTCCTCCCGTCTTGCACTGTAGCACTTCAACTTGTCGCTGTTCTGCAGATGCTGAATGGCCAACTCGTTTATGAAAATGAGATTGTTGCTGTGAAGAGAATTCAAGGGGGAATCACAAGAGATGCTGAATTCAGGCAAGTCTGCTTTCCCATATGGGGTTTGTGGACCTTGTTTTAAACATGTGGCCTAAAGGACCTTCATTATTTGTGGTTTACTAACACTAATGACCAAGTGGCTCCCCTTTGTAGTGTTCACTCATCTGAGTACAGGCATGTTCAAACCTGGTCCTGTCAGTGTGTCTGCAGGTAATTAAGGTCTCTTTTAAAGATGTAGTGCCTGAAGACCTGGGAGATGGGCATAACCAGCTGATTATTGGCTTAAGAGTGGAGTTGAAATTCAAACCTGCCAACACTGACCCTCCAGGAGAAGGTTAAGACACCAGTGTACTAATAAATTGTCTGAGGCTTTATTATTCCTGCATTTCTTGGGGGGGGCAAGGGGAACCATCCCACCTTTCTACAAATAGGGGCCCTCCGTTTGGAAATGTAAATTATGCTATACATGCGTTGTCCTGACAAACTTTGTGAGACATCTAAAGTTAGGAATAGGTGTATAAACATTGCTACAACTAATGTGATGCCTTTTGAAATTGTACATATCCCTCTTTCATAAGTAGAAATTGAATGCCTACAGGTATATAGAAATATACTGCAGTAAGTATGATATTTGCATCCACTTTAAAGGTCTTGATTAAGCCAAACAAGTGAAATTCTGTTTGGCAGAGCAAGGCTCCTACAGATTGTTCATTCTATAGACTGGAGAATGTAATGTGCAGTTTGTGGACATTTACAAACCTGTATGTGGTCTCTTCCGTTACTTCCTGAAAGTGGATCCATCAGCTCTGCTCACAGTCCTCTCTTGCAGGTTGACAGTGGTGTGCTACTTCAATGGCAGTGCTGATCCCTTGCTAACCGTCCAGATGAATACCAAAGCCCCACCTCCTCCTGTTCTGGAGCAGGGAGAGATTCAGGTGGTGCTTCTTGCCTATCCAGGTATACTGCAGTCACAGAGCTGTCTGTGAGGCTGCTCGTACTGGGCTGGTTTCAATGCTCCTGGTTTCCTGTATTGTAGATGTTCAGTACAGCAAGCCCTATGGCACCCAGGACTACCCCATCCTGAAATACCTGCAGGAGCCACTGTACCTGGAGGTGCAGGTGCTCAACAGACAGGACCCCAACATCAAGCTGGCTCTGAATGACTGCTGGGCTACTGCGTCCCCTGATCCCAGCACTGCTCCTCGCTGGGACATCATTGTGGATGGGTGAGAAATCCTACAATGACCAAAACTCCTCTACCCATCATCCAGTGTCTCACAGGCCACCTGTCTTCCAGCTGTGAGTATGAGGAGGACAACTACAAGACTGTGCAGCACCCCATGTCTCGCTTCCCGACTGTCCAGTTCCCAAACCACTACAGGAGGTTTGAGGTGAAGATGTTCACCTTTGTCTCCGAGGGCCACCAGCTGACGGACTCGGTAGGCTTTGAGAAGGGCTGTTGGACTGGACACTGGAGAGCTGTCTGGACCCATCTGACTCCCCCTGTTCCTCTGCAGGTGTACTTCCACTGCAGCACCTTGATCTGTGCCTCCCAGAGGCCGGACTCTGCCTTGTGCTCCAGGAGCTGCCCCAGTGGATTTCAAGGGAGGAGGAGACGAGGTGAGGCTTTTCTGTGGGGTGATGGACAAGCACTGTCCATCTTGCAGAGCAACTCTAAACACTTCTCCCTGTAGGTCTGAAGGATCAGTCCTCCCCCTTCGTGAGTGAGGTGTTAATGAGCTTGCCAGGACCAGTAACTGTTCAGAATGCTCTCCACTGAACTGGTAAGAATCCTGACATTTGGCTTTGTGTATTTCAATCATGAAAAGCAGACTTATGCTTCTAGTTTCCTGAAAAATAATTCTAATCATTTCTGTTCTCCTTAGGTTTGAAACTTAACACCCCTGCCTATTGGACTTGCAGAAGTTAAGACTTATTGCCACTGTAATCTTGGTGCAGCAATAAAGGTTGTTTTGCAAACTGATTTTAATTCCCTTTATTACTCTTAACTCCCAGTGACCCAGGAATGACTACTAGACTAATTGTATGAAATGTTTCCCCATGCGCCACATGGGCTTACATGCTCATTATATCCTCAGTCATATGCAGCACATTAAGCCCACGGGGTGGGGGGTCTTCCAAAGCACACAGATCATGACCACATGGATGGAAAGTGACACGCTCCACAGGTCAGTCCTGAGCTGGAGATCTGTCAGGTACAGAGGCTTTGTGTGGGGTCTCTAAGAAGAGAAGTATAACCAGTAGAACACGCACGCCAGTAGATGTCTCCTGGCAGGAAGTGGAGAAAATGGGCACCAGACCTGAAGCCCCACTGCGGTGTGGTACGCTCGGATGACCAGGCTGCCCGCCACGCTGCTCAGCCTATAGCCATTTTGCCCGGCTTGGTCGAGCATCGTGGTGACTCGCTCCCTCCCATCATTCATCGCCACCGACCACTCGGGAGCACTTTTCAAGACCTAGAGGGGAGGAAACGGGAAGCACCGCCCCCACTGGCGTCAAGGATAAGCCAATCAGGACCCTTCAGCGACTACACCGAGCTGGAGCTCCCAGGAACACTTCTCAACCTCGGCTCCAGTCCTGGACTGTTCTGCACAGATGGCAGGGATGGCAAATACTGCAGCCGTTTCCCTTTCATGCCCATTATGAAAAGTACAGGGTTTACCTTGCCAGAAACGGGGCACTTGAAACAGGATCATGGCACTGATGCAACCATCCACTGTACATGTTGAAACCCCTCCCCATGCACTAGAGCAGTGGAAGAAGCCTACTTACAGCGTTAAACTGCAGGAGATTTGGGGGAATGGAAGCCTTAAGAGAAGACGAGGAGAATGGGAAGAACAAGGTTCATTCACGGTTTTCATGTTAATATACAGAATAGCCAACAGAGCATGGAATTGTACCTCCATGTACATGTTGCTACAGTAAGACAGGTCAGCCAGGATACAACTGGTTTTTCAGCTGCAGGGGTGGGGGAAGTCAAGTAGAATAAGTCATGACTTCCTTGGACAGCACAATACCTTCCCCACCAGGAATGAAAATAACTTTATTCAACTCCCCTTTCCATTGATGGGCCAAGACCTCCCCTGCTTGCCATCTGAAGGCCAACAGCAGCACAGAAATCGATATTAAAACCACAAACAAACAAAACAAAAACCCCACTCAAGAAGAAAGTCTGTCCTCTCACCTCATAAAACCGCTTAAGTGCGATGTGAACACTCACCCCCATGACAGACACTGCCTCCCCGATGGGGAGACTGCAGCGGCAGCAATAAAGTACTTTTTTTTTTTTAAATTCTGTGACGGCTTGATCTGTTCTTAGACCAATAGGACCCCGAGACCAATAAACTTAACCTGGAAATCGTGGGACGACGTCGTGGAGGCTATTGGCGTGAGCTAACCCGAACATCTGCGGTACTAATGGCCAAAAACACTCAACAGTCATTACTCTTGATGGTAAAAAAACATTTCACATTTTTTCATAATGACACTTCTCATGTATGTGTTTTCGATGTCTCTTGAGGAAGAGTATTGTTTCTTCTGGCGGTGGGTGCTGGCAGCTCAGTCTGAATTTGAAACGGCTTAGTCTTCGCTGTCCTCTAGAGTGAAAGCTCTGACAGCCACGGGCACCTTTTCCTAGTGTTGCAAACATCTTTAGTTTGTAAGAGAAAGTTTTTTCACATTCCATTAAGTTTCAGTGTTATTTTGTGTTTGCCCAATAACATGAGGCTCTATCTAGGATTAACAGGCAATGTTGGTATTTTCTCCAATACCGCTGCAGTGATTGGAATCGGCACTCTCTGAAGAGCACTTTGAGTTGGCTTTTCCATACCTAACCCATGCCGTCCAACTCTGTCTGAAGATGTGCAAAGAAAGGTGTTGGTCTTGCTGAGGAGGAGAACGCATGGGTGGTGCAGCATGCAGAGATGCAGTCAGGATGGAGACAGTGCGAAGCATACAGTACATCACATTTATTTAAGCAGCATTTAAATCATAATCAAATTTAGATAAGACATACACATAAGGTTACATAATTAACTCTGTGCAGTACCAAATTAATTCAAACAGACAACCACGTCCTCTGCCTCTTCCCAGATGGATGTGAAACAGGACGCGTTTGTGTCTCCATTAAGGGAACGTGGTTTTCACGTGTCTGCAAACCGGAGCAACGTTCCTGATGTAGTAGGTATGCTGGAGGGGAGGAATAGGGTATAATTACTTCAAGATTAAAGACCAACATTTCCCGTTATATGACAGGTTATTGAGCATAAATGTTTTTTCATGCCGTCAGTCCACCGCTGTCTTACCATTCCACCAGCTCTGCGCCGATGATGTCATGGATGTGGTACTGAATCCCAAACTTCACCTGGGAGGTGACCTTCCTGTTCTCCAGGCTGGACTGCAGGACTTCGCCGTACCTGGATTTTTTAATCATGCCAAGCACAGCTTTGCGACCTGTGGAAGCCACCCAAGGACATCGGCTTTACAAAGCAGGGACATCTCACTTGATCTCTGCTGTAGTGAGTTTGCGTAGTTTAGATCATTCTTACAGTGTTCTGAGCACGCTTCTAAGAATGAGTTACACCTGCACCGCAACACCCTTCTCCCCAAGAGGGTACAGCGGTGCTGCCCTGTCTTCACCCACCTTGAAGGAAATACTTGGTGAAGCGGCCAGTGTTGGGGATGGACAGCCACCAGCTTCCTGCGTCTCGGACCGTCAGGACTCCAGCCTTCACAAGTTGTCTGTTTTTTTTAAAAAAAGGTATGACAAGTGAAAGAGGTCTGAAACCCGAACTATACCCCCCTCATCCATCTTCTAACTGCTTGATCCAGTTCGGGGGGGCGGCGGAGCCAGAGCCCATCCTGCAAGCAAAGAGCACAAGGTGGGATACACTCTGGACGGGATGCCTGTCCATCGCAGGGCAAACACAAACACACAGACACACACGCACACAATCACTCACACCAGGGACAATTTTCCCAGAAGTCAATTAACCTATCAGCATGTCTTTGGACTGCCGGAAGAAAACAGCACCCAGAGGACACCCACATGATCACGGGACGCACATACAAACTCCAGGCAGACAGCATCCCAAGAATTGAACCCAGAGCCCTGTTGCTGAGAGGGAACAATGCTAACCACTATACCACACTACCTATAAAACAAAAAGCACCTTACAACAACCAGCAAATGCTGTACAAAAACTGCCAGCTCGCTAAAGGGAATGAGGGAAGAGAGATGAGTGTAAGGCCGTCTCGTACGTGATCTCCTGGTCTGTGAAGAGGAACTCCTTGAGCATCTTCTCTTTGTTGAAACTCAGGTCAGAGCACACGGGCAGCACGTTCTCGAGGAACCTCTCCACGGTCCCAGACGTCTCCCTCCCGGCTTCTCCCGCAAGCACTTTGGCTTTGTATTCGTCCGCAAAGACCACCGCAGCCGTGTCCGAGTCGAAGCCGAGCTGGAACATCAGCAGTTTCCCCTGGTCCTTCAGTTCACTCTGGGAGAACGGAGGGATAAACCAGAAAGAATAGAAAAACAGGTCATGAAGGTGCAGCTGCAAAGAAAATTCTGATGTCAGTATTGAGGCTCAGAAAACATGCTCTCAAGAAGGCAGAAATTAAACTTTACCTTCTTCGGCACCTTTCCACGACATCAAACCATGAAACGTTTATGCTATAATGCTGGAAGAGAGAGCTTTCTGGACTCTGATCTATCCTAAACTCACCTGCACTTCCAGCAAGCTTTTACCTGCCAGGGTATCTTGGCGTAGCAAGAATCAACTATTGCATATATCCAGGCTCGTTAGAATGATATCACATCACAATATCTGAAGAAAAAGAACAAACACAACTTTCCTCTGACAAAATACTACCCTGTTTTTTTTAGTTCTTACAAATCACATTTCTTTTATTCTTAGAAGTCTCTTTTGAGTGAGGGAAGTGTTACCAGCTGCCGGTCCACAAGTGTTCTGTCTCTATGAATACTGTAGAGCTGGTGTTTCATCACTATGGGCGGCAGGGTGTCATTAAACAGCTTTCGAGGAAACAGAGACATCAAGTTCTCCAGGGCTGCCATAATGTCCAGAGGTCCCTCTGCAGCTGGAATAACACAATCAAGGAGCTGATAGGATCCCACTTAATCTTGGCAAAATAATGTAATATAGCTCTGTTTTCAGTTTGTCACCACTCACACAAGCCAATTTAAAACACCTACAAGCCTTTCTATCCCCATCTACAAATCTAAGAAGTACTGACAATGTGATCACAACTTCTATAAGGAAGTTGCAATGGAAAGCTGCAGTCTAGGAAAGAGAAAGCTGAACTGTTGCAGAAAAGTCCCCAAAACGGACTTACTTGGGGTCTGGAGTATAAAGGGCTAGTCTAATAACTATCCATCATTTTGCACTCTCTGTCATTTTGTTTTATCAAACTTGTGTCATTTGTCACTTCTGTTTCAGAAAGAAATAATTTACTGGATTTAATTTTTCAGTCATGGTACAAAAGAGTATCATTTGGCAACCATAAAGTCTTTTAAAAAAAAGTTAAAAAAAGTTTAAAAAAGCTCAGACTAATAAAATTGAAATAATTCGTAATTCAATACCTTGGGATATTGACGTTTTGCCATTTTCTTGTAGTCCACGCTCTGTCTCGGATCTCCTCTTCTTAGCTCTGAAGGTGTCCGATATCAATGTCCTTTTTCTGTTCATCGCTGCGGGACGGACACATCAATATCGACAACCTCTCCGATGCTCGCCTTTATTAATGCACCGCAATCAGGTCGAGGAAGTCTTGTGCTCACTTATTTTACGCAGAGATACATCAGTGCATAACCTGTAATTTACTTATTCCAATAATGAAGGGGTTCCTGGACTGGAGTAAAAACGTAAAACGTATACATTAGAACTGTTTTATTCAAAACGGTGGTGCAGAAGCCAGGACTCCATACAAGACGCCTACGCTTGAGGTGAAATCGGTTTATTTTCTTGGGAGGAAGTTAGTTATCGAAATCGGTTTATAAACATAAACCTGGTAATTTAAATCCCAGATCAATTCAGTAAACTAACCGTCAGCAACCTAAAGCCAAATATCAGAGGGTAATGTCTAATTGTATCTTTCAATAACACAACAAAAACAACCACTATTCCAAAACTACAAAAAAAAGTTATTTCTTTGCCAGCTGGGCACTCTGTGTCGACTGGTTGTGACGCAATGTTTCGTCGCAGGACAATGACGTAGAACAAAGCCGCCATTTGAACACTGTGTACGCAGGTATGGCGGCTCAGTTGCTGAATTTAAAATAAGGTACTGCAATTCCTTTTTCACATTCTACATTGAACTGTACACCTGGTGTGACTGCTTTGGGTGCCTGGGAGTATCCATGTATGTTTTTGTAATGTCTGTTTTCTCTTGCAAAGAATTGAATTGCGCCATTGCGTTCGTGGATCAGGTTATAATGATTTGAACATGTAAGAGATGGGGGTCGCAGGAGTGATAATATAGCTGTCTTATAACAGTGCGTAATGTGTGTACGTAGTGGGACAACAATGAAACGCTCCTACAGATGATTAACTATTGGAATTTACGGACGTTGGCGAGTGAACGTTGCTCTACGTGTTAGTCCCTCTCTAACGTGCGCAAGGACGCTCCTGGCATGCGATCTGAATGTGGGCGAGCCTGGAGATTTTACACTTTGTCACCGCAGCAGAAAAGAATCGAAACCAGCAGGTTCGTGTGCCGATAGGAAACAGGCTACAGGTCTTTTAGCCGCAAAGGCATGACAGGAGATACGTTTATTCAAAGTTAAAGCCTTGCGGGGAAAAAAAATACGTGTTAATATGTAGCTTGTTTTTTTTGGGGGGGGGATCGAAGCAGAAGACGATGGACCGTCGCCACAGCCCGTGTGGCCACCGGGGGTCAGCCGGTGTCCGGTCTGAGCACAAGCGCAGCAGGGAAGAGAGGAGCGGGGGCGGCGAGGACAGCAAGAGAGGCAGTTCCAGCCGCGGAGAGAGAAGCTCCCCCGGCTCCCCTCCTCCCCGGGTGCTGAGCGTGCGGAAGCAGCTGTACGACAGAGACTTCCCGCTGTACAAGCAGCCGGTGGAGGTGGGGCATTTCTCCCTGGACGCCAAGCGCAGGTTTTTCAGCGACGCCAGGCAGCTGAGGTATTACGTGCAGCCGGAGCGCTGCCCCAACTTCGACCTGAGAGACGGCTACCGCGACCGGTACGTGAAGAGGGACGAGGCCGTTAAAGAGGGACTGGATCACCTTCTCCGGTGGATCCTGGCGAACAGATCGAAGCTCCGGGGGACCCCGGACCAAGGTGGCACGGCGTCGCCTGCTTTCAATAGGTAGGGCTGGCCGGACGCCTGAGCACGCTGTGCTTTTGCATGTTTCCCGCCCCTCTGTCAAAGCGAGCTGCGGTTCCTGTTGCAAGTACATGAAGAGCAGGGGTATGACGGGGAGGGGTGAATTCTGCTGCTCTTGCACATCACTAGGGGCAGATACTCCAGGACTGGTGTACTGGAGGCTGCCGCTGAGGTAGTTAACAGCACTCGTTTCTTGACCTTGTGAGAAATTAATGCAGATTCCAAACCCCAGCAACCCAATAGCAGGAACATCAGGAGTTCCCTATCCTAGTCCTGGTGGCCCACATGCCTGCTGGGATTCATTCCAGCCCAACCTAATCACCTCATTGCAGCCTGAATTGAATAAAAGCAGTAAGTTGCTTGAGTGGAATATTTGCCAAGTTTTATTTCCCCCTCAATCACAAGTGTGTATGTTGCTTCTGCAGCACCGTAGGTAAAAGGTCACTTCCAAAAGATCGAAGAGCTGAAAGCAGCCGAACAGTGCGAACGCTCTCATGAAGTGAATTGTGTGTTCAGTTTGTGTGACAGAGCTCTCTTGGAACAACAGTCAGCAGGCGTGTGTTCCTCCAGGACCAGGCCTGGGACTCTCACATGGGTCATGCTTGTGTGTCTTGCAGACTGTTTAGGATGGAGTCATTCCTTTTAATACTGTGCTTTTCCCAGCAGAAGTCCAAAGCTGCATACCTTGGTTGAAAGACAAGTGTTTTTTTTAACACTGCCTTCCCAGTGATCTCAGAAACCAGTCAAGTCACTTAAATGAAATAATGTGACATAATGAAACAGCTTAACACGGGGTCTCCCGCACCTGCTGGTCTCTGTTCCATCTGAGCTCTCAGTTCAATTATTCACCTCTAGATGAAGCCAATCAGAGGTGTAAATTGAACTGTGTTGGTTCAATGAAAGAGCTCCAGGGTGAAGGCCAGCCGGAGGCGAGGGGTTAACGGCGGTGTCATTCCTCTCCTTCTGGGGTTGCGGTTCTGCCGGCGCCAGCAGGCTGGACGTGGACTTCGTCACGTGGCGCGGTCACCTGACCAAGCTGCTCACCACGTCGTACGAGACGAGGGAGGGCTGGCTGCTGGCGGTGTCGCAGCTCGGCGGCACGCTCTACGTGAGCGAGGTGGAGACGGAGGCCGCGCGCCAGAGCCGCGAGAGCCGCACGGAGAGGCACGAGGAGATGATGTTCTGGGGCTACAGGTTCGAGCAGTACTGCTGCGCAGGTAGGCAGGCCCGTGGGAGAGCTGCAAGACCTAACTCCTGCTGTCCCGAAACCCAAAACGGCACCGCTGCCTATCCTCAGCCAAGCACCCAGGCCTGACAGGCCTCGTTTTTGTTCTTTTTCTGTGTGGCATGAATGCTGACTTGGAGGATGGGTCTCCCTGTGGGAAACGGGACCGGTGTCGCGGTGCGATCCCAAGTCTGCGAGCTCCTGTCACTTCCTGATCCTTTTTTTCTGTGCTTTCTGCCCTGGCAAGCTCTGTGAGACGCAAGGATCACAGCTCGAGGCTTGTGTCCCGCGCCACATTCGATTTCAGCGAGAGCCCACGGTGCGGTGCTCCAGTCAAACGTTATGCAGTACACAGTCCCCCTGCAGCCAGCGTGCCTGCGGCTCTGCCTCCCTAGCCTCTTGCCCTCTTGCCCCCATGTTGCAGACAAGCCCGGGGGCAGGCCTGCCCCCCGCGGGGTGGTGAACACCAATGAGGCCTACTGCACCGTCGTCCGGACGCGGCTGGCCGGCCACAGGCTGCTCTTCTCCGGAGAGGTGGACTGTCGGGACGAGAGCCCCCTCTCGCCCCCCGCCCCGGGCTGTTACATAGAGCTGAAGACCTCCGCCGAGATCTGCACCCCGAAACAGCGCAGCAACTTCCACAGGTGCGGAAGAAAACCGAGGGGCCTGTTATTTGTCTTCCTGAGGAGGGCTGGTCTGGAGCTCTGTACCGTCTGTAGTTCAGTATCGCGTCTTGCACGTCGCGCTGATAGAGACAGGAGTTACAGGCAGAACGGAAACCGCCTTCCCTGCTGGGAGCTGTTTAGTCAGAGAAGTGTCATTCTTGGACGAGCTCAAAGCTGTATCGCTCTGCAGTTCCCAGCCGGCAGCCCAGTGAAGCGCCGCAGGTGTGAGCCTGGCCAGTAACAGGGAGACCTCCTGGGAAGCCTAAGGCTGCTGCTGGAAGAGGTGTTAGTGGAACCGGTAGGGGGCGCTCACCCTGCAGTCTCTGTGGGTCCTAATGCCCCAGTATAGTGATGGGGACACTATATGTAAAAAAAAAAAAAAGGCGCTGTCTTGACCAAGGATCTGACTTTCTGTGGTCATTAAAAATCTTAGGCATTTCTCAAAAAAGAGTAGGGGTGTTACCCCAGTGTCCTGGCCACATTTTCCTCTGGCCTTTTCTGATCCTGGCCTCCTAATAATCCCCATCTCTGAACTGGCTTCATCACTCTGCTCTCCTCCCCACTGAGAGCTGGTGTGTGGGGAGTGTACTGGCACATCATCCAGGTGGGGCTGCACACTGGTGGTGGTGGAGGGGATCCCCATTACATGTACAGCGCTTTGAGCGGAGTGTCCAGAAAAACGCTACTTTACATAAGTGTAAGGAATTATTATTAGTAGTAGTGTTATTTTATTATTAGAGACACAGTTCAGCAGGGCCTCCTTACAAGATGATGTCTGGTAATATGTCCTGAAGGCTCAGTTAAGCATTTATTATAAAATCTCAAGCCTTTTGATTTTTGTCTAGTGTGCAAAGCATAATGGGTATAAACAGGTGTGGTACAGTTCAGCCTCCACTGCACCAGAATAGTTTTAAGCATGCTGTACTGGATACACAGTCCTCACACAGCACTGCCACGTCGGCAAGGTGGATATATTTAATCCCAGTCACTGTTTTTCTTTCTGCTGCCTTGTGATGCCTCTTGATTCCTGGTTCAGGTTCAAGCTGTTGAAGTGGTGGGCTCAGTCCTTCCTCCCGGCTGTCCCAAGAATTGTCGCTGGATTCCGTGACGATAATGGTGTCGTCGTCTCCGTGGAAACGTTTCACACCTCTAAGATCTCCCAGCTCATCAAGGTAGGCGCTGCGGGCCCTCACCTTTGGATCTCGTAGAGTGTGTTTCCTTTTATATTGAGTGTCATTGGTCTGTAGTAAGTCTTTAAGGAAATAGTGTAACACTCAGTCAGTGGATGAAAGGATATAGGAGCTGTTTACAGTTTTTGTACCCTTTGATCCAGTGAGAGAGTGTCACACTTTTTGTATTTGGGTGTTTCCTTGGTTTATCTACAGCTGATTTTGGTTTTGTTCCAGCTCTTTTGACTCTTTTTACGTTAGGTGAGCTCGTTACCCATTTACTTATCATGCTTACTTACTTGCGACATTGCTGTTTGAAAGTGTGTTTATGTTGGAGAAACACTGGCCCGGGGGGTTGTGACGTAAAAATCGATTGTTTCTCTCCCCCCCCCCCCCTTCTGTAGAGTGAGCCGAACTGCTGGAAGCCAACAGTTTGTATGAATTTCTGCTGCGACTTCCTGTCCTTCGTCAAGACTGTGGTTGCAGAGGACGACCCCAGGTGAGGTCGGGAGTGTGGACTGTCAGCATCGAGGTCAGGGGTCACCAGGGCCACGGTCCTGGGGAGTCCCTGCCCAGTCCATTTAGTATTAAAGGTCACACAAGAGAAAAGCCGGTCTGCCCATCAAGCTCGTCTGATAGATGGTAGTTAATTGGTCCAAGGACCTCATCCAGCCGGTTCCTGAAAGAGGCCTGGACGTTGACCTTGACCGCATGGCCGGGCAGCTTGTTCCACACTCCCCACAGCCCTCGGAGCAGCTGGGTTGGCTTATTATTGTATCATTGCGAGATTTTATGGGTTTGTTTCTGCTACTGTATGTAGGTGGCAGCCACAGCTGGAAAAATCCGAAGCGGATCTCCAGATAAAAAGGTTTCAGGATGGCAAGGTTACACATAGACTGACTGTTACTACTGCAAATGTTTTTCTCTGCAGCCATCTAATAAGACTGATGTTCTGATGTGGTGGTTCAGGAAGGCAGCGCGTGGTGGCTTTAATGCTCATGGTTGTCTTTCCTGTGCCTTAGGGTGGTGTACCTGTTCTCCTGGGAACCTTACCGAGATGTCACCTACTCCGTTCACAGGGACTCTGAGTACAGCTTCCTGCCGGACTGGTATGTGAAGGAAATGACAAACACGGACCTCCTGTAGGCCCACCGCAGCTGAGCGCTGTAGTTTTCCCCACTGAGGGCCCGATGGCTCTAAGGAATCCAGCCGGATCCCACTGGAGAACAGTACAGCCAAGGAAATCTTGAGCGGCACTCAGACAGGGAAGTAAAGACACGGAAGCGCTTTGGTTTCCCCCGGGACCTGGTGGGAACTGTGAGTGGAGGGTCAAGCTGAACAGGAGGGAAGAGGCAGAGAGACGCAGGTACAGAAAGGAGAGCTGCTGTTCGGCATCGAGTCCGTCTCGCGGGATATTCAAATCAGTGAACCCTCAGGCCCTGACTGGCTGGGAGAGGCATCCATACAGGGTCACGTTCTCAAGGCCTCAGTGCTGATTCGGATCTAGGGTGTGCTGGTAGCCAGCTGTGACCATGGTTTCCCTGGCGGCACAGCACAACTGGCATTGTCCTTGGCTGGGCACGGAGGAGTGACCCTGCCCCTTTCCTCCTGGCTCAGGCTGGCAGAGAGCGCGCCACTGTTCTCGATCCCGACTCCTCGTGCAAGTACTCGCTGCCCGGAGTGCGTGTCGCCAGGACTGAAATAAACCGATTTCAGCGCGGATCACGCATTGAGAGTGAGAGGCGGCCTTCGTCCATAAGTCTCGCAACAGCAACGTCTCCCTTTTCCAGTCTCCGTGAAATACGAGCCCGGATTCGCAGTTGTTTCAGCGCTGAGGAGACGAGGCCCTGTGTTATCATAGGATGTGTAGTTCAGGTACAGGCCTGGGTTAAACCAAAGATAAGTCAGTGCATTAAATAAATCCAGATTTCTGTACTATATTGTGTAAAGTGTTAGAAACTTAATGTCTAAATCAGGAGTGCCCAACCTTTTAATGTAAGATCTACCTTTTCATTTGCCAGTCCAAGGAAATCTACCAGTGTGAATCTGAAGCTCTTATATAGGAAAAACAGACTGTGGGCACATTGGTACAATAACGATACCCATCACTAAAATGACAGCAATTAAATGACAAATGACATTCAAGTCTGTGAGGAAGGCGAAATCCAGAAGCCACTGGTCATCCTCTATTTGGGCATATTCATCATGTTTGGGCATCTTGAGAAACTCTTTGATTTCAGGCAACAGCTGTCGGAACCTCACCAAAAATGTCTGTTTTTTAAATCTCTCAGTCTCAGTCAGACAGCAAGTCAGCAGCCTCGGCAAACGCTTTTTTTATGACTTCTCGATCCCTGAATGACTTGTGTTGAGCCTGGACGTGGCTCACACGGAGCGATGAGACGATTGCCGCTTTCCCTCTTGTATTAGGCCTTGTGAAAACCGACTGCTGCTTGATGAGATTTTAATTTTTCCATTTTTCTTTTCTGTAACTCACTTTTATTGAAGGTTATTGAAAAAAGAAATTAGTCAAATAGCCCGTTTATTTTTTGTCACACTTTCTTGCGATCGATCGACTGGTTGGGCACCCCTGGTCTAAATCATATAAACGAAAACATGACACTTGTTTGGATTTTTCTCGTCAGTGGGGGCTGTGGAGCACGGTGTTGTTTTGGATTAGAAGCAGGTGATCACGACAGATGCAGCTTTCACTTGCGAGGGTTTTGGCGATTTTTGGCTGCTCTCTGTCATGTTAACAATTGGCTCTGAGCTGCAGCTTGATAAGCCAGTCATACCTGTTCAGCCCTGGTACCAGCAGCCTAAGATAAATCAATGCATTAAATAATTCCAGAATTCTGTAGTAGATCTTGTAAATTGTTTGAAACGTAATGTCTAAATCAGCTAGCCAGGACAGGGCTGCATCCAATGACAAAAGCTGGACAGCAGACTGCTCTCGTTTTTCACTTTCGATTCTTAAAAACTGAAACTTAGTGACGGTCACGTCATATCACAGCTTCTTAACCGTTTCATCCCTGAAATTGCATTTTGTTCGAAATATGTCACAGGAGAGACGACGAGTAAGGTAAGCATGTTCAAGTGTGAAATTTGATCAAATTGGGTGTATGTACGTTCAGATACGGGGACTTGCAAATGTATTCATCCCTCTTACAAATTAATAACAAACGATGCTTGAATGTTCAAACTGGACACTTCTGTGGGTGACCAGTTCTAATTCAGCATGCAAAATCGTCATTAAAAGGCAAGTGTGCCCACTCATTTAAAATTAAAGAGAATTTTTTAATTATCCATTCATCACAAGTCAAAATGTATATCTATAACTTAATTTAATTAAGTTTTCAATCTTTTTCAATACTGTTAATGTGGCCTCAGGGCCTGCAGTACTTACTGCAATTGTACCTTAAGATACCAAGCCCAGCTGTTCCTGGATGGTACATTTGTGATGTGGAGCTGCCTGTGTTTTTCTGCAGCTCGCTGGTTCCAACTATTGTGTGAAGTGAGTATTCTAGATGTGGGTGATTTCTCCTTTTATCTTTGTACCCCGAAACTGCACAGTTTCGATTCTGCTCTGCCTGTGACGCAGATAGTTTGAAAAGGGTGAACAGAACTTAACTCGTGTTGCATGAAAAAAGGTGTTTGGTAGGAATTGGATTTTAATTATTGGGGTGGGTAAGGGATTAAATCTTTTTATATAATTAGGATAGTATATTAAAATGTGTAACTTGTGTACTTGTTTCTTTACTGTCCTATGCAATATGATGTATATTGTTTCACAGCTTTTGGGATTGAAAATGAGTTAATGAATCTGAAGAATCTAAGATTCCTCAGTCTTGTAGATATCGAAATTCTTTTTAAATTCTGTTCCAGATCTGCTAAACCGTACATCAGGAATAAAGTTTATTTTTGTCTGTAACTTGAGATTTTTGTCAATTAGTTTGTTTAACAAAATACCTAAAGAGCGCAACTCGGCACGACAGATATCAAAGTTGCCAAACTAAATCTCACACAACGGGTTGGCGAATAAGTGCCAAATTCTTCTGAAGATTGTATTTGCCCCACATAGGCATGAATGTTGCACCCAAAACTATTGAAAAGCGACACGGTGGTCCTATCCTGTTTGCAAAATGATCTTACTTCAGTGCCAAGAACAGTTAGTCTTGGGGGATTCCCATTAACCTGAGCTGCTGCCACGCCTTCTAATGCCGGTGGTTTTCCTTCCTTGTCCGTTACCCTGTTGGACGTAAGCGATGGGCCGCAAGCTGAACGTGAAAAGAGTCAGGGATCCCGAATCCTTGGACATGCGAAAGTATAGGGCTGTCGAAAGGGGCAGTTTCTCCTTAGAGCTCAATCGGGAAGATCCCAGGTCGAGGAAGTTTTCCGAGCGCTCGAAGCTGCGGTACTTCGTCTCGGCCTCCACGCCGGTCTGCTTCAACCTGAACCTCGGGTACCCGGAGAAATACAAGCCCAAGAGCGAGAAAGTCATGGACTGGGTCAACCACGTGCTGGGCTGGATCCGCCACGAGCGATACGACCTCAGGCAGGGGTGTGGCTTCGGACGCACGTCCCGCAATCCACCAGCAGCCTTATCACCCTGCAGCTCCCAGCTGGCAGCCCAGTGGAGCGCAGCGGTGTGGGCCTGGCCAGTAGCTGGAGGGGAGACTCCTGGGAGAGCTGAGGCTGCTGCTGGGAGATGTTAGAGGGACCAGTAGGGGGTGCTCACCCTGTGGTCTGTGTGGGTCCTAATGCCCCAGTACAGTGACGGGGACACTATACTGTAAAAAGGCGCCGCCCTTCCGATGAGACGTAAAACCAACGTCCTGACTCTCTGTGGTCATTAAAAATCCCAGGGTGTTTCTCTAAAACAGGAGGGGTCTAACCCTGGTGTCCTGGCCAAATTTCCCATTGGCCCTTACCAATCATGGCCTCCTAATAATCCCCATCTCTGAACTGGCGCCATCACTGTTTTCCTTCAGTCTGCCACTTCAGAGACAGTAGCCCATAACATTGAAAAAATGAAATAACATGACAGTTAGACATGTTGAAGTACAGCTAGAGCTGTATAGGGTTTTTTAATGACAACTCACAAGGCACTGCAAATGTGGTCACAGCAGTAAGCCTGCCTCAGAATCGCAAATCATACTGACCTGCAATATTACTTATCAACACTTCACTAGATTTGATCAGGAAGGACAATGTCTCACACAAATTATTGTGTTAACAATTCAGTAGTACAGCATATTTAATGCAAATCTGTAAAACTATACAAAAATTCCAAGCAAGACAATACAGCCTGGCTCAGTAACCTAACAACGCTTCCACGCCAAGCGCAGTTTTATTTAAGGAACCGGAGCTCTCTCTGCTGGCCAGAGTGGAGGATGCACGAGTGTCTGTCGTCCTGTTCCACGGCTGACGGGCGAAATTAAATTTTAAGCGAAATAAGCAACAGCACGTACAGTGATAACCCCCTTACAACGCAGAGTCCGCATTGGAAAACGATCTTGTTTTCTTCACTGCGGGGAAAACAAAAACTAGACACAGTGGCACTTAATGACGGTAGTGTCTGAAATTATTGACTTCCCTTGGCCCACCAGAGTTCAGTACCGTTTCTGTGTCACTCAATTCACAGATCCCCATCCATCTGTTCTTTAAAAATATAAAGCATTCTGCTACAGTGCACTTAAGGCAGGACAGTACTGGCACTTCAAATGAAGCCTTGTTTCCTTCAGAAACAGCTGGGTGAGGTTCTCAAATCAATACACTACTAACGGTCAACTGAACTAGATGGAGTGAATGGCCTCCTCTGGTTTATACTGTAACCTGCGCGTTCTTCTGCCCGAGATCGCCTGCTGCTAGCTGTGTCTCAGACCACACCCCTCCTAACTCCTCAGTACTAGACCACATTTTTGCAAGACGCAAACGCATGCACGAGAGCTCTCTTCCACTGTGTGAACCCATCTTATCAGTTTTTACCATCGTACCAGAAATAAAAAAGAGAATCAGACCACAAAAAATAAGATTTTCTACCAAAGCCAACTTCTGTTTTTAACTACACGTTCTGTACATGGGAGTTCAAACTGCTTTCCTTTTACAGAATGCCCTCCTCCATTCTAAAATCACCGCTGGAAATCTAAGGCCAGTTAATATGTTATCGACAGTTAACTGCTCAGGCTTAACTCAGGAGTGACAACGGTTCACTCTGTAATACAATTACAGATTTGTAACCCACAGTAGCAACAGCTTCACTGCCAAGTCTCCACAGCCTGTGTGTCTGGGGGTCAGTCTGGTTATAACGAACTCGTTACAGGAGCTCTCTAACCAAGCTGGTTTTCCTCAGACTGATGCTGAGCCCCGCTGACGCAGAATAAACAGCCACATAAGCACGTCGTGTTTTGTCTTTGCAGTAACCAGGTTTAGAAACACAGCCGCCAATCTTGTGGACAGGAGGGCTTTTCTTCAAGGACTTGTCTTGAGATAAAGAGACTTGGTGCAGCAGGACTCTTGTTACAGTGTGAGGCTTCAACGTGTCAGGCCTGTGCTAACCCCTTCCTTTCTGCTCTTCCCGTGCCTGAGAAAGATGCAGCAAATCACTGCAAACTCCCGGCACGAGTCTCTTTCCTTTTCACAGTTTATGATCCGTATTCTGCCAGTTCTCCGTGTTCTCGCAGAGCTCAGAGCGCAGACACAGGAGGTCTCGGCCCCCGCAGGGTCTCTCAGGGCTTCAGTAACAGCAGGAGGCAGATGAGGATCGATCGGGGGACGGGGGGGGGGGGACTGTGGGAAGGTGTCGGGGCAGGTTCTCCTGTCGGTGCTGCAGCAGGTGGGCTGGGCCCGGCCCGCGGGTCAGCGCCTGACCTTCCGGGACAGCCCCATGACCTTGAAGGTGACGGCGGTGATCTTCTCGTAGACCACAAACATGAGGGCGGCCGTCAGCACGGTCTGCAGCAGCTTGGCCTCCAGCCCTTTGTACAGGCCGGCAACCCCCTGCTTGCTGGAGAGGCGACGAGGAAGAGGAGGAAGAGGAAGGTAAGGCAAGGCGGGAGGAACACCCCGGATCGACTCTCGTCAGCCCCAACTTCCACATTCATGAGACTTTTGTCCTGTGTGAGGATTATTATTTATCTAATACTTTCCTCTAAAGCGACTTAACATTTATACAGCTGGACACTGTCAGACCCGTCCACGTTCAGCAGCGACTCCCCCAGGGATCTGAACCCGCAACCTCCCAGCTGCCCACTCACCCAGACTCCCCCAGGCTCTGTCTGTCCATGGACCTGCAGAGCACCTGTACTGGTTCCACCCTTCCGGCTCATACCTACCTGATGCGCTCCATGAGGAGGTGGACCACATTCTGGATGCTGCCCAGGAGGCTCTTCCCAGCCTCGGATTTGTACTGTCCGAACTAGGGAGAGAGCGAGACGGACCTGAAATGCCACATCTTTGACCAGGAGAGGTTGCACAGAATCTGCATTTGCGTCCATCTTACTATCAGGTCACGCCCTTATTAATCTTTTAATTTACTTTACTTTTAAAAATGAAATGGACACAGGCTTCTCTGAGCCAAGCAGGACAAGGAAGAGGAAAAAGTATATTATTAGTGTACATTTAAAAAAAAAAATTCCCCAATTATTTTGGTGTGCTCTATACCCCCGTGCCCTCTCTCGTTCTCCAAACCTCGAGAGCTTAAAAGGGTTTCGTCTGCGTTTTGCTTCGGCTTTCTCTCCGTCACTTAGAAACCAGATGCCCTCTCCCTCGGAATTCCTCCCGGAGCCATCTGGAGGACGGTCCACACAAAGAGCGACAAGCAGGCGACTGTTTACCCTCAGTATGGCCTGCACGGTCTGCAGCGGGTACGTTGCGGTGGTTGCGATGGCTTTGGCGAGGGCTCCCATGAGGAAGATCTCCAGCGATGAGATCTGAAGGGGGAGGAGAAACACACTCAAGCCGAGTTCGCAGCTTACCGCCCGGCAGGGGCATCTGGAAACGGAGAGGTCACACACGAGGGTGACCCTCAGTCCCGCCGGCTTTGTGGCTGCCCTCCTTAAAACCCTGATTTTGTTTTGGGGCCCTGGAACTGCCCTTCGATGAAGTGGCTCCGAGATCACGGGAGCTAAAAATACCAGCAGCCGCTAGGCTCCCAGGGACCGTGGCTGGTCCTCACCCTCGTCTTCATACCGGCTGCGTTCCCAAGTGGATCAAAGCTCACGCTCTTTCCCCGTCGGGCCTGGGGCTCGGGATCGAGTGGCAGGGCCTGCAGCTGACAGGGGCGGGCGAGGGGCCCTCTCACCTTCCTGCGGCCGCGGCCGGCCCTCCTCTTCATCGCTTCGTAGAACATGAACTGCACCGCGGGGTTGAAGACCAGGAGGAGGGAGGGCAGCGTGCCGTTCCACAGGGCCCCCAGCCCCTCGCGGGCTGCGATCTGGGAGAAGGCATCTAGAGAGACGGGGGGGGGCTGTGTTACGCAGTGCCTGCAGGGGGGGAGTTGACTCATGTGGTCTCACGTCAGGCCCAGCTTTAAAAGCCAAGGCAACACGCGGCGTGGTCTGACAGGGTGGCTCACCGAAAATGCCCTTATAGTGAGTCTGCTGAAGCTCCTCGTTCCTGAACCTGGCTCCCTGCAGCTTCAGCCTGGTGTTGACGACCCACATGGGGGTAGTCAGGAGGACATTGACGGCCCCTGAAAGACACCGTGAGCTCAGCCGGGCTGGGAGTTCAGCCTGCAGAAACCAACGCCTCACACGTTGGCTTCAGTACAACCTTCCTTCTCACAGGAGACATTGGCTTGGAAGATTCACTCTCCTCGGCTCACGCGAGTTCTGTCTAGACTGTGGGCGGCGCCCTCTCACCCGAGATGAAGCCCATGAGCAGGTCTCTGCCCGGCCGGGACCGGCCCCTCTCCAGCGCCCACAGGGCCTTCAGGGTGTTGAAGGTGTAGAAGTACACGAAGTTGGAGCAGCAGAGGCTGGAGATCACGGGAAACCAGCCACGATACAGAGCCGGGCTGCAGGAAGAAGAGGGAAAGCCCGCTCCCAGGCGTCACACATCCGCGGCGGCTCAGGCCCCCCCGAGCCGCGACAAAGCGGCCCCCGACCAACTACCCTCTCCGCCATGGCCGACCTGCGCTGCTGTGGGCAAACGCAGTCCCTGGCCAGAGCGCAGCAGCTGCTCACTAGCGCCTCCTCCCCCTGGGGGAGGCAGCGGACCATGCGCCCTGCGGCAGGTCCGGCTCGTCACGAGACCCCCCCCCAGCCGCCCCGGACGCCGACCCCGGCTGTACTTACACCCCCTCCTCCTTCGCGATCTCGGCCAGGATGACGGGAGTGGACCTGGACTTCCGGTGCTCGTCCACTGAAAGTGACCAGCCAAACAAAACCGTCACCGCGGCGGCCAGAACTTGACCATCAGTGTGCAGTCCCTCAGGGCTCAGAGCAGAGCCTCAGCGCTGGGGGACTCTTCGAATAAAGACCGACACAGTGTCCATTCTTTCACCCTCCCGAAGTCAAATTGATTTTAATAAAAGATCACCCTCAGTGAACATCAGAACATCTTAACCCTTTCGGAACAATAACGAGAACAAAGCAAAATAAACACTGCCCTCAAACAGAACAGACATGGCCCCAGTGGGCGCTGTGCCCAGTTAGACCCAGGTTCATGAGGTCAGGAGGTCATGTGATCACGGGGCACCTGCAGCACAGCGCAGCTGTCCCGCGGCGGGTCTGGGTCTTGTGCTGGTCAAGAGTTTGGTCTGAACCGAAAGCGTTGCTGGTACCCCTGCCCGTCTCACCTTGCAGCCGGATCCTGGCCGTGTCCAGCGGGAAGAACACGCTCATGGCCGTCGCGCTGCCCTGCGGAGGCACGGAGCGGCGGGGGGTTAGCGCCGACACGGAACAGCCCGCACTTTCAACCCGCCCCTCGACGGGGCTTTTTCCGCTCGGGGGCGGAAAGAAGAAAGAAAAAAAGGTCCTGAACGATCAGACCTTGGCACGGTTACTTTTTGCAGTGAGACGCTTGTCATCTGCGTTGACGTATTTAGCAATGCGGTAGTTTGTATTTTGTGTTACCGTGAAGCACGCTGGCCGGGGCTCAGACGGATACAGAACCCGCAGCTAGGCGCCGGTCAGATAAAAACTCGCACTAAAACAAGACTTTCCGAGACTTCTGGCACCAGCGCGATGGCGTTGAAGTGAAAAGTACATAAAGACGCGTTGAGACCCTGAAATCCGAGCTCAGCTCGTCCAGTTTGCCCCGAGTCTCCTACCACAGCCCCAGCGACGGCGTGTACGAGGGTCTCATAAGACAGCAGGCCGACGGCGGCCACCGGGGGCTCCGACATTTCCTCCTGCTGAGGCGGGGGCGACATCTCGGCGCGGTCCTGGCCAGGGCGCATGTATAACACCACCGGCTCCAACTCCTCTCCGCTCCCGGGCTGACTGCGGCAAACGGCCCTCCCTCCTCGCTTCCTCCTGCGTGCAGAGGAGGAGCTACGCCGGAGATGGCTCTCTGTGTCCTGTAGGGCGGGGAGGAGGGGGGAGGGATCCCCGACATCCAGGTGTTTCGGGTCCGACGTGCGGGAGTCCAGGAGAAACTGAGCAGGAGGCAGCGGGTTTGCGCGAGTTCCGTTCAGTTTAGTTGTCACCTGCCCCAGCGCAGTGAAATGCTTATTTGCACTTAGGCTCCGATACAAAGGCATTACAAGGAATCAACAAAAACAGAAACACAGAACAGCTGCAGCAACAACAACAACAACAAGAAGTTAAAAAAAAACATGCAACTTAAAAAAAAAGTCAGACAAGTAGTGTAGGTTGGGAACATCTGGGTGAGCCATTAGGCGAGGTATTGGGGTGCTGTTAAGGGGTTTTCTTGGGGTCTTTTGAGGGTGCGGGTCTGTCTGGGTTTCTGCGGGCAGCCTCGAGTCACGTGGGTTTTAGCGAGCGCCCCCCAGAGGAGAGTCCCGGTACTGATTCGGGCCCGGGCTGTCCCGTAGGCAGGCGAGGGAGCCCAGACAGGGCCGGCTTTTCCACAAGTAAGGGCTGAAGAATTCACACCCCACTAGCCACGACTGGCTCGGCGGAAGAAAAAAACAAGAGGAGCCGAATTCGCGGCGAATATTTTAATTAGAATCAGCTCCGTCAAATCTCTTTATGTTTAATATCCCCTGCTCTTTTTTTTTGCGTTTGTCAAAAGAAAAATTTAAATATTTCGTTTTGGGAGTTTTTTTTAAAGAAACTTTGGTTTACCCTAGATCATTTCACTTCCATTGTCTTCCATACTAATGGAGATACTAGTACTGTCTAAAGGGGTTGGTTGGTGCTGAATTCATGTTGCACGAATTATATTTTGCTGTGGGTAACTTTATTACTTATGTCTATTGCACCATTGTGTAGTTTGCTTTTATATTGCTGTAGGGCGACTCGTTGATTGCGAAATAAAAGTATTTCGTGAATAGCAATGTTTTCCGTTGTGTTAAAGCCAGGCTCTTAACGGTGTAATCCTAAAATGATCTCGGCTAGCCGACAGTGTAACAATGGCGGCACTGTAGGCTCATCTGTTGGAGTGGTACAATAATAACAAGAGAATTAACTGACCTACCGAAAAGAGCTCCTCCTTTGACCTCACGTCTTTAATGAGCACATTGACCAGACAGAACAAACTGTTCCCACAACCCGGAGGAATTAAGACCTCCCGGTTCCAGATCTGCGTGCGTGTCGGAGCGGAGGCGCATCATCTTAATTACAGCAGCTACTTATTTCAGGGCGAGCCTGTTCAACTCAACTCTTAATATATTTAAAATAGAATTTTAAAACCCATACAGCAATTTTGTTGTTATGAAAGATATGACTGTGTGCATAGTTGAATCATCGGTTATTAAGACGTACGGTATTAAGTAATATGTATATATTTCTAACTTAGTTCAGGTGGGTAGCTGTGTCAGCATGCGTAGGCTGGAAAGGAACAAGTAATAGGTTTATTCCTGCTGAAAAGAGAAGAAAACACAACGTTTCGGCCGTGGAGCCTTCTTCAGGTGTGGAATTTTATTTTCAGCACGGACTAAACCTATTATTTCTAACATATACATGTTAGAAAACAAGCCTTATTAAGTCATATGTAGTTACAGCCTTAACTAGAACAGAATTTTAGTTTTTCTCGTTCAAAAAGTGACTTTAGTTTCCTTTAAAATAAACAAAATAGATATGTTATTTTATAGTAATGTCTCCTTGGATATAACACAGATCGAGTCACTCCATGTCTCGATGTGTGATACAATTATGTTTTGATTTTTGCCGAAGAGGAGGGAGAGGGTGAATTTCATTCTCCTTCTTGTAACACACCGCAAAGAGCGGATCGATGAAGTCCTCGCCGTACAAACTGGCGTCTCCCCATTTGCGCCACCCTCAGCGCACACCGAGCCGGGAGAGATGGACTTTGCCTGCGATTTATGGCCCAGCAGGTGGAGGTGGCGACTCGGCCTTTATCTTCAGCCCTTCGTGTTGAAGAGACTCTTGTTTTCCAGGCTGGCGGGGGCGATCATGCGAGGCGTCCTGCGGTAGAGGCGCTGGTCTGTGTCCCGAGGTCTCGCCATCAAGCTGAGAGAGAGAGAGAGGAGCGGCACCGGTCATCATGTCTACGAGGTACCATAAAGCGGCCATCGATGGCTATCTGGACCTGCTGAAAGAGGGCACCAGGAAGGATCTGAACACCCCGGATGAGGACGGCATGACCCCGACCCTCTGGGCGGCTTTCCACGGACATCTCGAGGCGCTGCAGCTGATCTGCAGCAGGGGGTGAGTAAGGCGAGGAGCCGGCATCCGTTTCGTCGAGCGGCCGGTGAGGCGACTCACCGGGGCGAAACCCCAGAGCAAACCTGACCGTAGAGGACAGACGGGATTGTAAAAGTACAAAAAGTACACTTTTGTAGACCACGAATGGCAAAACCTACCCTTATTTTTTTAAACTAATATTTTGTGTGCAAAATGCTTGAAAGTCCCATTTCCATATATTAATACAACGTAGTTTTAACTTTTTTTTTCCTTTTGCGTAATATGTAAAAAAGCTTTTACTTTTCTCAAAAAACAGAAAAAAAACTAAAAAATCCATCCAGAGATTTTTTTAATTAAAAATATTCACGATGTGAATTCTGTTCTCCAGCAAATAGAGATCATATAAATGGCATTTTTCCTCCTACTTATGCTTCAGTAATATGTCAAATGTCCTTATATTCACCCCCTCCTTACTTTTTAATGTTCTCTAAAATATTCCGCATGTATTTGGACGTTGATTTTGTCGCACAGCGTCTTAACGATGTACAGGATATTATTACGGGATACTTTACAATATTATATCGCCTTCATCGATCTCTTCCGCCTGTGATCTCTTTTATCTGTTTGACTTCAATCAAACAGTATCTCAGCAGGTGCTGAAAGGGTCCTGCACTTCATTTTCGATCAGAAAGCGGGTGGCGCGAGTGACGCGCGTCCCTTAACGTTGATTTAAACGCCTTGAACATAGTGTAGCTGGTGCTTTCATTTTCCGTTCGCCAAACGACCTGACAAGAATGATGCCGGAGTTAAACTGCGATCAGCGACCATCAAACCAGCCTCCCCCAAGTGCTGTAAACAAGCGCTTCCCATTTTAATGAAAAAAAAAGGGAATAAACTCAGAAACAAAAGCCTACAGTCTACAAACAGGAGGCAGAACAAAAACAGAACGGAGTTGCTCACGTCGGCTTCCTCAAAGGTGGGTGGGGTGGGTGGTATTGCACATACCTGCAAAGTCTCTTCATGGGATGAGACCTTTATACCCTGCAAGAAGACACTTCCTCAGTGCTCTAACACAGACATAACGTCACCACAGAGAGTTCTAGACACTTAGCTAGCAAGGTCAGCTGAGCTCTTTGTTTTTGCATTGCACGGTTTTTCTTTTTGTTCACCAGTTCCTCCAGTTTTCAACTCCACTCAGTTCAGTCTCCAAACACCCGGAACTTCCAACAGCAGGTCAAGCAATCCGGACCCCAAGACAAGAGCTGGGCTCTTCCTTCCTCGCGCTTTCTCCCAGGGAATCCACTGATCTCTGGGAAGGTGGCGATGGTACAGCCGCACGCGGCTCTCGTGAGGCCCAGACCAGTGAACGCGCGGGGGAACTGATCTGGGGACCGTGCAGCCGGTGTCACTTGTACTTGTGGGTTTGTCAAAGCTTGAGAAACGCGAAAGGACACCACGGGCAGGTATCAAAGGTTGCTGTGAGATTATCACCTGCTGTATATAACAGCTTTCAGCAGTTATCAGTGCAGCTTTTTAATCACACGGGCGAAGTGATCAAACATCGTTTTTTTCTGAAACAACAGAATATCATTTCAACAAACATACTTTTCTCCTGGGATTTTGTTGCAGGACCACATCAGCCTGTTGAAGCCTTGACATATTTTACAATGGCTTTTTTTTTTGCTGCGTTTGTATCGTGAAATATCGTTTAAAAACTCTCGCCCCAGTTTGCGTCACTTGCAAAGCTTTTTAGGAGCTGAAGCTTTTTAGGAGCTGAATGATGCCAGAGATCTAATCAAGCAAAACAGAATAATGCTCAAACAACACAAAGGGCTCTTTCAGTTCAGAGAGGTTTGAGACTTTACTCTGCAGCTTTTCAATCGCATGTGTTCACACTGTAGCAGGAGAGAGCCAGAGAGAATTTTAGTCATTATAACAGAAAAGATCTTACATTGTTTAAAAAGTATTTTAGTGAACATTAATGTAATGAGGGTGAAAGAACAATAAATGATGTGTAACAGCTAATTACTTTATTTTATGTTTTTATTCTTCTCTTTAAAATGGGAAAAAGTTGTCAGTTTGTTGATGTGTCTTTCCAAAACATAGTTGACAAGAATCATCACTATCATCACCATCATCATCATCATCAATTTCAATGAAGGCCAGTTCAGGGTCACGCTGGCCCAGAGCCTATCCCAGGAAGCACTGGTCGCAAATCAGGATACGCCCTGGATGGGACACCTGTCCATCGCAGGACTCACACAGACATTTGTGTAGTTGCTAAGCGACTATCACCTAGCGGGCATTTTACAAGCCAGTAGATAATATACATGAGGACTTTATTCTTAATACCTCACCAGTTAAGTATTCGGCGGTTGTCACATGCAAACATAACAACCCTGATCTCCTTACCGTGATAAAAGCTGTTTCCATTGGAAAATCAGTAGGATAATCAATTGCTTTCGGATATTTATCTTTTGTATAACCCTTTCCAAAAGCCCCCAAAGCCCTTCACATACTGCATATAGGAGGGGGGCCTCTTTGACCCCCACAGGCGTCCTGCAGCCCCACTGCACAGCAGATCAGGGGGATGGGTGAGAAACTGCTCCTCCGGCTGCATTCTGAGGAAATGTAGGGAAGCTGCATTGAGTAAGCTTGTCCCCTGGTCAGCACACTGGGCAAACTCTGGGATAGAGGGAAGAGCTCCCTTCTCCCCTGCTGTCAGGCCGACAGAACGACATCGTTCTGTGAGCTATATAAAAGTGCATCAATGCACGGCCGTTGATCCAACTAAACATCCAATAATTTTCATTACTGTCTTGCAGAACCAAAATTAAACCTTATTACGGCGAAAATGTCAGTGACAATTTCCTGTTTCCCTTTTCCTGTTGCCCAATTTCCCGTTTCCTCTTCCCTGTTTTCCATTGCTCCATTGGCGTTGCTTACTGTGGTGTGACGCTGATGATGGCGCATCGTTGGAGTGGCGTTAGCTGGGTGGTGCAGTAGGCTGCAGTAGAAACAGTGGCAATCCGTCGTTTTCGCTGTTTCCTTGTGTGATTCCAGGGGAGACCCGGACAGGAGCGACATCTGGGGCAATACACCTCTGCACCACGCCGCCTCCAACGGCCACCTGTACATCCTCAACTTCTTGGCGAACTTCGGGGCCAACCTCTTCGCCCTGGACAATGACTTCCACACCGCCATGGACGTGGCGGCCTCCAAGGACCGCATGGAGTGCGTGCGCTTCCTGGACAGCGCGGCCTCCCAGCAGAGCTCGCAGAACCCCAGGAAGGTGGCCAAGCTGAAGGAGCAGGCGGCGAGGGACGCGGAGAGGAGGGTCAAGTTGTGTGAGAAGGTCAAGAAGAGGCACGAGAGCAGGATGAGCAAGAGGCAGGAGCGCGGCTGGGGGACCGTGTCTGAATCCTCCTCATCCTCGCTCTCGGGGGCGGGCAGCGTCGGCAGGGCCGGCGAGCAGTTCTCCAGGCTCATCGCCGCCGACGCCTCGGGCTCCCTCACGGCCCGCCTGAAGGGGACGCTGCAGCGCAAGTTCGGGAGGAAGGACAGCAGGACGGCCCCAGCGGAGCGGCCGGGGGACGGCAACGTCATCTTCGTCAAGCAGGAGAACGGCTCGGCCGGGCGCCCCGGCTTCCTCGAGGTCTTCAACGAGCAGGACGAGAGCGAGGGGGAAGAGGAGGAGGGGGCCGGGAGTGGATGGAGGCAGGAGGGGGAAGAGGAGTCTGGGGAGGAGCCCAAGCCCATAAAGGAGTCCATCTTCAAGAGGCCCGGCCTGGGGAACATGGTCTTCAGGAAACACTTCTCCCTGGACATGGACACGGAGCCCGAGGAGATCTCTTACGGAGGAGACCTGGAGGACATGGGCTTCAGGATCCGCGAAGAGCTGTTCCAGTCGGATACCGATGGGCTGGCGGACGAGGGCGACAGAGACGAGCTGCCCTGGAACGAGGAGGACATCGGGCTGGACGAGGAAGACGAGGAGACGTCCCCGCTGGCCGCCTTCCTGGCCTCCCTCGGCCTGGTGGAGTTCACGCCGGTCTTCAGCCGGGAGCAGCTGGACCTGGAGGCGCTCATGCTCTGCTCCGACGACGACCTGAAAAGCATCCGCGTGCAGCTGGGGCCCCGCAAGAAGATCCTGGACGCCGCCGTCCGCAGGAAGCAGGCCCTGCGGCAGCCCGGCGCGCTCGCGGACCGCCCGCTGTGAGGGGCAGGGGGACGCGAGAGGCACAGGGGGGACAGGCGAGAGGTCTGCATCAGCTCCGTGTCCTGGGGAGCCGCGAGGGGGTCCCCTCGCGTGCCAGCAGCGACTGCGGCCGCTCGGCGGTTGGACTTTGGCACCCTGGGAGAGTGAGAGCCGACGCTCCTGGCTGGAAACATCAAGAAGGGACTGGGAATGCACTATAGAAACTCAGACCCCCAGCGCGACAGCGTGTGGGGGTCACGGCGAGGTGCTGTTCCCTCTTGCCCAGCTGAAGACCTCCTGCCGCTGCTGCTCCAGCATTTAGCCATTAGTGCCAATTCTTTATTTTCTGAAAAAATGCCAGATTAAAAATAATTCATATCTATAGTCCGTATCTTGAAACTTCCATAATAAAACAGATATGCCAGCAGGTTACCTTATTGTAGTTATTATGTTTTAGGTAACCTCACCTTAAAGACTGAAAATGGCTTTATTCTTTTGTTAGATGATATCCTTTTTTTGACAAGCAAGCAGAAGCCAAAGTAGTTTATTTTTTAACTTGGGGGGGAAATAATGTTCAAAAAAACATCTCAAAATGAGTGCTGATGACATCGAATGATGGTGTCTGGTTTTCTCCAGTTGTTGCACAGGACGAGTGGCTTTATGGTGATGGACCTTTACAGGAACCCAACTGAATTAAAAACAGCTCCTTCTTTCTGTCCTCAAGACAGGTATTCAGTGAATTTTGTGCATCACCCAAGATGATAAACGGGAGTGCTCAGCTTCTGTGTGACTGTTTCTAACATTTGCGTAAGATGAACCTATTTTCATTCAAAGCTGATGCTTTGATTTATATATTTTATCATTTTCACTTTTGGTGAATCTGATCTGAATTACACATCAACAGAAATTGAGGGAAAAGTACATTCTCACATTCTGATTCACTTTATTCATTAATTAAAATAGGGAAGAAAAGTGTTTCAATATTTTTAAAAGCACTGTTTTTTTAATCATTTCGAGTGGTGGTATAGCCATCACTATTGGTGAGAAGATTAAATTGTGGTGCACTTACAAACTTCGAACATTTCTCATTTCAGACTGGATGCACCCATAGTGATTTATAGCGATCACTGAATGTCACCATATTCCCATGTTGCTGAGTGTTCCCCAGATTAGCGCTGATAAACACACTCCGATAAAGCCACTTGCCTCTTAATCTGAGTTTACAGTCCCACATCCTTCACTGATCTCTCATAAAGAGTAGGCAAAGTACAAGATTCAACCATGATTAGCTAGTACTTTAGACTGACAATATAAACTCATGTATTATTCATATTACGTAGTTTAGCCTAAGTACGGACTTCTTGTTACATCTTTTCTATCCATGTTTAATAATTAATCTTTCTAGAAGCAATAAATCCAGCTGATGAATCAGGTTTTGTCAAATGAAAGCCACCCCAGTGCCATTCACACTTGTAAATTCTGCTATATCTGAGATTCGTGACTGGTCTTCGGCGTGCAAATGACAGCAGACAGACACGTTTTTAGAAGATGATTTTTTTGCAGTCTTGCACTGCGGAGGGCAGCGTTGTGAGAAGTGAATGAACAGATGCAAACAGGCAACATATTCAAGTGAAATCACATTGAGTTACAGCCATCTGAGTTTCAAGCAATAAGCGCCGGAAAAGAAAGACTGTGATTCCGCTAATGAAGAGGGTTATAATTTAAACTTAACAGGGTTTTATCCTTTAATAGGCTTCAGCGCTTCAGAATTAAATCTGATGTGCGCGCGCTGGTGGAGAACACAGCTCCCGAGGGATTCGACAGAGCGTGTGGTGTCGGCCGCCAGCTCTCCTCCTCCTGGCCAGTGCTGTCCAGCTGCTGGAGTCCCGCTGGGGCTCTGCAGTCCGCTCAGTGCCGGGCCTTCCAGCCGTCAAACACCAGCTTTGCCGAAACAGCATCCTGAACCCCCATCCCTGCAACACAGAGCACAGCGGGGCCCTGACTGAGACGCCCTAGAGCAGCTTCAACGGGATATTTGTTCATCTGACAGTGTGAGAGCGATTCTGCTGTACAGACATCCAGAGCCCTTACAGCCTAATCGCGGATCAATAAGAACAAGCCTCTGCCCACAGCTACAGCGTCTGTCATTTACCCAGCGTGCCCGTTCTCACCCAGGGATTTAAAGACGGTGGTCTGCTCACGCAGGGCTGGTTTTGCTCCGTTCAGAACCTCCCCCAGCTCAGCAAACACCTCAGCCTGGGAAAACAATCGTGACGTCAGGGCCAGAGCAGAGACAGTCTGGGGACACAATCATGACGTCAGGACCAGCGCAGAGACAGACTGGGGACACAATCATGACATCAGGACCAGAGCAGAGACAGACTGGGAAAACAATCGTGACGTCAGGGCCAGAGCAGAGACAGACTGGGGGGACAATCGTGACGTCAGGGCCAGAGCAATGACAGACTGGGGGGACAATCGTGACATCAGGGCCAGAGCAGAGACAGACTGGGGGACAATCGTGACGTCAGGGCCAGAGCAGAGACAGAGTGGAGGAAAGGTAAGACAATTGGAGCTGCAATCGTCTGCCGTAGTGGGAAAGTATTACAGCACCAGGCGCATGCATGATTGAAACAGCTCTGCCCGCTGGTTAGCAGGGGAAGGCCGAAGTCGGGTGCTGTACCGTACCCCGGAGAGGATGATGTCCCCGGACTCCTGGGCTGCCCCCTCGCGACTGTCCACGTACACCACCGCGCTGCGCATCAGGGCGTCGTCCAGCTCCCTCCAGTCCGGCCGGCACGCCCCCACCGCTGCACAGCGACACAGCTGAGCGTCCCGCGGTCAGGCCCCGGCTACCGCCCTCCTCCAGGGGCTCCGGGCCCCAGCTACCCGCCCTCCTCCAGGGGCTCCGGGCCCCAGTTACCCGCCCTCCTCCAGGGGCTTCTTACGAAACGCCCCCAGTCCGGCCCTCCCCGCCTCTCCTTTTCCTCCGGCCCCTCGTCCTGCCGTTTTGTCCTGATCCACTGTACCTACTAACCGGTACGACGCAGCCAAGTGGCATTACGTTCGTTTCCGAAGGCTGTGCTCCCATTCTGGGGAAAGCCCCGATAGCTGTAGCTCAGGACCACACGGGGAAGGAAAACAGGAACTACTCTCAAACCAGCCAAAACACTGAACCGAGAAAAAGGTTTTGAGCTTGTTTCAGTAATGTATTTGAAGGTTTTTCATGACTCCTGTAAAATACATAATCATGAAAAAAATCTAAATATTCTGTATTTTCACACGTGCTGACGGCGGCACCTGTCCTTGAACAGGAAAGGCAATGCAGAAAGGTCCACCCCCCCCCCCCCGGCCCCTGGGCGACCACTGACCGTTCACGTGAGCCCCCGGCTTCACCCACTCCCCCCGGAGCACGGGCTGCGTCGCCATGGTGACGGTGACGATGACGTCCGCGCCCCTCACGGCCTCCCGCGCCGAGCCGCAGACCGCGACGGGGCCCCGCGCCGCGCCGGCGAGCGCCTGCGCCCTCTCCCTCGTCCTGCTCCACACCCGCACCTAGGGCCGCCCGCACACGCCCGCGTCACCAGGGCGCCCGGGGCGACGGCGCTGGTCCGCGCGGCGCGGCGCCCGTCCCGCCTCACCTCTTTGAAGGGGAACATCTGGGTGAGGGCCTCGTAGTGGCTGAGCGCCTGGTTCCCCGCGCCCAGCAGGCACAGCACGTCGGCCCGGGCCGGCTTCAGGAGCTGCGGGGACACGGGCGAGAGGGACCCTCAGGACGGGGGGCCAGCTCGAGGGAGGGTCCCGAGCCGCCTGGACCAACGGGCCCGGGGGCGATCGGACGCGGCAACCCTGCCGGCGGGGCGTTTCAGGAGCCAAGCGGGCTGTCTGCCCCACCGGCCCTCCCCGGGCCCGGGTTCCGGAACCGCAGCCGGGCGAGCGGGCCCCTTACCTTGGTCGCGATCGCGGAAACGGCCGCCGTCCTCTTGTCCGTGATGGCCTTCCCATCCAGGACCTGCGAGACACGCGGGAATGAGTCTCCGCTCCCGCCCTCCGGGGCACAGCAGGCCGCACCCCGAGAGGCGGAAAGGGGTACGGGGGAGGGGGGGGGAACACGTGTCAGGGTGGGAGAAGAGTGCCTGGGGAAGGGCTGAGCCCCGCTGCCCTCGCTCCGGTTTCATCCAGGCCGGCCCCGAGCCCAGCACAGCGGAGCACTGGGAAGGCCGAACTCAGACACGCGCTCACCGCCTGCAGGGCGCCCCGCTCCGGGTCGAGCAGCAGCACTGTGGCCTGGTGGTTGGGCATGGAGGAGCCCTCACCCCGCTGGTAGAACGACACCATCTTGGTGGCCAATACATCATCCTGCGGGATGTAGGCGGGCATCACCCCTAAATACCTGCACGCCGGGAGATAAAGACGTTTTATAGAACAGATCCGCACGCAGCTTTTGGACGAGGTCGGCAGCAGGTTGTAAAGATGCATAGGGGGTCGCTATTGTTACTGTCCTGATTTTTATTGAAAGACGTTTTGAAAAAAAAAATACAAATGTGGGTCTGACTTTGAGGCGACATTCATAATTGTTAAGTCGCGCGTTTCTTCGCTTCAAGTTACTCCCTTCAAAAAACTTTTTTGTTGTTGTTGTTGTTGTTGTTGTTGGCTCATTCTGCGTTATCAGGATTACAATAACACCCCGAGATGAAATGCTGGCTATGAATAAAGTAAGAAATAAACAGGTGCGATGGCCGAGGTTACCCGCTGTACTTCTCCAGGGGAAGAATCGTGCGCACCGGCTGCACCACCTCCCCGGTGCGGCTGGAAAACTGGCCCAGAGCCGCCTCCAGACGCGGCACCAGGTCCTGGTACCGCAGCAGCTCATCCACCTCCGAACCGCCGATCAGCACGGGGAGTCCCGACATTTCAACAGGAAAGCGGCGCTCAGACACTATGGGAGTCCGTCCGGCGCGCTAGGATCCCGATACTCGACCGGGCACGCTCGACAGAAGTAAATGTTCTCCTATACTGGCATTCGAGGGAAAATGAATACCAAAAACGGGATCAAAGTGCAGCTTAAGGAAAAGGCGTAAAACGTTAACTTTTCACACGCCGACTCGAAATCACGCTGCGCACTATCTTTAGGGAAGTACAGTAGTTAGCACTTCCGACTTGAATTTCGGGTTTCTGAAAGAGCTTTTCAGCAGTGGGAGGTTTCACACCGAAGGAGAGAACAGGCAACAGAACAGTTGACTTTATGAAATGCACAGAACTTTACCTAAAACATAAAACTGAGTGCGTCACAGTTAGGTTTCAGACTTCCGGAGTTGTTTGTACTACAACGAGGGTATATGACGAAACTAATCAAAGTACGAATAAAGACGCACGACCCCATCGGCTGCATTCACAGTAAATAGCAATGAAATGTTCTTTTCATTTTGGGTTTTGTTAGGTTTACGAAATTCACACACACCAGCCGGGCTAATTGTCTGGATCTGTTTCGATAGCCCTCGTACAACGTGTAACTTGAACGTTAAACGTAAGCAGCCGCCCTAGCGCTTGAGGGCGCCCTCTGTCAGGAATACTGTAGTAAATCAGTTATATATTACTAAGGCCACGAATACTATCCTTCACCCACAGCTCATCTCATTCCTCCGTGCAGGAACATTTCTCATCCCGAAGGAACACGGCAGCGCTCAGTCGTCTCCGGGAGAAGCTGTTAAACGTCCCCCCAGATAAGGGACGAAAAAGACGCGCGTCCTAGTCACATGTATTTGAGTACGTTGGAGTTTAATGTGTAAGGAAAGAAAATCTTGGTTTGTGCAACGGGCCGCTGTTGGTATTTAATTTTTAATGTAATTGTGCAAAACGCAGCATTCAGTTAGCCCTCCATTTGCTCGTCTATGGACCGCATGTTGCTCCATTGTACTTTATTTTGGACACTCAATCTGTATATACCTATGCACATTTTGCACATATTGTTTTTACAGTGACTATGAGCATATTTTGCACACACCTATGTATTTATCTTATTTATTTTGTATTGTTGTACGTATTTTAATTTTTCGTTTATTCTGATATCTGTTTTTTTTTTTGCTCGTCTTGGGCTGGACTGCTGTAATCCATCAATTTCCCTTCGGGATCAATAAAGTCTCATCTATCGATTCCTAAAAAAACAGGCGCAGGAGTCCGGCCCACCTCGGGGTGCGCCTACTCCTCCCGCTCAGCAGAGGGCGCTGTTACCTTTCCCTTCACCCGTGCGTCCCGTTTGCTTTCCTGACGGCAGCTGACGTGCGTGGTACTAAGGAGATGGCGTGACGGCGTTCAGTCCACATTTGTGGAGTCTGATTTGCATTGTTTATGTGCGAATACTAGGCTGTCAGATGGCCATGCCTTGGGACGACAGGTAATGGTAACCCCCCCTACTAAATAAGTTCTAAATTAATTTTCCTTCTCTAAAGTAGCAGTGTCGGTGCAATCGAGGAATAACTTGATAGGGGCTAGCACGTATGTTTATATATATATATTGCTCCAAGTGATGTTAACGCTAGTTGTATGTGATGGGTGAATAATGTCCGTCCGTGTGCACAGGAGCGGGGTGAGGTGGCCTCAGTGCACTGGTTTTGAAAACATGTTCTTTCTGGACCCGACACTGTGGGCATCTCTCGTTGTCACTGTGCTCCTACTCCTTCAAACCTTCAAGAACGGTGGGGGCAGAATCCGCTTTTTAGCCAAAATAACTTGTAAACTGTGTTTTGAAAAGGCGTGATGCCGACCTGCAGCGGCGCTAGTTTGTTTCTGGTCCGTGTTGGCGATTTGCGGGTTCACCTCCCTCCCTCCGTGAGCCGATTGCGCTCTTATTGATCTTTTATTGAGAGCAGGAAAAAGAGCGCCCCCCCCCCCCCATAAGATCATGGCTGCAGATATCTGTCCTGTCCTATCCCTGGGGGGATTCGCGTTGAAAAAGACTGCCTAGGGTCTAATGCATCAGGGATCGATGGAGGAGTAATTGAATACCATATAGTATTATCATGTGCAGGTTTTGAGAAACCGTCAAGTGGGCTGTCACGTACTGTACTCAGTCCTATATCACCAGAGGTGTAATCTCCATCCCCGTTTTAGTGGCTGCTCCGGGTTTATAAAACGGTGTCGAAAGACTGAGGTTTATTACTGTAATTATCTCTATTTTATGTAGCATCTTCACCGTCACAAGGCGCTTAACAATAAAACAGAGGCCAAAAGAGACGGCTGACGTCTGCACAGCTGCAGTAATTCTGGCGAATGTTCCACACGAAGAAGTAGATGTTCAGTTGTGTCTGTATTTCCAGGAGAGATTGCCTGTGAATCACAGTTTTTGTGTGAATTAATTAACCTATAATCTCCCTTCACCCCTGTCTTGGACATACCTGCTCCTAATGAAGACAAGTGTGATTCAGCTGGGAGCCCTGTGGTGTTATTACCCAACCCGATTAGCCACACAAGCTGCAGGCCCTGAGCTCTCGGGGCCCTTAAGGGTGGGGCTCGGCTCAGGCGGTCTCTGCCTGCCGTTCCCCGGGAACTGAATCTGCCCCGGCCCGACGGTGCCCCTTCTTCCTGCCTTGCTCCCAGGCGGCCCTCCTGTTTCCCTGGTGCGGCGCGGGGGCAGGCTGGAGTGGCCGGACCCCTGACCGGTTATCTCTCCCCTCCGTTCCGCAGCCCGCGGTCTCCTTAGGCGGGAGTGTCGTGGGAAGATGGACGCCATGGCCGCCCCCTCGTCCGTCACCGCCCCGCAGGCCCCCGCCCCCGCCGCGACGCCCTCCAGCCCCTCCCCCGAGGACCCCGGCTCCGCGCTGGCGCCACTGGACAGCGAGGACTACGTGTTCGTGGAGGCGCGGCACCCCAACAGGGTGCTGGAGGGCCTGAACAGCCTGCGCCTCAACAACGCCTTCTGCGACGTCGTCCTGTGCTGCGGCGGCCAGGAGTTTCCCTGCCACCGCATCGTGCTGGCCTCCTTCAGCTCCTACTTCCAGGTGGCTCAGCGGGCTGACGGGCACGTTCGGCGCGCTCGTGTGGGTGTGTGGGTGTGTGGGTGTGTGGGTGTGTCTTGGTGTGTGTGGGTGTGTGAGGGGCCTGTTAAGATGAGACATCCATCAGTGACAGGAGACACAGTATTCTAGACCCTAAATAGGCTTAATGTGTACAGTGTATACTTGTTTTGAGCTTGTGTGTGTGTGTGTGTGTGTGTGTGTGAGTGTGTGAGCACACCTTCCCCAGCCAGACAGTAGGACAGAATGCCTGAATCACAGCCCAGAGTCTTTTCAGACGGAAACTGAGGTGGGCTCGGGGGAGACAAGCAAACGGAACAGAAGTCACCCCTCTGGAGAAAGGGAAACAGCACAGTCCCTCCCCTCTAATCAGCTGGGGACCCCAGTTAGAGACCCTGGAGGCCAGCCATGCTCTTCCATTCTCTATCCATCTTCCTTAGTTACCTAGAAACCTTTATAAACGTATAGTCTGTCGCTTATTTTAGCATGTGCAACCTAGTCTGAATCTCACGGAGCTGTTTTGGCTGTGAAGTCACTTCAAGGGGGGGGCAGTTCTCCTGAGGGGTGGCGTTTGCATTTAGCTCTCCTGTCTCTGAGCAGGGTCAAGGGTGCGATCCCTGTCCCCTTTATTAATTTGTGTGTGCTCAGGAGATTCTCGCCCGGGGCGCCTTGGTGTTTTCCCAGAGTCTGCGTCGAGAGTTGTGCCCGTGCAGTGAGGTAGACGCCCTGCTGGTCCCTCTCTCCCTTTCCCCCAGGCCATGTTCTCCACGGACCTGATGGAGTCCCGGCAGGAGAGGGTGTCCATCAGCGGGGTGGAGCCGCAGATGATCGGCGTGCTGGTGAGCTACGCCTACACCGCGGAGGTGGTCATCACCAGGGCCAACGTGCAGGCCCTGCTGGCGGCCGCCAACCTGCTGGACATCATGGCCGTGCGGGAGGCCTGCTGCACCTTCATGGAGCGGCAGATGGACGAGATGAACTGCGTGGGGATCCACTGCTTCGCCGAGGCGCACTCCTGCCGGGAGCTGGAGCGCCGGAGCCTGGAGTACATCCTGCAGCACTTCAGCACCGTCTGCCGCCAGGTGGCCACTGCCCTCAGCCTCCTCCCCGTTCTCCTCCTGGCCTCTTGTGTTTCCTTGTGTTCTCAGAAACCACTGACGGTGCGGAATTTCTGGATTTAGAGAAGCTGTTTTTTATTCGTGTTATACCTGCCGATTTGGAAGAGCCGACCGCGTTTCAAGTTGCTGTGAAACCCATGCCCGCACATGGGGGAGATTCAGGAAGAGTAGGCACTCCCCTGGCCCCGCCCACCATTAGGACACTCCCCCTTTAGCGTGGCACAGGCACCGCCCCCCCTGCAGGAGGATCGGCTCTGATTAGAGGAGAGGCGTGTCCCTCAGCGACATCACCTAAGGCCAGCCCAGCAAACTCCCAGCCCCAAGGGCTTTAAGTGGTCCTGTTCAGAGCCGTGTCATCGTTGTGTTCTGTGTTCTGTGTCCCAGTGTATGTGCTGATGGTGATGCTCTGTTTCCCCCTGGCAGGAGGAGTTTTTGTCGCTGTCTGCCGACAAGCTGACGGAGATAATCGCCAGCGATCACCTCAACGTGCCCAAGGAGGAGACTGTCTTTGAGGCGGTCATGCTGTGGCTGGAGAAGAGCGCCTCCCGCAGGCAGAGCTTTGAAAAGGTATCCAGGGTGTCTCGTCGCCGAACTTTGCCGCGGCCTTTATTGAATAGACGTTTCCCGGGATAAGTGCATCGGCTACGGTGCTGGTTATAACAAAGTGCTTGGTGTGCTGCTCATTGCATCAGTTAAACTGTCTCTGAGCTTGAACGCCGTGGTCTCGGGGGCAAGTGCAGGGCCTGCTGGACCTCTGAGCTCAGCAGTAGCTCAGTGTGGCTCAGAGCAGCAGGAGTGTTGTGAGTTCACGCCACTGAAGGCTGCTGCCAGGGCCCAGGCAGGGACAGACACCTCCGCCGGGTCTCTACAATTGGATTATTAAAGCTCTCGGATCGGGGCTCGTTTTATTCAATAGGTTTTAACACTGATCCTCCGGAGGAGGCGGATTTGTCGGGCAACTGTCCCTTACGTGCCGCCCTGGCCTGCAGACGATCACTGAATCCTGCTGGGCTTGTAAGCAATTTAGCGCCCAGAGCTGTAGCTCTGTCTTGGATTTTGCAAACAGCAGTCTGACCCCTGGGCAGCGCAGTGACAGCTGCGGCGAGTTTGGAAGGCCGCGAGGCTGGTCCATCGTGGGGCCCCGGTGTGGAACGTGCCTGCCGTTGGGATGTGTGGGAACAGTACGCCGTCTGCGAGTTTGTCCGGATGATCGCGGGGGGCCGAGAGGGGGTTCCCCTTGCCTCGGTGTAGCGCGGAGTATTCCAGCCTGCTCCCGCCCCGTGCGCGCGGAACTGAGCCTGGGCTGTCCCGCAGGTGCTGGAGCACGTCCGCCTCCCCCTCATCAGCCCCTACTACATCCACGACGTCATCGAGTCCCTGGGCGTGGTCCGGGAGTCCCTGCAGTGCCAGAGGCTCATCTCCGAGGCCAAGGACTACATGCTGCTGCAGGACCGGCGCGGGGAGCTCTTCGGCCCACGGACCCGGCCCCGCAGGTCCACCGGTACGCCGCCCCCCCCCGGGGCACTTCCTGCCGGCGTGTGAGCGGACGCGGGGGAGTGACCTCATCCTTGTCTGGTTTTACCTTCAAGCCGAATAGTGCAAGCCTGTTGTTCATTTTGTGTGTGTGTGTGTGATTAAAAGAGGTGAGTGGATAAAGCAGCCTGTGCGAGTGTATTACTTCTGTGGCATGTTGCCTTCAGACCTTCAGGGCCCTGTGACTTTCCTGCAGGTGCCAGTGGTTTTCTTCCTTCGTCTTGACACGTGTCCCCCGTGTACCCCGTGGCCGGCCAGTGTCTCATTCTGGGTGTGGCAGGGCGGACAGTGTCAAGTCTAGCCCTGTGTCCTGGCGCCGAGTTCGTGATTAGGCTCCGGATCGCCGTGACTGTCTTGCGGGTGAAGAGGCTGTGGTTTGATGGATGGAGGTCTCGGGGTTCAGTGGGGTTCGGTGGGGTTCGCGGTGGGGCCAGCCAAGGGAAACCCCTGCAGCTCGGAATGACCGCGCGTCTCTCCGCAGGCACAGCCGAGGTGATTGTGACGGTCGGGGGGGAAGACGACAAGGTGGTCCTGCGCAGCGTGGAGAGCTTTGACCCCGTCACTGCCCAGTGGAAGTCGCTCGCCTGCCTGCCCTTCGCCGTGAGCAAACACGGCCTGGTAGTGTCAGGTACCACCGCAGAGACCTGCCCGGGCTGCGTTTCGTCCTCCGGGCTCACGGCATGAGAGGAGGAGAGGCAAAACACAGCATGGGGTTTTCTTCTCTCTCCTTTCCAGCATGGGATAAACGTTAACTTGTTCCTTTGTCGGCTACGCATGCTGACGCAGCTCCCTACTTGAATGTGCAACCATGACCACTGAAATCAATCGGCGGTACCGTTTTCAACGTCGATAGTGAGGTGGCTTTCGGTGTCCCACGGTGACTTATTTCGCTTACCAAGGATCAGATGGGTGTCCCCCTGCAAGCTGAAATGAGTTGTTGTCCAGATGAAGTGTCCCCGCAGTGTGGAGGGAGACCCGGCCGTCCTGAGCGCGCTCTCCGCTCTTCCCCCAGGCTCCACGCTGTACCTGGCCGGGGGCGAGTTCCCCGACGGCTCCGCCAGCCGCGAGATGTGGCGCTACGATCCCTGCTTCGACTCCTGGCTGGAGATGGCGCCCATGAACGTGGCTCGCTCCGAGCTGGGTGGGCACCCGGGGGTCTTCCGGGGGGGCCCCAACGCGGCACGTTTGACGTCGTCTCGGCACGGGCCGTAGGGATGGGTAGCCTTGATGCGTTGGGTGACTCCTGCAGCCCAGCAAAAGCACGACTCTGGGCATCTTCCTAGTACTCGGCTGTACAGTATGTTTGACCGGGTCTGTGTGGGTGTTGAATCACTGCAGGTCTGTCGTGACCCGTCCTCCTGTTGTTGGGATTTTACGTGAGGGTAGGGTTCTGGAAGGGTTCTTCAAAGCGTTAGTGAATGATTGAATGATTGAGTGAGAGAGTGAATTCGTGCACGAGTCCGTGCCTGGAATGAGAGAGTGAATTCGTGCACGAGGCCGCGCCGGGAGTGAGAGAGTGAATTCGTGCACGAGGCCGCGCCGGGAGTGAGAGAGTGAATTTGTGCACGAGGCCGTGCCAGGAGTGAGAGAGTGAATTTGTGCACGAGTCTGCGCCGGGAGTGAGAGAGTGAACTGGTGCACGAGGCCGCGCCGGGAGTGAGAGAGTGAATTCGTGCACGAGGCCGCGCCGGGAGCGAGAGAGTGAATTCGTGCACGAGTCTGCGTCGGGAGTGAGAGAGTGAATTCGTGCACGAGTCTGCGTCGGGAGTGAGAGAGTGAATTCGTGCACGAGTCTGCGTCGGGAGCAAGAGAGTGAACTGGTGAATCTGTGGGTGACAGGAGCTCGGTGTGCCTGTTCCTCCCGCAGGGCTGGCCATGCTGGACGGCTTCGTGTTTGCGGTCGGGGGCTGGGAAGGCCACTCCAGGCTGGACTCGGTGGAGTGCTACGACCCCCACACCAACACCTGGTACTTCGTGGAGTCCATGAAGATGGCGGTGACCAGCCCAGCGGTGGTGGCCCTGGATGGGCTGCTGTATGTCACGGGTACGAGAGGCCGGCGCCCTGCTGAGAAGCACCCAGAAGCCCAGGGTGCGGGCCAGCGATGTCCTGAGCACATTGAGACCGCATCATCGGCCCATCGTCTTTTCTAAAGTTTGCAGTGCCCTTGAGATGTGGCCATGTTTTTCTTAAGGCCCATCTCGCCAGATAAGTATTTTCACAAGCGTTTGAATTCCCCTTCTGGGGAACGACGGGGGAATGTACACAGGACTCCGTCCTGCCTTCCTCTCTCCTCTGAACGGGCAGTAAGTGCCGTGGCACATTAACGGCCAGGGATTGCGTACGTCTCCTCTTGCCCTGTAGGGGGAGCTGTTCTGGAGGATGGCGATGGCATGGACTTGGCTCAGGTGTACAACCCCAAGCTCTGCAGCTGGACCGAGGTGGCGCCCATGCAGATTGCCCGCTCTGGCTCCGCAGCCTGCATCCTGAAGGGCAAGATTTACGTCATCGGTGAGAATAACGTTCAGTGTCATCGCTGTTCTGTTCAGCATGTCTTCGGTGATTATTGAGGGAATTATAGTAAAACCCCACACTGTGCAAAAAAAGGCAGGTCTATTCTGGTAGAAGACAAGTTTTTTTTCTTTTCACTTAATGCTTTGATTGAACATGGACGTCTGATCTAGTTATTTTAACAAGCGGGTGGTGGCTGGGACTTTGGTTGGGCCGAGTTTGTTCTCTCGTGCCTCTGTACTTCCTGCTTTCCCTGACAGGGGGCTGGCACGCCTCTACGGAGAACACGGATAAGGTGGAGTGCTACGACCCCAAAACCAACCAGTGGACCATGTGCGCCCCCATGAAGGAGAGGCGGTACCGGCCCGGCGTGGCCGTCGTGGACGGCCGGATCTATGTGCTGGGAGGGGAGGAGGGCTGGGACAGGTGGGTGACCCCGCCGTGCGCACCGGCGGGCACAGCGCTCTGGCGCTGCGCGGAGTCTGACCCCCGCCCGTGCCCCCCAGGTACCACGACACCATCGAGCGGTACTGCGAGGAGGCGGACGCCTGGGAGATCGTCGGCGAGATGCCCACCAGCCGCAGCTGGCTGAGCTGCGTGTCCCTGCAGGTGAGGAAGGACGCCCGCGGCGCCTGCCGGCCTGGCATGGCCTCGGACCGAGAGTTCCCTGCGAACTGAGTGCCCTCCTGGCCGGAGGCCCCGTGAAGCCCAGACTCCAGACTCCGCCAAAGAGCCGGCTCCCGCTCGGCAGGAAGTTCCACTCGCACAGGGGAGCTGGAGCATTGCATGCTGGGACCCTCAGAGCAGACCAGCTCTGCCTGGTGTGGGGGTCAGGTGGACGGCTTGGACTGGAAAAGACTGCTGTTGGTAGGTCCCAGAAGCTGATCGAAGTGTTACTGTGGGTTTTTTTTTTTATTTGTATTTTTCCTAGTTGCCATGTTGCCACGCACTGTTCAGTCTGTCAAGGAGTTAAGCTCCCCGGGATGATCCATGGGATCGGATCGGCTTAATGGAAAACTCCCCCCGGAGGAGTGCTTGGTTTTGCCCATGGAGCCGGCACTGCGTTGCTGCCATGTGTGGCCAGCGGGCGGGGAGGCTAGGAGCTCTCAGCCGCACTTGGATAATTGAATCTGTGACCACAGCGAGGAGCGGCAGGGACAGGAAATCGCACACGAGCTCAACAGCACGCTGGAAATCCATCACGCGGGTTTTTTTCAGCTGCAAGACAACCTTTAGGAGCCTGCTTTTTTTTAAGTGCAAAGACGGCCAAAATAAGTCATGTAGGTGGTTTCAGTGATGTCATTCTTGAAGTTACCCTCCTTTTGTGTTTTTGTGCGGTGCCGAAATTTTTTAAAGGTGAACGCTAAACCAAGCCTGTTTGGTTTGATTCCTTACCTTAAACAAACTAGCCAGGTTCACCTGTCTGCAGCTGCCTTGCTCATCGATGTGACTTGTTTTAGACGTTATGTGATCAGGACTCATAAGTGCCACTACATGTTGTAAAATAGTCTTTCTGTATCCTGATTTACGGGGAAGCGTTCCCTAACTTCGGTCACTCCCTATCCTGATGCAAACAGTACGGTTTTAATCAATAACTTCAATGATCATAAACTCTTAGCCACAATGGCATGGGTTTGTGCATTACAGTAATAAATCATAGTAATTCTTTTTATCAGGTTAATTAAAGACTGGTTGCCCTGGACAGAAGCTCATAGTTTTAGATCTTAATCTTAATAGTTGATATTCCTAACATGGCTTTGGTTGTCAGTACATTTCAATTTTCAATAAACAGCATGCCTTCTAGTGGTAAGAATGATCTCAGAATTACTTTAATATAACTGTAATATTATGAGACTAAAATAAGTTATGCTTATTTCAGGGCAATTTATGTATTTCCAGTTACAAATTCCAGTGTAACATAAAACAGTTTGTCACTATTGCATGTCAATATGATGCTTCTCATATGGTATTAACAGAAGACTTTACAATCAGTGAGGTTTGTGCTGTGTTGTCAGATCTACAGTTTTAGTATCGAAGGTGAACTGTGAACTCTTATCTAGGGACAGATTTATGTTGTTTAAAACACCAGTAAAAAGGGGAATTTGATATGCAAATTATTTCAAGGCAGGATTCTTTGCTCTTTTTCTTGTATTTGAAGTCCTTAAACCAAGTGCATGGAATACAGCTGTTCTCAATGGTTTTGATCAGCACCCATTTGCAGGAAAAAAGCTGAAGTACCTCAGTGCTCATGACACTTTCAGATTAAATGACATCTTTGCTGCTCCTGTGACCCCTATGTCACTGTGAAATTATATTAATACTTATTACTGTATTGTTTTGTTTTTTTTAAAACCCACTGTCCTGAGCCATGACCTTTGGAATTTTTCATTGCCAAGTGAAGACATTGTGTACGTGCTGAGCTTTCCTTACATGGATGTTTTGCGTTAAGTATACTTAGTAAGGTGCTTCAGTTAAAGGGCATATCAGTGACTTAATGAGGTGTGGCATGAGTGTTAATACTGTCATTTAGTAATGACATCTCTACTTTCTAATCTAGCTGGCTGGTGAGTAACTGTTATTTTTGATTGGGTATTTAAAATGTTTTGGTGAAGCTGTTGCTGTTGGTTCACTGGTGTGTGTGTTTTCTCTGAAGAATTGTGCCAATTGTTTTGCTCAATCCTGCATTCTGAGTGGCCTGTTTGTTAGTGATTGTGAAATTAGTGGGCAGGGAGCACAAAGTATGCAACATGTAGCTTTTTTGCCTTTCAGAGTGGTTTCATATAGCACACCTAAAATAATTGTGCTTTAGGGATCATTCTTTTGGGCTTTTTGTGATGATCCTGAACTAGCTGCTCTTAAGTTAAGGCAGTACGGTGAAATCCTGGTAAAGTAAGTACTGCAGAACCAACAACCCTCTAGGGTCAGGTCTGTTTGCCTCTTACTGCTCCCTTACACTTTGTCTCACGGTTCCTTCTGTTAATGTTTATTTCTGCTGTGCCTGAACACAGGGTGACCAATGCCACTGCAGGCAAGGAGCTGCCTCAGACCAGAGTGGTTTTATTGGGTCGAGCTTGTGCTGCGAGTTCTTCCTTTATGTCTTGGTAGTCAGATGAAATATTGTATTGCCACAACCCCGCTGAACCTTTCACTTACGGTAGTCTTTTTCTTCTAAAACGTGGCGAGTTAACACTGTGCTTTTGTTACTATTTCAGTGCGGTTACCTAAACCTCACTCATTTTTTGTAAGAGATAACGTTTCTGTGGAATAAAGTGCTATTGAAGGTTTAGATGGCTTTACTGCTTCATTAATGGATTTGTAATGGCATGGAGTGTGTAAATCCTGCAAGACTTCATACCCGTTTATGCACATATAAGCCAAACTTGGTATTGAAATGCTTCCGCAGGATTTAAACTAGGTATTACGGCACAAAACTGTCAGCTAATTTAAACATTGCTGCCCTTTCCCCTGCTACCTTCATCACCTCTGCGTGTAACAGAGTGGAGCCAGCAGTCCAGCAGAGCGGCACACGAGACTCGTCTTCCTGATGCAAGATGAGATTAGTAGGAAATGCATGGTCCACTTTGGAACTGGACAGATTCCAGTCATTAAAGGCATTGTTCACTTATACCCCAATCCACTGCAATCCATCTGCCAAACTTACCTTCCAGATGTGGCTTTAGATTTTCCCCCAAGTTGAAGGTCCATTGGTCATCAGGTACCTTTCAGAGCTGCATTGCTACTGAATCTTTAGTTTGAATCTCGAAATGTCATACCCTCTAAAACTTGATCATTTTTGTTTTAGATTCACTGCAACACTGAAACTTAAATTTTATTTTTAATAGTCTAAAAAAAAAAACAGCATCCAATTTTTTTTTCCCCAAGTTACACTTATTCCATTGACAAATACTGTAAACAGATTGGAATGACAGGACAACAGCCAAGTCCATTCACTCTGGGAACCAGGGGCAGAGGATAATTCACTTCATCCCTCCCCAACTATATACATACTTTCAAGAACATCGTTTCTCACCCTCGTCTTGTGGGCCAAGCTAAAGTAAATCAACAGTGCTACTCTGCCCTCTCAGACCAGGAGTCTCTCGATCGCCATCTGCACAGACTGGATCTGGGGCTTGAGCTGGGAGCCCTCCTTGATGGTGACGGAGGTGGCGATGACGGGCCGGGAGACGCCACAGGCGCGGCCCAGGGCCTGCTTGGAGCGCACGAAGACGTAGGGCACGTTCTTGTCCTCGCACAGCAGCGGCAGGTGGAGGATGATCTCGAGGGGCTCGGCGTCGGCGGCCATCACGATGAACTCCGCGATGCCGCGGTTCAGGGTTTTAGTGGCTGGTGGGGGGAAAAACAAGTCAGAAATTTAAGCACAACAGGTTGTTTTCATTTAAATGTACCCAATTCCTTGCACTTGCAGTATAATGAAGTGGGAAGTTAAAAAAAAACATCAAATTTATGATGCACAATGCCAGGAGCTCCTGAAAGTCTGGATGTGCTTAATGTGATTTAAAGGCTCATTTGAAGGACGCTTCAAAATACTGCTGCTGCTGCTGGCTATGTGAACGCAGCAACAACATACGTCCTTAAGACAGACGCAGGCAGTTATATCGTCTATTCCATGTTCTCCGACATTGTCCAGTTGTCTTTGTGGACCATGCATGAAAGGAGATGCATTTTCCACTTTTATCATACCAGCTGACCTGCTAGGGCCATGCACTTTCCACAGCTCAAAGACCGACAGTCAGGCCCCCGAAGAGAGTGGTTGTGGTACTAAACTAAACTTTTATTCCCCTCTGTTCATGCAAGTTAAAAAAAAAAGAGAGAGCCACAGAACCATCTAGCAGTCAAGCTAGATCAAAGCACAGGCCTCCTGACCTTCATTGGCTCCCTTCCTCAGCTGCTTGTAGTTGGCTGCCTGCTGCACCAGGTCCAGGATGGTTTTAGTCAGTGTGGCATCAGCCAGGGGGTAGGCCTTGGGGTTCACTTCCGGGTCAGTCTGAGGAGACAGGAAGCGGGTGGTCAGAACCCTCGATTAAGAATTCTCCTCGTGCACTCACGGCTCATCCTGTCCAACACTAATGAACACTACTGGGACAACATTCTCACACACTTATAATCACACGCTTTCACTATCTCTTACTTATTCCATAAAAGTAGACTAGATCGCTGCAGAACCGTAAACCCAATCCTAGTCTGGATTAGTGATGAGACAAATAAACACCGCATTAATAAACTGAACCACCCCTCGTTTTTCGAATCAACAAGATTCGTAATAAACCCCAGCCTATTTCAAAACGCCTTTAAAAGGCACGTGATGGAGAGCGCTATAAACCAAGATCCACCGCATACAACCCCACCAGTCCGATTTTAGTGCGCTGTGAAAAACCAAGCCATTCGTTAGCACACAAAAAAAAGCATCGCCTGTACTTAGCCGACAATTCAAGCACGACCATCCAGTCAGCACCGAGACACGTGGTTCGGAGCTCCAGCAGCCCGCACAAACACGCCACCTCTCCCGTCCCCGGCTGCCCCACGGTTCACGGCCACGCAGGCCCGATCCGAGGCGGTGGACGAGCAGGGTGGACCGGAGTCCGGAAGGGCTCGGCCAAGAGAGAGCCACGGCTACACGCCGTGCGAGAGACGGGCTGGGAGTCTGGTTGTCGGCCGCCGCCTCTCCGCGCCGGGAGGGATCATAATTAACCGCCCGGGTCGCTTGCTTACCATCGCTACAGCAGGAGATCAGACAGACGGACAATCTGGGTTAATTCTTGTGTCCTCTCGGCGTGTGCTTCACAGAGGACCTTTCACAAATATTTTGTTTTTCGGTGGTAGTCACAACAGCACTAAGCAGCCCGTCAACGTCCCGCCAGCGTTTATTGACCCCCACAATGCCACAGGAGAGACATGTGCGCGCACATTAATACACTCGGAAGCGGAAGTACGCCAGGAGATTTCTGCGTACCCTTGAAAAGGAACGGCGAGGAAACATGAGCGCATTGACGTTGGTTCTGCTATTGTAATGAAAATATCTATTGGGACCAAGAAATGAATAATCGAATTCTATTTACTTAAGATGTATGGAGTCACATTTTAAATTATTTGTTTTACAGTATTGAAAGTATGCACGGAAAACGTCCGAATAAGACTATCCTCGGGTAGACACAGTTGAAACTAATATATTATATGGAAAAAATATTGCTTTAAAATGCATCAGAAGTTTTAGAAATCACATCATCATGTGCTAGAGAGGTATATACATTTAAGTCTTGCTGTTTTGTTGAGTGCAGTTGCATCGGGACAGTTAGTGCACAGAGATGAACACTATCATTCTACTCATCGGTCATGTCAATAAAGCATGTTGAATTGAATTGATGAGGAAACTATGCGCTTCGTAACTCAATCTATCCCACCATTCCCCGGGCAAACACATAAGACATTGTTTAAAGTGAATATCGACTGAACATTTCGAAGAAGACTTTAGGAAACTGATCATCATTGTGATTTAAGACAGACAAGACGAGCGACAGAAAAGCGGACAAGCTGGGTCGGTCGAGCCAAGATGGCAGGATACGGAGCCCAGTTTCAGAGCCGTACATTAAGCCCCGCAGTGATACCGTGCCACGCTATCTGTCTTCTGATTGGCTAAAAGGAGCGCGGTGGCGCCTGGGTAGGACGTCCGGCGGCCATATTGTGTTCTTGCAGCGGCTGAAGGAGAGACAGTCAGTCATGAAGGGGATTCGGTGTCTAAATCACATTTCAGTAAGAGTCTGCTTATGTCTGACAATTGCCGATTTAAATGAAATTGTTTGGGTCCATTGCATCTGTCCTGAGAATCAGCTTGATTTGTGGCGGAAGAAAACTAGCGGTGTCGTTAAAACCCGGCCTGTGTTGAGCGACATTGCACGGAGTACAGCACCTCAGAGAGGTGTCATTAGCTGTAAATGAAATTAAAAAAAGTATTTAAGAAATGTATTCCATCATGACCCAGGCTAACTAAACAGAGTTGTTTAAAATTGCGTTGCCAAATCGTACATGTTCACAAGAAGCGGTTTGCCTTGAAGGGATACGGTGGGCTGGAGTGTCGGAAGTACTGGTTTGTGGATTCTCTAAGAAAGCTGTAGTGAAGGTCATTTATGTATTCCCGTTTTAGCCATCTGACTCGTATCTCCACCTGAGGTCTCGCTGTAACGTGGATGGTCTCCATGAACAGCGTCCACAGAGCACCGGTCGAATTCAGACGGGCAGATCTGGTGTGTCTAAGACAGTGTCCATGTCTGACTCACAACTAGGTTTTGCTTTGTGTGTCTTACAGCCCCGAAATGCAGTAATACTGCTAAACTATGTGTTGTCATGAAGGTTTTTTTGGGGGGATTTGAAAACAGCTTTTTTTTTTAACCAGGCTCAATCTTCTGGAGTCAGAACAGTTCTTTCGCTAAAGGTGCTGTGGATTAGTCAGGTGGCGATCTGGGAGGCCAAGAGGGAAACAAGTGTGATGTCTCTAAAACACGGTGCATTGTCCTGTGTCATTGGCTAGTACCCAAACAGCACGCATGTGGGGGTTAGACTGGGCAGGTGAAGTGGGAGTTCCTTGCTGAAAAGCTAAAGGAAGGAGAAGTTTTGGCTGTGCACCCTTCTTCATCTTGTGCACGCTTGGCAGCTCCTGATGATGTACGCAAGGATTTGCCCCCGTTTTCTAGTTTCATTCCAGGGCAACAGGCCTGTTAATCAGCTTGTGCATCAGTGAGGTGGAAGTGAAGGTGAAGGGGTTTGGTTTTGAGGTTCGGGCGCATTGCTGGGGGGGGTTGATGAGCGCTCCACCTCCGTGACTCTCGTCTCGCCCGCACACGCTGTCTGAGGGTCGGGCGCGGATCTAAACCTGTCGGTTCCCTCTCCGGTTTGCAGAGGAGGGTTTTCTCCGCCCAGGCTGCCCCCAAGCCCGACGCCGCGGCGGCAGTGGAGCGAGCTAGCCTCCCCCGGCAGGACGTGCAGGTCAGTGGGTGTTAACGTCTCTCTCTCTCCCGCAGAGACGCTTCTATGCGGCGGCGGCGGCCCGGGGCCACCAGTCTCTGAGCGAGCCGCTCCCGGGCCTCCGGGCTCCAGTGGGGACACCCCTTCCCCCCCAAGACATCCATGTACGTGCGGAATCCCCAGTGGCACAGGTGGCTGTGTGTGTGTCCGCGTGTGTGCGCCTGGTGCTGCCGAGTAACTGCTGGGGCTGTTGTTAAAATAAGGAATCAGCCCAGCGGGGCGTCTCCACTGAGGTGACGTCTTCCTGGGTTTTGTTTTGCTGGAAGAGTGTCTGTGTGCTCGGCGCGAGTCCTGGGAGTCTGCTGGCAAGGTGTATTTACACACTGTAGGTTGTCCTCAGGGCGTAACAGGAAAACACCTACATGCGTTCACAGTCCTCATCCTGTGTCTTCTATGGATGGCGGCCTCTCCGCCTTGTAGCCTTTTCTGGTGGGATCCCAGACGCTCAGCAGGCTGGGCTCTGGTCAGCACTGGGTCAGGAGACCTCCTGTGGAAAACCAGGCTGCTGCTGTCAGTGGCGTTGGTGGGCCAGCAGGTGGAGCTCCTTCCTCCTGACCAGAATTTCCAAACCAATGATGTCCCCAGTTGGTGACTGTACCCATCGTGCTGTAGGTAGTTGGTAAGAGTAGTGTTACCCCAGAGTCCTGGCTGTATTCCTCTCTGGGTTTATACAGTCCTGCCTGCCTGAACTTCCCCTCTAATTCAGTTGGAGGAGCAATATCTCCCTTGATCACCCTGATTCTCGCAGCTGCTCTGCTGTGCTGGATGAAATAGGTCTCCCCTTGAATGCATTTGATGCAGTATGATGGCTAACCCTTCTGGTTTGAGTAGAATGGTCTCTGTGAGGCTGTTTGGCAGAACCA